>NC_140581.1:354615797-356015344 GCF_964204655.1 Triturus cristatus
CCGACCCCTCCCGCTCGGATCAGACACCTGGGGGGCACGAGGTGCCGGGGTCGCTCGGCCTTCGCTCTGCTGGGTAGGGTCTCCCGCCAGGCGGCAGGCCCTCGAGTCAGACGGTCCATGAGGGGTGGAAGCGCTTTGCTCAAAACAACAGCCGAGACTGGCCAAGCAGTCCATCCCTAAACGTACCGAGAGTGCCCAAGCGATCAGAGTACGGCTGGGGCATCCCCTGGCAGGCCACCCTGCGCAGGGGGTATGCTGGCTTAGCATCCCTGCCTGCTCCCGGGGCAAGCAGACACGGAGAAAAAGGACAATCGGGAAGGGGCTGAGAGGCAGGTGCGTAACCAGGCCCCTGGGAGCCCGGGCGGGCAGGCCAGGGTGCTGCCTTCCCCGTCTCAGCATCGCCAAATCTCACAGAGGACTAACTGAGCAAACTTGGAGAAAAAGGACCATCGGGAAGGGGCTGAGAGGCAGGTGCATAACCGGGCCCCTAGGGGCCCCAGCGGGCGGGCCCGGGTGCTGCCTTCCCCCGTCTCAGCATCGCCGGACCTCACGGATGTCTAACTGAGCAAACTCGGAGAAAAAGGACCATCGGGAAGGGGCTGAGAGGCAGGTGCATACCTGGGCCCTTGGGTGCCCCGGCGGGCGGGCCCGGGTGCTGCCTTCCCCGTCTCAGCATCGCCGGACCTCACAGAGGTCTAACTGAGCAAACTCTGAGAAAAATGGAGTATCAGGAAGGGGCTGAGAGGCAGGTGCGTAGTACCCGGGCCCCTGGGGGCCCCGGCGGGCGGGCCCGGATGCTGCCTTCCCACGTCTCAGCATCGCCGTACCTCACAGAGGTCTGACTGAGCAAACTCGGAGAAAAAGGACCATCGGCAAGGGGCTGAGAGGCAGGTGCGTACTCGGGCCCCTGGGGGCCCCGGAGGGCGGGCCGGGTTCTGCATTCCCCTGTTTCAGAATCGCTGGACCTCACGGAGGTCTGACTGACCCTCTCCCTAGTAATCCGGAGGAAAATGACCCCCCTTTCTTGTAATCCGTGCACACGAGGTGACAGAGGGGACCCAAGGCGTGAAAGTACCTGACCTCCTGGAGCCCTCGCTAAGATCGCGGAGGCAAATGGACCCTCATCGGGACTTCCAGGGAAGCTCGGCCATCTGGTCACCCCATAGGAAAGCATTGGGTGCGACCGGATGGCCGAGGGGATCTGTGCGACCAGATGGCCGAGGGGATCTGTGCGACCAGATGGCCGAGGGGATCTGTGCGACCAGATGGCCGAGGGGAAAGGTGCGACCAGATGGCAGGGCACGAAAGGGAAGACATCTGGTCACTCTGTGCCCCAATGAAAGAGTGAGCGGGCGTCGGGGCATGGGAGACCGGAGGCCCAGGGCCCCAGCTGGGCCCCAGCCATGGAGGCTGCGAGGGGGCCCCGACGGGCCCTCCGACCCGGGGCCCGCGGACACCTTGACAAGCAGGGGAGGCCTGCACGGGACCAACGGACACCTGTTTTGGGCCCTTGGTGGAGCAGCAGGCCGGGGCCCAGGGACGGAGCACCAGACCAGGGGCCCGGTGGGGCCCCTGGACCCAGCTGGGGCTCCCAGGCCCGGAGGTGCAGGGGACGCCTCCCCGGGCCCTCCGGACCCCGTCTCGGGCACCCTGCCACGCGGCAGGACCGAGGACAGAGCCCGGGTTGGGCAGGCCGCCCTCCCCGGGGCCCCTGGACCCAGCCCGGCAGGAGGAGGTTCCCCGGTCCCGCCGGACCCCATCCAGGGCAGCCTGCCTCGCGGCAGGCCCAGGGACGGACCCAGGGCTGGGGCAGCATCCTGGCCTCTCCAGCTGCCGGCTGAGGACTGCTAGGCCGAGAGGGGTCCTAGAGTACCCTAATAATCCGGAGGAAGGCTACCCCCCTTTCTGGTAACCTGTGCACACCGCAAGACTAAGGGGACACTAGGCGCGGACGCGCCCGACCTCCTGGAGCCCTGGCTGGGATCGGGCAGGCAAATGAGCCCTCATCAGGACTTCCAGGGCAGACCGGCCATCTGGTCGCCACATTGGAAAACATTGCGTGCGACCAGTTGGCCGAGGGGATTGGTGCGACCAGATGGCTGGGACTGAAATGACGCCAATCTGCCTGCCCCGAGCCTTCGTGGGAGGGCTCCCGCCTGCCCTTGCAGGGCTCGGGCTGCAGGGCACGGGGAATGCAGGGCTCGGGAGCTGCAGGGCTCCGGGGGCTGCAGGGCTCCGGGGGCTGCTGGGCTCCGGGGGCTGCAGGGCTCCGGGGCATAGCAGGGCTCCGGGGCATAGCAGGGCTCCGGGGCTGCAGGGCTTGGGGGGCTCAGAGACCCCACGCTGGGCCTCAGGCATGGGGAGGCCCGCAGGAGATCCCGGGGTCCGGACGCCCGGGGACCCATGGAGCCCGTCCCGGGCACTTTGCCTCGCCGCAGGCTGGAGGAGGGAGCCCCAGACGCCGGGGAGGTGTCGTCCGGGCTCAGCCCATCTGGTCCCCCCCTGAGAAACGCCATCCCCGGGAGGGGCATCGCGGCATACCCTGCTCCTAGTAATCCGGAGGAAGGCTACCCCCCTTTCTGGTAAACCGTGCGCACCGAGTGATGGAGGGGACCCTAGGCGCGTAGGTGCCCGACCTCCTGGAGCCCTGGCTGGGATCGGGGAGGTGAATGAGCCCTCATCGGGACTTCCAGGCCGGCCCGGCCATCTGGTCGCCCATTGGAAAGCATTGTGTGCGACCAGATCAACCGAGGGGATTGGTGCGACCAGATGGCCGGGACCGAAAAGACTCCCATCTGCCCACACTCAGCTTTCACGGTAGGGTTCCCGCCTGCCAAGCAGGGCTCGGGGGGTCCGTTTCCCGGGGGCTCGGGGACCCCGGCAGGGCCTCAGGCACGGAGAGGACCACCGGAGCTCTCGGGCCCGGGGGAGGACTGCCCGAGACCCATGGAGCCCGTCCCGGGCATTTTGACACGCCGTGGGACGGAGGAGCGAGCCCCCAGAGGGAGGGGAGGTGTTGTCCGGGCATAGACCAGATGGTCCCCGGCAAAGAACCGCCAGCCCGGGGGGTTGGTGTTCCGGCATACCCTGCCCCTACTAATCCGGAGGAAAGCCACCCCTCTTTCTGGGAACCCGTGCGCACCGAGACACTCGGGGGACCCTAGGCCCGGACGCACCCGACCTCCTGGAGCCCTGGCTGGGATCGGGGAGGTGAATGAGCCGTCATCAGGACTTCCAGGGCAGCCCGGCCATCTGGTCGCCCCATTGGAAAGCATTGCGTGCGACCAGATGGCCGAGGGAAGGGTGCGACCAGATGACCGGGACCGAAAGGACTGCCATCTGCCCGTGCCGAGCCAAAGCGGTAGGGCTCCCGCCTGCCCTTGCAGGGCTCTGGGGCTCTGCACCAGGGACCCTTGTCCCGGGCAGATGGACACTTGGCAGGCCGCAAGGACGTGGGTTCCCAGGCCCTGACCGAAACTCAGGAGGCCCGGGGCCGGTCCCTGCTTCTCAACTCAGCCAGGCCGGGGAGATCGGGGAGCCTGCCCAAGCACGAGAGACCCCTGTCCCGGGCACACGGTCCCTCAGGTTGTGCGCTCATTTTCCACTATTTCTTTTCAAAATTCTGCGTAGTTGCGCTACACAAAGTCCCCCACCCCTACTGGCAAGGAACCTAGTCAGTTCACCAAAAGAATAATAGATAATAATAAGCAGGACCTTGAGTCCTGTTTATCTGTGGCAGTTCATCATATGGATATTATAATAGCTTTTGGGAAGATTACAAACCCCAGCAATAACCATCTTTCACAGAGTGTTAGGTACAGTAGGACAGGTCAGCTAAACTGGTTTGACGATTCTTGCTCTTTAGCATCAAAAAAGCTTAAACTTGCCCTACATATATTCCCAAGAGACCGATCCTTGGTCACAATTCCTTAGGAAGCAGTACAAGCTAGAAGAAGCTGCAGACACAAATAATTGTGCATTATTCTGGCAGACAATTAATTTCCCTTTTCTGACAACCAATACTGCTCCCAATTTAGTTTCACATGTACCGATGCAAATAAGGGTTGACCACTCTTCCAGCATTTTTAGCTCACCACACAACTGAGTGCACTGAGGCAAGAACCCTATCACAACATGTACAAATACTAATGGAAGTTGGTCACGAATGATCACTCTAGATGAAGTTGTAAGGGCTATTGAGAAAAGTGCCAGTGGGAAAGCAGTAGGACCAGATGGGGTTTCGGATGATAAGTAGAAATATCTGCCGGATTTGTGGGCTTCTATTTTGACTCAAAAATCGAATGTGGCTATGAATGGATATACTCCAACAACCTAGGCAGAGACACTGGTAATTCCGATTTTTAAAGGGACTCTAAAAGTGATTTTAAATATTACAGCACAATTTCCCTCCCGGACTCTTCCGTTAAGATCTAGGGTAGAGTGATTTTAGAAAGATTTGAACAATGGGCCAGGGATAATAGGGTCCTTACAGAGTCGCAATATGGGTTCAGAAGGGGTCTGGGAATGGTAGAACGCTGTGTTACTTTAGATCTCCTTATAGGGAAATATATGATGGCTAAGACCAGCCATATACAATTATGTTTTGTTGGTCTGTCCAGTGCTTTTGATTTGGTAAACCACTCAATCCTGAGGCAAACTTTGTCCACGATGGGAACTTCGCTAGAAATAATGTCACTATTATCGAAGTTATATAGGAACCTATCAGCCAGGGAGCAATGGGCCTAATACATAGTGCTTTTCACTGTTTAACATTTGTAGAGTAGTTCGGAAAGGGCGCATATTGACTCCCTTATTGTTTTCCTTATTAATAAATGGCATGGATAGTTTGCTCTAGGAAGTGGCCACTGACTCTCCATGAGTGGAGGTAGGGTAGTCCCTGTCTGCCTTTATGCTGATAACGCTGTCCTGTTGTCAAGGCCTACAAATGGGCAGCAAAGACTAATGGATCACTTCACAGCATTTATGGAGGACCGGGAACTAAAAATAAACCTAAAGAAAACCTATACGATATGTGGAAAGGGAGCATGTAAATCACATGCTCACTATATCAACGGTAGACCCATTGAAATGTTTACTTTATTTTCTTATCTGAGCATTCTCATAGGTCTTGAACCAATCATATTGAAAATAATAGGCTAAAGATGATTCATACCTGCTAAGGTATTTGCAGGTTTGCCACTAAATTAGGCTGTAAACTAATTTAGGAGATGGTCTCAATTTATAGAGCCAAATTTGTTTCTGCTGCTTCTTATAGCGGTGGGTTACAGGGTTTTACAGATATCATTACTGTACAAATACAGAAGAACATTTGTCTTCGACAACTACTTGCTATACCGCAATCTGAACCTGCCTATATAGTACATAAGGAATTTGGTATGCAATATTTGGAATACCTACTAGCAATGAAGCCCGTTCAGCTGTAGCATTCTATTTGGAGTTAAGAGGAGACTATGTTTACATAAGGTATTGTTTAAGACAAGACAATGCAGTGACAATCACACAGCTCTTGTATATCACCACAGAGATGGTCCAGTTTAATGATCTTCCACTATTAGATGAGCCTGAGAGTATAAAGCACCTTAGTAAAAGGGAATTAAAGATTGTACTTTTTAAAAGCAAGTTTGAAACTAGACGTGCAAAAGACATTACCAGACCCTCAGTTGTAAGATAAATCACAGTGGCACAAAATGAGGGCCTATAGGGATACCTTATATTGACATCCAACATCGCTTTGTCTGAACACGTCTACGACTGGGCACCGTTCACGTTTTAGCAGCCTTTCCAAAGATAAAACAATAGCCAGAGGAAGCTGTTAAATGTCCATGAGAGGAAAGATGAGCTAAAAGCACAATGTGCTTTTGTAACGCCCTGAACGTCTCAGGATCGTTTAACAGACACGACAATGAGGACGCAACCACTTGTGAAGGGTTAGTTCTTTTAATGAAGGCAAATAAAATACAAAGAACAAACAAAAGTTATAGTCACTGGAATCCTCCAGGCTAAGTACGTTACCAGCCCACAGCACGGATGGTCCTAACCGTCCTCTGCATATACGCCGATCCCGGCGTATGCCAACAGAGGGCAGAAATGAAATGGCCGACAATGCCAATCGGTAGGCTGTGAGGGGCACGAAGAGTGTTGGGGAGAATCGAGGAGTCAGGGAAACACCCAGCCGGGGTCTCTACCTGAAGGGAGCAGCCGCTCAACCTCTTCCTCAGACTGCACCGGGACGCGGAGTCACCTCCTGGTGATGCGTCACCGATACCCCAATCACAAGCAAGAAGACTGAACCGAGAGCAGCCGCTCGATCGATCCTGTGGACTTCCGAGTCTGTAACGCGGCAAACACCTCCTGGTGTGCGTTACAGCTGGCAGTCCCTGTGTCTCTGGTCGGGCTGGGAGTTACGACTCCAACCAGCAAAAGCGCCACTGCGCTTGGACTCAGCCGAGTCAAAAAGCGAAGCTCAATGGTTGACCGGTAGAGCTTCCGGGTCCTTCACAGGTGACGATGGGGCAAGACACGGCCCAGGGAGTAACGACTCGACCTACCTCCGTTCTTGCCTTACTGGAGCACCACTCCGGAACACTGCTCTTCACGAAGCAGGTACGTCGGTGTAAACACAATATCCGACAGCCTTGTACCTCCCGGTTCCTCCCTTTATAGGGCGTGTTTTCCTTGAGTTATGTAACAGCTCTCCTGTTTACATAAGGGCGTGTTTCCCTTGAGTTATGTAACAGCTCTCCTGTTTACATAAGGGCGTGTTTCCCTTGAGTTATGTAACAGCTCTCCTGTTTACATAAGGGCGTGTTTCCCTTGAGTTATGTAACAGCTCTCCTGTTTACATAAGGGCGTGTTTCCCTTGTATGACAGGAATTCTTGACAGCTTTACTTATTATGTAGCTTTTATACTGGAATTAGGATATTTTATTTAAAAACAATTGATTTTAGCTAATAATATTAGAACCTGCAATGAAGCTTACTTACGGCTATATTCCCTGGCGGATTCATACATGGGTCTTAGAGTTGCCTCTTTTATACAGAATGTCATTTGTATTAGGAAATACCTCAATTATACACAATAAACTCATTTTAGGCATTGTATGTGACTTGTTGAAGGCTTAATATTTTATTCATTTACATTATGGAATTGGCACCCATTGTGGGACAGTGGCCTGGTAGTATAGCTATAATGCTCTGTCTTTATAAAGGCATTAGCAGGACAGTGCTGGTTTGGGAGATTTTAACGCTGTATTAATTATCTAGGGAAGTTGTGTTTTAGCAGGTTTATTAACTTAGCGCACACTACTTAGAGGTCATTCTTATTTTATAAAGTTTGGTGGCTAACGTGCGGGCATTTTTAATGGCAGGTTTGTTTTAGCAGGTTTATCAATCAATTTTACATTAACATAGCGGACCCTAGATAGAGTTTTTTGTATTATAGAGTCTAGTGGCTAACCTGCGGGTTTCTTTAATGCACTGTCAATTTGGAAGCTCTAGGGGTAATATAGTATGGCAACCGCATTGGTCGATATTAAGTTTTATTTAGACCCATTCAAACGCATACATTTGCACTAGCTCTTGGCAATCCTATGGGACTGGCTTAAATGTATAAATCACATTTGCACTTTGTAACGATTTGGCTGGCCCTATAGCCTGTCACTGTAGGTTCATGCCACTACTTTTTGATCCCTACCGATGATGAGGTATGATTTTTTTTTTTAAAGTGCGATATTCTGCTCTTATTGCTAGTAATCATGTCATTTAAGTTTTATATTTTGCCATTTCTGCACACTTTATCTATGATGAGCTTTGAAATATCGAAGCATATCTTGATATATTTTGCACTTATTGTTAGAATTTTTATGTCAGATGTAATGTAGATATGATGAGGTATTCTCTATACATTATGGAATTGTTAAGTGTAATGTTATTGGTTTTTAAAAAAAAAAAAGAATAAAAGATTTTAAATCAAAACAAATGGCAACTGAACAGACCAATGGATAAAAAGGGATAAGCTAAAGCCCCTTTAGGTATGCATGTATGCAATTTTTCTTTGTGATTTGTTTAAGCACAAAAGATGGCAAAAATGCTCGAGCTCTCCCTAGGTCAAACCTAATCATAAAAGGCATATCATAGCCTTGTCTGAGGAACTGACAACATTTATGTTCTCTGTTAGGTCAGCTGATGAATATCTTTATGGGTCATGATTCTAAGAAAGGAAATGTGAGCTTGAAAGCTCAGCAAACTCAAATATTATTGATTTTTAACATGTTTGTTTTTAGGCATAGGTTTAGCTCCAGAAATGGTTGGGGAGACAGGACCAATAGTCTGTGAGATTGCCCAAAACATTTGCAGCCCTTGTGCCAGTTTTAAGACAGCAGCAGAGCTATGTGATAGCTCTCAGGTCACCTCCAAAAAGGACAAATTAGAGGAAGGTGATCAAGTATTGCAATTGGTTAAACAATTACACTCACATTAATGGTTTGTGCATTACAATTTGCTTGCCTGTAATAAGACGACTAATATGAATGAAAAAACAAAAACACTAAAATTGTTTACAAAGTTTAAGTGAGTTTACGACTATTGCTATCACCCTTAGTCCTATAAAAACAGTAAAACACAAAGGAGAAGAATACCTAATTGCTTCTCTCTACATAGTCACTAAACACCATTGCATCTTTCCCAGTTCAAAAACTGAATGATTTCAGGATAACATTTGAGGCCCAAACCTCACTTTTTTTTAAAATTCTTTTTATTGTTTTGCTTAAAACCAAGACACACGTCATAGAAACATCGTACACATTTGCTAAATTTCCGCATTTGATATTCCGGAAGCATTGGCCCCTAATCAAACCTCCTAACATAGTTATTGTCGACACCCCTTCGTTCAGTCCCCCATTCCAATTTCTGTTCCCTCATCATCAATGCCCTCCTCCTCCATTACCCTTGGCGGTGCACATATATATCCCCTGAATTTATTCCAGTTTCCCCATACCCTGTTCCACTTTCGCAGACATCCACGACTGACATATACAGTTTTCTCGGCCACCATAGCTGAGTCCATATCTTTGCACCATGCTTTGAGTGTTGGTAAGTCTGCTGAGCCCCGTTTTTGTGCAATATTGCGTTTAGCAAGCATTATCCCCAATGTGGCCCAATTCTGCGCTGTACGAGTAAGATCATTCGGCTCCCAAATATATAAACATCTCCTGGGCTTAGGTATTCGCGATACGTCCTCCGCCTGTGATACTGTTCTCATCACCTTAACCCAGTAATCTGTGACCTTTGGACATTGCCACAGGGTATGGTAAAACATGCCCTCACCCCCACAGCAATACGGGTGCAATGCTGTACCTATTTTGTATAGAGTGAGCCTCGTGTAGTAGGTTTGGTGCAGTATTTTAAGCTGCACCAACCTGAGTTTTGAAGATATTCCCACCTCCTTTGGTGAAGCCAGTGCCTCCTGCCACTCAGTATTGCCCAGATCTCCCACTTCCTGGGCCCATTTTTCCCGAAGTCTCTTGGTGGGATCAGGCAGGTTGTTAATTAGTTTCCGGTAGGTGAGAGAGGTAGCCTGTTTGTGCATGTAATCTGTCAACAGCCGGTCCTCCAGTGGGGTTGCCTCCAGGACCTCAGCGCCCGGTGTCAAGGCCGCCTGGAGTGCGTGTTTCACCTGCATATATCTAAAGACTTCGGAAGGTGTCAACTCGTACTGCTGTTGAAGACGTTCGAATGTGATTACTTTTCCTTTGTGCCACATGTCCCCCACTGTGGATATACCAATTGTGTCCCACCGTGTGAACCCCTTCCAATTCCGGAGGTTTCCTAACCTTTGCGCCTCCCAGGGCGGAGTGAGTTGTGTTATGACCCCCTGCCAGCCCAGTTTGGCATGTGCTGTTTTGCATATTGTAACTGTATGTCTTGTGGGCCCTATTAATGAGGGGGTCTGCTTTTTATTATAAAGGGCTGACAGCATACCGTCTGTTCCCAGTCCCGATCTGTCCGCTTGAAAGGCAGGGTTCGCCTGAGGGGCGTGTATCCACTGATTAATGACTTTCAATTGGGCCGCCCAATAATATAACTGTATGTTTGGAAGTGCTATCCCTCCGTCATACCAGCCCTTAACCAACTTGTCAAACACTCCAAGGGGGGCATGACGTTCCGTTTAAAGAAAATATCCGGGTTGGGTATTATGTATATACCTAAATATTTAAACGTGTCCTCTGCGATCTGTAATGGGCACTCCTCTGGGAGCTGCGGTGGTGGACCACGTAGAACAAACATGACCGATTTAGACCAGTTTATGGTGTACCCGGAAGCCCTACCAAAGATTCAACAAATATTTAGGAGTACCAGTATGGAGCGCCTGGGTGAGGTCATATACAATAACACATCATCTGCATAGAGGGAGATACGGTCCTCCCATCCTTCCGCCCATCGGATTCCCCAGATCATCGGCTCCCACCTAATCCACGCTGCCACTGGCTCCAGCACAAGGGCAAATAGCAGTGGTGACAGAGGGCAGCCTTGACGCGTGCCCCGTGCCAACGGAAAGCTCCCAGAAATATGACCATTGGCCGTAACATGTGCTACCAGTTTGGTGTATAGTAGACGGATCCAAGCACAACATTTAGGGCCAAAGCCCAAATGCAGAAGCACCGCGAATAGGTAGGTCCACTCAGCCATATCGAATGCCATTCGCGCATCCAAAGAGTATGACCGCAGGTTCCTGAATGTATGGGATACGGGCCATCACCCCGTGCAGGCGTCTTAGGTTTAGAGGCGTGTTTCTGCCAAATAACAACTATGACCCTTGCAAACTCACTTAGAGCTTGCAACGGCAGGTTTAAAGGGGACATACAACCGCGACCAACTTTTAATAGACTAGGCCATGAGTCCCGGATAGATTATATACTAACTAGATTACAGGATTGGAAACTAGTCAAAGAATTTAAAATAGTCCCCAGGCCGGATAGTGATCATAATGGCCTGTCCCTCTCCTTAGCAGCCGACGGATTCCTCAATGCTGTTGTGGTAGAAAACAGAGCATTGGTGACAAGTTTAATTATATCCAGTAATAGGCGAAGAATAAGGTGGGAAAAACTCTTGGAAAAACCAAATCATATCCGGGCGATTTATGAGTTAGTGGCCCCAGCCCTCGAAAAGGTGGGAAGGCTTCTCCCACAATTGCCTTCGCCTGATGGATGCCGTTCTTTGGGGGATATTCATCTGACCCTGTGTAATAACCTTGCTGAGGTATTGAACCCGGTGGTTCGGGAGAGGAAAGCGAGGAGAGAAAGAGCCTCCTGGTTCAATGCCAGCTGCAGGAAAGCCAAGGCAGACCTTCTCCAGACACTCAAAAACAGGGAGGCCCATCTGGTTATTTGGGAAAAGCGGGCCGCTTATAAGCTCCCACAATAACACAAAATCTCTACAGAAGGGTCTAATAGGGACCAGTTTAACGACTATACTACCTTCAGTCCCCAAAGTAAGACTATAAACACAACGCGAAGGTCCTAAGTCAAAGCATAAACACAACGCCGCGTGATGCTGTATGTGCAATCCTTTACATTTAAACTTAGAACATTATTGCATCACCAGGCAGAAAGATTAAAGGGTCTATCGGGCCACCCTTAATGGCGGAGCTTCGTCATGTATGACCCTAAGGGATCAGAGGCCGGGCCCCTACACTCGTGAGCCACCCGGCCCTACTGGGTGCCCGTCACGGTGATCCCTGACAGAAGAAATCTCATGCCACTGGTGTGCATCCAAATAGTTCAAAAAGAAATAAAAAGAGTGCAGTGCAATAATGTGGTAGTGTACTAAAAATGACTACGTGGTCAAAAAAATCAGTTTAATATGAATTGACCAGGTGTCATGTCTAAAAACCAAATAAGTCAAAAAATCCTGAAGAAAGCCGGGTGAAATAACCAGATCGGCTGAAACATGTCGACCTAGACAGACCAAGACAGGGAATAGTCATATATAGATTTTTTGACTTATTTGGTTTTTAGACATGACACCTGGTCAATTCATATTAAACTGATTTCTTTGACCACGTAGTCATTTTTAGTACACTACCACATTATTGCACTGCACTCTTTTTATTTCTTTTTTAACTATTTGGATGCACACCAGTGGCATGAGATTTCTTCTGTCAGGGATCACCGTGACGGGCACCCAGTAGGGCCGGGTGGCTCACGAGTGTAGGGGCCCGGCCTCTGATCCCTTAGGGTCATACATGACGAAGCTCCGCCATTAAGGGTGGCCCGATAGACCCTTTAATCTTTCTGCCTGGTGATGCAATAATGTTCTAAGTTTAAATGTAAGGGATTGCACATACAGCATCACGCGGCGTTGTGTTTATGCTTTGACTTAGGACCTTCGCGTTGTGTTTATACGCTTATAAGCTCCTCCTTGAAAATGCCAAAATAGATTGGGACTGGGAGAACTGGTCAGAAATGACATCTGCTCTCAAAGTCAGAGATCCCAGGAAGTTCTGGCAAATAGTGAAACATGGCTCTGCTGAGCCTGCTCTGGCTATAGAGGCAAATATTGCGCCCGAAGCGTGGGAGGAACATTTTTCATCCCTCTATAGTGTAGCTGGGCTGGATCACCTGGGAACCGAGGCTGGAGAGATAGTGTCCCTAACCACTGGTAATTCTTCCAAGATGGAAGATTTTAACTTGGAGGATTTGGAAATGGCGATTGCTCGCCTTTCCTCGGGAAAAGCGCCAGGACTTGACAAGCTCCCAGGCGACCTCTTAAAACATGAGGTTAGAATCTGGGCCCCCTACTTCCTCGTACTTTTTTAATGCCATTGTCCACGGTATGGCGGTTCCCTTTACTTGGCTGGGGGCAGAGATTGTCCCTATATTTAAAAGGGGTTCACCTCTGCTTCCAGCCAACTACAGACCGATCAGTCTGATAGACGTCCCCCAGAAGCTTTTCGCGAGGCTTCTGTTGGATCGACTTTCGAACTGGATCGAAGATAGGGAAATCTTGAGCCCCCTCCAGGCTGGGTTTCGACAAAAGGTCTCTACCATAGACCAGGTCTTCAGGCTGTCCCTCATATATTGGAAAACAATACAATTGGAGGGTGGCAGCCTCTATACTGTATTTGTGGACCTGAGGGCGGCCTTTGACCTGGTTCCACGTGGTAAGCTGTGGGAAGTGCTGGCTAGAGTGGGGGTACCAAGTGATCTATTGTCGATGATTATTCGACTTCACACCAACACCTATGCTCAAGTGAGATGTGGTAAGCAGGGCGCCCTATCCAACAAGTTTCCCGTTGGCAGAGGGGTAAGACAGGGGTGCGTACTTGCACCGACCCTGTTCTGCCTCTTTGTCAATGGGGTCATTGACCACCTCAACGGGGTCCCTAATTCTGACGTCCCAAAGCTGGCAGGAAGGAGGGTTCCGGCAATTATGTTTGCGGATGATACCCTCCTCCTCTCCAAGTCGCCGATGGGAATCCAGCGTGTTCTGGATGGCTTTGTGGACTTCTGTAGAGAGCACGGACTGGAGATTAATACCACGAAGACCAAATTTATGGCCTTCAATCCCCCGCCTAGGTTCCACTGCATTCCCAGTATAGGGAACAATACGCTAGAACGGGTTAACACCTTTGAATATCTTGGTGTAACCCTCAATGAGAAAATGGGGTGGGGTCCGCATCAGGAAAAAGCAAAGCTAAAACTAGTACAACATGTGGGTGGGATATTAAGGCTGTTGGGGAAGAATAGGTCAACTCTTAAACCCATAGGCCCTCCGGTCCACATTTATAGGGCGCAAGCCAGAGGAGCCGTTATTTATGGCAGTGAATTATGGGGCCACAAAGTCTCGTCTTGCTTGGCAAAGGAGGAGAACAGGTTTCTCAGGTGCTTAGTAGCCCTCCCTCCAAGTACACCTTTAGTGCCACTAAGACTTGACTTAGGTATTAGACCCCTGGAAGAAGATCTGGCGCTCCGCCCTCTGATCTACTGGCATAGATTGTGGGCGGTGCCCGAATTGATCCATTATAGGCAGGGCTTGCAGGAAGTCCTTAGCCTTCCGAATTCGGGGAACATTGGTTGGCTCAAATTTGTAAGGAGTAGTCTGGTGGGTCTAGGCCTTGACACCCTATGGAATGATCCTCTAGATGCTTGCCCCAGGCTTCCAAAAAAGGCCCTCACTAAAATGTACTATGACTCCAAGGCTCCCACATTGCACCCCTGCACAACCCCTGGGACCCTCACGGAGCAATCTATTTGTATTAAAAATGCTTATAGCCTGGAACCAGCCCTGGACAATATACACCCAGTACTAATAAGGAAGCTGTATCTGCAATGGAGGCATGGGTCCCTGCCAATCCGTGCACTCACTAGTCACTGGATTGAGTCCGCACCTAGCACTTGCCCGGCATGCAGAGTAAGTGATGAAACTGAACTGCATATAATATTCTTTTGTCCGGGCTATAGTGAGGCGCGGAGAAAATGGATCATCCCCATTTGCAGGAACTTGGGTTTTACTAGGTGTCATGAAGCCTTTAGAATCCTCAAGAGTGAAATGGCTGCCCATATTGTGTTTGCTGTGGCCAAATTTCTGGGGGCTTTCTGGCATACAAGGAGACGGTACCTGAAAACGCTCACCTGATTCAATTTGTACTGGTTTAAACTGTATATGACTGTTGTAACGAGCGGCCATATAGATGTCCTGGTGTTCTAAATGTTTTAAATATTTTAAACCATTTTTTAACTAATTCTATGCATGTTTTTAAATATTTTTATAATAGTATAATTCTATGCATCTTTTATGGAGATATTCTCCGAAATAAAGTTTATTTGACTTGAAACCAGATTGGTCCGGATGTACTAGAGTCGCCAGGTGTGGCGTCAACCTGAGCGCAAGGAGTTTTGCAAGAATTTTGGCCTCTGCGTTGATTGAGGAGATCGGGCGATATGAGGCACATTCCTCAGGGGGCTTTCCAGGTTTTGGGATTGCTATTATAGTGGCTGTTCGCTGATCCAGCGGGAGTTCACCCACTTGTAAACTATCATTATACATATATAACAGATGCGGGGCAACGGTCCCAGCCACCGTCTAATAAAGCTCTATCGGTATACCATTAGGCCCCACCGCCTTCCCGGATTGCAGCGAGCTAATCGCCACTAACAATTCTTCCACCGTGAGATCGGCCTCCGGTGTGAGTTTGGGCATATCAATATCTTTTATATAGGACAATGCTTAATCCGTGGAAATCGCTGAGGACGACTCGTATACCTGCGGAAAGTGCTGCGCCAGGGTACGTGCTATCGTTCCTGGATCAGCCGTCTCCTGCCCTTCCCCCGTTCGGAGTCGCGCTATCCATTTTTTCCCCTGCTCCCTGTTATCAAGCCACGCCAGAAGCTTATCGGCTTTATAACCTGTGTCATAAACCCTGTGTTGTGTGGCCAGCATTCTTAGCTCAGTTGGTTCCCTAAGATATTCCCTATATGTTGCATCAAACGCAAGTGCTGGGAAGTAGCCGGTGTTGGGTTGGCGGTGTGTCGGGCCGTGGCGTTATATAGTTCTAGCTCTATATCGTTCAGTTCCTGCTGTTTTTCCAGTTTATGCCCTGTGATGGACGCAATGGCATGTCCCCTGAAAACCGCCTTATAAGCCTCCCGCAGGATAGTCGGAGAGCGGACCGAGTGGGCATTTTCTTGGAAGTAGTGTTGTGTCGCCTCAATGCTAGCTTTTCGGATCTTAGGAGCCTGTAAATAGCCTGGGAAAATGGGGTAGACGTGCTGCCTCACTCTGTGCCATATGTATGTCAGCAACATTGAGAAGTGGTCCGAGATGCCTCTAGGTCTAAGCTCTACTTTTTCAACATTTTTCAAACTGCCCGTGGTGGCGAAGAAATAATCTATTCTAGATAGACTGTTATGAACCCCACAGTAAAAAGTGAACTGCCGTGTTGTGGGGTGGTGACTTCTCCATATATCAGTGAGTCCCAGCGCTTCTAGAAAGCTCCCCAGGTGCGAACTACTTGTATGGTGTGTTTTCACGGGGTATCGGTCCGTGGACCCATCTATAATTGCATTAAAGTCCCTCCCGATCAGCAGCTCTCCCTCTGGAAGGTCAAGTAAAAAGTCACTCAGAGCCGGGAGTGTGACAGCATGCAGGGCCGGGGGAACATAAACTGACACTATATTAATAGCTCGCCCTTCCCATTGTCCAGCAATAGCCGCGAATCGACCGTATCCATCTGTCTTTATTTTATGTACTATTAGTGGTGACTGTTTTCTGACCACGATACCCACCCCTCTTGAACCAGAGGAAAATTCTGAGTGCGCAACCATTTTAAACCCCCACCTGTCCATCGCCTTAAAGGTGGCGCCTGTGAGATGTGTCTCTTGCAGCAGGGCCACCACTGAGAGCTACGTTTTAGGCATTGCAAAACTAAGCCTCTCTTTATTTTGTCCCCCAGGCCCCGCACATTCCACGTAATTAGGGTTAATGGAGCTATCTGAGTCGTAGGACTCGACCTCTGATCAATGACCAATAAGTCTAGTTCCGCCATAACTGTGGGATTGTATAAGAAGTAATGCTGATTCAATTACTTGATGTCCCTGTCGACCAGTGCCCAGGAATGTCTCGAATATGTGTGCCTTTACAAATACAACAGTAAAACAAAAACCTAACCATCTAACCAATCCCTGTCCCCCCAACCCCCTCCCTTCCTCCCTGCTAGACGGATTCCAAACTACCCGCCACCCCAACCGTGCAGAGTGCTTATTATCCGAAACCCATGAACAGTACTTGCGTGTGAGGGCGAGGAGTCTGAGGCACTCCGCAGTCCACCCCAGAGACGATCTCACCTCAAAGAATCACTACAGCTTCTTGGCATTACCACTGCTGCGGGCTGCCGTGCTCCCCTGGGCAAAAGGGGGCATCTGGTTCTCATCGTCCCATCCACGTTTAAGGCCCTCTGTACAACCTCGCCCAAGTGATATACGCTGCATCCAAGTTCAGTGAGTCCCAATTATATGAGTCCACTTGACCTTACTCCTCGACCTCTGGTCACCGCATAGCATCTTCTTCCTGTTCAGAACTGTGTTCTCCGGCGTCCACCTCCTCCCTACGCTGTTGCGGTTGTCTCTCCGCTCGCATGGATCCATCCACTCGCCGCCAACCCTCGAGCCAGTCGTAGGCCTCTTCTGGCGTATCAAAAAAACCAAGCCTTGCCATCCGCCACCAACCGTAGCCTCGCCGGGAACAGCATGGAATAAGACAGCTTCCTCCGTCTAAGTTCCTTCTTTATTTCAAGAAAGCTTCTGCGACGTTTGGTGACCGTCGCCGTAAAGTCTGGGAAGAAGGATATCACTGAATTGTGAATACGTAGCGGCGGAGCCACTCGCGCTGTTTGCAGAATAGCGTCCCTATCACGGATATTGAAAATATGGGCCAGAATTGGTCTGGGGGGCGCTCCGGGTTGGGCCTTCCCCCCGGCACCCTGTGTGCTCTTTCCAGAGAGAAGAAGGTCGAGAGGTCTCTGGGCTGAAGTCTGGTTTTAATAAGATCTTCAATGTAGAGGTCCATGGCTGCACTCCCTTCACTTTCGGGAATACCCGTGATTCTAACATTATTGCGGCGCGAGCGCCCTTCTTGGTCGTCCTGCTTCGCCACCATCCTTTTATTTTTGGCTTCCAGTTGACTGACCTTTTGGATTAGCGTAGCCGAGTCTTTAGATAAGGATTTTGTCACCTGTTCCACCTCGGTGACCCTGGCGGTCATTTTTTGGAAGTCGGCTCTCAGGAACGAGACATCAGTAGAGATGGAACCCACCGTCGACTGTACCTTAGTAAGAGCGTCCATAATGTCATCCAATGTCACTTTACGTGCTCCGTCCCCATCGAGAGCCATGTCTGTGACCGCTGTACGATGCGACTATGCAGGAGTGGCTTTGGCGTAGGCAAACGTATCCAATTTGAGCTGCGAGTTCGTGCGTTGCTCTTTGCCCCCCATTGCGGACATGCCACAATCGCGTTGATCGGTAGTCACCGCTGCCTGCCGCAAGACCTCCCGGTCTGTGCGGCCTGTCGGTTTTCCCGCCTTGTCAGAATGTATGGGCAATAGGGTATTTACCTAGACTTGGCAAGCCAGCAGACGTGCACTCAGCTTCCGCAGGTCCAAAGACAACCGGTGGATGTCCGACTTTGTTTCCAAGATCACCGCTTGGTCTTCAATCAATGAAATTTGGTACCCACATAACTGCCGGGCAGAGAGGTGCCACCCAAAGTTGTTCCACCAATGGAAATCAGGGAGGGCGGCCTCGCATAACTCCCCAAGGGCACCGATCCTGCCCCCTGCCGCCCGTCGATTATTGGCCGGTGTTTGTGCTCAGTCTCCCGATGCTGCACTGATATATCAGAGATATGTGCTGCCACTGCTTGGTTTTTCACTCCACCAAGTGTGTCACGTTTCCCTGCGGGACCCCGATCCCCGCCGGCGGAGCAGGCGGCCCGCTACCCCCGAGCACTCTTCTCTATAATTACTGGCTGTTTTATGGGGGTGCTGATACGCGCTTGGAAGTATGTGGTCCCAGGATCAGCCCCATGCCCACCAGGGCCGTCCTCGGTATTTCTATGTGGCTGCTGCAGTCCCCATTTGGCCTCGTGATTGCCGTTCCTCTCAGGGCGCGTTGCTCTCCAGGCCGGGCCGGCGCCCCCCTCCACCGGCACCCTTCTCGGGACGTCCACTTCACAGAGAAGCAGGGGAGGTTTAGCGAGCGCCGGGCAGCGTCAGGTTCAAAGGCGCCGCTCCCGCACTCGATTCCAGATTTGCGCCGATGACCGCCCCTCCGCCACTCGTACGCCGGGCCGCGGGCCTTCACTCCGGGCCCCAGTTCCCGGCTAGTCCCCGGTCTCAGCCGCTTGTTTAGGCCGCTCCGCTCCACACGCTCTGCCGAGCGCGCTGCTTATTGTATGGACTAGAAAATACGGGCGATCAAAGCCCCAGCAATTCCACAAAGCGCGCCCGTCTCCAGGCCAGGATGAGTGACCGGATTATATGCCGGATAGTTGGGGGAAAGCTACTCTGCCGTCGGAGCTCCTCTAAGCGGCGGCCATTTGGATCGGCTGCTGGCCACGCCCCCCCCCCAAACATCGCTTTTGTTACATCAGTAAGTGACGGAACAGTGGAATTTTATAAAATATCTGGTTGTCCAAGGGACAAAACGTTCCATAAAACGACTTGCCCTGAAATAAAAACCCATTTGTCCCATTTCAATGTCATGCAGCAAAACGTCAAATTCTGGAAGCTTGGTCGCAAGAACATTTGGCTTTTGACTAGCCCAGCTCCGCATCCTGCATTGTTCGTATTGCTCTAAATCGCCCTTTTTTTAAATGATAGATATGTCATTACTATGGAGACATGGATGGCCCAAAATATCGGGGAATATGGGCGACTCTAGTTTTAAGTATTGTGAAATGAAAAATTCACAGAGTGTGGGGCGCTAAAGACGCTTCAAATACTGAAAACTGGGAAAAGACATGGACTAGTGTATGTTAGCAGATAAAGTGGTTTACGAAGGCAGGGGCTGTCCCAAGAAATTCCATTTTATAGCATATCCGTTTTGTCTTGCCAATGAAATAGCATGACGGGAAAGGTTTTCCGCTATGTTTGGGACAGATCTAGTACTCCTGTCAATATCAAAGATTGAGCTAATCGGGAAGTGGTCACTCATTGCAATGTCCAATGTTTTACACAACAGGACTTTACGGTTGTGAGTAGTACTAACCATAGTGTAATCTATAACAGACTCTAGACCACGCTCATTGAAAGTGGGTTGGAAATGTACCTGAGGTGTACACAGTTCATTTGCAAATCCCAAGTCCCATTCAAAAATTAAGCTATTAAACATATTTCCCAGCACGGTATGCTCAAAATGTGTACATGGGTCGCCAATTAAATTAACCATTCCACATATACCAGAATTATTATAAGGGCACAAATGACAATTAAAATCCCCCGTCAGAATGATTCAAATATCATTTTGTTCCAGACCAATAGCACAGGATATTGAATACTAAACATACTAAAAGGCTGGTATGAAAGGTGCGGGTGCAGATAAGGACGGATCATGTACAATGGTTCTCAGGTGTGAGTACACTGGGACGATAAGAAGACGAGTTACAGTTGTTAAGCATCAGGTGGAGAGTAGGGGCTGGAATGGCTTTCTCGCTTGTGTGGGCGAGTGAAAGTATGGTATGTGGAGACAATGGAATTAATTGCTCCCATACACAGCTCCAGCAATAAAGGTTAAGGAACAACCAGAGAGTACAATACCGGCTGGCTGACCCCAGGTTCACCTCTGCGTGCAAACACTAAAAGGAAAATGATGCATGTGTAGGAAGCCGAAAGCATCACAGGACAAGAGGCACAAAACATGGCATGGAGGCGCCTATGTATGTATTAATACATACAATCGATAAAGGGTCTCCTTTAGGTTTGTTAAATACATATAATTTGCTAAAAACAAATTGCTAACATAACAAGCATTGGCCGCGCGGCCGTGAAAGTGACGCGGGGCCGAAAGTGATCGCGATCACGCGCTGCGAGCGATGCGCTTAATGAGCACGACGAGGAAAGCCAGATGGCGCCTCTGCTCATAAGCGCGCGCCCGCATGCGTAACCGCAACCTCTAGGCCGCCACAAGAAAAAGCGTGTGGTAGCATTTTCTGAACCCCACATACTAAAATTCTCGCCAGAGCAGCGCATGCGCTAGTTCAGGCGAGACCTAAAAATTATGAATAGTTAATATTAAGTAAAATACATAAATGGTGAACAAAACTTTATAAAATGCCACAGTTCCAGTTCATTAATAGACTGTAAAATCAGCCAATTCATTAAAAGACAGCAATGGCCACCAATAAAGTGCAATGGTGCCAACGTTCTACCTAGTTCATTAATGGACAATAAAATTAACCACAACTGAAATTCGTTAATAAACAATAATGATCACCAATAAAGTGCAATAGTGCCAACATTCTACGCAGAGATGATTGGTGCGAGTACCTTTCAGAGTGTTCTACTAAAATTGACCCTAACACTTCACTAGACAGTCAAGGTTAACTCTGTTAAGGACCTGCCTGGCATTGCGGTTCAATGTTCTGTTCACCGTCCGACCATTGGTGGTTGGCATTAGAGTTCATTCCGATTTAAATTGTATTGCTTTTTCATGTAACAAATATTTCATCAGCTTGCAGTTCAATTGGGGGTTCGCAGTGTCATGGTTTGTTATTATGGCAGCCCCACATGCTCGTATGCCCCCAACGTTAAAGCTCTTTTTAAGTAATGTTGAACAAGGGAGGCCTATTTCATAAATCATGTGAATGGCAGCTCCCAGTTCGCCACCAGCAGAGCCAAGGTAGTGACATGGCCATCCGCAAATAGGGCAAAGCAAAAGCAGAGTAAATCCTTGATCCATCTGGGAAATCAATTAAAGGTAGTGTTGGTGCTTGCAGAAAGGCCATCCTGGTAAAGCGAATAAGTATAGTGAGTCGATCCTTTAAAGCCGCAGTCAACAGGATATTACTCGTTGGCGTCTTCCTCCGAGGTTCAATAGGACAAGCGACCAACTTCCCCTATTCCCAGCTCATGCAATGATCCTCTACTGAGGCACTTGGACAGTCACTGTAGCTGAGCAGCAATATAGTAACGTTCAAAGTTCAGGCACCCCAAGCCAAACCTCTGACAGAGAAGAACAGTTAACTCCAATGGGGCATAACATGCAGATTTTGGTGCTTGCCACACCAAAATCCACAGGTACCGTTATTTATTATGAATTTTTCACCCATTATATTATGTTAGGTTTGACCTGACAAAATTAAACAAGGGTTGTGAACTTTGATAGTACTCAGTAATGACATCACAGCACTCATACTTTTTGCACAGGGATCACAATTTTCTAGGGCACTTGTAATCAGTGCCCTCGGTCTTCACTGAATTGTTTTATTTTTGCGACACGCTCTGTTTAGCCACTGATAAATACGTTTTTCAAATATATATGCTCACAGTGCAATTGTGTTGCTCAATATGTTACAAATGCTCTTGCTAGTTTGATAAACAGGTAATAGGCTAGTCAATTACATAGTTGTAAGGAATTGCTTATAGTGGCAAAGTACACCTTAATTAGAGGGGTTAATGTCTATGTGGCATTCATAGATTTTTCAACAGCCTTTGATACGGTAGACTTTGGAAAAAACTAAAGAAGCTGGGTATGCCTGACACCCTACTTTCATTAATAATTGCCCTGCATTCCTCCACTTGATGCCAACTGTTAATAGGGCTGACCGAGGCCCATCCCAGCGCTGCCGGCCACTACAGCCAATGTTTCTACAGAACAATGTCAACTCTAAAGTGGTACCATGGGAATTTCTGCTCTACCCAAAGAATGAGGTAATTTGTACATTTTCATTTTTAATTATTTAAGGATTTTGGGAATGTATTTTAATCTAGTCCTAGGATTGCTGCTATGTTAGGAGAGGGAACTCGTTTGGTTGCTCACTATGGAGTAATTTGCACATAATGGCTCCTGCTATACTGGGGGGAGATCTTCCTTGGGAATTTATGACGGAGTAAAATAAATATAAAGGTATTATTTTAGGGCTGTCCGAATTGTTATTAGATATTAATTAATTCTTCTTTTAATATGGACCTAGGTTTACAGACATCCAGGGAGGATTCTCATATGGTTACTCTTTTTGGAGCAATCTGCACATATCTCTGATGCTATGTTGGGGTAGAACTTTTTTTTAAATTTCTTTTTTACAGAGTAATTTGCACACAAACTCAGGATTATCCTCTGTAATTCCAACGAAAAATGGGCTAAAATAAGGGTGTCTGCTGGCCCCATTGCTTTTCTCCTTTTATGTCTCGAACCTCCCCAATTGTGTTGCACTCCTTTTGCTCACTATAGAGCATTTTGCATATAATTTTCACTGCCATGTCACTGGGAGAATTTTATTGGATATTAATTGGAATAAATCTTATATAAGATATGTATTGCAGGCCTTATGATTCAAGTCCGGCCATTATCTACATGACCGCTATGGAAAGGAGTTTACGTGTACTTATATTCTATTTTTATTAAGTTTCTTATTTTTTAAGATGCAATGCTGTTGTATTTTTATATTGCATTGAATAAAGATTTGAATTGAATGGTTTAAATAAGGGTGGTTTTGTTCCTTCCAAATATATGGACATTCACTATTTTCACATGGGTGGTTTCTTATAGCCAACTATCACAGCACCGCAGGTTTTATACTGAATAAGTAGTCATGACTAGTTCTGGAGACTTGATCGACTATATATATATATATATATATATATATATATATATAGAGAGAGAGAGAGAGAGAGAGAGATAACGAGAGAGAGATAGAGAGAGACAGAGCACTGCTTCCAGTGACATAGCAAATTGGCACATTTACCACTAAACACCAAGTGTGCCTCCTCCAACATTTTGCCCAAGTCAATATCAGATGTGAGGAACATAGTGTACATAGCATCCAGAGCAAATCTGGCTGAAGTAACAAATCCTGAGGGTGTAATCAAACAGATCCAGCAAGCCCACAACAGAACAGGATATGCATAGCATTGGCTCAACAAGCCAATCCTAATTATGCTGAGATAATGGCTCAAGGAGTTTAAAGTGTGCCTTAGAATCCTGGCAAGGCCGACTCATCCTTCCACTTTTCGGAGGTTAATAAATTGAATACTATTAAATTTGATAATAGTCCCATCTAATGTTTACAATGATTAAGAATGGTATGAAATGCAATATATAAAACTATGACTATTAATCTTGTATATAGTCTGTCCTGTTTCAAAGACTCTCTACTGACCAATTGGGTTCTCATTATCTTGCTTTTAACTTAAGCGGAGAATGTTGTTATCTGCTTCATTGTAGAGAAGTATTTGCCCCCTTATACTTTTTGTATTTACTTTGATTAAGTTAGGTTCTTAGCTGCATTGATCCATTTTTTCATCCTTTTAAGTGCAAACTTTCAAGGACGTCTGTACAGGATGGTGAAGATGATTGGACAATTCATAAATACAATGCGCCACAGTGTAAAATAATGTACAATAACTTCCAAAGCATATACACTTCGTGGATAGCATTGTTTTGCTAAACACAATCAAATCAACACGTCACTTATTAATTTAACTATCATATTTACAGACAAATTGCTTACTATTTACTTCTTGCACAAACAATATTACTTTGGTATGTGTGTGGTCCCTTTTCTTCAAGACATCTGGATGTCTTGCTCGTCTTCTAGAATGTAGCTGGTATCATTTCTTAGCCTATACATGTATTTAAATGCAGTGCCAGCAACCACAATTTAGATCATAGTACTCGTCTATAATGGGAAAATTACAAATGTTTCTGCTCACCTCGCACACCCTCCAAGATACTCGATGTGTTTTTTTATGTTTTTAAAATCATAATTGCAAGTCTAAACAGCAAACTTTATAAGCCTCGTGGTGTCTAGACAGTAATTCCCTCTCAATCGACTTTCACTGACAGATGGATATGATGAAATCGTTTTCGTAATTTAAGTGGTGCTTGCATCCTAACTACAGGGGAGATATGCATTTGCAATTTCCCTTTATATTTTATATACACATTTTATTTATTCGACCTACTGGGGAGAAAAACAAGATTCTAATTAAAGCAATGGCTGTTACAATCAGAAAGATTATCTTATAGATTGAAATGAGCTGCTTTTGCTGTTTGACTCTTTCTTTTCATTAGTTTGTTAAGCCAAGAACCACTCAATGTCGGTAGGACAACGAAAGTGTAATATAGTGATCTTCTACACAGCTATAACTACTTCGATAGGTAAAGGGCAACTAAATGATGTTAAATTGTGCCAAGGGACATGTCAATGCAAATAGTGATATCAACATCTGCAAATCACTTTCAGATATCTTCAGGCAGGAGAGGTATACTATGTTGCACACATTTATAAAGTGTGAGCCACTAGTATATCATCCAACCTTGGTTTCAAGGATTCTATCTTAACCTAGAGGCAGGTTTTTATGAGTTATACGATGTAAGCATCAGTTTCTGTTTCTGTTATTGTTTAGCTTAGCGCACCGCGCGGCTCAAAACTATCAGAAAACACTTTTCCAAGTTGCAAAACACTTTCTGACCTTGCAAACACAGCGCCGGTCGTCCCTCTCTCACAACCCCAGTGTGATGAGCTAGCCACTTGTTTTTACAAAAAAAGTAGCAGGCATTCAAGTCACCTTCTCCCCTACAGCAGACCATAACTCTGCTGACATTCATGCCACTCCATACTGGGGTGGCATGGTGAGCAAAAGAATGATGGATTTATTCCAGATCTCTTGACTGGGGGTGAATGTTTTGATTTGTTCTGCATTCCGTCCATCAATTGTGTGTCTTTTGCTTTCTCGCCCTAAGTGCGCTAGGTATGCCCAGACGTAGGTCCTGGGCTCACTGTGCCACTGGAATCAAGCTATCCTGGCTGAAGAGGGATGAAACCCCGAAACCGGTCCTAGGATGCTTCTTTCCGGTCCAGGGAGGACCTGGCTTGGCAGTTCGGGCTGGACTGTTCCCCTAAGGAACAGGGTCAAGACTGATTTGCATATGGCCAGGTCTAAACTGGGGTGGCATGGTGAGCAAAAGAATGATGGATTTAACCCAGATCTCTTGACTGGGGGTGAATGTTTTGATTTGTTCTCCATTCCGTCCATAAATTGTGCGTCTTTTGCTTTCACTCCCTACCCCACAGCAGATTATAATCAAGGCTCCCTATTTTCCGTTTATACTGATTTTTATAGATAAATACAGACAGAAAAACATTTGGCTTCCTGTCTGTATTTATTTTTAAATGTGGATAAAAACGTAAATTAGATTGCTTTTTGAATGATTCTAAATGCTGTCAGTCATGACTGCTAGCCCAATAGCTGTGTGGATTGACAGGTGTGGGGGTTAAAAAAGAAAGACATTTTAGTAATGAAGCTTAAACAGCAATAGATATGAATAACGTTGCTAATAAAATGTGCATGTTTTCACGTAAGTGCTGTGATTTATCATCTGTCGATGTTTATATCATTGAAACCTGTCAGGAATTCAAGTAACAGCGTACATTTATATGATAGATACATGTGGAAATATACTAGTTTAAGCTTCATTTTTTTCACAAGAGCCAAAATACATGTTTGGAAATATACTGAAAAAATAAGCAAAATTTAAATATAGATAATTACAGATGGAAATGTCAAAACCTACGGGAGCCCTAATTATAATCATCTACAGGGTCGCCCTGCCAGCACCTATCTACTGAGCTCATTTCAGTTCCAGGACAAACAAACTTTCAAATCCCTCCTCACTTCCATTAAGTCAGCTTCACCTCTTGATCCTTGCCCACCTGAGGTGTTTAGCAAACTTAAATCATCTTCTTTGGAACTACTTACACAGCTTTTAAATGTCTCACTTTCAGAAGGTATCTTCCCAAGGAAATGGAAACATGCAATGGTCATGCCCCTTCTTAAAAGAACTAATTTAGATTCTTTTACCTAGTCTATAGACCAATATCCCTCTTGCTTACCCTGTATAAAATCTTAGAAAAGCGTGTGAATAAACAACTCATGGTGTATGTAGAACATAATGACCTGCTCCACCCCTCACAATTGTGCTTTAGAGCCTGCCACAGTACAGAATCAGCCTTACTGGCCGTAACAGAATATCTAAAGCAACAACTAGACAATGGTAGCAACTCTGCATTGATCCTGCTAGTTCTCAGTGCAGCGTTTGACATGGTGAACCACAACACTCTACTCTAAAGGTTAGTGGGCGTAGGGGTGCAGGATATTGCTCTGCACTGTCTGAGTTCCTTCCTTCGAGATTGTGTCTTCCAGGTGCACACCAACCAGCACTGCTCAAGAACCCCCACACCCTCTACCATCTGGGGTCCGTCAGTGCTCCACTCTTAGCCCTACCCTCTTTAACTTGCACATAAGGCCACTTGCAGACATTGTAGAAAAGTGCGGTCTCACCCTCCTTTCTTATGCCAACGATACTCAGAGCGCCGTCTCCTTGTCATCACAAGAGAACCATTGCGCAGAGGCACTGAATAGTTGCCTCTTACAAGTCTGCTTCTGGATGAACACTAATTCTTTGATGTTAAAAGGTGGAAAAAGTGAGGTCTTACTGCGGGGCAACGTCCCCCACCAGTGGGGCCCACATCTATGGCCGGAAGTAATGGGTACAATACCCACACCTGTTCCAGTAGTCCAGAATCTAGGATTCTGGCTGGATGAGAATGTTTCAATGAGTCACCAAATCAACAAAGTGGGTACTACCTGTTTCTGAATCTTGAAATGGCTTAAAGAAATTCTAGGAGGCCTTCCGCCCTTGGCCCAGCAAACAGTTCCCCAGGCCGTGGTCATTTCGAGGCTTGACTATGGAAACATTCTTTACCTAGGCATCACAAATTATTTTTTTAGGCGGCTCCAGATAGTGCAGAACACAGCGGCAAGAATTTCACTTCACCCCCCCCCCCCCCCAAGTTTCTTCTCTCTGCCAGCCTACTCCGCAAACTGCACTGGTTCCCAGTCGAGCATAGCGTTCAATTCAAGGCGCTGTGCTATGTGCACAAATGTCTTTCAAACTCCGGCCCCTCCTATCTAAGATCCTTGGTGTTGCCACACACACCCAGCCAATCCTTGCGTTCAAGTAATCTGGCTCTTGCTGTAGTTCCTAGAGCCAGGAGATCCAGGCAAGGAGACGGAGCCACCATCTTTTAGGCCCAAAGTTGTGGAACTCTCCTCCCCCGACCTGAGAGTCTGACGCTTGCTTTCAGTCTTCCGTCTTCCGCATAAGGGTTAAGACTTGGCCTGTTTTAAACTCTGACATCAGAAGCAGCCTTAGCTGAGTTTCTGGGTACCTATAGTGTAGATTAGCGCTGGGAAACCCTTAGTTGGGTAGCCATGCGCTGTATAAATTTGAAAAATAATCGGTGACAATAACTACACATTAAAAAAATATTGAACATTTGACTATGAAGAAATCTACCAAATGGGGTGATCACAACAGAGAAGGAATAGAACAAGCAGGCTTAATATATTGAAAGCATCATGGACCTTAAGAGATCATGGACCTTTTTAAATGAGTCAGAATTTATGGTCTGGATGAAAGAACACATCCGAACTAAGGAGCACCAAAAAATACATATCTCTTTCATGCTAAAGTGAACTCCCAACCGTAATGTTAGAGAATTTGACACATCCTATTATTTATTTCCTGTGCTACAATATATTACAGTTGCTGCAACATGCCCAGAGTAAGGAAATCGTCTGAAACAGCAGATGTAATTTTGGTGCTAACATGAACGTAACTGGTTCTCAACACTGTCTTGTAAGAAAGAACCATGCTTACATTTATGTTTTCTGAAAAATGAAAAGGCTGTGAATTAAACATTAAGCAGGACCTGACTGGCAACCCACAAGCCTGAACTGGCTTTGGAAGGCAGTCATGACCCTGTAGTTTTGTTTCTTTCTTCGACTGGCACAACAGATTAAGCTGAAAGTTTCACCTGTAGATTTAAAGCTGAAAGCTTTCAACTAGGCAGCCATAAGGTTTGTAGCCCTCTGGACTCACCAGGATGAGATGGATGGACAAGTCAGGAAGGGAAGCAATGTTAGAATCCTGGTCATGATGAGGAGTAGAATTACTGACAAATGGAAATGTCTCATTATAATTAGCCAACTGAAGTATATAGTGGTTGATGTGCCACACACAATTCATGATCTCTACTGGAACCACTTGATAGTTCGCAGGATCAGTGTTTACTGTATCTCAGTAATGAGCTTTTACTAGTCCACCTACTGTCTCAAAGCAGATGGAAGGTGGCAGAAAACGAGTAAAGGCATTATCTATTAATGATTTTCTTAATAGACACAGAAGGGGTCAAACCATTTGCTACGTCACACCCTAACTTCTTATTGTTTGGGGTAGTAGTGCTCTATGAAGATGGAACTCCATTTTATTCTTTGAGTGCCTGGCGACTGGAGCAGTTCTTATGTTGATTGTTTTAGTGTTCTAGATCTCTCAGGTGCACAATAAAAGGCCTGATGTTTGGTCTTTTTCTTCATGCATTGGTTCATATCCAGTTTCGCGATATCCTGACTCCTATTATGGCACTGTCCACCCAAGGTGCTAATTTCTTTGCAAGGTATGTAAGTAGAGGTGTCATTTCTGATGGCTTTGAAGTTGAAGAAGCTGATTTTAAGAAAATGTGAGCAATGAGGGGGAGCCAATGTAATTCCAGGATGATGTAGTCAGACTTACAAAATGCCTTTAAGTAGTAATGCTGTGGAGTTTAGGATTCATTGCAAAAGATGTGTTGGGGAGCCTGTTGAGCAGAGTGTTGCCTCCATTCAAATGAAAGAGAACCTAAGCTTACGTTGTTGTTCTGAAATTAGCTTCAGGCAGGAAAGGTTTAAGTAAGAGGGAGAGCTGGTACAATGCTATCTTGTACCACTGGTCTCTAATAAATATGATTTGTTTTAAGATATAGAATTAGGTGCCTGCAATTTATGATGATGAACCAGGTTGGCCATTTGTTTGTAAAAATCCAGGTGCAGCGAGTTACCATAATCCAACCTAGAATTGGCCATTAATTTCACTATGTTATTCAGAAGTGAGGAAGGAGTTTATCTTTTTTTACTTTATGGATCTGCTATTTTTCACCACCCAGTCTATTATCAGAACTTAAATAATCTTGTTTTCAATGTTGGCCTCAGTGACTATCTTATAGAGGCAGCTAGTTTTCACTGTGTCTAAAGCTTGAGTATGACTTCAAATGTTACTTTTATATGTCCTTATCAATAAACATTCACCATTTTGTTTCCAATTGCCTACTTAATTTAATTCATAAAGGTGTTGCGTATTGAGGGGACATGATGGGACTGCAATGTTGTTTTCATGGATAGGTAATGTCAACAGCAGCAGACACGATGGAGCAGGTGTAGTAATAAATTGGCTTGTCCAAGAAATGTATGCAAATAAGATTGTAATATTTCTGTGGTGATGTAATAAGCTTATGAATCTCGCCATAGGTAGGTTTGGTATGATTAGTTAGCTGGAAAATCAATTATGGCATTAGTTACATCTTTTAAGTTTCAGCTATATAAGGGTAAAGAGGTTTGTCGGGCATTATCGCACTGTTCAAGCAGGAGGAAGGAGGGGGAGAAGAAGAGAGAAAAGGAGAACTTTTTCCTCTAAGGATGAAGAGGTCCAACCAGAGAGCTCCAAGACAGGGCGTATCACCAGATCCAGAACCTGGCTGAGGCAGCTGTAGTAAAATATGCTGCAGAAAAGGAAGTCACAGGGGGTAAGAGAGCTAAGAAAACGGTTCTAGAGTGAAGCAATCTCCCTCCTCTAGATCGTATTCAGATATTACCAGCACTTCCTCTTCAGGAAAGTGTGTCAAGAGAGAGGATATTCATCAATTCCTGTAACATATTCAGGACTTTGGACTTTGAACCCCTTCCAACTCCCGGGGGATCAGAGAGTTTATTTTTGGAGCACAAGAGGTTGCAACAGATTCCCATGCCTTTGCATGCCTAAATAAATATTTAATTTGAAGACCTCTTGGAAGGGGTGGAGAAGGTAGTACCTCACAATTTAAAGGTGAAGTCTATTACACAAAGGATGAAGTACCTCATGCCGTATATTGTGAGGATATTGCAAGTCAATGAGGAGTGCCATAACCATTTAGAGGAACAAGGCAGAAGGCTGAATTCTTATATATGGTTATGGAACACCAAGGTGACTTGCAATACCTGTTATCATGTATGCCAGGTGGTACTTTATCCCATATAATACATGGTCACATCATCACCTTTTCCACAAACCACTTAAAACCATTGATGAATAACTATTTCATATGAAAGAGCAATCATGTTTGCAAACATGAATAAAAATAAAACCTCTAGTTCAACATTAAACACATCAAAAACCTGTTAAATATTTGTGGCAAACGGATATTAGAAACCATTCAATACAAGTCAGTTTGTTAGAAAAAATAAACAGCCGCAGTAGCTCGGAATGTGTAGACACATGCAGAAAGATTTAAACTTTTGTCTAACTATCTAAGGAGTACACAAAATAAACATGTTCTTTCTGCTCATTGTAAGCAAGAAAAATAAAGCAGAATAAAAAAAAAGCAACATTCAGCCTTCCTTCAACCTGCTGTTTCAATTATGCTTTGGGACCTGACCTGCCTTCACCTCAGCTGCTAGCTCTGGCAGCAGGCATTGTTATCCACTAAGAAGGGGGACCCCTGAGCAAAGATACGGGCAGGTATACCAGGGGAATAAACAAGTACCAAAAGAAACAGAATACCTGCCACTAATTGACAATAAATACGGCCCTAAACAGGGTCCAGATAGTTAGGAACCACAACCAATAGGCAAAACCAAAACAAGAGAAGAACAACAAGACAAAGTCTAAAGAAATTTGAATATTTTTAGAAAAGAGTCTTTTTATTTCATCATTATTCTTTGTATAGATGTGAAAGTCATTTTTTTGGGAGGTTTAACAAAGTAGATTAAAGAAAGTATTAAAGAAAGATATCAAGATAATACAATTTCTGAATAACAAATTGCTAACAGTCCCACAACCGCTCCTTCAAACAAACATACACTCATACTCTCACATCCGACAGCAACAACAAACAACATATGGCATAAATACATACTAGTAAAAGCAGGCATTGTTATGTCAGAACTGACTGTAATAACTTTGAACACTCAAGTTCTGATGCCTTTTCTTTATAATGGGTGACTGGGCAGCATTAGTTTCTTCATGAGAGTGGGGAAGCCTTGCGCCCCACCCACCACCCGCCCGCTGCAAGCCGCGTATGCAAATGTTAAATGCTAATGAAAAGATTTAATTGCCATTTTATTTTTCCGATGTGTGCACTTCAGCAGCCAGCAGACCCCCAAGTCCAGAGACATGCGCGTTGTGTCCTCTGCTGCTGATTGGCAGGAGAAGTGGCTGGCTGGATGCTCCAAACTGCGCACGTTACTTTGGCTGGCTGTCTTGCGCCGGCCAAACTGACATGGCACTTTGAAGCTCTCCACTCAGATGTCTTAGACAGCTGGGTGGAGCCCAAGCACAGGCCTACAGGGCCTGAAGGAGCTTCTAGCCAGTCCACTCCATCCAATCCAGGCATTTCCATCATGCTGAATAACAGCATGAGAGCATCATCTGGATTGATATGGGGAGCTCGACTTCCATAGCAAATTCAGAAGTGGAACCCTGAGGAGGACATGTAGCCATGGGTAAATACTTATTATTTTATTTATAATGTAATCCTACTTTTTTTTTTTTACTTTTGGAGGGAGGGGTTGTTTTCTTTTGGGCTTCTGGAAAGAGGGGTTATTTTATTTTGGGTGTTTGGATGGAAGGGTGTTTTACACTGGGGTTTTGGAGAGAGGAAAAAATGGCGGGGACCGCGCGGCAGTGAGCTGTGACCCTTGACCCGGTCGCTCCACTACCGCACGGCCCCCGTGTGCCCAGATTCTGCTGCCGCTGCCTGCTTGGCCCTCTTGCTGCCGCCTCTCCTTAGGGGCCCTGCTCTCCAGGCTTGCCCTCGCTCTCCAGGCTTGCCCAGGCCTGCCCTTGCTCTCCAGGCTTGCCCAGGCTTGCCCTCGCTCTCCCCCGCTCCGCTTTCCCGCTCTTTCCAACCCCCCTCTGCTCCCTGCCGCTGCTCTCCTGCAGCCCCGCCCCCTTCTCCTGTCTCCCGCTCCCCATTCGCCGCCCCGCTCCCGCCTCCCAGCTGCTCCTCCCTCCCACTTCGCCATAAATGGCGGGGACCGCGCGTACACGCAGCGGGCGTGCCGATTGTGCGCCGAAGGCAAGCCCGTCTACGCCCATCCGCGCCTGAACCGCGCCCAGCGCCAGGTCCCCTGGCCTCCGACGATGCCAGCCCACACGACGGACTTACGCCGCCGCCACCCTCAACGCACTCAAACCCGGCCGGAACCCCGCCTGCTACCGAGCCACCCCAAAACGCACCCATGGACCCTTCACCTGCCAAGCCTGCAATTTCACCTGCCTCAGGACCTGCACCGCACCTGTAAGGCCAGGCACCAGCAACAACCACCTCAAGTGCATCCTGCTCAACACCCGCTCCGTCCACAGACACGCCGTCGAACTCTGGAACCTGCTCGACACAATATCACCAAACGTCGCCTTCCTCACGGAAACCTGGATGAACGCCTCCTCAGCCCCCGACATCGCCATAGCCATCCCGGACGAATACAAGATCACCCGGAGGGATCGCGTCAACCAGACCGGAGGAGGCATTGCCATCGTCCACAGGAACACCATCCGCATCACGACCAACTCCGACGACACCCTCACCGCCGCTGAGCACCTTCACTTCCAGATACACACCGACCCCAAGACCACCCTCAGAGGCACTCTCATCTACAGACCCCCAGGACCACGCACACAATTCAGTGAAGCCATCGCAGACTTCATCAGCCCGCATGCCCTCACCTCCTCTGACTACATCCTCCTAGGGGACCTCAACTTCCACCTGGAGAACAACAAGGACAGCAACACCACCACCCTGCTGGACAACCTCGCCAACCTCGGACTCAAGCAACTGGTGAACACCCCCACCCACTACACCGGCCACACGCTTGACCCCGTCTTCTCCTCCAGCAAGCACATCTCCTTCAGCCACTCCACCGGACTTCATTGGACTAATCACAGCTGCGTCCACTTCAACTTCAGGAGAACCACGACTCACCACCACCCGCAACAGGTTCCCCGCAGGAGCTGGAACAAGATCACCGCCGACCAGCTCACCACCTCCCTCAGCCAGAACCCTCCCGCCAGCGCAATGGACCCCAACGAAGCAGCCCTAAACTTCCCACAGTGGCTCACCAACTGTGCCGATTACCTCGCTCCTCTGAAGAACCCACCCAGCAGACCCGGCAGCAAGAAAGCCTTGTGGTTCATCAACAAACTCAAAACATCCAAGAAAAACTGCCGCACCCTCGAAAAAGCCTGGCGCCACGACCAGACTACAGAGAACATGACAGCCCTCAAGAACGCCACCCGCATACACCACCAGCTGATCCGCACCACCAAAAGAACAACATTCAAAGAACGACTGGACAACAACACCCACAACAGCAAGGAACTCTTCAGCATCGTCAAAGAGCTCTCCAACCCCAGCGCTGAAAACAACGACATCACACCCTCGCAAGACCTCTGCGACTCACTCGCCTCATTCTTCCATCGCAAGATCACCGACATACACAACAGCTTCGGCGCACAGACCACGCACCCAACCACTGAACCAACGCCCCCCACCACCACCCTCTGCAACTGGACCCCGGTCAGCACCGAAGACACCACCCGCACGATGAACACCATCCACTCCGGATCCCCAACCGACCCCTACCCCCACCACGTCTTCAACAAGGCCGACTCCATCATCGCACCCCAACTCCGGGACATCATCAACATCTCCTTCACCACCGCCACCATCCCGGAGAGCTGGAAGCATGCCGAGCTCAGCGCTCTCCTGAAGAAACCGACAGCGGACCCCACCGACCTCAAGAACTTCCGCCCCATCTTGCTCCTCCCTTTTCCTGCCAAAGTCAAAGAGAAGACCGTCAACAAACAGCTCGCCGCCTTCCTCGAGACGAACGGATCCCTCGACCCCTCACAGTCCGGTTTCCGAGCCAACCACCGCCCTCATCGCAGCCACCGACGACATCAGATCCCTGCTCGACAACGGGGAAACAGCTGCCCTCATCCTCCTGGACCTCTCTGCAGCGTTCGACACAGTTTGCCACCACACACTAATACAGCACCTCAGCAACACCGGAATCCAAGAGAAGGCACTGGAGTGGATCATCTCATTCCTCGCCAGAAGAACCCAGAGAGTCCGCCTCCCCCCGTTCCGTTCCACGGCCACCGAAGTCAGCTGCGGCGTACCTCAAGGATCCTCGCTCAGCCCCACCCTCTTCAACGTCTACATGAGCCCCCTCGCAGCTGTCGCACACCAACACAACCTTAACATCATTTCCTACGCCGACGACACCCAGGTGATCCTCTCCCTCACCAACGACCCCGCCACCGCCAGAGCCAGCCTACACGAAGGAATGAAAGACGTCGCCGAGTGGATGAAGAACAGCCGCCTGAAACTGAACTCAGACAAGACGGAAGTCCTCATCCTGGGATCATCCCCCTCCGCCTGGGACGACTCCTGGTGGCCCCCTGCCCTGGGCACCACCCCCAAGCCAACGGACCACGCACGAAACCTGGCCTTCATCCTTGACTCCTCCCTCTCGATTACCAAACAAGTCAACGCCGTCTCGTCATCCTGTTTCAACACCCTGCGCATGCTCCGAAAGATCTTTCGATGGATCCCCACCGAAACCAGGAAGACGGTCACCCAGGCACTCGTCTCCAGCCGACTGGACTACGGGAACACCCTCTATGCGGGAACCACAGCCAAACTACAGAAAAGACTCCAGCGCATACAGAACGCCTCCGCACGACTCGTCCTGGACATCCCCCGCCACAACCACATCTCCGCCCACCTGAGAGACCTGCACTGGCTCCCCGTCAGCAAGAGGATCACGTTCAGACTCCTCACCCACGCACACAAGGCTCTCCACGACCTGGGCCCCAAGTACCTCAACAACCGCCTCGCTTTCTACATGCCCACCCGCCAGCTGCGATCGACCCGCCTCGCCCTCGCCACCGTACCACGCATTCGTAGAGCCACCGCCGGAGGAAGATCCTTCTCCTACCTGGCGGCCAAGACATGGAACTCCCTCCCCATCCACCTACGGCTGACCCAGGACCATCTCTCCTTCAGGAAGCAACTCAAGACCTGGCTTTTCGAGCATTAACGGACCCCTCCCCCCCAGCGCCTTGAGACCCTAGCGGGTGAGTAGCGCGCTATATAAATTGATTGATTGATTGATTGATTGAGGTGGTGTTTTATTTTGTGAAGTGGTGGGGAACTTCACTTGCCTCACCCTTTTCAAAAGGTACCAGCCGCCCCTGTGACTGGGTGTGTCACAAGTCACTGATTATAAAGAAATTAGAGACTGGTGTTTTTACAGGGATTGCAGAATCCCATGTATTATAACAGCTCTTATAGGTAGAAATGCAGTAAATCCAGAAGACTGCTCACCATCAGATGCTTTGGATAAAAAGGTGAATTCTGCCTTAAGGAAGTCATTTGTGGCAAGTCATATGGTGGTTAAAGCAGACATGTATGCTACTTCACAGTCTATGGTGAGAGATTTTGAGATTTTAGCAGCAGGTTTCAAGGAGGGAACACATTGTTCAGAGCTCCTAGTCATGATGGAACAAGAAGCTAAGTTTGTGTTGTAGGACATTCTAAAGTCTACAGCTGTCACATCTGGAGCACCTATTTTGACCTTTAGGAATCTATGGATGAGGGCATGGAATGCATATTTTTCTGAGAAATCATCACTGCTCAAACTGCTGTTTTGAAGGGCCTAAAATATTTGGAGACATACTAGATTCCTTCAAGCCCAACTCATTCAAGGATCACAAACATGCTTTCCCCTATAAGTTTTGAATGTCCAGCTCCAATAGATCTGGATCTCAGGATTTTCAAAATGCATCAAGAAAAATGTATAGATTTTAATCACAGTGCAAAAGGAAGCAGCCAAGAAAGACATCAAAATTGGCAGCATTATCAGGGAAATTGACTAATCCCAAGCGTAAGTCCCTGCTAATCCTGCTCCTCGCTGTGTACATTGACGGTAGGAGGGAGACTGTTGGGATATTACAAGGTATAGAAACATAGTGTGTTGGACTCTTTGGTATTGAAAATCATCAGGACAGGTTATTCAATACGCTTCGGCTCTTGGCCTGCAAACTCAGCAATCATCCATACACCCATTCCTTAGACTCCTGCCAAAAGACAATCTCTGTTTCTGGGGATCCAGGCCTTTCTAATGAAAAGAGCAGTAACAGAAGTACCCAAATAAGAAGTGTGTGGTCCCTTTTGTTTCTGGTCTAGAAAGCATCACTACAGGCCAGTGCTGGATTTAAAGGTTCTCAACAAATGGGTAATGGTGACCCTTCAGAAAAGTATTCCTCTAGTGTATGAAGGGTATTACAGGACATCCATTGCTCTTCAGGATGCCTACCGGCATGTGGAAATTCATCTAAAGTATCAGATGTTTTGGCACTTCTCAGTGGCTAATATCCAGTGCCAATTCAGGGTTGTCCCATTTGGTATGCAGAGTCTGGTGACTCAGTGGACTAATGCGTCCTCTGCAGGGGCCTGTGTTTGACCTCATGGTCACAGGTTTAAATCCCGGCAGGTCCACTCATCCTTTCATCCATCTGAGGCCTATAAAATGAGTACCACTGAGTTGGGCAACAATGAACATCTGTTACACAGCGCCAAGATACCTCCAGGTGAATGTGCGCTTTACAAATAGACGTTATGTTAGGTCTAAAGTCATCTCCTCAGGTGTTTACCAACAAACTAACTCCCATAGTGACTCTGCTGCATCAGGAGGAGATCTTTGTACAGCCCTACCTCAACAATCGGATAATACATTTGTAACAGGCAAAGACAGAGGTTCGTACAGCAAAGGTACTACTCTGACTACGAAAGCATGGATTTCTGGTAAAGACGACAAAATATCAGCTCTCCACGGCTCAAGATTGATGGACGGCTTATGTCTTAGCGCTTCCATTCTTGCAGTTGGTCATTTCCATAGAGTTGAGCCAGAGGAGAAAATTGACTGATCTGACTGATTTCCGGTTCCGGATCAGAGTGTGCACGGAGGCGCATGGAGAGAGGCGGCTGTTTGCTGCGGCTGGATCTCGCAGCTCCCCGCCGTCAGCTAACAGCCCCCGCCAACAGCTAATACCCCCCGGCCCCTACCTCCCACAGCAGGCCACAGTACACCGCAGCACGCCATTGCTGCGGGGGGCGGGGGGCTGCAAGCTGATTGTGGCAGATTGTGGGCGGACCAGGGAAAGCTTCAGTCGGCAGTAAGCGGGGGGCAGCGAGCGCATCGCCATTAGCTAGTGGTTGCTAAGAGTGAGCCCGGGCGGTACCACGGAAGTGGCCCTACTAAGTAGGGTGTGGCTTGTGGTAGCTCTGGAGGCCCCGCTCGTCTGGTTTCCCTCAGGGCAAACTAGCCAAGCATAACAACTCGAGGCAGCCTGGGGAGTGCCTGGAACAGCATGGTGCAGGACTGGATTAGAAACCGCAAACAGCAGTGTTGTGTAGTATACTGGACTGCGCCCCGAAATTCACAGCAGAAGGAGTGGCAGGAGTAAGGATTTTGGTTTGAGCTGCGCAGAACAGGGGCATGCGCCATGCACTTCGTCACATTTTTTCACATTGTTGCGCACCTTGAGCTGGGCTCTAGACCCAGCAGCAATCTGCAGCTCAGGCGCTGGTGCGTGGCTCAACGTGGATGCTGGGGGTTGTTCCAAAAGCAAACCCTAGGAGACCCAAGAAGACGCTAATCACGGGCCCAAGGACAAGGGGAAAAGCTAGCATCAGCCAGGAGGTGTGCTCCATTCTGATCCCCCAGAACTTCCAGATACCGGTGCACAAGAACAAGCCCAAGAAACGAACATGACGCTCAAAAAGAAACTGTTACACGATAAGGACCCAGACCTGGCAGAGGGCGAGCATGCAGGGCTTGGTCAAAGGAGGATAACAAGAAGCATAGCTACTTTACAAACACAGTAACTGAACAACTGTGACACCTCCCACCAAGGGCAAATTACTCATTTCTTCCAAGCCTCCGGTGGCCCAACAGATACAACAGACACACTGGCAAGCCCCTCTGTAGGGGAGAAAGACAAGGCTGTGTCCTCTCTTACATTTCAACGAAAATGCATGAAGAAAACTTCCTGCTGGTGTGAGCACTGTAGACACAGCAAATGTGTTGCTATACAATTTAAACAAATGAGTGAATTCAATTATCAAGGCTCATGAAAATCTTCAATGTTTCGAAGTTTTTATTGCATTCTATCTCTGCAAATGCACTTCAATTAAAGTCACAATGTTCTGTGAAAACGAACAGAATCCATAGCTGACGTAAATTCAACAGAACCCAATGCATTTTGGGTCAAATGCGGACCCTTCATCAGGAGTCAATATTCCATGCTACAAAAAACAAACAAAAGAAGCAATTCAACTGCATTGTCCTCATAACCCAAAGACTTGATAATTTACAATTGCTGAACGAGAAAAACTTTCTCTCTATGACATACCAAAATGTGTACATTCATTAGCTGAAAATGCGCAAGGGCGAAAAACAGACAAGAAAAATGATAAAAGATAAAAGATCATGCTACTTCGGTGAAAACAAAGCGTGACCGATTGGCTCGGTGGAAAACAGTTGCTCTAATGTGAAAAAAGATGGCGAAGAGTAAAGTGATAGTGCCCAAACTCATGGCTAAACTCATAGTTATGCAGTTTAACTGTGGCTAACCACCTCACCCAGTGTGACAAATTTGCTCCGCAAGTTAATTAAGATACGCTAAGGTTTTCAACCGTGCGTGTCACACTCACCAAGTCTGGAAATGATGCATGGTTACTCAGCCAAGGTTGGGTGCGTGACGTGCTCAACGTCACCATTTAAAAAAATGGGTCAATGAAAATAGAAAGCGGATCACCGTGATGAATACTAAACATAAAAAACAGACTCGGGTGCTGTGGTGAATGCTAAACATAGAAAACAAACTCGAGTACAGACAAATAACGAAATAGTTTTTGAAATACAACCTAGAAACAATACACAATTGGTTAAGTGCAGCATATCAAATATATCACATATGATTTTATAGAAAACAACTGTATTCAATCCTATCATTTAATCCAATAGGTTGGAGAGATTGTAATTTTCTTACATTGTCAGGACCCCCAGGGGACAACTAGGTCGGAGTGGCGCTCACATCAGAGAGCCAGCCGCCATACAGATAATAGGGGGCCCTGTTAATACCTCAATGCTCGCAGCCAAGGCCAAAAGCCCAATACAGATCACAGCAAAAATCCACCAATGGTCGACAGAGGAGGAGGAGGACAAGGCCAATGAGATCAAGGAGGGGTTTGTGGCTAACCCGCTGAAAAATACAGATATTAGATCTGCTTCAACAGCGACAGCCCGAAAGGACTGTCAGGCCAACTCTCCAGGTACGGAAGACGTAACTACCTCCTTCTTACAAAAACTTGAGCTGACCATTGAAAGAACATTAAACGCTACCCCAATAAAGCTAGGAAGGAATTTGGACGTGAGAACGCACCAAACAGAGGGCTGGAGCCCGTTGGGACAAGAAGCCCAGCAACATGCAATGGAAGAAGAAACTCATGAAGAGTGAAACCTGTCAGCATTGAGGGAGCCCAGGATACAATTGCCAGGGCCCTGTTATGGCAGTCTACTAAAATGGAAGTACTAATTGATCTACTTCAGTCAATTGCACAGCACTTGGTGCGCCAAGACGATAAGCTGGCTAAATAGAGGTTGCCCTCGATACTCACAAAGCTAACTCAGCCCGCACCAATTCTTGTGCTGACATTATTGACATTATTGACATGTGGGCAGGACTACCTGCAATTCTAAAGGACATCTTGGCATTAGCCAGGGGTCACAGGGAAAGACCCCCTTTATTACAAATCACCCCAACGTCATCGGGGGGGGGGGGGAAGATTGTGAAACTAGACAGTTAAATAATTCATCTCCCTGAAAAGACCATAGCAATCAAGGATCCTCAGGTAGGGCCATGCAACAAGAGAATGAGGACAATGAGGTCCGACCGTGCAACACAACAACCGAAGTCCCCAGAGAAGAAGTAGCCCAGGCAGCAAAGGCGGAAGGAGCTGTGGCAGGGGCGGAAGCCCCATTGTCAAGGAGGGCCAAGAAGAACCTGAAGAAACAACTGAAAAAATCCAAAATTATAAAAAGAAGATCATTATTAGCAACAACATCGAACCTTGGCTGCATGGAGACCACCAACAACTCAAAGCCACTTTTTCCCATTTTTAACTTCAGTCAACTGAGTTCAAGACGACAAGTGAAGCCCACACCAGGGCAGGTGAGGATCAAAGCCAACGGAACTCTGATCCAGAAGAGGGCCCACAATTAGCATGGCAATAACAGTGAAGACGAGAGAAGAGGCCGTTCGGCAGCCTACATCTCAGGAGATCGCCAGAACATAAACCAGGGCCATTACCTCCCCGGGCACGGAGCCTCAATACAGTGCGGTGAAACATCCTATAAGTAACCAAACTGTACAGCACGATGATCAATCATGGGCGGGTCAGCCTAAAGGGGTAACAGATAGACTCCCGGCAAGTGACGCCCACAACAATCAACTAAATCTGAACTTACAGAGGCTCACTCCGTGGAAGGACATCTTGACTCTGAGCCTCTCCAACAATAACAATGATTAAGGAATCAATGACGTGCTGTGCACCCCAGATATAAAGCCAAAGGTTACTATATTATTTTGAATAGGTCCAATATTTTACGACTCTTGGGTCACCTTGATGCTTTAGCATCGATCACCTCAGACAACAGAGTGGGTAAAGTTTAGAAGTCTGGAGAGGGACACACATGGGGACTCTAACATAGTTGTCTTCACCCAACAGCTAGTCCAACAGGCTGTCCTTGGTGAAGCCCAGCATCTTGCCGAATGGGGCATCGAAGTCACCGCACTCAGCATGCCGAAATATCCACACATTCTCATACCCAAATATGTTCAGGGGGAATCTACATCAATCCTTATAGGCACAACAAATACAAATTTAGGTGAGAGAGAGAAAGTTGGTCGACTAAGAACCCCGATAAAAATCCATATCATCTACAGGGACACGAAGCGTAGAGTGCAGCCGCTCCAGCAAGAGCAGGCCCATAAGGTGGAGCCTCGGCAACAGCGTCGCTAACCAAAGAAATGAGAATGCCAGAAGATGACGTCCAACTTCAAGTATTGGAGATCAAGGTAAACTAACCCTCATTTCATGGAACATCGCCGGGCTAAGCACCATCCTTAAGGACAAGGCTACGTAAGACTATCTCGCAAAGTGGGACATTTTGTGCATCCAGGAGACCTGGGCCAAGTCAACTACCGCAAAAAGTGGCTTCTATGAGCATCACATACGAACTATCAAAAAGAACATCTTTGGATGTCCATCTGGTGGTCTTTCCATATTCTTAAATCATGCTTGTAAATTCAAATCTACAATCATAAAAGTAGAAACACCAGACCTTCAACTTATTACATTTGAGGGACTGAAAAAGGGAACACCGCCCCAGCTTCTACTATTAATTAATTGTTACATCAATCGAACAAAAATTCAAACGCATCAGGCAATGGTATCCTTCATTAACATCTTGGAAGATATACTTAAAAGATTTGAGCAACGCAATGTGATAATTGCAGGAGATTTCAACACAAGGGGACTAGAGCAAGTCCCAGTGTTATCCAGCAGTAGGAAGAAGGCAGGCCTGTCGCTCTCCTTTCTCAAAAACTTCAAGCTTCAATCCACTCATGGAATAAAAAAAACAGCTGTCCCGCTTGGAGCACACTGCCGAACTTCAGGAATGTATCCACTATAGATGACATTTTAATTAAAAAAGAGAAGGCACACAAACCAAGCGACTTCTCAGTGGATGACAGGGACGAAAGCGTCTATAGACCACTTCATGCCATCTTCAATCTGGCCCCTGAACCAGCGGATGTCCAGGAACCAATTGGCGCATCCCTAGGTGAAGAACGATACCTAGTACTTAAAAGATTAGTCTGCTAACCTAAGCACCAACCTCCTGGAGTACGTAGCCGGACGAAAAGAGGCACTCCAGACTCAACACAAAGAACATCACCAAACTCTGGGAAACGCTGATAACGGATTTACAGCGTTATCTGGGAAATGCCAACGGACTAAACAGGAGCCACAACCCAATCCAATCTTTGCCGGAATATATGGCACTGAAATGCCTAAAACAACGCAAATGTGTGCTCAAAAAGGGTATTAAGGCAAAAAGGAATGGAGCCCCTTCGTCACAAACGACCTCCATCACGGCCCAGCAAACAGTATATAAAAAGAAAGTGTGGGGAGGCCTGTGGACTAGGAATCTACCGGAGACGGAAGCAGCACAAAGTGCCCATCCGCTTTGTATCGCTGCAACACTACTAGCTAAAAGAGGCATAGCAATGCACTGGCAATCCCCTACAGGCCCCCGAATAGCAGCATGGGTGGGAGCAGTACACAAATGGGTGGCAGCGGAAGAGGAAATACTTAGGGAGGAGGAGGTAAAAGGGATGCGCAAACACGCCAAATCCATGGAGTGGACCCTATTGTTACATCAATTCAAACAGCAACCAACGCGTAGTGACCCAGACAGCCCCCCCGCGGTCTAGTAGACCCGCAACAACAAGCCCCAACCGGAAGCACACACACCACCATTCATGCTAAAGCAAATATGTAATGACGCACGACAATGCCACCACGTACCACACAGGACAAAGAGACAGGTGATAACGGCTGGACTATCCCCCCCTTTAGCAGCACTCTGTCATGCCAACAAGCAAGATCTTTAACAGCCCCGGTACCCCACCTGATTCATATACCCTAGGTCCCATGAACACTATCCCAGTTTTACTCCCCAGTTATATGCTGAAATCGTTTATTGAAGAGATTGTATAAAGTGCAAGATAAATGTCCACTCAGTGCAAGGATTGTAATACTTAATAATGAATAACGAATGCACTGCAGTCAAATTACATGTACGACAATGCAATGAGTTTCTATTATGAAAATGTTAATAAAAAATTAAATTAAAAAAAGAAAAAGAAAAAGAACGTGTGGGAGCTGAAAAGATCCCGGAAGGATAAGAACTGGCTCAAAGTGTTCTTACTAATCAAAGGAAAAGACAATCGCAAGTTATAGAGCTTGATTTACAGCCTGAGCTCCCGAAGCCCACCTAAAGAAAATAGTATTTCGGGTAACATGTGGGAACAGTACGTGAAGGGTCTGTATACAGGCGCACAAATCAACGTGGGCCCTCCCAGCACAGAGTGGGCTCAGACTTCAGCAAAAATCAAAAAAACACAAAAGGCACAGGGAGAACCCACAGCACCCAGTCAGTCAGATGTTTATACAGTGGACAAGACCACCAGGAACATCAAGGCTACTAGAACCAACGGGGCCCCAGGACCAAACGGTATTCCCGCTCAAGTTTTTAAATCTACTCCAGCCTTTTTTGTATCTGTCTTTACTCCATTATTCAATCATTCATATTTCACAGCAACAGTACTACAATCTTGGAAAGGCTTTTTTCGGTTTCCAATATATAAGAAGGGAGATCACTCGAATCCTTCCAATTAAAGGCTAATAGCCCTGCTTGACATTGAAGGGAAAATCTACGCCCGCCTATTATGAAGGGACTTAGCAGAGTGGGTGGACAAGAGCGACATCCTCCCGCCTTATAAAAACTGGTTTCAGGGCAAACAGCTCCACTATGGACAACATCTTAGCGCTATCCTACCTCTCCAAGCAAGCGGCAAAGAGCAACAAGCTGCCCCTGTTTTGCTGCTTCATAGACTACTCTATGGCCTTCAATAGAGTGTATAACGGATGACTATGGGCAAAGCTTGAAGCCTGGGGCATCCAGACCCAACCTTTTAAAAGCGATAAAAGCCCTCTATGAGGGAACATGGGTCCAGGTCAAATTAAGTCCAACAATGGTAACCCCAAGAATCGATACTAACACCGGGCCAAAGCAGGCTTGTGTTCTGGCCCCTTTATTATTCAATCAGTACACGGCAGACCTGGGGCCTGCCCTGAAAGATGCTAGCCTAGTACCACCAAGATTGGACCAGACGACCTTGGGAACCCTCCAATATGTGGATGACACAGTGATCAGGGATCACACTAGGGTGGGGCTCTAAAGAGCATTAAAAAGTCTAGCAGCATACAATCAAAATAACAGCCTGCAATTTAATGAAAACAAGACAAAGATAATTATCTTTGGTAAATACCCCCACAAAAAGCAAGCCAGCTGGTCCTTGGCGAGCATCGAATTAGAACAACCACAGCCTATAATTACTTGGGGGTATGGGTAACAGAGCGGGCCACATCATCCAAACACATAAGGGAGCTAAGGCAGAGAATTAACAAAATAACTCTGGCTCTTAGACGACTAAGCTATCGTCTAGCAAGTCCATCGATAGAGCCCATGTTGACTGTACTCAGGGCTAAACTAATGCCTGCAATCACTTATGGTCACTTAGCCTTTCCAGGCGCACTAACTAAAGTTATCAACGCAGCTCAGGTAAAAGCATACAAAACTGTGCTGCAGGCGCCCGGACATGCTAGAAACACCAAGCTAAGGCTGGAAATAGGCCTAAACAGACCGGACTTGGAACTTCAGGGGAACCTAATAAAATATTACATCGGACTACTGAAAGCCCCAGGATTTTTAGGACTGATGGTTCCCCGTGGCACGCCAAGCTGGACCAAGCTATAGATTGCTTGAAACTAGAGGCAGGGAGCATGCCCATTCCTGAAATTCCTTATTCTGCCTGGGCTAAAGCCGTGAAACGCCAAGTACAGGCATTCTCGTTCGAACTGGATCGATCCTCACTCCGGTACAATTCTCTCACACTGTCACTAGACAATTCATACACTCCCGGGAAAGCTCAACCTTACATGTGTGACTCACTCTCAGCTCAAGTGAGAAAGAAAATCCTGTTTTTTTGCCTCACTGCCATCAGGATCCTGGACTTCAACCTCAAATGTGTGCAAAAAGCAAACATTGTCTCCTGCCAACTATGCAACTACCACAGGGAATCCTGGCTACACCTTTTATGCTGCTGCCCAAAACTAGCCGCAGACTGCCATCGTTTGATGCGCCTAGCCCTAAAGGATAAGGCTTGAGAACGTGCAGGGATGCATCAGAATGGTGCTTTTCAGAAATACATACCTGCTTACTTGCTGGAGTCAGCAAGTTCACTCATCAAATAAGAATAGCCCTTAACCCCCAGCAACAGGCCGTAGACCCCAGGGCCTCAACGTCCCAGTAATCAAATCAGCTGGTGCCCCTACCCTAACGGAAGTTACTCAACTTAGGGGCCCGCAGCGTGGTCAACCAGACTACAAGAGAGTGTGGCCATGAAGGGGGCACAACTAGAACTTGTAATAATGATTGATGGATTTTATATAAACAGGGACTCTCATAGGACTAAGCAAATATTGGCGTGAACTGGAGCGTTCTCTCCTTTTAACTTACTTTAACGCAGTCTTTCTTAGGGACATACTGTTATAAACTGCGCGCATGCAGGCATCGTGCATTTTTTTATTTCGAATTTTGGGAAGTTCCTTGGGGCTGGGCGGACGGGAGGGGTGGGTTATATTTATTAATTTGTTTTACTGTAAAGATTTTAAGTAATTGCACAATTAATAAAGAATTCATCACGGACTGAATGATCACGGGAGCCCGTTTCAATCAGATTTGGGTTTAGTCTGTCTCCCGGAGAAAAGCATTATCAAGATTTAGAATCATATCAAGACTAATCAATCTACAGTGTTCTATGGCATCCGACTGGCTGCAGGTTCAAGGGGGCTTGGCAATAACAATTTCCCTTGCTGTATGCGTGAGATTTAATTTGATCCTAAAGTCTTGGGATCTGCTATCACAGAATTGGATGTTAGCTATTTTAGTGTCTTTCACTCTCCAGGTCTGCAGTGGTGCCTGGTGTCTAAGAACATTTCCAAAGTGAAGTTGTTGTCTTATCCCGGTCATTGGTAATAATCACAGATGCCAGTGCTCTGGGTTTGAGAGCATGGATGATAACTCATTGATTACAAACCAAGTGAGTGGATCGTCCAACTAGAAGTGAACAGATTAGCGCTGTTGGGGTTCTGACATCCTCTAGGATCAATCAGTATTGGTCAAAAGAGACAACATGCCAGTAACAGCCTATATAGTCATGGGGGTACCAGATTGTCGTCTCTGGCCAGGATCTCAGATCAGATTTTTTCTAGGGCAAAGAGAATGGTCAGACAGATTTCAGTCATCTACATCCTGGGCTTATTAAACATAGTGGCGAAAGGTAGAGCAGGATAATTCCTTCATCTAAGGACTCTGTACTCAGTACCTGGGGTATTTGCAATGCCCTATCAAAAGTAGGGAAAGCTGGTGATAGATCTTCTCGCCACAGACCAGAATTCTTGTCTGAAACAGTTTTGACAAGTAACAGTGAGGAAAAAAGCATGAGGGATAGAAGTGTTATGTCCCTGGCCTCAGTGGCGGATGTATACCGTTCTCCCATTCCATTTGATACTCAAGTGCCTGTTCAGGATCAGGAAACAGAGGGCAGTAGCTCTGGCATGGCCCTGCTCTTGTTGGTATCCTTTACGGAGGTTGATGTCAATAGGTCGAGCGAGTCTTCAACCAAAATCACCATGTCATCTGGAATTTCCTCTCCTTCCCTCAGAATCATTGATCAGACTCATGCTGACAGCTTAGAACTTGAGAGGGAGGGGTTAAAGAATAGAGGAATTTAGAAGAAGGTGGAACTTTCTTTAAAAGCTTCCAGGAACTCTCAACTCTGAAATCATACAGGTACTGGATGACTTTTGTAGGTGGTGTGTTACAAGGGATTTGGTCGCTCATTGAACACATTTAACTAGTATACTATCTTTTTTGCAGGACAGATTCTTTTTGGGTTTGAAGGTTTCAACACATAGAATTCAATGGTCAGCGATTAAAGCAGTACATCCCCTCTGGAAAAATCTCGTAGATGACCAGAATTTCGTTAATAGATTATTCAGAGAGTTGCAGAATTTAAGACTAGCAATAGGTCAACACCTTCTATCTTGGGACTTGTTTTTGGTTCTTGATGCCCTGAAAGATTCTCCATTTAAGCCTTTTAAGTTACAACACAAACCTCAACTTCTGATTCCGTATTATAACACTCTCTCAGGGTACGCCTTCACTCGGCTAATGCGGTTTGTTCAACATAGAGGCTCTACTTTGTGCTTCCATATTGTTGCAGCACAAGAGGTTGCTTCTTTATGGCATTTTCTTCCCAGCACAGCTAGGGGCAACACACAAAAAGTTACTCATCCATAAGCAAACACGTATTTCAACAAAATGTCATGCAACTTAGCCATTGCATGTATAAGAAAAGCGAGAGTTATTGGGTTTACCAATGGTTGTTATAATTGACATCACTCCCTCCTCTTTAAATGTGGACCAACAATACTGTGGATCACCCTTCCCCATAGTCTGAATCTCCAGCCCCCTATTCACTCCCACCCATCGTCATTCCTAATGTAACTGGTATCGTCTGATTCCTCTCAGTAGGTGTAGACATGTCCTTTTACTGAACATCATGCATTTTTGTTATTGATGATGCATATCTTTTGTTATAAAACTCAATAAATAAAATTTTAAATAAAAAAAATATTCAATATTTGACATCCTTTTTATTAACTAAAATTAGTTTGTATTGAAAAAAAATGGTCTCGCCATAGCCATTTTAGAGCCAATTGAACAAACTCCAAAATATACCTGGATCTCTCCTGATTCCCACTACTAACAAAACTTCCAGCCAAAACAATCCCACAAGCCACGTCAATATTCTAGTCTCAACAGTAACCAGCCAACTATCCCACCAATAAACAACTAAAAAGGAGAATACTATAACCCAAATATTGTCACAATCGTGCCAGCAATGTCAAGGCGCAACCCAGTCAGAAGTGGCGACACAGGCTGCATGTTGGAGCAATATAAACCAAACTCATAAATAAATGACAGCGGAGTGCATCGCAAATGTCAGCGCCAAGATTCACTTAAATAGTTAACACCCAAGAAAGCAACTCTCTGATGCAGGCCGTCTTAAAAACAAATGAAAGAAAACGCATATCTTGATGAACACTGCTATACATGAACATGTATCATAGCTTCTATGTGGGATGAAACAGCTGACATCGCCAGAAATCGTACTAGATGAAAGCAGCAGTGAATACTACAAAATTCATCCAAACCTCGAATTTGAAAATACAAACGTCCCTTTACCCATAAACCGTTAGCACAAGCTAACTACTAATCAGGTCCCAAACAATCCAAAATCCTCGCGTGCTTACATTCATCAAAGAAAAATCCTTGACTGCAACTCTATCTACTAAAGCATGTCCTGTTCACTTGGCAGAACATAAAACCTTGGGATTGAGAGAGGTGAGTCTCAGTAAGCAAGTGCTAATCAACACAGCACGTCATGTTTTGAATAATGGTCAAGTCACTGTTCCTTCCTACTAGGAAAAACATCTTTAGATTATATGAACCTCTTTTCAAATTATAATAATACTGATTGCACAGAAGTAAATTTTTGAATAAAATGTCACTTAATGCAAAATCAGTAGTCATGTATTCTGGACTATGACAATAAAATAATAACACAATTATTTGTTTTACTAACCACTGAAAGCGACACGCACTACTATTATGTATTTTAATGATAATCAATTTATCAGTTTCAGGAGGAAGAATGTCTAAATTGGCCATGCTGAGAACCGTACTTGGCACGTACAGGTTTGTCAGCTGTGCTTGCCTAACTTGCTGAACCACATTACCGGATAAGAGTGATTACAGCTTCACCTAGTCTGTCTTGGCCGCCAACTTTAGTAGTACAGGCCTCCTCTTCAGGAAGTATTGCCGGTGGGACACAGAGAAGATTAAGGGCTGAGTTGGCAGCTTTCGTTTATCAGCATTTTTTTTTATCAAATACTAAGAAAGCAACCACTTCAGACTAAACTATCACAATTTCACACAGTGCCTCACTCTTGATAAGTACGGTTTGTTTCCTTATATTAAAACAATTAAAAAGCATTGGCAAAGCCAATAGGGCTCGTCTATGAGAGCTATTGGCTTTTGTAATGTTTTGTCGCCATGCAGCAGCACAGAAGCTTTGCAGTGTGGCTAAAACTAATTTTTTAAAACGCTATAATGCAGCCTGGGGTAATGCCCTTTCTTTTTTTTCAAAAAAGGCATTGGCGCTGGATGCATCATAGTCCCTTTTTTATTATTAATTTTAGGAACGCTGCTATAGAGCAAGGCTACAAATCATTGCCAAAGTCGGAAATGCCCATGTTGTACAGAATGAACAAAAGGCAATGGCACAGCCAAAACACCTCAAAGGAGAGTCCTATTGGCTTTTCCAATGCTTGCTAGGTCTTGGTACAACACCCCTGTTATTCTGAGCAAATCAGTTAATTTCTCCATGCTTGAAAAACATATGACATTTGGCAAAAATCCTATATCATACACAAAGCAACTGCACCCATGTCTTAGTAAAAATACATTTGGAAGCAGATGTCGTCACAGTAAAGCATATAATGTCTATTGTCACAAACATCCATTTCAAAGGAGAAAGGGGCTTTTTGAAGCGCGTGTGTCATAGTAAAACAGATACAAATGGCAAGAGGTTCAACAAGAAAGACCAGCCAAAGTAAAAAATTAAAATAGTGCCCCAATCACAGGGTGATTAGCAGAAGGACAAAAATTGAGTTGAAGCAACCAGTACTTGGTCCATGCTCCAGCCGAAAGAAGATGAAGTGAAGCCAGCTTGTGCTGGTCAATTAGAAAGCAGCAAATAAGAGTGACAATGAAGCCAAAAAATCTCAAGCAAAGAGTGAGCTACAAGCCCCTTGTTGTATACAATATCTTGCGCACGCGAAAGAGCATGCAGTGCGCAGACAAGATCTAAAGAGTATGGAACCTTTACCACGCAGCACCTTTACCACACAGGTAAGTGCCACGCAGATCCTCTTTAGGTATGGTACATGGCAAATTACCAAGCAGATGAGTTAATGTTTATCTCAATGAAAAAACTAAGGATTAGGATCCGTTAAAGTTACGGAAACATAGTTTATTATTTCTATTGAAAAAAAATTAAACTACACAAACCTTAGAAACTAAAACGTTATCCTTATAAATTAAAATTATAATTTCCAACCCACAGAAAACCTCCTCTAACTCACGCACCTCTATGCAGAGTGTTGTAAACTATAACTGGTGCCTTCACCATGCACTGCTTACATCCTTTCATATTACTCATCACTTATAGCATATTAAATCATAGCAATCATAAAAATTCTCCTGGCACGTCAAGTGACATCATTTATCAAAAACACTGTGCATGGTAGAGGGGCAAGCTCTAGTTTATTCACTCAGTCTAGTAAAGATGAGCGCTCCCCAGCCAGCACCCATCCTAGATGCCAACAGGAGCCGGCCATTTTTATTACGCACTGTGAGTAACCCGGTCCCATCCTAGGCCCCTACAACTTCTTTAATTGTTGGGGGCCACAGGGGAGTCCTAAGATCCCCAATGGCCCCCCCAACTAGGAACCATCATGAGTGCCCACAGGAGACGGTAACAACAAAACTGCTCCAGTCCTGCGGCAGCAGTTTCAACTTCTTCTGCCGCCACATGAGCAACCACTCTAACCTGCCTGCGCAGCATGGGGGTCTAAAGTGTTAGTGCAGATGTCGGGTTTGACAGGTGTCTTCCTATGACCAACTCAACATGCACACTCAAGGTCTCTTACGGGAGACATCTTTTACAACGCAGGCATTACAACCCAATGCCTTTACAACGCAACTATGACAACGCAGGTACACTTACATCGCATGATTTTAAAATGCATGCTATTATAACGCATATACAACGCATTGGTAGGTATTGTATGGTAAGTGTTTGTTAACATTTTTGATAATGTATATTAAATAATTGAAGTAATATTTATTTATAAAAGAAAATAATGTCATTATAGTTTATCATTTTTAGGTATTAATATTGTCATTAAAGAGTTAATATTTATGCTAATAATAAATATTTTATGGAAGAGTTATACATTTGGTGTAAATTAATACTCAGGTATGAATATTAATACTACTGTTTACATTATCATGGAAATATTTATAGATATTTTTTGATTTTAAGATAAAAAAAGAATACTCAGGTATTAATTTTGTTATTAAATACTTAGGGGTCTATTATAATGGAGGGAGGATCGCCACCGCCCATATGGCGGTGGCGATCCGCCTGCCATTATCCACCGCCCGCATGCAATTTACCCACTGCCTGATTATGATGGCGGGGGTACCGCGGTGGACGGGAAGACCGTCCGCCGCTTTTCCAACCGGCCGATGTTAGACACCGCCATCCATATTACTATGCATGCGGGGATCAGCCGTTCCAGAAAGGCATGCCGATTTCGCAGTTGGGGCCCGTTGCGGGCCCCCAGGATGTTGGGGGGTGGGGGGGCACATGGGGGTACCTATGGTACTCCCCTATGGTACCCCCCTGCATTTGCATGCACAACGTGGCAGGCACCGCGCGGTACCTGCCACGTTGTGCATGCAAATGCACAGTGTGCAGCCACAGCATTGTGGCGGGCCACAATGATGTGGATGGGGGATGCCACCGTGGCGGTGTCATCCTAATTGCCGGTGCGGGACCACCCACCATCCTAATAGGCCCCTTAATATTGATTATAATATTTATTTAGTTTTTTTTTAAGGTTTAGGTTAAATTTTATGTAAATTAATACTCGGGTATTAATATATTTACAAGAATTTATTTGTTATGTAATAAGTTATAGAAAATATTATTATAAAGTAATGAAATATATTTAAATATTTTATACTTAAAAGATTTTTAATTAAAAGATAGGGAGTTTGATGTTTAATTATTATTATTGTTAAGAATAAATGGTGAACAATAATACATAGATTTATATGTAAAGTATATGTAAATTATTATGTAAAACAATTTGGAGAGAAAAGGGAAAAATCCAAAAAATGGAGGGAGATACTCCTAGTCCCCTTGAAGATACATAAGAAAAACACAAAGAGGAGTAAATCTAGAAGACTGATCAGAGTCTCTGAAATCCTGGGAAACACAAGCACATTACGAGAAGAACTAGTTCTTTTTAGAAGACCCCTCACTCACCAACCTGGTTGGTGACATGCTTCATCATAGGGGTCCCACCTGAACATCCGAGTGACGTCCAGGTGTGCTGCAACACCTGATTACAGTGGAGCTGGTAGTTCTTCGTAGTGCAAGTGAGTGAGTAGTGGATTAAAAATGGGCCAAATGTACTCGCCAAAAATGATTTTATTCTGGAGTCATTGATCCATGTTAAAAACTGCAATGAGATACCTTCATTGGTTTGATTGACCACTGGTATCTAAAAATGAAATAATGTGTTAAAGAAGTGAAAAAAGACAGTCTACATGTTTCAACCTATGTGGTGTTATTACTTAGGTTTTCGTCAGGACCAAGTGTAGTGACCCGAGCGGTGTACATACGCTAAGATGTACCCTACTCTTGATCACCAAGACCTAACCATTTACTCACGGTCAGGTAGGCCTGTCGTCCAATTCGAAGACAGGAGAAAATCTGTAAAAGAAAAACACAAGATTACGGGCACACGCAGTGTTGCATGTGCGAATACAGTGTTCTCAATGTAGGCAATACTTGATGTGTTCCCAGTGGTATGTAACAGGAGCATACAAAACCAAAGGAGAGACCTTCAGTTAATGGTAGCAAACCAGTAGCCAGATTCACTACTGAAAATCTGATCATGAAATGATCATAGTCCGTGAAATAACACGAGCGTGGAAAACGCTAGTGAAATGCAGATTGTTGTTGAGTTAAATCACAGGGAATGATTAATGCCAATGAAAAACTCAGAACACCCAACTCTCATTCATCGTTTTAAGTGGGTGAAATAGCGCTCAAACACAGTGATGAGTGCGTGCCTAATTTTAGCATGCATGCTAATAATAATAGCGTTGTGAAGTGCACATGAACACGAGGGGGGAAAGAAAAAGGCGAAGCTTACAGCAAGACGCGTAATAGCGTGCCTCATGGAAGCCAGGGTCGAGGTGGCAGCTCAGGAAACACGATCTGTAGAAAGATGTTATGCGGTAGAATAGAGTCAGAGAAACCGCAAACATCAAGGGAAATACCCGAGGTCATCCAAGTGGTCACAGACACTAGTAAAAGAGGAGATAACTTACTATGTGGAGCTGGACACCGGCAATTGTGCCTACCCTAGCCGACCCGTACCGACTCCCCGAGGAATGCCTGGATGCAGCGTCAGAGCGGGTGAAATACTTCCTGGTACCGGGGCTAAGGGGGCGTGGTGACGCGGGTCATGTGATCGGCGTGCCTCGAGGTGGTCATTAGTCGCCATGGTGAAGTGTCAACAAAGAACGTACTTTATTGAAAGGGTACACACACAGACAAAATCCTTTGAAAAGAGCAACGATGACGCTAGTGTGGTCAACTAAGTGAAGGAATAGCGGGGACGTGTAAATAAAATCCTTAAAGAATAACGGAGCGCTCGCTGGGGCGCATCAAAGGCATATTCATTAAATTTGTAAAAGAAAGGTGCCTCGAGGTGATCGTTAGTCGCCATGGTGAAGTGTCAACAAAGATCGTGCTTTATTGAAAGGGTACACACACACACAAATTCCTTTGTGAGGAGCAACGATGATGCTAGTGTGGTCAACTAAATCAAGATATAGCGGGGAAGTGTTAGTCAAATCCTTAACGAATACCAGAGCGCTCGCTGGGGTGCATCAAAGGCACATTCATTGGAGAAGTAAAAGAAAAGTGCTTACCCCGAGAGTGTCAAAAACTCTAAGTCTCACGTCATCCATATAATTGGGAAAAGCCGTTATTCACATGCAGCCAAAAAGATGATATTAAAAAATTCCAACACAGTCAGCGTAACTCACATGAAGTGTCTCCATATTTTCAACACAAATTTTACACCTTTAATGAATATGCCTTTGATGCGCCCCAGCGAGCGCTCCGTTATTCTTTAAGGATTATATTTACACGTCCCCGCTATTCCTTCACTTAGTTGACCACACTAGCGTCATCGTTGCTCTTTTCAAAGGATTTTGTCTGTGTGTGTACCCTTTCAATAAAGTACGTTCTTTGTTGACACTTCACCATGGCGACTAATGACCACCTCGAGGCACGCCGATCACATGACCCACGTCACCACGCCCCCTTAGCCCCGGTACCAGGAAGTATTTCACCCGCTCTGACGCTGCATCCAGGCATTCCTCGGGGAGTCGGTACGGGTCGGCTAGGGTAGGCACAATTGCCGGTGTCCAGCTCCACATAGTAAGTTATCTCCTCTTTTACTAGTGTCTGTGACCACTTGGATGACCTCGGGTATTTCCCTTGATGTTTGCGGTTTCTCTGACTCTATTCTACCGCATAACATCTTTCTACAGATCGTGTTTCCTGAGCTGCCACCTCGACCCTGGCTTCCATGAGGCACGCTATTACGCGTCTTGCTGTAAGCTTCGCCTTTTTCTTTCCCCCCTCGTGTTCATGTGCACTTCACAACGCTATTATTATTAGCATGCATGCTAAAATTAGGCACGCACTCATCACTGTGTTTGAGCGCTATTTCACCCACTTAAAACGATGAATGAGAGTTGGGTGTTCTGAGTTTTTCATTGGCATTAATCATTCCCTGTGATTTAACTCAACAACAATCTGCATTTCACTAGCGTTTTCCACGCTCGTGTTATTTCACGGACTATGATCATTTCATGATCAGATTTTCAGTAGTGAATCTGGCTACTGGTTTGCTACCATTAACTGAAGGTCTCTCCTTTGGTTTTGTATGCTCCTGTTACATACCACTGGGAACACATCAAGTATTGCCTACATTGAGAACACTGTATTCGCACATGCAACACTGCGTGTGCCCGTAATCTTGTGTTTTTCTTTTACAGATTTTCTCCTGTCTTCGAATTGGACGACAGGCCTACCTGACCGTGAGTAAATGGTTAGGTCTTGGTGATCAAGAGTAGGGTACATCTTAGCGTATGTACACCGCTCGGGTCACTACACTTGGTCCTGACGAAAACCTAAGTAATAACACCACATAGGTTGAAACATGTAGACTGTCTTTTTTCACTTCTTTAACACATTATTTCATTTTTAGATACCAGTGGTCAATCAAACCAATGAAGGTATCTCATTGCAGTTTTTAACATGGATCAATGACTCCAGAATAAAATCATTTTTGGCGAGTACATTTGGCCCATTTTTAATCCACTACTCACTCACTTGCACTACGAAGAACTACCAGCTCCACTGTAATCAGGTGTTGCAGCACACCTGGACGTCACTCGGATGTTCAGGTGGGACCCCTATGATGAAGCATGTCACCAACCAGGTTGGTGAGTGAGGGGTCTTCTAAAAAGAACTAGTTCTTCTCGTAATGTGCTTGTGTTTCCCAGGATTTCAGAGACTCTGATCAGTCTTCTAGATTTACTCCTCTTTGTGTTTTTCTTATGTAAATTATTATACTTAATGTAAAAAGAAATGATACATATATATTTAAATGTGTAAAAATAAATAATTATTCATTATTTTATAATTTTAACAAACATAAATAAACATGTATAAACAAATGCAAAATATGTAAGGTATTTATAATAATTTGTTATTGATCATTTTAAATATTTAGAATAATTGTAATAAATGTAGTAAAATATATACAAAAATAGAGTACACAAACATATTTTATAAAAATATTTTTGTATTTTATTATGTATAGTAACATTTTATAATACATTTTTTTTTTTATATAAAAAACCTTTATTTCGTCAAGAGTCTGGACACAGCTATTCAGCCGACAACCCGGAGGTTCGGCAGCTTCGACAGAGAAGGACAAAGAAGCGTCCACATTGCATTAAAGGAGCAGTGAAAAGATTCCATTTTTAAATAAACACAAACACACAACAAACCCCAGCAAGGCAAAAAACACTGAGTGCCCATGGTGAAACCCCCCAGGGGAGGTCAGACCCCAATCATCTAACAGTCACAGTTCTATGATAAGAGAAAGAAGGGGGACAGCAGAGGCCCAAGCAGTCAATTAATCATCACATCTTATATACTGAGCTGGAAAGAATATCAAGAAGAAAGTTGTTCCTCGGGGGGATCCAAATCAGGGGCAAGACATATTCCCCCCCTATATTGATTCCACCTCCCCCAGATGGCGTCCCACTTCCGAGGGCGGCCTCTAGCGCAATACACTGTCTGCTCCCTGAGCATACTCCAATCCATATTTTCTTTCCACGCGGTCAATGTGGGGTCCCCACGGAGCCCCACAATCGCGCTATATCTCTCTTAGCGACCATGTTACCCAAAGTCACCCATTGGGTCTGCGCCGCATTGTGATCAGTGGGCCCCCAGACATTCAGGAGACAACACCGCGCTTCCGGCTGCATAGCAATGCCCGTCACCTCCCCCATCACTGCATGGACTCTCCTCCAGAATTCCGCGATGACACCACATTCCCAGATGATATGCAGGAAGGTACCCACCATACCGCATCCCCTCCTACATAGGCCTTCCTCAGAGAAACCCATATGAACCAGCCTTGGCCCCGTCACATACACTCGATGCAGTATTTTGAGCTGCACCAACCTCAGACGCGACGGGATCGCAACCTCCTTGGGAGAGGAAACAGCAGACTGCCAATCCTCATCATCCAGCTCGAGTCCATCCCTAGTCCACTGGTCCCGCAGCCCCAGAAGCGCATCCGCCCGGACGTTTATCAATTTCTTGTAGATGAGTGAGATCGTGCTCTCAGGCATATGGCCATCAAGGATCCGGTCCTCCAAAGGAGAAAACTCAGGCACCTTCTCACCCTCCACGAGGACTGACCGGAGGGCATGACGCACCTGAACATAGCGGAAAAACTCGGAAGCCCCCAGCTCATACTCCTTCTGCAACTCTTCAAAGGACTTCACCCTCCCCTTAATCAGCACATCTCCAACCCTGGAGATGCCGATCAGGTCCCATTTGTCAAAACCTTTCGTATGCCAAAGCCTGCCCAATCTTTCCGATTCAAACAACGGGGTAGCGAGGGTGAGCCTATCCTTCCAGCCCAGCGAGTCAGTTGCCATCTTCCACACACGCACCGCCACCCCAGTAGGCCCCGTGAGGGACGAGTCCAGAGACCGCGAGTACAACGCCCTGTGATAGTTACCACCACGCAGCAACCACCTATCCATGGCATAACCAGGGCTGAGGGCAGGGCCATAGAGACCATGATTAATCGCGCTCAGCTGGGTGGCCCAATAGTAGCGTCGGATGTCTGGAAGCGCAATACCCCCATCATACCATGGCAGCGTCAACTCAGCAATTGCTATTCGAGGCCGGCCGTCCCACAACAACGTTCGTTGGAGGCTTTCGATCTCCCGAAAGTATTTGGCCGGTACCCAATCTAAAGTATTCTGCAATGCGTAGAGGAACCGGGGAAGAGACATCATTTTGAACAAGGCAGCGCGCCCAACGAGGGAGAGCGGCAGCCTCCGCCAGCCCTCTACATCCCGCCGCAGTCGCGCCAAGGGAGGGAGCAGGTTCCTCTCATACCGCAAAGCGGAGTCCGTGGAGATAAAGATCCCCAAATACACGAAGCCCTGCTGAGCGATCTGGATTGAACAAGTTCGCGGGATCGGTGGAACCTCGCCACTCAGAACATATAAATACGATTTACTCCAGTTGATGACGAGACCCGAGTTCCTACCGAAAGATGTAAGAACGTCACAGACCACTATCAGTGATTTCTTGGGCGAGGCAAGATACAACAGGATGTCATCAGCATATAGCGAAATGCGGTCCTCGTGTTCGGGCGACCATCTAAGTCCCCGTATATCCGGGTTCCAGCGTATCCACGCCGCCAATGGCTCAAGGGCGAGGGCGAACAACAATGGCGACAGGGGGCAACCTTGCCGAGTGCCCCTCCCAAGCTGAAACGGAGTCGACGCCCGGCCATTTACCACCACACTCGCAAGGGGTCCCTCATACAGCAACCTCACCCAGCTCACAAAGCCATGGCCAAAGCCGAACTTGGCCAGCACCGCCCACAAATATGCCCATTCCACCGTATCAAAGGCCATCGTGGCATCGAGAGACGCCACAACGGCTGGTTCACGCAGCGTGCCCGCCCTGGCGATCACGCCATGAAGGCGCCGAAGGTTTAACGCGGTGTTACGATGCGGAATAAAACCGGATTGATCAGGGTGGACCAAGTCTCCAATCACCCTGACCAATCGGGCCGCCAGGACTTTAGCCAGAATCTTCGGCTCGGCGTTAAGAAGGGAGATAGGCCTATATGAGGCACACTTATCTCGGGGTTTACCATCTTTATGTATAACAACAATCGTCGCCAGTCGCTGATCCAACGGAAGTGTCCCACTCCCCCGCGCCTCCACGAACATGGCGCGCAGGTGAGGGGCAACCATATCCGGAAACAGCTTATACAGGTCAATTGGCAAGCCGTTCGGGCCCGAGGCCTTGCCCGAGTTCAGCGCGCGGATAGCTCCCGCCACCTCATCGACCGTTATGTCTCCGTCCAAATCGTCCCTATCTACATCGGAAAGACAGGGCATAGCAATATCACGCAAGAGGTCACGCAAGTCCTCGGGCGGCCTATCCGACACTGAGGTATAAACCATACGGAAATAGTCCATGAAGCACTGCACAATCCTCTCAGGTTCCACAATCACCTCTCCCCCCTCTCCCGTCAACTCCGGCACTACTCTATTAACCCGTTCTTTTTTGTCCAGCCAAGCTAGGAGTTTCCCGGCCTTGTCACCAACATCATACAAACGGCCCTGCTGTTCCCTACTGAGGGTCTTAGCGACATTCGTCACCAGGTCCTTATACTCAGCTTGCTTCAAGCTCAGCTCATGCAGTGAGGCCTCTGTAACCTCCTCCTCTAGCGCTCCCTCCAAAGCCACAATCTCCTCCTCAACCTGCATGACCTCGCCATCTCTCCGCCGCTTGGCCGCCACTACAAGGGAGAGAGCCTCCCCGCGCAGCACGGTCTTGAACGCTTCCCACAGCGACACTGCCGAGTCCACGGATCCCTGATTATCCTTGAAATTTTTTTTAACTGTCTTCACCAGTGCGCTGCGCATCTTGGGGTCTCGGAAGTACCAAGGGTTAATAGGAGCCACTCTTCCCCCTCCCTCACGGCCAACATCCAGCCTGACCCACACTGGCGAATGGTCCGATATACCACGCGCCATGTGCCTGGCCTCGGACACCATTGAGGCGTGCGCAGCCAGAGTGAGCAGGTAATCAATCCTAGAGAGGCTACCATGCGCTCCGGAGTGGAAGGTGTATTGGCTCTGTGTGGGGTGCAGGAGCCTCCAGCAGTCTATCAGGCCAAGTGTGTCAAGAAAGTCTGGAAGCCACTTCTGAGCCCCCCCCGTGTCTCTGGGCGGGTATCTATCCAGCAGCCCAGAGCCGACAGCATTGAAGTCACCCCCCACCACAAGCATACCCCCGGGAGATCCAGCAAAGCCCTACCCAGATCTGTAAACGTGGAGGCCTGCAGGGCCGGCGGGACATAAACCGAAACTAAAACCAAAGTTCTTCCTTCCCACCGCCCCGCCACCGCCACAAACCTCCCCCTATCGTCAACAATGGTGGAGTCCACCTCAAATGGTAGCGAGGCTCTGACTAGGATGCCCACACCCCTGGACCCAGAGGAAAATCCCGAATGTGCTACGAATTTATAACCCTTCCTATTAAGAGCATAGCACATGTTATCTATAAGGTGCGTCTCCTGCAGAAGGGAGACATCCGGTAATGACCGTTTCAAGAATTGCAAAACAATCCCGCGCTTAATGCGATCCCCCAAACCATTAACATTCCAGCTAATAACACTTAAACCCCTACCCCCCATCCCCAAACGTAAGGAGGCCCACCCCACACCCAAAGAGCCACCATGGAACAGCCCTGAAAATAGTCAATACGCCTTGCATAAACAAACCCCCCAACAACGAACCCAAAATCCCAACTATCCCCCCCACCCTGCACCCCTGCTGCAGCTTACAAAGCCCCCCCAACTTGCAGTGTGCCTGTCGCCCTACCGAACCCAAAATCTACAAAAAGTACCCTAAGGGAGGAAAGAGCTCCCCTCGTCCTCCCACAACCCTCCGTATTTACTGCATTCTGTTCAAGTCATTAACTGGAGTCAAAACGAGTCAGTCCGGTTCCGAAGACATCAACCTTGTTCATTCCGGCCACTGTCCCCATCTGCGGCAGTGTCCTCTCCCGTCCGTCGTCGGGGCAGAGCGTCCAGCCATTCCTCGGCCATGACAGGCGACTCAAAAAAGAATGTTCGGTCTTCGTACACCACACGTAGTCTCGCAGGGAAGAGCATGGCATATTTCAGTTCCCTCTCCCGAAGCCGCCTCTTCACCCCCAGGAAGCCCTGCCTCTGCCTCTGCACCTGCTGGGTGAAGTCAGGATAGAAATTCACCGAAGCGTTCTGGAAGGGGACCGGGCCCGTCACCCTCGATGCTTGCAGGATAGCGTCCCGATCTCGAAAATGAAAGAGCCGGGCGACAATCGGCCTCGGTGGGGCTCCCACCTTGGGCCTACCACCCGGCACCCTATGTGCCCTCTCAACTGCGAAAAACTTTCCAAGACCCTTAGGCTGCAGATGATTAAGCACCAAGTCCTCCACTAGCAGGTCTACAGAAGTCTCGTCCGAGGACTCCGGGACCCCTATAACGCGCACGTTGTTGCGCCTGGCCCGGCTCTCAAAGTCCTCCAGCCGACGGGCGGCGAGATCACTCTCGGTCCGCAACTTACGGACCTCGGTCTGTAGTTCCGAGACATCAGCGGCGAGGCCCGTGGTCTTGAGGTCCAGGGTTTTAACTCGTTCATTCGTTTTGCCCAAATCCGCACGGATCAGATTAACGTCCACCAAGATGGCATCCACTTTGTGCGCCAGGGCATCAAACTGTCTCCCAATCGAAGTCTGCAGACCGTCGAGCGCTCCCATGACATCCTGGAGCGAGAGCTCCGGGGCCAAGGGTGAGGCAGCCTTCTGTGCATCCGGCGACTGGCTCGGTCCACCCGGTGACACCTTCTGCTGGGCGTAGCGGTCCATATTGTTAGCCTGAGTATAGGCTCCCCGCCTGGTGGCCTTAGGCTTCGGCCGATCCACCTCTGCTTTGCCCGACATGGTTGGCTCAAGCAGGTCGGTTCAATCAGGACGACCCTCTCTCAGCGAAAGGAGGCAGGAGTGCGCAGTCCTGCGATGGGCCACCAGAGTAGCGTGCAGAGCGTCCAAATAATAATAAGGCAGCCGAGAGCACTCCCTGGGCAGGGCCAACAAAGGACGAGAAAGTGAAAGTGAAAGGATGTAGACCTCCGTCCGGTAGTTCACACCTCGCCTGGCCGCTGTTGTTCAATTAGAGGCCGGGCATCCTGCCAACTCCAGCCCCTGGCATCCTTCGGAGATAGGCCTGCATCTTCCGCCATGCATAACTCCGGTTCCCGGTGGGCGATCCGACCGCGGGTAGCATCAATCGCCTCCCTGACTAGTCATCTGCACGATGCCATGCATACAAACAGGATTAGAGACAGGATAGTCGACGGAGGGCACGAGGGTCTCGGGAGCTCAAAGCTCACGCGGCCATCTTGGTCAAGCGCTAGGCTCCTCCCCCTATAATACATTTTTTAATACGTTTCTCACGCTTTTCCATTGTTTTGAATGAGAGAAAATTTCCTTTTTTAGGTCTCGCCTGACCCAGCGCATGCGCTAGTCTGGCGAGACTTATTGAGAGGGCTCCAAAAAGTGCTACCAGGCCAGCCTAGAGCTACAGTGCATGTGGGCGCGCGCGCCGTACTTGACCGCGATTACTTTCACTTTCGCTTTGATGTTTGATCGCGATCACTTTCACTTTTGCGGCCACTTGGCATAGCCAATAGGTCTTGCTTTTGGGACCTTATAAGTATTTAGTTATGCAACTGTTGCATGGCTAAACACTTATAAGGTCCCAAAGGTGAGACCTACTGGCTATGCCAATGCTTGTTTATCTTTACAGAAAGAAATGACGTTTACGTGTTAACGTAAGTTTCATCATTACGGAGATCGTCGCTGGAGAGAACAGAAGCAAGGGAGGGCTGCGTTAAGGTAAAACAAATTTACATTATTAAATTACATAGCGTAGTGGTAAGGTTTAATGTAAGTAGAGATGAGGGAGGTAGTTAGATGTAGGAAATGTTTTTTACGTATTTTTGATGAGTGTTTACCAACTAATTTCCTTCGTTACATGTTGCAGTAGTAGGCCCACGTCGGGTCTCTTTATTTTCATCAACTATTTTTGTTTCATAAAGTGCTTAATGGTATATATATTAAACACTTCATGAAACAAAAGTGTTTTGAAAGGTGTGCTTTTTTTAGTTTAGCGACAGGCTTTTCTAAAACAAATTATATTTTTACGATTGTCACGCTTAGATGTATTTACAATGTGACTTAAAGAGATACATTTTGCATGTGTTCATGATTATTTTTCAACAGGATTTTTGGGCCAGATGGATTGAATTTCTGGAATTTGTTGCGTTTTTTCGAGAAACAATAACTAATCTTTTCTGGATTTTTTTATTGGGTCGCTTTATTTTGGATTTCTACAGATATCGAAATGGGATTGTATTTAGTTGAGAATTGGATTGCAACCTTGGAATTTGTTGCGTTTTTTTAACAATATCTTTATTTTTCGGAATTTTTTTATTGGGTGCGTTTTTTAACATATGCACTGTTTTTAGTGTGCATATGAATATCGTTTTCATCGGTCGCTAGATTTTTCGAATGTATTCTCTGTTCTTTACTATGGATTTAACAAAAAAGAACTCTTCGTGAAGTAATGGATGGAATGTATGTCCAAGAGTTGAAGAAAGAAAACATCTGAAGGTAAGAAGACCCGACTTTTATTATTAATGTAAAAAATGTTTGGAAATGACCAATTGAATTAGTAGGAGTGGTTTTAGGGCAAAACAGACAAGTAAAAAAATAGTGTTTTAAAAGTGTATGATGTGTGCAAGATTATCAAGGTAGTCTGAAGCCACGGTCAATGAAAATTGTTTAATTACACCCAATAAGTCTTTCTGACATTTCCTTAGTTCTGGTAGAAATACAACTACCTGTTAATGATTGCGACATTCTCATTCCTTGGAAACTTTGCTCCTTCTTCAAAATTTCCAAAAATTATAGAAATTAGGATGAGTTTTGCCAATTGATTTGTTGAAGGAGTTGTGCCATCCCTCTATGGCATTGTTTGTTTTTGCTCCTCCCTCTAAGCAGGTCGAGTAACAGTTTCACCAGTCCACATGGAAACGTGGTCTCCTTCTGTGACCTGACCTGCTTAGATGGCCAATCCATGTGTCTGCAAAATAATTTAGTATAGGTGCCAATTTATCTTCATTTGCTGTAAAATATTCTGATTCTTTAATTGAAGTGTAGTACTCGTCTACACTGTCAGGAGGAACAAGGCAAAGGGCAGTTAGTTTTGTAAGTTCAAACTGTAGTTTACTGTCTGATATATAATCCTCAATTAAGGATGTTTTTTGAAGTTTTCGCCAATATGCCTAAGAAAAGTGAAAGAAACATCCTTGAAGTTTGATCTCTGGATATGTTTTTGTTATTGTACTAATCATAGTTAATTCAAAGTCAATTATTACTTTTGTTGGATGTTTTAGATTTTATCACTGATAAAAATTCAGTGTATGTTGAGGATTGTTTATCAGGGAGTAAACTGTATAGTAAGGGAACCACTGTATTGTTAATGTATGCATGAATAGTGTATATTTGGGTGAATGGATGGGGCGTGCTTTCAAATGTTCCATCCGTCATCCAAATATCATTGTTTTCTAACCTTACTAGATTATGGGGTGTACTAAAGATTAGGACTCTCTTTTGAGGGTTTTGGTTGTCATGCAATAGGAAAGGTTCATTAGAAACAGTGACAGAGAGTTCAGGTGGAATTATTATGTCAGAGCATGTTTGAGGTGTTACTCTTTGTGGGTTACTTGTCTGTTTTTGACGTTGAATATTTCTTCTCAAATTAGGTATTGTGGGCGTACTACTTGCAACATGTGGGGGAATGTGTTGGGATACCTCCCTTAAAACTGCACCACAGGGTTCATTGGAGGTGGTTGCAATATCTTTGATTCATTTATACTTTCTCGAACTTCAATCTCCATTGCAGAGGCAGAGTGGTTATGGTCTGTGGTTCTTAAAACAGTGTCACCAAGAGTAACCGCTCTGCCTGTGCAATAGGTTGAGTAATATTACACACACCTCCAATGATACCTGGGTTCAGATAGTCTCTCCTTACAATAAACATACCCACTATGGATTAGCAGTCTGTTCCCTCTTTTTGATTGTATGTACTTGGCTTCTTTGGATGGGGTAGCCATTTATTTTCTGAAAAGGAAGAAAGAAAAAAAATGTTATTTATTAAAACATTTGTGATATATACCTGTTTAGAGGGAAAATGACAGTATGTTTTATATAATATTTTTCACAGTTAACAATGAATACATTTTCTAAATCTGTTTTGATGTATCTATCTTTGTTGTTTTTAAACATAAACAATGATGCTTTATTGGGAGAGAAAAAATGTAATTAGATGTATAGAAAAATATTTCAGTTTTTCTTACCTTTTAATTAGATGTTGCAATGTTCTTTTGGAAAATTAATTGTTGTTGTCTGTGTTTATGAAAAAAAATATGTTTTGTGTTTTATTAGAAATATATATTTTAATGGTGTAGTTTCCTAAGGAGAGAAACATGGTTATTTTTTTTGGTTGGCTTTTCTTTTAGGAATCTTACCTTTATAATATTGTCTAGGTGGTTTCTTTCTTTTATTAATGATTTAGAGTTGTTTTGTGGTCTGAAATAGTTTGAAGAAATTTATTGTTAGTATATTAAAAATATCTTACATAATTTTTCTGAAATATAATAGTATATTTTTGGATAAGGAACAACACAATGTTTAAAATTCTATACAATTTTTCTTTTATATTCGAAGAGATACATTTGTGTTTATTTGGCAACATTTTTTATTCAAGTATAAGCTATCTATTTACCAGTTATATGGCTTTTTCTGCGGGAGAAATAATTTCATTTTCTTTACAATAATTTAAGTACAATTTAGAATGTAATAATTTATTGATGTGGAAATTACCTTTCAATGTTTTTCTTTTTTCTGATTGTTTGATGAATTGAAAGCTGCAAAAAAAAAAAAAAGATTTGAACATTATTTACAATTTGTGTTGATGATTTATTTTATTTTGTTTCTTTTGTGTTGTATGTTTTCCTCATTTATTTACTTGCTTTTGGTTGGTTATATTTAAGGGAATTACCTTGGTATATGCTTTTGATGATGTAAAGTGGATATATATATTTTGTTGTTCAAATGTTGTTTCTGTTTTAGATGTTGGATTTTGTAGTAATTTACTGATATAAAAAAAAAACACCACGAGATATCTTTAGTATGTGATGGCATTTATCAGGTAGTTATAAATACAACAGCATGTTTTACAAAGATAAGTTTATGTATTAGAAGGTTTAGGAACTTACCTTTTATAAATATACAGTATTTTTACAGTTTTACACATCAATTATATTATGAATGGCAGCTTTAAATTATCTCTATTTAGAACTATTTTAGAGGTATGCACTCTTTTGTTTAGCAATAGTAATAGTAATGTTACCATATAACTATTCTGCACGTTTTTGGAAAGAAGCACCTTTAGGATTTAGAATAGTTATTTAATCCACATCACTATCCAGCATTTTCTCTGAGGCTAGCACCCTTTGGAGTAGGAATAGTAATTTTAACATACTACTATCCTGCACCTTTTCTGAATCAAGCACCTTTTGGAGTAGGAATAGTTATTTTAAACTAAACACTATCAAACATTTGCTCTCAGGCAAGCACCTTTTGGAGTTGGAATAGGTATTTGAAGCTAAAGACTATCTAGCATTTTCTCTGAGGCAAGCACCGTTTGGAGTAGGAATAGTAATTTTAACATACTACTATCCTGCACCTTTTCTGAATCAAGCACCTTTTGGAGATGGTATAGTTATTTTAACCTAAACACTATCCAGCATTTTCTCTCAGGCAAGCACCTTTTGGAATTGGAATAATTATTTTAACCTAAACACTATCCAGCATTTTCTCTGAGGCAAGCTTCCTTTGGAGTAGGAATAGAAATTTTAACATACTACTATCCTGCACCTTTTCTAAAGTAAGTACCTTTTGGAGTTGGAATAGTTATTTAAACCTAAAGACTATCCAGCATTTTTTCTGAGGCAAGCACCTTTTGGAGTAGGAATAGTAATTTTAATCTTTCACTATTCTGCACTTTACTTGTGGAGATCGTGTTTTTGCATAGGCTTACAGGCACATGCATCAAACCTTTTTGCGATCGCAAAGGGTGCGAATCGCAAAAATAGGCCGTTTGCGATCGCAAAAGTCAGTGTTGAAATGCATCAACTGTATATTTGCGAAAATCCATTTTTTCGCAAATATAAGGAATCGCAAAACATTCTGCGAATCAAATAGCGAATCGGTATTAGCGTGTCCCAATTACCGAATCGCAAACAACGAATCGCAAAATGTATGCATGACAAATCGCAAATAGCGATTTCCATGAAAATCGCAAATTAGCGATCGCTAAATAAGAAGGATCACAACCAGGTGGTAATCATGAGTGCAAATCACAGACAGGTGAAAACCAACTGAAACCCATTTAAACACACCCAGAATGAGCCAGCACTGTTCACAATGGCAGGGATTTACCTGATGGCGAGGAGGATGAGGCTGCAGGCTGCCGCACAGAGACGGAGGCGAATGAATGAGCGCATCTTCAGAGTCCGCATAACTTTGCTAGGCCAGCAAGAGGATGAGATATACGACAAGTATAGGCTCAATGCAGCAATGATCCATGACCTAATCAATGAATTGGACCCCATAATGCAACGACAGACACGTAGGACCAATGCCATCCCAACGCATGTGCAGGTCCTATGTTGCCTACACCTTCTGGCGTCAGGCAGTTTTCAGGGGGTCATTGCTGTTGCGGGAGGTGTGTCACAAAGCGCACTTTCAAGAATATTGAAAGCATTCCTTGATGCCATGATGGCCGTGATCGGGTCTCATATCAAGTTCCCTACCACCGCGCTTGACCTTGCAAAAACCAAACAGGAGTTCTACCAGATAGCTCGTTTCCCACATGTTTTGGGTTGTATTGATTGCACCCACGTTGCAATATGTCCCCCTGCAACACAGGAATATATATATAGAAATAGGAAATCTTACCATTCCCTCAATATTCAGGTTGTTTGCAATGCCAAAAACATTATCACTGACATTGTTGCGCAATTTCCAGGGAGTGCACATGACTCTTATATCTTCAGGCAAAGTGGCATACACACCCGTCTTGTCAGGGGAGAATTTGGAGAGGGACATCTGCTTGGTAAATATGTGTTATAGTTTATCACTGTCATTGTACGTATGTCAATGTGAAGCTGCCACTGACTCTTTGCTCCATTACATGTAGGTGACAGCGCATACGCCTTGCGTAATTACCTAATGACGCCTTACCTCAATCCCACAACTGCCAATCAACAGAGGTACAATGCAGCACATATTTCGACAAGGAACATCATAGAGCGCACATTTGGGCAGTTGAAGAGCCGATTCAGATGTCTACATAAGACCGGTGGAGCACTGAAGTACAACCCTGAACAATGCTGCAAGATAGTAGCGGCATGTGCCATGCTGCACAACATAGCGACAAGGGGAGGAATGGACATCGAGGTGTCTGACAGCGATTCGGAGGATGGGAACCAGCAAGTGCCACAACACCATGCAGCACAAGGGGCAGGCGCAGCAGAAGGGCGTAGGAGAAGATTTGACATCACACAAAATTATTTCTGAGGTGAGTAATGATGACACAGAAACTGACTATTGCTATCAGAGTATTCTTTAATTAAATAAAATTGCCATGAGTGTTCAAGCACACTTGTAATCTGACCAGTGCAATGGACATAAGTGGTTTGCAAATGTCAATTCACTTGTCACTCTGTGAAAAGTCAAATCCAAATAAATGGTTACGTCACCATAGTGGAATGCACTTGTACATGCCAGTCTAGCGCTTTTTCCCACGAACACCCAGACGCCTGTCAGACCCAGCATTGTCATCCGTTATGTTGGAAGCGGCGGGGGTACTGCTGCGTGTGTTGCGTCTTCCTGCAGTGCGGACTGGAACTGCCACACTACTTAGGCTTGAGCCACCCTCACTACCCTCTTCGGGCGTGGAATTGTTGGCCGCAATTGTGGAAGCATTTAGCAAATCAACTGCATTGGTGACCTGGTCCAGTGCTTTAGCCACATCGCCGCTCCAATGGCACATTTCAGTTTGCATGGTCACAGACCTACGTGCCAGCAGTGCAGTTGTCGTGGCCAATCTATTGTTTGATTTAGCAAACATTTTCAATTGCAGCATTAGTTGACGATGCTGTCTCTTCTGGGATACATTTCCCTCATGCATCACCTTGCTCAGTTGCTGCACACTTTCTGACAGTACTGCTATGTTGCTAGCCATCTTGCCAACTTGCAATTGTACTAATCGTGTGTTTTTTGTCTGCAGGCGCTGCATTCGGAGCATCTGTCCCTCAAGACCACCCCAGACATCACTTGGTTGCTCCTCCTGCTGTGTCCTGAGTGCTCTTCCTCTCCTACGCCGGGCTCTGTGATTAGTTCTGGGGACCTGTGGTTGTGTTTGTGTGATGGAAGTTGTCTGGCCATGGCTGCCACCTGGTGTTGCATCAGCCTCATCATCTTCACACTCCATGGTGACTAGGGATGGAACAGTAGCCCTGCGTGACTTTGTTGGACGTGAGGGATTTATTTGCACCACAGGTGTGTCCATCTGTTCACCTGCGCTGGTGTCCTGCATGTCTGGGGAATCGCTATCCACATCTTCTACACGTTGTGCATCTGTGAGGTGAAACAGTGCAACACTGTATTATTTCATGTCTGTGATATTAATTGCACAGTAATAAATTTCTGCCTTTGTAAATGATTTTATACTCTATTAAGCTTTTTTGGGTTGTTACTCTGAGATTTGACATTTTAACTGCTTGACCTGACTACATCTCCCATAATGCCCCTCACCTACTGAATGCATTGTGTACTGGATGTTCAGGGTCTGCACTTGGGCTGTGCTGTGGTCGAGTTCTACCTTTACATTTTGTAACACTAAGAAAACATACATTCATCTTACCTTCAGATGTGTTTGCTGCTCCGGACGTGTCCAGCTGGGTCACACCAACAACAGCTTCTGGCTGGATGGTGGATTCAATCAAGTCCTCCATGGGAGTGTTCCCAGTGTCTGTTGGTGTTCCCCCTCCTGTCTTCTTTGCCTCCTTCAGGCGGTCAGCTATGCGCACCTTAGCCCGACGGCGCAAGTCGTACCATCGTTTTTTGAGTTCTTCAATGGTGCGGTGTGTCACCCCAATGGCATTGACCCTGTTTTGGATCCGGAGCCAGATTTTCCTTTTCTCCTGCTCTGCCACTTTCAATGATGCCTTTCCAAACAGCTTATCATGGCTGTGGACTACTCCCTCAATGAGGGTGTCAATTTCTTTTTCTGCAAATTTAATTTTGCGTTTCCTGCCTGTTTGGCTCTCCTCTGCTGTTTGTGAGGCTTCCATTTGATATCACAAGTTTTTCTTCTGTCTCTGTCACACTCCGGTTCTGCTCCCAGAGCCAGCTCCCTCCTCTCCCTGACACTGTGCACTGGAAATGAGGCTGGTGCTGCTCACTTCCTGGTTGTGATGTCATCAGGATGCATCAAAAAGCGACTTCGGTATTAGCGATTTCGCTAATTGCGAAATCGCTAATAGCGAGTTCGCAAATGCCGAAATCGCAATTTATTTAGCGATTTTTAGCGATTCGCAATATTCTCGCAATGTTTTTGTTGCATCGTGTTTTGCGAGTCTTTATTTGCGATTCCTTAAAATTCGCAAATAAGGACTCGCAAACTCTCTTTTTGATGCATGTGCCTGATAGTGATTTAAAGTCGTACTTTATAAACGTTTTTAGACGGAAACACTATTTTAACTTGGCATACATTTTGTAAAGTGAATAATAATTATTATTTTCGTTGGTGAAGTACCGTTTGTTTTAGAAATATTTAGTATAAACCCACTATTGTATATTTCTTTAGAAAAGAGAAAAAAATATATGTTGTCACTTACTTTATATATATTGTGACAAATAGAGAATTTAGCAAACTTTGGTGCCGATTAGGATCCTGGAAAAAATTTCCCCAACCGAATTGAATCTGGACTTTTTTCCGTACAAATGGTAAAAGCGCCGTACAAACTGCCAATTACGATTCGCATGGGAAAAAGTCCATACAAATCGCATTGGGAAATTTCCCCCACACGTCCTCGGGTCGGGAAAAGTCTCCAACACGTCCCCGGACATTTTTACGTACAAATGGGAAAACTGAAGTCCCAATGCGCAATTACGATCCGTCCCATGCGTCCGATTGTACAACTGTATGGAAAAAAGACCGTCCGGAGCAAACTCCCATAGCAACCATGGAGATGTCCAAACAATGCCTGGTACGCGCCGTACCCCCCCCCGCCCCCCGTATGTTCGCGCCGTACCCCCAGACCCCCCCGCGGATGGGCGCGCCGTACCCCCAGCCCCCCCCCGCGGATGGGCGCGCCGTACCCCCCAGCCCCCCGTATGTACGGAGCGTACCCCCGTACCCCCCAGCCCACCGTATGTACGGAGCGTACCCCCCAGCCCCCCGTATGTACGGAGCGTACCCCCACCCCCATATGTACGGTGCGGACCCCCAGCACGTAGCGCTGGGGTTCCGCACCGTACATACGGGGGTGGGGGTACGCTCCGTACATACGGGGGGCTGGGGGGTACGGGGGTATGCTCCGTACATACGGGGGCTGGGGGGTATGCTCCGTACATACGGGGGGCTGGGGGGTACGGGGGTACGCTCCGTACATACGGGGGGCTGGGGGGTACGCTCCGTACATACGGGGGGCTGGGGGTACGGGGGTACGCTCCGTACATACGGGGGGGCTGGGGGGTACGCTCCGTACATACGGGGGTGGGGGGGGTACGGCGCGTACCGGGCCCCCTAATCAGCTCACATCGCTGCGTACTTAGCTTTTCCGGCACTTTTTAGGTGCCGTAAAAATTTTCCCATCCGGACTGCAGTCGGTGCGAATCGTAATTGCTGGTACGTAAAAACATGCCTAACTCCGTTCGGACGTCACGTCCGCGGTGTCCCGGATCACATTTGTATGTATTTTTCTGTCGGTTGGTCTTTTTTCCGAATCGTACGGGAATGGTGTTTCCGTACGAATCGTAATTGCATGTTTGTAAAGTTTTACAACCCGGTACGAGTCGGACGGAGAAAAAGCTCCGACCCACGGTTTGTACCGGGTTTTTCCAGGATCGTAATCGGCCCCTTTGTTGGAGTTTGTAAAGTTTTGTAACAAACTGAAAAAAAAGGTAATATGTTTGATTTTAGTATATTAGCGTCTCTATATATTATTAAGTAGTTATACATTTCTATAGTTTGTACTTACTTCGAGTGTTGGATGGTTTTCTTTGACGAATATATTTTGTGTGTAATCCCGCGTGCAGTCTCTGGTAATCAGGTAACTACAGTTTTTAAAATGGTGGACGGCTCCTTTTGTACGTTTTGTTGTGTTGAACGTTATTGAAAAGTAAAATCTGTTTTGCGTATGATTTTCCTTTGTCTTTTTAATGGTGTGTAAGAAAGCAAATAATTATTTTGTTATGTTATGTTTCGTAACTTTTTCTTTTGGTATGTTTTACATGCGTTTTGGATGTTTCCGGGTCAAAGTAATTTCAATGAAAGAGTTGTAGGCCTTTTGTTTGTCGGCATTTGAAAACTGTATTTTTCTTTTTTATGTTGATATTAGTTGTGTTTTATTGTGTTTTTCGCATGCGAAGGTTTCCTATTTTTTATGGTAGTTTACTTCGTGAAATAAATTATATTGATTTTAGTGTATTTGTTCTGTTATTAAATCTGAAATTTTTTTAATTGTTGGAGAAATCTGTATTATGGTAAAATATTTTATTATATTATTTTGAACAAATATAGTTTTACCTTTATTTAATATGCGTTTTATCTATTTGGGTAATGTTTAGCATAATTATATTTAAAAAAATGTATATTTTTTAAAAAAAATACTCTAGTATTAATTTTGTTGCGCGAGTATTTTATTTTTCATATTGGTAATTTTAGTAAATATTGTGTTAAAAAATAGTGTTTATTAAAGTAATATTAAAAAATATATTAATATAAAACGTGAGTATTTTTTTAGCACTCGGGTATTAATTTTAATGCCTAGGTATTCATTTTAAATAACGTTTTAATACACTTCCCCGCCCAAAACCCCTATTTTCCCTGTATCCCACTACAGGGGTTTATTAAACAAATAAAAAAAAGATGCTTTGTTAAAGTGTGCGTTGTGGCAGTATGCGTTGTAATGGATTATACAATGTATTATACTATATTTGTGTTGTAATGGTATACGTTGTAAAAACTTGCGATGTAATGTCAGTTGCGTTGTAAAAGTTGCGTTGTAAAAGCATGCGTTGTATTTGTTTGCATTGTAACGTCATATATTCTCTCTTACACCAGGACAACGCTAGTGAGCTGGGGATCACAGCATTAGCCTCCCCGTTCTCCTAAGGAGGTATGACTGTCTGCTCCGGCCAATCCTGGTGCTGCTCTTATGCTGTTTGGTGAGATAAATAGCAAGAGAGCAGTGTCTGGATTGGCTCAAGATAAGCGAGAAGGCCTAGTCATGTGGCATCATTGGGGTGGGAGGTTTGGCCGATCACAGTATGGCTTCATCATGAAGCCGTGCAGTGATTGGTCATTTTCTATCCCTTCAGTTGCTACTGGTCTCGCCTCATCATGTCCTGGGAGTGGAATAACGAGGATGAGGCATCACTGAACTGAGAGTAACTTCTACTTAGAGCTCTCCTCATCCGGTCCTGGTCCCAAATGACCGACAAAGTGACTTAGTAGGTGCTGCCTAAGCCCGTAACTTTTTTCGGCGAACATTCTTTGTGCTGGAGTTACGATTATTAAATTAATTAGGACTCTGAGTTCCGGTATCGGCTCAACATCCTGCGATTCTGGGTCAATTACTTAATCTTCCCGTGGCTAAAAGCACTTCGATACCCTTGCAGTCTTCATCCCACACTACTACAGTGCCAGTTTTTCTCCTACTGCTGCGGTGCCCGTCTTCATACACAGTGGTGCAGTGCCTGTGTTCATCCCACACTGCTGCAGAGCCTCCCTTGTATGCTAAACAATACAGTAGGCAGCAGTGTACTAAACTCAGTTATCCTTCAAGAAATAAAGAATAGCCGGTCATTAAAAATCAAGAGCAGCAGGTCCAGACACTCTACCCACTGTAGCTTCAGAGTCAAGCTTCGAGTGGTGGTATTGCTAGTTATCTCCATTTTGTATTTGGAAAACTGAAAATCATGGAAAGATATTCATGTAAAACCCACCGTCAAGAAGGGGTATGAAAATAAGTTACTTACCTGTAACTGTAGTGTTCTATTCTACCTGCACGTGCTATGTTTATTTTCCATCTGAACCCGGGGCTCCACTGGAGTGTTCTGGAGGAACGTTGAGGATCAGATGTTTTTGTGCTGCAGCTTCTGACCGGTGGCTGTGTTTGCTGTGTCGCTCTAATAAACCACTTTACTATGTTCTATGGCTGGATCTGGAATTTAATATGTGGTTCGCCAGTACTGGAATCTTTCATAGATTCACATGCTTGAATCATTCCCCATCATCGAGATGGGAGTTCCTGGTACCTTAGAGAAGTAATCTCATAATAGACATAGAGCATGGAGGCCTTAGGCCTTTCGGTTAGTAACATATCCTAGTCATTATTTAAAAAAGGGCTAAACTTAAGAGTCAACCAATCAGTTCACACCACCCTGTAGAACCTTGTGACGCTCCTGTCCCTCAGATTTTCAAAGCACCAGTGCATATACATAGTACTGTACTGACTAAAGGTGAGCTTTCATAGGAGGTGGGTGGGTCGCATGTGAATCTATGAAAGATTCCAATACTGAAAAACTACAGTTACAGGTAACTTATTTTCTCACTCCAGTATTGGAAATTTCATAGATTCACATGCTTTAATCAGAGTAGAGAGAAGTAACAAGCACATTTTCTATAAATACAACACATCTTCTAGTGTAATAGAAAATACACAAACATTTAAGCAGTAAGCAAAATGTGGGTACGAATTAAGTGGATGCGGGAAGAAAGGAATGGCTCACCTTTATTGAAAAGATGCCTTAAAACTGCTTGTGTCACTGCCGCATCTCTGAGACTTCTGAATCCAAACAGTAATGTTGTGTGAGGTGTGTGCACGCTTCCAGGTTGCTGCTCTGCAGATATCTGGCAATGACACACCCACAAACAATACGATGGACGTGGACATGGCTCTTGTATATTGAGCACACACCTTTGAGTTCAAAGACCAGCCAGCCTTCTGATGACAGCATAGAATCATGCTAGATATTCATCTAGAGATTCTCGGTTTTGTTAGAGGGAAATCCTTTCTTGGTGCGCTGTAGGCCACAAAGAACTAGTTGGATTTGCGAAAACTCTTAGTTCTGTCCACATTAAACTTTTTAAGCACCTTTTGATATCCAGAGTGTAGTGCTCGTTCGGCTGACGTTTGAGGGTTTGCAAAAAGCGACTTGAGGATCACAGGCTCATGAAGATGAAAGTCCCATGGGACTTTAGGAATGAACTTAGGGTTTGTGCATAGAATAACCCTGTTAACCCTGAACTGGAGCAAGGGCCTCTGGATGGTGAATGCCTGAAATTCGCTAACTCTTCGTGCTGATGTGAGGGCGAGGAGGAGCGATACCTTCCAGGAGAGAAATGTAATATCAGCTTTATAGATAGGCTCAGATAGATCTCTCATTGACTGTGAAAGTACAGTGTTGAGCTGCCAAAGCTGAGAAAGAGGAGGTCTCACGGGCAGAAATATCCTGAATAATCCTCGGAGGAACTGCTTAATCAGTCTCACAGACCAGAGGGAACTTGTTTTGGGTGATCTACTAAACCGAGAAATCGCTGCAAGATATACTTTAATGGAGGTGTGAGCCAAGTCCAATTCCGCAAGGAATAGAAGGTAAGGTAAAATCTCTTCAGGTGAAGAGGAGATGGGATGTACCTTAGCTCTCTGGCACCATATGCAAAACCTTTTCCACTTTAAGTGGTGTATTTTGTTAGTACTGTCTGCCCTTGCTCTGGCTAGTTTGTGCCTGCAATCAGATGGAATGTTCAGATGTCCAATTTCGTGGAACTCAGGAGTTAGGCTGATAACTGAAGAGACTTGGGGTCTGGATGTAGAACTTGACCCTGGCTCATTGTCAGCAGTAATGGGATCGGTATGAATCAAATGTGACACTGCCACGAGAGGATGAGAAGCTCCGTGAACCAATGCTGGCTTGGCCAATCTGGGGTTATGAGTATCATCTTGCAGGGCTCGGCCTTCTCCTTCTTGAGGAATTTTGGGCAGAGAGGAATTGGAGGAAAGTCGTTGACAAACATTTCAGACCATGCACTCAAAAATGCATTCCCCATGACCACGGTTGAGAATGCCAGGATGTGAAGAACTAGCATTTTGTGCTGTGGGGGGTCGCAAAGAGGTCCAGATTTGGGTTGCCCCACAGGAGGAAGACCTGATCCACCGTTTGTTGATCTAGTTCCCACTCATGGCAAGATGTTTTCAGTCTGCTCAAGATATCTGCTATGGTGTCTGGTTCTAAGGTACGTGTTCTTCAGTCAGATGCATTTTGTGATAGGGAACTCAACTAATCTGGAAATGGTTCATCTGAGACAGCAGGTGAGACCTGGTGCCACCTAGCATGTTTATGTAGTACATTGTAGTTGTATTGTCTGTCCGTACGAGCACTGAAGACTGTTGAATCCTGGGAAGGAAAGCTTGTAAAGCAAGATGTAGTGCCCTTAACTTGAGTAGATTGATGTGAAGGCCACAATGGGAAGGTGGCCATTTGCCGTTGACCTGGAGATCCTAGAGGTAAGCTCCCCATCCTTCCAGGGAAGCATCTGTTGTAATCGCTAAAGGTGAGGCTTGAGTTAAGAACGGCAGGCCGACTGATATATTTACAGGTGGTGTCCAGCAGGTGAGCGATTTGAACATAGGTGGAGTGACCTGTATGATGCCATCGAAAGTTCCTGTAGCCTGTGCCCATTGAACATCCAGTGCTTCTTGAAGGGACGTATGCACAGGCGACAGTATTAGATGAATGCAAGAAGATATCATACCCAGAAGAGATTTGTAGAGGTGAGAGGATTTTCTTTTTTGTATTAGACTTGCTAAAGTCTTGATCTCCCGTTGTCTCTACATTGTAGGGTATGTTCTATTTAGCGCTGTGTCCAGCATGCCTCCTAGGAACGTTATCCATTGTGACGGTTGAAGGACTGATTTGCCCAGATTCAGAGTGAACTGATACCAAAGGGGATGATGGACGGACCGTTTGAGCAAATCAAACACTCACCCCCAGTCAACTGATCTGGGTTTAATCCATCATCATTCTCTAACTCACTCCACCACCCCAGTTCAGACGTGGCCATATTCAAATCAGTCTGACCCATTGCCTCATGGGAACAGTCCAGCCCGAACAGCCAAGCCATGTCTTCCCTGGACCGGAAACAAGCATCCTGGGACCGGTTTCGGGTTCATAACCCTCACCAGATAGGCTATCTTGAATCCAGTGGCAAAGTGAGCAAGGGACCCACGTCTGGGCATACTCTGCCAACTCAGGGCAAACAAAGCGATACCAAAGGGGATGATGGACGGAGCGTTTCAGCAAATCAAACACTCACCTCCATTCAACTAATCTGGGTTTAATCCATCATCAATCTTTAGCTCACTCCACCACCCCAGTTCAGACATGGCCATATTCAAATCAGTCTGAACCTGTGCCTCATGGAAACAGTCCAGCCCGAACTGCCAAGCCATGTCTTCCCTGGACCGGAAACAAGCATCCTGGGACCGGTTTCGGGTTCATAACCCTCATCAGCCAGGCTATCTTGAATCCAGTGGCAAAGTGAGCAAGGGACCCACGACTGGGCATACCCTGCCAACTTAGGGCGAACAAAGCGATACTAAAGGGGATGATGGACGGAGCGTTTGAGCAAATAAAACACTCCCCCCAGTCAACTGATCTGGGTTTAATCCATCATCATTCTTTAGCTCACTCCACCACCCCAGTTCAGACATGGCTATATTCAAATCAGTCTGACCCTGTGCCTCATGGGACCAGTCCAGCCCGAACTGCCAAGCCATGTCTTCCCTGGACCGGAAACAAGCATCCTGGGACCAGTTTCGGGTTCATAACCCTCATCAGCCAGGCTATCTTGAAACCAGTGGCAAAGTGAGCAAGGGACCCACGTCTGGGCATACCCTGCCAACTTAGGGCAAACAAAGCGATACCAAAGGGGATGATGGACGGAGCGTTTGAGCACAAGGTCAGACTGATTTGCATATGGCCATGTCTGAACTGGGGTGGTCGAGTGAGCTAAAGAATGATGATGGATTAAACCCAGATCAGTTGACTGGGGGTGAGTGTTTGATTTGCTCAAACGCTCCGTCCATCATCCCCTTTGGTATCGCTAGATTCAGAGTGAGGCTTAGCTTGTTGAATAGGCCTTGGTCCTTGCAGTCTGGTTGGAAGGAGCCTTGACCAATCAGTCGTCAAGATAGGAGCAATCTTGCTGCCTTTGTTGTCTGAAGAAGGCCGCTAGAGGTGCAAAGTACTTAGTAAAAATATGGGGGCGGACTTGAGACCGAAGGGTAACACTCGGAACTGATAGTGGCTGTGAACCTGAGAAATGTCCTGTGTTTTTGATGAATGGGGACATGGAAATATGCATCTTTAAGATCCAGTGATGACATGTAGACTCCTGTGAGTTGCAATGTATCGTGTATGTAATGTAACCATGCGGAATGACTGTTTTTTTAGGTATTTGTTGAGATTTATTAAATCCAGAATTTTCTTCACTGCTTTGACATTGTGCAGATTAAGAAGAAACTTGAGTAGAAACCTGTCCCTCTCTGGGATATGGGAACTCTATCTATAGCACAATGTACATGATTGGTTATTCTCCCAGCTACCCTGGTCGGAAAAGGGAGGGAAGTAGCCAGTGCCTGAAAGAAGTCATTGTTGGTGGCTGGAGTCCTTGCGTTGACGTCCAGATTTTCCTTTAGGAGGAGGTCTGTTCTAGGCTGCTGATGCTGGTTGTCGTTGCTGGTACTGGGACCGAAATTGCTGTTTAGAGGAGGGATATGTGGGATGATGGTATTGTTGGTATCGCCCTCTATAAGATGTTAGCTCTCTTCCTGGAGCACCACAAAGGGGCAGCTTTCTGTATTGTAAGGTCCCTAACGATTTGACTGTGTCTGTGTCCGTTTTTATTGCCTGGAGAGCATCGTAAATGTATTTCCCAAACACAGTTTCTCCATCAAAGGGTAGATCTAATATTTTGGTCTAGACCTCTGGCCTGAAAGTAGTAGTTTTAAGACGTTCTTGACGGCATAATACCGCTGCCCCAGCTAGGTGCCTGAATTCAATAGTGCAAAAACAACAGTTGATGGGACAGAATACAGAACAATGTCACACATTCACCCCAGTACAGAGATATGGGCCTAAATCCATCGTTTTTTTGCTCACCATGCCATTCCAGTTTGAACCCTGTGCCTCATGGGAACAGTCCAGCCCGAACTGCCAAGCGAGGTCCTCCTTGGACTGGAAACAAGCATCCTAGGACTGGTTTTGGTGTTTCACCCCTCTTCAGCCAGGATAGCTTGATTCCAGTGGCATGGAGAGCACGGGACTCACGTCTGAGCATACCCGTCCCACTCGGGATGACAAATGCAAAAAGAACTATTGATGGACAGAATGCTGAACAATGTCATTCATTCACCCCAGTACAGAGATCTGGGCCTAAATCCATCGTTTTTTTGCTCACCGTGCCATTCCAGTTTGGACCCAGCCATATGCATATCAGTCTTGACCCTGTACCCAATGGGAACAGTCCAGCCCTAAGTGTCAAGCCAGGTCCTCCCTGGACTGGAAACAAGCATCCTAGGACCGGTTTCGGGGTTTCACCCCTCTTCAGCCAGGATAGCTTGATTCCAGTGGCATGGAGAGCATGTGACTCACGTCTGAGCATACCCGTCCCACTCGGGGTGACAAATGCAAAAAGAACTATTGATGGACAGAATGCAGAACAATGTCATACATTCACCCCAGTACAGAGATCTGGGCCTAAATCGATCGTTTTTTTGCTCACCATGCCATTCCAGTTTGAACCCAGCCATATGCAAATCAGTCTTGACCCTGTGCCTCATGGGAACAGTCCAGCCCGAACTGCCAAGCCAGGTCCTCCCTGGACTGGAAACAAGCATCCTAGAACCGGTCCATCATCCCATTTGGTATAGCTGAATTCAGTAGTGGCAATATCCATGGCACAATCAATTATCTCTGACGACGTGCACTTACTTTCTAGCAATACTTTCTTTTGCTTCCCACTTGATGTCGTCTGGAAGCTTGTCCAGATACAGGCCAATATCGGACCACATTTGCCGATCGTATCAGCCAAGTAGAGCCAGGGAATTTGCTGCTCTCACCGTAAGCGCGGACATGGCTGAAAAACGCTTATAGATGTAATCAGGGTGTTTATCCTTTTTGTCTGGAGGCGCTGATAGGGGTGTGGAGGGGTTTCTGGATCTTCTCTGTGCCACCTGGGAAATGACGGATTCTGGTTTGGAATGACCCGTCAGGCAGACTGCTGCGTCCTCTGGGGCCTTATATTTTTTATCAAGTCGTGGCAAACTGCTGTGACCGAGGCTGGATTGTGCATAACTTTCAAGGCCTCATCCCAAATGTAGTCCATGATGGGCATTGCCCTAACAGTCTTTCAAAAAGGTTCCTTGAAATCATTTTGTTTTGTGGCAAAAGTCATTTTGTTTTGTGGGCATAGGTAAACCAGAAAGTGTTGCTGCTCTTTCTAAGAGGTTGTGGCAACCTCCTATGTCCTCCGGAGGAGAATCCACTGGGAGTGGTGATGAAGGTGACAGTGTTGGCAACACGTAGTCAATCCACTAATCATGGTGGTCAAAGAGTTCACCTTCTCTTTTCTCCTCAGATGAGGTGGGAACATGTAGTTGTGCAACTTGTGGAGAACGAACTACTGGTGGAGGCGGAGGCAATGGTTGAGGTCAAGGAGGAGTTGGTGGCTGCAGAGGCACTGAAGCTGCCATGATGTTTGTAGTGCTCATGAGGGACATATTAATCTTAGTCATAGTAGTCACCCTCCACAGAGTTGTCTTGGCATTTGACATGAAGCTCTGAGAGGATGTGTGCTGCACCAATGAGGCCCTCATCTTCAGAGTCTTCATCGTCCAAGAGTTGGGAAGGCAGCAGAGAAGGCACCTTACATGGTGATGTATGCGCTGGTGTAAGCATTGTTTAGCTTAGTCTCTGGTTAAATACAATTTTTTCGGTGGGTCGTTGTCTAGGTCGTTGACTATGATAGTGTCAGCAAGAGTGATGGCATCAGTCTCATTGTCAACGAGGGAAGCACAGCCGATGGAAAACTCACTGTGGTGTAATTGTCAAAAGGAGCGTCGTCGAAGAGGTAATCTGTATTGTCGACGATATAGGGGTATGGCTGGCCGACAATGAGGTTGTCGACAAGGAAGATGCTGCCACGGACACTGGGATTGTGTTGGCAAGTAGATGCCATTAAAAACTGCTGTAATTTGGAAACCAAAGAGTGAACGCCCAGCAAACGCCTATTTGAGCACCCCAACGCGAACCACACTGAGGGTATGTGAATCCATAAGTAGGCAGATGGTGTGGACTACTTTTCCCTCTCCTTTCACTCCAATACACTTTAATCCTGCATTCCCTCCAGCACTCCAATTGGGACCCTTTGAGGCATGGCGACTAGGTAGCTGTTTGACGATATCTGATCTCTTTCATAATTGGGACATTAGAAATTTTTAACACTGCAAACAAGACTTCAATCTTCCTGACAAGTAGCTCTTCCGCTATACCCAACTTAAACAATGGGTCCTCCAGTCGAGAATGAGGGAGGCCGCCACCAGAGACCCCGCCCCCCCCCATACAACCATTTGTAAAGACGGGCTGTGGGACAAAAGGCTGTATCTCTTTTCTGTACGCACAATTATTAGAGATGCTAAGTACACCTAGGCCACAACACATGGCGTGTTGGAAACAACTCCTGGGTGAACCTATCTGGGAGTCCGCCTGGTCTAGACTGTGGAGAGATATTCCGTGGTTCAACTACTCAATGAGTCTGAGAGAAACAACTGGTGCTTATACGACACCAAATTAAAGGGAATCTTTCCACAGGCGTCAGAGCATTGCTGGAGGGGCTGCAGTATGTTAGGCAACGTTAAACACATCTGGTGGAATTTCCTGACCATCCGTCCCTTCTGGGCGGAAATCCTCGGCCAGATTACAGTTATCTTGGGATACCCAATAACCGAAAACCCTGGGACTGAGATGTGGGGGTTAGGAAAACAAATCTTAAGATATCAGACGAGTGGGGACAGATCAGTGATGTGGCTATGCCTGGATGCCTCTAAAATGGTGGTGGCAGGGCCCGGAAATGTAAAACAGCGCCCTTATTGACGCAGTGGCACGCTAGATTGTGGCATACAGTCACGATGGAACGAATGGCTGACATAGAGGCAGACTCCTTCAAAGATTTTGAATATATCCGGGGCTTGTTGGTGAGTTATCTCTAGGTTGGCCTGCCTCTGTGTGCATGTTTCACCCATACAAGGGCTCTACACCTCTTCCAATTTTGAACTGAGTGTATTCTGTGTACAGCTGATACTCCAATACCTAGAATTCGAAGCTCCCATGTATCAGAAGGGGAGGGTACAGTATCTTTTTTTCTAGTTGTTTGTTTATACGGTGGGCCTTAAAGGTGACGCTGTGATGTGACAGCACTAGTGATATACGAATTGTACTTATGTACCTTTAGGGGAGACTGTTCCATTGATATACCTGTACTGAATGGCTATCTGGAAACTAATAAAAAACAGTTTTGACAGAAACTGCTGTAACCGTTTTCGCTGTCGACGATGATTCTCCCGTCAACAGAGATGCTGTCAACGAGCAATCTGTCGGTGGAGTATAAGAAGCGTTCTTGAATGTATATTTCACCTGAGGTGGAGAAGTTGGGGGCTCAGAAATCGATTTTTGATGCTTTGTGGAGAAGAAACTTGGCTCCTTTTTCCCCTTTCGTGCTGAAGGATGGTCACCTTTACGAGGTGACCTGGATGGGCTGTGGTGTCTATGAGAGACCTGAGAGGTCATTTTGGATGCCTTTTTTGGTGGTTCATGAGATGTATGTGGTTCTTTAGATGAATGAGCCACCGGATCATCTCTAACCCACTTGAGAGGCATTTTGGAGGAAGACATGGATGAAGTGTCACTTTCCTCTTCAGTGACTGGATTCTCTCTGGTCTTGAGCTTTTGAAGCCATAGAAGGATTCGCCCCTCACAGTCCTTCAAAGTTTTAGAAGAAAACATGTGACATACCTTGCAGTCTTTTGTCTTAGGAGCAGGATAAAGACAATATATGCAATCCTGATGAGGGTCATCATCTGCCGCCTCTTCTTTCTACAAGAACCAAAGGATCTGAAGAGTCCCTTCTTGGGTCTGTCTGACATATTAAAAAGTCAATTTGAGACACCCAAACAACAGCTACGCAGAATCTTAGAGTATATCTGTGAATTTTGAAGAGAAATGTCTGTTGAAAAATCTTCTGAGAAGTTCTGACCCGAAAAAAACTGAGCAGAGCTCAGTGAAGGCTCCCTAGCACGACATGCGGTTGAAAATCTGAGGGACTGGAGCTTCTCTCAGAAAGGTCCTACAGGGTGGTGTGACATGATTTTTAAATAATGACTAGGATACATTACTAAACCAAAAGGTCTAACGCCCTCTATGTTCTATGTCTATTATGACATTACTTTTCTAAGGTACCAGGGACTCCCATCTCAACGACGGGGAATGATTAAAGCATGTGAATCTATAAAAGTTCCAAACCTGGAGTAAATTAGCCTGCCCACAAAGTAAAGGGTCATTAGTCTTACTGACATCATTACCAAAGTATAGTCAAAGGTCATATCTTATGTTATTATTTTTATAGAGTGCTTGATTACCTATAAGGCATCTTGGCGCTAGTTGAGAACCAACAGAATGATGCCCCACACTGTGACGATTATTGTGCAGAAAAAAGCCACATTTTCAGTGCCTTCTGGAAAGCAAATAGATTGGGTATGGTTTTATTGGATGCGCATTCCAGGCCTTGGCAGCTCCCAGCACGAATCCCCTGCCGCCCCAGGACATGCGATGAAACCAGGACACTGTCACCAGTTTGGAAGAGGCTAAGCGGAGGGACCTACTAGGCATGTACCAATTGAAACTTTTCCTCAGGAAAGCTGGTCCTCGCCCATGCATTGCTTTGGACGTAAGGCAAAGCAATTTAAAACAATTCTCAGAATATCAGCTAGTGCGAACTGAAACCTTTAGATATTTACAAATCAGCCACGCCCTAAAAACAGCGATACTGAAGTGAGGCCCCCTACCCGATGCATCCCCCCTCAAAGACAGATTACTGCTAGACCCCATGCCTAAGAAAGCTATCTCCTTAACATATAAAAAATGCTCAACAATCGACCAGACCAACTGATACGCTTAAGTCAACAATGAAGGATAGATTTGGGTGACCTAGAGGACGATGATTGGCGAGACGCACTGGCCTCACCTCGGGAAATCGCCATTCCCACAAGACTTAGACTAGTCCAGCTCAAGACCCTACATAGAATCTACCTATCAGCGATAGTCCTAGTTAAAATTAAGCACAGAACAGACACTCATTGCCTACGAAATTGCTCCCACGAGGGAACCTTCTTCCACACGCTATGGGTATAGCCGATCATTCAAAAATACTGGGCAACGGTCACATCAAAAATGGAAAGCGCAGGGGTGACTCAACGCCACCCCACAACTTTGTTTATTAAATATAAGGGAAGCCACCGACCTAACACAAACTGAAAAATCATGGGCATCATTGGGTTGGGCTCTCGCAAAGCGGAATATAGCACAAAAATGGGGACTAGAGGAACCACCACTAGTAAAGGGTTGGGAGGCTGATATGGACAGGGCCATGATAGCTGAGAATGACGTCTTCAAAAACAGAGGATGCCCTAAAAAATGGGATCGGAAGTGGGCAACATGGAATACATACAGAGGAGATATCTGCTTGTCTCCGACCGCTGAGCTAGACAGAAGGGAAGAGAGGTTGGTAGAGTCACTGAATGCACAGGGATAGAAATGTCTCAGACTGTACCGTCCAACGTATTGTACACCAATGTTGTAACCCACCAATGTCAAGAGAATTACTGTCTGTGTTTTATTGTTTTGTTCAATAAAAAAACATTCTCTGTCTGACCGGGAGTCAGAGCAGTTCTTTAACAAATCTAGAGATGGACTGATATTTGGCCACCTTGCAACCACTCTGTCTTATTTTAGTTAGTTAGTTATTTTTCATATGTTGAATGTTTCATTTCTCTCCATCTCGAGGCTGCACTTAGAAACTGAAAAATATCAGAAAAAGAGGACGTTTCCAGCAAAAGTGTTTTTCTTTTTTGGATCCATTTCACAGGTGAGCAAATAAATGAAAGGAGGAAACAGAAGTTGATACCCGTTTCTTGAAGTCTCTGTTTTCACTAAATGAGGAGCGAAACAGAAAGAGAGGGAAGAGGGGGGACAAAGGAGGGGGATCAACTGCCAGCGGAAGGAGAACTGGACACTGTCCTTGTCTTCTCTGGGCACGAAGGAAAATACAGAGTCCTTTTCCTTCTCTGCCCGTTCCGCCAATCCTCAAAAGCAGAGCCTTAACTATCGGCCTTGGCGATTTCTACCGTCCAGGAGAAATGTTCAAATTAAGAAAGTAGTGGAAGGGGCTCTGAAATTAAATTAGTAGGATCCCGCCCACTTCAACCACTGCTAGAGCCTGAAGCTGTCGAACACCACTCACAGACTAGCAGCAAAGTCATGTGGTCTGACTTATAATTGAAAATGCATCATCACTGATTGGTGGCTTTGTGCGTGAAGTTTTGTTTATGTGTGGCTGAGTGTATGGACGGATGGATGAATGAGTGCATGGATGAAAGCATGGAGGTACTTACAGATAAACGCCAGACTGATTGACTTTGCCAATGCACAATGCTTGTTTTTAAATGTTCCTCGGAAATAGTATGCAAGGATATTAAAGTGATCACCAACGGTGCCCCACTTGAGTGTATGAAGACCTTGACTACAGTATAAATAAGCTCATAAAGCGTGCAAAACGCCACTCCACTCATCTCCACGTATTTTGAATTAATCTGTTTTTCCTTTTTTTGATATCCACACTGATTGTCACGGTATCTTTGGCTGCTGTGCACCAAATTACGTTTCTTTTCTGTACATGACAATTTCGGAGTCCAAAAATCCAAAGCAGCAACTCTCGTCCGCGAGACTATTTTTTACACTCATAAGCAAAAAAGACTCGTGTTAAGCAGAAGGCATGTTTACGCTACTTCGAAGCGCGGATAAATCATACAGCTGAACAAAAATTACTATTTAATGGCTGCTGGTGAACCTCTGTTGTCAATGATATTATTGTGTCAGTTACTTTCCTTAAACATTGTCGGGTAGTTTCCACTTTTAGGAAAACTAATTTTCACCATGTTAGGTAATATGCGAAGCAGGTTTTAGTTTAAATGATGGCAGATAAAGGGGAGCGTTCAACTGTTTAATAATACTAAACAAGCTGTTGATTATGGGAAGACATGTCAGTGCACATCTGGCAGACGGATACATTCTGCACATCTGGAGCACTTTTGGCAAGCAGTGCGGCTAAATGTCTAGAGCCAAGGAAAGCAATCTGTCACTAACAATATGTACATTTATTTGAAAATGTCAGAGACTCAAAGTCATATTTTCGACTTCACCATAAACTTTCCAGTACTTTATCAGACAGCTAATAGGTGACAAAAAAGAGAACGTTTAAACAGCACAGCCCACGTAAATAAATCATACTAATTTGCAACCACCACAGTCAGTATTTTGAAGAACAATCTAGCGGTTATTCACCTCGTGACTGCTCTCGAACCTCAATTGCAACTGCCATATTGGGTATCCCACAGCCATTTTGAATGCCGATATTAAAGTAACATGTTAAAGTTCTCTCGCCTCTGACGAGCCCTCGCCCGTGGCGGAAGCTGAGTGGACAAGGAGGAGGGTGGGGAGACTGAAGCGATGGAAGGGGAAAGGAGGAGGAGCCAGCCCATCATGGCCTCTCTGAGCTGTTGCTCCATAGTGAACCCTCTTTCCAACTTCGTGAGCAGCGCTCTGCCGCATGGTTTTTCTACCTAAAGCAACTATTCCGCCACCGGAATGCAAGAGGATCTCCTGGAGATAAATTCTACTCTTCTCTGATCGAGCATCGCTGAGATATCAGAGCAGATGACAAAATCAGCACTTCTCTCCCGAGAAAGCAGAGCAGTTGAAGCGCAACACCTTCACACACAGAGACAGCAGCGACCCTCCAGGAGTGACACGGCGGAGGCGCAGTGAGAAGCATGGCGGTACGGAGGGGGCACGCACAACATGGGGAGGAGATAACACCGTTCCCATGAGGATCCCGCCCGCCATTGCAGACACTCACCGCAAGACGAAAGACGGTGAGCGGAGACATTGTTGACATCGCTGGGAGCGCCGGGAGTTCCGATGGCGAGCCCGCGAGGCTGGGGGCTCCCGACACTGTCCTCCTTAGTCTTTTAGGGCAACGGATTTAGTTCTATTCGCAAGCCTTTATTTACATGCCTGACCCCAAAATGGCACCTGCAGAAGATCGTCGCCAGGGGTCAAAAAAGCAACACCCCAAGGGAGTCCCCCTTTAACACCTACAGCGTAGTGGCCACAAAATAGATGGTAATAGCAGCAACAGCTCCGGCCTCTAGGGAAGACCACGATCAGCTTTATGATCAACCAAGATAGACACCGGAGGCGCCCCGCCTGATCCTAAAATGGCCAGCGTCTCTCCCCCTGGCAGCTATAACTCGGAAGTACTCTCCTCCTCGGGAGGCAAGCGGACACTGGTTCTGCCCTTAAGCTGCTCCTCGGCAAAACAAACTTAGCCCCTTGTTGAGAGAAAGATAAAGATGGGGACCGGCTGAAGGTCAGAACCCCTTGCCTGACCCCAAGATGGCTGCCACAGTGGTCCGTCCCTTCCACATTGTGCTACTACTATGGGACAAAAAACTTGACATGGACCAGACCTCGAACCTTTCCCCCATCAGGTCTACCCATCAGGACATTGAATCTGTGAACTTACCCCCGACCGTGGAGACCTAGCTTTCCGGCTGATGCCCGGTGGAGCTACCCAATAGCTCCTATCCCTTTACCCTACCCCTCTACGCTCCATTTATTTACTCCTCTATGTTCTTTAAATGATTTCCCGTTGAAACCTAGCTTTTTGGCCGATGCCTGGTGGCGCTACTTGATAGCTAGAGAGGAGATGGGTTTTGGACTTCCCCCTCAACCGTCACTTGCCCAGCCGGACTTTGGGCAGACTTTCCTTCGTCTCTCCACTGCATCTCCCTCCTACCCCTTTACCCTTACCCCTTTACCCTTACCCCCTTCCCCTCTACACTTCACTTATCTCATCTTCTATGCTCTTGCAATGTTTTAATAGCAACTGATGTAGCTTGTAACTTATGTAATTTTGTGGAACCTCATGTAAAGCGCTCGGATACCTCCGGGTCTAGCTAGCGCTATATAAAACTCATCAAATAATAAATAAATAAAGGAGAAGAGGTGAGCATTATGTCAAATGTTTCATTTGTGCTCAATTGGTATATTAGAAAAAAAACCTGCCCCAACCTAACCTCAGGGTATCCCTCATCAACCCAGGTCATGCAAAATCAGGATCCTAATTGCTTGGATAGCCCAGGAGGTGCCGACTGTGCAATGAATACCCTAATGCCTGTTAAACAAAAGGCCTCTTAAATAAAAAGGTATGAGTAATGGTAAGCCTACTTCATGCCTTATTGACATCAGCACCAGTCCATCAGCCCTTAAAACCCCTAAGTTCCCGCCAATAGCTCTCTCAGGCTTGTCTGCTGATACAGGCCACATCTCAAACCAAGGTGTTTCCAACCACATTAGTGACCCAGTGTTTGTTACCTTGGGTCCCATTACTGACAAACATGCCTTCTTTTTTTTTTTTTTTTTTAATTTATTTAATAATTTTATTCAGCAGTGTCAGCAATACATAAAAATCTCATATAGGCCAAAGATTCATACATCTCAAAACCAAAAAAAAAAATCATTTTAAGACATTCACAGATATTATAACTGTTCACCACCAGACAGCCACTTGGTAATCGGAGCCCACAGTTGCTCCCCGAATTGTTTTCTTCTATGTCCCTTTAATTTATATAAAGCAACTTCCATGTGATATAGAGCAAGGATCCTAGACCTCCATTCAGAAAAAGAGGGTGGATCTGAACTTAGCCACTTCGTGGTGACACAAAGGCGAATTACAGCCATACTCAAAAATAAGAAGCCCCTCTGTGGTGCCAGCCTTCTATTATTTACCAGTTCAGGCTCAGTTCCAAATAACACTAAACCCGAATTGAGTATTATCGAAAGTTCTAAAGCAGAGTTCAGGAAAAGTTGCACTTCGCCAAGAAAATGGGTTAATGAGGGACAAAAAAAGAACATGTGTGCAGCCTCCGCTGCGCTCTCACCACAGCGCGCACATTTGTCCCCTCTTCCCACTTTCCATTTTGCAAGCTTGGCTGGAGTATAATAAAGATCGAAAACTGACATAAAGCACTGGCTCTTTAAACTCCCTGAGAACAAGATAGTGCTTGCCATTTCTAGCGACTCCTCCAAGTCTAAATTCTGAATCCCTATCTTCCTATTCCATTTAAGTTCCTGGATTTGGAGGTCATCATGCTGGCTACGGCTAGCCTCTTTGTATAGCTGAGATAGATTCATCTTAAAACTTAACACTTTAAGTATCGGGATTCCCTCTAGTGAACATATACCGTCTGCGATAGCTTTATCTACATAGCTACGCAGCTGTAAGTATTTAAAAAAATCCCCCCTTCCCAAATTAAATTTTTCACTCACTGAAGCATAAGGCATTAATTGGCCATGTTCACATATATCCCCCAGAGTCCTGATACCGGCCAGCCGCCACTTCCGAGCAACAGAGTCCATAAGGACTATGGACAGAGCCCCAGGAAGCCCAATCGGTGTATAAACATTAACTTTATTTATCCCACACAGCAAGCCTATCTTTTTCCAAACATAAAAAGCTGCGGCCAAGACCTTAAATCTAGTTTTTTTGTAGTAGCTAGGTTCAATAACTCTAACTAGTAAGTACCGTGCTTCAATGCCGAGAATCAATTCAAAAATAGAAGGGGTTACTGCCGGATCCATGAGAGCCCTTTCACCATAAATCAGAATACGACAGTATTGAAGCATCGAAACATAATAATACAAACGAAAATTTGGAATGGCCCACCCACCTCGACTAAATGGCATAGAGAGCCATTTCATGGCTCTTCTTGACCTTTTATAACTCCAAAGGAACCGAGAACAGAGTCTATCTATCTTCACAAATAAGGAATTAGGAAAAATTAACGGAATCGCCCTAAATATATACAGAAACTTCGGAAAGATCATCATTTTGATTACATTGCTTCTTCCATAAAGTGATAAGTGCAGGTGATCCAGTCTCTCCAGAGTCCTATCAGACTCTAATATTATAGGGTCAGCGTTCAGGGCTGGGACTTCCTCGACTTTCGCTGAAATTCTAATACCCAAATATACAGCCTGATCAACTAATAAATTAAGATCAGCTGGGCATCCCTTTTCTGAATGCAAGACCTGAGTCTTAGTCAGATTTAATTTATATCCTGAATACCTGCCAAAATCACTCGTCAAGCTCTCAATTCTATCTAGCGCTTGAACAACATCACTAGTCAGAACTGCTATATCGTCAGCATAAGCTAACACTTTAACCTCATGTAGCCGAGGTTTGACAGGAGTAATTAGCAAGTCGCATTCCAGTTTATAAATCAGTGGCTCTATATACAGAGCGAAGAGCAAAGGAGAGCAGGGACACCCTTGACGTGTGCCCCTCCACACCTTAAACTCCTCAGTTACCAGCCCAGAAACCCTTACCACTGCCTCCGGCTTTATATACATAGTCTGTATGGCCTTCACAAATTCGGAAGGGAACCCCTTCCAACTAAGCACTGCCCACAGGTAGGCCCAGGAGACCCTGTCAAATGCCTTCTCAGCATCTAACAGGGCCACCCCGACCCGTGACCCAGTCGCCTGCGCCCAATCCAGAAGAGATATAACCCGACTAACATGATCTGTGGTGCCTCGTCCCGCAATAAAACCATGCTGTCGTGGTGAGACTATTGACACAATAATTTTCGAGATTCTCACAGCAAGAATTTTTGAGTAGATTTTGCTGTCTGCATTAATTAAAGAAATAGGCCGATATGAGCCTAGTTGGAGCCCGTCTTTCCCTTTTTTCTTAAAAACCATAATAATCGTTTTGGACCAAGACTCTGGCGGAGAGCCCTTAAAAGCATATTGCAACAGCTTCAACAGCTCTGCCCCCAACTCGCCCCAAAACCTCCTATATATCTCCAAGGGTATTCGATCCGTACCCATCGCCTTGCCACAGGGGAGTGAAAAAATAGCGGTCTGAACTTCTTCCAACGTTATTGGAGACACCAAACTATTCCTCTGTTCTTCTGACAGAGAGGTAGAATCAATCCCTGCTAAAAAGCTTTCCGCCTTTTCAGTGCCCTCAGTGCCCTCATTGCGATAGAGATTCTCATAAAATACTTGAAAGGCTTTCCTCACACCAATTGGGGTTGTCTGAGTTATTCCCTGCATGTCTTTAATCTTCAAGATTTTATTCTGAACCTCCCTTTGTCGCAGTCGATTAGCTAAAACCTTGCCAGACTGCTCACCATGCTCATAGCATTCCCTTTTGTGAATCTGAAACTTAGCTGCCACCTCCTCAGCAAACTGTTGATATACAACTGACCTATGAATGGCTAATTTTCGTAATATCTCCGTTAAATCCCGTCCTTCTTTAATATATTTATCCAGCTCACATTCAGTATTGTTTAGGTCCTTTATACGTTTATCTAGAACCGATCTATTATTCTTGCGCTTATAAGCGACAAAACTGAGGGTCTCCCCCCTAAGTCCCGCCTTAAATGCATCCCAAACGGTTCCTGCAGATGCTGTGTTCCTATTTATCTCAAAAAAACTAAGTATCCAGGCCTTAATATGGCTACAATACTCCGGATCCAGCAGAACTTTCCTGTCAAACGTCCACTCAGAGTTTCGCGGGGTACCTATATCAAACTCAATTTTTAAGACTACAGGGTTATGGTCGGATATAAACCTAGGCAGTGTAAAAACCCTCGCATTTCCAAGCAGGGAATATGAGACAAAAAAATAGTCCAACCGAACCAATTTTTTATGGGGGGCTGAGAAATACGTGTACCCCAGTTGATTAGCATTTAATTCAATCCATGCATCGGCTAATCCTTGATCCAAAACCAAGCTGCGCAAACTTCTAAACACTCTAGGTTTCCTGCCATAATAAGCCGGGCGACCTATAGCATCAAATCTTTCATTTAAATGTATGTTCAGATCCCCACAGATTATGAACGGCTGAGCCCAGGTAGACAATTCTAGATTAATTTTATCAAAAAATTCAGATTCATCCAGATTTGGACCATACACAGTACATATTGTAAACTTTACACTATTAACAACAACTTCAGCCATTGCCCAGCGCCCCCAATTATCCTCTTTATGTTTCCTAACAGTTAATATCCCCTTCTTAGACAAAATAGCCACCCCTCTAAGATTTGTTGACTGGCGTGAGCAGGTAACCAATTCCATTCCCAGACCCCTAAGCCACCCTCTATTCACCCACGCTATATGCGTCTCTTGCAGACACAAAACATCCCATGACATAGCCTGGATTATACTGGCCAAAACCCTTCTCTTATTAGGGTCATTTAAACCACATATATTAAGAGAACAGACTGTGAATTTTAATCTTTTATGATACTGTATACTAAGCCCTCCAAGTCACATCCCTCTCCCCAATACTCCCCGCCCTTTACAAACATCTTCGCTTCTCTGGCCAAACTGATCATTGCATATATAGCAAATAACTTAACATTCCTAAACAAATAAGTTAATGGGCTCCCTTCAAACCAAGCAAAAAATTGTACCTCCACTGCTGAAATTTTAACCCCCCCCCTACACCTACACCTACTACCCCTACACCCCCCTACCCTGTGCAGCCCCCCCCACCAACCCCACCACTCCGCCCCCCCCCTCCCCCTCCCCAGTGCCTTACCAACCCCATGAGGCATAAGGGATCTCGTCCCTTGCGATGTAGAGTCGGGCTCCAGGCTTCCCACTCCCCTCGCTTACTATCTCCAAACCAGACTGGCTCTGATGAGCAAAAAACCAGAAAAAAAATCTAATAACCCCACACAGTCACGCCATTGATTACTTAAGGGTCTGCAGAAACTCCTTAGCAGACAGTTCATCAGAGAACATCATTGTCCGACCTTTATCAACAATCTTCAGCCTGGAGGGATTCTGCAGGTATACTTGTACACCTTTAGCCTGAAACTGCGGGATCAGCTGCCGCATCCTCCATCTGAGATCAACAGTAGGCTGGCAAAAATCAGGCCTCACGAAAAAGTCACAATCCTTGGCATGACCTTTCTTGTTGGGACGCGCAATATCATAGAGGGCTTCGCGAGCCAGAAAGTTATTAAGCGATATAAGAATAGCTCGAGGATAAGAACTCTCACTCGACTTTTTCCTCTGAACAGCCGGGAAACGATGGGCTCGTTGTATCTCCGCTCGCCAATCCCACTGTGTGAGACCTGGAAAAGCCTCCTCAAATAGTTCGGCAACAAATTTACGCACGTCCAATCCCTCTTTGCCCTCGGGGACCCCCAGAATTCTTAGATTGTTGCGTCTTACACGGTTTTCCAAATCCGTCAATTTCCAAAGAACGTCATCTCTGTGAGCCTTTATAGAGCCGGTGATTTCTCTCTGCTTTGTAAGATCATCCTCCAAGACAGATATGCGGGACTCGGCCTCACTGATTCTGTTAGACATATCTGTGCATGTCTTCACTACCCTCCGAATTGAGTTCTGGATTTTCTTGGACGAATTCTGCATGCGAATACTTTCGGCCTGAGTTTCCGCCCTATGCGCAACAATCAAGTCATAGATAGTAGCCAGTGTTACTTCACCATTCTCTGCACATGTACCAGCAGCCCCAGCCAGGGATAATAACTGGGTCTCTAAAGAAGGCATAGCTGTGTTTGGGGAGCCCTCATAGTCCCAAGAATGTGACACGTCTGACCCAAGTGGGCTCTCGGCCTCTTCGGCTATGACCATAACGCCGCTTGTGGTCTCTGACATCTCTTGTTCCCCATGGTTCTGGAGTTTCCTTTGCTTCAGGGAGCCTTTCATTTTGCCCCCACTGGTGCCAATACCTAGGCCAGGTACTTCCATCCCCTCATCTACAATGCTCTCATCAGAAGAGTGATCAGATAGGGAAAAGAAATCATCAGCACTAGACAACTTATCAAGGGGCTCACTTAACTCTGTAGCGCGATCTACCATATTTGAGGTGATTAAAGTACCCATTGGAGCGTCAGGTGCATCATATGCCATCCTAATTCTTCCATCAGAACTAGGAATCTCAGTCGGGCCCTGGCTTACTCCTCCACCATCATCCGTAATTTTAGCAATAGCATTATCAATGCATAATTCCATTGCCAGTAAGGGAACTTCATTTCCCACAATGCAGCAGGAAGAAACATCATTGCCCGGCCCTGGTGTTGTAGATACTGCAGCTGCCTCGGCCCCCCCCGATTTTGCACTCTCCACACTCACCGGGACCAAGACATCAGTCACCCGATCGTCCATACCCAGAGCTGGCTTCGCGCAAAGTGCTGAGTCACTTCCTCGATTCTTCCTGCTTGTTTTTTGCGTGAACATTACAGGTATAGTCGATATAGGTGGACACCGCACTTGAAGTGAGCCTAGAGGCTCAGCGGTGAAATCCTTCCGAGGCCCCTTGCCCAGACCTTCCGAATCTTCCTGCTCTCCCGCTGCATTTGTTGGGATAGGCCCCCCCTTACTTTGTCCCACGGCTGCAGCATTAACGGGGTTAGCGGCATTTACAGCCAGGCGCGTCTTGATCGGAGTGCCGGTCTGTGCAGCGGTTACTCGCGGTCTCGCTGTTCTCGCTGTGCGAGACGTCGACTTCGCTGCCATTGCTACTACGTCGTAGCCCAGGAATCTTTGTTTGAGACGCCGGCAACTCAGGTAGGTGAGCAAATAAAGGGGGTCAATAACCAACGAAGGCAGCCACAGCATCAGTTCACTGCGCGCCCAAATTCCATTAGATTAATCCGCTTGGTAGAATAGAGCACAGTATATAATCAGCTAACACCGAAGGGAGTGAGGAGCAACCCGCTCAGCCGACCAGCGATGCGGCCGCCATCTTGCCTTAACGAGACAAACATGCCTTCTTGGTAAGCTTGACTTCACCTATAAATCTGTTGGGTAGAGACTTGTGTAAACGGAACTGTACCGTTTTCTGTACAAATTCTGGGGTGTTATTAAACATCCCATATATGAACGAAAATTAGGTATCAGTGGTGCTATGCGAGTCAGATAATCAGATTGCTAAATGTGACTCCCAAAGTGCTGACATCATAACTTATCTGTTTGCACACGTCCTTCTCTTTGCAGTTTTGCCATGCAAATAACGTTGGATGCATTTTGTAAATAGACCCAGTTAAGATTAAGGTAAATCCAATGACAAAATCACAACAGTCAACAGTATTCTCTACTACTTGAAGCAAAAGCCGGAATTCAACCTGTGATTGCCAATCTTATTAAACAAAATGATCTAGTGCCCCCAATGAGCAATTGTAATACTCCTATTTTTCCTATCAAAAAGTCAGGCATGACCAATGTGTACCCCTGGGCCCAAGATCTCTGCGCCATTAACAGGATGGTATTCACAGTTTCTCCATAGTGCCCAATCGTGTCACCATCTCTGCTTGTATACCGTGACTGCTCAATGGTTTACTGAGGTAGATCTGTGTTCCTCCTAGTTTTCCATCCCCATTCATGAAGAGAGTCAATTCCTTTTTCGATTCTAATTTGGTGGATCCAGCTAATGTGGCAAAGGCTCTCTCATGCTTTATATAGTCTTCTTTAATCTTTTCCAATGCTTTAAAATGAGATCAAAACAATTTGTTCTTCCCCTATAATTCCACTTTCGTACAACATGTTGATGACTTGCTACTCGCTTCTGCCACTTTGGAACAATGCAAAGTGGACTCTAGTTATTTGCTGACCAAATTGGCTAAAGAGGGACACAGGGCTCAAAAGGAAAATTATGTATTTGTTTCTTGATATGATATTTAGGTAACGAAATTTCAGCTGAAGAGCACCATCTGTCAACCATTCGACCTGAAGACACCCGTAAATTGCCTTGCCCTGTGACACATTTTCTTGGCAATGGCAGGATACTGTAGACAACGGATTCTGACTTTTGCTGCCATGGTAAGACCCCTCCAAAATGATGGCAAAAAAGACACCCCAGGACCTGTGCACTAGACTGAGGAGGGAGAACAATCATTTCCACGAGTGAAGCAGGCTCTGACCTCTGCACCGGCACTGGGGCTTCCAGATTACAGTAAGCCTTTTATTTGTATTGCCATGAAAGCAATGGGCATGCTCTGGGAGTATTGGTGCAGGATAACAGGGACCAAAAAAGACCAATTGCCTATCAATCATCCGCAATCGACCCTATGGTTGCAGGGCTTCCACCTTACTTGTAATCTGTTGCTGCTGCTGATCACCTTGCTGAGGCGCCATAGAATATTATGTTAGACTTAACTTATATTGCTGCAGCTTCCCAAACTGTGGTTGCCCTTCTGCTCACCATGAAACCTCGACATCTTTCCATTGCCACATTGTCCTGATACTACATTTTACTATTGTCTGCTTTCCATATCGCTTTGAAATACCGCCTTGCTTTGAAACACGCTTCATTGATGCCCACCTCCGAAGGTGGTGAGCCCAATGATTCTCGTCTGGTAACTTAACACTTGGCCAAACCACATATTAATTAATCAGATGCATCAATACCCATCAGCAAACTTGTTTATTTTGTTGCTGGCTCTTGTCTCAGTAATGACAGTGAAGAACTTGTAGCTGGGTATGCTGTACATACTTTACATGAAGTTGATAACAGCCAATATTGCTTCAGGTCCACTCAGTCCAAATGGCTGAGCTTGTCACCCTGACCCTTGCCTGTATCCTTGGCATGAATTTGTTTTTACCATATTTACTGACTCAAAATATGCTTAGGGAGTAATGTTTGACTTCACTCTGTTGATGAAATGAGGGTCCTTAACTACTACTACTACTACTACTACTACTACTACTACTACTACTACCACCTAACCTGTTTTCACCCTTTCTTTTTTGCATAGTTAGACTGCCAGGGCTTTCATTGAGCTGATGACTGCTATGGCTTCGCCGCACACCCCTTCATCTTTGGGCTTGCGGTCTAATCAGGTGTGTTGTCCCGCCGTCGAATGACCGCTCCAGTGGTTCTATGCTGGTGTCTTCGTTATGCAGGCCCATCCTTAGATTAATTTGGTTACCTATACCAACTAAGTTGTTACGCTTTTTCCTTCCCTCCTTTAGTAAGTTCCCTGGGCAAAATAATTCCCTTTTATACTGATTCTTTCCCTGCTTTTTATGACGGGTCGTTGGTGGATCCCCCACTTTACCTTCTGATAATTGTCCTCTTTGGTGGGGATCTGTGTTGGGTTCGGAGACTGGTACTCCATTTCAATTCTTTGTTTTCTCTATATCTCTTTAGGTGCATTCAGTGTTTCTTGGCCGAGACTTACTCTTGAACACAAAATATTTTTTGCTCTTCCTCATAATATATTTAGGAGAGCCTTATTTTTGGTTTGAATGTTTTTGCTTATTGGACTTGTCCCTGCTCTGTAACACAATATTGGTGATAGATTTCTTCTTTCCCTTTTCTTTATAAGTTGCTCCTTTAAAATGTGTTCTGGCATCTTGGCCTGATGGTGGCTGCGGTTAAGTTAACCATTGGGGGTGAAACGTCAACGTAGTTCTTCAATATGGATTGCTAAAATCATTGTCTAGTTAAACTCTCAAGCCTGAACTTCTTGAATTTCCTAAGAGACCTTTCTTCACATCAATTGTTTCTGCTGAATGCTGCCTATTTTTATCAAATAATGTTTGCTTCTCTTCAATGTGTGCACCTAAAGTTTCACGAACTTTTTACTGCGTTTTTTCACTTTTTACACCACGCAGTTGTTTTCCATTATGTTTTAAGTATTTTCAATGTATTCATGTATTGTTCTGATTGTGGTTCATAAAAGTGTTATTTATTAATATTTTGTGACTTTTGTTTTATATTGGGACTTGCAACACTTCTAGAGGGCGATTCTGGGGGTACCTTGATTCCATCGAAAGCTATGTACAAGGGAACACATATGTGCAAAATCAGAGGGTGCACATTATCCTTAACACTATCAAAGCAATGACCATGAATTTAGCAGTATTTACTGGTTTGAGTATGTGCTGTTGTGTTTTCAGAGTGTTGTTACTCATTTCTATTAATAGTGTGAGGCTGTAGGCATTACAGCAACGGATTGCAGTCCTAACCATAACCTGGTGATTTCACTGTTTTTTCAGAGGTTCCTAATTTGAGGACTCAGTGCACCAAAAAAAGGAATCTGAGTTCAGTATGAAGGACACTTTTAAATTTCTAACTGATGCCAGTGCATACCCACTGGATATTTTTATGTAGAAAAAGTTTTTCAAATCATTTTGCTCAGCCTCCAACTGTGTTAGTAGCCCACAGAATAGTTATTAAGGCCGTAGATTCAGAACACCCGAAATGTCGACAATAGCCTGCGGCCTTGCTACTAGGCCTTGGACTTAATACAACTACGATCACGTTCATAGTTTGTGGCCCAGAAATGAAAGCTGCAGACTTGGCACTTTCAAGATGTTACCGACAGGCCATGACCGTCACAACTAGATAGCACCTACAGTCCCCAGCTTCAGTGCAAGGCCACAGATTATAGATGACAAGGACACATTTTTAATTTTTAGTATGCGGATAAACCATGGAGATCCCTGACTCTGGCCTGGGGGTCAGGATGCGCTCAACCTGCGATCTCATGTGGGCTTTCATGAACATTTCCAGAATGTGAACAACATTGCCTGTGATGGCAGTTGCAAACGAAAATTCTGTTTTACGATTAGCCAATCAAAGCACTCTGGTTGTCTTTGTTTTGAGTCAATGGACTAAAAATGGATAACGGAAGACACTTTTTCCTCTTCCAATAAGATGTTTTTTTTATTTTTTATTTGTGTTCATGGATGGTACTCAAACTTGATTTAGTGGCACTGGACGTTCTGGCTTTTAAGAGCTGGTTAGAAAAGATCAGGCGAGATGGTCACGCACATGGGCAACAATGTCTGAAACGGCTCCAGAGGAAGCTCAACTGAAGACCAAGAATACTGAAATGCTGGAAAGAATCAGAATTCTGGAATGCAGTGCCAAAGACGCATAGGAGAGACTCCGGCACAACAATGCATTGATTGCTGTCCATCCTGAGGGCAAAGAGGGATCTAATATGGAAGTATATCCTTAAAACTGGTTTAGAGCCACTGTGGCTCCCGAGGGCCTACCTATTTTCTCAGTCATTGAAACAGCCCACGCCAATTCATAAGGCCTGCCAGGAAAATTGTAGTAAGGTTGCTGCATTGAAAAGACCAAGACTACTACTGTGGAAAGTGTGAGCATTGAGTGCAGTCACCATAGATAACACAAGTTTTGCTGTTTCCAGATTACACTGATGCAATGCAGAAACAGAATCGGTCATTCCACGCTGTCAGGGGAAACTCCAAAAATTGAATCTTCAGTTTATACTTCTGTTTCCTGGAAAACTCAAAGTTATTAAAGATGATCAAGCACTCTTCTTCACTGACACACAAAAAGCATGGGATTGGCCTGAGGCCAGAGAGGCTGTGCGGGTGGTAGTGGACAAGCGGAAACAAAAGCCCCAGAGACAGAAACAAACTAGGCGCAGACAACATAGACCATCTGTTGGGCCATCACTTACTCAGGTTGTGGCAGCTCAAAAGGAGGAGGCAGTATTGGTGGCGGGGTTCAGCAGACCTTTGCATCAGCCAACACACCCCCTCAGATAACGCAGCTGGTGGGAGTAGCACCTTATTGGAAAATGACAGAGCAGACTCGGAGAGCAATCTTCCCTCTGTCCCCCCAGAACGTCAGACAAACTGTTGAAAGTCTAATGATATAAGGAATGGGCTCCCCAACTAACTGCTTTATGGAAGCAACAAAGTATTGCCCTTGGAAATGTGGCATCCATGAGTACTGAAGGGGTCAAGTGCAGGTGCCTAGAGGACCAAACATAACCTAGAGATGGTCACACAGGTTCCACAGTCCCTCCCCATCCCCCGAAGCTAGGAGTGTTATTTAATATCCACCTGTTAACGTTTAATACAGTGCGGTGTACTATGCTGCACTTAGTTACCATGTTGAGTACGCAATTTGTTAATTGCAGCTTCAACAGTTCTGGGCCACCTGGGGAAGTTAGTATTAATTGTCTAGCCACAATGGCAGTGCAATGTAGTTTAGGGCAGGGGGTAGAAGTTGAGGAAAAGCCCCAAAGGTGAAGCAGGCCTATGAATACCAACACATCATACACCAGTGATGGGTGACCATGCCGCAGTAAGAAAAGCAATAGCAGAGCACTGTATCAGCAGCCTTTGGGCGATGGCTAGGGAGTGCAAACTACAATTAATGCTTACTCTTTCCTGATATATAACATGAGGGTTTAGGCAAAACCACCAAAAGACACCAGATACATACCACTCTTAAGCAGAGGAGTACACATATTACAATACTACAAAAAACGCATCTTACTGACTGAGAGAGTGTTAAAGATGATGAGTAGGATCGCCATATACAAAAACAACAATTGATGGACAGAATGCAGACAATGTCATACATTCACCCCAGTACAGAGATCTGGGCCTAAATCCATCGTTTTTTTGCTCACCATGCCATTCCAGTTTGAACCCAGCCATATGCAAATCAGTCTTGACCCTGTGCCACATGGGAGCAGTCCAGCCCGAACTGCCAAGCCAGGTCGTCCCAGGGAAGACATGGCTTGGCAGTTCGGGCTGGACTGTTCCCATGAGGCACAGGGTCAAGGCTGATTTGCATATGGCCATGTCTGAACTGGGGTGGCGTGGTGAGCAAAATAACGATGGATTAAACCCAGATCTGTGACTGGGGTGAATTTTTGCCAATGTGCAACATTCCGTCCATCATCTTGTGTATTTTGCTGTTCGCCCTATGTGGGAAGGGTATGCCCAGACGTGGGTCCCATGCTCACTACGCCACTGGAGTCAAGCTATCCTGGCTGATGACGGCTGATAGCCAGAAACCGGTCCTAGGATGCTTGATTCCGGACCAGGGAAGACATGGCTAGGCAGTTCGGGCTGGACTGTTCCCATGAGGCACAGGGTCAAGACTGATTTGCATATGGCCATGTCTGAACTGGGGTGGCGTGGTCAGCAAAATAACGATGGATTAAACCCAGATCTGTGACTGGGGGTGAATGTTTTGCCAATGTGCAACATTCCGTCCATCATCTTGTGTGTTTAGGATCGCCATATAAACAGATATGTGTATCTTATGTGGAAGAATTGGATGGTAAAGCACTGCATGTAATCGAGTTGTGTCCCCAAATACTAAACAAACTGAATTTCTAAAATTTCTCTCAATGCAGCTGAGTAGATTCCCAAAATAGCCATATACATTAGGTGGAGAGTTGAACTGCGTTAGGTACATAGAGGTCCACTAATCCAGGTGCACCAACAAGGAAAATTATCTAAGAAATTGTCTGACTTCATATCCATTGAACAATCAATGCTCCTACTGTTATTTGTTACAAGCCATGCATACTGGGATGGATATATCAGAGACACCACATTCTAAAACTCCGACTTGGCATTTGCAGCAGTCGTTCCTCAACAACTCTGCATTCAGAGCAAACACTGCAGAGATGATAACTCAGTTTTTCTAGTATAATGATGGTTCCTTTGAAAACCCACTCATAAAATGGGAAACTTTCAAAGATGTGATGTGGGGTAAAAGTTATCGGGGTTAGAAAGCGGCTCAAAAAATACCTACATTGGTTAGAAAGGGAAATGTGAACAATAGAATTTGAGAGGCCGATAGAGCGGCAAGCAACCAGAGCATACTAGAAAAGAGTCGTGTACACAACGAGATGTGGGAATGGCTGAGTCTCTTTGACTATAAGGACCATATTGCATGAAGACATGATGAAGGCGATACATCTGAATACCTATTTGCTAGGTTGACCTGGTCTGACTCGCCTCTTCCAGCAACGACGCAGCAGGCCACCCAAACAGACACACAGTCAATAGTTAAACTTTCATAAATGATGCATTCATGCTTTATTACAATACACTCTACGTGGTGCAAGGGAAAGTAGAGGAAACCAATGCAGAGAAAAACGTGTGTGGTGCATCCCCACGCACACTGACACTAGAACAGGCAGACACCTTAGAGAGAGAGATATCTCTTCTGGGGAAATTGGAGAAGAAATGTCTCACATGGACTCTGGAAAAACACTGGGCACTGACAGGCTGTTCCTGGAGCTCTGAAAGGTCTTCCAGAGGCAGCTAATTTCACAACTGACAGATACATACATGACTGCATGCAGTAGAGGCAAATTGCCACCTACCATCAGAGAAGCCACAATAGTGGAGAATGCAGAAAGAACTATTGATAAACAGAATGGACGTGGGTCCTGTGCTCTCCATGCCACTGGAATCAAGCTATCCTGGCTGAAGAGGGGTGAAACCCCAAAACCGGTCCTAGGATGATTTTTCCCGGTTCAGTGAGGACTTGACTTGGCAGTTTGGGCTGGACTGTTCCCATGAGGCACAGGGTCAGGACTGATTTGCATATGGCTGGGTTCAAACTGGAACGGCATGGTGAGCAAAAAAACGATGGATTTAGGTCCAGATCTCTGTACTGGGGTGAATGTATGACATTGTTCTACAATCTGTCCATCAACTGTTGTTTCTTCATTTGTCACCCTGAGTGGGAAGGGTATGCCCAGACGTGGGTCCCGTGCTCTCCATGCCACTGGAATCAAACTATCCTGGCTACAGAGGGATGAAACCCCGAAACCGGTCCTAGGATGCTTGTTTCCAGTCCAGTGAGGACTTGGCTTGGCAGTTCGGGCTGGACTGTTCCCATGAGGCACAGGGTCAGGACTGATTTGCATATGGCTGGGTTCAAACTGGAACGGCATGGTGAGCAAACAAATGATGGATTTAGGCCCAGATCTCTGTACTGGGATGAATGTATGACATTGTTCTACATTCTGTCCATCAACTGTTGTTTTTACAATAGTGGAGAGGCAGAAAGTAAAATAAAATCCACTGGAAGTGGGGTCATATCAAACCTTGTCCATGCCTAATTTGGACAGCAAAATGACCTTTCATGTCTGGTTCACCACAAACAGAGTGGCATTATGTTAGGTAGGAACACTATTTCCTTATGTCCATAGGCTACTTTACTTTAGAAGTAGCATTTCTCCAAGGCAGCAATAGGCAGTGGTGACCTCCATGGATAAAGGGAAAGCTTTCAATGCCCTACATTGGGACTAACTTTAGGTGTTATGACAGAACATGTGGACAAAACGATGAAATGGATAGTGCAGTTGTGCACAAACTCCACAGCACATGTTAAAACTGAAGGTGTGATATCAGAAGCTCGGATAGCTGAACGAGGCACGAGGTATGGTTGCGCCATCTTGCCCGTGCTCTTTGCCCTGGTTATGGAGCCACTGGCGCACTGAATGTGGGCTGACGAAAAGCCATCTAGGATTTCAATCAATGGGCTCCCCCATATCATCCTATTAAATGTAGATAATGTATTATTTTATGTAAATGATGTGTGCAGAGGGCTGAGCAAATGCTACATGAACTTGACAAATTCAGAAGGGTATTGGGCCTTCATCTCCACAAGACCATATACTGTGTATTCTCCCTTACTGTAGCAGGAACCCGCTGAAGAGAGATACATATAACTATTTGGGCGTAAGGATAAATGAATCCAAAAGGTTTTTTCCAGGGGCAATATGTTTTCTGCAGCCACAGCATCAGTGGCTTTCTGAATAAAACTATCCCTCTTTGTGACAGCTCGAATGGCACTGTAAGAGATGGTGCTATTCCAGAGAATACTATACAACTTTGTAAATATCCCTCTAAAAGGTAAGAGCCCCCTTTTCAGGTAAATGAGTGCCTTACAGGCTGACATAATATGGGGCTCTGGAAGGTGCAGAGTAGTGCTGAACAAATGTTATCTACTGTTAGAGAAAGGAAGTCTGGGGGCTGCCGATGCTGAATCATATTACTTGGCACCACATCTGAGCCAAGTGATGCGCCATAGTGGGTTGGGTGAAGACTCTTAGCCCTGGAGAAGGTAGCAGAGTACACACTTCAAAAACCTGTGGCTGTGCGGCCTAAGCTTAGTCTCCTATGTCATGTGTCTAAGGAGTGGTCTAAGGAAACCTACAGAGGTTTAGACCAATAGCAGATGTATCTGATAAGGGAGCCAAGTCACGAACCCTGATCACTACAGTCGGTCATCCATACGGCACAAGAGCACTCATGCCAATGGTAACACTTAAAGAGGTATATAGTGTCTATCAGGGACAATTACTTGCAGTAACTGCAAAAATGATGGCAGTCAAGCGTACATGAAGATGCTGTGAAAATAAGCCTGAAACAGACAAGGCAACACAAATCACTCTTATATGGGGCTACCAATGACGTGCAATCAATAAACTGTATAAGGCCATCAGAGAGGTAGGCAAAAGGGACTTACAGACCCTAAAAACAAAATGAGGAAGAGACCTTAGCAAAGAATGAATGGGTATTGGTTATAAGAGCAAACACATATCAGCGCACAATACGTGCTTTAAATTATAGCAGTTTAACTATCTGCACTGCATGCGTTAGACTCCCACACATATTCATGCCATGTTCACAAATGCACCTCACAAAGCCTTAGATGCCGGGTAGACGCCGCAGATGTCTGGCACCTAACTTGGTCATGCAATATTATTCTAAGCTGGTGGAACACAATCACCACACACCTGAAAGAATCGACAGGCCATTGAAGCTTGCATATCCCAAAATCCTGCTTGCTTGGACTGATGCGCAGACCGAAGGCTGATAAATCCAACTGTAAATTCAAGGACATGGCTCCACAGACGTTTTAAGGCATAGGCAAAGTGCGCTTTGACCAGGTCCCCCACATTCCAAGGGCCCTCAGGTAAAGTGAGTGGGACAGTCGAAATTCCTGCCATTATAACTGTGCTCATAACCACCAGCAACTTCTTCTATTATGGTAGGTGATATTGTTTTACAGAAACATGGGGGAAATGTAACTGTTAATTTATGCTACAAAATGCAGCATCTGCATTGTGTGAAAGGGACAGGACCAGCACCTTATCAACTAAGATATGGCCCTACTGCTCTCTTCCCAAGAACTGGCACAAAATGTGCAGCCTACAAATGTTAGTAGATAGGACTATCCATTCAAAATAATCATGGTAGCATGGAACGCCTGTGCACCATCAAAAGAACACCCCCTTGATGCAAAGTAACAGCACACAGCATTACTTTGCACTAATTTTAGGTAACTTTCCAATGCAAAAAGAAATTGCATTGGAAAATAAATTCTGCATCAACACTTTCCACCGGTTTGTATCTCTTTTGGTGACTTTGCACTGGCACGAATGTTGATAAATTTGGCCCTAAGCGTGCATAACGGGCCTGCCCAGCTTAACCATTGCATTCTCAAGGAGTTGGTAACAATTCAATTTAATTTAAAAAATGAACTTTCTATGTCAATTTTCTCTACTTACCTCAACCTTGCCTCTTCCACCTTCACCCTTTCTCTTGGCCATACTCTGACTCTACAGCTCTATGTACCTATATCCTCTCCCTCACAGCTCTCTCGAACCCACCTTTGTCTTCGTTACCTCTTTAAAAATACCTCACTCAGCTTCATCTCTATCGCTTTCATTAGTCTGCCTCTCGATAAAGGTCTGTGCCTTCTTTTATATCAATCACTTCCAATACCCTCTCTCTACCTCAGCTCTCTCCGAATCACATCCCTCTCTCTGTACTGCTCTCTGCACTGCTCTTTTTTCCATCTGACCACCCTGTAACTTCATTACTAATACAACCCCATCTCTATTTCCCCCAACCTATCTTTATGTCTCTACTATCTTACTTCTTTCTACTTTTCTCTCTACCTCCCCTTTCTCTACCCCACCTCTCTTGGACTACCTGACCTCTCAAGTTACTTTGCCATTATAGTTCACTACCTCGCCTCTCCACCTCCCCTTTCTCTCTTCCTACCTCTGTTTTCTTTCTTTTGCATCCCTAAATATGTTGTTCCTTTCTGGCAACCTCTAATCTTTTCCTCTATGTCTATTTCAATATCATTAACACCTCCCTCCATCGTGCACACAAACACAAATCCCTCTCTGGCCTCTTTCTCTGTTTAATTTCCCCACCACCTCAATAATCTCAGTCTACCTCGTTCTTTAGGGATCTGTCTGCTACAACTTCTCGTCCTAGTTCTCTCCGACAACTCTGTCTAGCGCTGTCTCAACCCACCTCCCGCCCTCTATTTCATGTACGTCTCTCAACTTTCTTATTTTGTTTTACACTACGTTTCTCTTTCTAACCTTCACTCCACTCTATACCTTTCTCTCTTCTCCACTACTCTCTTTTCCTGACCCATTTTTCTACACCTCTTCTCCTTTAGCTCTCTCTACCTTGTATCTTTATTTTTCCTCAAGTCTTTTATCTGTCTGCTTCTACATCTTGCTGCCTTTCCCGCTATCTAATTAACTTATTTTTCTACATTACCTCTCTCAACCTCACCCCTTGAAGCACTGTACTCTTAGGCTTCTGTCTACATTTCCTTCTCCTAATCTCTACCCTATCTGTCGCCACCTTACTCTAAAATCTTACCTATGTCTCTTTCTCTACCTACACCTTCCTCTTTCTAACTCTTTAATTACAACTTCAAGTGCTATGTGCATTTGTTTTATTTTAACATTAAGCACTTTGCCACTAAATATCTTCCAGGTCACCCTTAACAGCATGTTTTCCCTGCAGTAAAAGTTACAAGCTGGTTAAACACCCAACCACACATAAACTGTTATAAAGGAAATGTCTTTAATGGTGCTTATTCACACGTTCTTTTGATAATCGTAGGCTGGCAGACAACAGGCAACCTGAGTTTACTGCTGTTCTTGCGTGCCCCCCGTTTCTTAAGAGTTAACAAAATATTCAATATTGTTTAGCATCAGGGGATCTTGAATGAGACAAAAAGGAAATACATTCAAAGTTATTCCAACAGCGGGGACCTCCAAAATATATTTTGCCCAGGGCCCCACGAACCCTCCAGATGCCACTGACACGTGTGAAACTTATAGTCTAGAACTGTCAGTGTCTGCTGCCCGTGGAAGACGTACTCCAATCAAGAGTAGCTACTGCTGCTATTACACATACGAATAGGCTGCTTTATTGCACATCAGCTATGTTTACAAAAAAAAGACTCCACATGCGTCTCATCTCAGCAGCACACGCAATGCATCATTTCCAGCAGTCTTATCATGGGAACAACAATCACATAACCCACAAAGCCGCGGGCCGTAAGACTTCGAGTGTATCCATCTGGACTGTGTAACTCTCTTGTGCGGTTTTGTTGCCGTCCCTATTCCAGCGTCAGGGTCTAAAGAGTTCCTCTTCTTCAAATCGTCTAGAGCATCACTGACGAGTTACTCACGGGGCTATTTGTAAGAGCTCTCAGCAGTGGGATTAACTATGGGCCTCAGCAGCGTACCAAGGCAGTTAACATATATGCTCCTTGCAAACACTTAAATAGTCCACAACTCAAGTCCTGTCTTTCCACACTCAGCAGACAAACAGTACCCTGATAGTAACTCGCTCAACCTCTACCCCTTGTACAGTCTTTCATATTATTCTTGGACCTTTTGATGGCTGAAAAGTACACCTGGGTATTTGCTGCAACTGCTCTTCAATTCTCGCTCTGAAGAAGAAAGCAAAAATACCTTGCAGTTTGAGTAAAAGAAAAAAAAGGAAAATTCCATCCCTTAATAGGAATTAATGCTCGTGCGTGCAGGTGACAAATTATAAACCCCAAGACATTGACAGAAATATTTACATTTAAAATAAGGTCTTTAAAGTGACCCTGTGGAAAAAAAAACTAGTTTTGAAGCAGTGTCCCAACCTTAAGAAGATGTTTCAATTTGATAAAAATTGGTGTGCAATGCTTTAGTCGAAATCCAGCAATAAACAGTCACACATTTGACAGTCCTCACTGGGAAATAGCTCATGTTAAGTATGAAATCTGACGCTCATAATCCGGAATATTGGTGGTTGATGTGGACAGGAAAAGTAAAACTAAAATATCAAGTCTTTGAATCCTGACTGCCTATTTCGATGCAAATATGTAATGTCAACAGCAAAGCTATATTTGTGGAATTCACTTTAGAGATCTCAACATTTTGCAGCCTCATCCAAATATGTCATTCGCCTAGATCTGAAGTCATGGCTTGACAAAATTATGGTTTCAGAAATAATTAACTGGAAAAAAAGGATTAGATACTGAAAAGCAATATCAAGGTACCCTTCATCAGCCTCACATGTTTACTCCTTTACTAAAGGGGTTAATGTCACTGAAATAACATCTCAAAAAGAATAACTCTTCAGTAACTGTAATGTCTTCCATCTCTAGGAACACAACAATTACGGTTAAATCATGTACCCGGGCACAAATTCAGTTAGCTTAGTATTTAAATAATTGATCACAGGAATTTTAACGCTGTTTAAAGTCATTGCAAGTAATTACTTTATTACCAGTTATTATCCCTCCCTCGCCCTCCAAGCTCATAGATGTATAGAACGACAAACCACAGTAAAGAGATCAATTTTGCACATCACAAAATAGGTAAGAAATGTACATCTGGGCACATGGGGTGCTCTGCTGAAAACTAGCTTTCCTCTAGCACTCTTGTTGGAGTCCCAATCACGTGGTTCTAATTCTCCACCAAGAGGAAGCTAAGGGCAACTAATAAAACAGATGGCTAGCTCATCTAGAGGAAGTAGGATACGTACCACTGAGTGCAGGAGTCACTACTATAACCATACACCACACACTGGTAAATCCAGTCACCCTTTCTGTAGACTCACATGAATATTATAAAACACTGACCATTCCTATCAACTGCACAAGATTCCTGCTGTTCACTAGAGAGCACAACACTTACTTTATAAGTACAGATCCACTACTAAAGGTAAACCCATACTGAACATCCGCCAAATCTATCAAACTACACACTCCAAGACGAACGTACAAAAGACTAGGGCGGCGTGGGAGGCAGATCTACCGGCCCTGACCGACGATGATTGGACGGAGGCCCTTGCCAGCCCCAGGTATGCGGCCGTCTCCTCTAGGTACAGACTGATTCAGTTTAAATACCTTCACAGAATATATTACACTCGCCTTCGTCTGTGGAGGATGGGAGCTATTCAGTCCCCTACATACCTCCACTGTAGCTCTGAGGAGGGGTTGTTTCTCCACACAGTCTGGGGCTGCGGCGCACTACAACATTTTTGGTCGTGTGTTTTGTCCTGTCTGCGGCGGGTGTTGGGTTGGGACATCCCGGCAGACCTTAGACTTACACTTCTTCACGGCACAGAAGACATCGGGGGTAAAAGATACAAGCGACATCTCTGGTTTCTAGACCTCACCCTAGCCAAGCGCGACATTGTGCAGCATTAGAAATCTTCCTCTCCTCCTGGGGTGGCGGCATGGAAAACAGCCTTAGACAAATGTATGTCAGCCGAGGTGGCGGTATTTCAGGCATGGGGGTGCCCGCAGAAACATGGGAAAATCTGGACTAGGTGGGCAAATTACAGGGGTATCGACCTGTCCTTCCTCGTACAGCCTGCTAACCCGGACCCTATTGAGCGACTGGTTGTCAGTGACTCCCCAATCTAATGTACTCTTTGTTTGCAGCTGTGGACTTATTCTTGGGATAATACTTGCCTATATTGTTCCTCATGGGAAATGTGGTGTGGGGTGTGGGGGGGCCGGGGGTGGGGGTGGGGTGGGTTGTTGGATCGAATGTTTTGTAGATCTTCTGGTGTGACCCTCTCCGGTATCTTTTGTTCTCGCAATATGTCATTTGCCTCTCTGATGCATACTGGAGTTCGCCCACTGGCGGTTGTAAACTCAATAAAATTTGTTGTTAAAAAAAAAGAGCTGAACATCGATTTCCAAGTGAAACACCAAAATAATATCCAGTACCCCAGAGAAAAGGGGCCAGGAGTCCAAACAGATTCACAATCCAAGCTCATGAATACCACACAGGAAACCCTCCTACTAGCAACAAAGGAAGCTCCTCAGACTTGAATGGATGGACGCCCAGAGACTTGCGATATGGGGAAAATAGCTGGAAGAACGCACCTGCCATAAAACCTAACAATGGAGGGATTAAGGACATGATCTCCAAAAAAGACAAGGCCAATCTAAGCTGCCAAGTACTGTGGTGAACTGCAAGGATAAGGAGGGACAACCAGACTAGGAAGCAATCCTCAATGTATGAGAAGAAGAGCCAGATTATTAAAAAGTCATACAACTCCAGAGAGGAGCCCAAACAGTGAACACGAAGAGCTAGACCCCCAAGTATCAGAGAATTGGTGAAAAGAAAGTGAACCAACAAGATTCTACGCAAAACAGTAAACATTCACAACTGAGGATCCTGGTAACAAGATGAAGCATTAGCAGATGACCACCCCTTTGCTTCAACCTTTCATTTAACTTTTCTATGAGAAAGACAATTAATTAAACCATTACCAGAGGTTGACCTAACAGGTACAGAGGTTAAGGAGACCACCAAGGGGAGACCCCTCAGAGACTCAGCTGTCAGGGCAGCTTGACAGAAGCCGGCTAAGAATTTGTAGGTATACTGGTCAAAGGGAACCTTACAGTCAAAATGGAGATCCAAAGTCTCTCACTGCGCCTCCCCTGAGAGAACTATGGAGCTAATCTATTCATTCCTGTGAACTCTAACTCCCAGCACCATAGCATTGGCTGCTGTCTTAATGGTTGGAAGAGGTCAGAATTCAGACAACTGACAAATAATCTAAATGAGATAATACCCATTCTCAAGGTGGAGCTATTTAATGTTTCCAGTTACTTCAAATGTTGACCTCTGTTGCTGCCAAAATGACTATGTCAGCTTGTTAAGGAAGAATCACAGTAGATCTTCTTGTCTAACTTCTTCAGATGGGAAGACAGCCCTGTTAAAGGAAAGGTATTCAGCAGAAATATCCGTATTCAACACAATCAGAGATGGGACTGTAGACTCAACCAGGTGAAAAGAAGAAAACGTTGATGGTTTCACTTGCAGTCACCTAAAATGTATAATCCACATGATCTTTAATAACCATTGAGTAAAAAGGAATCATCTTAAACCTCAAAGGCACTTTGTTCAAATACTATAATAAGGAAACATTGGATGATTTTAAGCTATTTTGTTCCCCAAAAGTGAAAGACAATACCAGCCACTTGACTCAACTAGAAGCCTCCGAATATTGGAGCCTGAAAGGAAGATTTGCCCACACTCCTAACAAGAAAAGAAAGTCCCACACAAAGACTTTATAGCAGAATGACAGTAAAGAGAAGGGTGGAAAATTTCCACAAGCCTCCACCGTGATGGAACAGTTGCCATTGGAACATAACTGGAGTTCTGTAGAAGGAATCCCTTGAGAACAATAATGTTATATCTCAAAACAATTTTATCTGATTGAAGAATTTTATAACGCAGTAAGCATTGGATATAAAATAACGGGCAAAACAGAGCTCAGATTCCAAACTAGTTAACATACATAAATCATGCTATTGTACCTGATGCATGGAGCATCATGCTATTGTACCTGATGCATAAAGGAAGGGGTTAGATAATACAGGAGCATACTACAATGAAATACAACTTTGAGTAGAGGTAAATGAGATCCTACAAATAGTAACAGGAGTTAAGTAATGCTTACACACAATATAATATATTTGAATGTGCCTTAGAAACATGTTTGAATTAAATGTCAAAGAATGAGCTTGATAATCGTGGACCTAGGGCTAGGAGCAACTGGGGATCTATTGATTTGAAGCGGTTTCCCAGTCGCAAAGTAGGAATCCATTTGTTACAGGAGAGTCTGTTGGGGAAGTGTTCTAAAGATATGTTGTCTGCACCTCTTAGATAGGCACGCCATTTAATCCATGTGGTAAATAATACTTTTTGTGGTATTCTTCAAGTTATTTAATATGACTTTACATTGAAGGGAAAGCATAAGATCCAGTAGCTATTTGTCAACCTCTTGTTTGAGATTAGGGTCTAGGTGACCTGTAATTAAGTGGGTGCAATCTTCCTTTGGGTGCATATCGAGAACAATTTTAATGTTTGATTGCTCACTATTAGAATAAATATGTTTTGACCTTGTTCCATGCAACCACCTAGAGTGTGGAAGCAAAACCATACCCCAAAATGTCGACACCTCAAAATTTACCTAATTCAGTTCTTCCACAGTTTATCAGGTTGGAGACAATGTTAAACCTTAATTTCCCCTGTTGGACTTGGCCCTTCTGGCAGGTTCACCCCTGAACTTTTTTTCTTTTTACTGATGACTTGGTGTGGTAATTGTTTGGTCTCTGCGCACTTTCCCTGTGTCCCAGGGTAAAGTGCGTGCGTGCTCTGAGTGCATGTGGTGAGATAGGCCTGCCCTCCCATAGGAATGCATGGGGAATGTATGTGTCCCTAGTAGTTCCTGATGCGTGGGGTGTGCAGGCCCGAGTTTGGTATGTGCGGACTCGTGGGAGTGAATGCTGCGCGATGATGTGTGCGGCGTGCATGTACCTAGTGTGGAAGTGCCACTTCTAGAAGTGGGCACTTCTGTGTGCAGTGTGTCTGTCGCGTGATTGGCTGGTCGTGTCATGTGACGGGCTAGGGATTCCCCAGAGTCAGGATGAGTCACCCAGTGGTGAATGGGGAGATCAGCAGCTAGATGGGTGGGAGGAGTACACCTGGGTCCTGAATAGGACAGGGTTTTCCACACACAATGCTGGCCCCGCCCCCTGTGGTGCGACTGACGACCCTAGCCCTGCCAGTGAATAGAGTGAGGGGCTGAGCACATCAAGGGTGCTCCCCAACCAGCTGCGACTGGTTTTCCCCCTCACCCTGAACCCAGAACAAAGGGTTTGCCTGTATAAAAATGGGGCTGTGTCCCCACAGAAACTGTTCTCTGCCAGGATCTTACCTGAGGGGGGCTGCTGCTGCTGCTGGACCAGAGGACCGCCACCTGGACTACCTCCCTGCCTGGAGGCCCAGTGAGCTGGCTCTGGGACCAGCCTTGCCCCCCACCCCTGCCCTGCTGCATGCAGGGAAGAACATTGCTGGACTTTGGTACTTTCCTGCTCCCCAAAGCACCTGGGAGCGCTTTAATTTGCCAAAGCGCTGGGAGCGCTTTATTTGTCCCTCAAGCGCCTGGAAGCGCTTGTAATTGCCTTTTAGCGCTCAGAGCGCTTTATTTCTCAAAGCCGGTGCCCACCCGGCGTTTGCCCCGTCTGTACAGATTCTGAAGTCCCCTGGCAGGTGCCCACCCTGCCAGGGACATTGCCGTGGTCATTGGCGGGTGCCCACCCCGCTTGTTTGTCTTAATTTCACGGCGGGTGCCCACCCCGCCGTATATTTCATATCGCGAGGGAGCCTACCCCTCTTATTGCCGAGAGAAGTTACCGCCGCGGCCGGGCTCGAAGGAAGTCAGGCAGGCCGGGGGCGGGACTCCGGGACAACAGGAAGTAGGAGGGCGGGAGCCTACCCCGCCTCCCTCCGAAGACTCGCGACTGTTTGGTTAGGCCCCGGAGCAGGCAGGAGCCTACCCTGCGCCCCGGTGCCCTCGCCGGAGAAGAGAAGCGGACGTGTGGCGGCTTCCCCTGCAGGGCTCCCGTGAGTGGTGAGAGCCCTGCAAGGTCCAGCGGAGCAGCGCGCCAAGGAGAGAAGCGGAGAGCCTCCCGCCGTCACCGGAGACACCAGCGCAGCCTCCGATTCAGCCGGTGAGTGGGGAGGAAGGAAAGGGGGCCCGCCTTTGGTACCTAAGCCCCGAGGGGCCCGCGCTCCCGTAGCTGGTGCCTGCTTTGGGGCACATTGACGGCTCTCGCAGCTGCCCCACTTGTCAGAGGGCAGCTGCGCCCCGTGAGCAAATTTGGATTCCCTTTCTGAGTCCGCAAACGGGACTCCAACCCGGGGGCAGTATTCTTCTCGAGCCCCGTGAGGCTCCAACAGACGGGGGCATTTCCTGGTGATTAGAGCGGCCCCGGAAGGCAGCGGGCCGCTCCAACGTGTCCCAGGGCATATTGGAGGCAAAATTATTGGTTCAGAGCCTGAAAGGCTCCCACGACAGGGCGCATAATTTGTCTAGAGTCCAGAGGGACTCCCACTGGGCCATATTTGTTCTAGAGCCTAGAAGGCTCCCACGAAAGGCACATTATTCATTGTAGAGCCCAGGAGAGGCTCCACGTAAGTGCTGCAGATTTATGTTTAACAAGGCACAGTGGTGCCACAGCATCTCTCCAGTTGCCCAGCACTTAGTGGGCAACTGCAACGTTTAGGTTGTGGCCTCGGTGTTCTGGCTTGCGCAGCCTGCGCCGGCGCGCCCTGACTTTTCTGGACACAGGGCGTCCTTGCCCCTTCAAGGCCAGTTGGCCTAGGGACTGCCACAGGTGGTGGCTTATGTGAGTTTTGGCGCTATTGTTCCTTTCCTGCACCTCTGAATGTGTTTATGCGTCATGTGCTTTGCTTTACACCTCTGAATGTTATGCATCATGTGTTTATGTGCTTAGACCCCTACAGGTATTGTGATACTTAGGTGGTTGTTTTCTCCCTAGTACAGGTGGTGCTAGTGAGGTCCTGATTCCCTGCGTGATGTTCCTAAAGGTGGTTAGGGTTGCGTAGGTGGTACTTTCTGATACCAGTAGTTACTGGTTGTGTGCTATATGTTCTATTTTTAGTGCTACAGTGATTGTATGTGCTATGTTCTCCAATACTATTCCTACGTTCTGAGTGCTATTTCTACAAAGTGCTAATTCCTGACAGTGGTCCATGTGGCCCTGTCCCCTGTATATATAATCCCTTGTAAATTCTGCCCGTGCCTGTTGGCACATTGTAAAGTGTGTGTTTTTATCTAATGTGTTGTGTATAATACAAAGGTTATTTTTATATAATACCTTGTGTGGAGTTTCCTTTGTGGTGGGCCTTGGGTGTTGTTGCTGGGTGCGCGTGCAAACGCTTTACACATCGCCTCAGGGATAAGCCTGTCTGCTCGTGCCAAGCTACCAAGGGGGTGAGCAGGGGTTATCTTTGGCGTGTAACTTCCTTGCCCTGACTAGAGTGGTGGTTTCTGCCTGACTTTGGCGCAAGCCTTAGCCAACCAGAAATCCCATTTCTAACATCCCCCATAAGTCAATGTGTCCCCATGTTACAGCAGCACCCGCCGCAATGTTGAAGATGCGGAATGCGACTGCCAGGGTGGCAGTTACATCCTAATTGGCGGTGCGGGACTGCCACACCGCTGGCAGCCGGTCCCAGCACCGCTAGGGTGGCGGGCAGACTTCAGTCCGCCCGCCATCCTAATAAGCCCCTTGGTATATATCACGCAGAATCTTTGCCCTGCTGCAAACTTTTTCTGCAGTACCAAAAAACTTGTGTGGAACATAATGAAGCCAAGTCGTCAACTGTCACCTGCACACAGTTACTCTTCAGTACAAAGATTTATAATATGTTTAATACCTCTACACACTTTTGGTGCATTAGGAGTGTATTGTAAACACTTATACTGTTTAGCTGGACACAGGATATACAAAATTAGGCAACAAAGTAATATAGTAGCTACCAGCCACTATGTAAACAATAAAACAAACTAACACACTCATTGGATGATGCCATCAGTGATGTCATCAATGATGTGATTTGAAAGTGACTAATACCAGCTATGTTCCAAGATAAAAGACTAAGACCCATTGTCCTGCCAGTCTTCTTTTTGCTTAGATGCCAAGGATAGTACCTTCTCTAAAATAATAACGTAGGAAAAGCATTCAGGGGGGGAGTTGTAGATGAGTGCCACAGTTCTCATAGCCCAACCCCTTATTCTTTATATTCCGCTAAGTAAGAGGGGTAACCTGACTGACTACCTCCTTATCAAAAAAGAACTGGTATTAATAGCTCCAGAAGGTTGTGAATGGACAATTAATCGAAACGGGGCACTTGTAGGAGTGGACTCACAGACACTACTAAGTCCGGGTATCTGCCTGGACGGAATACACACAAGACTGCTGTGATAGATGGGTCCATCAATTTGCAAGTTAAGTAGAGTCGATTTTGGGTAAGACGTTGGACTGAATTGATTCTTTCCGCCACAATGCCTATCTCTGCGTTGATAGCATCCTTAACAGTGGTCAGGTAATTAGTAATCGAAGAAGTAACTGGCACAATAGACACTGTCCCTCCTTTAGAAGAACTGGCCTTCCTTTTTCCCTGGTTGAATTAACTTAAAGGAAAAATGGCAGGAAATAAGGTAGAAGCCGACCTAAAAATGTATTTTCAGGAAACTAAAGAGGTCAAGAATATTCGACTTTGCGCAATCCCCAGGTCAGAATCAGGTCGCAAAATATAGGGGCCAAGAGGTGTGGTCCAGACTCGTCCAATTGCGTACGGCACACCAGGCCTGCTCTCTACCTGGTCGTCACCCGGGCACATGCCCAGGTACGTCCTGTGCTGCAGGCAGATTGCCACTGCTTTATGCACCTGTCCAGCATCATGAAAAGAGCCATGCCTCCAGCAGCACAGCAGAGATTGTGTGCTTTAGAGTCTTCTTGTGTATGAAGCTCCACTTTATTGATTACACTGTTACTCACCTAGTAATTCCCACTTTCATTTACGACTATGTGAATGATTTTAATATTTGATATGTTCTTCAGCTATCTGCAATTATTTTCATCCTTCACATAACGATTGAGTAAGCTTGAGTAGTGCATATTCAATTTTCCTTTTTTTACCTTAAATCATTTTATTTTAAATAAAATAACAACTGTTGGTGTGCAATGTACTGATTTGAAGCCTATTTTTCCTCTTACAGTCCAGGACCTCCTCAATTTTACATAGGCCCTAAATAAGAAGAGGATAAACAATACTAGTTGATGTCTAAGGGAATTTCTATCTCCTTCTGGACAAAGTCCTTTCCCAAAATTCGATAATGTGCTATCTAACCATGGAACTAAAATCTAATTATTGTAATGAGTGAAGAGAGACTACATAAAAATTGAAACGCAGAATATTGTGCATAATGTGATCGAATGATACAGCTGATTGCAATTTGTAAAGTCTTACTGCTTCACTGATAATCTAGATGAAAGAAGCAAATTATGCATAAACCCTTGCAGATTGGTCTAGTGCTGACCTGCCAGGGTCACCTCAGGTACATACTGAAATATTTGTGTACATGGTAGATCTTAGAACGAAGTTGAAATCAGCAACCTTGCAAATAATTTAACATGCTCTATTAACTATTCCTTGTGGAACTGTATGTACAAGGCATCATGTGTTAAATTCTGGACATTAACAAGAGTCAATGGCTCTTGTAAATCTCTATAACTAAGGTTAAGAAATGTAAGGGCATATCCATTTGGGGGGCCTCCAGGCCACGAGTATACAGTTAATCTGAGTGTATTTGAGTCTCAAGTTCTCAAGCCTCCCATTTAAACTGAAGACACAACAGGTCATGTTTAGCCATCTCTAGTAGGGAGTGATAAGCCGGGTAATCAATTTACGACTGTAAACAACAACTGCAGAACCTCATGATTGTCTGGTTCTCAGACATTAATTACATTTACTTTTATTCTTAAGAGTGTGTGCTGTTGCAGCACAGGTCAGAAATTTAGAGGGTGGGAGGCCAACTTCGTTTAACAGAATAGTTAAGAGGCAAAAGTTCACCATTTCTATTTAAAACACCAACCATAGTAGAGCAGCCTCTGTACAGTGGGTCAACTCATGCAGCTAAAAACAACCACTATCATTCGGGAGTCCCACCCAGGGTATGGTGGGGCACTGAGTGCATAGGACGTTGTTTTGCGCACACAATGCGCCTAGCATCTCAGAGAGACAGGCATCAAAATATTTGTTGTGCCTGATACCCTTTGCAGACCCCATGGTTCAAGGTGCCCTTTTATGTTAATTCCTACGAGGCTTATTAGATATGAATTAGCTGCGGTACCTAGAACAATTTTGTTTTGAGCGCATATGTGTATAGGTATTCACACTAGTTTCTTAAGCACATGCGCAAAATCCCTTTTAAACAAAGGCTGAATCCTCCTTGTAATACTCCGATCTAGTAAAGAGCTTTCCAGTATCGGGATTTTAGTGGTAGATATGTCTTTTTTCCACTCCAGCCTCTGAAACATATGTGGTACCTTGGCTAAGGTTTGAAAGCATGTCTGAGGTAGAACAAAATAAAATTGCATAGGATTAAGATAGGAAACTAAAGTGGGCGGCGGGTTTAAATAGCGTACAGGACATACCAAATTAGTTTATATATTACGTTGTATACTCCCTTCAAATGACCAGCAGTTACAAACAAGCATTTGCAATGCAACGGACTCGCCTTTAGGACCTTAAAAGTATTTAGCCATGCAGCACATTATCCTGGGTGTTATATTAACTCTTCTCATTTAGCCTTACACAACTGCTATAACCGGATGAAAAGAGTGTTTGTTCTCAGTGGGGCGCCATGTAAAGGGGTTAAGGTAACTGTTAGTCCCAAACAATAAAGTTTTACAAAATGCTAATGCATTGACAAAGTCAAAAGGCTGGCAGCATAAGTCGGACCAGCTAGCTTTGCAAATGCGTGTGTTACCTTGTAAGGGACGTGGAGCAGCAGAGGAATGAGGGGGTAAAGAACAGTGTGGTATGAAACTGAAACTGGTCATGAGCAATAGCTAGACTTAAACAGAAGCGTGTTCTGTACTCCAGAAAGACACGAGCCGAACTTGAAATATGATCTGCAAAACTTGTTATGGTTTGAGATCGTGCTAACCTTCGCTGGAATGTCAAGGTTGAACAAGCACTGGCAACGACATTAGGTCTGGCTTTAACACCTCCAGAGTTTTCTGTTTGTATGGATTTAAGTCATCTACATGCATGAGCAGCTTGAACTCCAAGCCATATGAGAAATTGCGCAGTTTAAATAATGTTCTAACCTGTAAACGCTCTTACATTTTGCACAGTGGGGTCATGGAACCCACTCTACAAACTTCAGAATTAAAACTTGCACTGGTAGCTCTGTACAGTACAGCACCCCAAGCATTCTGAAATCTAAGCAGCTTGTTATGAGTGATGCAGTAATTGCGAGCTTATACCGCTAAATATCGCAAATGGAGGTCTTTGCTGAGTGTGTTATTAAGTCACAGAATAAGTGCTATCTCAAATATGCGCATAAATCTTCTGCCGTAAATTCTGTGTTGGGTGACACCACAGAGGAATAATGTGCGATGAACACAGCATGCATGCTGTTCCAAGTCACACCAATGCGTCAGTGGGGTAACAAAATCTTAGCCTCCACCCCTCCCCCCCATGGACTGCAAGGGGGCCCTCTACAATCATCTGGCCACGCGCTGTTTTCAAACACCTTGCCCTTGCAAGGAAGCCAACATGTTCTGTAGGCAGGGAGACATCACCACGTATGAAAAAACATTTCAGAGGTTGTTGATTATTATTATTATTATTATTTATAAAACTTATAATGCGCAACAGCTACCCGCAGTGGGTTTCCCGGCGCCAGGGATAGACTAGAGAAGAAAAGGAGAACACAGTAACCATGACAACACCAAATTAAATAACAGGAAGGAATTAAAAATTAAAAAAGCAGAGTCTTTAATTTTTTGCGGAAGTTCAATAAGTTGGCTTCCAACTTAAGGGCATTAGGCAAAGTGTTCCAGAATTTGGGTCCTAAATAAGAAAAGGACCGTCCACCCATTCTGACAAGTTTAAATCTTGGAACAACAAAGTCGCCGTTTGCCGAAGATCTTAACAAGCGAGAGGGTTTGTATGCTTGAACAAGGCATTTTAGGTATTTTGGGGCCACACCATTCTTAATCTTAAAAAGATAACACAGGGCTTTGAATTTTATGCGACTAGCAATTCTCAGCCAATGCAGGTCGCGGAGGGCCTGTGTTGCCGAGGATCTCCGTGGTAGATTACATAAAAGTCGAGCGGCTGAGTTTTGTACTACCTGGAGTTTATTTAAGGTAAAAACATCAGCGCCAAGATAGAGAACATTGCCGTAATCAAGACGAGATGTAACTAACGCTTGTACGACAGTTCTCCGAGTAGAGTGGGGAAGCATCCACAGAATTTTCTGCAGCCACCTTAAGATGGCAAAGCAGGTGGAGGCAACCTTGGTAACTTGCTGTCTCATTGATAGCTTGTCATCAATAAGAAAACCAAGATTGCGGACCACAGAAACCGGTTGTGGAAGGGGTCCCATATTACTTGGCCAGTGCTGAGGGCCCCATAACTCTTTGTTTTTACCTAAAATAACGACCTCCGTCTTGTCGCCATTCAACTTTAAAAGATGTGTTTGCATCCATTCGGCGACACGGGAAAGTCCATCTCTTAGAACAGAGTCACGGTTGCCTTCACTACTGGAAAGGGAGAAGACAATCTGTGTGTCATCGGCATATGAAAAGATGGTCAGCCCAGCGTCCTCAGCGATGGCAGCCAGGGGTCTAACATAAATGTTGAATAATAAGGGGCTGAGTATAGACCCCTGGGGGACGCCATATGCCGATGAACAAATAGCTGAGGAGGCCTTCGTCGAAAAGACCTGAAAGGTGCGCTCACACAAAAAGGAGGCAATCCAGGCGAGTGCGGGGCCATCCACTCCAAGGGACCGGAGGGAATTTAAAAGAATGGTATGGGACACGGTATCAAAGGCCGCACTCAAATCCAATAGGATGAGTGCAGATGTTTCCCCTCGATCAATACCGTGTCGCAACTTCTCCGTAACCCCTAGGAGAGCAGTCTCAGTAGAATAGTGTGCTCGAAAGCCAGATTGAGAAGGGTGTAAAAATTCAGAGCTTTCCACTATTTGATTTAACTGAGAGTTAATATGTCTTTCCAGTACCTTTGAAAGAAAAGACAACAAAGATATGGGTCTAAAGTTGGACAAGTTCACAATGTCCGCACCAGTTTTCTTTAGGAGGGGGACAACCATTGCGTGCTTCCATTCTGGTAGCACATAGGACTCCGACAAGGACGCATTGAGAAGACTCATTAGAACCCGACGGGGTTTGAGATCCAATAACTTTAGAACTCTTGCTGGGATAAAATCGCGAGGGGATCCAGATCTGACACTGTTCAAACAGGAAAGAAAAGTGGTATCATCAAACAGCTGCCAGTTAGTGACCTTCAGCAAAGGGGAGGATAGTTCAGGCGCATTCAGTTGCGTCTGGTGAGAGTCCGTTGCGGTTAAGGGAGAACTCATAGAGTCGTATATACGCTCAACCTTGGCCACGAAAAACTCAGCAATAGCTATACATTGATCCTCCTCCAAAGCGGGAGGGGTCGGAGTAGCATCAGCTCCTGCTAGCTTTTTTACAACGGAGAAAAGAGTGCGTGGGCAGTTCTGGGCTTGCATCACTGTACTCACAGTGTAAGAGGCCCTAGCTTTTTTACATTGGAAGTGATACCCTTTAAGGGCTTCTTTATATTCCGCTTTAGAAGACGCAGAGTAGAAATGCCTCCATTTCCTTTCAAGCACCTTGCACTTGGCTTTTAGGATTTTTAATTCTTCCGAGAACCAAGGTGCAGGGGGGTGATGTAATCTAGAGCGCTTAGATGTTAGAGGCACTAAAACAGTTATAGCACTTGTGAGCCAGTGTGATATTGCCTTATTAAGCTCTGAGGCTGAAACATCTGTGTCAGGACAAGTTTTAGAGAGGTGCTCATTGAACTCTACAATGTCCAGCCTTCCCCACTGATGAGTCAGTTCATTCCCACCACAGCTGCCCACGACTGGACTTCTGAAAAAGGACAGGGAGAAATGAACCGCTGAGTGGTCAGACCACTCTAACGAACGGGCACCTCGTGAACAATCAAGATGTAAATTTGAAATAATCGGATCCAACAGATGTCCGGCAGAATGAGTGGGTCCAGAGTTCCGAAGTAGTAAATTCAAAACTTCAAGATCATTTAAAAAGTGTGTACTAAGAGTACAATGGGGATCCTCGAGATGCAGATTAAGATCACCTAAAATAGTAAAATTTGCTGCTTTAAGAAGCAGCGGGGCTATGGATTCGGCAAAGGACGATATCCAAGTACTCGCGTTGCCAGGGGGGCGATAAACCAAAAGACCTGAAAAGGTAAATTGGGAATTAATTGCCAATTGAAATAGGGCGGCTTCGCAACCAGGTAATGAAAAGGTATCAAATTTACACACATAACGAGATTTACAGATTATCGCGATACCTCCTCCCTTTCCGGAGGATCGGTCTTGTCTTACTATAGTATAATTATTCGGAATAGCAATGGCAACATCCGGACCGGAACTATCCTGGAGCCATGTTTCCGTGCAAAATATTGCATCTGGCCTCTCATCCGTAATAAAATCATACATATGATATTTGTGTTTGGGCAGAGACCTACAATTAATGCTCCAGAAATGGAGCGGAGGACCAGCAGATGAAATTTTGGTAGCACGTCGATTACCGCGAGTGCGTGTGCGACTCAACGCTTTACAGCGAGTCATTTTGCCTGTATGAAAATTACAGCCAGAACATTTAAAATTATGGGTCGGTAATATGTAGGGGGTACAGTTAACACGGGAAGGAGGGCGCAAGTTATATAGTGCCTCACCTGTGTATGGACGACATCCTGCCAGAGTATGGCCAGCTGTCATGTTTGGAGCGAAATAAGAAAGTGGCCCCTAGACCCGTACTGACGCGGACGGGCGCAGACGGGCTAACTCTGGCGTAAACTCCGGCGGAAATCCGGCGTCCCGCAGCGCGTAACCGCTGCGCGTAGCGTGGCTGTTGTTTTATAATGGTCTCGTCCCTTGTGACCCTGTGCCACACCTACCCCACAACAAGCACTGAGCGTAGTTCCCGATCCAAAATGGCCGCCAAACACGAGTCGGGGCAAAGGGCCCGCAAAACGCGGTGGTCGAACAAATTATGGTGCGGGTAAGCTGGGATGAGTGCGAGTATGCGAGCAGCCCTAAAAACAAGGGAAAAATAAAATAAAATGCAAATTAAATAGTTAACACGGAGTTTTTAAAATATTATCTCGGACAATCCGAGCGCCTTAAAAATCTCATGGGTAGTTAATCATGGAAGCGTTCTCTTATGGCAAGGGAGAATACGCAGTTTGCCTGCTTTTTATAATGGTCTCGTCCCTTGTGACCCTGTGCCACACCTACCCCACAACAAGCACTGAGCGTAGTTCCCCGATCCAAAATGGCCGCCAAACACGAGTCGGGGCAAAGGACCCGCAAAACGCGGTGGTCGAACAAATTATGGTGCGGGTAAGCTGGGATGAGTGCGAGTATGCGAGCAGCCCTAAAAACAAGGGAAAAATAAAATAAAATGCAAATTAAATAGTTAACACGGAGTTTTTAAAATATTATCTCGGACAATCCGAGCGCCTTAAAAATCTCATGGGTAGTTAATCATGGAAGCGTTCTCTTATGGTTCTCTTATGATTCACAAAATTGGGGTTCCAGAAGTAAAAATGATTGGTGATATGGAGAGATCCCAGGGCACAGACATAGCATCATAATCATATCAAAGATAACAGTGAGCAAAAATGCTGCTGATGTGCTATTCAAAAGTCAATTTGCAGCGCACCAATGGATGTTGCTACTGGTATTTTATCTTTCATATTTCTCAATTTCATCATATTCCTAGTCTATGTTTCAATCAATCAATCAACTTTACTCTGAGGCATAATATGCGGGGCAAGATTGCGTCCAAGGGAATCCACAGCTCTAACCTCTCCCGCAGCCAGTCCTAGAGTTACTAAACATGTGAGGATTTTCGGAGCAGGCGTTTTGGGTCACGGCTGCCTCAGCAGACCGGCGGCACTGGTTGATTGTTCGGAGGTCGACTCTTTTGCCTCCGGTCTCTCAGCAAGGGCGTCCTTTGACTGCAATGGTGGGGCGAAGTGGCAAAGGTGCTAAACAATGGGCTGCACTCCGGGCTCCTTTATCGACGATAACTGGCCAGCCTCCCCCATGGCTTGAGACAGCGACAGGGAGTCGGACCAGTGGCACGGCACGCTAAACGTAAATAAAGCACGTTGTGATTTACACAAGTCCTATTGCATTGAAGACACAAACCGCACCGGCTCGATTGTCCGGCTGCTTAGAAAAGCGCGCATGGCGCGCTGAACGTAAAAAAAGCAGGTCGTGATTTACACGAGTCTTACTGCAATGAAGACACAAAAAGACACGAACGGGAGTGTGGGGGCGGGGGGCGAGAAGTCACAGACTGAGTGAGGGGGCAGGGAAAGGGCTGGGGGGGAGACAGGGAAGAAAATAGTGTTAGGAGTAAAGGGGCCAGTAGCCATGGAAGGATACCAATGATGACTGAGGAAGGGCTAACAAGCCTCAAACCAATCGGAAGGCAGCATTTAAGACAAAAGCCAATAGGCAGAGAGTGGACAGAGCTTCCACGAAGCATCCACACTACAGTGTATACTGCATGCTTCGCAAAGCGATGGTGGCGCATTCGTGCTGCATCGCTAGGCGTGACCTAAAAGAAAATAGTGTTAGGAGTAAAGGGGCCAGTAGCCGTGGAAGGATACAAATGATGACTGATGAGGGGCTAACAAGCCTCAAACCAATCGGATGGCAGCATTTAAGGCAAAAGCCAATGGGCAGAGAGTGGGCGGAGCTTCCACAAAGCTTCCACACTACAGTGTATACTGCATGCCTCGCAAAGTGATGGCAGCACATTCGTGCTGCATCGCTAGGCAAGACCTAAAAAGGAAGAATGAAGGATACAATTATCAGCAAAGACCTTCACATAGTCACTAAAATGAAACAAGGGAACGCTCAATATTGTACACAAACTAGGCCTGGGCGGCAAATTCCGTTCCGCTCGCGGAATTTGCGTAATTTGCGTAATTTCGCGTTCCGCGGAGAACGCGAAATTGCTCAAAAGTCTGTTTTCCGCGATTTCGCGAAATTTTTGCTTGTTCGCGTTCTCAAAATGCATGTTCGCGAGATATTTCTCCTCGAGCACGCAAACAGCAATTGTGAACAGGAAAAAAGCATCGCGAACAAGCAATTCTGCGTGTTCGCGGAATTTCTGCGTGTTCGCGGAGATTTTTTACCGTTTCGCGGAGATTTGCGTAACGCAATTCCGCAAATTCCGCCCACCCCTAACACAAACTACAGTCAGTCGATGCAAAGAGAGAAGTAGTCTTAATTTGAGTTGTTATAAAAAGGTTGATTTATTTATTTTTATTTTAGCGATTTCTACAGCGCCTGGTGACCCAAGGGTATCCCCGCGCTATGTAACTTGAACCTATTGAGACGGGAGGTAGTCGAAGGGTGTTACTTGGGAAACAAGTGGGTCTTAAGTTTTTTTCGGAACGCAAGGTAATTGGATTCCAATCTGAGGGCCAGGGGGAGTGCGTTCCAGCCTTTGGCCGCCTGAACGGAGAATTGGCGGCCTCCCGTGCGGACTTTTTTGAATCTGGGAATGTGGACTCGATTCTCATTTTGCGATCGTAGCACTCTGGTTGCTGTATAGGGTGTAATCATGTTGCTGAGGATCGCTGGGCCGGAACCGTTGTAGAGCTTGTGTGTGATACACATTGCTTTAAAGTGCACCCTTTGGCGCACCGGTAGCCAGTGCAGGGTTTTAAGGGCTGGCTTGGCAGATGTTCTGGAGGGGGTGTGGGTGATCATACGTGCTGCCGCGTTCTGTGTGCGCTGGAGTTTCGAGATGGTAGCCTCGGGGGCACCCAGATAGACTAAATTGCTGTAGTCTAAGCGGGACAGCACTAGGCCCTGGATAAGGAGCTTTCTGGACATAGGAGGGAGTAGGGGCAGGATTTTACGAGTCTTACACATGAGCCCAAAACATGTGCCCGAGGTTTTGGTAGCCTGGGTCTTCATCGTGAGTTGTGGCTCTAGCCACACCCCGAGTGTTTTGATTTCAGATTTAGGGGGGGGGATTTCACCGAACACATCGGGCCATATCGTGGGAGGGATAGATGTCCATTGCTTACCGAGTAACATTACCTCTGTCTTTGTCCCATTCAATTTCAAAGATGATTCGTTCATCCAGTTGTGGATGTTTATGAGGCAGTTAGTCAGGTTTTCCGGATGGTCAATCAGCTGGGACAGGGAGACAACCAGTTGGGTGTCATCGGCGTAACTCACCATTTTGATGTTAAATGGTGTTACCACGTCCTCGAGGGGGGCCATATAGACATTAAAAAGCGTGGGGCTCAGGGAAGAGCCCTGAGGCACGCCGCTGGTGAGTGGGAGGGTGGATGAGTGGTGACTGTCATCCCAGACTTGAAAGGTGCGTCCTGTAAGATAGGATTCGATCCATCCGATAGCTGTCCCGGTAAGTCCTGCTTTCGCCAGTCTGCTCAGAAGGACACGGTGGTTGACCGTATCGAAGGCTGCACTTAGATCCAGGAGGATCACTGCCACTGATCCTCCTGAATCTAGTAAGCCCCTTGCCTCTTCAATCACCGCAAGCAGTGCGGTGTCCGTTCCGTGGCCTGGGCGAAATCCGGTCTGGGATTGTCTGAGCAGTTTGTTTGTCTCAAGGAACTGAGATAATTGGATATTTACCAATTTCTCGGTGACTTTACTAATGCCAGGGAGTAGGGATATTGGCCTATAGTTGGTCAGGTCTGCTGGATCCAGCTGGGGTTTTTTCATGAGTGCTTTGACCACCGCACTCTTCCAGCTGTCGGGGACGATGCCATGTAAAAACGAACAGTTGATGAGGTCCGTAATGGTGGGAACTATTATTGGGGCTACTGTCTTAAGGAACCTGATAGGGGCTGGGTCCAGGGGCGATCCACTTTTCATTTTTACAAGGGTTCGCTCAACCTCTGCGGGAATGACAGGTCGAAAAGTCTTAAGCGAAGGACGACAGCTGCTTTCAGACAAATTGGGGACCGGACTGCTTTCCGTAAGGCTGGGAAGGCTGGAGGGAGGGAGGGAAGCCAGGATACGGGTGATTTTTTCGTTGAAAAAAATGGCTAATTCATTGCTTCTGTCGACTTTGGGTGTGTTAGAGGAGGAGGTGGTGGGGACCTTGGTCAGCTCTTTGACGATTAAAAAAGATTCTCGGGCTGAATTGGATGCTTCTTGTATGCGTGTGGTATAGTAGGAAGCTTTGGCTGATTTGATAGCTTCTTTGTAAATTTTGACCGCAGCCTGGTAGTCTTCTTTGTTGGCATTTTGCCAGGTCTTTCTCCAAAGACGTTCGGCCTTTTTGCAGTTTTTGCGGAGTGCTCTTAGCTCTGTGGAATACCATGGAGCTGAGCCACGTTTGCCGTTTTTATTTTCCCTATTTCTGAGTGGAAGTATAAGGTCTAGGGAGGCGGTAATCCAATCTCTGAATCTTTTGTCTGCGGTATTTGGGTCTTCTGCCTGGGCAGGGATGTTTTTTTCCAGGGTCTGAGTCCATTCGTCCGTGGAGAGTCTGGGCCAGGTCCTATCCTTGCTAAAAGTGGGGGGTGTGCGATTTTTCTTGGAGGTTACAGGTAGTTGGAAGGAGACCATAAAGTGGTCTGTCCAGGGGAGGGGCAAGGCCTCTTTGGCTGACATTGAAGGCGAGTTTGTAAGTACAGGGTCTAAGAGGTGGCCCTTGGTGTGGGTGGCACCGGAGTTTAGTAACCGGATGTCAAGAGCCGCTAGATCTTGAATCAAGTCAAGGGCTGCCGAGTTGGCCAGGTCTTCAAGGTGGATGTTCAGGTCGCCAACTATCATGTAGTTAGAGAAGGCGTGGGCTTGGGTTGTAATTAGGTCCAGAAGCGAGCTGATGAAGGGGCCCGGAGTGCCGGGAGGGCGATAAATGAGGAGTCCTGTAAGGGAGGTGGTTGGGTTGAGAGTTACGGAGAAATGCAGGCTTTCTGCGTCGGTAACCTGGGCGTCGTAGGTTTTGAAGTGGAGGTGTTCTCGATGGATAATGGCTATCCCTCCTCCTCTACCTAGAGGACGGGGTAAGGACTGAATACAATAGCCCTGTGGGGTTGCTAAGACCATGTCAGATTGAGAATGAGGGCCGAGCCACGTTTCCGTGAGAAAAAATATATCAATTTCATGGTCCTCTATGAGGTCGGCAATCTGAGTCGCGTGTTTGGGAAGAGAGCGGCAGTTCAGAGAGGCAAGGTTGAGGGTGACAGGCTTGCTGGGTCTCGCGGGTAGCCTAAGCTGCGTTGGTTTGCATGAGGGGCAGCTAATGAAGGGTCCCTTGGGATTATGGATGTAATCACAGGACTGCGGAGGAGGTCTGAGGCTCAAAAGGTCTCTCCGGGAGTACCGTATGTTTGAGGGGAGGGAATCAGGCAGGGGTTCTGGCCCTAGGCCCGGTCGTGCGCGGACGGGCGCAGACGGGCTTGCCTTAGGCGCGCCTTCGCGCGCAAACGGCGCTCCCGCTGCGCTCGTCCGCTGCGCTGGGGGGGTCGGCACATTTGTGCTAGAAGTAATGGGCGTGGCCTCGCAGGGGGCGTGGCTCCGCCTTTGGCGCGCTCTCGGTGATGGCGATTCCCCGAGGGTGGGGGACTGGATTTAGCGCGTCTCAGCAGGGCTTCCAGCAGGTGAGCGAGAGCGTTTTTGTGCTTTGAATGAGCAAGTGAAACAAGTTATTCAGTGACAGTTTTAAAATTGAACAGTAAAAGAAACCTCCGGCTTTCCGCCTCAGAGGGTTGCAAGTGTGTAGGATGAAGCCCGATAGGTCCAGAAGAAGCTCTACTCTGGTTCCCCAGGCCACAGACACTGAATTAACCTTTACATAGTACCCATACCATTATAGTGGATTAAGGTTACTCTCCTACCTTTTCCTCAATAGAATGAGAAGCAATCTCTGTCGCTCATTCTTTAATTCAAGCTGCTGCTCTACTTACCCTCTCTGTCTGTCTATTTGTGATTGAAGCATCAATGGTAATCTACTGGGTAAGTTACAGAAGGCAATCTTTTGTGTGCCCACCTGCGTTACTGAGGGACGGACTTCCCTTTTTGGGCTTTTTCAATTTTTAGGAAAACTGTCCCTTTTGGTTATTCATGCACATTCTGGATATGGATTTCTGATTCCTGAAAAACACTAAAAGTGGTCCAAAAGAGAAACACTTCCACACAACTTGTCTGTAGAGTTCACAGTGTTTAACTCAAGCTATCCCCGGCAATAATTTTCCCAGGGGAAAAGTGATTTAGCACCCAAATTCACTTTCAACAAATAGGGCAATGAGGTGGCAAACAAGGTGATGTCTAGCTACTCTCTCGGACAATTACAAAAAACGGTAGTGGTCTGACCTAAGAAGGCGCAACATCCTGGCTTGCTGATCAGTTTAGTAGATTGACTGGGAGAAAGAGGGAGTCAGCAACTATCAGTTGAAGAGCCCCTAAAGCCCTGCAGGTGACATACAAGACTTCAGCTAAGTCTGAGCACAAGTGTCACAAATGTGATGCAGCAAGTTCTGGGATCCACTCACCTGGCAACCAAAAGACGTGTACCTGAAATAAAGCAGTTATTTACTGAAAAAGGCAGAAATCAGGACTAACAACTTGGAGTAGAAGGCAACGAAGTGGAAAAACAGCCAATTTGTAGCACCTGACCACCATCCAGGCCCGGCTCTAGGATTCTTACTCAGGGAGGGCCATGAACAAGATTAGGTGGGCCACGAAGATGAGAATGGGCAGTGTTAAAAAGTATTGCAGAGATCTGATATTTTAGGTACAGACATTGTCGACCTTTGACGTCCTAACACCATAACAACCAACCACTGTGGTAGCAACTTCGCTTTCCCAGCTGGGTTTCCGCCTTTGTTGAAAGGGAGAGATGCAGCATGCAGAAGGGCTGCAGCCTGCTCCTTGTCATGTGCAGAAACATTCCTGCTGGCACATATCTCTTAGCTACAAAGAGAAAATAAATATATGTATGTATGTATGTATGTGATCAAGACCGGGTTTACCCGGTCGAAACACGTCATGCTGCTATTCATGGAGCAATAAGGCACTTTTTTCTTTTTTCACGTCATTGAGTGGTCTGTACCTGATTTGCGCGATCTGCATTTCTTCAGGATTCCTGGTATATATATATATATATATATATATACACACATATTTTTTTCTTTGATTTGCATTTTGCAAATCATTGCAGTTTTAAAGCGTCGCGCAGTAAGCCCTCTGACAACGTTGCACACCCTCACCTAATATATGCATGTAAACAAAATACACTGACTCTGATTTGGACTAATAGTACCAGCATGCAACAGAAGGACAACGCACTATGCAAAGCCCACGGGGGAAATATGCAAATTAGTAGCATGCAATTAAAAACGCAATCAGACCACTCTGCGTAAGATTCTCTAAAGCTGCCTATGAGTAAGAGGCTCAAAGCCTCGAAACGTGTCAGGCTTAAAAGAATACAAGACACCGGAATGCTGCAGTTGGTTTTTCGTGTGGAAAATAATTACATTTGTGGTCGTGTGCGCTCTCGAGCTTTCGGGTACTTTGGTGCACATAAAAGAAACGGCTGCCCTGCCGTTGAGAGCTGCACCATTTCGAAAAAAGGAAAGGCTGCGTGGTTGGAACTTTGCCTTAACCCATTTAGCAGCACTGCAAATGGAAAAATACAAACCTGCTCGGCATCCTGGGCCTATTGAGGTCAAAAGACATGCTCGAAATTTGGGAATGGAGAAACAGAACCCACTAAGGGTAGTACTGACTCTGATTTGGACTAATAGTACCAGCATGCAACAGAAGGACCACGCACTCTGCAAAGCCCACTGGGGGAAATATGCAAATTAATAGCATGCAATTAAAAACCCAATCAGAACACTCTGTGTAAGATTCTCTAAAGCTGCCTATGAGTAAGAGGCTCAAAGCCTTGAAACGCGTCAGGCTTAAAAGAATAAAAGACACCGGAATGCTGCAGTTGGTTTTTCTTGTGGAAAATAATTACATTTGTGGTCGTGTGTGCACTCGAGCTTTCGGGTACTTTGGTGGACACATATCTATATATCTATATATATATATTCACTGAAAAAAACATAGGTTTCAGGGGTGTTATAGTTAGCTGGACTTTTCACTTGTACAAAACCATTGAAATTCCCCCGTTATAGTTAGTTCAGCTAACTATAACTCGCGCGCCCGCAATGCACTGCTGATGACGTCACATATTACATCACTCATGACATGGTCAGTGACATCACTCATGACATCACTGATGACATCTCAAACGACATCACTGATGACATCATCCAGTGAATGTGTGTTTTTCTGAAAATTAAATATGTTTTATATATGTATATCTCAAGGTCGATGGAAGAATAAATGGGTATATAAGTGTCTAAATGGATGATTTGTTTTTGAAAAATTGATTGTGTAACTGACTGATTAAGTGTATCATAGTGGATACATGGCTTAGTGAGTAATGTTTAAATATGTAAATATCTGTATCAGTCTCTCACTTTGTGTATAAGTGGCTGCATGGGTTGGTGAGTAGCTACATGGGTGTCTATATAGGTTATTAGTTGGTTTTTTGAGTATCAGTCTGAGTGTCTGCATGGTTCGGTGGGGGGTATTACGTAGTGCATAGGTGCATGAATGAGTGACTCACTGTTTGTATGTGTTGAAGACAGCATGTGTGCAGGACTGTATGGGTGGATGAGTGTGTGTATGGGTGTGTTAGTGAGTGAATGACTGTCTCAATAGTGTCTTTATGAGTAACTACATATGTTTTAAACTAGTATATGTGACTATTGGTGTATATAAGTGAGTATATGTGAGAGTGAGAGATTGAAAGAGTTCCTGTATGAATAAGTATGTGTTTCTATAAGTGATTGTTTAAAAGACTAAGTATGTGTAAGTTTCCGTAGAAGTAAGTGTGGTGGTGTGTGTATAACTGTATATGCAAGTAAATGGATGTTTGATTCTTTATTAGCATGAGTGACTATGTGTGTGAGTAACTCTATGGATGAGTGGCATTGTGTAACAGGATGTATAGGTGTATAAGTACATATGATGAGTGAATACATGTATGAGTGACTGTATAGGACTGTTGGTGAATGAGTGGATGTGTATGTGGATCTTAGAATTACTGAAGAGGTTGTTGTAACTGGTATTGGTATGTCCATTGTTTTGAAAAGTTTAGTCTCTATTTTTGAATGTGTGTATCAAAGGTTATATTAGGGTGAGAGGAGGTCTGCCACTCTATCACAAGGATGATGTCATCAGTGATGTCATCAGTGATGTCATTTGAGATGTCATCAGTGATGTCACTGACCATGTCATGAGTGATGTAATATGTGACGTCATCAGCAGTGCATTGCGGGCGCGCGAGTTATAGTTAGCTGAACTAACTATAACGGGGGAATTTCAATGGTTTTGTACAAGTGAAAAGTCCAGCTAACTATAACACCCCTGAAACCTATGTTTTTTTCTGTGAATTTCTGAGGTTTTTTAAATGCTAATTTCTAACTATGCCTACAGAGATAGGACATGTGAAGAAAGAAGAAAAAATGCACAGAAAGAAAAAAAAGAAGTGCAGAAAGAAGCAACAGAAGTCCTCAAAGACGAAGAAAAGTGTAGGAAGAAGGGTAACGTGCAGAAAGAACAAAAAGAAGAGCAGAAAGAAGCCTTGTTGCAAAATCATCCTGTACCCTCAACTTTTTCAGACGGATACTGGTGGTAACTGAGTCTGACTAACCAGTCCTAGAGCCAGTGCTATGTTAAAAGACACTTAGAATACAGTGAAAACACCTACATACACTAGGGAACATTATGCGTTGGGGTCCCCTGTGATTAGCATGACCTCCTCTGTAAGCCCCTAGTATATAAAAGAGCAGGGGGATTAAAACTACCTCTTAAAACAGGCCACAGGGCGTTTTTGCACACGTTAACTCAGGCCCCCTCCCCTCCCTTCACCACTGTGTAAACACGCCCTGTGTCCGTTTTTAGTTGGGAGATTAAGTTCATTTGAATCCTGAGGGTCCCTAGGGTCCAACTAGCCCCCTAGGTACCTCCAGTAAGTGCCACAGAGCTGCGTTGCAGAGAGGTGTAAAAAGTGGCACAGCCTGGACCACCTCTCTGCAATGCAGCTCAGTGGCGCTTACTGGAAGCACTTGGTGGGCTAGTTAGCCCCCAGGGGCCCTCAGTATTAAAGGAAAATTATATCCCCAATTTAAAACGTGCCATAGTGCGTGTTTGCACACGTCACCTCAGGCCCCGTCCCCTTCCTTCACCACTGTGTAAACGCGCCCTGTGGCTGTTCTAAGTTGAGAGATTAAGTCCCCTTGAATCCTAAGGGTCCCTAGGGTCAAACTAGACCACTAGGTACCTCCAGTAAGCGCCACAGAGATGCGTTGCAGAGAGGTGTAAAAAAGGGCTTGGCCTCAGAACACCTGTCTGCAGTGCAGCTCCCTGGTGCATACTGGAGATGCCTGTTGGGCTAGTTGGCCCTCAGGGACCCTCAGTATTGAAGAGGAATTAATTCCCCAACTTACAACTCGCCAGGGGGCGCGTTTGCAGAGTGCTGCAAGGAGGGGGCGTGGCCTCCGGCACGATGCCAGTCTTTTATTTATTTAAATTTTTTAAGAAGGAGGGCTGTGTGGTTCCCCTTCTTATTCTAATTTATTGGCCCTGATGACCCCATCCCTCAGGGCCTGTCTCCTAATTATATTTTTTTGACCCCAATCCCCAGGGCCGGCCACTGTTTTTTTATTATTTTTAAAAAATATATATTTATAGACACACCTAGGACATGCTGGACAAACCGTACGTACCTATCACCATGACGATTTGCGTGATATTCATTAAAAGGCGACTATGCATACAATGAATCCACGTGGAATGTATTTACACCACTAGTGAAGCTCTGACATGTCTGATGCCCTACCGTGCCTAATCCCGGTAGACACCCTTGTCGTTTATTTATACAAACATGGGTAGCTATAGACGGGCACATTTAATACACATGCACACCAAGCCATTCAAAGGGGATTCGACAAAAATTCGACCAAAACTATGCAAGAAACCCCCCTCACGGTTAATAAAACTGCCGGATGTGTAATACTTTTTATTTTACTCTCTGGAAAGGGGACGAACATCACTTGAGAGTCACAGCGCGCTCCTGGCAGAGCCCAATGCTGTGTTACACCCACCATTGCCTGCTGAGTGCCACACACCTCTGTGTTGTATTCCACTAGCTAGTGCATATGCTATGACACTCTCTAGCCCATGTGCACTGTAACACCACCCCGTGAATATGTCATGCCACACTTGTCTTCGCACGGGTTATATTGCCCCACCTAACGTGCCTTCCTCGATGCCTATGTTATAACGCACAGTGCTATGCCATACATATTACAATCTGGGATCCATATCTTTGTCACAGTGCATATGCAACGTTACACTCCCCAGCACATATTTTATATTACAACTTTAGAGACTAGTTAGGTTACACAACACTGCCCTGTGCATATTACACTCCAAGGCGCATATCGCATAGCACGCGCTAGTGCCTGTGCTATCTCGCGCTCTCCAATGAATCTGTCATTGCGCACAATGTATTGCATATTATATTTCACGCCCGGTTCATCTTATATCACACTTTTTGGTGCATAGTTTATACCATACACTATATCTAGTTTTCATTTTCAATCGTGCTCTCAGGACTATGTTCTATATAACACTGTGTTCACCTACCCTTTTCACGAGCATTACATTTTGCGATAGGGGGTGGAGGGTCAGGGGGTGTTTCTGCCAAGTGAGCCCGGAGTCACAGTCACAAACGTCCTCTTCTTCCTGAATAAAAGTGAGATTATGCTGCATACTTGTTCATATTTTAAGTAGTTCGCACAGACACACGTTTTAAAAACAATAAAGTTCCTAATACCCGCCTTCTCTGAACAGTTAGCTTGCTGCCCCATCCCCCTCCTCCCTTTTCCTCTGTTGTGTGAATCCATGGACTAGCCTCCTCCCTCCTGCCATGCATGGTCTGATGTGCTGCCACTGCCATCAATTTAGTATGATGTACCAGTCCACTCCTCCTGCCCTCCATTGTCCAATTCTATGCCCCATCATTGACCTCCTGCTTAAACTCTGTGCTTAGCTTGCTGCCCCTATTCTCCTTCCCCCTGCCCTCCGATGTCTTTGTGCATGCCCCTGCTCCATCCTTTTTGCCCACCATGTTCCGTGGACCTGCCACTCCTATCTACTCTGAGTGTTCTGTTGAGCTGCCACTCCCCTCCCACCTGCCTAGCATTGTCAGATGACTGTAACCTGTCCCTACCACCTCCACCCTGCCTGTCCACATGCCATGCCCCTATCCTCTTCCTCCTGTCCTACATGGTCCATTGTACTGCCACACCCTTCTGCCCTCCCAGGTCTGTTGTGCTGCAACTGCTCCTCCTGCCTGCCCCGTGCGGTCTGTTGTGAGGCCCCTTCCCCTGAACTTTCTTGTCTGTGCACAGGTCCTGACCCTCCCTTCTATCCTCCATCGTCCTTTGTGCATGCCCCTGCACCCTCCTTCTTGCCCATCATAGCCATTGTGCTGCCACTAACCCTCCCACTTGCCATGCATGGTCTTCTGTGCTGCCATGGCCCCTCCAACCTTCCCAGTGTGGTCAGTTAGCTGCCCCTGACCCCCTCCCACCTTCCCTCCATGGTCTGTGTGTATGCCATCACAGTCTCACTGGTGCTCTTCATGGTGTGTCTTGCTTCTAGTGCCCATCCTGCCTGACCTCCATGGCTATCTTGCTGCTCCTGCCCTGCCCCCTTGCCCCCAGACCTCTGTTTACATGTGCAGACCCCTACTCCCTCCCTCCTGGCTTGTCTGTTCGATTGTAATGCCCCTGATCCATCCCTCCTGCCCTTTATGGTCTGTTATGCTGCAGCTTTCTCTCCTGTCTGTCCATTATGGTCCTGCCTCTTGCCCCTCTGTTCTCTGTTGTCCATGTGCATGGTCCTGTCCCCTCCCTCTTGCTTTCTATGGATTGTTGTGCTGCACTCCCGTCCCGCATGGCCTGTGTGGTGTATTGTGCTGCTGCAAACCCTGATGCCTGCCCTGCAGGGTCAGTTTGGTGCACCTCTCCATGTCCCTCCTGTCCTCTGTTATCCAAGTCCATGTCCCTACCCCATTTCCTTCCATGATCCAATGTACCATACTTGCGAACATTTTGAACTTGGTAAGAGGGAGATTTTGAAAAAAAACTGGGGTATTGATTTTCCCCTTTGAGTTACATTGAAAAAGAGGAGATTGTAGACAGGAGACAGATAAAATAAAGCCCATTTGAGCTTAAAAACATTGGACGTTTCCTGGCTGAATCGGGTCTGTTGGCATGTATGGTTGTACTACCATTGACTCTTCCTTCTGCCCACAATGGTCTATTACATTGCCACAGCCTCTCTTGCAAGTCCTGTATTGTTGGTTTGTTGCCCTTGCCCCCCTTTCCACTGCCCTCCATAGTCTGTTGTGCTGCCACGGCCCTTCCTGCCTGCTCAGTGTGGTTAAATTGTTGCCTTTGCACCCTCCTACCTGCCTTCAATTTTCAGAGTCCGTGCCCCTGGCCTCTGCCTCTCAACAGTATCCTAATGAACAACTAGATTGCTAACATTCTATATTTATTACAGAAGTGTGGAACGCCTGACGTCATCTTGATGTAATCAAAACTGTAATACCTAGAGCATTTCCTTTAGAAATTACATATATGAGAGGGTCTTATTGGCATCAAAATTATGGTTAGTGCTCTAAAAGACTAAAATAAGGACATATTTTCTGAGTTTTCAAATAGCGAGAAAGCACTTTTAAATTATTTGTTACCTTTATGTTTTTTTATCCAGTTGACCACTTGATTAAATGTTGCACTTAGGGGTGAGGATGTGGTGTTTCTTCCAGAACTGCAGACTTTGCAACTGGGGAACCAGGTTGGAGTTTCTGCTTCAGCTCAACATTCTGTGATTCTGGTCAAATCACTTAGTCTCCCCATGTCTACAACCAAAATGAATTTGTTCTTGTGTGATGTAACCAATGCTCATGTAAAGCACTCCAATACCTGACAAGTCTGCACTATATAACACTGCAAAAACACAAAATAATAAGTGTGTTGCACACTTCTGTCATTGGGCTATATTTGGGCTACATCTGGGTGATTTTGGGCTACATTTGGGCTCTTTTGTCTCCGGTGGCCATCTTGGGAGATTTATTTGTTATGAAGTTTCCTAATTTCCTCATGTACTGCAGTCTCCTCAGTAGGAAATGCTTTCAGTTTTTTACTTTGATTCCATCATGAAGGTATTCAGATATGTCACACATTTGCCATAAATTCTGAATGTTAGCACTCTAGTTGCTCATTAGATCACTGTAGTAAAACTACTGCTCACCATGGAAGTCTGCTCCTGGTATTAAAAGTGCATGTTTCAGTCTGCATGTCAGAATTTTTTAATGAAATAGAAGAGGATTTGAGAAGTCACTCAAAATGTGCCCTCATTTTCTTTCTTCAGCATTAATCATAATTTCTATGGCAAAATGAACCCCCTCATTGTGTTCCTTTTTAAATTAAATGTTTTAAGTGTTACCAGTTTATTCCAATCAAGATGGCTTCAGGTGTGCCATACTTTTGTCATAATGAAGACAGTAAGCGCTCTAGTTGTTTTTAAGAACACTCTGGGACATTCTGTCATTGGGCTATACTTGGGCTACATCTGGGTGACATTTGGGCTACATTTGGGCTCTTTTGTCTCTGGTGGCCATCTTGGCAGACTTATTTGTTATGAAGTTTCCTAATTTCCCCATTTACTGTAGTCTCCTCAGTAGAAATACTTTCAGTTTTTTACTTTGATTCCATCAAGAAGGCATTCAGATGTGTCATAAATTCAGAATGTTAGCACTCTTTTTGCTCATTAGATCACTGTAGTAAAGCTACTGCTCAACAGGGAAAACTGCTGCTGGTATTGAAAGTGCATGTTTCAGTCGGCATGTCAGAATTTTTTAATGAAATAGAAGAGGATTTGAGAAGTCACTCGAAATGTGCCCTAATTTTTCTTTCTGCAGCACTAATCATACTTTTTATGGAAAAATGAACCCCCTCATTTTGTATCTTTTTAAATTAAATGTTTTAAGAGTTACCACTTTAATCCAAGCAAGATGGCTTCAGGTGTGCCATACGTTTATCATAAGTAGGACTGTTAGCGCTCTAGTTGTTCTTTGGAACACTCTGGGAAGCTGCTGCCCTTGTTGGATGTACATGTTTTACTGAGAATGTCAGACTTCATTCTCACATGACTGAGAAAGATAATGTGAATTTACAGAAAATAAGCTCTCAGTTTAGCTTATAGATCACCTTCCAAACCTCTGAGGGAAAAGCATGAGAAAATATTTTTCTCTCAATCATGATATCCCAGCAGAAGGCTTTTTCACATGGTGAAATCACCTTAGAACATACCACAATTCCTAAAATGAGTATGGTACCATCAACAAATGATTTATAATGTAACTAAAGTCTTAAAACCTTCTATTAACTGCAATTCTTTTTAATGAGGTGCTATCATGTATATTGGTCCCAAGATGGCTGCCAACACTTCTTGGATGAAGTGCTGACAGCCAATCAGATCTCAGGATGAGATGTGTGGTTAGGCTCCGCACACATATATATATATGATTTTACTTTTGATTTTCTCAGGAACTACTGAACAGATTGACACCAGACCTGCAAAAGGCACATCCCTGACCTGAGGACTACCTCTCTGCCAAATTTCAAGTAATTCTGTTCAGCCGTTCGGGCTGTACCTTGGACTAAAGGTCCCTATGGAAAATTGCATGGGGAAAACGCGTTTTGGGACCCGCTTTTTTCTCAGCCCCCACTTGACGAATCCCCCCGAGACTTTCAGGGTAGGAGCGGAGCGGAGCGCCCCACCTATTTTGAAAATTTTGCGAGGATTCGTCTACCGGCGCCAAAGTCATTCCAAATAGAATGTTACGGATTTCCTATGGAAACACGGTCCTAACTATAACTATCTACTGGCGACCGCCAGTAGAATATATATATATATATATATATATATATATATATATATATATATATATATATATATATATATATATATATATATATATATATATATATATATATATATATATATATATATATATATATATATGTATATATATATATATTTGAACAGTCACCCACAAGTTACATTTAAAAAGAGTAAAACATTGAGGGATGAACTAAGTCCGAATATGGTCACAGAATCTGTCAAACCAAAAGTGGGCAGCCGCCCAGGGTTTAGATGCTGTAGAGGTTGTAAGGCATGCAAATATAGTTCTGATTGTACGGTGGTGCATTTTTCCAGCATGGGTAAGGAAATTAAAATAAAAAAATCCCTTACTTGCAACACAACCTATTGTGTATATGCTCTGATATGCCCATGCAACTTAGCATACATTGGTAGCACAATCCATCGCGCCAAAAAAAGAGTTCTTGAGCATATCAGACCTATACGTCACAACAATAGGCAATATCCAGTTGCCAGGCACTTCTTCAATCAACATCAACAAAATGAGAGGCTATTGAGGATGGTTGTTATTGATGCAATATATGACAATGTACGAGGAGGGAACAAGTTACTCCAGTTGAGACAACTGGAATCAAAATATATTGTTGACCTCGAGACTATGTCTCCTAAGGGTCTTAATTCAAGTGAAGAATTGTCAGTACATTTACACACTTGATATGTGATTGACCGTGCTATTGTGCAACTTTGAGTGTTACCTGTTGGTATGGGTGTTTTAACGCTTACACAGATTTTATTGTATTTTTCAGGGGGTGGCACTACAGGCCTGAACAGACCACTGATGTCATTAAGTATTTTGTTATTATATGTGGCCTTTTTGATTTGTTAATTATTGGCCCACTTGGGCTTACTGTTAGAGCTTTTGCAAGACATATTTTTGGCTTAGATATCCAATTATTAATGTATTGATTTTGGCATAATCCTTCATGATGTGAGAGGGACCGCTATTTCATGCATATAGTTCCTTATATTATTGATTATCGTCTCTATATCACAAAATGAGTCTTTGTATGCTTGGACATTTATCCATGCTATTTTGCCCACTTGGGCTATAGGCAATCAGGAGGTTAATATGTTCCAATATTTTCATTCATTTAGGTCATGGATGAATTTGACAGTGTCTAAATGGCCGCTATTTTGGTTATTAGTTTTACTACTGCTGAAGTCAACAGTCTGTTATCTGTGTTTACACATTTTTGGAAATGAATTTAACTTTATGCATATAGGTCCTTACATTTTTTAGTATTGTTTCCATATCATGGAACGATGCCTTTGTAAGCCTTGGCATTTACCTGGGTTAATTAGCCCACATAATTTGCCTACTTGGGCAGCAGGCAAGCAGTATAATACATTGTAAATATGTTATTTTATTTTCATTCAGTTGGTCTATGTATGAATTTGACAGTGTTAAAATGGCCGCCACTCTGATTATCAGTTTTCACTACTGTTGAAGTCAACAGTCTGTTGTCTATGTTTACACATTTTTGAAATGTATTTAACTTTATGGAAACAATGTCGCCATGAGCGTGAACAAGGCGAAAGCCGAAACGCGTTGTGTTTGCAGTCATTAAACCAATCTGAACTGCTAATCTCCTGGGTGTCCGTGTGATTTCATATCCGAAATCGTTTGCTGTGTCATATATATATATATACAGGCTCATGCTTGGCTTCCAGTTGTTTGAGATGCACTCGAACTCCAATGCGGGGCTCCAAGCTCCAACCCCATTTAAACGGCATGAAAGACGCCAGCCAGCTCCCCTTTCACAGTCACAATACCACTCTGCCGACGCGTTTCGAAATTTATTCTTCTTCTAGGGCTCGTGGTAAAAGAATCAAGCACATTCCCGGGACTGTCTCCTTAAATATGCAAAATGGCGCGCCCTCTAATGGGCTGCTCTGAATGAGTCTACGCTGTGCATCCTGGGAGATGTAGTACCAAGGAATTACCATGTTCACGTGCATCTTTCCTGTTGGTCTATTGAGAGTTTGTAGATAAACTCCGGCTGCTGGGCGTCCCCCTAAATCCAGCATTGATGCCCCACTGCAGAGGCTGTTGAATACAAGCCCCCGTGGCCCCCAGGGGAATGGGGTGGTGCATCTCGGCGGTACGGACCCCGCCAAATATTCAGGCTCATGCTTGGCTTCCAGTTGCTTGAGATGCACTCGAACTCCAATGCGGGGCTCCAAGCTCCAACCCCATTTAAACGGCATGAAAGACGCCAGCCAGCTCCCCTTTCACAGCCACAATACCACTCTGCCGACGCGTTTCGAAATTTATTCTTCTTCTAGGGCTCGTGGTAAAAGAATCAAGCACATTCCCGGGACTGTCTCCTTAAATATGCAAAATGGCGCGCCCTCTAATGGGCTGCTCTGAATGAGTCTACGCTGTGCATCCTGGGAGATGTAGTACCAAGGAATTACCATGTTCACGTGCATCTTTCCTGTTGGTCTATTGAGAGTTTGTAGATAAACTCCGGCTGCCGGGCGTCCCCCTAAATCCAGCATTGATGCCCCACTGCAGAGGCTGTTGAATACAAGCCCCCGTGGCCCCCAGGGGAATGGGGTGGTGCATCTCGGCGGTACGGACCCCGCCAAATATTCAGGCTCATGCTTGGCTTCCAGTTGCTTGAGATGCACCCGGGACTGTCATTCAGAGCAGCCCATTAGAGGGCGCGCCATTTTGCATATTTAAGGAGACAGTCCCGGGAATGTGCTTGATTCTTTTACCACGAGCCCTAGAAGAAGAATAAATTTCGAAACGCGTCGGCAGAGTGGTATTGTGACTGTGAAAGGGGAGCTGGCTGGCGTCTTTCATGCCGTTTAAATGGGGTTGGAGCTTGGAGCCCCGCATTGGAGTTCGAGTGCATCTCAAGCAACTGGAAGCCAAGCATGAGCCTGAATATATATATCTGTATATATATATCTGTATATATATATCTGTATATATATATATATATTCAGTGAAAAAACCATAGGTTTCACACATGTTATAGTTAGCTGGACATTTTACTGATAAAAAACCAATGAAATTCCCCCGTTATAGTTAGTGCAGGCAACTATAACTCACGCAACCGCAATCCTCTGCTGATGCTAATACTGTATTTAGACACTTATTTGCCCATGTCTTCTTCCATTAAATTTTAGCTATACATATATTGCAAATATTTTTTTTTCATAAAGACACATATGTCATCAGCAGAGGATTGCGGTTGCGTGAGTTATAGTTGCCTGCACTAACTATAACGGGGGAATTTCATTGGGTTTTTATCAGTGAAATGTCCAGCTAACTATAACATGTGTGAAACCTATGGTTTTTTCACTGAATTTGCAAGGTTTTTTAAATGCTAATTCCTAACTATAACGTGTGTGAAACCCATGGTTTTTTCAGTGAATTTGTACGGTTTTTCAAATGCAAATTTTTTTTAGAGATTTTTTGTAAACCTATGTATAAAATAATATATGTACTATGGAAAGGTTTTTTTTTGCATTTTTTCCCGTGCGCGTACTGTAAGCTGACGGTACGCGCTCCGTACGTCATAAGTACGGTGCGCGTACGGAATAGGATACGCGTACCGTAAGCTGACGCTACGCGCTCCGCACGTCATAAGTACAGCGCGCTTACGTGATACGTGCGTGACGTACGCGTACAGGCGGAAGCAACGTCGCGGTTACGCAGGGGCGTGTAATGCGCATGCGCGAGTGCATCTTACGTACGCGCTCCGTAAGCGCTCCGTAAGCGTCACATTTGCGCATGCGTACTTGTTTACGAGCGCGTAGCGTAAGCTTACGGAGCGCGCACGGTAGGTCATGTGATCCACAAAGAACACTTTTCATTGGTTGAAATTACTTTCAGTTCCAGAAACTTCCCACACCACACCCATTCCCCTCACTACTGCTTGAAAGAACACTTTTCATTGGTTCAAACTACTTTCAGTTCCTGAAACTTCCCAAACCACACCCATTCCCCTCATTACTGCTTGTGATTCTCTAGGAGCAGGAGCTGAATTGTCTTTGGGATACAATGGCAGAACAGCAGACCTCTTCTGAGAGTGAGGCTAGCAGCACCACCATCATCCAGAGAAGGAGGAAACAGAAGAATTCTTTTGTATGGGAGTATTTTACTTTTCCAGAGGGGGAGAAAAAGGTCAATGCTCCACTGGTCACTTGCACACTTTGTGACCGTGTTTTATCAAGAGGATATCCTAGGAAAAAGTATTCCTTTGGAAATCACTCTATGATGAGACACCTTAGGGATAGACATCCCAGGACCTTTGCTCGACATACTGGAGAAAACTCTTCAGTAAGTCACCAGAGCCCAGCCTCAGAAGCTCAGCCGAGTACATCATCGGCAGCTCAGCTGAGCCCTTCCTCTGAGGTGGGAGCATCACCTTCTTCTGCTCCTCTGGACGTCAACCCTCGATTTGGGAGGGTTGTAATGAGGTGTATAACGTGTTCTGGTCTTATTGTTTTTGGGGAGACCAGTGTTCCCCTTATTAACAATAAGATAGACCAGCACGTTTGTAGACGCTCATAATATTCCCATTCTTTCTTTCCTCCATCCCTCTATGAACCCAACGGCTCTTTTAAGAGCCAACCTTACCTCACAATTTTTATTTTTTTTTAAGCTTTCCTTTTTGGAAAAAAATTTTAACCGCGAATTTCGCGAAATTTCTCCGTTTACGCCGTGCGCGTACGCTGCGCGCATTCGGCGATTTTTTTTAAAAAAAAATTTATTAATTTTTTGCCCTTGGGGGTCCTTCTGAGACCCCCTGACAAAGGCTAGGGGGTCAGGAACTGTCCAGCCTGCCCCCTTTTCACGTTATCCACCTTTGTTTTACACCCCCTCAGACTGCGAGAGAGAAAATGGCGGCCGCCGCTTCCTGGTTTCGACCGATTCGAATGTTTACTAAGATCTAACAGGCACTTCCTTGACCTGAGGACTACCTCTCTGCCAAATTTCTGTAGCTGTGTCTAAAGGTCCTATGGAAAAATGCATGGGAAAAATGCGTTTTGGGACCCCCCTTTTTTCTCAGCCCCCGCTTGACGAATCCCCCCGAGACTTTCAGGGTAGGAGCGGAGCGTAGCGCCCCACCTATTTTGAAAATTTCGCGAGGATTCGTCGACCGGCGCCAAAGTTATTCCAAATAGAATGTTGCGGTTTTCCTATGGAAACAGGGTCCTAACTATAACTACCTACTGGCGACCGCCAGTAGGTAATGTATATGTATATATATGTATATATATATATATATATATATTTTTTTTTTTTTTTCTTTTTTCGTTGATTTGCAGTTTGCAAATCATTGCAGTTTTAAAGCGTCATGCAGTAAGCCCTCTGACAACGTTACACACCCCTACCTAATATATGCATGTAAACAAAATACCCTTTTTTGAAGTTTGCAGAGAGTGTATCAGGTATTTACATGTTTAGTGCAAGATGTCTTTAAAACTAAAGGTGTTGCTAAAGATAAATTGTCTAGGACAACTTCTTTTTTTTCTAAACAGATTTTATTGGCATTTGAGTTATACTCATTTCTAGTATTACAATAGCAGGATTTGTACATACATGTAGAAATTACATTGTTGTTCTCTTACTGTTCTTGTTGCCATAAAAGCTTGTACAAACAATTCAAGAGTCCAAAGCCCAACTGACAACTTCTTTACTTCTTTACTGTTACTTTAGTTATTGTGTAAATAAAGCTTTCTGAATGTTGCTGCCCTGTCAAGTAAACAGCAGTCCAGTGCTGCTGTTCGGCCTCAATTAAAGGTCAGGGGGGCCGATGAACAAGTTACTTACCTTCGGTAACGCTTTTTCTGGTGGATACAGTATCTGCCCCTGTGGATTCCTCACCTTGTGACTATCCCCTGCACCAGCAACATTTAGAAATTTTTCGTAGCTCTCCACGCCGACGAGGACGACGTCACAATAGCAAGGCTCCGCACACAGCTCCGCTGACGTCACTGGAGCCATAAGAGAGCCTCATCGGCGTGATGACGTCAGTTCCGCCCTTTTTTCCGTGCCTTCGAGGCACCCGGACGGATCGACAACAATATAAATACAGTATACACATATTCAAACCAACACACACAGTGTGAAGTCAATGCAGGAAAGCAAAAGAAATAACACACTTCCTTTGACAGTAACAGATAGATTTTATCACATTATCACTATTGTACGTATACAAGGGTGGACAACGGGGAGGCAGGTGGGTCAGTGAGGAATCCAGAGGCAGATACTGTATCCACCAGAAAAAGCGTTACCGAAGGTAAGTAACTTGTTCTTCTGATGGATACATCTGCCAGTGGAATCCTCACCTTGTGAATAGAGTCCCACAGTAGTCCCCACTCCCGGAGGAGGGTGTCCACCCTTCTATACCAAAAAGTCCTGAAGGACGGAACGTGCAAAGTGTCCGTCACTCCTCACCTCGGAATCTAAGCAGTGATGCTTCGCGAAAGTGTGGAGGGAGGACCAAGTTGCCGCTCTACAAAGGTCCTCCACAGGAACACCTCTAGATAAGGCAGATGTAGAAGACTTTGCCCTGGTAGAGTGAGCCCTTATACCCTCTGGAGGTTCCTTACCGGCCAAAGAGTAACAGATCTTGAGGCACAAGATAATCCATCTGGAAAGGGTGCGCTTGTGCACCGCTCTGCCTTTCCTGCAGCCAATGAAGCTCACGAAGAGCTGGTCATCCACTTGAAAGTCTTCAGTTCTATCGAGGAAAAAACTCACCGCCCTTTTAGGGTCCAAGTGGTGAAGCCGCTCCTCCTCCTTGGAAGGGTGAGGGGGAGGATAGAAGGTAGGAAGGGTAATGGACTGCCCCAGATGGAAAGGAGTTACCACCTTTGGCAGAAAAGCAGCCCTGGCCCTGAGTACCATTCTTTCAGCATGAATGGTCAAGAACGGGGGTTTCGAACTCAGAGCTTGAAGCTCACTTACCCTCCTTGCCGAGGTAATGGCAATGAGAAAAACTGTTTTAAAAGACAATAGCCTTAAGGGACAGTTGTGAAAGGGTTCAAAGTGAGAACCCATCAAGTAAGTTAAGACAAGATTTAGGTCCCATTGAGGCACAATAAATGGAGTGGGCGGAAATTAGTTGGTAAGGCCCTTAATGAACCTTAACACAATAGGTGATTTAAACAAGGACGGCTGATCCGGCAAGCAAAGGAATGCCGACAAAGCCGATAAATAACCCTTCACAGTAGCTACAGCAAAACCTTGCTGAGCTAGAGAGAGAGCAAACTGAAGGATGTTGGATAAACGAGCCCTCAAAGGGTGAATAGACTTCTCCCCACACCAATGGACAAATTTAGACCACCTATAGGAATAGATAGACTTGGTGGAGAAACGCCTGGCAGAAAAAATCACGTCCACCACGTCAGGCGGGAGAGAAAAAGAATTCAGGTTGCCCCGTTCAATCTCCAGGCATGAAGGTGTAAGCTGTGGAGGTGGGTGTTTAGAACCTGCCCCTGCGACTGCGAGAGGAGGTCTGCCCTGAGAGGGAGACGGAGCGGAGGGCACGAGGAGAGGTGGAGAAGGTCTGTATACCACACCCTTCTTGGCCAATCCGGGCCGATCAATATGACTTGGGCCCTGTCTTGGTGAATCTTTCTCAGAACCCGAGGAATCAAGGGTATGGGAGGAAACGCGTAAAGGAGATGTGAGTCCCATCTCAAATGAAACGCATCCCCCAAAGCTCCCTGCATCGGATGCTGGACACTGCAGGATGACGGGCAGTGAGCGTTCTCGTGAGTGGCAAACAGGTCCACCCAAGGAGTTCCCCACGTCCGAAAGACGTGACGAACCACCTCCGGATGGAGCCTCCACTCGTGGTCGGCAGAGAACTGCCGACTGAGACTGTCTGCACGCACGTTCAGAACTCCGGCCAGATTTGCCATCAGACAAATCTGATGATTCTGAACCCAGGACCAGAGATGCAGAGCTTCTCTGCAGAGACAATGCGACCCCACTCCTCCCTGCTTGTTGACATACCACATCGCGGTAGTGTTGTCAGTCAGGACCTGAACCGACTGACCGCGAAGAGAAGGGAGGAAGGCCTTGAGTGCCAAACGTATCACCCGCAACTCCAAAGGGTTGATGTGAAGCAACCTTTCCTCTGGAGACCAAAGACCCTTGATCTCCAGTTTCCCCAGATGCGCACCCCACCCTAAAGTGGATGCATCCGTTATCACTGTGGCCACCGATGGAGGTAGATGGAAGGGCTTTCCTTGAGACGGATTGCCCTCCATGCTCCACCAAGACAGACCCGCTGCAGCTTCTCTGGAGATCCTCACAAACTCCCTGAGATCTCCGTTGTGCTGATACCACTGCCTGCGGAGGGACCACTGGAGCACCCTCATGTGCCAGCGTGCATGGTTGACCAACAGAATGCAGGAAGCAAACAGACCGAGCAGACGAAGGACCTTCAGGACTGGAACGACCGCTTCATTGTAAAACAAGGGAATCATTTCCTGTATGTCGAGAATCCTTTGTGGAGGTGGGAATGCTCGACACACAGTAGTGTCTAGTACCGCCCCTATGAACCTATGAACAGGTTGCGCTGAGAGGGCACCAGGTGAGATTTGGGCACGTTTATCGAGAAACCCAATTCGTACAACAGCTGAGTTGTGACCTGCAGATGATGAATCACCTTCTCTGGCGACTCCGCTTTGATCAACCAGTCGTCCAGATTGGGGGAAACTGGAATCCCTGACCTTCTGAGATGGTCTGCCATCACTGCCATCACCTTGGTGAAGACTCGAGGTGCAGTAGTAAGACCAAACGGGAGAACCGCAAACTGATAATGTTGCGACCCTACCGTAAAACGGAGATACTTCCTGTGCGACTCCAGGATGGGAATATGAAAATAGGCATCCTGCAAGTCGATCGACACCATCCAGTCCTCCTGTTGCAGCGCTTGAAGAACCTGCGCAAGGGTGAGCATCTTGAACGTCTCCTGCTTCAGAAAAAGGTTCAAGATCCTGAGATCCAGGATTGGATGTAGCCTGCCATCCTACTTGGGTATCAGGAAATACCGTGAGTAGCATTCCTGACCCCTTTCCCGCTCTGGAACCACCTCTATCGCACCTTTTTTCAGTAATGTTAGGACTTCCTCCTGCAGTAGAAGAAGGTGGTCCTCCGAGCAAGCACCTTGGCAAGGAGGGTAATTTGGAGGGAATTCCCGAAAGGGAAGAGCATACCCATTTTCCACAAGATTTAGAACCCAAAGGTCTGTAGTGACAGATTCCCAATCTTGCAGAAAATGGGTAAGCCGACCCCCCGCAGGACCAACATGATCCAGAATGGTGGATATAGGGCTGCTTTGCTGTGGCAAGAGGGAGGGAGGTAGAGGAGGAGGAGGAGGGCTAACGACCTCGTGGACGACCTCTGTTCTTGCCCCTGTAGGTCTTATACAGGGTATTCTGCTGCTGCTGCTGAGGCTGCCTGTAGGTCCGAAAGGACGACCTCCCAAAACCTCTGTACCTTCTGTAAGAGGAACCTCTAGGAGACTTAGCTGTGGCTTTGCTGTCCTTGAACCTTTCCAAGGCTGCATTTGCTTTCTTTCCAAACAGTCCAGAACCATCAAAGGGTAGGTCTAGAAGTGTTGCCTGCACATCTGGAGAGAACTCCGACGACTTAAGCCAAGCACTTCTTCTTGTGGCAACCGAGGAGGCCATGATCCTGGCAACAGAGTCCGCAGTGTCCAAACCACTCTGAATAACTTGACGTGCAGCTGCTTGAGTGTCCGACAAGACCTCATTAAAATTCTGCCTGTCCTCCTCAAACAATTTAGGAGCCAGCTGTTTTGCAGAGTCCATTAGGGCGTGAATGTAACGGCCCAAAAGACAGGTGGCATTTGTGGACTTCAAGGCCATACATGCCGAGGAGAACACCTTCTTGGCTGACTGGTCAAGCTTTTTTGACTCTCTATCACCAGGAACTTGAGGAAATGCTCCAGAAGATTTCTTCGAACAGGCAGCTTGAACCACCAGGCTCTCAGGGGAAGGATGGGATGTTAGGAAGTCCGGATCTCCTGAAGCCGCCCTGTACCTCCTAGCAACAGATTTTGACACTGCTGGAGCCAAAAAGGGATTACGCCAAACCTCCATAACTGGCTCAGTGATGGCATCATTGAAAGGAAGCAAAGGTTCTACCACAGTGGAGAGAGAATGGAGAACCTCCGTCAAGATATTGGACTTAAATTCAGCTGTTGGGAGCTGCAAGTCTAAGAGCTCCGCTGCCTTCCTTACAAAGGGAGCATCTGAAGGAGGAGAAAGCTCCCATTCTGGGGACATATCAAGGCCACTTGCCTCCCTTAAGTCTTCAAATAAGTCATATGACTCTTGAAGTTCACCTTCCTCCATTTCTTCTGCCCAATACCTCTGCTTTTCCAAAATCCTCTGCGCCTCCCGCCTGGATCTTATCCTCGGAACCGGCGTCGGCGGCGCCAGACACGACTCCGACGGAGCCGGCGTCGAACACGGATCCGGAGGCACAGCCTGAGCCGAACGAGGTCGAGCTGATGGAACAGGAGATGAAGGGAATGGCGTCGACGTCCTCGGCGCCGGGAAATGCCAGGACGCACCGCTGGAAGCAATGGCATAAAGGGAGCCTGAGCATAGGCCTGAGGAACCCCCAAATTAAAGGCCATTGTACCCATGGGACCCGAAGGTGCTCCAGAGGGGTACATTGCTCTTGTAAAGACACCATACACGGCATTCAAGAAATGCGATGGGTCTTGACCCGAGCCAGGGAAAGGTGGGTAAGGGCCCGATAAAGGCTCAGGCTGAGGCACTACTGGACTCGGGCCAATCGGCGCCGACGGTGGAGCCAATGGAGTCGACGACTCATCAGGTAACGGAGCCTCTTCCACCGGAGCAGGAGAATGCGTCAGGTGTTGGAGATGGAGCCGGAGCTGGAGAGCGCTCCGGAGAAGCTGCAGGCGAAGCCGGACGAACAGATGAAGCCGGATTCGAAACCGAAGGAGAAGGAGAAACATAGTCCTTACGATGCCGAGGAACTGGAGAAGTCGATTTCGGAGCCGTCTCCTTATCTGAACGGCGTCGAGAGCCGTGCCTCTTCTTCTTATGCTTCTTTGATTTTGAAGCATGACCCGACGTCGACTTCGAACCCGAACCCGAACTCGACCGCCTTCGAACTCTTCTCTTTTCTCATCTTCGCCATGAACAGCTTGGCCCCTCTCTCCTTTAAAGCCTTCGGGTTCATCTTATGGCAGCAAAAGCACCCCTCGACGTCGTGATCTGACGACAGGCACCAGACACAATCTTCGTGAGGATCCGTGATGGACATAAGTCCTCCGCACTCTCTACAGGGCTTGAACCCTGACTTCTTCGACGACATCTTCAGGAAACAAGCAAGAGACGACCAGAAACAATCTAGAAATACAAAGTAACTAGACAAGCTACGGAGAGTCCCAGAAAAACGTTAGGGTCGACGGTGTGGAAAAAAGAGAACTGACGTCATCACGCCGACAAGGCTCTCTTATGGCTCCAGTGACGTCAGCGGAGCTGCGTGCGGTGCCATGCTATTGTGACGACGTCCTCGTTGGCGTGGAGAGCTACGAAAAATTTCCGAATGTTGCTGGCGCAGGGGATATTCACAAGGTCAGGAATCCACTGGCCGATGTATTCATCAGAATGCAGTCCCCGGGCTGTACTTTGAGTAATCCTGCTCTAAACCCTTACTCACCCTTCGATCTCTGATCCTCTCTCAGCAATCAGGTCCTAAAACTCCTGCCAATTCTTATGGATCCTTGCTTGGCCCTGACCAACAGGACCCCAGAAGCTCATACGTATCCTCTTTTCCATATGATTCTGTTCACACTAAAGAATTTATGAGTAACGGAAATCCTAAGGCCTTCAGACTCTTGCTCACCATCAGCTGGTCTCGTAACTACCCACTTATTAAAAGGACCCCTCAGTTAATTTCCACTCTCCGGTCCTGCTCAGGTACCTGAGGTTCCAGCTCACTCTCAGGTGCCTTTGGATTCCAGCTCATCATCTGGTCACCTGATTTCCCTGTTCACCGTCAGACCCTGTAGCTCTTATTCGCTCTTACCTGAAAGCTCTGGGACATCATAATTTCCCTGAAGTTTACCATGATATTCCGCAAATCTTATCTATCCAAAAAGCTTCCTTGATGTTTTGTTCACCCTAAGGGCATGAGGTGTACTGTCACTGCCAGACAGCTGAAGCTCCTGCTCACCCTTAATCCTCGCAGTGGGCATTGGGAGTGAACATACACCTCAGGGGTACTGCTCAGTTCAGGTTCCTGTGCCTCAAGCTCATCCTCAGGGTCCTAACGTTTATGTTTACTTCAAGTTGCCCGAAACAGTGCTCACTCCAAGGTCTTCATGGCTACTGCTTGCCCCAATGACTTTTGCTCACTAGGGGGTGCTAAGGCTCCTGCTCAGTGTCATTGCTTGTGGCCCAAGTGCCCAGGGGTTCCTTCTCAGGGACGTTAATCATTGGAGCTTTGGTCCACCTTAGACCCCAGGGGCACATGGCATTCCTAATTGCTGTATCTTCTTCTCAATTTCGCATAGCAGAAGATCTTATTTCCATTCAGATCACTGACTATCTTGGTCACCCTGAGGTCTTCTGAGATCTTTGCCCACCCTTAATAAGTAAGAAAACTCACTGCTAGGCATCAGTGGCTGTACATATCCAAGTATTTCATGGACCCGTTTGATTGCCACACAGAAGTCTCTCTGAGTGTGATGTCTTAGGGGGTAACACAGCTTGGTACTTGGTGACATTTATACTGTGAGAAGAGACTTGATCTGACTCTGCTTGACATGCTGGCAGAAATCATTTCAATGACAGTTGTTCTTTTATTTTCTATATACTACCTGTGCCCTTACTCTGTCTTTTGCTCCCCCACACATATGAACAGCCGTTCACTCCTCCTTCTAGTGTTTATCCCTCTCTTCTCTTTCTTACTCTCTCATTTCACCAGCACTCTCATGTTCTCACCCACTACATCTATTAGATTTTCTATGTTTCTGTATGTTTGACCATATCATACCAACTTTTCATTCTGTCTCCCTCACTCTCTTTCTCTCATTCTATAAAGCCCTCTATCCATTTTAATCCCCTATTTTTTTTTATCAAATCTGTTTTTATTATTTTAAGAGTACTCTCAGTGATAACAGGCATTGCATACAGAAGTTTGCAATCATGCATAAATTGTTAATCAGTACATGGGCATGGGACCACATTAGTTTAACATGCGTTCAAACTTTCCCGCGAATGAGACAATGAATGCTCATCCATGAGCTAGCTGTACTGCGTTCTGCCCGTTCTGATGCAGTCTCTAAGGTACAGTAGAAAAGCAGTGTATCAACCTCCCAGTTACTTGTGTGGTCCAATGCTGATTGTTCAGCTCGAGCAATGAAACAGATGAATTACTTACAAAGCAAAGAAACAATAACAATGGCAGCGTAAACCATTTGTACATGTGTAACTCCCTCCCCCCTTACCTTTGCCCCCACCCCTCGCCCCCCGGGGCCACTTGTGTGCTCCTCAGCCATAACCGTGTTAGTGTAGTTGCACTCGTGCCAGGGTAGGGTAGGAGAAAGTGGAACCATACTATCCCGTCAGTACAGCAGCCTGTGGCATGCCTCCGCCTGTGTGGTCATTACCAGCTTCCTCTGTGTGTCTCATGTGGCCCTCCCTTTCCAGCCGCTGTAACGCACAGAGCATCTGTTCCCAGCGGGCCGCTATAGGCTCCTTCCGCAACCCCAGTGTTTCCTCCCTTCGGATGGCAGTCCCCTCTGCCCTAGCCCATGCCTGAAATGAGGCACTCCATGCCCGTGTGTGCGGCGGGTCATGTGCCTTCCATCTCCTTGTAAGGAGGCGCTTTGCTGCCACGAGCACCAGATCCAAGTATCGGGACGTTACCTTGTCTTTAGGGGACCTCTTAAAGTGGTGCAAAATTTATTCGGGCCAGTCAAAGGGTATGGTACGAGCCGTGCTACCCTGCAGCAGCCCACTAATCGTGCACCAATAGATGCCCAACCCAGGTCAGCTCCACAGCATGTGCAAGAACCCTGCCCCCAGCTCATTACACCTAGGGCACAATGCATCGTTACGATGAAAATACCTGTTGATCAGCTCTGGTGTGAGATAAGCCCTGTGGACAATGAATAACTGGATTTGGCGGAACCGCATGTTTCTGGGGATATGCACAGGACTTTTAAGTATCTTTTCCCACTCCTTATCCACTAGTGGCCACCCCAGGTCCAGTTCCCATTTGCATCGAAGCGGGCCGAAGCTGACAGCCGCATGTTCCCTTAGCGACACAGCGAACCAGGTGCCTGCCTCTCCCCATGACGTGTAGGTATTGCATGATTAGATGCTGGTTGGGCTCTGTGGTCATGTCCCCCCATTTGGCAGTCAATCTCGCCATCAGGGAGCGGTGCGCCAAAAAAAACCCGGGCGGGAGCCCTTCCTCTGCCACCAGGGTCTCGTATGGTATGAGCTCACTATCCCGGTATAGATCTCCAAGCGTACGAACATCGGCCTCCCACCATTCCACAAATGCAGGAGCCATAAGCACCCCTCCACCACTAGGGGAGCCCTCCAGAGGTATGGCTGGTGCATAAGGGACAGCATTGCCGGCGAGATATAGGGCCCTTCGGTAGCACTTGTATGCCACAGCCAAGAGAAGCGGCGTCGGCCACGTAACTGTAGCAAGAGGATGGAAAAGTCTGGTTATTTGTTCTAGCGAGTAAGGCGGCATTGTTGTGGCTGTATCATCCCTGCCCCTATCCGCCAGTCAGCGAGCAACCCATTGCAGTTGAGCGGCCAGATAGTAGTGTTCGAAACAAGGAGCAGCCAGGCCACCCCGATCCGTCGGCAGGAATAATTTCGCAAGCGCCAGCCTGTGCCTAGCAGTGCCCCAGACAAAGTCCTGCAACATCCTATTGAGCATGCTAAAGAAGGGGGCCGGAATAAATAGCGGCAAATTAACAAAGTAGTAGAGGAGGCGGGGAAGCGAGCGCCACCCTACCTGTAGTCGTCAGTGGAAGTGTACTCCAAAAGCGCACCTGCGATTGAAGCACCGTGACCGCCCTTCCCAGGTTCCCATCAAACAAATCAGCTGGGCGACGGTAGATTTGTATCCCCAGGTATCGGAAGGTGCCCTCTTTCCACTGGACCGGCGTACCGTCAAGACAGTATCCCGGGTCCGCGGTCCCTGCGCTAAAAGCATAAAGACAGGATTTACCCGCATTCACTCGAAGCTCCGAGATAGCGGCAAAGGTTTGCAGCAGCTGGGACAGCCGCTCCGGAATGCGCCCCACATCTCTCACATACACCAACAGGTCGTCAGCATAGAGCGACACCTGATGAACCGTGTCCCCCAGTGGTATGCCATCCCCTAGAGTCGCCCGTATATCCACCGCTAGGGGCTCAATTGCCAGTGCAAACAGCAACGGGGACAGAGGGCACCCCTGCCGAGTGCCCCGTCCCACCGGTACCGCTTCAGAGATGTAGGGACCTAGCCGCACACGGATTGTGGGATTCTTGTAGAGTAGGCCGATCATATGGAGGAACCCCATATCCAACCCATATCGCAACAGCACCGCCGACAGGTAACACCATTCTAGGCAATCAAACGCCTTCTCCAGATCTAGGATAAGGCATCCCGCTCTGGGCCACTCATGTGTGGCCTCAGCTGCCACCCTGAAATACCTCCTGAGATTCAACGACGTGGACCTCGCAGGGACAAACCCGTTCTGGTCTGCATGTACTAAGTGGGGAACCACTGGTGCCAACCATTCCGCCAGCAATTTTGCGAGGATTTTATAATCCACGTTAAGCATCGCCAGGGGTCTATATGATCCTAAAGCCATGGGGTCTCTGTCTGGTTTAGGCAGGGAGACCAGGACCGCCTCCAGCATTGAAGGGGGCAACAATCCTACCTCTATTGCTTTGTTGTAGTGTTATGTTATGTTATGTTAGCTGGTGTTTTATTGAGCGCTCAGCTACTCAAGCAGAGTGTCCCGGCGCTATCAGACCCATAACGGCAGAGCCCCGGCGAAATAGAGGAGACTTATTGGCCGAACAGCCACGTTTTGAGCTCTTTTCTGAACGACAGTAAGCTCTCACTCTTTCTTAAGGACAGTGGGAGGGCATTCCAGGCCCGGGGCGCAAGATATTTAAAAGACCGCCCACCGATCCGAGCACGCCTAATTGCCGGGACCGTGGTCAGAGACAATGACGCCGAACGCAAGGCTCTGGAAGGCAGGTGAAAACCAATTCTCTTCCTCAAATAGAGGGCACCAGTGCCATGGAGTGCCTTAAACGCCATGGTGAGAGCCTTAAACTCAAGTGAAGTAACGGTGCCAAGGACTCACAATATTCTTTATAGTACTCAGCAGGCAAACCCCCTGTGGTTTCAGATCAGCTGGGAGGTGGACCGCTCGCCGGTGCCCAGGCAAACCGTCCGGCCCCGGCGTTTATCCGGATGCCATTGACTGCATTGCCTCCCCAATTTCTTCTAAGGAGAGAGGTTCATTGAGTGTTTCCCTATGCTCCTCGGAGGCTGGGGGCAGTTGGATAGAGTCCAAAAACCCCTCTAGAAGGTGCCTGGGGCCAACTCCTTTGGCCTTGTACAACTGCTTATAGTGATTAGTGAGGGCACGTGTATTTCGCGCTGTGTATACACCAGTGTCCCGTCCATCCTGCGAATTGCTCCTATCAGGGCACGGTGCTCCTCCTGCCGTATCAAAAAAAGCCAATAGGCGGCCCGCTCTATCCGCCCTAGCGTGTGTTCTGGCCGTGTGTGCCGCATAGTTGTGACATCGGAGCCGCTCCAGAAGCTCCGCATGTTGGGCACGGAGATCCTCCAACCTATGCGAATGTCTACCCTCTCCTTCTCCTTCCCGTTCATACTGTAATAGCTCATCTTCAAACGCGCCAGGGAGTCTGAAAGCGTCCTACGTATATTCCACGTGGCCCCCAAGCAGTGCCCCCGGACAGCCACTTTGTGGGCGTCCCACTCCACTAATGCGCTGCTCGCCGCCCCTTCATTAGTGTCAAAATATGCTAAGATAGCCGTACCCAGGGAAGAGCGAAACTCTGAGTCCTCCAGCGCGCTTGGTTGAAGTCGCCACGTGTTCACCGGCGAGCGGTCCACCTCCCAGCTGATCTGAAACCACAGGGGGCTATGATCCGAGTGCGTCCGCCCGAGGTATTCTGACAATAAGCGCAATAAGCGGAAGCAATGATTGGGAGCCCACTATCCTGTCTAACCGGACATGCAAATCATGTACTGCTGAGTAGTAGGATTAGATCCTATCCGTCGGGTGGAGTATGCACCACAGGTCCTGCAGCGCCCAGTGTGTGAGCCAGTCCCTAAGCGCCTGCGCGTTGGACTCTGCCACTGTGGCACGGAGGGGGGGAAAAGATCTGTCTAACTGGACATTCAACACCATATTGAAGTCCCCTCCTAGCAACCAAGGGAGCCCAGCATAGGGGTGCAGGAGCTGCGTCAACCGCGCTAGAAAGGACAGCTGATCCACATTAGGTGCATATAACGATCCCAACAACATCTCTTGACCATTCAGTTTCCCCCGCACTAGCGTGGACCTGCCCTCCCGATCCACCTCCACCTCTTCACAATTGAAGGGAATGCCCGCCCGCACCCAGATCAGTGTACCCCGCGCGTGCGCTGAAAAGGTGGTGCCGTATATTTGCCCTCTCCAATGCCTGCAAAGTCTGTCATGCTCCGTCTGGGTCATGTGTGTTTCCTGTAGGAGGGAAATCCCCACAGAGTATCGCTGTAGGTAGGAAAAGATGGAATAACGCTTCGACGGTGTGTGCATGCCACGTATGTTCCATGTCACAATATTAGTGTGTGTCATCATAAATCTGGGTAGTCAGGCGTGGGGTGGAGTGGCCACACCAGGGTGTTTGGGCTATGGTCTGAGGGGAGCATATTGATGAGCTGCCATGTAAACAATATAACAACTGCAAACAGTGTAACAAATAGGGCGTATCCCCGAATGGGCATCCGTCCAAACCTTAGAAACTCCAGTTAATGGTGAGCTATTCCAGTGTATTGTCTGGTGGGGTGCGTGCGATAACGGTGACTTGTCTGCACTATTCCCCCTCCCATGTCTCCCCTGAGTACAGGAGGTGCAGTAGCGTGTCGTGAATTAAACTAACGCGCAGATCTGGTGCGAGTCGCAGTGGCAGGGGCCTGCGAGTGTAGACGAGTGTGGCATCTAACGCCGTGTGTCCCGCCCTCGCGCAGCAGACTGTCCCCTGGTGTCACACTTGTGCCCCGTTAAGCTCCGAGGACCCCCCCAGTACACAGTGCAGTTCAACGACATTTGTGCAGACATATAAAAGGGAATAACAATTCTTGGCTAGTGTGTGTAAACCTTGTCCGAACTTAGCACACTGACATAATATCACACAATCTGGTCAGCAGTCTGTGGAGTCACCACTGGCAGGTTCGAGTCTTCCGAGATCACGGTGGATGGAGACGACGCGCCACTGGTTCCCGGAGCACTGCATGTGTAGGCCTCCATGCGGTCACTGCTATGCATTGTCCCAAGGGTCGCCACCGCCTCAAGTACCTCCTGTCGTTCCATTCTGATTCTCTACAGGCTGGGTGCTACTGGGCCCGGTCTTGCAGATTGGTGACCCCCCGGCGCCTACGCCTTCTGGACCTTCTCTCCGGTCGGCTACCGACATCTGAACCTAAAGGTCTTGTTCCTGTCCACTGCCCCGACTCCTCCAGCCAGTCCCACACGTCCGTCGGGGAGTCGAAAAAGTGAGTCCCCTCCTTCGTGACCACTCACAGCCGGGCCGGGAGTAAGGCAGCTCCAGCTCCCCAAGTTGACACTTCACTGCCATGTAGTTGCTTCTTCGCGGCTGCACAGTTGCTGTATAGTCCGGAAAAAACATAACTCGACTGCTGTCCACATTCAGGTCGCCTGATTAACGAGCTTCACGCAGGACCACGTCCCTGTCCCGGTAATTGAGAAGTTTGAAGAGGAACGGGCGGGGCCTGGTCCCCGGCATGGGCTTCTGCGCCGGCACTCTGTGCGCTCTTTCCACGACAAATTGTTGAGATAACGCCCCCTGGGGCAGGAGATCACGTAACCAGCGCTCAACATATTGCTCCGGGTTTCTTCCCTCCTCTCCCTCCGGAAGGCCCACCACGCGGATATTATTGCGTCGGGAGCGCCCTTCCGCATCGTCTATCCGGTCTTCAAGCGCGTGGACCCGGTCAATCATATCCTGTAGTGCTGTGGTGTGGCTCTGGGCAATGGGCTGGAGCTCTTGAAGTGTTTGACTATGTGCCGTAACTCTCTCGGCCAGCTTACGGTGATCAGCGTGGAGGAGGGTGAAATCTGACGTGACCTTGTCGATCCGCGTTTCTAGGGACTCCTTGGTCTGCTCCAGGGTAGTGCCAATCCTCTCCACCGCCGCAAGTACAAAGTCCATTTTGGCCGAGAGGGCTGCCGCTGTCGGCTCCATGTCTCCATTTTGGTGCCCCTGTGGGGGGTCCAGGCTCCCCGTGCGCCTCTGTCCTTGCTGCGACTTGTCCCGCAGCCGGCCCATCGCAAGTTGTTGAGCAGTTTGCATCCACAAGCTGTCCACAGGTTATGAGGGCACAACCAGTTGCAGGTCCCCCGGACCAGGGTCTCCTCCCGCTGTCTAAGTGAAAGTTTGCCGTGCCGCGCGGCTAACAGAGCATTCCGCAGGGGACCCCCCCCCCCCCCCCCCGGGTGACATCTGGAGTTCCGCGGCCCATTCCTCAGGGACCCGATGTCCGGTTTCAAGAGTTGGGGGGAGAAACCATCCACTTTGTGCCAGCCACAGGCACTAGGGGTTGTTCAACCCGCCATCAATTTCTCCTGATCAGTGAGGGGGTTCCCTTGCTACTCCTCGCTTGTTCTGGGGCACCGCACCACTGTCCTTGCTTCTCTGGTGCACTGCCCGGCAGAACCTCCTGTGTTCCTCACTGATAGTGCTCAATGGGACGAGTACAGGCACGTCTCGACCCCACAAGGTACACCCGATAGGTCCCCGCCTGAAGACCACTGAGTCCCTGAGCGCGCCCGCTCTATGGCACCCCGACTGCGTGCAGCACCACCACGACAAAACTGCACCTGTTAAAGTTCTGGTCCGTTCGTCCGTGGCAGTGCCACTAGTCAGCACCCCAACAGGGGCCGCGCACTCCTGGCAGTTCTTCACAGGTCCCAGAGTCTCACTAGGGACCCACAAGCGCCCCACTCACTATCACCGGGCATGCCCACCGCTTTCATGCTCACCGCTTGTGTCGAGAGTGCACCATACTAGTTTTAGTCCCGCTCAAAATAGCGCCTCCCTTAAAATGGCGCCCGCTCCCTGCCTCACCAGTTTGCAGGCTAGCAGTATCTACAGGCCTGGCAACAAACAGCCCCCTCCAGCTCCTCCGCAGCCTCCTATTCCTCTGGACACTCCAGGTACACCGTCTCCCAGTTCCTGCACACTAGGTGGCTGCTCCTAGGTTCTTTTGCCAGCCGCGGTGTATCGCCCAGCAGGGGGGCCACTGCCCGTTCTGCCCCATGCCCCGCGTGCAATGTGCGCTAGCCCCTAGGGTACACTGCAATCCTCCTAGGGGCACAGGCCAGACCGCTGCCACCCGCACCTCACCGTGGTTGGGGGCCCGCAACACTCCCAGGCCTCAGTCCTCGCCGCGTTGCCAGCAAGTACAGGCTTCTGGGTCACTGCAGTCTTCAGAAGCCCATCACCCACATGGTCACTTCAGGGCTTGCGCTTCTCACAGGGCCTGTACGGGGCCAGAACCCCAGCTCACCTCCTGCTGTCCCACGCCACAGCTCAGACGGCGGCGGCAGCTGCTTCCGCTCGGGGCATTTAGCGTGTTGTCCCTCCTGGGCCGCGCTGCTCTCCCAGGCCTCAGCTCCTCTCCGCTATTCGGCAGATCCCCAAGCCGCAGTGAGCCCTCGGGGCGCAGACCAGGCCGCCTCCGCTCGCGCCTTTGTGGGTCCGCTCCTCGCCCGAGCCTCACTCCGCGCCGCAGAGCCCAGCAGTGGCGCCAGTCAGTCAGCATCTCCGGTTCTCGGCAGGCCTCAACACCCAGGACGCCTCGCTCACAGGGGCAGTACAGGGCCATACTTGCAGCGTGTCTCTAGCTGCCTCACGGTGCAGCCTCAGGCTCTGGCGGCGGCCGTTGCTGCGTGGGGCACTTTGCGCGTCTTCTCCTCCAGGGCCGCGCTGCTCTCCCGGGCTGTAGCACCCCGCCCGGCGCTCTGCAATTCACAAACCACTGGGCTGTACAGGCTCCCCACTGCTTCCCCGCACCAGTCCCGCACCAGGTGGGCACAAATTGCACCTCAACAGGAGAAATCCCAGGATAAACTGAGGGTATCGGTCGGAGCTTCAGTGACTCGTGTCCGCCATGTTAGCTGGCGGGCCACGTCCCACTTTTATTCCCCTCCTATATCATTCTCCCTCCCATTATTCTGCCTCTCTTGTTTTCCATCTCTTTTTTCCTGTCTCTCTCTCTCTCCATTGTAGCCCTGATTTTTCAATTTCCATTACCCCTGCACTATTTCCCTCCCTCTCTCCTAGTCTATAAACTCCCCCTCTTTCTCACTCTCCTGTTCCCCACACACACTCTATCCTTTGTTCTTTTTCTGCCACCCATGTCCTTATTCCCCACTCTCTAAATTTCTATTTCCTCTTTGATTTTTACTTCAGTACTTTTTCCTGTCTTAAAACTTCACCCATTTTTCAATTGTGTTTTCTTTTGTCAGTCACCATCATTTCCCTCTAGCCCTTGAACTTGTTTGTGTCCTACACCCAATGTTATATTTAGTTGTGTCCCATTTACTGACGGCTGTCAGTAACTACCTGATTTAGCAAACCTTTACATTTGCAGAAGACCATTCTCTGAGGACATTACATAGATTCCTGTCCTTGTGAGTGCTTTCAGGTCTGCAGCTCCCAGAGGTTATTTAGGAAAGTGGAGGGTTTGTTTATCTTTAGTAGAAATTAGACCACGAGTATGATTTATTATTGAGTGGTAAGGGAAAACCCACCTATTTCTGGAGGCATTGTTAGAAACAGTGGAGAATCCACAGGTGGCGTTTCTTTAACCATACTATGCCTTTCTTGGGATTTACTCCATATATGGCACTTCCTCTAAGTATCACCAACCTCTAAATCAAGCTGTGGACTGCTGGAACGTCAGAACTAAGAAGTGTGCATGAGGCTGTGTCCATCCTTTCCTTATGATTACTGGCCAGGAAATGTCTAACATCCTCTTCAACATCCAGCCTTGACTCTGTCATTCACTGTTCTTTTTATCCCTTTGTATCACCCTTGTATCTCCACTTTTGTTTCTACCCTTCCCTCTTTTTATCAATTTCTTGTTCTACCCTTCTCTCCACTTAGTCTGTCCTCTCTAAATCTTTTCCATGGCTGTTTACCTCTCTCCCTGTCTCACTCCCTCAATGTGCTTATTATAATTATTTCCCTCTCCTCTAGCCTCTTTCCTCTCCTTAATCATTTCTCCCTCTTTCCGTCTCTACTCCCCATGCTGTCTCTTATTTTCTGTTGTTTCGGTCTCTCTCTATTAATCTCTGCACTGCTCTCACCTCTCCTTTTGCCCCAACATAGAGGATGCATTAATTTTTTCACTGCATCTTTGCCATATTTGCAACTTTGTCAAAATCGAATTTTCCTTTAACCCATTCATAGTCATATGTAACGTTATTTTATGCCTTATTGTTTTATTTCTGAAGGTTTGTCGCTTTTCGCTGTGCACACAATGAAACTTCCAATCTACGTCTGGTATGTCACTACACAGTTTTTAAACCAACAAAGCAAACCCCCCCTCCCAGCTTTACTATCCGATTGTTGCGGCCTGCTGCGAGCCACGTGCCTACCTACAACTTGTTAATTGTGGTGCTCAAAAGCATAAGCAGCTCCTGAGGCCTGGATTGGGAAGAGATGCACCATGCTGTGCCTCTTCCCCGGCCCATTGTCATTCTGCCCATGACAATGGACTGGCCTGACTCTGTGGCTTGCTGAGAGTCACACTCAAGCTGTAGCCACCTTTCGGGCTTTGCCCCAGTAGGAAAGTCGGCCCCGGTATGTGGACCTGCTTTTCCACTTCTGGATGGCCTTGGGTGGGCCAGGATCTTCCTTGGGTGGGCCTGGCCCACCTGGCCGACCCTCTAGAACCGGGCCTGCCACTATCTGATAACAAGCATTCGCATAGCCAATAGGTCTCGCCTTTGGGACCTTATAAGTGTTTAGTTATCCAGCACAATATCCTTGGTGAAACAACATGAAGTGTTGCATGGCTAAACACTTACAAGGTCCCAAAGGTGAGACCTATTGGCTATGCCAATGCTTGTTGTTTCTTTGAGCTTACATCTACAGCAGGAAGTCATTTCCCGCCATGTGAAAGCCGCCACATTCAATACCACAGCTGAGCCTCAATAGCTCTCTGAGATGCACTCATGTTTGGAAACCGGAAGAAAATGCATTTCCTGTAACCTAGTACTGTCTGTCCTATAGTTTCTCGCCATACCACTCAGTATTCTTATTTTACAGTTGCACTTTTGCCTAATTGCATTTCTTAGACATTTGCCTAGTTTAAATGTTTCTCAGTAAAGCACACATATCCATCCTCCTACTCCCTCCCCAAAGTCGAGGTAGTGTATAAAAGCTACCATAAATAAATAAATATTTGGATCAAGATGACTGGAAATCTACTAATAATTTGAACGGAGTAGGACGTTGATGCTAATTTACCATTCAGTACTACTTAAATGGGACTCACCCTTAAGGATTTTATCAAAAGTGAACCACATTTCTGGTATGTCTCATTCTAAAACAGCTGGCAAATTGTTACCTCATCTAATGACATCTTAGTCATTATGGTCATAGAATGTACATGTTAAGATAATGTGCAGAATATACAGTCTGTCAGTCTAGTTAATATTATGATCGTGCTAGCAAGACCCCAATATTTAAGAAATATTTATTCTATAAATGGGTGCAGATTTGGGTTGGACTGGTCAAGAATACCAACATCTGAACACGCAGAGTAGTTTGTCACTGGTACAAAATGTATTTTGCTTAGAATGCTCTTCTGCTACAACTGCAAGTCACCGAAGTTCCCATGTACTTTTGCCCAGGAAATATGTCTATGGTTTTGTAGCATGCTCACGGTGGTGTGAGATGTACACCCACCATGTAAACCCTACAAGTAGTAATAAATTGTGGTAAAATAGGCTTCCTTGCCCTCTATTCAGTTTTCAAATACTTTGGTTAGGCATTTCCAGGGACTTTGAAGGCTGTGCAGGTGCTGTAACTGTTGAGGCATTAAGCAAGCAAGGCTAAGATCATGACGTGATCAGGAGATAGGTAAAGCAATGAAAAGAAGCAAGGAATAAACTTGGCCCAGCTTTAGAAGTGTCACAAAGCACAATGCATAGCAATTGAATAGCATATCTAACCAAAGAAGAGAGAAAACAACCTGCCCACCAAGAGTTGGCACTGGTAACTATTCGCTAGAATATATGTTGGCAGAAGATTAGGGCTTTTGGGCACCCACCAGTGCAGGCGGCCCCATGAAGCACAGGTTGCAGGCATCCTACAACGCAATCCTTACTTTATTAAGCTCTTATATTATACTGCAAGACTCTCGAGATCATTCGAGATACCTTTCAGGAGGGGTCAGCTGCAGGTAGCATGTAAAAGAGTTGCAGATTGAAAAGGGAATAAACAGAAAATATTTATTTGCATGTTATAAATAAATAGCAAATGCTTCAGACAACTTAACTTGGGGTCGAAATAACAAACCTCTTTTCTTGCACTGGAGAGAGTGGCAGTGGCGTTGAGACGGTTCCAGGGATCGTCATTCTAAGCTAGGTGTGTTGGTTTGGAATAAGACCTCTACAAAATGTACAGAATTATCATGTGCATGGGTTTATATAAAAATCAAAAAAGTTTCACCTTCTGAATAGCAACATCTTCTGCAAAACCCTCAATGTAAACTCAGTAGGGCAATGGTGTGTTTGCAAGTAGCAGCGGGTGAAACGGCAGTCGGAGAACGGGAGAAAGGGGACAGGCAAGAAATGTGGCAAGGCCACTGGATTAATGCCTTAGAATTAACTAAATTATGCAGCAAGAACATGCAAATTATGCGGTCTAATGAGGCAGGTTCTGTGATAGTATTATTTAATTATTTTGAAATTTTTACGCTTAACACTGTCTGGGCAAAGGTTTCAACTCATTAGTACCAGTGTAAACCCAAAATACAGCAGTAAGCGACTGGAAAATTACAATTCAACCTTTGCAAAGGGCACTCCATGGAGCGCCAGTAAAAAACACAGAGGACAGGCAGAACAAGCGTGCACGAAACGTCCCGCAATCAAGAGGAGGAGATGCGAGGAGTCGCGAGGCAGGGAAGCAGCGAGGCATCCAAGGGGTACCCCTGCCCTGCTCAGGCCACGGCAACAAAGGCGCTGAGAGCGTGGAGCATGAGCAGAGAGTGCATGCTCGGGGCAAACGAGGTCTGGAGTTGCGATTATAGACCAGCAGAGTAACACGGCATACAAAGTAATCAAACGATTCCCAGGAGCAACTGATGAGTCTGGGATTAGCGCTGCAGCATGGGGTTGATGTCAGAGGTCATGCATGGGGGGAAGGGGAGCAACACGGTGGATGGAGGGAAGGGAAGCAAACTAACAGGGAGAGAGTAACAGAGCAAGCTGGCGGCTGCGTGCGGGCACGCTCGCGTGAACGCAAGCGCTAGGCCAGCAGAAGCCTGGGGTAGCACTTTTAAAAGCACACTACAAAATGTCTCGCAGAGCAGCGCATGCGCTGACTCAGCGTGACCTAAAAAAGGTAACAATGCATTAGATTATGCAGTTTAGACGCCCCCTCCAGTCTCAGGTACTGAACTCCTAACAGCCACCAGCACCAGAAACAAAGAAGCGACATGTTTAATAACTTCACAAATGTGCTCTGGCCATCTGAGACTTAACTACATGGGACTTCGAGTCCAGCAACTCGCTTCAGATGGCTTTACTGACACAAAGGGGTCCTTATGATCGTAGAGAAGGAAGAAAACAATCAATATTCGTCTCAGAAAAAAATGTATGTACCAGTGCTTAATTTGAGCCGGACCTTTCCGGTGCTAAGCACTGGCACCTAATCATCAGCACCGGAGCTTATAGCACCAATTAAGGGCACACACATGTGGAAGGAAGGCGATTTTCGCCATCATCACAGAATGTTGAGCCACTCTGAGACTTGAACCTGGTTCCCCTGCTTCGAAATCTGCAGCTCTATACATTAGGCCAAGTCCTCTCCAGAATAATGAGTGCCGGGGCTCTAGTCAGGAGGCAGTTTGCACCAGCACATTACTCCTCTTAGCGGTGCCTCCTGAGGAGAGCCCCGGCACTTTTGATATTACAAATTAACTACTGGTATGTACGCAGCAGCGACTATACCGATACCCAGCAAAAACATTCCTCTGAATTTCTTTTGGATGGGCATACATTATTTATTTGGCTTTTTAAAGTGCAATTGTAAGACAAAACTAAGGAATACAGCATCGTGATGCAATACATATTTTCCAGGAACTGAGTTTTCTCACCTGGGAAGTTCTGTTAAAAGTGCTTACTTAAAGACATTAATCTTGGGTGGTAGCGTTGTTGTGGTATGCCTATCACTGTCACAAATAGATTTAATTTTTATTTTACATGTTAACAGTTTAACAACACCAAGACACTCTACTAAGCAAAAAGGCCGAATACATTGTCTTCTAAGCTGAATAGTGCCAATGACCGTTGGCAAAGAAACGCGTGGCACTGACAAGCGAACAAAGCATTATTATGAAGTAAAAAATAAACCAATTAATGTCCTTTTAACACTATTATTTTCGTACATATGAAAACATGGCAAGAAATCAACAGGCACGTTTTAATCGGCATCCGATTAAAAAAAAAAAGCCCATGGCAAAGCACGGGCCTAGAACTAAAGGGTCAACAGAGTGCATAAATAAAGTGCAGCGACCTTGCAAGTTTGGGCCTTCTATCACATCCCATCACACTGCTAAATGATTGACCATGAAAACAATAAAAAGCGTCCTTTTTACATGTATTTATTGCAGAATTCCACCATGTACCTTTCAAGTTAAAAATATACCGAGGCGGCTCTATTATTGGCATTGTAAAACTCAACATGAATGATACGTCTTGTAAATTACAGCCCCCGTCAATCTTGAATGCTTCAGATCGGGATTCCCAACCCTGAGCTTCAATGAAAGCCCCCTTGTGTTTGGCCTAGCTTGACCTGTTGTGAAGTATATCAGGCAAGCTAATGCGAGCTAACAAGTCTTTTTCACACTGTTCGCTGGCCCCGCATCTTTCTTCTCCTCTGACACCGCCGCTCCCCTGCCCTCTGTCTAGCCATCTTCCTTTCCGACAAACAAAATGGTTGCTTAACCCCATATTACCGCTCATTAGATCACAGGTCACTCAAGTGGAACTGCCAGAAGGCTCCCAAAGGAGGGTTACACTTCAGAAATCTGTCCATGTCAAATGAAGTCAAAAAGAGAACCCTGGGCCTGGGGTCAGCCAGATCAATGATCAAAAGAACCTGCGAATAGGCCCAAGAAACACTGTGTGCGCTTAAAAACCCCATACTTCTGTATAATAAATCAGACGACAAAGATGCTATGAAATTTATTCCACTTGACTGCCTGGAATCACTTTTATCCCTACTTAAAAACAACTTCTCTGCAGCAGGTATTAAGGCGGGATAAAAAAAATACATGATGTTTGAAACAACAGACGCGTTCCCATCCTACAACCCTCCCTCCCCCCTTGGTGATATTCGCTGGTGGGGGTACAGCAGGGCGGTCAAAAAGTCAATAACAATATATTAAATAAAGAGAAGTTTCAAACGTGGCATTCTTTGGGGTGGGACAATTCGGCTTGCGGTTTTGGTTGAAGCGTGGTTGGTGTTTTGAAAGCGACCTGCAGAAGACCGGAAAAAACGGGGCTCACTAAAAGGTATTTAAAGCCCAGAGACGCACAATTCACTCGTCATGACTCACGATGCTGAAGAATACAGCAAGGACATAGACAAGTAAAGTTGCCAGGCGTGAGAAAAAGATGGGACAGTAAGCAAGAAAAAATGGTGTTATATTTGTGTTAGAGAGGAAACGAGGAGTGTTTGTTTTAAAGCAAAAGCGAGCGAGTGGGAAAAAAACGCAAGCACAAAAAAAACCGTGAATAAAGTCTGTCCGAGGCTACCTTTACGACTCACGGGGTATCAACATCTGATAGTCTGAACTTGCCCGAAAGAAAAGCGTCGAAGTATTGCTTAACTAAATGTGTTTGTATTCCGTACATACTTGGCAAAGATCAAGGAATAATCTCCAAGAACAATGCATGCTTCATCAGATAAATCGCAGCTTTCACAAGATATGTTAAAAGCAATCTGAGGCCGATCTGCCTAAAACAAACCACTTTAACAACTTCCTGCACATGGGAGACGGCCCTCACGTTTTACAGTGTTGAACCATGCTGACGTTTTAATAAACATCACTCTTTAGGTCAGGCACACAAAAACAGAAAACGGCAATTTTAGCGCAATGAAGGATTTCTGGTGCCTTTTGCACAATGTGCAATACATTAGGTGGCGGGGCACCTGCTTTAAAGATCTGTTTGTAACCTGCACGCTACTGGCAAGACTGATCTTTACCATTAAGTGCTATGGACCTGATTAAAAGTGATCTGGATGATTACCGGCCCTAGCATAAGTAATGCATGGTTTACCGCAGAGGATATTTGCTAGGTATGAGAAACTTCGCCCCCGTATTTCCTCCAGGTACATTTCGGAAGATCAAACCTGCGGAGATATAATGGGTGGGTGGGGGAGACGTGGGGGGTGGGGCGAAGGTTAATACTGGGACCTCCGGATTTTGATGTGGAAATCAACAACATATGCATGTTATCCCACATTGTGAAAGGTATCGCAGAGTGAGCACGAGCGATCACTCAGCATTTATTTAAACCATTGGCCGCGCTGAACCTCTGGTTGCGTGCTTGTCACATGGTATGGCAGAGTGTTAGATTAGGCCCGTTGAATGCTTATGCAGAGCCCTGTATAAGTTAGCATTCACTGCACCATTTTCTTTCTTGACTCCATTTTTATATGGTGATCAAAACTAATCTTCTGTTATTGCTGAGAAATGCCCTTTGCTGAGTTTAATTTCTGCAATAAAGAACTGTTAAAGCTAGCGCATAGCTTTCCCACTAGATAAAGGCCCTGTCCCACCTGTCTGGTAGTTTAATCGCACACAGCGTTGGACTGTGCTGAGTTGTGTGAGATATGAGAGCAGAAACCTTTCTTTTTTTGTATTTTACTGTCCAGCTGCATCTGCCTGGAAAAATCCACTATTGGCGTGTTTTTAGCCGATCATGAAATGTGCATAAAGTATCTCTATGCTTGCTGGTATTCAGTTTCCTCTGTAGATCTCTCAAGAGTGTGCGCAGACGGGGCTCCGCTCGGAGTGTATACAATAAACAGTTATTGGTGTATATTCTCTCTCCGACTCTTCATTTGGTACAGAAGGCCGAGAGGTGGTCTGCGGTGACCCGGGTGGCCCTAAGCGGGTCACTTCCTTCAATTGGCCCCCGAACACAGACTCCTTTGTGTTATGATCCATCCCTTTTCCGCAGACGGAGGGGAGGGCAAGGACATTATCAGGTCGGACTAACGGCTCTGGTATCCCTGTACAAAGAGCTTTGTTACTCGCAGCTGCTGCCTCTGTCCCACCGGTGGGTGCCTCACCCAGTGGTCATCCCGACTGGGGTCCTAAAGGCAAACCTTTGATCTGACTGTTTGGTCCGAAGAGTCGGCAGTGGAGAACTGGTTTATCTGTACCTCTTATCTCAGGTGAGTCTGTTCTGGTTCTATGTGGATGTGGTACCACTGTGATTTGGTTTTCTTTCAGTCCTGCAACTGTTTTGGTGAAAAGTGTTTGCAAATACTTTGCCAGCTAAAATAATGTTTTTGTTTTTCTTTACTTTGCAAATGTCTGGTTTCAGTAAACTTCAGAGTTTGTGCTGTTATTGTTCTAAAGATGCACGGTTGGAAGAATCCCAGCCTGCACCTCCTGAGGGCAGTCCTAATTTTGATATAGATGTGAAACATGGCCTTGGCCCTTTTATGTTTAGTACGTTATGGCACAAATATACGGGGGACAATGCGGAGTTACAGTGGCCTTTGACAGGCTCTTTGATGAACAAAAGATTGGATTTCTACAGGAACAGTTGTTTAAAAGATGCAGTAGACAGTCTATGTTTGACTCTCTTCATACTTGGCAGAAGGAGGCCAAACAGAGGCAATTGAAAATGGAAAAGGATGCTAGAAAGCAAGGTATACAGACTCTTACACAGAAGGCTGTTGCTTACAATAAGGAGAAGAAGGAAATAGGAATAGAACAGGAAGATAGAAGATTTCGGTTGCAAATTGATAGGTTCTATATGGCTCAGGAAGATGAGGATGTTTTTATGGAGACTCTCTTAGATACTCGACCCCCGCTACCATATGTCCCAGAACGGATATACCCTGTCGTGCCCCATCAACAACAACAACCTGCACAAGGTGCATCAGTCCCTAAGGCTGCTATAGCTACTGCCCCAGCTAACGGGCCTCCTAATCCTCCCCTCCTTTTTCAATCCCCGACGGAGGCAACATCTGTTAAGCCTGTCCCAGTCATTTATCCTCCATTGTCGTTAATTACTGACACACCAGTGCGTGGCCTGGAAGATGGAGATCTGCCAGGGTTAAGAGAACGGTCAGGTCCGGTAATGTGCTCCGGAGTGGGGGATAGAGAGAAGAAAGAAATAGCAGACCATGCAGTAAGGTGGGCCTGCTACCCAATTTACAGTCTTGAGGATACCTGGCAGGTAATGCGAGACTTTGAACCCTTTCTGCAGCAACATGCCCTTAAACATTTGTCCTCCACCTTAATTGACCTCTGGCGTACACACATTGAAATGGAAGCACCTCAGATACTATTTGATATTAATGAAGGCGCTTATGTAGTTAACATGGAGCCGGCCCAAGTGCTCCGGAATATTTCCACTTTAGTTACGTATAGAGGCAGACTACATGATAGGAGTCCCACTCACATAACTCAGTTCCCAATGCGAGAGGTTCATCCCATTTATCACCCGGAAATCCCTGCAGTGACAGATCAACATGGAACGGTTACCAGACCTGCTGCGGCTGCCCGTTTTCAGGGACAATGGGTTTATACTCCATGGAAAAGAAGTGAGGTTCTGGCCGTTAAGGATATGTTGCTCGACCCTAAGAAAAATCCTACTGCCTACTATAAAGAGTTGACAGAGGATGCCTCTTCTACTGTGATGACCCTTGCTGATTTCGAAATGTTTTTTGGTTTACTAGTTCCAGTTGATATTTGGCGGCAAGTACATACCCAAGACCATGTCTCCGAGTTAGGCGGAACATGGGATGTGATTAGAGGTTGGGATCAAGTTAGGAAACCAGGAGACAAACCATGTGCTGAGTTGCTCGCCCTGCCCGGTCGTATATATTTACTTATATGCATACACTCATTCATTAGTTGGGACAGACTGACTGCCTGCCGGCAGAAGAAAGACGAAAGTGTTTCTGATTTTTTCACTAGGTTTGAAGAGACTTTTGGACTACAGTGGGCAGGATATGTCTACGGGAGGAGTCCATCTATTCGTTGATAGGTTTGTCACTAATCTCCTTCCCGAAATAATGTCTAAACTTCAAGCAGCGGAGAGTACTTGGTCTACGTCTTCCCCCTCTGTGATTTTATATATGGCCCAATATTACGAAGGTAGTGATAATGAAGAAAAAGACAAAAGCGATAAAAAGCATAAAGATCTGAAGACAAAGGTATTATTGCAACAGGCATATCGAGGTAACACCAGGGGACAGGGACCGGGACCCCAACAGAAGCTTCCTCGTACTAGACAGGCTCCGACGATACCTTTGGGGCAGAATCAATGTGCGTATTGTAAGGAGGAAGGTCACTGGTGCAGCCAGTGGCCCGTACTTTTGCCAAAAGTTTCATCCACTCGAGGAAAAGGTTCTGGGAACAGGGGTCGTGGTACTGACAGACAGGACAACAATACAGCCTCCACGGGCCGTTCTGACAATTATTTTGCTGACACTAAGGATAAGCCGTACTACAATGATGACTATGATATTGATGATGTGACAGGGATGTCTTACAGCTAGGACAGCCAGGGACAGGTTACGGGACCAGTTCAAATATCTGTAGACCAGCGTGGCCCTTATGTCAAGATAAACCTGCAAGGATCTCCTAAGGAGTTCCTTGTTTATACTGGTACCACGAAAAGCTCTATTGCCCGGCACCTGCTCCCTGGGGCGCCTCTGTCTGGCCATACGAACGTTTTGGTGGGGTTTTCAGGAGTACCGGTTGTAAGCCCCATTTTGCACCCCCTTGCTCTTACCATTGGTTCTTTCTTTTAACATATAATTGTGGTGAGAATTTGATAGGTTTAGATCCACTAAAGAAGCTGCATGCTACTATCTATTGTTCCCCTGACGGTGTTTATATTACAATGGGTCCGGATGCAGGTACTAGACAGTGTCTATCTAAAGATGCCCCCCTTCCACCTGAATTTTATCAAGTACGCCCTACACTATGGCCACTGGTGATACTGATGTAGGCTTATTACATATATCTCCAGTTTCTATACAAGTTAAGGACAATGCAATATTGCCCCGCATTCCTCAGTATAATATACCACAGGCAGGAAAACGGGCCCTTCTTCAAATAGTTCAGGATTTTATACGCAAGGGATTTGTCGAGGAGACTACAGGTAATTTATGCAACAGCCATATTCTTCTGGTCCTAAAAAGGACACTTTCAGATTCCTCTGATAAAGTTGCTGATGTATATCGTTTTGTGATTGATTTGCGAGAAGTAAATAAAATAGTACTTCAACAATTCCCAGTGCTTACTGATACTTTTAACAATGAATCCAACCACTGCCACGTTTTTCTCTGTGATTGATTTGAGAAATGCATTCTTTAGCATTCCCATACACCCAGATAGTAGGTATTTGTTTGGATTTACGCTAGCTGGCAAAGTTTCAGTTTCAGTCACGCTTCTCAAGGCTATACTGAAAGTCCTAGTATTTACAGCCAAGGATTGAAAGGTCAGTTGGATTCACTCTCACTTTCTCCAGGTAATGTTTTAGTACAGTATGTGGATGATTTTTTAATTGCTTCTGACACGGAACAAGGTTGCAAGGATAGTATAGTGAAAATATTGTTACACCTGGCGCATCATGGACATAAGGTATCTCTTTCGAAACTTCAGTATTGTTGAAAGGAGGTCACCTATTTAGGTCACCTACTGTCAAAGGAGAGTAGAAGGTTAACGCCAGAACGCATCACTACCATCACTAAAATGCCCCTTTCGCAAACTCAAAAAGATGTGTGCGCTTTTATAGGAATTACTTCCTACTGTTGACAGTGGATTCTCTAATTATTCCCTATTAATCAAACCTCTGCTTCCATTAACAATGAAAGAAGTGCATGAGCCTTTGCCTTGGATGCCTGATGGTCAGCACTCTTTTTAACAATTAAAAGCTGTGCTTTGCTCTGCTCCAGTGCTAGGCACACCTAATTATAGAAAACCTTTTGTGCTCTACGTTCACGAGATGGCTGGTTATAGCCCCTTCTGTCTTGACTCAAAGATTTGGTGACAGAGACCATGCGCTTATTTTTCCGCTGTGATTGACCCTGTTGCACGAGCCCTCCCGAGCTGTCTGCGAGCAGTTGCGGCTGAGGCCACTTCAATCAGACAATCAGCTGGACGTGTACTCGAAACTGAACTCACATTTATGGTACCTCATGCTGTGGATACACTTTTGAATAAAACAAGGACACAGCACCTCACCAGTGCACGTCTTACTGGCTATGAATTGACATTATTTGCTAAGCATATTACGATTAAAAGATGTGCCACTCAGAATCCAGCCACATTAAAACCCCACCCTTCCGAGAACAATGCAGTCGACAATCATAAATGTATTTTCCGAACAGAGGAAGAGACGAAAGGACGGGTAGACTTGACTGATGTTCCCTTATCTGATCACCAAGGAGAACTATATGTTGATGTCTCTTGTTTTAAATAACCATGGCCCATGGTCCAGCTCATATTAGTGCAAAAGGCATTTGTAAACTATTGGCCCCGGTTTGGTGTAATAATAATATTTCCAGAACGGCTGTGCATTTAGTGAAAAACGGTATGATTTGCATGAGGCACAATCCAGGGAAGAGTACCCCTACACGATCTGGTAACTTTGCACTACCTACATTCCCATTTGAAGTCCCCCAAATGGACTTTATTGAGCTGACATTTTGTAATAATCTCAAGTATGTCCTAGTGGTTATAAGCACGTTCAGTAAATGGGTTGAGGCTTACCCCACTAAAGATAATACGGCTACCACAACTGCGAAAGTACTCCGTAAAGAGTATTTTCCTCGATTCGGAGTGCCTCGAATTATCTGGAGGCATAACGGGTCTCATTTTAATGGAAAAGTGATTAGGCTAATATGTGACGGCTTGCACATTAAGCAGAAATTTCATGCTGCCAATCACCTGCAGCCAGCAGGTCTGGTAGAGAAGTACAATGGTACACTCAAACTGAAATTGGCAAAAATTCAGGAAACAACAGGGTTGAGATGGCCATATGCCCTTCCTTTGGCTATTTTGTCAACTAGGACTACAGCACACTCTAGAACTGATTTATCCCCATTTGAGGTAGTGTTTGGATGCCCAGCCAATGTCTGGGGCATTCCTCGGCCTAAGAAGTATTCTGATATTGAATATCCGGTATTGCTTGATTATCTTGGACAATTGACAGAAAGTTTGTGTTCTATTCACCAACAGGTGCGAGAGTCCTTACCTCCTAAACCAGTGGGACCTGGCCACAACATCCAGCCTGGTGACTATGTTCTCGTCCGCAGTTTTCAGAGGAAGAAAAGTTTGGAGCCCAGATGGAAAGGTCCAGAGCAAGTTTTGTTCGTAACACAGATGGCTGTAGAGGTTGCTGGTCGAAAGAACTGGGTTCATGCAGCCCACTGCAAAAGGATGCCTTTGCCGTTGCCTTATGACCAGTGGGTCAAGGAGGGAATAGGAGACGTTGAATGTTAACAAGTGCCCCGATTTGAGCCATTTAGTGATGCACAATTAATATGGACCCAGAAAGACAATGTCCCACCAGAAATACGAGCTATCCAGGAGCCTCTCTTCAGTGATCAAACGGTGCCTGGGGCTGCCAGGTACGATTTACGTCCTCGGACGAGGACCACCAAGCCTAAGGAGAAAAAAAGATTAGGGATGGACTGCACAAGATAGGAAAGTACTGAGTAGCAGTACCATTCGAGGGATTGGAGCCAGTGGAAATTCTATATTTGTTTTGCTTTTGTTGTTTAAACATTAGTTAGGGAAAGGTATACTCTGAGAGTATACCACCTTTATCAGCGTGGGATAGATTAGGAAAAGAGCTTAGGACAGAGCAGGCTCCACCGCCAGTGCTCAAGAGTGCCAGCTGATTGATGGACAATAGGAGCCTGTGCCAGTGAGGCTTCGATGGACACTGGGAACATTCATATTTTCCTTGCATTTCTTTCTTTCAATTCATTATGCATCCTTTCGGCAGGAAAGTTGATGAGGAGAAGCAGCAAATTGTCACTGTACCACATAGTGTGATCTGGTCAATGCTGAGTAAAATTGCATGTGCTGTTTTCCTAATAGTGGTGATAATAATACTATGTGGAGTATCATGGTTTTTGGAGAATGCATATGGTGTACCCGCACTTAATAAGGGTAAAGCCATTCCCCGAGACATGCTAAAAGGGCTGTCCCAAGTACTGTGTTTGTGAAGACCCATAAGAGGTTCTTTGGGAAAGGAACAGCCTGTTATCCCACCCGATCTGTCACTAGCCTATGGACGGCGTACGCCTTGTCACTTGTGAATTATACGTACACTCGGACACCTCAGTTTGCCGAAGTAAAGGTAATGTTTGGATTTGGTTATCCTGCGCCATGTCTGTATCATAAAGAGCCACAAGGAATGGGTTACTCAGGTTGTAACAATAATACCTATTGTTATAATTTTTATATGGAAGAACAGAATATTACACTGGTAGTTTGGCATTACAAGCAATTGACAGTACCGCGGGAGGCTGGTTATTATCCTGCCTGTTGTCCCATAGAGAATAGCACGGACACTTCACTGTTCATTAATTGTTCAGGGATAGTATTGTTTACAAATACAGTCCCCTTGGAGAATAAAAATGATTAGAACACTTTGGGAATGAACTCCAGATACGCAGCAGTGTTTTATCAGGGGCCAATATATGCGCATCCAGAGTTTTTCTTTCTGTCCAATGGGACTTATTCCAGTGTCCACAATGGCACCGAGGATGTAGCCCTTGGGATGGTACTGCCATTGGGTGTTCCATCTAAATATGTTTGACCAAAAACAAGATGGGTAAAAAGGACCCTAACAAAAGAATTCTATTAAGGAGTAATGGATTTGGAGAAAATAGCTATAGTAATGGTATTACATTTGGATTTATCCTGTCCTCCATTTTTACGCTGGGTGGTACCGCCATGGCCAGGGATGAGAAAGCTAGGGAATATTTTGGATGTAAGTTACAGATACTATCCAATACTACAGTGGCAGCCTTGTTCAACATCATTACTCAGTTAGAAAGCATGCAGGTGCATGCAGAACAGACTAGATATGCAGTGGATTTCATCTTGGCAAAGAGTGATGGTGTATGCGCAGTGGTCGGCGACCATTGTGTGGTTGGTATAAAGAATTTGGAAAAGAATATAACACAACATATTATGGATATTATTGACAACGTTAAAAGAATGGAAAGTGGGAATTGGAGTTGGTCCCTTTTTGGCAGTTGGGGTTGGATCCTTAAAGAAATTATTTATCTTATTGGGGTGTTAGTGCTCTGTTGTCTCCTTATTCAATGTCTTTGATAAGTTTCAGCTTTGCAACCATACTTCCCCCGGAACCCAAAGACTTTGGTTTCCTGGAAGCTGTTGTTGTTCTTATCGTGCCACTATTTTCATGCCCAAACAGAAAATATCAGCCCATGTTATAAATACCACTATGATGCTTTGGGAGGATATTGATGACCCTATGAATATTGATGAGGAAATATTTGAGGATTCCTCCCTCCTTGCTTTTCCACTTTCTAATGTTGATTCGTATCATTGCGGGTGCATAGGGCACACTCATGTTACATTCAATGAAGGTGAAACTGTACCAATTACATGTAATTGATATTTATACACCAATGCAGAAAATGCGTTTTGCACCAACAGAAAAGATTCTGACGGAGGTACAGACTGCTGTGGTGAGAGAGTATTGGTTCAAGGGAAACAAATAATTGTCTGGACTCCAGTGCAGGCCTTAGAAGATGTCACAAAAGCTAGCATTCCCAACACAAAAGCATTACATCCGAGATGGATACCATGGGCAACTCTCTTACTGCAACAGATGAAGACTACAGATTTGACTCTACACTTCAAACACAGGCATATTTGCAATACCAAAATGACTATCCTCTGCCTAATGAAGTAATGTCTCTTGATCAGTATGATTAATTCATCTATACTGACGGTTCTTCACAGGCCGCCATATGGACAAAGCACCAGTACTCAGCAGCGTACGCTGCCATGATGGGTCACATGCAGGATTGAGAATTCCATTCTGAGAAGACCAACCCACAGAACTCAGGGAGCTAATTTTGGCACTGGAGAATACGAATCCTGAATTCCCCACACTTTTAATGTGAGATTCGTATTATTGTGTCCAGTTTTATAAAGAGTACCTTCATTATCGGAGCCAATCCAGATTTAGAGATTCTAAGGGGTGCACCATTAAGCACAAACTACTTTGGGGACAGGTGGCTAAGCTAAAAGAATGCTTGCCACAGACTCATGTGATGCACACATTGAGTCTTCAGTGTATAGGAATACATGTTGCAGGGAATTCAATGGCTGACAAAGGCGCAAACCCAGCAGAGCAAACTGCTGCTGTCGCTGTGATTACTCGTTCTAGTAAGAGGATAGATAGAGACACCATGATGGCGGTCAACACTGCATGTGAAGACACCCATTTGCCAAAAGGCTTTCCAGTGAAGTACTCTTACCAGTTAAGTACGCAAAACATACCTTTTGCTCATATTTCTGGAGTGGAGGATAGAGTAGTACCAAACTCAGATCGCAGGTTAGGTTTGATCCTAGCAGCACATGAGGGCTTTGCCTCTGCACAACGCTATTGGTGGCCAGGTCTTAATAAACAGACTATGGACTTAGTCCTTAAATGCAACATCTGCCAGCAGATAAAGGGTTCCACTGTAGCATGCCCACCACAGACACCACTCTTAAAATCAAACAAGCCTCTTGCTTGTATTTATATGGACCACTGCGGCCCCTTACAATCGAATGGGGCTTACAAATACAGCTTGGTTGAAGTGGATTCCTGCTCTCGATTCCTATGGGTTTGGCCACAATGATCGCCTGACACTCTAACTGTTATCAAAGACTTTTAAATCTTCATTCGGTCATACGCAGTTGGCACATTCCATTCGGAAGAGGGACTGGTGTTCGCCTCTAAGGCTTACAAAGACACCATGGGAAAATTGGGTGTGAACATTCGCTATTCCTCCCCCTATCATCTCGAGGGAAATTCAGTAGTGGAGAGGGAGAAACAAGACTTAAAGCAGTCTTTAACAGCGAGGGCATTAGGCTCAGGTTGCAGTTGGGTCCAAAGAGCACTTAATAATCTGCCTAGAAAATCCCTGGGTGGTCGAACTCCCTACGAGATCCTATTTGTGGTTAAGATGTGGGTACCTGACCTCGACAATTCCAGCACAGTGGCATTAATGAAAGTTTTTGGCTGTTTTACAGGAACTAAACAGTTTCCGGAGCGCTCAGAGCAATGTCCAAGTAAAACACACAGCCACTGGACAAGTGAAGGCAGCACCAGTGGCTCCTGGTTGGATCCTCCTTTGGTCACGTGGAACCTGGCTCTTGTCTTCGTGCATCTGTTTTGGACTACCACTTCAGTGACTTCTCTCGGGGGCGTCGGGTTCGTGCCCCCATAAGCATAGATCTTAGCTTTAGTGGGCATAACTTGAGGCCGTGGGACCAGTTTGCAGAATTGTGTTGTGTCCATAACATTTACGGACGCACCATTATCAATGAGGGCAGTGATCTGAACTCCACTGAGTTCAACTTGGCACATGACCAGTGGTAATTTGCGATGATTTTCTCTGCCAGTGAATGACCCAGGGAACACCTCTTCATTGTCATCTTCAGGGCAACCCACAGTCGCAGCGCAATGTTCACATAGTCCTCTCTGACAGTCCTCGCCCCAAGTAATTGGAGCCTGTCGCTGGACCGCTACTGCAGCACACCCTGGCAAAGCGGTTTGTGCAACCACAATTCATACAGGGCTTTCTCTGAGCCCGAAACACGTTTGGTGTGGGACATGCCATGCCAATTTCTACAGGTCTTCTCGCCTTTCTTGGGGGCGCTGTACCCATGTAGCCTTGCAGGGTGTTGCTGGATAGCATCTACTTATTCTTCCTTGACTTCCACAAGTTTTGGGGTTGCAGGCTTGCCTGCTTGGTGACTGAGGGCTTCCCCATGTCTTCAGCCAGGCTGTCTGCTATCTCGTTGAGAATGGGCCAGGAGGAGTATGTCGTTTAGAGTGCTGCACGGTTGACGCAGGATTAGCTTTCTCAGGCTGGATGACCGACATCCCTGGATAATCTCAACACTGATTTAGTCTGGCCAATCAATATTTGTGCAGGTGCTTGCCAATTTGCGTTAGCAAGCTTAAAATGGGTCTACAGATTTGTCTTCATTCTGGCAGGCCTGCCGCAATTTGAATCTCTCATAGTCATGGTATAGTTGCCGGTTGAAGGGCAGCTACAGTGGCATCAAAGTCTTCATCGGCACCAGTCTCGGCGAGAATTTCGAATAAGTCAAAAAGTTTGGCACTTCTCATGTGAAGCATCATTGAGTGTTTGACTGTGCCATCTGTTTTGCGTGTGGCATAAAAGTAATGTTCAAGGCATCCCACTCACTGATGCCACCGTGGAGCGGCGGTCGCGGGATCCGCTAATTGGCTGAAGGGCGGTAGCGCATTGACTGGCGCGTGTGCACAATGTTGAGGAATGGGGGCTTCTGTATCTCGTGGCGGGGAGGACATGCTGTTGCCTTGGGCGTGTCACGCACATATGGCCCAGAGTACTTGGTTGCCGCTCACAGTGATGGTGTGGAAATCGAAAATAACTGCTGTTAGCATGAGCTGTAGCCATCTTGTTTGCAGCATCCATTTTGTTAGCCTTGCGATTCTTCCATCATCACTGTTGCTTGCTTTTCTATTCTGCTTGAGTCATCAGCTTTAGTTAACTCCTTCTATTCTAAGCTCAAGCAATGTATATGTGCTGAGAAAAGGCCTGTAGCTGCTAGAATGCACCTGACTAAAGACATAACTGTCAACTGTGTCTTGCAACTGTAAGCAGTTCTGTTCCCCCTCCCACTTTGCTAGCTAACTGATTTCCCATCTGCCCATGTCTGGCTGTAACTATTCCTGTGTATGCTTGTACCTTCTATTTGTAACTACATGCTTACTCTACAACAAAGGGTGTATATAAGCACCATGGTCTCTGTATTCCATGTACTACCTCAGGCAGCACTTGAGAGTGCTGTGTGGACGTAGTCCCACTCATGAGTGATTAATAAACTTGTTGTTTGAATTCCAGCTTCAGTGCCAATCTCTATTTTGTTGGTTTAAGGACCCGTGGCCAGAGAAGGGTGACCCCTGCACCGGTGTGCCCCTTAAAAGAAACATTTCCACAGTTTGGCACCCAACTTGGGACTCATCGGCGACGCGGCCGCCCGAAGGAGTGGTCTTGACGGAGGAATGGAATCTTGCTGAGGAGAGGTTCTGCATGAGGAGACCCTTGTCTTTGCAGACCGACGCGACTTTGCCGGTTTTCTCGATTTGACCCTCCACGTGGTGGCTGGTCCCGACTGACATTTCCTTTGGCGCAAGTTTGGCAATGACCATTAGGTCGACCAAGAGATTGGCAGTTGGAGGTTGGAGACTATTGTTTGGTAAGGTCGCTGAAGCAGCACTCTTGATTTTGGATTTGCTTGGCCAAGATTCTGGTTTTGTTTGTTTGTTTATCTCTTGCAAAAGATAGAGGCGGGTAATGGGGAGATTTTTTCTCTACTTTGACATATACCTGGGATAAGTAATATTTTACAAAACATTGGCAGCATGCCTGCTCCAAGCACACTCCATAGGTTGTGTTGCTGTCTTGGTGGTACCAAAATGGATTTAAAAAGACGTCAGCCGGCTCCCCCAGAGGGGACACCTAATAGGCATATGTATGTTAAATATGGTATTTCTTCCATAATGTATAGTACACTGCGGAACAAATATACGAAAAAGGATCCTGATTTACGATGGCCTGTGAATGGGTCATTTGATTTTAAAAAGATTCAGTATGTAGAGCAGTGTTTGTGTAAGCATAAGAGTCGACAAGATATGTTTGATTGTGTACGAATGTGGGAGAAAGAAGTGCAAGAGAGAGTGAGGAAAGAAGAATCTAAAGCAGAAAAAGAACAGCGTAAAACGATATATCAAAAAGTGTTAGAATTAAAAAATAAAGAGATTAATGCAATAAAAGAAAAAGAAGAAAGGGAGCGTTGTTTAGAGGTAACTGGCCAGTACCCTATTAGGCGCCCTATTTATCCCATACCTAATAAACCACAGGATGATTCCATCTGGTTAGATCGACCTCCGCCTCCGTATAAATTTCCCTCTGCCCCTGAGGATGATCTTTCTGAAGAAGAACATCTTTCTTCAGATGATAAAGACTTAGATAAGCAAGATGGGCGGCACACTCGCTCTACTTTGACTGTTGATGAAAAAGCCACTATCAGATCCACTGCTCGCAAAGAAGTTCATGGGACTACTTCTGCCCCAGACCTTGTAGCAATGGTTCAGCAGTGGAAGGATTTAGAGCAGCTATATTTTGTAGAGAAGTTTACTTGGGAGGTAATTCTTGGTTTTAGAAACGTTTCTAAAAACTTAGAGCCCACTGATATCAATTCTGATTATAAACAATTTAATGATGGAACTTTTCTTTTTTCAAATATACCTGATTTAATTAGGAGAGTAGTTAAATTAAGACATGATACACTATGTTTAAAAGCGGAGCAAAAATCAGCTGGTAAAGTTAAAACTGCACAAACAGTTCAGACCCCAGTGCAGAAAGAAGATGTTTTGGGGACAGGCCCTAGTGATACTGTGGTTACTGTAAAACCAATGCGTGAAGCTGCACCTCTGTATGTTTCACCAAAGGGTACGGGAACAAGTGCTGATAAAGATTCAGATGATGCAACAGGATATTTTGTCTATAATTGGGTCTATACTCCCTGGAGTAGAGCAGATGTTATGGCTCTTAAAGCTGCTTTGCCTGATCCACGGAAATAGCTATTAGCTCCTGTACTATGACTCTGCCAGATATTGACATGTTTTTTGGAGACTTATTTTGCCCCCTGATATGTGGAGATCAATTCGGAAGGTAGATGATAATGTAGCCTATGGTGATACTTGGGTGCATTTGGAGGAAACAGATGCGGCTAGAGAGCCTGCGCAGAAACCACGACAGAAGATATTAGATCTTCCCAAAGCTATTCTGACTAAATTGAAAACTCTTATACCCCCTAAGAAAATAGATTGGACTACATTAGCGTCTTGTAAACAGAAAGCGGATGAATCAGTTTCTGATTTCTTTCCGTGATTTGAAGAGACATTTCATGATTTTAGTGGGCAGTCATTGACAGATGACACGTGTAAGCATCTGTTCGTCGACAAATTTGTGACTAACATGTTGCCAGAAATAGCTAGTCGCCTAAAGGCCAGCAAGAGTTCATGGACTACTTCTTCCCCAGTCTCCCTTTTGACTATGGCCCAGTATTATGAATGTCAGGAATTGGAAGCAAAAGGCAAGGAGCATAAAAAGGTTAAGGATTTAAAAACGAAAGTTATGATGGCTCAAGTCTATGGTCCACCATTTAGAGGAGGTGGACGTGTGATGTATCGCCCTGGTGTACCCCCTTTCCCTCGAGCAACTTTGTCTTCTGATCAGTGTGCCTATTGTAAAGAGATTGGGCATTGGCATTCTGAGTGCCCCCTGTTGCGAGGTCAGCAGTATCAGCGGGGTAGAGGAAGTATGAGAGGCCGCCCAGGGAACTCAGGAAATAGGGGAGGCATGGATAATCGTACCAGATTTGAGGCAGTTGAACACAACTAATTCCTTTGATAGAGGAAACCAATATCAAATGTCTGATTATTCGGTTGATGGTCTCAAGGATTCTGATTATGCATAGGAATGCCTAGGATGGGGTAAGGAACTGGTTGAGGTCCCAGTAGATCAGAGGGGTCCCTATGTTGACGCACACGTCTTGGGTTCTACTGATCAGTTCCTGGTTGATACAGGAGCTACTCAGAATGCTCTGTCTAAACAAGTGGTTTCTAGGGCTCCCCTAACTGGCACAATGATAACATCAATAGGGTTCGATGGGACACCAACACTTAACCCACTATCACAGCCACTTGCATTTAGTCTTGATAAATTCACTGCAGCATGTCTATTTCAGCGTTCCCCTAACACGCCGGATAACATTGTGAGTATCGATATGCTTAAACATTTCTGTGCTGCAATACGTTGTTCCCCAGAAGGTGTGTGTGTTATTTTAAATAACTATCCAATGTTTGAGAGGTCTTGTCTCATTAAAGAGGATGTTGCACTGGCATCGCAAGCTAGTACTTTGTGGGCTACATCAGATACCGATGTGGGACACATGGTTATTCCACCAGTACATATTCAAGGGAAGGAAGGTGATTCGTTGCCTCGACTGCCCCAATATAAAATATCTCGGGAAGACGAAAAAGCATTAATACACATTGTTCAGGATTTTAATCAAGGTGGGGGTTGTGGAAGAAGTTCCTTAAAATACCTGTAATAGTCCTATTCTTCCTATTTGGAAAAAGGATACTGACACTAAAATTTACAGATTCATCATTGACTTACAAGAGGTCAACAAAATAGTGGTGCCTCAATACCCGGTAGTCTCTGACATTACGACACTTCTTACTATGGTTCCTCCTACTGCCACTACATTTAGTGTGATCGATTTGAAGAATGCATTTTTCTCGATACCCATTCATCCTGACAGCCGTTATTTGTTCGGCTTCACTTTGAATAATCGATCATTCAGATTTTGTCGAGCTCCACAGGGGTATACAGAGAGGCCTAGCATTTATAGCCAGCCATTGAAAAGGCAGCTTCACTCTCTCCCTGTACCAAAAGGGGTGGCTCTTATTCAATATGTCGATGACATCTTGTTGGCTGCTGATACCCCTGAACAGTGTGAAGAAGGAACACTATTATTATAATCATTCCTTGCCTCTCATCATCACAAAGTCTCTCGGAAGAAATTGCAATATTGTAGACAGCAGGTTACCTATTTAGGTCACCTCCCGTCTAAGGAGGGTCGTGCACTCACACCAGATCTCATTCAAGCTATTTTAGACACGCCTGTGCCCAGTACTCAGAAGGATGTTCGTGGACTCATAGGCCTTACTTCTTTCTGTAGGCAGTGGATCCCTAGCTTTTCTCACATTGTTAAACCCTTGTTGGCCCTTTTGACTAAAGACACTCCGATGCCCCTCCCATGGACTACTGAATGCCAGAATGCTTTTCAACAGTTACGTCAAGCTCTTTGATCTGCACCAGTATTAGGAACTCCAGACTACACCAAGGCCTTCACACTCCATGTACACGAGAAGGACGGTTGCGCTCTCTCAGTTTTAACACAGACACACGACGATAAGCAGCGCCCTTGTGCATATTTCTCAGCTGTTCTTGATCCAGTTGCCCGTGCGCTGCCTGGGTGTTTTCAAGCTGTTACAGCAACGGCTGAGTCCATACGTCAGAGTAAGGGAATAGTCTTGTCACATAGATTGCTTGTGCTAGTACCCCATTCAGTTGATGCTTTGTTAAATCAAACAAAAACACAGCGTTTGACTAGTGCCCGTTTGACAGGCTATGAATTGACACTTTTGGCCCCTCATATCACACTGAAAAGATGTTTGACTCTGAATCCTGCTACATTATTGCCATTTCCAGCTACTCAGTCTCAGTCACAAGAGTTACATGATTGTATATCCCTTACTGAAGAACAAACAAAGGGTCGTGTTGACCTACAAGATACGCCTTTGGAGTGGATCATGATTTGGGGCAACTCTGGAAGGAAATAGGCTTTCTTACTTCACATGGGACACAAATGGTGCATGGGGAATTAGTAGATAATCTCCTTACTGCCTTGACATATCCTAAGAAAGTGGCAATTGTTAAGTGTAGTGCACACAAGAAAGTGACAGATAAAATAGGAAAAGGAAATGCCTTTGCAGATTACACAGCTCGCGAGACTGCAATGCAGCAAAGCACCAAATCTATGTATGTAGTTAAGTCACAGGCTGAATATTGTCATGATGCCAGACAAGACGTTCTGGACATGCAACGATCTGCTTCTGTTGATGAATTAGATCCATAGTCTAAGGAGCGAACATTGGATGATGAGTGCTGTTGGAGGGATAAAGAAATGACAAAATGGAAGTTATCCACAGCCTATTTACATCCTATGATTCACATGGCACATTGGCCGGCACATGTTGGAGCATCCTCAATGGCAATGCAACTTATGCAAGTTTGGGAACATCCAGATATTGCCGGCACAGCTAAAAAGATAGTCCAGTCTTGTCTGATCTGTCTCCAGTATAATCCTGGAAAGGGAACACGACCTCCAACAGGAGGGTTTGCAATAACTACTACCCCTTTTGAAGTTCCGCAAATGGATTACATCCAATTTGAACGCTGTAACAATCTGAAGTATGTTCTGGTGGTGGTTTGTGCCTTTAGTAAATTGGTGGAGGCATACGCCACGAAAGATAATACAGTTCTTACTACAGCGAAGGTGCTCCTAAAGGAGTTTTTCCCCAGATTTGGAATTTGTTGAGTTTTGTGGAGTGACAACGGACCCCATTTTATTGGGCAAGTTGTTGAGTATCTCATGAAAGGGTTGGGAATTGAGCAGAAATTTCATGCTGCTTTTCAGCAGGACTAGTAGAACGTTACAACTCTACCCTCAAATTGAAGTTGGCCAAAATACAGGCTTCCACATCTTTGAAATGGCCTGATGCACTGCCCTTAGCATTGCTATCTATTAGATCGATACCACATACACGATCTGGCCTCACACCGAATGAGGTGGTTTTTGGAAGGCCAATGAATATTTGGGGGATTGCTAAGCCACGCCCTATATATGATGTACCGTGTGTATTGATGAGCGACTATTTGTCTCAGTTGACTGACAGCTTTTCTTCTATTTATCAATAGGTTCGGGAGACTCTTCCAGATAGGTCGCAGGGTGAGGGTCATGATCTACGGCCTGGTGACTTTGTTCTGACAAAGTCCTTTCAGCAGACCAGCTCCTTGGAGCCTCGTTGGCGTGGCCCTGAGCAGGTGCTCTTGGCTACCAGGACTGTGGTTCAAGTGACCAACCGGAAGAACTGGGTTCATGCGACACATTGCCGGAAAGTGTTGCAGGACCTAGTGAGCCCAGCTGCGTTGGCAGATCACTGCGACATCTTCGTCACAGAGAAAGGACAAGCCACGTCACCTGAAGGGCCTGAGGAAGTCTTACCGGACCACATGATCCCTGGTACATCTCGATATCAGCTGAGACCCCGGAAGAAAGACACTTTGTTGCTGAAAAAGACTGTTTGAGCCACTGTCCTGGGTAGTGAAAGAATGAGTTACAAAGGGGGGTAATCTTTTAGTGGCTACTCGTCTCAACCTCAATGAAGAAACAAACGTCTGCCCAGGACCTTAGGGCACCATTGGTTTTTCTACGACGAGATGAACATGCCTAAGGAAAAGAAGTAAGCAGCTGCAAGAGTTTGTGATCGAAAGAGCATGTTCATTATTGGACTCACTTCGATTGTTGTTATTATTGCTACAATAACATCGGTTGTACAGAGAGTAGCTCCTGCTCAAAATCTACTGACTGCTACTACTCCTGTCCCCATTGAACACCACTATTTTTCTCTTCCTTATCATAAGCAGAAGCACAGAATGTCCTATCTCAACAATACGTTCATTCAAATGTTGCATCACACCCACAATGCTATAAACATTACAAACTGTTCGGTGTGTGGAATGATGCCAGCTCATCAGAAAAAGGGAGGGACGCCTTTTATTCCTTTACCGTTTTCACATAATGTTCCTGCAGAGACTGGTTTGCACTATTGTGGGCTTCTCATATTGGTAATACTACCAACTTTGATGTAGGAAGACTTAATGCTCAGTTAAATAGAATCTGTTACCCTGATGAGGAAGGAGATCCACAAGCTAAAGGAACTGTATGGGAAACGGAGGAGTATCGTCGAGGAAATTCCTCCACACAATATGTTTTCCCCTACATTCGAACTATCAAGGGTAACAGACCTCCTGTTGTAGCTGTTACTAGAGCTCGAGCAAACCTTTGTGTGAGCAGTATTGGCAATATCCCTGTGGGAAAAAGTGACTGTACCTTAGTGTTGAACATTACTGGAATGAACAATAGCAGTTTTTAGCTAATGCTAAAAGGGTCGTCTGTGGAAATCGAAAATAATTGCTGTTAGCATGAGCTGAAGCCATTTTGTTTGCAGCATCCATTTGATTAGCCTTGTGATTCTTCAGTCTTCACTGTTGCTTGCTTTTCTATTCTGCTTGAGTCATCAGCTTTAGTTAGCTCCTTCTATTGTAAGCTCAAGCAATATATATATGCTGAGAGAAGGCCTGTAGCTGCTAGAATGCACGTGACTAAAGACATAACTGTCAACTGTGTCTTGCAACTGTAAGCAGTTCTGTTCCCCCTCCCACTTTGCTAACTAACTGATTTCTCATCTGCCCATGTCTGGCTGTAACTATTCCTGTGTATGCTTGTACCTTCCATTTGTAACTACATGCTTACTCTGCAACAAAGGGTATATATAAGCACCATGGTCTCTGTATTCCATGTACTACCTCAGGCAGCACTTGAGAGTGCTGTGTGGACGTAGTCCCGCTCATGAGTGATTAATAAACTTGTTGTTTGAATTCCAGCTTCAGTGCCAATCTCTATTTTGTTGATTTAAGGACTCGTGGACAGAGAAGGGTGACCACCAGGGCCGGACTGGGAACCAAAACCGGCCCTGGCAAAGTGCTCGGCTGGCCCCCTCGGGGCTTGGGGGAGCCGCTGAGCTCTTTGCCAGGGCCGGTTTTCGGCCGATATTGTTACAGGCCCGATTTTGCAGCTATGCTGCAAAAACGGCCCTGTAACAAAATCGGACCCCGGGGGCCCAAACCCGGCCCCCACCCCTGCGGCGCACCGGGGGATTGCCCGGTGCCAGCTACGGCCAGTCCGGCCCTGGTGACCACCGAACCGGTGTGACCCTTAAAAGGCACATTTGCACAATAGGACCCCTTGTATTGTGCTGTGCCTGATTGTTTCCTGCTTTTACCCTGCTAAGAACTCCCCAGTTTGGCTTGCGTGGCTACTCTTTATGGTAGATTGTCTTTGTCCACTTTTGTAGTGTCTGCACTTATACTGCTTTCATATTAGGCCTCCTCCATTGCCCTTTTGTTGCGTTTCTTTTTCCATGGGCAGTGCTAGGGCGGTTGACCTCGAATCTGGGGAACTGGGTTCGAATTTCAGCAATGACGCTGAACGTCCTGTGATTCTGGGCAAATCACTTAATCTCCCCGTGCCTAACAAAAATTAATATATCCTCATGTAATGCAACTGGTGCTATGTAAAGCGCTCTGATACCCGATTTGGGTCAAGTTTGTGCTATATAAAACTCTGTAAAAAAACAAAACAAAAATAAAAAACGTACATATACACTAATGCCTTCTTAATGTCAAGGACCTCCCAAGTAATTAGAAACATCCTCAAGGCAGACATACTTTTAAATAGATGGTTTGCCACATGTTGCATCATGCCCCAAACCACTGGTGCCACATTACAACAAAATCTCCTCCTGCTGTCCCCACCTAAAATCCCAGGCGCCATCGGACCAACACTCAATTTATGTGATCAAGGCCTCTTCAAATCCTTCATGTCATGCTTCATTCCTCCACCTTCCTCTCAACCTCCTCATTCCTGTTGATATGCCTCTCGCCCATTCTTGAAACCTAGTTTGCAAGTCTCCGTGCTTTTGTAGCAGATGATAACTTCCTGCATAGTGTGAGAGATGAGGACTGAGCGACAAGGGCCCAACCTGTGTATTACGGGGTTGGAACCCTCCACAAACTCACTTTCGGGGAGCTCAGGGAGCTTTCGCAAACCTATGTGCATCGCTCTCACTTTCTGTAGAGAGCAGTGTCAGGAGGGCGCTTTGTATCACTGCTACGACATACCTGTCAAAAAAATATTACAGGCGATTTCTGATGTCATTTCCTTATACAGGAGAGTTCTGATAAAATATTACAATTCTGTTTCGAGACTTGACAAAACTATCCGGTTTATTAGAAAAATTATAAGAGCCTTGGGTTCTCTATATCCCCTGATTTCTACACATCAATACTGATGTCAAACACCCTGCTTTCCTGTCTGAATTAATTAGTAAAAATAAATAAATAGTGAATTCTTTTGATGGGCTTGCCAGCACGGGCTAATAGTGTACGAGTCTTGGTTCTCTAATTACCCTAATTTTTACATACCAATACTGACGTCAAAGAGTCTGCTTTCCAGTCTGAATTAAATGTACAAAAAAATGTTTTATTTTGATTGGTTTGCCAGAGCGTGCCAATTTTTGAACAAACCAACAGTAGGGGGAGGTTAAAAAAGTGAAGAATACTTAGTGAGCATATAGCATAATAGCTGCGAATGTACCTACTGTATACTGCTAATTCACCCAGGTGAGTGATTTGTTGTATTTTTCCGTCAAATGAATACGGAAAAATATTAGATGCAACTTAATTATTTCACAATACAAGTAATACAAATGGATACAAACCATTAAGGCAAGGAAACGGTAAATATTGATAAACAGACAAATATAAAAACAAAGAACATTAAACAGAATGTCTAAAAATACGTTGCTGAAGAAGCGTTTTGCTGAGTTACAGTACTACTTCAATGAGCTTTTTTAAATTCATTATGTATGTTTGGAAGAATAAATCTCTCTTACTTTACTAACCACAAAAAGAAAATACCAGTACTCATAAAAGATCGAGATTTAAAATCAAGATAGTTGTATTCTGTTTAAAAGGGGGATAAGTGCACAGGCCCTTCAAATATAAACATTCACGAAAATAAACTGCTAAACCCCACAAACAATGAGCCAGCAAAAGAACCCCCCACCTTTGTGAAACTAGCAATGCTATGCGTGGCACGCTAGGCAACCATCAAAGTTAGGCGCATTCAGAAATACCATTGGCTAGGCCATCAGATCTGGGGTGCACCTTTGTTTAGCCGGCTGCAGAGTAAAATGCCAGTCAGCTGAGAGTTCACAGTTCACTCAGGGGGCTTGTCTGTTGTGGCTCTATTATTCATCAGACAGATAAGATGGGAGAATGCCTTCCTGTGGATGCAAGGGACTGGGGCTGAAGACCACACAAATTTGGCTCCAGAGGGGATAATGGCGAGAGCCTGCCTCGACATTATCTTCTGTGCACCAATTCTGAATGGTCCACTTCATGCTCACACTGCTTGACAAAGTGAACCTTCCACGGGCCAGACAAAATAGCCATTTATCTGCGTTGGGGCATGAGCAGAAAGGAAAGAGCATCAAGGCTGTTAGTTCGGCAGTGTATTCTAGCCAGTGCATCGGTCAGGATAAGCTGTGCAAGAAAGAATGCTGGGTTGACAACAATACACCAGTAAACCTATTTAAAAAGTAGCAAGGACATTCACAGACGCACACACTGTAGTCATTTGAGGCGAGTAATGTTTATTTGATGCAATGTTTATTAATAATAGCTTCTGAAGTCTGTGACAGACCATGCACTGAAATGACATGATAAAAAGTGTGGTTTTTTAGGTCTCGCCTGACCCAGCACAGGCGTTGGTCTGGCGAGACTTATTGAGAGGGCTCCAAAAAGTGCTCCCAGGCCAGCCTAGATCTACAGTGCATGTGCGTGGGCGCGCGCGCCGTGCTTTACCGCGATTACTTTCACACGGCCGCTTTGATGTTTGATCGAGATCACTTTCACTTTCGCGGCGGCACGGCCGCTTGGCATAGCCAATAGGTCTCGCTTGTGGGACCTTATAAGTATTTATTTATGCAACTGTTGCATGGCTAAACACTTATAAGGTCCCAAAGGCGAGACCTATTGGCTATGCCAATGCTTGTTTTAAATAGCGCTTTATACCACACCCGTTTCTACGCACTGTAAATAACCACCATTACCATTGTTTAATTTTAAGTCTTCAATTTACTGTCCTGAAAAGTATGAGGAGGCTCATTTGACATTGCCAGGTTTTAAACTTGTAACTTGTTAATCACAGCAGATGTTGCCAGGTGACACTTTTACCATGGTGCCATCTTGTGATCAGTTTGGTAGTAGCACAGTCAATATGTACATCAGAATTAAATGAAGTCTTTAAAAAAATGCATTCCACAGTGGAAAGAGCTGCAATTGTTTATTTATTTATACAATGTTTTATAGAATGATGATATGTCACCTAAGTAATGTAAGAGCTCTGATGGATCAAATCAGAAACTAGAGAGATACCAACGTGGTTGAGTCTAGCCGAAATGAGCTGAAGGGTTCTATACATGAAGTCTTCAATCGTTCCTTCTTTATGACTGGTTCTAGCTGAATGTAGCCTTAAACAGCTCTCGATCAAGGGTTTACTACCTGGCGGCTGTTGGTTTCAGCTGAATTTTGAGGTATGAGCTGCTTCATCGTTTCAGTCCTGGAGTAACAAGAAACTTAACCCATGTTTTAGCCACTTGAAGGGGAGTTGTTAGTTGTTAGTTGCTATCAGCTAAGAAGAAGCCCACTAGGTTCATAGGTGGTATGCAATGGCTATCCAGCTTATTTATATTTTAGATTCCACCGGGAGCCAGTGGAGTTGATTTTTAGGGCCCACATGACATGATTGTCTTTTCAAATGGTTGGGTACAAGTGCCCTAGTTCATGCTGAAACTAGAAATGATGGGTGATAAGTGGATGTGATGCTCTGCTGAAATTACCCCCATTAAGAATTACTCGTTGTGACTGACTTCTTCAGTTCAACTACGGATTTTAAATACTCCTGTGTACCCATGCCTTTATTGGCTGCCAAACTGCATTCAGCGTGCTAGGTTAGGGATAGACATTGATAATAACATCAGACTTGCATCTTAATTTCACCGCACAAGGTGGCAATGATTCAACTGGGTCTGGTGTTGGGCCCACAAGTAGGCTGAAGATGATGAAATGGTGGCATAGGTTGATGGAAGCTAGTATTGGCGGACTCGTGTGGGTCCGGCAATAAGGGTTGAAACTGGTGCAAGACAAGGGACACAATGGTAGTTTTTCCTTCCAAAATAATAATGATTAATATTATAAGAACAGTAAAGTCCAAGGCCATCTTAAACGGGGGAGTGATTTATATGAAAATGTTGTAAAGTAAGGCTTCTCCTTTAATGAAAAAAAATGCATAATACTAATGTAGTTATAATGCCAATGCACACTCAATACAAGGCACATAATAATCCTGTCACAATAATCATATCCAAAATTCAGGTAGTGGCCGGAAAATGTTAATATACAAGTTGAAATAAGTCACAAATCTGCATCTGACTTGCATATTATTTGGCATTTAAATCTTCATTAAAGTTAACATGCAGGATAAACTGCCCCAAAATAAAAGTGATATCAAGTCTGCATCCTATGAGACAAATATAGCCTCAAAATATCAAAGGGTGCATCACAGTGACCATTCTTATCCCTTTATCAGACAATCATTTAGCCAAATCCATATTTTGCAAAATTGCAATTTTTGTCTGTTCAATAATGAACCTTGTGTTGATGGCTTAAAGTTGGCTACGTTCAGAAGGTGAGAGACACTATTTATTCTAGCTGGGGAAAAGGCACCTTCCAAAACCTCAAAATCGCACAAGTGAATTATGAGAACTTTGAAGAAAGACACCTGATTTGTTCACTTTCTATAGGCTGTAAAGCACACTTAATAGATGGGGAAATTGCACCTTTGATAAGGCCAAGTGCTAGAGATATGGGAGGACAATGTCCTCTTGACATGCAACAGATTCATGTCAATTATGTTGAACTGAGCAGGGGGCAGAGTAAACTTTTAAAGGCACTTCCACCAAGGGGGTCGGTGCAGATTATTCAACAATGTCAGGCTTAGACTCTACGCCTGCCCGGGACCTCCAAAGAGCTTTGCGCACCGACAGGTTCTTCCCCTCGAACGCTACGCGCGTGTGACTTGTTTGGCATTACTTTTGCTGGGCAGTCAGGGATGGCTGTTCCTGGCCATTTGTGGGGTTCATTTTGGAATTCCTTTCGTTGGAGAGCCCAGGACTTCATAGTGGGCTAATGCTTGAGGAATGTTACAGAAATCTCGTTTTAAGGCCGCATTAAACTGCATGAACCCAGTGTCTGGGTTACGAGACTCTGGGAGATATAGCTTTGGTTATGAGTGGGGATACCCATGATAACCATTTCATCCACGGATACAGTTTGTGGTGACAGGAACAATCTTCAAGCTGTGCATTTACGTTAAAGATTCATAACCTATTGATGGTGGATACAGTACAAGCTTTGTATGTTGATTAGCATAGGATTTTGCCAGACACCGATATTTTTGCATACTGTATTTTTGCCGCTTTGACAGGGATTCCCTGTAAGTTCCAGTCATTCTCTCCCCTGTGACGCAAGGCGGGTGGTATGTTATGGTATGTAATTCTGTATGTGTACCCTGCATAAGCAACACCCCTTTTAGGTAATTCATTTGGACGACAGGGGTAACAGGATACCTTATGTTATTTCCTTTCAGAGAATCATTATAACGCCTTCTATATTCTGGTGACCTCTATCTGGAGGCTAGCAGTCTCACCTTGTTGTTTTATAGGTACAGGTATAGGGGAGGTGATAGTAAATTGGGACTTGCTTCTTGGACAACTGTCATTGATGTTGTTTTTTCCATTTTAGATCGCCCTCCCTGCCATTCCCTTCCCTTGCTTAATCACCTCAATAAGCTGTGCTCTAATATCGGTCAGTCTTGGGTATCGAGAGATGGACCATTCTGAGTGACGTTCCGATCCTGAGAAAATGATTGGCTGCCAAGGTTGACAATAGGGCAGTTTGTGAGCATGACCCTTGGATAAAGGTCACCATAATGCGCGCACATGTATTGAATCGACAGTGATGCACACTTTTCTCCATTTTTAGCAGTACAATAATTACAAAAACAGTAATTTACATTTCTAGCACTAAACAAACAGTGCTTTTGCTTTTATATGGTTTTACACAGATTTAGTCTGTTGTTGCTTTTTGTTCAGGATAATTTTTTGAGTGGTCTGGTGTAATTAATTGAAATGTGTCGCTCAAGAGAAATGAAAAGTTACAGTTTTGAAACATCAGCAATGCATTCTGGAAACCAAAACACGGGGAAAGGAGATTTATTTGTAAAATATGCGTCATAAGAAGAAAACATACATTATGTGCTCCAGTTCAACATTCTACATGCACTTTGGAATGGGTGAAAAACATTTGGGCATGTGCCTTTCTTTGCCTTGCTGGCTGCATAAAATGGAAAAAAACAATACTCCATTATGTTTCCTAATTTATCCAGTTGCTTAGCTACCAATATTAGGTAAAAAGGTCGATGTACACAGCATGTCATACATTGTGATCCCTACTAATCCAATTGTCACAATCTCCTCTTTCCCCTACTATTATTCAATCTCCACATTAATTTCCATGGCTCTTTCCTCAGCCACACCAATATTTCTGATCACATGTATGCTAATGAAACTTAGCTATATCTAAAAGCATTCTCACCAGAAGACTTCGATCCTCAAGGATAATCAATCATGGGTGACCTGCTACCACCTACAGTTTAAAAGGAGTATCTTCAAATTCTATCTGGTCTGAACCACACTACTATTATATGTCGGCCCAATATTGACTTGAGTCGGTGGGTATCCTAGACTGCAAACACTCTCTGATTGACTTCACAAAACCGCTACGCGTCGACCTAGACACGAAACTCAATCAACAAGTACACATTAACTCATAAGCAAAAACTGCCAATCATAAACTTGACACCTGTGGGGAATTTTACCCTACCTTCCAGAATCAGACAGCAAGGCAGTGTCGCAAACATTAATTCTCTCGAGACATGGCCTTAAAGGTATGCATGTTCTCCATGATTTCAAATACTCACTTTGCATCTTTCAAAGTGGCACTACAGACTACAATTAGACTAGTACTAGGAACTCAAGAGGTATAGTTAATAATATATAAAACCGTTAATAAAAAAAGAAAATACAGGACAAAGGTAACACTAAGTAAACTAACAGGGAGTGGGATAGGTCTGGTATTTTGGGTAGAATGATAGAGACCCTCAGTTAAGGCAGCCCTAAAATCAACTCGGAATGAGTAGCACACAATTGTCATAAAAGGGTCCTACATTGGTTACTGAGGAGAAATAAGGGCCCTGGTTGGGGGACAGAGCCCTAAGCACTAGAATCACTCCAGGGCTTCTCATCAAAGATACCAATAAAACTTACAGCGTTAGAACAACATATCTAGATGAGTGATCTGGAAAATAAATCAGCTGGAACAGTTGGTTTTCGAAATATAAAGGGGAGAGTCCCCAAAACTCTGCGGAAGGCCAGCCTCATTCCCTGGTAGAAATGCATACCTCATATAAAGAGCTTCAGCTCTTAGCGCAGCCTTTTTTCCAAGGCAAAACGAGGACTTTAACAATGTCATGTATTAAGTATACGAACATAGCAGATATTAACGGTTGCAACCGCAAAGAGAAAGGACTAATTTACAGACAAGACTGGTGCAATCTTAAAAGAACCTGGCAACGACCGGAAGTTAAAATGGCAGGAAAGGGCACCAAGGGTAAGCAGGGCCAAGGATAACCGTTTGGCTATATTCTGACAGCCACAGAAGCTCAGTTTGCAAGCTCTCTTAGAAATACATAAAAAAACAGCCACCATAAGTATAAACTGCATAATTGCTCTCATTACATTTTTCTAAAATAACACTTCACTGCGGTATTCTAGCAAATCATCAGACTTTGTTATCCTTAGAAGATAACTATAGTTCGGTTAAACCATAAATAATAGGGGTTGCCGTGGCCCACTCTGAAATATACGAACATTTGAGATTTCTTCATATTTTAACCTGCAGGTCATACTCAGATTTTGTCAGCAGGTGCCTTAACCTACTGAGATACTTCAAAGGCTCCAAAGTTTTAACTGATAGTGTGTAGTGCTGATATTGAGGCATTCTAAATAAGCACCCTGTATCAACTAAATAATTGAAAATATCTGTTTTCAAATTTCAATTGTAAGAGATACTTAAATAGTGCACCTTTGAATCTTTATTTATTATACTGTTTTTATAGCATATATGAGCCTCGAGCGCAAAAATGAGGTATGTACATTACAATCGCACACGCAGAAAAATCTCCAATTATTTTGTCTGTCTCTGAAGATATAATGAAAGAAAGGAACAAGACAAACTGGTTTATAGGGGAAGATAATCAAATGATTTTCAAGGTTAATTTACAAGCTTGAACTGGGTTGTGGGATCATCACTGCAAAAAATACTGGAGTATTCATCTGCATATTGTGGGGGTTGCAGATAGAGTTCCCCATTTTTGTGGCGTTACCTGGCAACCAGCTAGAGAGTATTCTTTGTTTCATGGACCTTGGAGGCTGAAGGAGCATAGCTTCAGCACTTCGGAGGCAGCAGCTACCCTACGAGGGGTTGTGTTTTTGTACCAGGTGTATCGGTGCACCATGGTGCATGACTTCTTGAACCTGAACAATGCTGGTTCTAGCTTTTTTTTGGAAGCCGGTTAGAGCTGTAAGACCTGGCGTCCTTAGCAATATCTTAAGCACACTCACATGAGTTTACTAGACCTAAAACAGATAACTAAGAGGAAAAGGACTAGGCTGGATGTAAAGATTCAAAGTCCTTCCGAATCTGACAAGAAAAGGATGAACAATCGGGGTAAACCGTTTTGTCAATATTAAGAATATCAAGCTGTTCCCATGAGACATCTGGAAACAAAGAGGCCTCTAAAGATGGACTACCATGTGAAGCAACATAGCTCAGTGAAGTAAGTTCATGATCCTCAGATCTTTGTATAACTTGCAGGCCACAAGTTTAGTTAGAATCCCAGCAGGACAGACATGCCACTTCATTCTTCAGAAGTTGATAAATAGAGTACCATTAAAACATTTAACAGCAGCAACTCGTATTATAGTGCTATGACATGTCAGGCCGTAAACAGCAAGCACAATATGATTAAAAGTTATTATTACTGTTACAATGATGTTTAGGCTAATTCTGAAAAAGGCTAGGTCAGAGATTGTAACTACTAGATAAATTGCAGGACTAATTCACACCCGTTTCGAGATAACAGAGGGCCTTTGGGAACCATTAACAATCTACTTCAATAAGACCTATATCTAAAGTACTATAATGCCTGCAATATCATCGTACACCTAACGTTGCATAGTTTACTCACAAGCAAAAGCTTCTTGCGAAATATAAAACTCTTTTCGACATTAAGACGCAGTCACTGCTATCATGCATACCCAGTAATAATTCTGGCCAATTAAAATTCTACATCAGGAAATCGGATTATTTATGCATGGTTTGACTCATAATTTTCTCCGACTGAATGTAGTCTCAGTTTTCAAATAAAATATAAAGTTGCACTTAAAATCAATTTCTAACTTTTTTGTCAGTTTTTTAATTAAAGCTTACGGTTTAAACTTAAACTTTCCTGTAGTAAACAAACATCCCAGAAAATTCATCCACAAATTATGAGAAGGTTGGTTGGCATAAATAGAATGTTGGTTATTAAACAATCACATTCACTAGTGTACATGGAGAGTAATCGTACCAAAGAGGAAATAATTTACAAATACATTTTTCACTTGGTCGAAAGTGTAAATATTTCTAAACTCTATATGTGAAATATATGAAAGAAGTGGATCGTTTTTTGCGACAAACATATATATCATTTTATTCATCACATAATTTTCGATTTGAACAAAAAAATTGTTTTAGCTTAAATAGAACCTACCGCATAATTTCTATGTCTACTGCTTAACGTGGTCCTCTGACATTTTCCATATTTCATAGACCCTGTACAACATGAGGCGTTATACCACTGCAGTTTGTGCGATTAAAGCACCCCCCCAAAAAAATATACACACACACAAAATATAACATGTTATATAGAGTAACTTTACTGATAAACATAATTACATTTGTATTATTAAAGTGAAACAGGTGAATTTCATCTGCTTACTAATGTACAGTGAAACTGAAATTGGAAAAACAATGTCTACTGCCTCACAGATTGCATGTTCCAATGACTTTACATGAGGGAAACAACTCTCCTAATAGTTACATGTCCTCTCTCTCTTTCTTTCTCTCTCTCGCTCTATACATATTTTACCTACTGGCGGTCGCCAGTCGGTAGTTATAGTTAGGACCTTGTTTCTATTCGAAAAGCGTTTTTTCTTTTGCTAATATCTTCGGCGCCGTTGGACGAATCTTCACGAAACTTTCAAAACTAATGGGGGGCTCCGGTCAGCTCCTGTCTTAAAAGCTTCGGGGTGATTCGTCAAGCGGGGGCCAAGAAACATGGGGGGCCATAATAATTTACATAGGAAACTTTAGACAAGGCTACAGCCCGAACTGCTGAACGGAATAGCACCAAATTTAGCAAAAAAGTAGGTCTTGGTCTAGAAATATCGATATCTGAGAACCGAGGAGGATTCGCGAACCCTACCGGGCACGAGCTTCACTCTGATTGGCTGCCAACACTTCAAACCAGAATGTGTTGGCAGACATCTTGTGACTCAGTTAAACATTAAAAAACAAGAAAAGGAGGCAGGGTACAAACACTCTGACCCCCTAAGCCTGCGCGAATCCGGAATAACATTATAAAAAAAAGCCCCAGGGTGGGCCAGGTCCCAGAGGCAATATTAGATAATGGTGCGGAGGCCCGGGCCCCCGCAGCCACGGGGAACGCCACCTCCCCGGAGCGATCCTTATTGAATTGCAGGGGGAGGGCTAGCAGCCTCCCCGCAGCCCTGGGGACCACCACGTCCCCGGGGCTTATTTATTTAAAACAAAAGCGTGGGGGAAGGCTCCTGCCCCCCACGCTGCCTCGGGGACCGCCACCTCCCAGGCACTCTGATTTATAAAAATAAAAAAAATATGTGTGGGGGGGTGGGGGGGGGCTTCAGCCCCCCACACAGCCCATGGAACACCGCTTCCCCGGGGCTTTAAATTTGTTGGGAGGGGGGCCGCGCGGCCCCCCTCCTGGAGCCCTCCTTGGCCCTGGGGACCGCCACCCCCCCAGGGCCGGCTCCTGCAATGTCCCGGGGTGCCCACCCCTGGGACATTGCTGTTTGCTATGGAAGGGCGGGAGCAGGGCTCCCGCCCTGCCATAGCAAACTCCTGCTTTGCTTTGTTGAAGCGAGAGCAGGAAACCTGCTCTTGCTTCAACAAAGCAAAGCAGATTGCGTTCGGACAAGGAGAGCTGCATGTTAGCAGCTCCCCTTGCCCAAAAGCAATTCCGGCTCCCACAGGAGGCGGGGAACCAGCTGGGACCATGGGGGCATTGGGGCTCCCCTTAAGGCCCCCAACTTGAGGGCCGGCCCTGGGGGATGGGGTCGCCAGGGCCAGAAGTGGCCCGGGACGGGGGCCACGCTGCCCCCTCCCCTAATTGGTAAAAAAATAATGCATTGGCCATGCCCGGGGGCCAATTGTGGCCCAGGGAAGGGGGGCCACTCAGCCCTCCTCCCTTAAAAAAACCACATAAAGCATTGGCCATGCCGATGGGGTCCCCGGGGCCAAAATTGGCCACAGGAGAGGGGCCACGCAGCCCCTCTCAATAATAATGCAAAAAAAAAAAAAAACCAACAAGGGCATGGCCTCAGGGGATGGGGTCCCCGAGACCAAAAGAGGCCCAGGGAAGGGGGGCCACGCAGCCCCCTTCCTGTTTTTTTTTTTTTTAAAGTAAAAGAAAAATGGCTAAGGCCCTGGGGGATGGGGTCCCCAGTGCCCAAAATATAGTAACAGAAGGGGGGCTACACAGTGCCCCTTCTAAAAATAGTAAAAGGGAAGAAAAACCAGCATCACGCTGGAGGCCCCACCCCCTCCCTGTACCAGTGTGCAAACGCACCTCTCTGCGCGCTTTGGGTTGGGGGATTGAGTCCCCTCGCATCTTAAGGGTCCTTAGGGGCCAACTAGCCCACCAGGTACCTCCAGTAAGCCCCACACAGTGGGATTGCTGAGAGGTAGTCCGAACGACGCCCCTTTTTACACCAGTCTGCAAACGCGCCTCTTGGCGCATTGCTGGTGGGGCGATGAGGTCCTCTTGTATCCTGAGGACCTCCGGACACAAGTGGTCTTCATCCCTCGAGCAGCAGTGCACCAGGCGGCACGTTTGCAGAGTGGTGTAAAAAGGGGGAGTGGCCTCGGACCACGCTCAGCAACCCAGCTGTGTGTGGCTTACTGGAGTTACCTGGTGGGTTAGTTGGCCCCCAGGGACCCTCATGAGGCAAGGGGACTTCATCCCCCAACAAAGAGCGCGCCAGAAGGCATCTTTGCAGAGTGGTGGAGAAAGGGGGCATGGCCTGTGTCCAACTGTCAGCAATCCCACTGTGTGTGGGGCTTACTGGAGGTAAGAGGTAGGCTAGTTGGCCCCAAAGGACCCCCAGCTGCGAAGGTGTCTTCAATCTGCATCCAGGAGCGCTCCAGGGAGCGTGTTTGCAGAGTGGTGGGCAAAGGGGGCATAGCCTCCTATGAGAACTCAGCAATCCTGCTGTGTGGGACTTACTGGAGGTAATAGGAGGGGTAGTTGGCCCACAAGGATGTCCTAGGGGGCCAACTAACCCTCTCGTTACCTCCAGTAAGCCCCACACAGTGGGATTGCTAAGACGTCTTTGGAGGCCATGCCCCCTTTCTCCACCACTCTGCAAACGCACCTCCTGGCAGACTACGGGATGGGGGATGAATTCCACTTTACTCCTGAGGGACTTTGGGGGCCAAGAAGTCCTCCTGGTACTAAGTCATACGCAGCAGAATTCCTGAGTTCTGGTTGGAGGCCCAGCACCCTTTCTCCACCACTCTGCAAATGTGACTACTAGTTAAAGAAGCATTTGCAATGTAATAGGTTTCGCATTTGCGAGAGTTAGAGCTATTGGCGTTGTAAATGTAAGTTATTTACCCACTTTTGGTGTAGAGTGGATGTACGTTGTGTGTAGTGAAATTATGTGGTATGTTGTGCAGTGAAATTATGTGAATAGAAAGTATGTGGTATTTAGTGTATAGGGATTATGTGTTTTGGAGAGTAATTATGTGGTATTGTAGTCTGTGCTTTGGAGTGGTAACCTCAGGTTTAGTCTTCCTCGTTTCCATAGAAGCTAAACTATAAACTCAATGAGACACATAAAAAGAAGGAACCACTGAGGAGCACTTCTGGACCGAGTCGGAGGTATGAGCAGGGCCACTGGAATTATGTGACTGTTCGGCTGCACCAATTTTCATATAATTAAACATTTTCCGCATTTGCCAAATACTCCATCATCTGCTGCCTAATCTGCAGATTTGAACAAAAAAAAGCCTTGTTTCTAGCTCAAACGTCTCAAATGTTGCCAAAAATGCAGCATCACGTGTTACAGCGAGGTGGAAGGCCCTTTGCAAAGCTGGAATGGTCACGTGTTACTTATTGCAAAATGTGGGTGTTAAACTGCTACTAATGCACTTTCTGCCGATCTCTTGCCTCTTTCTGCACCTCTCTTGCTTCTCTCTGCATCTCTACTGCCTCTTTTTGTACCTCACTTGCCTCTTTCTGCACTTCTCTAGCTTCTTTCTACACCTCTCTTGTCTCTTTCTGTGCCTCTCTTGCCTCTTTCTGCACCTCACGTGCCTCTTTCTGCACCTCACTTGCCTCTTTCTGCACCACACTTGCCTCTTTCTGCACCACACTTGCCTCTTTCTGCACCACACTCTCTTCCTTCTGCACCTCTCTTGCCTCTTTCTGCACCTCACTTGCCTCTTTCTGCACTTCTCAAGCATCTTTCTACACCTCACTTGCCACTTTCTAAACCACACTTGCCTCTTTCTAAACCACACTCTCTTCCTTCTGCACATCTTTTGCCTCTTTCTGCACTTCTCAAGCATCTTTCTGTACCTCTCTTGCCTCTTTCTACACTTATCTTGCCTCTTTCTATACCTCTCATGACTCTTTCTGCACCTCTCTTGCCTCTTTCTGTATCTCACTTGCTTCTTTCTGCATATCTCTTGCCTTTCTGCACTTCTCTTGCCTCTTTCTGCACCCTTCTTGACTCTTTCTGCACTTCTCTTGCTTCTTTCCACACCTCTGTTGCTTCTTTCAGCAATTCTCTTGCCTGTTTCTGCACCTCTCTTGCCTCTTTTGCACCCTTGTCCCATCTTTCTGTACCTTTCCTGTCTTTCTCTCACCTCTTTTGTCTCTTTCTGTAACTCTGTTGCTTCTTTCTGTACTTCTCTTGCTCTTTCTGCACCCCTCCTTCTTTAAGCACCTCGGTTCTTTCTGCACCCCTCTTGCCTCTTTCTGTACCCATTTTGCCGCTTTATGTACCTTTCCTGCCGCTTCCTGCACCTCTCTTGCTGTTTTCTGCAGTTCTCTTGCCTCTTTCAGCAACTCATTTGCTTCTTTCTGCACTTTTCTTGCCTCTTTCTGTACACCTCTTGCCTCTTTTTGCACCTCTGTTGGTTCTTTCTGCACTGCTCTTGCTTCTTTCTGCACCTCTGACTTAGAGGTAGTTTTAATCCCCTTGCACTATTATGTACTAGGGCCTTACAGGAGAGGTCATGTCAATCACAGGGGTACCCCAACCCATAGTGTACCCTAGTATATGTAGGTATGTTCACTGTATTCTAAGTGTCTTTCAGCATAGCACTGGCTCCAGGCCTGGTTAGTCAGAGTCAGTTACCACCAGTCAGCAACAAGTTGGGGGCACAGGATGACTTTGCAATAAGGCCTCTTTTTGCACCTCTGTTGGTTCTTTCTGCATATCTCTTGCTTATTTCTGCACTTTTCTTTGTCTGTCTGGACTTATGTTGCTTCTTTCTGTGCCTTTCTTCCTCTTTCTACACATGTCCTACCTCTGTAGGCATAGTTAGAAATTAGCATTTAAAAAACCTTAGAAATATACTGAAATAACCAGGACGTTACAGTTAGAAGTTAGCATTTAAAAAAACGTAGAAATTCACTGAAAAAAACACTGGTTTCAGGGATGTTATAGTTAGTTGGAAATTTCACTTGTACAAAACCAGAGAAATTCGGCCGTTATAGTTAGTTGAGCTAACTATGACTCGCGCCCCTGCAATGCACTGCTGATGATGTCACATATTACATCATTCATGACATGGTCAGTGACATCAATGATGACATCTCAAATGACATCACTGATAACATAATCCAGTGACTGTGTTTCTGTAAAGTTTAAATATGTTTTATATATATATATATATATATATATGTATATATATATATATTCACTTAAAAAACCATAGGTTTCACACATGTTATAGTTAGGTGGATATTTCACTCGTAAAAAACCAATGAAATTCCACCGTTATAGTTAGTTCAGATAACTATAACTCGCGCGCCCGCAATCCTCTGCTCATGACGTCACATATTACATCACTCATGACATGGTCAGTGGCATCACTCTTGACATCACTGATGACATCATCCTTGTGATAGAGTGGCGGTCGCGCGAGTTATAGTTATCTGAACTAACTATAACGGTGGAATTCCATTGGTTTTTTACGAGTGAAATATCCACCTAACTATAACATGTGTGAAACCTATGGTTTTTTAAGTGAATTTGCAAGGTTTTTTAAATGCTAATTCCTAACTATAACGTGTGTGAAACCTATGGTTTTTTAAGTGAATTTGCAAGGTTTTTTAAATGCTAAGTTATGTATGTATTAATTTTTTTTTATATATTTATTTTTCAATAAACTACGTATTAAATGTTTTTTTCTTTTTAAAGGTTTTTCACCGTGCGCGCACGGTGCGGGCACCCCCGCGATTTAAAAAAAAAAACATTTTAATGTTTTTTTCTGCCTTCGGGGTCCTTCAGGGACCCCCTGACAAAGGCTAGGGAGTCAGGAACTCTCTACCCTGCCCCCTTTTCACGTTCGCCACCTTCCTTTTCCACTCTCGCACTGAAAACAAACAAAATGGCGGCCGACACTTCCTGATTTCGACCGATTCGAACGTTGACTGACATGTAACAACAAATCAGAATTAGGGTGCGCTCGGTGCGCGGCTATTGATATGTATGTGCTTTTAAACGCAATTTTCTCAGGAACTACTGAACAGATTGACTCCATATATGCAAAAGGCACATCCCTGACCTGAGGACTACCTCTCTGCCAAATTTCAAGCAATTCTGTTCAGCCGTTCGGGCTGTACCTTCGACTAAAGGTCCTATGGGAAAATGCATGGGGAAAACGTGTTTTGGGACCCCCCTTTTATCTCAGCCCCCGCTTGACGAATCCCCCCCGAGACTTTAAGGGTAGGAGCTGAGCGGAGCGCCCCATTAGTTTTGAAAATTTCGCGAAGATTCGTCAACCGGCGCCAAAGTAGAATTTTGAGATTTCCTATGGAAACACGGTCCTAACTATAACTATCTACTGGCGACCGCCAGTAGATAATATATATATAATATATATATATATATATATATATAACCAAGGTGTATTGAAGAATGAGTGGGTTTATAAGTGTCTGAATGGATGATTTAGTAGGTGCGTGACTGACTGTAAGTGAGTGGTTAAAAGTGTTACAGTCTGTCAGTTAGTGTGTAAGCGGCTGCATGGGTTGGTGAGTGGCAACATGAGTGTCTATATGGGTTATTGATTGGTTGTCTGAGTATTTGTATGAGTGCCTGAGTGTCTGTGTGGGTGAAACGTGAAATGTCAAACTAACTAGAACGTCCCTGAAACCTGTGGTTTTTTCAGTGAATTTCTAAGGTTTTTTAAATGCTAATTTTTAACTATAACGTCCCTGAAACCTATGTTTTTTTCAGTGAATATATATATTCACACACACACACACATCTGCATTGAGCAAAGCTTGATAACTCGTTTTCTTCCAATATCATATATATATATACATGTCTCACTCTATAATATAAACTCTTGTTATCCTCCAATATCATATATATATATATATATATAAATATATATATATATACACACATATATATAATATTGGACGAGAACAAGAGTTATCAGGTTGGAAGACCTGCAACTTTGCATAGATAGACGAGACTGCATTGGTAGGGCCACTGAGTCGTGCCTCACGTAAAACCCACAAGGGTTGATCATATATATACATATAGACAAAATGGTACTGATTTTGATATAGGCAGTACCAAATGATAATTAAGTGAAGTAGGGTGATAAAATGGCAAAAGGCCATTGTAGTATGTGACATTTCTTCAAGGAAGCCTTGATGCACTTGATTTGCGGAGAATATACAATATAGATTGAAAATAACATAGTTTTTTTTCTGAGCAGCATAGTGATAAAACTTAATAAAGCAGTCTGGCCTGCATGGAGAACAAAATCGAAATACCTCTTGAATTGAGCGAGCAGCTGGCTTGTCCTGGTGGTTTCCTAGGATTAAAAATGGCAAGGTGCATAACTGCGGATGCTGAAGGGCGGAATGTAACTCGTTTCTGGAAGTTTCTAAATCATCTTCAGAAGATGCACTGTCGAGCACGAATATCACCCCTTGAGATCCCTGATAGTATCGGCTCCAGTATTTTCGGATATTTTGAGCTCCTTGAAAAAACACACGAGGAGCAGTTAACACCACTGTTATCATCTTTTTAGTTTTATCAGAAAATGTAAAGAGCCTTTTAACCACAAGAAGTAATATTTTAATACATTTAGCTGTCAAAAAATAGCACAGAAAGAATTTAACATTATATTTGCATAACATTCATATTTGTACTATTATATTTAATCTAACCATTAAAATGTGTATATACAGGCATATGACTGAAAAACGCAAATGACACAATTCCTTTATGGAGAGAAAGACTAAAACGAATGGAGACAAAGAATTGATAACACAGAACTGCCCCTTCTGTTTGTTTGGTTGTAATTACTTGCGCAATCCTCGTGTAGTTATTATTACTTAAAAACCATTTAGTGTACTTCTTGGTTGACTTTGCATTTTTAGATCTTGTCTAAGACAATGCACGCATTGCCTGTTGCCATACATTTGTGTTAGCTTACATTAGGCTTAGAGTCAGCCCATTGTTTCCCATTAATTGGCCTCACTGTCACTATAATTTGCTTGCTCCTTTTCAGATGGCTTGTGTGGGCTTTAGGTACCCGATGTGAGTTTGTCCCTCCCCTGGAGCATGGACGCATTACTGTGTTCTAACACTACTTGTGTTTTTTGGTCATGAGTTTCTCTAGCCTTTCTTGAGACACAAATGCCTTATCTTGCAATGTATCCAGGATCACTCCTAGGAAATGTTTCTTCGCTGAGGATTGAAGGAGAGACTTAGAGTAATTTACTGTTGGGCCCAAAGATTCGAATGTCTGCAGACAGGTTATAGTATCCTTCTTGACAAGCAGATGGCACTTTTATGAGCCAGTTATCAAGATATGGGAAAACTTGGAGGCCTTTTTGTCTTATGGAGGCTGCCACTGGGGTGAGACACTTTGTAAAAATCGGGGGAGCTGACTTGAGACCATACAGCAGTACTTTGAATTGGTAGTGACTGCCAGCTACTGTGAATCTGAGGAATGTGCGATGCTTGGATGGATAGGGATTTGGAAATGGGCATTCTGCAAATCTAGGCATTCATTAAATCTCTGTAACTGAGGAGGTGCAGGATTTCTTGAAGGATGATCATATGAAAATATTGCTTTTTCAAGTACTTGTTCAGTTTCCCCGAGGTCCAGAATGGGGTGCCATTCTCCTGATTTCTTCATGACCAGGAAAAAACGAGAATAGAAGTCCCTTCATTTTCGAGAGTTTGGGACCTTTTCTATGGCACTCTTGCTTGCATAGATTGTGTTCCTTCTAGAGAGGATGAGACTGAGGCGCTCTTTTATGTGGAGTGGTAGGCTAATTTGGGTTTATCACAAAGTATGGCCATACGTGATGAGGTCAAAGACCCATTTGTCCATTGTGATCGTCCGCCATTGATGAGAATATTTCTAAATTCTTGACACCACAAGATGGTGTGCTGTAGGGGGCGTACTCAGCACTGCTTCCTGCCAGTGTCTCTATCTGGTGCTGTCTGCTCCCTCTTTGGTGGTTGCTTGGACTAAGCTGCTGCTGTCCGATATGGTTGGTGCTGCTGGTAGGTAGACCGAAAGAGCTGCTGAAAAGGCTGGTATGACTGATGCCTCTGGTATCCTCCTGAATATGAATAGGTACCTTTTCCACTGACCCCTCTAAAAGGTGTTTTATTTAACTGCAAGGTGCCCAAAGATCCAGCGATGTCAGTGTCATCCTTGATTGCTTGTACAGCCTCGTCAATATGCCGGCCAAACAAAGGGGCCCATTAGGATGGCGGGCGGACTTTAGTCCGCCCTCCATCCTAGCGGTGCTGGGAGCGGCCACGAGCGGTGCAGCGGTCCTGCACCACCAATTAGGAGCCGACCGCCACCCTGGCGGTCGCATTCCGCATCTTTGACATTGCGGCGGGTGCTGCTGAAAGAGGCATGCTGTGCATTACCATGCACAACATGGCAGGCACCGCACGGTGCATGCCACCTTCTGCATGGCAATGAAGGGGGGTGGTACCATAGGTACTTTCTGTCTGCCACGATACCCCCGCGGGGGTAAATCTAGTTGGGATGGTGGGCGGATCGACACCGCCTGCTTGGCGGTGGCGATCGGCCCGCCATCCTAATGACCCCCAAAGTGTCACCATCATATGGCATAGCTAAAATCTTAGCTTGTACCTCAGGATGAAATGTACCTTTATCCAACCTTGGCGCCTGAGGACTGCTGAACCAGTGAGCTGTTGGAATCCTACTGAAGCTATGTACAGCTTTCTTGTCTTCCGTCAGGAAATCAAGATATGTGGCGGCGATGTCTAACCAAACCTGGCAGTCATATCTGCCCAAGATTGCCAGCGTATTCACCGCAAGCACAGTTGTGCCCTACATAGTTGAGAACAGCTTAACAGTGCTATCAAGGTGTCTGCCTTTCTTGGCAGGTGGCACTGAAATTGGCATGGAAGTGTGCTTTGATCGGCGCTGGGCAGCCTGTGTAATAGAGTCTGGTTTCAGATGTCCAACCTGACATGCCGGCGAGTCTTCAGGACCTTTGAACGTCTTATCGATTCTTGGCAGAACCGCTGACTGTGGCAGGAGTTTTCATAATTTTAATACCTTTCTCCCAGATATAATCTACAATAGAGATTGCCCTAACAGTTTTCCTAGATTGTTCATTAAAATCATATAGGAAACAATCTGATTGTTTTTATGGTGATTGGAAGCTGGAAAAGCTTTGCTTCTCTCTCCATAAGGGTACGTGAGCCACCGAGATCACCTGGTATGGAATTGAACGGTTGTGGTGCTCGAAGGCAAAGTGCTGGGATGACATAATCATCCCATTCACTGGTCAGAGATTGAGTATCATGAATTTTACCCTCCTCTCTATCATCATCCGAGGAAGATCGCCGTCTCGAGGAGGCATAGCAATATTAGATACTGGGGTCATTCTCTGAGTGGCAGGTGGTGACAAAGCTTCGGGTGATCTTGGTGCAGGAGGTTGTGGACCGATAGGGGACGATGTTGTCCCTTCAGGTGTAGGAAACTGTATATAATAGTCCTGCAACATGCCCTGTAAATCTTGTACCATTGCTACGGGAACCTGAATCATGGCTTCAGGTGGTGGAGGAGGAATGAAATGGTGAGATTGCTCCACATACTGCCTTGGCTTTTCTATATATTCCTTTCTTTGATATACTTGTTCATAATTGTCCCCTTCATTCCCTTCGTCCTGGTACTTGACATTAAGCTCAGAGGGAGCTTACCAAAAGGTACATCATCACCCTTGTCAGCTTCCCCTACATCAAATAAATGGTTTGGTAACACCTTGCTAGGTGAAGTATGTTCTGGGTGTAAAATGTCCTGTGCTGTTCCATCGTCAACGGTATTGTCGACGAGGTCAATGTCAGTTCCGGCTTGAGGCGTAACATGGGCGGTTTCTTCGTCGACAGTTTTGTAGACAACAACGGTGTTTTCGCCGTCGACTGTGCCATCGACGGTCTCGTCGGAAATGTTGTTGGCAAGCTGGTCGTCTACAAGATTGCTGTCATCGATGCAGTCGTCGTCGGGGCTGAGGTAGTCGATGTAGTCATCGTCGGTGTGGTCTTCAATAAGACTTTCATTGACAGTTTTGGCTTTTGCCATGACTGGCTCTGAAGAGGATTTTACAGGTGTAAAAACAAGGTTGAAGAAGGAGTTGAAGGTTCCAATCTAGTGATCTCTGAGGAAAAGTTTTCCTTATGTTCTCTATGAGACGTGCCTTTTGAAGATTCATGGTGTGCCTTTTTTAAGATCAAACTTGTACTTATTGTGAGTTTGATGTTATTGAGGGAGTTGGATTTTTCTAGTCGGGCCTCTCACTTTGGATCTTTTGTCTGAGTTTAAATGTCTTTTTTTAGCCCTTTCTGTGCATCTCAGCTGACCCTTGGTGTGACCTCTCTCTTTTACTTGACTCTTCTTGTAAGGTAACAGCACCCTCACAGTCCTCTTCCTCAAAAACAACAGTTGTTTTATCCTTAAGTTTCTAGAACCATAATAACAGCTGCCCCTCTCTATCTTTGAGGGTTTTAGAAGAAAATGTTCGACAAATCTTACATCCCTTTACCTTGCGGGCAGAATGAAGGCAGTAGATACACTCCTAATGAGGATCTTCCGAGCACAGCCTCTTCTTTCCACAGGTCCCAAAAGGTCTAAAGAGTCCTTTCTTCAAGGATTCTGTCATTTTAATGTCAGGTGTAGAAAAGTGAAACAGCAGAAGTAATCTGGATAAGCCAAACCTAGATATAAGATGAAGAACTGAGCAGAGCTCAGGGAGAATCCCTTACACACGACGTGCAGTAGAAAATCTGAGGGAAGATGCCTCTGCTGGGAATATTTTAAAGGGTGCTATAGCCTGATTGGCTAGAGTTTGGTTCTTTGTAAATGATGTAGATAAGCTATTAAAGTCAATTTATTTTGCCATTGTAAGCTATGTATACTACTTCTACTGCTTTATATTGTACCGTGGGACTCCCACCTCCACGACGGGAATGATTCAAGCATGTGAATGTATTAAAGATCCAACACTGGAGAATTCTGAATTCCTCCCACTTGGAGCTTGCACACCAAAAATTAATGGCTTCAATGGGACTTTGTCTGACAACTACCTGGCTTTGTAGAACACTCCTCGGCCACAGCCTGCTGGGCTGAGGATGTTTTACTTTCATTTCAGAGCGAAAGTTTGAAGGTAAAACCTCCGACTGGGTTGAACGTGGTTTCTGTACTGACTCGCCCTCCATCACAATCCCCTTAAATTGAGGGAGAATCTTAATGATGCTATGTCCACCAGAAAAGCTATCTACCAAGATCATTCTCAACAAATTCAACTCTTTAAAAAACAATTCTTCAAAATGGATCTCAGAAAAGGGTGTCCACAGTATGCAAAGTGGTAGCCCCGACAATCATAGCCAATAAGCTGCGGTCTCAATGCATTGTTTATTTTTTTTCTTCAATAAAGGGCTTGACCCTATTGACCAATGGCTATTAAGAAAGAAAATGTTAACAATGCACTTTCCAGTTTCGTTCGTAAGTATTCTGAATAATTTCTACTGAGAAAATTTGACTATTACATCTATGACTGGAATCTCCCACAGCCACAACATCACGGTACTTTAAATTTGGTGTTCATCAGGAATGTGTCCTAATGCTTACCTTGCTAAATGTTCTTCTTAACAATAGTCACACAGCATTCTCCCATCTTGGACATGCTTGAAAAAACATGTAGAAAAGCAGTACTGAGCAACACCAACAACCGCACAGAGAGGCGAGATTTAAAAGTGCCCGAAAGCAGGTTAAGTCTTTGACTTATATGAAAGGGAAAGAAAGTATTAGAGAAGTCACAATGAAAAATGCTATGCAGCTACTACACACATTGGGCTGATTCTGATATGGCATGCAAAACTACAGTGTTAAGAATACAAAACTAGAGTGAAAAGAATAATCGGGATACAAGATTAAAAAAGAATAAGAGTCAAATGGAGAAATTAGGATTTAAGACGATGGAAACAAACTGTGTTAATTTTTGATGCTAGCTCAGAAACCATACGGAACCAGCGAGAAAACTAAGATAAAATTCATGCCATGGCAGACGCCCCAAGCTCAGCTCTAGGCTCCTTGGAGGTAAACAGATCAGCATTCCAGCTGGTGGCTCATATTTTCAGGACTGACCCCCTCCCGGGGACTAAGTGTATCATTAGAATTTGGGACACAAATCTGCTTCTCAAGCTCGCGGCGGCCCCCTAATTTCTGCTGTGTGCAGTTTGCGTAGACGCAGGCGTCCCTCAAAATTGTGGCTGCCTGAGAACAGACTGAAGGTGGTGGCTCTGCTGGGGCAACTACATTAAGAAGAACATACTGGGTCAGCAAATCCCTGTCCGTGTTCTTAGAAAGTAACAACAAGTTAGCGGATGTTCAATTTGGCTTCCGTCCAGAACACAGTACAGAGTCTGCTTTGCTGACCGTGATGGACGGTCTTTGTCTGTTGGCAGACAAGGGACATTCGGCAATACTAATTTTGCTTGACTTGTCTGCCGCTTTTGACACGGTCAACCACAGTATTTTGCTGACCCGCCTAGAGAAGATGGGAGTGGTAAGTACCGCTTTGGCTTGGTTCCACTCTTATCTCTCTGGTAGGTGTCAGGCGGTGGCCCTCCCGCTGTTTCAATCAGCTTTCACTAACATCTACCATGGTGTCTCTCAAGGGTCTGCCATCAGCCCGATCTTGTTCAATATCTATTGAAGTCCATTGATTGATATAATTCAGGCTCACAATGTGAAGCTGATAAACTATGCTGATGACACTCAGATTATCTTATCCTTGGATGGCACCCAACCCTCGGCTTTGGAGGATTTTCATGCCTGTATGCGTGACATTGCACAGGGGTTACGGTTGAATTTTCTACAATTTAACTCTGATAAAACTGAAATCTTGCACTGTGCTGTGGGGAAGGTTCCTCTGCCTCTCCCTCACAACTTCTGGCCACTTGGAACTTCTACTCCTCTGGTCCCCGCTAAAACGGTCCGAAATCTGAGAGTCATGTTCAATGCCAATCTGTCCTTGGATTCACAGGTGAACAAAACTGTGGGGTGTTGCTTCGGTCTCATCAGAGCCCTAAGAGAGATCCTCCCACTATTACCTGCGTCAGCCAGAGCATTAATAGTGCAGGGTGCTATTCTAAGTTGTCTTGACTATTGTAATGCTCTGTTTCTGGATTCCCCTAAATACCTGATCCAGCAATTGAAACGTGTTCAAAATACAGCGGCAAGGTTAGCTCTGGTTAAACCTCGAGACTTCTCAGCCTCAAAATGTCTAGCCGAGCTACACTGGCTCCCAGTGTTGCAAAGAGTACACTTTAAGTCCCTGTGTTTGGTGTTTAGAGCCTTGCATGGTTTCGGTCCAAAACCATTACAAGAAAAATTACCCTGGTATACCCCCACCTGACATCTTCGTTCTTCTTCGGCATATCTGGTGAAGGTTCCTAGGTTTAACAAGGTCAGACTGGGAGGAAGAGCTTTCAGTACTGCTGCTGCGAGGCTGTGGAATGAATTGCCACTCGGTATTAGACAATGTTGCTCCCTGTCGCTGTTTAGAAAAAGGATTAAGACATGGCTGTTCCCTAAAATTTGATTCTACTCCCTGAGTATTGTCTAATCTATCCGTTGCCCGCCTGATTAACATTGGTCCGGTTTTACGTACAGCAGCGCTAGGGTACCCGTGGGGTGTTTGTTGCGCTTAATAAATACTATATACATACATAAATACATACATACTGGCGGGTAAGTGGGAGTCAGTCGGCTCTGACTGCAGGACAGGCACAAGTGGAAGCGGCAGGAACTATGGGTCTCACAAGGGCCCGGGTGAAGTCTGGAGCAGCTGCCCAAGGGGCCTTCGTGCTGAGGCAGAGTCATGGATGTGTAGGGCCTGCAACAGGCACCTGAGGTGGGTATACACTTGCCTGGCCACGTGTCCACAAGTGTGGGTTTCGGTGCTCCGGGCAGTCCTGAGTCGCATTGACGTGCCTAAGATGGTCCAATTGGTGTGGTGACCTGGAGAGATAGGAGGCCCTGAGGACGTGGCTGATTGAATTGAACGACTGCTACCTCCCTCCCTTCTATGGATTAGAAAAGCAATACTATCTGGAGTCTAGGTGGTCGGACTTCTTGTGCCCCTTTGCTCTTGGTGGCCTGCGACCCTCTCCCTCTCTACTAAGATACTTGTGTGAAGACAGTCGAGACCAATCCGGACTTCCCCTGCCCTGCTGCAGGGAAGGTTTTGAGGCGAGAACGGGCCCGAGATCCTGCAGGAACTGCACCTCTGGTTGCCAGCCGGATCAGGAGTGGCAGCCCTAGGTGGAGGGAGTGGTGTTGTTGCGACTCCCTGCCTGGGTGATCCGGTGAGCCTGATGTCTTGGTGCTGAGGTGAAGCCTACTGAGCCCCACTGATGGAGGTTGCTGGGGTAGAGATTGGCTAATGGCGCAGAGGGACCTGTTTCCTCTGGTCACCATATCGAGGTGAACCTGTACGGTGTCTGCACAAGGACTACTACGGGCGGTGGGTCCGATTTGAGCCCTGACTGCTCATGCTGCCCATGATTTACTAGAGGCTATTTCTGGGGAAGTGAGTGGGGGCCAGGCAGGTGGCTCGGACCTGTAGGCCAACTGGTCGAGCAAACAGCAACACCACACATGGCGTGGAGTGTCCCTTCAGTGGTTGGGTGCACCATGGAGGGTCAAGGAGAGATGATTTGTGCAGCCGTGCCCAGCTCGGTGACCCAGTTGCATGCTGTAGAGACCGAGCTTTAAAAAACTGGTCTCCTGCCAGATTGCCTGAACTCGATCGGAACTGCTGGGGATAACTTGTTAGCCGCTCCATAATCCCAAACTGCACTCTGGTCAAACATAGGCCACGACAAACCCTCCTCCTCACAAACGCAAAAGAAGATGGACAAGTTTACCATCCCAACTTGCTAGTCTACCAAGTCTATGCAGGACAAAGTTTTACCCCACAGTTACTCTGAGCCTGCTGCCACAGGGACCATCCTACAGGTCATCCAAGTGTCACGGTTTATGCTGGAAACTAAGAATGGGAAAGTGAGAGCAGATATGGCATTACTATGACAAGAGTTCGCAGCATCTCCAGGTAGGTAGAATGTCAACTTCATAACTCTCAATTCTATAAATACCTACATCTCTGTTACGCTTAATACCGCACAGCGCCTTTCTGAGGAGGCCAAAATCCTTATAGGCCTGTTTGAGAAAGTCAATATCTCCCACATTTACAAATCCATAGTCATTAATTTCAGAGATCTTTTTATGTCACTCAGGGAGAAGTGGTGGGGTAGGGTAGGTTCCCTTGTGAAATTGACTGGAGAGATGTGAGAATGTCCCCATGGCAACTCTCCACATCCTCACAGCTCCGGGACATACAAGTAAAATATTTACACATTATCTACCCCACATGCTTCGCTGTTTAGAGGAGACTGCTGACTTCTTTCATGTGATATGCAAATGCCTTGTAATCATGAAATATTGGTGTACTATTTTCTGTACCTTATCTCAAATACTAGGGGAGACCCATTGACCCCTCACCCTAAATAGTTGTGTTGGGACTTTTAAAGGATTTGGGGAGATTGTTCACTGGTTGGTTTACGCACTATGATTGCAAAAAAAAGATGTAGCATGTACACAGAACTCTGCTGATCCTCCTTCCTTAGCGCCGTTGAGACCTGAATTGGACTGGTGTGCAAAGCAGGAGTAACCGATCTATTTGGCAAGAGGTTGCCTCCACAAATTCTGCAAAGTGATGGGGAAATGGTAGAGCTACTTTGGGTGGTGGTACCTGATGTAATAAATTGTGTTGTCTATGAGTAGATTAATATGCAAAATAAGGCCATCCTCAAGAAGCCCAAGGCGGACCCAACGACCTCAAGACCTTCCGCCCCATCTCCCTGCTCCCCTTTCCGGCGAAGGTCATTGAGAAAATCACCAACATACAGCTGACCTGCCACCTCGAGGACAACAACATCCTAGACCTGTCGCAATCCGGATTCAGACGGAACCATAGCATCGAGACAGCCCTCATCGCCGCCACAAACGACATCCGACGCCAACTAGACAACGGCAAAACCTCAGCCCTCATCCTCCTGGACCTGTCAGCCGCCTTCGACCCGGTATGCCACCGCACACTAAGAATACGCCTCCAAGAAGCCGGAATCCGGGAAAAAGCCCTAGACTGGACCACCTCCTTCCTCTCCGACAGAACCCAGAGGGTCCGCCTCCCACCCCACCGTTCCGAAGCTACCAACCTCATCTGCGGCGTACCCCAGGGCTCATACCTCAGCCCGACAGTGTTCAACATCTACATGGCCTTCGCACAAGTGGCCCGCCAAAACACGACCTGAACATCCTCTCCTACGCCGACGACACCCAGCTCATCCTCTCCCTCACCAAGTATCCTCACACCGCCAAAACCAACCTCCACGAGGGAATGAAGGCCGTCGCCGACTGGATGAGGAGCAGCCGTCTGTAGCTGAACTCGGACAAGATGAAAGTCCTCATCCTCGGCCCCACCCCGTCTGCCTGGGACGACTCCTGGTGGCCAACAATGCTAGGAACATCACCAACACCCACGGACCACGCACGCAACCTAGGAGTCATCCTCGACTCCTCCCTCTCCATGGCCAAGCAAGTCAGCGCCGTCTCCTCCTCCTGCTACAACACCCTCTGCATGCTTCGCAGGATCTACAAGTGGATCCCGATCGAAACCAGAAGAACTGTGACCCTAGCCCTCGTCAGCAGCCGGCTGGACTACGGCAATATACTGTACGCGGGAACCTCCCCCGGCTCAGCCACATCACCCCCCACCTCAGAGATCTTCATTGGCTCCCCGTCGACAAGAGGATCACCTTCAAGCTCCTCATCCACGCCCACAAAGCACTCCACAACTCCGGACCAGCCTACCTGAACAACAGACTCAACTTCTACACCCCCGCCCGACAGCCTCGCCCTCGCCGACGTCCCACAAATCCAGCGTACCATCTCCGGAGACAGATCCTTCTCTTTCCTCGCGGCCAAGACCTGGAACACCCTACCCACCCACTTGCGGCAGACCCAGGACCTGCTCACCTTCAGGAAGCTCCTCAAGACCTGGCCCTTCGAGCAGTAGCAGCAGCCTCCATCCCCCCCCCCCGCAGCGCCTTGAGACCCTCACGGGTAAGTAGTGCGCTCTACAAGTTCTGTGATTGATTGATTAGTAGGAATTTGTGGATCAAGACCAGGCTGCCCCCAAGAGACAAAAGAACAACAACACACTTAAATAGGAACATCAACTCAAGGATATACCCTAAAGAAATTGAGGTAGCTAATGCAATCATGGCCCATGGAAACTAAACAGGAAAGTATGGCAAGTATACAGACAATGGAAATTGCGCTCAAGAAAAATCATGATGTCACTGACAAATCTGGGAATAAGATATCAGATAATTTGGTATAAAAGGAATACATGGTAAAGGATTAAGCCGTTTGAGAAGCTAGATGAACGACACCAATTCAGTAAATTCATAGTCTAATAGTACCTGTATTGACAAGATAGAAGCCTGGCTAAAGGCATATAAAGAGGCAGAATCAAAGGGAGACTTCAAGGTTGCTACAGCAAACAAGGCAAGATAGTAACTGGAATCAGCATTCTACAGGCTCTGATGCAAAGATTCCATCAGAACCAAGAGGAACTGTGGTCCCTCAGGCTCTCAAGGAGAGGCTCACAACACGGGGGACCAAAAAGCAAAGCCAAAGTTCTTAGCAAATCCAGTTGATAGAACAACTGTTGTAGCAACACATCACTCTTTAATATGCATTTCTACATCATGCCCATAACGGGTTTGGGCTGTTTGCTTAATAGAAAAGGAGAGTTTTAATAGCAGTGAAGCATAGGAATAACACTTAAAAATCTGTCCTCTAGCTCTTTGTCTGAAATGAGGCAACTGCAGGACAGATCTAAACCCTGAAATGACACTTAAGAGTTTATCCGATTTGCCATCTTGGCTAAAAGCCCAGGACAGTCTTCATGTTCTAGCATAGAACAAAAAGTGAAAGCAACCTGTCAAAAGATCTCTCCTCCAACTCTAAGCTGCATGAAGATATATGACGACTAGAATACGAGTTGATCGAAACAAACCCTGACACAGAACCTGAATGAGCTTGGGTCCAAATAATATATGGAAAGTACATGAATAAAAATGGGGTTTGCACAGGTTTCAAACTAGTTAGATCGTTCTAATAGTTGTCTTTGGCTTAGAGTGACCCTTGGTAGCATGATGTTATAGCAGGATTCTTACAATGTGGCATGGGTTGTGTGCACTAATCGTTCTAATAGTTGTCTTTGGCTTAGAGTGACCCTTGGTAGCATGATGTTATAGCAGGATTCTTACAATGTGGCATGGGTTGTGTGCACTAGCTTTCATCATTATTCCATTGTGTGAGAAGGAATAAGAGCTAAGTAGTGTCCTCGTGTTTGGGGGGGATGGAGCCTCTACTGCTAATGTAGCAATCGTATTATAAACTACTTGATTAAATTAAATTTGAAATGCTAGCAGCTGAGGTAGCAGGACAGTGTAAAAATATTGTGAGTTACTACAACTACTGCTTTCTCCTCCAGAATGATTTGATAGAGAACAAGAAAATGTAGTTAACGAGGGCCTTGACAGCCACTGTTAAATAGCAGGTGACCCCCTAAGCTTTTGGCTTTGAAACAATGTGTTGCTGACTTGTTATTGGAAAGAAGAGGGAGAAAGGAAGTAATTAAGCTGATGTCTTAAGTACCGCAAAACAGTTCTGATTTGGAATGCTTGAACTGGAAATGTTTGCGGTCATCCATACGTCCAATGAGTGGTTTTGCAGAAGCTATGAGGTGTCACTATAAGAGTGGTACTGTGATTGCCACTGATCATTCGGAGGGTGGTGATTTTGGATTACAAAACAAAACACTGGCCCATGAGGATGTCTGCTTGAGACCTGGTCACAGTTAAAGGTGAAATATCCTACTATTAGTGGTTGTTATATAATGTATACGAAGGAGGCAGAGCTGGATGAGCCGTCATTCCAGATTCCAAATAAAGGCAGTAAAGTGGAATCTTGTGGGCTACTGTATTGCAGGCTATGCTTAGGGGAGACACTAAGCCCATTACTATTGACAGAAAAAAGTAAGGTTTCTAGAAAGTAGATAACTTTGACTGTTATTTCTTATGCATATATTGTTGCCCAACTAACCAGTCAATTATGTGTCATTACAGGAAGGCAAACTATAATATTAAGAAGAATACTATGAAGGAAGGATGTAATTAAATTGTGACAAACTAAAGTAAATGCAGACTTAGGAGCAGCTTTTGTTTTCTCTCGGAAATTTCAGATTGTTACAAATTTCACAATGATTTAATAAGATTATGTGTGTTATAATTCTCACTTGCAACGTTCCGTGTATTAAACTGAATTTGTGGAGCTTTTAGGAAGGTGAAATGGTACTAAACTAGGATCCTAAAAAATGTGAATGTTTAATGTTTTTAGATAGGATTAATCATGAGATTATGGGAGGTATCTGCGTAGAGGTGATTTTGAATGGGGTGGCTCATCTTCAATAGATGTGTGTGAAATGTGGCTTTCATGATAGTAGGGTACTCGTATTTCAGGTGTTATTTTGAAAACTGCTTTAAGATGGATGTATTCTTTACGTTTACCAAACATACCAAGTTTGTAGCCACCAAGATATAGATATTTGGTCAAACATAACATGTCTGTGGTCACAGAGAAATTAATATATGGTTAATACACATATAGTAGGAGGTAAGAACAACATGTTCCTTTTGAGAGCTTTCACTTCATGTACAGAAATTAATTTTACAAAAGAAGGACTACTTGAATACTATTGAACTAAAAATACACAAAGTATGATCTATGGAACAGAAAATACATTGGGGATTTATTTAGCTGATAGGAATATTTTATAAATTCTAGTTTTGAATATTATCACAACAAATAGACTTGAAATTATGGTGAAAGCTGATGTCTAATCAAAGGTGTAAAGGGACTGACTGATAAAATGTACACAACTGTTCAGGCACCAGAAGGTCACTTTAGATAGAGTTGCATAAGTAGGTAGATGCCGCTATGAATGTGTTAGGAATTTTCTTGAATGACCATCTTTAATTGTTTTAAAGATCACTTATTGGGATTGTATCTCTGTATTTCTGTTTTAGTGACTGAATCATGATGACTTGTGGCTCAGAAAAAGTGATCTGCTATCACGAAATACATGTTGTGCAGAGTATGATTGCAAGCAGAGAATGATATTAAAGAATATTGTCTATAGATCAAAGATGTGACTTTTTTTTTTTAAACAGCAGGCATAGGGTTATCATTTCCACACCTCATGCACATTTCTCATCAGATTTCATTAGACTTGATTTAGAGTTTTGTAAAGCGCTCACACGTCCGGAGGCATCTTGGCACTATCTTCTGACACCAAGTGTTGAATTAGTTGCAGTAAAGCCATGTCTTTAAATATTTCCTGAAATTCATAAGAGTCGATGCAGATTTGATATTAAAGGGAAGAGTATTCCAATGTAAGGCTGTGCCTCGAATGAAGCTACCGCCTCCACAAGAGATGAATTTGTGGGAGGGAACCTTCAAATTTCTAGTACTACTGGAGCTGAGAGCTCTACTAGGAGAGTATCACAAAAAAATATTCTTTAGGCAGTCTGGGCATGAACCCATGCAAGGATCTGAATGCTATGCATAATTCTTTTAAGATAGCGCGTTTTTCCACAGGGAGCCATTGAAGTTTATTGATAGCCTGGGTAGCGGAATGGAATTTAGGGAGATTCAGCAACAGCTTGGCAGCTGAATTTTACAATATTTGTAGTTTGGTAAGCCGTCCCTTTTGTAGATTCAGATACAGGCCTTTGCAGTAGTCCATACGGGAAAGGCCCAATGCATGACTACTGTCTTTAAAAGCTCAAAGGGGATTAGAGGAGAAATCGTTTTTATGATTTTTAAGGCAAAATAGGAGGAGGAAATAACTGCGGACACCTGATTCTTGTAGATAAGTCAATTATCTAAAATGATTCCCAGAATTTTAACTTTTTTCTTGGGAGCTGGCAAAGTTCCCATCTCTTGAGGTCACCTCAAGAATATTATTTTAAGTTCTGCATGAGGCAGTTTTATTAAGTAGGCCACAGAGAAGCAAACATATATGTCAAGACATTCACATCTTACTATACACTCTCACATATGAACAGGGGTTTGAACTCAGCACTTAGACAACTATAACATGCACATTATTGAAGACTACTGATCGACTTAACATGTTCAAATTCTTCAGGAAAAGATAACAATGCAATTTCTCGCCATGACTTCCGTTTTGTGTTACATGCATTGATTGCTAAATTCGTGTTTAGTGGATTATTACTCTGTTACTAAATATATTTATATATTGATTGGTAAAAAGAGGAAATGCCAGCTTGTCAGCTTTAAAAAATCAAACAGACAATAGTGCATTAGAATAAGGCTAGGAATTAGATAATCAGTTTCTAAGTCAGGCGGTGCTGGTTCTGTCAGCAAATCTGTCTGTCTATCAAAGGCACCAACCTGGTAGGGATTCTCTAGAACTCTTGATAAACCTGCCTTGTATGAACACTTCCAACCTATATGACTGTGAAAGGGTTTCATGTGTATCTCGTCTAGTGCTCTAAAACATTCAAAGAGAAGAACAGAGCACCATGTGCACGTAATAAAACAAAACTAACTAAAAACAATAGAAAGGAAACTGGAAACGTAATGCACATAAAATTCTAAATCCTAGCATGTTGCTGTTTAAACTGATGTGTCTTACTGATGCCCTCAAAAAATGATCTTGCATCTCTAGTGATCTGAATAACACTATTAGAATAATACCAGAACATCACTTATATGGGGTTGCACTGAAATAGTCCGAAAGCATCCATCACAATGTAACACCTAATAATTCAAAAAATATTCTCTGAAGCTCATATCTGAGGTAATCAGGAGGTACCTCGGTCGGGATCCTCAGAACTCTGACAGGAGAGTGGCTCCTTAGCTTGTCCAAAGCCTCACTCCTCTACTTCAAGGTGACTATGGCACCCATGCTTTGGCCTCAAATGTTTCCCTTTTAACCAAGCAGCCTTACAAATCCTTCCAATGGCCCTAAATAATGTGTACCTTGCAGCCTGCACAATCCACTCTGCCACACTGCCAGTACCCTGACCAACAGACCTTCCATGGACCGCTTCAGCTCTTTTAGAGACGACTTAGTGGTTCCAAACTATTCCTTCAGGTCGCTGTGCAGAACATGTATGGATTCAAGCAACACTTTTGTGCTCTGCGATATGGCCCCATCCGACGAGGCACAGGAGTTCCGTTCTACCTGCTTCATTGATGTTGTTATCCAAGGCACAACTTTTTTCTTTGCATCTCCTATTTACCATATATGTAACCAAGCGAGAGAATTATCAGTCCAGTCAGCATTACTCAAGTGGTTTCAACACCTTTCCCAGTAGTACCCCCAGTCATGCTAGAGTTCAAATCGTCGGAACAGCAGAGAACCTCAACTCTGTTGCTTCACATGGCACCTTCACAAGGTCACTTCTGTGTCAAACAAAAGTCATTTTGTGGATGCATAATAGTTATTTTAAATGCAACTATGATAAAACAGAGATCCTTCTTTTTGGGCGTAGAGTTTCTCCAACTTTTCAGTCTCTGACTGGTGGTCTGAAGACTTGCCCACTCCACCCTCTCCAGTAACCCCTGCTAGAAATCTGGGTTTCAAATTTGAAAATGAGCTGTCTTTTGCCCCCAGGAGCTGACAGTTACTGGCTTGTGTTTTTCAAATGTTCCCAATTTTTTTAAACCTCAACAAAAATCTCAGGACGTTCTTCCTCTGGTACATGCCTTAATTAAGTTGAGACTTGACTACTAACAGACTGTATCTTGGTCTACCTATAGTCCTTTTAGATCGATCATAGGTGACTCAAAATGCAGCAGCGCCTTTCGTTCTTGGACTACCCAGTGCTCTATATAACCTCATCTCAAACAGGTTCACTGGTTGCCAATAGCGAAACATCCGGACAGAGGTCGGATTCAGGAGTGATGTGCCGCACAACATGGCAGCCTGCTGAATGCTGCACCTGGAGGCGGTGTTTCAAAGGGCCCTGGGAACCTACAAGGATACTTCAGTACACTCCTGGTCAGACCGCAAGGCACACGGACTTCGCCCCAAAGTTTTGGTGAGACAGAGGCAAACAGCGGGTGTGGGCCTGCCTGGGCTGCAGTCAAGAGGTAGGTGGCTGTGGGCCTGTGCATGCCCGCCTTCCGCACTATTGGAAGGTCAGACAGACTTACCCTACAACAAACCTGGACAGTAGAGGACTATTGATTTCCCCCTTCCTCCTCCACCCCATCATGTGCGAACCAGTGGGACCCTGTACCGAGGGGCTTTCAGTAAGATGGATCCCAAGACAACAGAGGCCTGGCCTTGAGGAAGCACACCTGATCAGGGCCGTGGGGGGGGGGGGGGGGGGAGACTCTCATCTGGAGCGGAGGCCTGAGGCCCACTGGATAAAAGCAGGGAAGACCTACTAGCCCTGGAATAATCTGGACTCCTGCGCTGGATGGGATGCCCTGGGAGACACGGGAGATTGAAGAATCAGGGCAGCCTTCCTGAAGTGCGGCGCTGCAGCAGAGCAGAGTCTACCTGCCCTGCTTGAGAGCCAACCCTGATCCCAATAACATACAGACCTACCGGCAGCTGTGGTGCCCCACAAACTCTAAACCACCTGCTCGGCCCTGTTTGCTTTTGCTACCCGCAGGGTAAGCGGGCCAGGGTGCGCCTAGCTCCCTCCAGCCGACCCCCAGACCAGATACATTGTGGCTGCAATGGGGAGGGACAAACCCCCGCTGCCTGTACAAGCACAAACCTAAATGGGCCAATATACAACTGCGTCCTCAGGCAGCACAGGATTACCCTCCAATTCACCAGTGTCGTAACAGAATCTTCGAGCCACCTGACCTCGCTATCATCCTTTCGGCAATCCAAGACTCTGGAACAGCTGTAGAGACCAAGGCAGGCGAAGTTAAGGTTGATGTATCACTCAGGAATGTTGTCACCCAAGCCACTGAGGCTGAGAAATGGGTATCCACAGTGGAAGATGACACAGTTGTCCTTGAAAAGCAGGTCTCCACAGACTTCTGACACCAAAAGGTTTTCTGGGCAAGTAGCTAAGATCATGGGTTCCAGACTCCTGACATCAAATGTTTCCGATACAAGTGGCTAAGATCACTCATGCCATGGTTTGTGCTAAAAAGGCCCCATAGGCCCTTGCGCCAGCAGCTTCCTCCTGGAGCACAGGTACGCCCACTGAATGCCAGGATACTTCATTTTTGACCTCCGTTTTCAAAAGTCTTTAATTATAATTTTTCCCGATTACACTAGGGTGGTCCAGCAGTGTAGACGTTCCTTTGATAAGGTTAAACAAAACCTCTGAGCTCTCAACCTCCAGTAAATGCTTATTTTCTAAGCAAAACTAAAAGTGATCTCTAATTCTAAAACCTACTTCTTTCAAACATCTGAGCAGGCCTGGGAGTGTGCGGCAGAGAGAAGGCCGAGACTGTAAGCACCAAAGCACGGCCACCCAGAAGTATTCTCTGCCCCGGCTAGACGCCGCCTAGGAGGAGGCGTGCAAGATCGCATAAAAACTGAACTCATAAATAGAATTGACCACTTTGATTGTTATCCCTGCTGGCCCGCCATGATGACCCACTCGAACAGTGCCACTTTAAGGTGGAGATGAGTCATCACCTTCAGGGGAGCTGTGCTAACTGGAAAATACACTAGGATATTCTGTTTAAACACTTGGCATGTTAACCTGCACTGGAGGAGGTCCCAATCGTATGCCTAAGTTTCTTATCTTTATGGCTTGTGTTATGGCTAAGTTCAGGGCAACAGATGCTTCGGGGTTAGTAAAATGGGGTGGGTAGAGTTGGAAGGCAGGTTTGTTGGCACAGGTTTCACTACACTGTGCCCAGGTCACAGGAGACACGGTCAAGTCAACCATCATAATAAATGCACGGTCCTCCATAAATTCCAGCATTGCCACTACACCAAATTTCCGAAAACCTATTAGTAATGCTGCCTAGTGCCAGTCTCACGACCATGACAAACTTTAAGCTTATGTCTTGGAACATGAACTGCATTAAGCGCTTCTCTGTCCAGTACGTTGTCGTTATTGTTATCCAGACTTGTAAAGAACACTGTAACCCGACGTGCATCCTGGCGCTAAGATACATTGTATGTAATATCATGTGCCCTGCCACCATAGTGCCACAAGGCCCATGTTACTATAAAAAGGTTATGCTCTGGGGAATAGCCAGGTTTTTATTTTCCTTCTTAACTCCAACAAGTCCTGCATCTGTCTCAGATCAGTTGGGAGACCATTCCAGAGCCGCGCTGCTGCAAAAAATCCTGGGTACTTTTACCAGGTTAGCCGAGGAGGAGCGGAGACTGCGGGTGGGGACAAACCAGCTAAACTTGTTCTGCAGCTGTTTAGGCCCAGTCCCATGCAGTGATTTAAATTGAATCCTCTGGATTACAGGGAGCCAATGCAGCTCTGCCAACGCCAGAGATGTGGATGACCGTCGAGGTCTCAATAGGGCAAGCTTTGCCGCTACAGTCTGGATTCTCTGTAGTCTCCCAGTCAGAAACCTTGAGGACTCCAGCAGCAGCACATTGCCATAGTCCAGACGACTCAGGATTGCACTCCAGATACTTGCGTTCGTGCCTGGATTGGTAACAACGGAAGAATCTTCCAGAGTACTCTGATGAGAGAAAAACTGCTCCCCACAATCTTGTTTACTTGGGTTTCCAGGTTCAGCTTTGTGTTGAAGGTAATCCCTAGATTATGTACCGTTTCAACGGATATCAAAGGTGTATCCGTGGGGATGGGCCAAAAGCCCATTGTAAGTGAGAGTGGCACTTTACCTGCTGCACAGCACAGTATCTCCGTTTTATCGCCATTGAATTGCAAGGAGTTGTTTCTCAGCCAGTTGCCCTCATATTGCAGGAGATCCACTCGATAGGTAACCACTGTCCTTTCCTTCAAAGATACAGGTATGACAGAGTATCCACTCAGAGTTTGCCCAGGGATCCCGGGGGTGGACCATCGTGCCATACAGTGGCTTTCCTCTGGCGGTGGCCAATACCCACACGGACCCTGATGGTAGATATATCAGAGTGTAGGGCAAACAGCACAATTACGTGTTGGTCTACATACCAAACTTCTCCACTCTCAGACTACTGTCTTATTGAACCTTCCAATGGGTACCATTATCATAGGAGGCAATTTCAACGCAATACTTAACGTAGAGGCTGACTCAACTGGCTCTCCTGGAGTGGTACGTAATTTCGGATCCTGCCAACTCATAGCATGGGTTGACTCACTGGAGCTATGTGATACGTGGAGGACCTGGGATCCTCACGATCGGCCTATACCCACACCTCAGCTGCCCACAAGACAATGTCACAAATCGACCTTCTTCTCCTCCCGGCCATACATATCCCTCAGATGTCTGGACTCAACTTCCTTCCTTGGGGGATATCCAACCATACCCCCTCATAATGTGCCTGGGTGACATAGAGCCCACCAGAAGTCTTATGTGGCAGCTTAATGCCTGGTACCTCACTGACCAGTAATTCTCTGACTACCTGGCGTCTGAGCTTCACTTTTATTTTCAGACAAATCAGGGTATAGTGGAAATAGTAGGCACCTTCTGGGCAGACAGCAAACCCACAATCAGATGCCTGGCAAAGGGGTTTTTCTGAGGCAAGGAAAAGGAGAAACTACGAAATAGGCATGCCGCTTTTAAAAAATTGATGTGGATAAAACACAGGGCCCAGACGCCTTTCTTATTCCTACCAGAAATTTCCTACTAGAAATTCCATAATACGCTATTTCCCTACTTACTTGCCTTATACACCGAAGCAGCCACAAGAGATGCCTTCCCCCAGAGCTTAACATGGCCTCGATTGTAATCATCCCCAAAAAAAGCCACCCTCTGGATAAATTCGCCTCTTGCAGGCTCATTTCCGTAATTTATTCTGAGATTAAGATATTCACAAAGGTCCTAGGCTAACCGGTTACAACAAACCCTACCCTATCTTATTTAATGTGGGTTTATGCCGCCCATGCCACCTGGCTGCACCCGCAGAGTCCAGATGATACTCTCTCAAGTGCATTGCCTCCATCACCCCACTACTCCTAATACATTTCTACAAGGCCTTTGAAACAATTGATTGGTCCTTTCTAAACAATGTTGTAAAACGTGCGGGGCTTGGTTCTCACTTTCGTAAACTCACTAAATTCCTGTACTCCAAACCAGTAGCACAACTTCACAAATAAACGGTTCACTGTTCACCCCTTTCTCCATATGCAGAGGCACCTGGCAAAGCTGCCCGTTCTCCCCTCTCCTCTTTGCTCTGGCGATTGTGCCGCTTGCACAGCTCCTAAACTGCAATGCCCAGACTCAGGGGTGGTCCCAAGAGAGAATTACGTTATACGCAGACAATGTTCTGCTCTTTCTGACTAACCCTCAGACCTCGGCCTCTTAATGCCTAGCACTACTCTACATATACGAGGAGGCCTCTGGACTTCGGGTGAATAAAACCAAGTCTCGATATGAGGAGACTCGAGTATCGACTCCTGGAAATCTGTAATTGCGATACATCACTTAGTTTTCAATACTTGGGCATACACATTTCTCTGCATTTGTAGCTAATACGGAGCCTTAATTTGATACCCTTAGTGACCACCATGAAAAGAGACCTTCAGAAATGGATGCATCTTCCACTTCCTGTTTTGTAACGATTGCCCCTTTTCAAGATGATGGTACTACCCACTTCACGTATGTGTTTCAAAATGTTCCTATTCCGATATCCAACCAGTGGTTCCAAATCCTCAACTCCACCATCTTCTCTTTCCTGTGGGTGGGTGGTTGTTCCTGGATTGCTTTTGCTAACTGTCTATGTATGATTGAAGACTGGGAATGGCAGATTGTCATTGTTATTACAGGGCCTCGCAGTCGATGGTTAATAATGACTGGCTTAACTGGGGATGGGATGGCCCCATCGACTGTGGAGAACCTGCCTTGTTTAGGTCGGATACGATAATGGGAATTTTATATGGAGTTTTGGTGCCCCATACCCTCCCAGAGATTACCCAAGTGGTCTTCTTGCGCTGGAGAGCGGCGCTCCACCTTATGGGCTGGGTTCGTAGACTGACACTGTTGACTTTCCTGTGGCAAGGGAGATGGTTACATGCAGGACTGGAGGGATTCATGAAAGAAATGGGAAGAGATCGGCATCACTATACTTGGAGACGTCTGGTCAGAACAATATCAATTCTCTTTCACCCAGTTACACAAATACCTGCAATTACAATATGCACTTACGTCTATCATTCCCCCTGACACCGTCATTCCTGAGCTCAGTCCTCATGAGGCCAAATTACTTATGTAGAAGATCGCCTCAGTGCTATCCTTCAGGTATATAGCTCCCTGGTTGGCCACACCACAAACTGGTTTGCCACACTAAAACAGAGGTGGGAGGCTGAGTCAGGGATGTGGATAACCCAGACTGGAGGGAAAGTAGGGTGGCCCCGGGAGCTGGCTATCTCCACGCACCTTGGGTTGATCAACCTAAACTATCGATCACCTAACCTATATGTCCCCTCTGGGACTTCACAGAGCTGGTAAAATCTTTCAGACCACTTGCTTCCGCTGCCCCAAACTCGATACACACTTTTACCATATAGTCTTGACGTGTCCTGTGATGGTCCGATACTGGCACAGGATAGCACAAGAGTTCTCATCAATACCGGATCAGCCTTTAGACCTCATCCATAAAGTGGCCCTAATAGGCTTGCTGTAGCCTATGGGCAGAACAAACGCCACATTGGTAGTCAAGCATGATATTGCTCAAAAATGGAAATCCTCACAGGCTCCTTCAAATGTGGAATGAGGGTGGGATATGGAGTAAATACTATGGAATGGATCTACAAGAATATTGTATGTCTATGTAATGTGGTACTACCTGTGAGAGTCTTGACCTTTGTGTACTGTATTGGCGTTTGGGAAAAATAATACTTGTTGATCAAAAAAAATTAAATAATATTAGCATATTAATAAAGTATTTATACATACAAATATAAATGTAAAATTAACATTTTAAAACTTTCTGTAAATGTGAAGGAATTTGAAATTGTCAGGCTAAAATTACCTTGGTATGCTTATTTGTGGGAGCAGCTTGAGTACAGCAAACAGTAGTTTAGACAAATAAGGCACTAGTGTGCACTGACGAAAGAGCATACATTAGGAGCAAAAAAGACGAAGCAATATACTAGAACTTGTTCGATCGCTTTGTCTTTTAGAAATAAATCAAAATTTTCGAACGTTCCAACCTTCACATTAAAATTTAAATGTAGATTATTGCATATATTTTCTCTGTGTATTAAATAATGTAATAAATAATTCATTATATAGTTTTGTGTATTGTTTTGAGGTTCAAATCATAGAAACTGATTAGGTTCCTAGTTTCCAGTAGTCATTCATTGGGGGTCCCCAGTAGTTAAAAGGTTAAGAACTGCTAGGTTAGCCCCCTGCAATAGCCTCTGAATTTTCTGAACTGATAGGGGAATTGTTTCACTATCGTCAGTAGCCCCAAAAAATGTGGAGTGGCTCAGCTGCCTTTAAATGTCTCTAGTGTAAAGTTCACTTGTCCCCCCAATGAAGGATCAGGACCCATCGATGGGCATGTCCATTGCTTGCACATCACCATAAAATTGGTCGACCTCATTCATATGTGCCTTTTAAGCATGACACTAGTGCCAACACCCTGTCTTAAGCAATCAGTAGTTTCCAGGTCTACACAGATTACGTACTTCGCTGTATCCTTTCCATCATGTATTGTGTGAGCCAGAGAAGCACTAAGTCGCACAGGACCACCAGCAAGATCTCGCTGGCCATATCCCACAGACCATGAGTGCACCTGCCTAGTAAACAATCCACATATATAATTACTTAAGTGCCAGGCTTGCAGAAGATTTTTTTTTTTTACCAGGAGTCACTTTGTATTTTCTATATGAAGGATAAGTCGGGTAGGAATTCGGAATGACCTTACAACTCAAGGCTCTCAGGTGTAAGGAAGTCCAGATCAGTGGGTGCAGGTTTATGTGGCGGGACTACTGGCATCAGACTGGCGGACAAGAACAAGGCTTTTGACAATTAGCCATCAAAGCATCCGTAAGAGCATTTTTAAATGGTAGCAAGGGCTCCAATGATGTTTGCCCTATTCAGAGAATTTCTGTTTGAATTTTTGATTTTATCTCAATGTACGGCAGAGCTATCAAATCAGCTGCCCTCTGGACCCCCGTTGTAAACAAGGCACTTTCTTCAGTTAGTGGCCCGTGTGACGAGTCAAGTTCTGTTTCAGGGCAGATGTCTTGCCTAATGGCATTTTGTAAATCCAAGAATATTGCATCACCCTCATCACCATCATCATCTGTGAAATTTTCTTGTATGAAATCAGAGTCAATTCCAAAAAGAGATTGGCGCCTTGGATGAAAGTTGATTTGCAGTAGAGGACCCAGGTTAGAAACAGGCTGCATAACAACAGGTTGTACTTTTGTGATCTCTGTAGGAGAGTAGGATCTGCTTCTTATGGTTACCCCCACTTTTTGCTGATGTTTCACTGTTTTTCGACTTTAGTCTGGTTAGGGCCCTGCTATCCAGGCCCCAGACAAGCTGCTTCCTCTCTAAATGGATTCCATGTACCTTATGTACACCACAGATTGGATTCTGGGGTGCCCTTATAAGTCCCTAGTATATGGTATACTATGTACCCAGGGCATAGGTACCCCAGAGGCCTACCAGGGGCTGCAGCATGTATTATGCCATGCCTGGGAAGCCTTTCCAAAATGACACCACGGGTCTGCTACTGCAGCCTGGGTAAGGTTGTGCATGCACCCCTTACTGAGATATAGGTTCACTATATCTCACCCTATCACTGCACATATAAACCTATCAGTCACCCCTATGGCAGGCCTTATCAATCCTAAATGCAGGGTGCTTGGTTTTATGTGAGAGGGTGCTCATGCAGGAGCAGAGCCCCTCTGCAGCCTTCGGGAATCTATTCTCCGGGGTTGTCTGTGATGCAGCCTGACCATATACTCTTAAGTGCATTATAACCTCACGGTAAATGCTAACTTTGGGATGGCTGCACGGAAACACGTCGTGTTTTGGTGTCAAACACTTTGGAATCATACCCCCACACCAGTAACTGGTGTGGGAGTATGATACCACCCTTCTAGAGGGAGAGACATGACAGCACCGGTATACCCGGTACCAGCTAAAAGAGCCCTGGCATCACAAAATGGATGCTGCCAGCAACAAACACAAGTCTGGTCTCCTGCTGCTGACCGAAACTCCAGCAGGGGAGGCCTGGACAATAGGTTTCCTGTCACAGGGAGGTGTTATCACCTCCCAGACAGGCTTTAGTGGATTAGGGCTGGGTGGGAGCACTCCAAAAGTGCTTTGAAGTCTGCAATGGGGGCACATTTGGTGTCCCTGTGCATAGTCCAGCTCAAACCGGTTGCAGGGGCTATCAGCCCCTGCTCTGGCGCAAAACTGGACAAACGAAATGGGTGTAGCCACCCCTCTTTCCTGACCCTCCCATAGGTGGGTCCCCAGAGTATGTCCAACCACTTCCTTGGGTGTAAGAAAGGAACCCCTGGCTACAGGACTTTAGATTACACCTGGACGAAACTCTGATACAGAAATCCCGGAACTTCGACGATCTACAAGACTAGATGACTGAAGAATCTCCCTTGGAGTAAAGGAGTTACTCACCTGCAAGGCAGGCACCTAAAACGCATCTAACTGGTTTGCATCTCCGAAGCTCCCGCCGGAATCTGCAACACAGGAGGTGGGTTCCCAGAGTTCCCAGCTCCCAGCAAAGCTGAGACCCGTAGCCCTCTTGGGTGACCGTGGAACCGAAACCCCTGGACACCATGCACATTTGCAAGTGCATATGCTTCTCGTCGATCCTTGAGGCTGTGCATTGGGTTACTTGTAGCCCTGACCCCGAGCAGCATTTGCACTGAAGATTGCCCGCCTACACTCCCCGAGTGTTCTGTGAGCTGGCCCTTTGTGTTTTCTCTCGAGGTCCCTTAGCGATCCCTGGTCCGTTGACTGGTGGGTCCCTGTGAAGGCAACTCTAACTTTAATTGGGCTTCCCTGGTTGCTCCAGATGTGCTATGACTCTCCATCGCTTGGGGAGTCACCAGGACCTTGCAGGTCTGCACTGAAGCATCTTTCCTCTTCCTGCGTGGGTTGCTGTTGCCAAGGCTTTTTGTGTCCTATCCGGGCACCGATGCTGCAGCACTCGACATCCTTCGTGGTACAGCTCAAATCCAGCTCCTGGTCATCGTCGACGCCTTCTGGTACTCGTGGCTGAAGAGTCAAGCTTCCCCTCTTCGCACCTGAAGCACCCGACATCGGTGGGCATTCGTCTATCGTGCCCCTGGTCACTGGCAAGTGACCCAGACTCTGTCCCCTCTGCTTTCAGGTTCTTCACACCTTCGATCCAGGCTTGGATCTCTTCAGACACTTCTCCTCTTCCCGGCAGCAGCACTTTGCAGCATCTCGCCAATGAAAACAACGAAGCGACCCGACACCATTTGACACCTATGCACCCGGCTTCCCTCGGTGAGGTAACTCAAGTACTCCGGTGCTCCCGTGGGTGTTGGCCCTAAAACCATCTAAGTCCAAAAGGGTTTGTTCCTAGTCCACCTTTAAGTGTCCTTTAACTTTAAAATTCCAACCGCGACTTTCCCCATAGAAGCTAACGGAGATTGCGGCTGTGTTCTCACACTGCACACGTCCCCCGTGGGTCCCCTGTATCACTACCTTGGGTGGTTCCTTGGGGTCCCAGCGATTCTACAGGCTCTAGGCCTTGTGTCTAGGTCAAGTCGTGGTTCTTATACCACTTTCTTAATAAATGGTTTGGTTCGCCCCTAGGGCCTATCATATATTGTGCTAATTTACTGTGATATTTTAATTGTAACATATGTGCTTTGACCTCTAGCCTCATAAAGAGACTAGCAGGGTGTGTTTAGTAATAAATACATATATTTTATATATATACCTGGTGTGGTTCTCCTTTCATTTGGTCATTCAAGAGATTATAGACTGGTAAAACAAGCTGCTTTACATTCCTCCAAGACTTAGCCTTAAGGCTGCTCTCCAATAAGGTTGTCTTTAACCTATCATCAATAAGGGGTTGTTTGGACTGGTGCAAGGTGCCCACTATAACTAGTGGACAGCATATACCAGGCCAACTTCTCACAATCTCATAGCATGGCACTGGTTCAGCTCGGACCATAGTTGCTTCAGGGTCTGACAGTAGCATCAGCACTTTGTCTGCTATTGGCAATGATGGAGTCTGTTTTGCGCTGGTGCATTAGGGCACTGGTGTGGATTTTGGGGCCCAAATTGAAGTTTATACCGGAGTCAGTACAGGTGCAGTACCTGGTCTAAAGGAGGCAAACAGCATCAGGGAGCCTGCCAGCGGTAATACCACTGAAGGCCCCTGGGGTTCCATTAAACCTGAAGATGCGTCAGAGAGAGGCAAAACCGCAAACATAATATGCAGCATGGCTTACTTGACGCCCACTATCTGTTGTGGGGTCGAGGGCAGCCTGTGGCATTAAAGACATGTTGGGACCAGCTAAATAATCGGTTCTGAAACTGGTTGATGCTTTCTTGATCTTGACACCCTTGTACTTCCTCTTTCAAGCTAGCATTGCAGTATGGAACTGAGAACTGCTTTATCTTTTTGCATTTGCATTTCAACTTTGACTTCCTCAAAGACTTCATCGGGAACTGGATTGTTCGTGGGTACAGACTTGTGCACTTGGCCTGGAGCAGGGCGACATATGTGCTTGACTGGGACCTTTTCTTGTGTTCCACGATATAAACCTTCGCCTCCCGGACTAGGATTGCCTTCAGGTGCAAGGGGGCACACATGTCGCAAAACTCAGTTGTGACTGGAGCCCAGGCACCAAAGACATTCCTTCAGTGGGTCTGTGACAAACATCTGCTTGCTGTTGTCATGGCACAGTAAGAAACCAGCAGTTTTAGAGGATGCATAGTTCCCTTGCATACTAATAGTTTTGGAAATCATCAGAAGATTGATCAAAGATGGTTAAAGAACTCAAGATCCGCATCTGAATGTGGGAAAAGCAAGCAACTAGCACCATTGTGCACAGGTGGCGATTATGTGCCTATCGGCATGCAGGAGTAATATTTTTTACATTTTCCAGATTCAGTCTGGAGGGACTCAAAAGATGAGGAATCGACAGCAAGAAATATCCATCAGACGCATTCAGACAGTTGGAGTATTAAAAAAAAGTATAATAGCACTGCTGCTCTTTAATTTACAGCACACTGGTTTACTAGTTGTTTATCAGGGACCAGTAACTTTAAGTCTAAATGATGTATGCAGAGGATAGTGCTTAGCGACCACACCATCACTGAACATTGGATGAATATGAAATACACTGTAGGAACAAGAACCTTATGACATCGCCAGACTGTCCTGAATCAAAACAGTCCTTGTGTAAATTTTCAAACCAGCTATGCTCTTTTAGTCTCACCCACAGACCGCATTACTTGTCTGTTGTCGAGAGGCCTATTGTGTACATTAAAACACTTACAGTGCACTTTGGTCAGCCCACAGCTTATCATTGGTTGGATATCTTGTAATTTGCCCTCTTCTAATGGGCTTGCCATCCTCTTCCTGTGTTTCTCTTTCCCCATATCTTCTTTACCATCATTTTGATAAGATGGCTTGTATCCTTCCCATGCTTACATTCTGGGAACTACTTTTTTCTCTTGCCTTAAGCACTCCATGGGGACGCATGTGTTTTCTTGCTCTCTACCTGTGTGCTGCTTACCCCTAACAACCATGTTTAACTTTTCTTTCATTTTTACAACTCCGAGCTCCCCTGTTGTTTCCTCACCCCTTCCCTGGTCATTGTTCCTCCACAGCACAATACTCTGACATTCTTTTGCTCCATTCCTCATCAATGCACCTGCGCTCCTCCCTGAAGCATTCACGTGTTATTTCTGGGGGGGGGTGAGTCCTGCATCCTCCATTTACTTGCAGGCAACTCGTCTCTAAATTTTGCGTTTTGGCATCCATTTTAATTTACCACTCAAATAAGGGAGTCTGATTTCTTGGAATGGTGAAAGAAAAAAATGGCCATTCTAGCACTATTAAATATACGTGTGCATGAATGGTGATATATATACACGATTAAAAAATCTAAGTGTTTTATTTATCTTGTGTGGAAACTCCTTAGCAGCAGCAATAACAAGCATTTGCTACGCAATCGGTCTCGCCTTTGGGACCTTATATGTATTTAGCTATGCAGCACATTAGCCTGGGTGCTGAAACATCTACTTTTCTTTAACATGGAGGGAAAGTAAGCACCAAACTGCGTGATGCGCCAGGTATGGGAACACATGGAGACAAATATTGCCTTTCAGCGAGAAATGGCATAGTCCAAAGCTCTGTTTTTAATATAAAATCAGGGCCTACAGGTGGTCATATCACTGAAAATACAAGATTTGAAAAAAATATTATAGTCTACGGTTGCTCCTGGAAGACAAATGCTATGGACCGGAATGTAGAGTATGCTAAAGTGATTCTGGTATTTTACTGACCTCTGCTGGTCGTTTTCTATCAAGAAAGTTAAATAGAGGCAGTTGCCAGAAAAATTTAAAAAAGAAAGTCCCTCAGCAGAAATAAATTCTGGTATTTTACTGAGCTCTACTGGTCGTTTTCTATCAAGACAGTTAAATAGAGGCAGCTGAACAAGCAGAAAGCAATTCTGGTATTTTACAGACCCCTACTGGTCGTTTTCTATTAAGACAGTTAAATAGAGGCAGTTGCACAGAAAAAAAGTCCCTAAGCGGAAGCAGACAAGTCCTAAGGCTGATCTCCAGAGCCCACAAAGTACATACACATATAAGTATATACTAAAGTATATACAAGAGGTCTCGAATGCTCGACCTAAAAATATTTTCCGTTTTGTCAAGGCTGAACAGCACCAGCACTTGTAAAATCAAAAAGCAAGACCCACTGGCTTCGCCAGTACCGGCTTTCATTCTCTTTTTCCATCTCTCACTCTTCTCTCTCTCTCTCTCTGTAAACTCATGTTGTGAATGAATGAATGAACTTATAGAGCACTGGACTCACCCCCGAAGGGGTATCTCTGCGCTGTGGACAGTGGTATGAAGGCTAGGAAAGGGGATCAATTGTTGAAGAGTTCTGTTTTCAAGAGTTTCCTGAACGTAAGGAAATTAGAGCACTTACGTAAGTGGACAGGGAGCGAGTTCCAATATCGTGGAGCAAGGTGGGAGAAAGTTCTCCCACCGGAGCGGAGTTTGTTAAACTGAGGGATCATAAGAAGGGCATTCTCCCCAGAGCGCACTTTGTTGGTAAGTTTTTTCGCCAGACAAATAGAACCTCTGTCATTACGTGCTTTATGGACCAAACAGCAGACTTTAAACAATTCTTTTATGAATGGGGGAGAAGCTGTTCTATGGGGAAATATTGAGTGCCAGCCGCACTGCCGTGTTCTGAACCACTTGCAACCTGTTCGTCACGGCTTCATTTGGTGCTGCTAGAAGGGCATAGCAGTAGTCAAGACAATTGATAACCAAGGATTGAATCAGGGTCTTACAAACTGATATAGGGAGGAGATAGAACACTCTCCTTAAGAGCCTCAGTGTATAGAATCAAGTGCCTGAAGTAGATGCTACTTGATCTCTCAGAGATAGAGGGTGATCTAGATGGACTCCCAAGCTCTTTGCCGTCGTTGTAGGGATAGAGGCAAGGCCTATCTCTGACGGCCACCAATCAGGGGACCACAGAACATTAGGATTTCAGTTTTATCGGCATTTAGCTGGAGACAATGTTTCATCAACCAGCCAGAAATTGTTTGCGTACCTTCAGCAAAAAGATTTTTAGTCGCGGCCGAACTGTTATCGAATGGGAAGAGAAGTTGGGTATCGGCCGTGGTCTCTAATGATTTTAGTAAGTGTAATAAACTCAGGGGAGCTGGACAGAGTGACAAACGGTGTCACGGGCTTCCAAAATACAGCCTCTATATAACCAGCCTCGTAGTAGGAAATTCCTGATAAGGTTAACAGCCAGTCCAGCTTTCCATTATGCTGAATCAGAGAAAAACAATCATGGGAAATAGAAAATTTCACTTTAAATGCTTACACAGTAAAAAAGAAGCCTTTGAAAAAGAAAAGAATAGCCCTTTTGGGCTTTGGTTTGATTTAAAAAACACTCCTGAAAGACCACTCTGATGCTTTGAAGGTAATAGCCAATGTATACGCAGGGCCTTATTGACATACCATAACCCTAGAGGAGAAGAGGGTCGGCTCCTCTTGAAAAAGGTATAAAAGGCAAAAGTACCACCATCAACAATTGGCTGAAGAGCAGAAATCAAGGAACACAGAAGGTAAAGGAACCACTTCTTACCTGTAATGTTCGCTCTCTTTCATGGGAATCTCCACTGAAATCATAAGGACTGAACAGTCCCGCCTATATGAGGGATTCCAGGGCACATTTTTCAGTGTATACGTCTTTGTGTTCACCATATTTCGGGAAGGCCAGTAATTGTTAAGTAACACAGACATTTTTTTTGGGCAGTCTAGAAAGCAAGCTGTATTGGCCAATTCAATTCATTTGCTTTAAAAAAACGTTAAAAACAGAAATTACCCTACAGGTGACATTTAAACCTTCTTAAAGTAAATGAAGAAAAAAGAATAAGAGCAATGTAGCCAAATAGGCGCACATAATGTTAAGCTAAAAAGCAACACTGCACCATTCAGGGTTCTAAGCACTCTAGTATCGCATCACACCCTGTAGGTAGAAGTTGCCAAATTGTTATTGTTTTGTTTACATATTCAATAAGGGATAGGATTTTACACAGAACCTTAATCAGCCTTTTTTCTTTTCACAAGGAAAGAGGGTGCGTTGCTTATGATTTCAACGAAAATTCCCCTGAAGGAGAACAAGGATTACAGGTTAAAAAAACACTGTTCTTTCTCCTTGACGGGATTTCCATTGGTAATTATAGAAACCGAACAGAATAGCAAGAGGATCCCCTTAAACTGCAGCAAAAGGGAAAAGAGGTTAACTTGGGAAGCCTATACAAAGATTTCTCAAGGAGGCCTACTCTAGAAAAGTTTGGAATTTCTGGTATCCTTTGTTTTGTCTAGATAAGATTTGAAGACTCTTCTCACGTCAAGAGTATTGAGATATCTCACTGCTAAAGAGGGGTATAGAAAGACAGTTAGTAAGGTTTAGAGAGGAATTTCGGGTGAGTCCTAACTATCCCCTACTCATTAGTATGGAAAACTGCATAAGGTTCATTGGAACATAGAGCCTGTATTCCACAAACCCTGCAAGCAGAGGTTATAGCCACAAAGAAAGCAGTTTCCCAGGAGATGTTCTGTAAGGAGGACTTTTGGAAAGCTTAAATGGAAATCCCATAATCCCATAAGCGACAATATATAACCTCCCTTCCTGCGGAGAAGGCCTCCAAATTGCAGGGAAAACTTTCTCAATGGCCTCCTTGAAGTCATTAACCACAGGCATATTGAAAAAAGAGGTTTGTGAAGGAAATTTTATGTAGGGAGTAATGGCTACTAGGTAGATCTTTATAAAAGAAAATTGAAAAATTGATTTGGCCAAATGAAGAAAATATGGCAGTAAAGCTTTTTCTTGACAGGAGGTGGGATCCATATTGTTCTGAGAAACACCAGATGCACAATCTCTTCCATTTAAAATAACACAAAGCTCCGATTGGTTGAAGGGTGTTAAGCTTCCTTTAGAAAGTCCATACAATCCAGAGGGTGACTCAAACAGCCATATTGCCGGAGTTCAGGAGTCAGGCTGCCAAACTCAGCGATGGAAGGCTGAAATGCATTCTCTGGCCTGCGGTGCAGAAGAACTAGTCTGCAGAGCAATCTCATGTGTGATAGGTGAAGGAGGTCTGTGATTAACCACTGCTTAGGCCACTATGGTATAGTAAGAATCATTCTGGCACTCAAGTATTTCAAAGTGATAAGAACTGCTAGGACCAGGGGAATTGGAGGCAAAGTGAAGAGAAATTTGCTGGACCAGTCGATCCATAGGGAATTCTATGTCAGGACCCGGAGGCGAGGATTAGGCTTTATTTTCTTCACTTTAAATAAGCAGTAGCCCTTTATAGTTTTAGACTTTAAACAAACTACATTTCCCATAAGTCTTTGGGGAAGAAAAAACTAAAAAGTTCATCCAATCAGAGGGCTGCACTTCCATATAAAGATCACTGCAGACTCCTTATTCCCCTCTTTCGTTGCTGCTACAGCAGCGTGCAGAAATGCGCCTTCACATTCTCCCTTATCTTTTACATTTCGTAGCTGTTTTGAAACCCAGTACTGAGTGGGGACATTACAGCCCACTGTACGTTTATACTGCTGTGTTTCACTACCCCTGTTTCTGGATCTCCTCTGGGATACAGTGGCCAACCCTCAAACTGGTGCTAGTAGGTTCTCTTTGTCTCATTGCCTGGAGGATTACCGGGAGAGCTGGAGAGTCCCAGGCACTTCACGAGAGGCTGCCTCTTAACTCGCCATAGCTGAAGCGGATAGCACTAACAAAAGATACCGCTCTGCCTGGTCTCAATGGCTGGGTTTGTGTCTCCAATGGCAAGTGGATCCTTTGGGTGCAGACGGCGTCCATTTCTTGAATTTCCGGGTGAATTTGGCCTCAGAAGGTTTGGCCTAAAGGTCAATAAATACATTCCGATCGACTATTTCAGCATGTCACTTGCCAGTGGATGGTCAACCGGTCGGGGTGCACCCTTTGGTATGCAAACTCTTAAGGGGTATTGTCGGTCCCTCCAGACCCCTAATATTCTACTTTATGGAACGTAAATAAGGTTCTTGACCTTATTAAATATTGGCCTTCTAATAAATACCTGTTAAGGAAAGAATAACTGGCAAAGTTAGCAATCTTGCTGTGCTTAATTTTATGCCAAAGAGTCTCTGATATTTGAGCATTGGATATAACAGGTATTCACCGCAGAAGGGTAACTTTTCACATTACTCGTCGAACAAAGAGTAATTCAAAGATAATATCATACTGAAGCTGTGGCAGAGGACCTACGCCCACATGCAGAAAGGCAACTGTTGATTGCTCTCACTAAACCTCTTAAAGCGATTCCTTCCCCTACAATTTCCAGATGGGTAATGCAAGAGGCAGGTATTTATATCTCCCAATTTGGGGCTCACTCTGTGAAGGGAGCCATGACGTCTAAAGCTATTTCCTTGGGAGCTGGACTGGAGGATATCCTCAATAAGGCAGACTGGTCATCAGACTCTACCTTTGAAAGGTTTTACTTTAAACCAGTCTCAAATCTGGGAACTCTAGTGGTGGAAAAGCTTTAAACTGGCCTAATCCTCGCCTCTAGGTCCTGATATAAAATTAACAATTTCCTAGCTATCATAACGGTAAGTTTTAATTCTATTAAGGACACGGAAGCGCGGATTTGCCCACCCATTGTTTCTAACTTGATTAATAGACCCACCCGGGGGAATATGCACATTACAGTATAATCGGCTCATGACATGATATGTAAAGTATATATTTGATGGTTTAAGATGGTTTACTGAGTTGAACATGTTGAACTTTTTTTTCTTCTTTTAACCATACGTTTAATTTTTCCAGAGTTTTATATAGCGCAAACTTGACCCGAAGGTATCGGGTATCAGAGAGCTTTACACAAATATCAGTTTTGTTACAGACGGACACATTCATTTTTGTTAGGCACGGAGAGATTAAGTGAATTATCCAGAATCACAGGATGTTGAGCGTCATTGCAGTTTATATTAAACACTGCAATAATATGAACTCTGCACTTTACAAGGATAAGTTCAACCAGGTCCTGACATTGTTACAAGAGGAGGAAGTGACTACATAGGAGCCACTAACATACATTTAAAAGAAGAACATTACATTTCACTATACCTCAAGTTACCATTACATGATGTCTAAACAGGTCTACAGTACTGAAGGGAACCATGTAATCCCGCAAACCACCGTACAAGTCTACCTGATTGTTCCACTTACTCTGTTGCCTTGCCTTCTACAGTCAGTTCCACCCTCCAATCGTTCACACCAGGAATACCGCAGGTGTGTCAGCATACAGTGCAAGGCCCCCCATCAGTTTGCTATGCTCTGTAAGAACATTTGTAGTGAGCATTCAAAATAAACATAAAACAACAATTATAACAACCCAATTGTTTTCGGAGAGTCGTCTATATTAACGGCCAATGTACTGGCATTCTGCTCCACAGCAGTCGGCTGCTTTAAAAGGAAAGGGACGTCTATAGTGGAGGGAGGGTGTTCATATATTGAATAATATGGAATATTATGGAGTACCACCTATGTCCATGGCTATGGGCTCCAAAATAAAAGAAGGGGTGGGGTCCAAACTCCCAGGTACAGTTTCAGGCTCCGGAATATTTAATACAGAATTTCCACTAATCTGTTTCCTGTATTCACTGTGTGCTGCAAGGGGCCACCCCTCTCCCCCCAATAGCATACCCCCATCATCTGTGGTCTTCTCTGTGTCCTCAGTGGTCATTCCCAATTCCCAAGTACCTCTGACTACCTCCGCAATGGGGCGCTTACGCAAACTCCTAGAATCCTCCTAAATAATGAATTCACCTCTGTCCTGGCCCAGGTCGTGACATCTCTTACCCATGCATCTAAGTTAGGGCCCTATTGCGATTTCCATACTAGGGCTATGCGTCTTTTGGCTAGGGCCAGCGCTAAGTCCAAAAACCTGGTGCCCACCTTCTTTGTCTTAGGCCTAGAGAGTAGCTCCAGCAGACAGATGTCTAATGTACATGCAAATGAGTGGCCTAGAGTGCAGGTCAGCATATGCACTACTTCACTTCAAAACGGGCGAAGCTTGCGGCAGCTCCAAGTCACATCTAGGACACAGTCGTAATTCCCCAACATAGATGACCTGAAGTCTATGAGGTGTTAAATAAGTTGTGTGCACATAATTGATTTGGGTACATATCAGTCGCATATTCCTAGGTATCCATTTCGGGTAAGCCAAATCCATACTCAACTCCCGGTCTGGGAAAGCATGTCCAAGTAAAGCTCCCTATTTAGCCGGTAGAGCTGTAAATGGCCGTTGTGTAATTTCCAACAATATTCTATAGAACCATTTCACTAAGTGCCACACAGCACCCATGGTCAGCAAGAGCTTTAGTACTGCACGAGGTTTGGGTTCCTCTCTACCACTGGACCACATATCCCCAAACGATCATGTGAGTGCGTCATAAGTCAGGTATTAGCCTTGGGGTAGCTCACAGTTCATCAATAAGTCTTCCAGTGGGATCATTGTTCCCAACTGGAAACAGTCGCCTACTGTAAGTAGTCCCGCTGCCAGCTGCATGGCTGTATAAAAGGTAATCAGGAATCCATGGGGGAACTCCACCTATGTCAATGCTGGGGCGTACAGCGGATTCCCTACTGGTCTTCGCAAACATTGTTTACAACACTCTAGTGCAGTGGTTCCCAATCTGTGCGCCACCGCACCCTGGTGCATAGTAAAAGCAGCCAGGGGCGCAGTGAACACAGTTTGGGAACCACTAAGCAACCTGTCCCAATCCAAAATGGCACAGAGATATGCCATGGCACCTTCTGATTCCTGAAGGCATATGGGGCGGCCATGTTTAAACAAGATAATTTGTGCAGTATCTCTTTCAGTCCGCTTTTCAGCTCTATTCCTTCTATTCTTGGCTCAAGATGAAAAGAAGGAAGGTCAGACAAAGAACAGACCGGTCTGGAGTCAGATCTTCTGGTCGGTGTCTGGTGGTCCCATACTGTAGCTCCGTCGGTTAGTGTTCGGTTGCTGATCCCTAGGTAATCCTTCCTTCAGGGATTAAAAAAATTGGCAAGTAAATTTTTTTGAATTTTTGTACTCGCAATCGTTTTATTGAAAAGCATTTTCACAGATCAACAGAGCGATTGAAACACGAAACTCGTACGGACCCAGTGACATCAGTCTTATTGCAAATAAGGATACAGAATCACTGTTATCACCAGAAAATAGTCCAACAAGGCATCTCACAAATAAGACAAGAAGGGTCATAAATTAGTAGCCCTGAAAATCTGGAATAGACTTTGCAATTAGGACAAAACAGTAAGATATAGAAAACAGAATATAAATGGTCAAAAAGGCTAGATGTGTGAGAGCCAGAGGACAGAGAGGCCCCATTTCCACATGGGAATATAAGAGTGGCAAACGTTAGGTCAGTAAACAAGGTAGGGAGGATGGTAGAGGGGGAAGAGCAAAAGACATGTCGATTTCATCAGGGTCACATTTCACCCAAACGAGTTTAATTCAATCGAAGAGTTAGAGTGTCTTAAGTTTGGGGGGTTGAAGTAAGTGTATTCCAGATGCAAAAAATAATCGATTAACGGCCCCCAGATATGGTAAAATTTGGCATCAGTATGTGCAATCCTATGGGTCAATAGCACCATGGCTATAACGTGCGATAAGCGAGTGAACCATAAAGCCACGGGGGCGGATGACTGTTTCCAGTAGAGGGGAAAGAGTTGTTTAGAAGCACCCAACATGTGCCTTGCAAGGCGCCAGTCTGTGTGTGTCATAGCCTCAAGTTCCATGGGACCTATCGCCAAAATTATAGTAATGTAAGAGGTAGGTAGGGGAAAGCCCAGCACACCCTTGATGTGGCCCAGGATTTCTTTCCAGTAGGTGGTTGTGACCGAACACGACCACCAAATGATCTGATAATCGCCCGGGATTGTATTACAGCACCAGCAAAGGCCAAATGAAGTGTGGTATATAGTGTGGAGGCGGGACGGCGTACAGTAACACTGTGTTATTAATTTGTAGGCTGTCTCACGTTGTGGTACACTATGGTTTATTTTGAGGATTTCCAGCCAGAGTGTCTCCCATTGTTTCTGTGAGATACTCTCAATGGTGTTCGAATGCTTTTGTACTTGGTATGTATGAGAACGTGTCATCCCAGAATGTTAAAGAACGTGATAGGTGTGGGAGATCAGGCCTCTCGTGCCATCATAGGCCCTGACTAACTCTTCAAAATGGGTAAATTGTCTGGTCGCTCCATGAGCATTCGGGGGGGGGGGGGGGGGGGTTCAGTGGCGCAATTGACAATACTGCATGCGAGCTATATCGGGTATGCAAAATTCCTAATTACAGTGATCAAATGTTTTGATAGAAGTGCCGATGAACAGATCGCGCAATGTGAGAAAGTCGCTCACTTCCAACTAAAGAATGAGTGAGGTTCTAGGGCCGGGGTGAAGTCCGGGTTACGTGTCAAAGGAGTGTTGGGGGAGGGGAATGTGGTGAGCTCACGTTGGGAGCGTAATCTTGTCCAAGATCTGGAGGACGGTTCTGTGGGGGGTTGCAAGATAGGCGCTCTGTGGTCGCGCATATTGAGGGAACCATGCAAGTTCTCAAAGAGCTCTGCAAGCAACAGCCCGGTCCATTTGGAACCAGTGCTTCTCGCTCTTCCTCACCACCCACTCAGATATAAAGTGAAGGTGTGCCGCTCAGTAGTATTCCTGAAGATTGGAGCACGCCAGTACTCCCACCCCACCTTCACCCCCCCCCGCCACCCCCCCCCGGTCCCAAAAGGAGTATCATAACAGAACTGGAGAACCTGGGCCGTCTCCTGCCCCATATGAAGCTACAAATATCTCGCTGAAGATGTATGATATCCCCGCATGGAATGGACGTGGGGAGTGTTTGGAAATAGTATAGGATCCTGAGAAGGATGGTCATCTTGACTGCTAAATTTAGTTTTAACATGTGGTACGAATATTGAAGCTTTATTGCAGCCCCCCATGGGATCGTTCTTTATTTTGGCATATTATGAGATGTTCTTTCAAGATGCACTGTTTTTGGGAGAATACATCTGTGCCCTGCATTTTCAATTACAATTCTGCATATATTTGATCATTGCTCTTAAACACAGAAATCACAGTAACTCTGAACAGGACGTCTGCATTTTTACAACATGAAAAGATGACAGAAATCCGAGGTGATTGATGTAAGCGATCTGAGATGATTAGGATGAATAAATCCCAAGGCTCCAATACTGAACATGTTCCTAAATAATTGCTGAAATGTAAATGTCTTAACATTACTGGAAACTAGCCCCACCATATTCAGAGCATGTCAGAGATCACTGGGCTTTTTTCCCTCTCTGGAGCAAGGTTGGGAAAAGATCAACTACATTTGTGCCGATTGTAAAATATCCCATTCTTAGCAGAAATCTATACAGAATTCTGAGTTGACCTAAAAATGCAGTTTATTCCAAATATGAAATACTAAATCGAAGAGTTGCAAGTGGGGTCCAGAAGTAGTGCTGAAGATTTTCAGACGTTTTTCTCTTCAATGTTTTGGTAATTTTGAGGAATGGTATGTATAGCGGATAATGTAGAGTCTTTGGCAGTAAAATGCAGTACAATTTTAAGAGGCCATTGAAATGACTTACCTCAAAATCTTTTGGGTTTAGGTCTCCTCAGTCTTGAACTTTACCCATTGGTGCAGTTAAATACAAATATTAAATATGATTAAATAACAAAGAGCTCAGCTTAACTGCCTGCTACCCATGAACAGCCAGGGTCATACACTGTCTATTATTGAGCCACATGCTGGGGCAGTCACCAAAATACATTGCCTGCACTGGCCTGTAAGGTTACCTTTGTTTTCAATGCACTGTGACTAAACCAATTAAAGTATTTTATTAAACAGCTGTTATATTTTCATTTTGTTACATGTATGATTATAATCATGCCAATTATTTTCAGGGAGAAAAATGGAAGTTCTCCAGAAGCTGGGCTTACATCCCTCCCCCTCCCCCCCCACCCGCAAAAACAAAGTAACACAGTGGGGAGTTGCGGCCTACGGCCAATAAGTCAAGGGAGCCGTGGGTCGGAAATGTTTGGGAACCACTGCTCTAGTGCCACACTCAGCAGCACCCCCGGTTGTGGGAGCTCAACCTTCCAGGATAGGAAGGGTAATCCCATCTAACTGAATCAAAGGCCTTCTCTAGGTCAATCGACATAATAGAAGTATGGGGTCAGGGCAGCAGATCTAGGTGGTACAAGACATGGTATAATCGACAGAGGTTTAGGGATGGACTCCTCGCTGGAATAAATCCATTTTGGTCACTACGTACCAATGTCGGCATATGAGGTAGCAACCGTAGTGGCAAAACGTTACTGAGGACCTTGAAGTCCACATTTAACATGGATAGTGAGCGGAACGCAGAAATGGGGACATTCTGTTCCATCCATGGAATTAAGGGGGGGGGGGGGGAATTACTATGGCTTCCCTGGTGGATTCAGGCAGTGAGCCCCTGCGTAGTCACTTGGTGTACAGGGGGGGGGGGGGTTAAAGCTTTAAAGCTTGAGCAAAAGCAGCATAAAATTCTTCTGGGAGACCATCAGACCCTATGATCTTTCCGTTGCCCATTTTCTTAATGTCGCCTCTAGTTTCCTGGACCGACACCAGGCCTCCCAGATCTTCCCAGGCAAAGGGGAACAGCTCCCGCAGGGTCACCCGGTCTAGAAAGGCTGACAAGCTCTCCAGGGCCATCAGCTCTGGACGCCCATAAAGGTATTCATAACTTTCCCTGAATGCCATGTTAGTTTGGCTTGGGGCATAGAGTAGAGTGGCATCGCCCAAAGGGATCTGGGTGATAGGCGCCCCTCAGAACTCAGGCCTGATAAGCTACACCAGTAGTCTACCAGGCCTGTCCTCTACTTCACGCGCCCTTGCTATGTATTCTTTGTAATCATGAGAAAGTAAGCACTCAAGTATTTCATTATAACATTCCATGGCCTCTTGGAGATGGTCCGTGAGTGTTCATCTGTCCCTGTAGCATTGTCTAACTCATGTAGCCTGACATCAAGATGAAGTAGCTCACTAGTGAGCTTCATCCGCACCCCAACAGACTGACCCTTACACTGTCCTTGCACTACTACCTTAAACGTCTCCCATTCAACTAACTCTGTGGAGGCAGAGCCCTAATTATAATCAGTGATGGTGGTAGCAAAAGTTCTTCTGAAGCATAAATCCTCAAGGGACTTGGGGTTAAATCGCCATGTGGGAATCTCCGGCCGGTCCCCGACTGCTTTAAACTGCAAGAGGAATGGGCTGTGATCAGACACTGTACACCCCAAATATTCGTTGATGTTACCCAGTGACTAAGTCTGTTGGAGCAGATAAACATGTCCAATCTAGTATGTAAGTGATAAATATGAGAGTGATAGGCGTTGTCCTGTTACAGTCCATGTTGTACCCCCTGAATATCCTTTACTTCCTAATAATCCATTTATTCTCTAAAGCCCTCCGAGGTTATATGCGCTGGAGCCCCCGGCAGGGGAGAAGTGGAGTGGAATTAAAGCACAAGTAACGATATATCTGTAAGAAACATTAGTAGTGATAGATTCCTTACCTTAGGATTACCCCCCTAGCGTCAGACTGGATCTGGAAAGTTTTCGTCAGCAGTACACCTGCGCGTCGGTAGGCGTCGTCGTGCGGCTCTGCGTGCATCGTTGGCCCCGGGATGATGTCGCTGGAGCTACTTAGACGTGCCCACGCGCGCGGACGTCAGTTCTATACATGACTTTCCGAGCCAGGAACGCAGAGCAATGCAAGAAACTGACCACTGGTGTCATGAAACTAGGGCCCTGAAAGAGATAACCTTAACCCTTGAAATCCGTCGCAGACCAGGGAGGATGGGTGGGGCGGTAAGGAATCAATCACTACTAATGTTTCTTACAGATATATTGTTACCGAAGGAAAGTAACTTGTGCATCTGAAAGAAACACGTAGTTATAGATTCCTTACCTTAGAATAGATACCCCAGCAATACCAACCCCGGTGCTGGGTCTGCGAACCAAGATCACACCAGAAAGTCCTGGAGAACAGAACGGCCAAAGAAGCTGAGTCTCCGGACTTGGCTGTCCAGGCAGTAGTGTTTGGTAAACTTGTGCAGCGAGGCCCACTTAGCTGCCTGACGGATGTCATGCAAGGGAACTCCCTGTCCCAAAGCAGTAGCAGCTGCCGTCGCCCTGGTAGAATGGGCGCGTAGCCCCACCGGAGGCTCTTTTTTAGCCAAAGAATAACAAGCCTTTATGCACAGAACAACCCACCAAGAGATGGTCCGCTTGTGCACGGCCCGACCTTTCTTGGCACCCACGTAGCCAACAAAGAGCTAGTCATCCACCCGGAACTGTTGTGTGCAGTTTAAGTAGAATGAGAGCGCACGTTTTGGGTCCAGACGGTGGAGCCTCTCTTCCTCTTTTGAGGGATGCGGATGTGGAAAGAAGGTAGGCAAACTAATGGTCTGCCCGATGTGAAAGGCAGTGACAACCTTCGGCAGAAAAGATGGACGAGTCCTTAGAACCACTTTGTCCGGATGAACAGAGAGAAAAGGAGGTTTAGAAGAAAGAGCCTGGAGCTCACTCACTCTTCTGGCAGAGGTGATGGCCACCAGGAAAGCGGTCTTTAAAGTGAGAAGACGAAGAGGACAGTTGTGAAGTGGCTCAAAGGGAGCACACATCAGATATGTCAGAACCAGGTTAAAGTCCTACTGAGGAATTATGAAAGGAACAGGAGGGAAAAGATGAGTAATGCCTTTTAAGAATCTATTTACAACAGGGGACTTGAAAAGGGAAGGCTGATCTGGAAGCTGTAAAACGGCTGAAATGGCCGAGAGATAGCCCTTGATAGTGCCCCGAGCAGAGCCCTGCTGGGCCAAAGAAAGAAGGAATAGAAGGACCTCTGAAAGAGGGGCAGAAAGGGGATCCAAAGCCTTTGCTGTGCACCATGCCACAAACTTATTCCACCTACAGGCGTATACCGTCTTAGTGGAGGGACGCCTGGCTGCCAAGATTACATCACAAACTTCGGGAGGCAGGTCAAAAGACGTCAACTGCCACCGCTCAATCTCCACGCAAGGAGGTGGAGGCTGGACAGGTTCGGGTGGAAGACCGTCCCATGTTGCTGCGACAGAAGATCCTCTCAGAGAGGCAGTTGGATCGGGGGATAGATAGCCATGCTGAGTAGCTCAGGATACCATACTCTTCGAGCCCAGTCCAGAGCCACAAGAAGTTGCGCTTGATCTTCTTCAGCACTCTGGGTAGAAGTGGTATAGGCGGAAAGGCGTACAGTAGACCGCAACTCCACTCGTGACGAAAAGCGTCGCCTAGCGAGTGCTGCCTTGGAAATTCCAACGCGTGGAACCGATGCCATTGCGCATTCTCTTTGATGGCGAATAGATCTAACCAAGGATCCCCCCACTGCTGAAAGAGACCTTGCGCCACATCCGAGTGCAGACGCCATTCGTGGTCCATCATGCATCGGCAGCTGAGTTCGTCCACCCTGGCATTCAGAGAATCTGCCAAGTGTTAAACCACCAGGAAAATGCCCTGATGTTCCAGCCATGTCCAGAGACGCAGAGCCTCCTGACATAGGGTCCACGACCCCACCCCGCCCTGTTTGTTGCAGTACCACATGGCGGTGGTATTGTCCGTGAACACCTAGACAACTCTCCCCTCAACAGAAGGAAGGAATGCTTTCAGTGCAAGTCGGATGGCCCGAAGCTCCAGAAGGTTGATATGGAGCCAGGACTCCGCCAGAGACCAGAGTCCTCTGATCTTCGCCTCTCCCATGTGGCCGCCCCATCCCAGAAGGGACGCGTCCTTCACCACTGCGTGTTCCAGTTGGGGAAGGGAGAGGGATCTGCCATTGACCCAATCGCGATTTGTGAGCCACCACTGCAATTGTTGTTATGTTATGTTATAAAGTACTTGTAACGCGCACAGATACTCAAGAGTGTCCTGGCACGGAAAGGGACCGTAGCAGTATATCGCAGCGATTTAAGTGGGCAGATTAAAAAGAAGGGTTTTTAATTGTTTTTTGAAGAGCCTAAGGTCCTGAGTTTTCCGCAGTTCCATGGCAAGTAAGTTCCATGCTTCCGCAGCTTTGACGGAGAGAGAGTGACCCCCCAGGCACATCCTGCGAAAGCGGGGGACCACCGCCAGCCGTTGTGTGACTGAACGCAGAGATCTGCTGGGGGCATAAAAGGCAAAGCGCCTCCTCAGATACGTTGGACCTAGTCCATGCAGCGCTCTGTGTGCCAGAGTGAGGGCTTTAAATTGCACTCTATGGACCACAGGAAGCCAATGCAAGTCCCGCAGTTGTTGTATAACACTAGACCTTCCTGAGATATTCAACAGAAGTCTGGCAGTGGCATTCTGTATGGCTTCTAGTTTTTTTTAGCAGGTAGCCCAGAATGCCAATGTACAGGCGTTGGCATAGTCAATGCGAGACAAAATGAGGGCAGGGGCCACCATTTCTTTGGCTAGCCTAGGTAACAAGGGGAAACACTTTCTAAGAGATTTGAGAGTCCCAAAGCATACCCCCGCAAGTTTCTTAATCTGTGCGGTGAACCTCAGGTCCTCACCAAACCAAACCTCCAAGTTCTTCGCTGGATTACCCACTGAGTTGGGCCGAGGGTGATCCGAAGGCCAAAGGGACTTCCTAAAAGAGGGAGGGAAAGATCCATACAGGAGGACCTCCGACTTGCCCTCGTTGCACTTCAGTTGAGCATGTGCAAGCCACTTGAAGACAGCCGAGGGACATTTCTGGGCAGTTTATGAAGACAGGTCGTTATCCTTCTAGGTGAAGAGGAGCTGGGTATCATCAGCATACGCTAAGATCTTGGCTCCCATCTCCTCAGCAAGATAGATCAGGGGTGTAATATACATATTAAAAAGCAGAGGGCTCAAAGTAGAGCCCTGTGGTACTCCTGTGGACATTTTCCTGGGGGCCGATGAAAAGGGTGGCATCCAGACCTGCTGTGTGCGGTCCTCAAGAAAGGATTTGATCCAATTTCAAGCGGAACCTGTAATGCCTATGTTCGAAAGTCGGGTAAGTAGTTGTTGGTGGGGCACCGTATCGAAGGCGGCTGAGTGGTCCAATAAAATCAGGGCCGCTCTGCCACCCGCATTAAGGCACTCCCTTATTGCCTCTGTCATTTCGACAAGCGCGGTCTCTGTACTATATGTTGCCCTAAATCCGTATTGGGCAGGGTGGAGACTCAACATAGGCATCTAGCTGCCTAAAGACTGCTTTTTCGCACACCTTTGCCAGCGCAGGTAGGAAAGAGATCGGGCGATAGCTCGCAAGTTTGGTGGGATCTAGAGTGGGCTTTTTCAGAAGTGGCAGCAATTTAGCCTGTTTCCAAATCAGTGGGACAGTGGCCGTCTGTAGAGATAAGTTAATAAGAGTATTTACCTCTGGGTTGACCACCTCCGCAACCCCTGCTAGTACCCTAGCCGGACATGGGTCTGAGGGAGAGCCCGACTTGAGTGATTTGAGGATAGTCAAAGTGTCTAACATAGCAATGGGTGAAAAATTCGTCAGTGAAGGAGATGGCGGGATGGGGCCTGAGATGGACGGGAGATGGAAATCTGCCTGCCCAGGGGAACCCATCCCTAGGCTATCTTGGATAGTCTGTATTTTCTCAATAAAGAAGCATGACAGCTCCTCACACCATTTTGACGACGCCGGCAGGGCAGTATGTTCGGCGCACGGTGACAGGAAACTCTGGACAATGGAAAAAATGTCCTTGCTGTTATTGTTAGCTTTGGAAATACGCTCCGCGTAGAAGCTACTTTTCGCCTCCCTAATGGCTGGTTAGTATTCTCTCTGAGTCTTTCGGAGGGCCATTTTAGCCAGGGGACAATACTCCAGCCTCCAGCAGCGTTCAAGTTTTTTACAACCCTGCTTAAGATCTCTACGTTTACCAGAATACCAGGGTTTTGAGGGAGTATTTCTCGTTTTCTTGTTAGAGAGGGGTACAGATACGGAATTGATCTCTTGGGAAATCCAGTTGTCAAGGCTATCTAACGCTCCCGCCAGATCTAAAGCAACAGTCAGCCGGGAAGTCAGAAGAACCCTAGAGAACGCAGGGATATCTATCTTTTGTGACGGTCTACCATAGGCTGTAACTGTAGGGGGACGAGGCCTCGCGATGGTCCAGCGAAACTGGATCAGGTGATGATCTGACCACGCAACCTCACGGGGCCCCGGATGGACAGAGGGAAATTGGAGCAGACCAGGTCTTACGTATGCCCTCCCTTATGCGAAGGAGACGTGATCCATTGGGTCAGTTGTACCAGAAGTAAGTAATTTGAAAAGCGTAAGGCCCGGGAGACAATAGCTTCATCCAATGCTTTCAGAAATGCTCCGGGGGGGGCCGGGAGGGCGATAAACCAGAGTGCCGCCAAGCGGAAAATGTGGTGACATAACGATGGTAAAGTCGAGACCCTCGCCTTCAACTATAACCAAAGTTTCCTCACTAGAGAAAACCCAAGTGTCCCTAAACACCACAGGAATCCCTCCTACCCTGCCAGTTTTACGGTCGGCCCTCGCTATTTTGTACCCCCTAGGAATGGCTAACTCGATCACTGGGGCACAGAATTCATTAAGCCAGGTTTCTGTTATAAATAACACATCTAGTTGTTCGTCACAGAGAAGCTCAAAGACATCTGGGGCATGCTTAACCAGTGAGCGCGAGTTGATAAGTGCAGCCTGAATGCAGATCCCCCACTCAGTACTAGGAGCCAGGGCAGCTGCGGGGCAGGGTCTGATAGCTTAGTTTGAAAACAGAATTTACATTTAGGGCAGGTCCTAGACAGATTTTGAAGAGCTGCCCAATGGTCGCCACAAGTACCCTTAGTGTGATCAAGAGCCATAAGTTCCTCACGACTAAAGTACCTCCAATCGACCAGCCCCTCGGTTAGGAGACGGGCAGCGTGGCTGGCGCTGGACGCACCCGGGACGCGGACGGGCGCAGATGGGCTTGCCTTTGGCGCGTCCGTTTCAGCAAGTGCATTAAATAGGGCAATCCCTCCCCCAGCTAGACCGCGGACTCCAGACCCACCGGGATCCAGAAATACCCCCAAGAAGGCTCACTACCCTCCACTCAAACGGCTCTAATTGCCGCGGTGGACGGGGCAGGCCGGGCACACCCCGAACACAAATCTGAGGTAGGTGTAGGTTAAACTACAATTTTAATAGGCACAGCAAATTTAAAATCAGGTCACAATATCGCCAGGCAGGGATAAATAAAAGACTGTTTTAAAAGAGCTTCACACACTAGAATGGTACACAAAATGGATCGAACAGGTTTGCAGTGCCCTCCGAGATCTGGACATGATCGGACAGGTTGCCCTGATGTTGTGCCCACTGGAACTTCAGGTCCCACTGCAGAGCCCGCATATGCCATCTGGCATGATCCACCAAGAAGATGCAGGAGGCCATCAGGCCCAGTAGCCAGAGGGTCATCCTGACAGAAACCCGGGATAAAGGCTGAAAGATCGGAATCATAGCCTGAATATTCCAGACTCGCTGCTCGGGGGGATAAACCCCAAACTGGGTCGAACCCAGAACCGCTCCGATGAAGAGGAGCTTCAGAGAGGGAATCAGGTGTGACTTCGGCACGTTGATGGAAAACCCCAGCAAATGCAGGAGGTCGGCTGTAGCCTGGAGGTGGGAGATGACTGCCTGGGGCGAGCCCACCTTGAACAACCAGTCGTCAAGATAGGGAAAGACTGGGACCCCTGACCTGCGCAGATGAGCTGCGACCACCGCCATCACTTTCGTGAACACCCGAGGGGCGCTGGTAAGGCCAAAAGGGAGCACGGTGAACAGAAAATGCTCGTGGCCTACCATGAACCGCAGGTAACGCCGGTGGGCCGGCAGGACGGGAATATGAAAGTAAGCGTCCTGCAAGTCCAACGCTACCATCCAATCTTGCGGGTTTAGGGCAGACAAGACCTGAGCAAGTGTTAGCATCTTGAACTTCTCCTTCCGGAGGAAGCGATTGACGTTCCGAAGGTCTAAGATAGGATGCAGACCCTTGTCGTTCTTGTGGACCAGAAAGTAGTGGGAATAACAACCACAACCTACTTCTGGCTCAGGAATGTGCTCGATGGCTCCCTTGGCCAAGAGGGCCGTGACTTCCTGCTGAAGAAGCGCAAGATGGTCCCCCGACATGTGGTGATATTGAGGTGGCATGGCTGGAGGGGAAGTCTCGAAGGGGAGGGAGTAGCCCCTTCGGACAATTTGCAGCACCCACTTGTCCGAAGTGTTGTTGCGCCAGTGGGGGAGATGATGGCGATTTCTGCCGCCCACTGGTGTTTGACAGGCCTGAAAGGTCGGACTAGGAAGGCTTTGCAGTGGATGCTGCGGGGGTGGTGGTGGACTGACCCGCTCACTGGCCCCCTGAACCGCCTCGACGGTTCCCACGTCCGTGGCCGCGCTGTTGTTGTTGCTGCGCTAGCCTGTGGCCCTGCGAACATAGTGGGGCACCCCTTCCGTGGCCACCAAAGGAGTGAAAGGCAGAAGGCGGAGGAGGCCGAGTGGCCGACAGGCCCAAGGACTTGGCCGTAGCCCATGAGTCCTTAAAGCGCTCCAACGCACTATCTGCCTTATTGCCAAAAAGGCGAATGCCATCAAAGGGCATGTCCATCAGAGTGTTCTGGACATCCCCAGAGAAGCCAGTTGTTCTCAGCCAGGCGTGGCGCCTAAGCGCCACTGTCGTGGAAATCGCCCTGCCCAGCCAGTCGGTGGTGTCAAGCCCACAACGAATGGTGAACTTAGCTGCGTCTCTCCCAGCAGCAATAGCTTGGGCGAGTACTGTCTGGGCCTCCTCCGGACAGCTAGGCAGCACCTGCGCAACTGTGTCCCACACAGAGTGGGAATAACGGCCCAAGAGGCATGCGGTGTTCATCGACCGCAGCTCTAAGCTGGCAAATGAAAACAGCTTGTTGCCAAGCTGCTCCAGCTTCTTGGATTTCCTATCCGGAGGTGTGGAAGGGAACGCGCTCTGGGACACAGAGGCTTGGACAACCAAGCTCTCAGGAGTGGGGTGTTGGGAGAGGAAGAGGGGGTCACCTGGAGCCGGGCGATTGCATCGGGCCACGTTCCTGTCCACAGGAGCCCCTGTGTTGGGCCTGAAAAAGGTGCGCGAAAGAACGTCAGACAGTGCTTCATTAAAGGGCAGCAAGGGCTCCGAAGAGGTCCCCGCAGGCTGGAGCACTTCAGTCAGGAGGTTAGTCCTTACGGCCACTGTAGGGAGTTCGAGGTGGAGGGACTCGGCCGCCCTACGCAACACCACTGCGTAACTGGCTCCCTTCTCCGTGGCCACGGTAGGAGGAGACAGCATGCCAAGGTCAGGTGAGGTGTCAAGACCACTGGCATCCCCCAAATCCTCTGCCCAGTCTGGGTCATAGGCAATGTTTTGTGCGAGAGGGTCCTCAGAACCCTCCCAGTCCTCCCCTTCCTCCGAAGTCTGTGGAACAGGCAGAAAAATGCGGAGGACAGACATAGGGAAAAAAAGGCCCCATCGGTGTCGGAATCTGCGTCGATCCCGCACCGTGTCCGGTTTGAGACTGAAACTGGGGAGGCCGTTGTCCCGAGGACCGGGCGACGTCGGAGGCGGTGGGGTGACATTGGTAGAAGCGTTATAAGGTTAACCGGAGTCCGATCCCGGATCCCAGGGGGTCCTGCGGGGCCAGAGGCGATGGAAGGACAGGACCCTCAGTCGGGCCTGCGGGGCCCGTAGGCACACCGGCCGGGCCAGCCGGCCCAAAGAGTCGGGACATGGCAGCAAGACACTCTTGCACCTGGGCAGGCGTCGCCGACGGACCGGGGAAGGGCGAGGAGACCGGCGGAAATGTCGCAGGCTCCACCGGAACCGCGGGAGTTGCACCACCTGCACCCTCAGCCGCATCACGCGAGGGGAAGTCGAGGAGCGAAGACGCTTCTTCGACTTCTTTTTGGAATGCTCCGACTTACCTGACCCCGAGTGCGAAGACTTAGATCCAGAAGAATAATGGTGACAGCTCCGCGACCGGTCCCTCAACCTCCCACAGGACCGGGACCATGAGCGGTGCGGAGCCGACTGCCGGGCTTCCAGCAACTTTCGGGACCGCTCCCGCAAAGTCTTCGGCGCCATGGCCCAGCAGTCGGGGCACGACTTGGAGTCATGGTCGCGCCCCAGGCAGAAGAGACACACGCGGTGTGGGTCCGTCACCGACATCATGCGGTGACAGTCCCCACAGTTCCTAAACCCGGGCATCCCTACGATCGACTCGAGAAAAAAAAAGAGACAAAAGGCCTAAAAAAAACTCAGTCAAAAAATGACTGGGGGTACTAGGTCTTCCCGGATCTGCGCTTAATGGCGCGGAAAAAGAAAGAACTGACGTCAGCGCACGTGGGCGCGTCTAATTAGCTCCAGCGATGTCATCCCGGTGCCAACGACGCACGCGGAGCCGCACGACAACGCCAACCGACGCGCAGGGGTACTGCGGACGAAAACTTTCCGGATCCAGTCTGATGCCTGGGGTAATTCTAAGGTAAGGAATCTATCACTACGTGTTTCTTTCAGCTGTCTCCTCCTATGAGGAGATTGTTGACAACCATTCGGGCCATTTGGGTTGACAGTTTTGTAAAAAAAAATATCTGATCCTGGTTTGGGACATATATGCTCCCTAATGTAATATCTTGGCTGAGCAATCTACCTTTTAGCATGTCAATTGTAGAATTTGAATTCAAAAGATGTCCTGCCCTAATCCATTTAAGTGCACCTCTGGCATATGCAGAGTAAGTGGTTGCGAAGAGCTGCCCTCGCCATCTATGTCTCAGGCGTTCCACTTCACTACTAGTAATCACTTCACTACAGTGAATTTAGGGTCTGCCATTTATGTGAACATCACACGATGGTTCCACCCCACTCCTCCCCCATTACCCCAACCAATAGAAAGAACAAGCAGTACATCCTCTGAGCCATATAAACAACCCCCAACTACAAAGTTGCAAACCCCAGAGCAGTCCAGCAACAGCTGACCACCCAAACCTGTGAAGTAAAACATTGTTAATAATGTGCCACTCCCAAAGTGCTGGCAAGGAATAAACTGGGTGGGATGGGCTATGTAAAATGAGCTACAGGGATACCCCCAGCCCAACTTTCAATGTGAGCCCAGACTTGGAGGCCAGCCATGAGATCCAAGACAGTATGTATCTCAACACATGCCGTTATCTTCTACCCAATGAATCGGTTGGCCCGCAGGGTTGAGCAATACCACTTTCTTCATGGACCCATCTGGGTCGCTGGAGCTCCCCAGAAGCAATAGAGAACTCTATTTGAAGACAAAAAGTCAGTGGTCTTACCCTCTACCCAAATCCCATCAGATCAAATCCTCCACAGTCTGAGGAGTAACCTGGGGCAAGCTTCACTATTAATTATGGAGGCCTCAGAATCCGTAGCCATCGATTAATATTCGGATGGAGTCCCAAGTTACTCATTTTGTGGGTTAGTCGTTGAAATTTCAACCACAGCGAGCAGCACCTTCACTCACTTTAGTTCTGCCTGAGATTGTGACGTTTTTTTCAGGGACCAGCTACGTGAGGGCCTTATGGATCGCTTCTGAACCCTCCCTAGATGTGAGAGCCCTAGTTCTGTTCTTGGGAAGGGCTGTTCCCGCTGTATACGCCTCCAGGTAGCGTTGGGCTCATCACAAAAATGGGTAATCCGTAGCCTGGCAGAGAACATCAGGGAATATTGTAGCCCGGCCTCTCTGAGGGCCTTCTCAACTTCTAGGAAGGAGGCACGTTGTGGAAACCACCGCTGAAAAATCCAGAAACACGGATACTTTGGCATTCTCAACAGCAAAGGGACCTTCTGACCTAGCTCTTTTGTAGTAGTGTCTGTTCTTATAATGGAGTAGCCTGGACACCACTGGACGTGGAGGACAGCCAGGTGCCAGCGGCTGTGTCGGCACTCTATGTGACCTCTCCAGAGCGATGAAAGGGGACAGATGGTTTGGGGTCACCTCCGTCCGGAGCCAGTCCTCCAAGTATGACACCATGTCCGATGCCTCCACACCTTCAGGGAGTCCCTCCATCCTATTATTGTGGCAATTACAGCCTTCTGCATCTTCAGCTTGCCGTTCCAAGGTGTACACTCTATCCTAGAGATCGTGCATCTTGTGGACCAACACCTTCAGTTCTGGTTGCAACTCACTGAGAAGTTTTGACCTCGCCCAATCGGGCTGCCAGCTTGCAATGTTCTGCCTGTAGCACCTCCAACCACTCCGACACTGTGCTAATTTCTTGTTGAAGTGTAAGTTTGGTATCCACAATGCCAGTCAACACTTTATCAAAGTGCAACTGCATAGAGGGCTCTGGGGGAATCCCAGCCTTCTGCCATCTCAACCGCAGGCTGGGAGGCCTCCTCAGTATTGGGCTGAGGAATCGTTTGTTTGGCCTTTGGCTTCCCCATGTTGATGGTACTGCCAACCCTTGTGATGAAATACCAAGATCCAGGCCCATCAGAGGATCCACCGGCAGACCAACAGGACTCCAACCACCTCCAATCCGGGGGCACGAAGCAGGCCAGGAATATTAAGACCACTACCAGTGTCCACAGTATGTAACTTCACAAGGGGCACCTGTCCAAAAGCACAGATCCTGCATCCATATACAACATCACTTGAATATGTACTCCTCTCTCACCTGCAAGGAAGCAGCCGAAGAACCCAGTCCACCCCAGGACAAACCTTTTGCAGTGGTCGAAGCCTCACCAGGGTCCCGGCATGTTCGCTGGCCTCAATCCAGGAAGTCCCTCCACCAGTCACTGTCAGCAGTCGGTCCCAACACTCCACAGTGGGCAAAATCTAATTTAATTTTGCCTCCGCCCACACCATGCTGCTGCCCCTCTCTGGGTCTTCGCTCCAGGCCACTCCCCACGCACTCAAAAAACCCGTAAGGCTGGCGCGCCCTCACCTCGGCAGTGTCAGCATCCCACGGGGAGTCCCCTCTCACTATAAAGGGGTACCAGAGGGGCTATGTCACTCCATTCGCTCCATTCGGCTGCTCCAGCCATCTCAATCCGGAGTTGTTGATGCGGCCTTCAGGGTCCAACACACTCGTGCAGCCGACCACCACCTAGGGCTGCGCCTCAGCACAACTGTCCTCCACTCCCAAAAGCCCCAATCTGAGCTTTGAGGCTAGGTGCCTCTTCCTGTGTCAGCAGGGACACTTCTTGTAGTACGGCTCCGCCTTCATCCATTGCTTCGGGATCCCTGCCACAAACCCTCAGGCATCGAGACTATGCTACCAATCAGGAGCACACTCACCGGGCCTGCTCCGGGGGTCTCTCCCTTGTCTCTGTGGCCGCCCGGGGCCTCATGCGCCTTTCAGGGCCATGCCCCGCTTCAAGGTCCTCTGTTACTAAAGGCACCAACCTCAGTTCCAACGGGGCCCGCCTCACAATACAGCTCCACCGCCTGCTGCGGCCTTAGGGTCCCCGCCTCAGACCCACAGGCACCGAGACCCGGCTGCCGATCCAAAATACAACAGCTACCGGGAGCCGTCGCCTCTCACACAGGTCTCCCACCGGCGATTCCACACAGCATCGAGCCATCGCCATTTAGTGAGGGTCAGGCCGGGAGATCATTGCGGCTCCAGTGCCTAGTCGTGGTGCAGCCACAGGTTCCCTCAGCTCTCAGAGCTCCTCCAGACGTTCTCCGCCACCACTCCAGCTAATGTGGCCGACTTTCCTGCAAACCAGGCCACGGATATACACGGGATTAACGTTGGGCTGGCGCAGAGCAGCAAGCTCACGCGTTCTCCATTATCGGCTCTCAAGCCATGCCTTCAAACATATTGTTTGATGTTGTCTCTCTGCTAGTTGAAAGTGGAGTTCAGAAGATGGCATAACAAACATTTTCAATTAGGTTTCATTATCAAGAGCAGAACCCAATAAACAGTAATACATTTCGGAAGAGACAGCTGTGTTCGCAGAAAGAAAGAGGGGGATAGAGAGTCGGTGGTGATTGTTATATGGGAGTGTATCCCCCTGACTGGATGAACCGTTTTGTTTTTTACCAAGGACTTATGGGAAATATAGTTTATGTTTAAAATCTAAAAATGGGAAAGGCTGCTGGTTAATTAAAGTGAAGAAAGTCAAGCCTAATCCTCACCTTTGTGTCCTTACTAGAATTGAAACTATCCGTTACGATAGCTAAGAAAGGTTTCACTCCCCTTCGTTCCTGGATGGTTGTACCTTAAGGCAAAGTGCTAGCATTTTGTGTTCTCTGCGTTTGCAAACAAATCTAATTTAGGGAAACACAAGTCACAATAGACGTTGTGCAGGGCAGAGTTGTTTAGAAACCACTGATGGGTCTCCTGAATGGATCTGCTCAGAAAGTCTGCATGAGCGTTCTGTACCCATGAAAGGAGGACTGTGGTTACAGCCAGATTCCTGGCTATTAACCACTTCCAGATGGGTAGTGCTTCCAGGGACAAGGGTTTGGATCTCGAGTCTCTCTGCCTATTCAGGTAATGCATAGTTGTTCAGCTGTCTGTCTGGACAAGCAAGTAGTCTGTCTTAAGTGATAGAAATAAGGCTATCAGAGCCAAATGAACTGCTCTGAATACCAAGTAAATGGATGTGGTAAGTCTTCACCTTCGGGGACCAAGCTCTGTGGATATGCAGATGACCCATGTGTGGAGCCCAACCTAGGAGGGAGGCATCACTCTTTATCTTTTAGATTGGAGCGTTCTCAAGGAAACACATTCCGCAAAGCAGATTCTCTGGGTGACACCACCAACTGAGAAGATTGTGTTGCTTGAGGAGTCAGGATGAGCTTGTCCTCACAATTGTCTGCAAACTGTCATTAATGATCTTCCAATTAATTCAAGCTAGCCTGGCTGATGAGGAGTGTTACCCCGAAACAGGTCCCAGGATGCTTGTTTGCGGTCCAGGGAAGACTTGGCTTGGCAGTTTGGGCTGGACTATTCCCATGAGGAACAGGGTCAAGACTGATTTGCATACGGCTGGGTCAGCACTGAGGTGGCGAAGTGAGCTAAAGAATGATAATGGATTCAACCCAGATCTGTTTCTGGGGGCGAGTGTCTGAAAAGTTTCAGCGCTCCGTCCATCTCCTTGTGTTTGCATTGTTGTAGTGGCCTCATGCAGAACAAGTAAGATGCAGGAAGTCATTTGTCTCAGGAGAGTTATTTGCCTGTGTGTCAGATGGGTTATTCTGCTGCCTGCAGCTCAACTCAGAGAAAACGGAAGTCCTAATCCTCGGATCCATCCCCGCCGCTTGGAATGACACTTGGTGGCCCTCGGCCATTGGAAACCCTCCCACCCCCACGGACCACATCCGCAACCTCGGCATCATACTCAACTCCTTACTCACCATGAACCGACAGATCAACGCCATGTCCTCCACATGCTTTAACATACTCTGCATACTCCGCAAGACCTTCAAATGCCCCCCCCCCCCCGACTCCAGGAAGACAGTCATCCATGCACTCATCACCAGCAGGCTGGACTACAGAAACGCTCTCTATGCCGAAATCAACAAATCACTTCTTCACAAACTCCAGATCGTCCAGATCTCCACAGCAAGACTTGTCCTCAGCATCCCACAACACGACCACATCACCCAACACCTCCGCAAACTCCACTGGCTCCCCGTCGCAAAGAGAGAGTTACCTTCAAGCTGCTCACACATGCCTACAAAGCCCTCCACAACACCGGACCCCAATACCTCAACAAAAGAATCTCCTTCCACACCTACAAGAGATACCTCCGCTCTGCCGACCTAGCCCTTGGCCAAATTACCCGCATCCACAGAGCTAGAACGGAGGTAGATCCTTCTCCTACATCGCGGACAAGACCTGGAACTAACTCCCCCTCAGCATCAAGCGAAGCCCTGTACTGCAAGCCTTCAGAAAATACCTTAAGACCAGGATCTTCGGATGACCTTGGTGCTGCCCGAACCGTCCCTCCGCGCCCCCCCAGCGACTTGAGACCCTTACGGGTGAGTAATGCGCTCTATAAATCCTTGATTGATTTGATTCCTAACAGATTGTAACATTTCAAATGGATAGATAATAATCTACCTTCTGAAGGATACACTTTTTTTTATGTTTCCAGAACTGTTTCTAGGTAATGTGAAGTCTGTACTGGGGTAGAGTTTCATTTTTTGTGATTAGCATGTAGAAGGTTGAGAATAAAAAGTACTTTCTGAAAAAGCTGAAGAGTTTTCAGAAAATTTGACACCTTGATCAGCCAGTTATCCCGATATGAATAGATAAAGATCTTCTGTTTCCTTAGATGTGCTGTGAAGACTGCCATGCACTTTGGGAATATCCTTGGTGCAGATTTTAGACCAAATGGAAGGCCCTTGAATTGCTAATTGTCATTTGCCACCACAAATCTCAAAACATTTTCCGATTTGTGGCTATTAGCACATGAAAGTACACATCTTGAAGGTCTATGGGGTACAGATAATCCCCTTAATGGAGCTGAGGGTAGATTTGATGAAATTGCAGTATCCTGAAATCCTCTTTCACATCCATGTGGTCAACAGCTTCAGATCCAGTATGGGTCTGAATCCATTCTAGCGGCTGTACTTTTTCACCAAAAAGTAGCGGGAATAAATTCCTAATCCTGTTTGGTACAACAAACCCTCTCCACTGCTTAGTTCTGCAAGTGTACAGTGACTTCTTGCTGAAGTTATTATGGATGCCGAGGGGATGACTTCTTTGGTGCAATTGTTGGTGGAGGAACTTTAAAGAATAGCCATATTGAACAATATTCATAAACCACTTGTTGGTAATGGCTTTCTACTCATCCAGAAAATGTTAGATGCCCCCCCAACTCCCCATAGAAGTGGGTAACAGAACGTGGAGAATCACCACTTCATTCCAGCGACAAGTTTAGTGGCTGGTGAAGATAGTTGGTGACCTCCTCTACCTCTGGACTAGCAACTCTGCTGGTATTAGGACTGCTTATGGAGTTGCTGTTGCCTCTGTAACCATTTAGGGGCTTGCAGCCTCTACCACTGGTCAGGACTGTGCTTCTTATGCTCATTCCTTTTATGGGGCCACCGCTCACAAGATTTCCATCTCAGTGTTCATTCTGGATATCATACCATCTGCATGAGAGACGAACTAGGTATTCCCCAAGAAAGACAGATATAGAATACTCTTTAAAGGAACAGTGTTGTTTTCAGCTTAACATTAATGCAGCTTAGTTGGCTACATTGACCTTATTAATTTCTGTTCATTTACTTTAAAAAAGGTTTTGCAAACAAGGTTTTGAAATGCCACCTAAAAGCATTTTAACAAAAAATTGATGGAATTGGCCTATATAGCCTGCAGTAGGATGCTAAATAATTTTTTGAGCAACATAAAAATCTGTGGCCTTTCTGAAGTAAGACAAAGAGGTACACAAAAACATGCTCTGGCGTCCAACACATGGGCGGGCCTATTCTCATTATGGTTATCAATGGAAATCTCCTGAAGGAGAGCATTGTGTAACACAAATGACTGACATGCTGTGAACACTGTGACTGTTCCTGTTCAGACTTTATTACCACCGTATCATCCTTTCAGAATCTACTATTTCCACCCACTCCCGTCTTCAGAATTTTCAATTTGTTTTATAGAAATGTTAACGTGCACAGAAATGTCTGCACCCTATGCACGTACATTATCATTATGATAATCAAGGTGACACATTTGTCTCTATGACTGTTTTACTGCTAGTTTAGTGTCTGCTAGTACTATCATTGCTTTCAAACAATAAACAAAGATCGATTATCAGATATAAAAAAACACAGGTATCAGAACATATTTTAGAGAGGGACTTCACGCAGAGGCCATCGAGACAGAGGTCATGCTAGTTCGCAGCATCAACTTTAGACAGAGGTGAAAGCGATAAGAAGTGGCATTCAGCAGTTTACTGTTTATGTTGCAGCTTCGGAAAAGCTGCAATAGGAAATAGCTAACTAGTTTGCTATTTCATAAAGAAAACATAGGTATGCTCTGCAAACCATCTCTGAAACTCAATAACAGGCTTGCTATTGATTGTAGAACTGAGATATAGCTTCAGAATGTAAGGACAATATCAACTCAATAGAGTTTTTCTTGTTGTTGTCAGTTTACATGACGTTTTGCTGCATTACCTTTTATGTACATTTACATTTAGGTATATAAACATTTTAAAATACATGTCCTGTCACTTAGTGCTATCCTTTAGTGTATTATTCATTAATGAAACAGAGTTTGCAGTGCTACTTTGTCTCTCAACTCATCCTGTGAAACTGATCGTTACCAGAAAACATTCCTACACTGTATGGCTCAGTGAGTTGTGTATGGTTTGCAGTCCAAATGGATTGTTAACTCGTGCTGCCACACTAAGTCCTTGCACCAGGGCGTAAGAAAGTGGACCACTGCAACTCAGAGGGTGGCGGTACACCCAGAGAGCGCATCAGAACAGGAAAGTGTGTGTGGGTCTGTCCACATCAACAACTGTGTAGGAATTCGCGATAATCTCAGTCATAGGAAAAGCTTTGCCACAATTGCGCATTTTCTCTAGGCCATGCGGCAGAGATTATGCTATTTTTTGTTAGCCTGGAAAAAATGTTGATCTAAGGTATGTTAAAAGCAATGACAACATTTACTCAACTGAAAGATGGCGGGAACAAATGGTGACAAGGTGAGATTTGATTGTCAAACTCATCATTGGCTTAGCTGTACAATAGAAGCAGAAATAATACACAACATTACCAAAAAAGAATATAACATCAGTATGCAAAACAAGTTAAAAACAAACAAGAAATATGTAAAGGTTCTATTAATAAATGCTAGCAAAGTGCAATGCAGTACTGTCCTGGTTGCCCCTGTTCTGTTGAGTCAATCAGCCACATCTTTGTTTGTCCAATGTACAATTCCCCGGGAAACAAATGGATAGCCCCTGTTGGTAGGCTGTTGGGAACTCGATGCCACCAAGAAGCGCAGCACATTTTAAAATCCAACTCTAGGCCTTCTGTTGCCTGCACAGTTTTCAAGTTTCTTGGTAAAATGTGGACTATTAGAAAGTGCGCATTAAAGACGCGACTGCGCATACCTTCTAATCTTTTACCAATTTTTTAGCCAGATTTTAGATAATAATTTTATGTTTCATATTTCAGTACACTGTTCAATTTGTAACATTGTGATTAAAAAGTGGATCTCTCTGTACAATCTAACTGGGGCAGAGGCCTCTGACACCACACTTTTTCATCTTTTTAACCGTTGTTTTATTCTTTTTATTATTGGTCGTTACAAACCAATTGCCAATTCTATGGCAGGACCCAGAGGCAAGGATTAGGTTGTAACTCTCTTCGCTTTATTCACATATTTATCTCCAACAGCCATATTTTTCAAGGTAAAGACAACAAAAAACTTCAGCTCCCATGAACACAAGGGAGAAGTTCCAGAACAGTCCATCCAATCTGAGGGCAGCATATGGTACAATGGAGTCCGTAGCCCTTCTATGTTCCTCTTTCTTCGCTGCTCCAGCAGCGCTTCAGATAAGTGTTTTTTCTCTCTTTTGTAGTTAATGCTTTGGTGACCTGTTTCTGACAGGTTTTAAGTTTATGGAAGACCACGGGAGCCTCTGTGCTCCTACGCGGTCATTGTTGTAAATGTCTGGTGAGCTCGCGTGTGCGGGGCGGTTTTCCGACCGCCAGGGGGCCCGCGCATTCCTCTGTTTGCGCACTGAGAGCCTCGCCCCTCCGGCAGCCGGAATGCGTCAATTTCACTGTCAAACTAATCAGTGAAGTGTTCCGGCTGCGGCATACGCGGGGGAGGTTGGTGTCAATTAACGTTCATGGAGCGAAGAAAAATTAGAGCTGTTCTGCACTAGGAGGAAGGTGTTGAATATATTTGCGAGCTACCGCCTGCTGCTTACACCATCTGGGGTCAGACCAATACACTTTGGGACCTCCCAGGCGTGTGTTTGTAACCCCACATATCACAGGGGTGCGGTCCCAGTTGGTTTATCCAACTATCAGCTGGCATTAAGTGAAGGCTTTGCCCAAACAATTTCCCCATACCCAAGTCCCTTTATAATTGGGCTTGCCATGGAATTTGAGGAGGGGGATTAATTTGAAGAGGAGGTTACCTACCGCCCAATGGATGACCACTTTTGTGAGGTAATGAATGCCTCTATCTTGAGGACCATATCTCAAGTGGTAGCCCCCCCCGGAGAGAAAGATTTCATTGCTCCAAGTTCAGTGCACTAAACCCCTTCAGGGAAGGGAAGCTATAATGGGTCCACAAGACCCCTTACCTCCAGGCCAGTTGGCTGCCCCATCCCTCACCTCTCCTCAAAGCATGGAAAAGCGCAAGCATTTATAAGACGGGGGGGATTTGACTTGGATGCATTTGCACGTCTTAAAAAAGCGATCCTCGATGCTCAACTGGACACTCAAGTCCCTGGGCCTCCAGTGTTATCCCTTTCTACCCCTCTAGTTGATCCCGGGGAGGGTGACGATTCCCCCAACACCTCAGATGGAGACGGAGATGGTTCTAGATCATGGCACCCCTCGACGACTGCCCTACCTGATGCAGTGACCTCCTCTGACCAGGTGCATGACCAGGCACCAAACCTATTGAATCCTGACGATTTGTTGCACCCACGCTCAGCAGATTTGTGCCCGGCACCAAAGATGGCAGTCTACATGGCGGACCGATTAAGGAAACCCCTCGATAAGGAAGCTAGAGGGTGCCTTAAAGCAGAGTGTCCCAGACCATCCTTGGAGTGGAAGGTGGCCGGCACACCGGAAATAGATCCCAAGATGGCCACCTTCTTCAGTCAAGTTTGTTCATAACCCGAAAAAAGGCATTGATAGGTCTTGGCGTTCGTGCCAAGACAAACTCTTGGACGTGGCCGGACCTCTGGCCACAGAGGAAGGGCCCGCAGGTTAGAGAGATTAAAGCCCCAACATGGAAATGCATGTTAGTGAATGCTAGGTCCTTGGTTAAGCACAGCCTGGAATGCAGGATGTTTATGGAGCAACACCAGATCAAACTTGCCTTTATTACGGAGGCTTGGACTAACAAGTCGTCAGGCCCCGATATTGTTAAGGCTCTTCCTGCAAATTTCCTCTGTTTTACGCTAGTCTGACCATCAGGAAGGGGGGGTGGGCTTGCGGTGATCTATCACAATAGCCTTGATCCTGCATTCTCCACAGCCTCCAACAATGCTTGTGAGGCCTTATCTATCATTGTGCGCCTGTCTCCCCAGAATACGTTCAAAGCACTTCTGATTTACCGTCCCCCGGGACCCAGAAGCGCGTTTTTGGAAGCCCTTGGTACTCTGGTAGAGGATGGTCTTAGTGCCCTTTCGTTTACCGTCATGGGGGACTTTAATTTCTATTTGGAGGATCCTTTAGACCCAGATAATCTGCAACTTACGGAACTTATGGTTGCAGGAGGGCTGGAACAAAGGGTGGCAGGACCTTCGCATACTGGAGGGCACACCCTAGATGGCATTTTTTCAAACAGGCCGGACCTTGCCATCACCGACATCCTGCCTCTTCCCTGGTCAGATCATGCTGCCATAATTTTCACACTTGCCCCTGACTCTCAGATTCTGTCTAGCTCTAAGCCAAGGGCGAAGATTCTGTGCCGGGCCTGGAAAAATATTGACAGGGTAGAAATGGGGAATCACCTAAGTCGTAATGCCCCCAGTATCCCAGTGGATGTGAATAATGCTGTTAACTTGTACTCCAAGTGGATTGAGAGGGCTTGCAATATTTTTGCACCTGAAAAATCTTTTACGCCTAAAAGGACGATGCCCTCAGCGCCATGGTTTTCAGAATCTTTGCAGACGGCCAAAACAGCTTGCAAGAAACTGGAGAGGAAATGGCGGAACGGGTACAGTCCAGCGAATAAAGAAAGTTATAAAAGGAGCCTCTCGATTTATAAAAATCTAATAAATGAAGCTAAAAAAATATACTTCACGGAGCAAATCGAGAGGGCTAGTTCTTCCTCTAGAGAGTTGTTTAAGACTATAACCAAACTTACAACTCCTGCGGAGCCAGTGCTGATATGTGTGAGACTCTAGCCACCTTCTTTCAGACTAAAGTGGCAGGGATTTTTTCCTCCTTTGCAGAAATCTATGGAGAGGGTGGTATTGCAGCACAAAGGGGTGATGCTGGGCCAGTATGGCCACAGGAAAAACTAAGGGAATTTACCCCGTTGTTATCGGAAGAGGTTACTGGTCTCTTGCTGGCTGCACGTTCAGGGGCCCCTAGTGATCCGTGTCCGGTAGCAGCCCTTAAAGAGTGTTCAGTTGTGATTGCCTCCACGTTAACTCCGTTATTTAACGCCATTATTAATGCCGGCACTTACCCTAGGAGATGGAAAGTGGCCTCCATCTTACCCCTAATTAAAAAACCAACTCTAGACAAAAGTGACCCTACCAGCTATAGACCAATCTCGCGGCTCCCTTTGCCTGCAAAACTATTTGAGAAGGCCATAAATAGGCAACTTAGCCTTTTCTTGGAGAGAACAAAGGCCCTGGATTCAACGCAGTTCGGGTTTCGTGCTGGACATAGCACTGAACTGGCCTTGATTAAGGCGACTGAGGAAGTGAGAGAGGCTGTGGATCAGGGGGGAGAGGCTGTCCTGATTCTGCTTGACCTGTCTGCTGCATTTGATACGGTCTATCATGGTGTTATGTTGGACCGGTTGGCTAAGACAGGAGTGGAAGGTACGGCCTGGAGCCTCCTGAAGTCTTTTTTGACCGACAGGACCCAAACCGTGGAGCTGGGGGCTGAGGCATCCAAGCCGTTTGCTCTCCCGTGTGGGGTCCCGCAAGGGTCTTCCCTCAGCCCTACGTTGTTTAACGTTTACGTTAGCCCCCTGGGAGATTTGATTAGATCCTATGGCCTCCAACTTACCTCATACGCTGATAACACCCAAATCGTGTTATCAATCCATAGGGAATCTAAAGTGGACATCACAACTAGGTGTCATGACTGTCTTAAAGATATCGCTGGTTGGATGGCCGCGAATTGCCTCAAACTGAATGCCGGCAAGACAGAGGTCATGATATTCGGAAACAATCCAAATACCTGGTCGCCAGCTATGTGGCCCGAGGCCCTAGGGAAGCCACCAGTACCTACCTCAAAAGCTAGGAACCTAGGCGTCTTGATGGATCAGAAATTGGACTTTGGTGGTCAGGTCAGCGCAGTGGTTTCCTCTTGCTTTCATATTATCAGGATTCTTAGGAAGATAAAATCCTTCCTTCCCAAGGATGGTTTCCGGCTAGCTGTCTCTGCTTTAGTTTTGTCACGCCTCGACTACTGTAATAGTTTGTACCTCAATCTGAGGAAAAAACATCTGTTCAGACTACAGGTGGTTCAAAACGCGGCAGCGAGACTGTTGACCGGTGCCCCTAAGTTTGTCTCAATTCGGGAAGGAATGAGGAAATTACATTGGCTCCCGATTCACAGACGCTCTCAATTTAAGGCCATGTGTACGGTTTTTAAGGCCCTGAAAGGCTCTGGCCCAGAGTTTATGAGAGATTGCTTTAAGCGGTATGTGCCAGGGAGGGCACTACGCTCCGCGGAAAACAACCTTGTGGTGGTCCCCAGAATAAAAAAGGCTAGCTGGGGTGGAAAGATGTTCTCCTTTGGCGCCGCCACCATTTGGAATTGTCTTCCACAACATCTTAGGAGAGAGGATGAACTTATGCCTTTCAGGAAGGGGCTGAAGACCTGGCTATTTAGGGATAAGATCCTCGGTCTTCAGGGTTAATCAGCATTTCAGCGCCAGGACACCCTCGGGTATTAGTGCGCTTTATAAGCTCCTAAATAAATAAATAAATAAATGAATTATAGATATGGTGCAGGATGCAAAATCCACCGGATCCTTGGTTTCTCCCTACGCCCTATCAGGCTGGGCTCAGAGAGACATCATTTTCTTACGGAATGCCAACTGTGCATTATCCACTGAATGGTGCAGGTCTATATTAATTCAAATTGACCCTAAGCCAGGGAAACTCGCCACATCTGAAGCGGGGGTCATAGCTCCGGGAAACCTGTTTGGCGATCCCTTCATCCGCACATTGAGCAAGTTTGTCAGCACCTTTGCTTCGTTAGATAAAGCTCAATCCTCTATTAGGTGGATTTTTAGCCCTTGTGTTTTTGCTGCAGCCAGCCGAGGAAGGGGGCCCTCAACCGGTAGAAACTTCCAACATGCCTCTAGAGGTGGTGAATCCCATTGCGGCCAGTGGCAAGACCCTAACAAGTTTGGGAGCTTCTACCAGACCGCACCCAACCCGTGACGTCGTGGGGGTAGAGGAGGAGGCAGAGGCAGCAATTACAGCAATGCTCAAGGTGAGGTGTCATAACCCAGAGGACAGTCAGATCGGGGGTCATTTGGCCCTTTTTCGCGCGAACTGGGGAAAACTCTTCTCCGAAGTTTGGGTCTTTCAGACAATCGAGGGTTTCCACATAGAGTTTAATGGCAGTCCATGCCAGACCCACCATCCAAGCCCTTTGACCTTTTCAGCGGAACAACGGGAGCTAGTGACTCAAAAGATAAACAACCTTCTCAGGAAAGGGGAAATCGGAAGAACAACGATTCATCCCGGGGCTTTGTCAGCAACCTTTTCTTGGTAGAGAAAAGGGACGGCAGCCAGCGCCCGGTGAAACATCTCAAGGATTTCAATTCCAAGGCTCCTATATCGTCATTTCAAGATGGAGGGCATTCATCTGTTGAGAGACCTTCTTCAGAGTTCAGATTGGATGGTTCGATTGGATCTGAAGGACGCCTACTTAGTTGTCCCTATATTTCCTACTGACTGGCGCTTCCTACAGTTCCGCTGGGAATCCCAGACTTTCGAGTTTACATCTCTCCCTTTCGGTCTGTCTTCGGCCCTTTGGTGTTTCACCAAGCTCATGAGACAATTAGTTGAACATTTGCAGGCTCACGGGGTTAGATTGATCATATACCTCGATGACATTTTGATCATGGATCAATGTCCTCGCCGCCTCTCACTCCATTTGCAGATGGCAATTCTTCTGGAATCTCTTGGCCTTGTGATCAATTCGGAGAAGTCAGCTTTGGTCCAATCCCAATCAATGGAATTTCTGGGGTTCCTGGTGAACTCGACCGAAACGTCCCTGAGCCTTCCAAAGCGGAAACTGACAAAAATCAGGCACAAACTCAGGAGAACTATCTGCAAGACTCAGATCTCTCTCCAACACCTGGCAAGGATTGTAGATCTTTCTTCCTCTATCCAGGCCATCTTCCTGGGTCCTCTCCATTACCAGGCGATGCAGAGACTCAAAACAGAACACCTACGAAAGGGTCTTTCTTATTCCCAGTTAATTCCGCTTTCAACTGAAGCGAAGGAAGAGATGAACTGGTGCTCGACTCACATGGAGGCCTGGAACGGCCGGGCAATCTTCAGTTCCCAACCCGACCTGGTTATCAAATCAGATGCCAGCGGTTAAGGATAGGGTGCACGTTGTGGGGAGTTCTCCACCGGCGGAAATGGTTGTCCGCAGAGCAGTCGTTGCACATCAATTGCCTGGAGCTAATGGCGGGCTCCTTCGCCCTCCGGTGCTGGACCATAGAGAAGGTGAAGTGTTCCGTCCTGTTGAAGATGGTCAATGTAGCGGCGGTCCGTTACATCAATCATTTGGGAGGGACACGGTCCAAAGCTCTATCGGACATAGCTTGGATACAGTGGGAGTATTGTCTGACCAACCAGATCTCTCTGTCGGCAGAGCACCTCCCGGGGCAGTCCTATCAGGTGGCAGACTTGCCACTGGAGGGACACCAGCCTCTGGAACCTGGACCCGCACTACTTTCGGCAAATCCTAGCCCGTTGGGGGCCCTTTTCCATGGATCTTTATGCATCGCGTCTAGATGCACAACGACAGTTATTGCAGTTGGAGGCCGAACCCTCACGCAGCGGCCACGGATGTCTTTCTCAAAGATGGGAGCAAGGAACAGGCCTATGCCTTTCCGCTGTTTGTAATGATTATGCGTTTTGACGGCTCAGGTACGGAGGCAAGAGGCAGACCTGGTAGTGGTTACCCCGATATGGAGATTGCAAGCTTAGTTTCCCTTGATGATGGAACTTTCTTGGGATTTCCAATCCCACTACCCTGGAGTCCCAATCTCCTCCGGGATCCCCACGACAATCCTCACCCGTTGGTCCTGGCAAATTTTCTCTGTCTAATGGCCTGGAGGGTTACAGCTAACAATGGGAAATCCCGGACCTTCCACGAGAAGCTGCCTCACTACTTGCCAAAGCATGGGCAGACGGTACAAACAAACGATATTGATCTGCTTGGAATCGGTGGACAGGTGTATTCAGCAACAAGTGGTTCCCATGGGGGCAGAACTTAATCAAGTCTTAAATTTATTAGTGAGTCTGGTCTACCAGGGTTTAGCTTATCGAACGGTTAACACCTATAGGTCGGCAATTTCCGCAGGTCACCTTCCAGTGGACGGTCATTCAGTAGGAGAACATTTGCTGGTCTGTAAACGTTTGAAAGGTATAAGACTTTCCGTTCCTCTTGAGCCCAGGTATTCGACCTTTTGGGACGTTAATAAGGTCCTTTCTTTGTGTAAATCCTGGCCCTCAGATAAGTATCTGTTGAGGACGCAATTGTCGGCGAAGGTGGCCATGTTGTTGTGTTTGATCTCATGCCGATGAGGTTCAGATGTAAGAGCCCTGGACATTACAGGTTAAGTTGTCACCTCAGTCGGGGTACCTTTTCACATTTCTCGCTGAACTAAAAGTAGTTCTAAAGTGGTTTCCTACCCGGCCTTTCCACAGGTTTCTAAGTTGTGTGTGGTGCGGGCCATCAAAAGATATGAAGTGGTTACGGACGAAATTCACCCCCATGGTGAAAGACAATTATTGATTGCTCTCACAAAACCTCACAAAGCGGTTTCATCCCCTACGATTGCCAGATGAGTCATGCAGGAGGCAGGTATTGATACCTTACGGTTCGTAGCCCATTCAGCGAGGAGTGCTATGGCATCTAAGGCATTTGGGTTGGGAGCCCGTCTTGAGGACATCCTTAAAGCTGCTCATTGGTCATCGGATTCCACCTTTAAGATGTTTAACTTTAAGCCGGTTCCTTCTCTGGCAAGCATAGTGGTGAATAAGCTTTAAATCAGCCTAATCCTCACCTCCGGGACCTGCCATAGAATGAAAAATGTCCTAGCTAACGTAAAGGAAAGTTTCATTTCTACTAAAGACACGGAGGCGAGGATTAGCCTACCCGGACTGTTCACGTATAATACATTACCATCTTTCCCCTCCCGTGATGGATGGCCATGGTACCTTGCTTTATGATCGTGACTATGTTGTTGCCTAGAGGTTGTCTCATGTGTTATTTGATGAAGATTTGAGCTTCTTGTTCTTCCTCTTTGTATGGTTTTGTTTCAAATGTGCAAAGACCGGATGATGGGCATTTTATTTTTTGATCCATCAAGGTTCAGAGACTAAACAAGAATATTCGGAGTGACAAGACGCCGCCTACGCAGGAAGAAAGAGGAACATAGAAGGGCTACGGGCTCTATTGTACCATTCGCTGCACTCTGATTGGAGGGACTGCTCTATAACTTCTCCCTTGTGTTCTTGGGGGCTGTAGTTTTTTGTGTCTTTACCTTGAAAAATATGGCTGCTGGAGATAAATATGTGAATAAAGCTAAGAGAGTTACAGCCTAATCCTCGCCTCCGTGTCCTTAATAGAATTGAAACTTTCCTTTACGTTAGCTAGGAAACTTTTCATTCTTGTACTGTATGCATTAGCACTTTTATGGCCGCAATGACCGAAATAAAGTTTATGATTGATTGCTAGCAGTTCCATTAATACTATGCAGTAGCATACTGGTTAGCCTTTTTCTATTAAACGAATATTCCATTCCAGATTCTTCATTTTGGAAAATTATAACAACTTTTGGGTGGGAAAACAGGGGGAAAAAAAATAAAAAAAATATGAGCAGATGTCCATTCTGATAAACCATTACATTTGCATTCAGAAGAAGAACTCCAAGACCAAAACAAACAATGGCAAAACCAAAATGTCTGTTATTGACAAGCAGTACCACAAAACAAAAGTAAGAGAAAAAAGTCCATTGCAAAAATGTGGCAGTCATACTCTAGCAACTAAAGGCTTTGAATAAAAAAAATAACAATCACATATAATTTAAATAACACAGTATTGGTGAGTCCTAGCAGGCTGGTGTAGATAGAAAAGATTTAGAAACCCTTTTTAGAATCAATGCATATAACAGAAAAGAAAATATGATTTTCATTGGTGCAACGAAAAGGTATGACTGGCTTTGAATAACTAAACTCTGAAGACACAGTCTAAACACATGGATGAAATGGCAATGGGATCTATAAAGTACAGACATATGCTCTGTAATGAGCTTGTAGGCGCTGTTACTCGAATGAAACCTTCCTAACCAGAATCATAAATAGAAGAGATCCTGATAAAGCAAAAAATAGAACTAGTAAAAAACCTGCCTGAAGAACCACGTTTTAAGAAAAAGGGGCCAATCTGCGACTGAGCAAAGGGCCAAAGCCAGGCCATTCATTCCTTAGTTCCCAGAAATACAGCAGAATTACCGCCCCGTTTTATGCGGTGAAATTTGAGCAGTTGTAAAAGAAAAGCATTCATAGACCTCAGAGATCTTGAAGGGATATAAAAATAAAAGATATTCTACAGACCTTTCGGACCACCTTTATGGACTGTTCTATGAATATGGGACAGCATTTTAAATGTAATGGCTTTCAAGACTGGGAGTCAATGAAGGTCCTTCAGTCTAGAGAAGACTGAACAGTGGTTCAGAACATTGAGTAACAACCTTGCTGCCGCATTCTGAACAATCTGCAACCTGTCCATACGTTTTTTTGCGATCCCTAAATAAAGGGCATTAGAATAGTACAGCCTAGAGGTGACCGATGCCTGAACCATAGTATTCCTGGCAGAAAAAGGTAAGAAAGGGAGCACCCTGCGAGGTGTTTTTGACACCCCAAAGCGGTATTATTATAGCCAACCCTGCTTTACTAGAAAACTATGAACAATAGTTACTTACTTGTAATCTGTGGTTCTCCAGTATTGGTATCTTCCATAGATTCACATGCCTGAATCATTCCCCGTTGTCGGAGTGCGAGTCCCACGGTACATAAAAAAACAATAATTATGCACATAAAAACCATAACATAGGTAACATAGAACCAGGAAGTAAAGTAGCTAGAAACTATAAGGAAAAAAACTTCCACATTTATGACTTGTCCAAGTCATTAACTGATACTAACTGATACTACGAGAATATAAATCTCGAGTGATTAAGGAGAAGCAGGAGTATTTCTCCCATTTGACAACTGCGCTTCCCTCATCCAAAGAGCTTTTTAAGATTGTTGGCTCATTGTGCTCTCTTCAGACTCCCGATCCAGTGGTGGCTTCTCAGGAGCTCTGCAATAATATCTCCGATTTTTTCTATAATAAAATCTCGGATATCCATTTGGCCCTTGACAACCAGAAGAAGATGCTGGACGAGCATTCTCTGAGTAACATTAAGGCTTCTGAATCCTGGAGGAGAGACTCACACAATTCTCTCACCCACTTTCCGCTTCTTTCCCTTGAGGGGCTCAATTCGTTGCTGGATCTGACTAAGTCAGCCTCCCCGGCTGACCCCTGTCCGCTGAAAGTTCTAAGGGATTGCAGGGAAACGCTTCTGCCCCCGTTACTGGCAGTCATGAATGCGGCTTTGACTCAGGGCATTTTTCCAATGGTCTGGAAAAAGGCCATAGTGAAACCTCTCCTAAAAAAATCCTCCCTGGACCCTGGAGTGATGAAGAATTTTAGGCCCATCTCCCTCTTGCCTGCCCCTGCAAAGATGCTTGAAGCCCATCTAAACTCTCAACTATCCACCTTCCTTGACTCCTCTGGGTTCTTGGATAGCTCTCAGCACGGTTTCAGGAAGTTTCATAGTACTGAATCCGCTCTGACTATGGTGGCTGATAACATCCGGCGCAAAGTTGATCTGGGTCAGACGACGATTCTTGTCCTGCTGGATCTGACTGCAGCATTCAATACCCTGTCTCCCTCTACCCTTACATCGCGGCTGAGGGAGGCAGGGGTGGCAGGACAGGCTCTCAGCCTTCTTGACTCTTTTTTACATCATAGAGAGCAAAGAGTTCTGCTGGGTGAGTTCCTCTCCCCTGCTAAATCTTTGCAATGTGGAGTGCCCCAGGGTTCGGCCTTAAGTCCTACTCTATTTAACCTGTATGTGGCCCCCCTTGCAAGATTAGTAAGATCGCAGGGGATGGAGGTAGTGTCCTATGCTGACGACACTCAAATTATGGTGTCCCTTAGCCATTCTTTGAGTGTCTCTGCCTCTAGTTTTAGGGCCTGCATGCAGATGGTCGCTGAGTGGATGGTGCTGAATTCTTTAAAACTCAATGCCGATAAAACTGAGGTTCTCGTGTTCGGCAAGGATCAAAACATCTGGTCCAATGAGTGGTGGCCTCCGTCCCTTGGAACCTGCCCTACTCCTTCCTCTACGGCTAGGAATCTTGGTGTCATTTTTGATACCTCACTCGCCATGAACAGTCAGATTAACAGGACCGTGGCCACGTGCTGGGGAGTCATTAAAACTTTGAAACGAATCCTCCATTACTTGTCCCCGCAGGCACGTAAACATACAGTCACTGCCCTCGTGGGCTCCAGATTGGATTACTGCAATGCATTATATGCGGAGTCCAATAAATATCTGATACAACGTCTGCAGGTGGTACAGAACGCTGCCGCCAGATTCGTTTTAGCACTCCCTAGGGACTCTTCGGCAACGATGGCCAGGAAGAACCTGCACTGGCTTCCCATTAGTTTTAGAATTTCTTTTAAACTTCTCTGCCTCACCTACAGAGCCGTGCAGGCTGGCCCCTCAAATGCCTTGGGGTCTCTGCTCACCCGATATATTCCCAGTAGGTCTCTGCGATCTTCAGACTCTAACCAGCTGGTAGTTCCTCGCTCTAAAAGAGCCAGATGGGGGAGCAGAGCCTTTTCCATTGTTGCTCCTCTACTCTGGAATGGCCTTCCTCTGGAGATTAAGTCGTTACCATCCCTGTCCTTGTTCAGGAAAGCTCTTAAAACCTGGTATTTTATAAAGGCCTATCAGTAAGCTCTCCTGTTTTTCCCAGTCAGCTTTATTTGTTAGGCGCCTTGACGCCCATTGGGCTAAGTCCGCGCGATATAAGTTCTGCTTCATTCATTCATTCATTATATACAGTCTAAAACTGCAGCCAATCAGGTGACAGCACCCTTCAGAATGTTCTCCTCAGAGGCTTAGGCTCTCAGATTTTTACGCACAAGAGTGAACCAAAGTGAAAAGCGCATAAGCGAGCCTCTGAGGGGAGGTGGGTGGGTTGCATGTGAATCTATGAAAGATACCAATACTGGAGAACCACAGATTACAGGTAAGTAACTATTGTTCTTCTCCAGTATTGGGGTATCTTTCATAGATTCACATGCCTGAATCAGAGTAGAAAGCAGTACATCCATAATAATGCTCGTAAGATTCTACTTGTAACATAATCATATGTACAAGAGACATTATGCAATAACAGACATAGAAGTTCCATAATATGCATATATATGTATATACATATATATATAAATATATAGGGCAATGTTTATATAAATAATAAGCATAGCTGATATGTGTCTGAGAAACAGTAAAGAGGAGGAGGGAAGAACAGAGGCTCACCTTATTTAAAAAGATTACGGAGAACCGCTTGTCCGACAGACGTATCTGCATTACTGGCAGCTTCCAAACAGTAGCGCTTGGTAAAAGTGTGCCTGCTGGACCATGTTGCAGCTCTGCAGATTTGATGAAGTGGCACACCAGCAAAAAGAGCAGTAGAGGAGGAGATTGCTCTAGTAGAATGTGCTCTTGGAGTTGTTTGTAATGGTCTTCCTGCTTGCTGATGACAGAAACAAATTGCAGCAGAAATCCCACGAGCTATGGTCTGTTTGGATATTGGGTGTCCCTGGCGTATCCTTCCATAGGCCACAAACAGCTGGTCAGATTTACGGATTGAAGAAGTCCGTTGTAAATAGAATTTAATCGAGAATATTTGCACTTTATTGCGTAATTTGCACAGTCAATCAAGTTTGGATATCACTGAATCAATGAATATGGAGTTTTATGTATTTCATACTAAATAATGATCCTGAGTTTGTTTGGATTTTAACCTGTTACTCAATTGCACAGCATATTCAATGTGGTCCAAAATGTATTGTTTGGAAAACAGACTTTCGAGGTTGGAGTAGTGTGTCTTCACTTTCTAAATGTCACATGGTGCAAAAAAACGGTGAAAAAAATGCAGCCAATTGAAAGTCTTGTTGTATAAAATGGGCTCATTTTATTGAACTGATTGTCTGTGAGCAAGGGCGGATGCCCGAAACGCGTCAGATATTTGTGAAGACTCGGCTTTAAAATAAATCAACAACTCTTGTGCCTGACTTTGGATCTGCGTGGTTTCTGTTTTCCGTGGACACGGATTGTTTGGAGACTGCAAACATGGGATATATACATATATATATAAATATATAGGGCAATGTTTATATAAATAATAAGCATAGCTGATATGTGTCTGAGAAACAGTAAAGAGGAGGAGGGAAGAACAGAGGCTCACCTTATTTAAAAAGATTACGGAGAACCGCTTGTCCGACAGACGTATCTGCATTACTGGCAGCTTCCAAACAGTAGCGCTTGGTAAAAGTGTGCCTGCTGGACCATGTTGCAGCTCTGCAGATTTGATGAAGTGGCACACCAGCAAAAAGAGCAGTAGAGGAGGAGATTGCTCTAGTAGAATGTGCTCTTGGAGTTGTTTGTAATGGTCTTCCTGCTTGCTGATGACAGAAACAAATTGCAGCAGAAATCCCACGAGCTATGGTCTGTTTGGATATTGGGTGTCCCTGGCGTATCCTTCCATAGGTCACAAACAGCTGGTCAGATTTACGGATTGAAGAAGTCCGTTGTAAATAGAATTTGAGACATCTCTTGATGTCAAGGGTATGCAAAGTCCTTTCCGCAGGTGATTGAGGATTAGGAAAGAAAGTCTTTAAAATTATTGGTTCGTTTAGATGGAAGTCCGAAGGTACTTTAGGCATAAAACTGGGGTTAGTGCGTAGCACTACCGAGTTTGAAGTGAATTGAAGGAAAGGCGGATTAATAGTGAAGGCTTGAATATCACTGACCCTCCTAGCTGATGTTAAAGCTAACAGCAGAGACACTTTCCACGACAGAAACTTCAAATCCACTCTGAATAGGTTCAAAGGGGTGTCGCATAAGTTGTGCAAGCACTACGTTAAGATGCCAGGATGAAGGTGGACGGCGGATAGGAGGAAACATCCGAAACAATCCTTTGAAGAACTGTTGAATGATCCTAGCTGAATAAAGAGAATTGGAACCATCTTGTCGATATCTTGAAATAGCCGCTAAAAATACCTTCAGAGTAGAATGGGAAAGGCCTAATCTTGCAAAGTGCAAAAAGAATGGTAGAATCTGCTTCGGTTTTGCATGGATTCGATGAATATTGGCAACTTGACACCAGATGCAAAATCTCTTCCATTTAAGCCTGTACGTCTTAATAAAGGAAGTCGCTTGAGCATTGGCTAAGACTACCTTACAGTCCGCAGGAATGTTTAAATGAGCGAATTCAAGGCGCTCAGGTACCAGGCCGCTAATCTCAGAGATGTAGGGTCCGGATGGCAGATCTGTCCGTTCTGGATGGACAGAAGGTTCGGTATTGGTTGAAACTGAATGGGATCGCATTCTGAGAGAAGGAGGAGTTCGGTAAACCAGAACTGGCGAGGAAACCTGGGAGCAATGAGAATTAGGCGACAAGGTTCTCTCTTCATTTTCCGGAGAACCCTAGGAATCAACGATATCGGAGGAAAGGCGTAAGCATAGATCTGCGACCAATTCATCGAAAACGCATTCCCGCGTGACCCCTTGTGGGGAAGCCAACTTGCGAAGAATGGGCATTTGCGGTTCTGACTGGTCGCAAACAGGTTTAGATTGGGACGACCCCACTTCTGAAAAATTCGATCCAACGTTGGTTGATGTAGCTCCCACTCGTGATTGGATACTTTTGATCTGCTGAGGGAATTCGCCAGAACATTGGAAACTCCCGGAACATGTATCGCTGACAAGCTGATTCTGTGTCGTATCGCCCAGTCCCAAATTTGTTGGGCTTGTTGAGAGAGCAGGGCAGACCTTGTTCCTCCTTGTTTGTTCAAGTAGTGCATACTTGTTGTGTTGTCCGTCCGGATTACTAATGATGCCCCCAGAATGATGGTGCGAAAAGATTTTAGGGCCAGGAAGATGGCTAGCAATTCTAGAAGGTTGATATGCCACATCCGCTGCTGGACGTTCCACTTGCCACTGACCGTCAGCCCCTGAAGGTGTGCTCCCCACCCCTCGAGGGATGCATCGATGGTGATGGTGAAACTTGGAGCTTCCACTAGGAATGCACACCCTTTTTCCATTTTCCTTTTGCGAGTCCACCAGAGTAAGGCTTCTCGCATCCGGGGAGTGATGCGAATGAGATCGTCGAAGGACCCTGAAACCTGCAACCATTGGTCGTTGAGCTCTTCTTGTAGGGGACTCATTCTGAGACGGCAGTTGGGGACTAAAGGAATGCAGGAAGACATCATCCCCAGAAATGACTAACTGCCGGACTGAAACGCACCTTTTTGATCGCAACAGGTGGGCAAGTCTGCAAATTTTTTGTTGCCTTTCGTTTGAGACAAATGCTTGTGTCAGTTGAGTGTCTAACGTGGCTCCCAAGAAAGTCTTTCTTTGCGATGGGACGAGATGAGACTATTCGAGATTGATGGAGAGGCCCAGAGATTGGAGGAGGGACAAACATCTCTGAATGTGGGCGCTTGCGACTGCGAAAGAATTCGCCTTGATAAGGCAGTCGTCTAAATACGGAAAGATTTGGATCCCCTCCAGACGAAGGTGTGCGGCCACCGGTGCTAGAACCTTGGTAAATACACTGGGGGCGGAACGTAGTCCAAAAGGAAGGACTTTGAACTCGATTTCCCTGCCAGCCACTCTGAACCGCAAGAATTTTCTGTGTCTGGGTAGAATCGGTACATGGAAATACGTGTCCTGGAGGTCGAGAATGGGCATGTGATCCCCCGCAGAAAGGAGTCGAAGGATTTCTTTAAGAGTTAACATCCAGAAGGATAACTTTTTAAAATATTTGTTGAGGGAGCGAAGATCCAGAATGGGGCGCCATTCTCCCGATTTTTTTTTTATCAGGAAAAATCTTGAATAAAACCCAGTTCCTCTTTGCAATTGAGGGACCATTTCGATCGCTCCCTTTCATAGCATCACATTTATTTGGGAAAAAAGCTCCTTAAGATGAGCTGGAGGTGGGCCCTTGGGAGGATAGTTTGGAGGAATCTTTATGAACTCTAGAACATGGCCTCTGGCCACAATGTCCAGGACCCACTTGTCTGATGTTATAGCGGACCAGTTCGAGTAAAATTGGGAGATTCTCCCTCCAACTTTTAAAGGGGTAGGCGGTAGAATAAGTGGCAGTTGTCACTGTTTTTTAGATGCATCTCGTCCGCGATAGGAGGGCTTTCTCTTATTCTGTGAATAGGAGGTATTTATTTGTCCGTAAGACTGTTGGCATTGAGACTTTTATCGTTGGTTACTTTGAAAGGACTGGTATAACCTTTGTTGGTTATATCCTCCTCGACTAGAAAAGGATCCACGGCCCTTAGCGCCACAAAAGGGCGGCTTCCGAAACTGGAGATTACCGAGAGATCTTGCGGTCTCGGTATCTTTCTTAATTGCCTGAAGGTCCTCATCCACATGTTGGCCAAACAGTGATTCACTATCAAACGGCATATCAATTATCTTTGCCTGAACCTCCTGGCGAAAAGATGTCGATTTTAGCCAGCCTTGCCGCCGTAATACTGCGGCACCTGCTAGTTGTCTAAATCCTGTAGATGCGAAATCCACGGCCGAATCTATGATTTCAGCAGAGATACGCTCTCCTTCTTGCAGGATTTTTAAAGCTTCCAATTTAGATGGTTCCGGCAACATGTCGATGTAGGGAGAGATGTCCGACCACATCTGTCTGTCGTACCGGCCTAAAATGGCCAGAGAATTAGCAGCACAGACGGTCGTCGCTGCCATGGTGGAAACCTTTCTTCCAATAGCGTCCAATCGTCTGCCATCCCGATCCGGAGGAGCTGTGACTGGAGAGGAGGGGTTTCTAGCTCGTCGTTGTGCCGCTTGGGCAATAACAGAGTCAGCTTTTGGTTGACCTATGAGGCATGCAGGCGAGTTATCTTGTGCCTTATATTTTTTGTCGAGGGGAGGCAGAACCGCAGGAACAGAAGCAGGAGCTTTCATGACCATCAATCCCTCTTTCCAAATGAAGTCAATGATTGGGATAGTCCGTACCTGCTTCCTCGGCTGATCTTTAAAGTCGTATAGGAAATCCTCATCCTTTTTTGTTTTCATAGGCAGGAGGTGTTGCCCTTACCATGAGAAGATGAAAACCTCCGATATCAACTGGAGGAGAATCGACAGGAGCTGGAGTTGAAGGAGACTGAGTTTGTATCTGGTAATCGTCCCACTCCGTAAGAAGTGACCTGTCATCCAATTCTCCTTCCTCCCTATCGTCGTCCGAGGTGTGAGCATCATGGGAATGATAAAGGCACTAGAGAAGGTGGTCTGGGTGATCTCAACGCAGAAAAGGAAGTTTGAGGCACAGGTGTCGGTGGAATGGACGAAGCCGATTCAGATGGAGGGAAACGGCGATAATGATGAATTGAAGATTGTTTACTAGAGCCAAATGCATTTGTGCCATCGGGATCGCATCTGGAGCTGGACCCACAGACTCTGGGGAAGGATTGTCATCCTGATCCTCCTTGTGATATTTAATGAATAATTCTGAAGGGCTCCTGGCAGTGCAAAATCTGTCATCCTCTTCAGACTCCTCATCATCCTCCCCATAATCCAGTAATTGTTCAGGTAACTCTAGAGATACCTTAGTAGGGAAAATATGCAGTGGAGAGAGGGCCTCCAATGAAGAACCACGTCTGTGCATGCTGTTGTCAATGGTGGTAATTGCACAGATGTCATAGACGGTGCAGAGGGTGCCGTGGCCGTAGACGCTGACCAAACCTGCAACTCTGTGCAAGAAGATAATTGTAGCGTCGACGAGGGAGCCGCTGACGGAGTCGTCGCCGATGGAGCTGGTGTCAATGAGGTAACCGTCGATGAGGCGGTCGTCGACGATGAGGCAGTCTTCGACGACGAGGCAATCTTCGACGACGAGGCAATCTTCGACGACGAGGCAGTCTTCGACGACGAGGCAGCCGTCGACAATGCGGCCGGCCGCGTCGACGAGATCTTTCTAATCTTCTTCGTCAAAGGGACGTCGAATTTCCTTCGATCGACGAGATTGGCCTCACGGAGACGGAAACCAGCGTCGACGGCGAAGATGACGACGACATGATCATCTGTGGTCTCGGCGACGAGAAGGTGGCAGTCGACGTCGTTGTAGCGTCGACGGTGAGTTTCGTCGACGAAGAAGTCGTTGTCGATATCGTCGGAACTTTTTTCTGAGGTAAATCCTTCTCAGAAAGTCATTTTGAAGCCAAAGACTTCGCAGTTTTTCTCGGGGGCATAGTAGGCAGAGGCTTACTTTTAGAAGGTGGAGGAGCCTCTTTTGAGGTGGAAGGCAATTCAGAACCTTTAGTGGTTTGCTGTTTTCTCGATACCTTAGCCCCAGGAGAAGACAAATCCTCCTCAGCAATCCTCTTCCTAGAGGACATAGTTGAGCCCGAGGCAACACTCCCCACAACAGATAAGGGGTTGTCTTGATCCTTAATCTTCTGTAGCCACAGAAGTAGATGCCCTTCTCGGTCTCTGAGAGTTTTTGAGGGAAGGTCCTAAAGATCTTACAGTCTCTCACCTGGTGATCAGGATACAGACAATAAATGCACTTCTTGTGGGGGTCCTCAGAAAACAACCGGAGCTTCCCACAAGACTCACAAGGTCGAAAGAGATTTCTTAGATGAAGACATCGTGAAATGAAGAATTCCTGAAGAAATAGAAGAGTACTGAGCAGAGCTCAGGGAGACTCCCTTCACACGACGTGCCGTAGAAAAACTGAAAGCCTGAACCTCTGAGGAGAACATTGTGGAGGGTGCTGTCGCCTGATTGGCTGCAGTTTGGACTGTATATAATGACTTGGACAAGTCATAAATGTGGAAGTTTTTTTCCTTGTAGTTTCTAGCTACTTTAGTTCCTGGTTCTATGTTACCTATGTTATGGTTATTATGTGCATAATTATTGTTTTTTTATGTACCGTGGGACTCTTACTCCGACGACAGGGAATGATTCAGGCATGTGAATCTATGAAAGATACCCCAATACTGGAGAAAAACCGATTTCTCTTCTCCCAGTGGCCAGCAAAGTCCTAGAGAAGCATGTTAATAGACATCTATCTGCTTATCTAGAAACCCACAACATCTTGGACCCCGCACAAACATGTTTTAGAAAAGAGAGCAGTACAGAGACTGCTTTACTTGCGGCCACTGGAGAGTTAAGGGAGATTATAGACAGTGGGGGCACTGCCGCCCTGATCATGTTAGATCTAAGAGCGGCATTTGATACTGTTTCTCACACCACTCTTATTACAGAGGTTAAATGAAGTGGGAATTGAGGACTGTGCTTTAAATTGGCTTACAGCCTTCCTGACAAACAGAAGTTTTATGGTATGTGAGGAAGTCTTTTCTTCAGATGGTTTTTCACTTACTTGCAGGGTGCCTCAGTGCTCTTCCCTGAGCACCACGCTTTTCAATATCTACGTCCGCCCTCTGTTAGAGATCATTTGGTCATTTGGCCTGGACTTGATATCATATGCGGTTGATACTAAAATTATTATGGCAATCAATCCCATCCCTAATCATACCGAGCTCCAGCTCGTCCAATGTTTAACAAAACACTGAATGGATGGCTATTAATTCACTCATACCGAATGGCTGAAAGATGGAAGTTATGATTATGGGAAACAACCCCTCAAAATGGTTAGTAATTAACTGGCCAGACCATATGGTGATCATTCCAAACCAACACAGGCCTTAAAGAACCTGGGATTCTGGACTAATGACAGGCTTAATATAAAACTCAGGCCCGAAAACTCTCAGGAATCTGCTTTGTCCTCCTTAGATCTTTGAAAAAAATTCCTAAATGGCTTTCTCTGTCCACGAAGAGAGTGGTGGTGCTGTGTATGGTCTGTTCTTGTCTTGACTATGGTAACACCTTGTACATTGGAAGTCCAAGTATGTCATTAAAAGACCACAGGTAGTCCAGAATTCTGCCACTAGAGTTTTATGCAAAATACCCAAATATCAGTAAGTGAGCCCGGCTCTGGCACCCTTACATTGGCTGCCCGAACAAAAGATGATTCAATTCAAAGCTCTTTGTATAACCCATAAGATAATTCATGGCAAAAGTCTCCCGATCATTTCAAACTTGATCTCCCCTTATGTTCCCACATGAGCTCTTCGGTCATTCTCCCAAGGACTTCTGAAAGTCCCTGTGATCAAAAGAGCAAGATACGATGGCGTTCTTTTTCCTGTGGAATGGCCTACCCATAATCCTGAAACTGGAAAAGTCTGCAGTAAAGTTCAGGAAAATATTGAAAACATATTTGTTTTAGGTCATTTGTGTTGTCTTGGTCTAAGTTGGTAAGTTAGCGCTGGGAAGCTTGGGTGAGGCCATGCACTCTAAAAAAAAAACGAAGTAGACTAGAATAGAAGTGTTGGTGACAGCTTGAATTTGCGGTCTGAAGGATAATTTACAGTCAAATTTGACACCCAAACGGCATACTGAATCGACTGGACATGGAGGAGCACCAAGCTCGCTTGCCCATCAGTCTTTGATCCAAAGACAAGCATTCAGGCCAAGAATTTATAATTCTGTTTTGTTAGAATTTAATTTTAGATGGTTTTAAGACATCCAGATGGCCACTGATGTCACACATTGGATGAATTTACATCTCATCTACCCATCATCCAACGTAAGTGGAACAATTAATTGGGTGTCATCGGCAAGGATGGCTAAAAAATAAAAAAAGATAAAGAATGTTAACATAAAGCATCAGCACATCCACCTAATAAGAAGTCCACTTACCTTTAGTTAAATGTGCACAAATCTGAAACAACGTCATTAACACCAGTGCAAGAAAATGCAGATTTTTCACAGCCTCCTCGGTGGGCTGAAAATCTGGATTTTATTTAAGACACGGAGGCTAATATTATGCATAAAACCTTTATTGCTACCACTCAGCAGCATGTTAAAAGCTTCTAGAATAAGGAATATAGAACTTTTCAACAACATTCCATTTCAATAAAAAACCCCAGCAACCAGTTCTCTCCCTTCCTTTATGGCCTACGAAATGAAATAAATGTTATGAACTTTTCCGGAAAACTTAAGGTCTTTGATCAACCAAAAAAAATTGATGAAAAGGATCTTCCTGCTTTGGTAACCTTGTTGATGAAGAGCAGAAAAAATCCAAGATACTCTATTCCGTTTAGACTTGACCTGTTTGACGAGAAACGGATAACATCAGGGTTGGTAAAAACAAATAGAGGGATAATATTAGCCTCTGTGTCTTTAATAAAATCCAGATTTTCAGCCCACCGAGGCTGTGGAAAATCTACATTTTATATCAAGATCCAGGGACCAATATTATGCAAATTCGAAGCATATTAACCAACTATCTTGCTGCACTATCAAATGGCTTGAAAACAAAACGTCTAAACAGAGAATCAGTAGACCAATCAGCACAACAAAGAATGTCTTGCAGACTTCCACCCATGACACATGCTTTAGAAGCAGCCGCACATCGAACTGAGTGAGCACCAAACAAACTTATATCAATACCTGCTTTCTTCATCAATTCTTTCACCCATCTCCCCAGAGTTGGGGAAGAAACAGCCTTATAGGGATGTCTAAAAGAAATGATTAATTGTTCTACCCCAGGAGGTCTTAACAATTTTGTTATACATTCATATTCCTTTACACAACGTACAACACACAAAGTTTTTTCCTTTTTCGGACAAATAGGGATAAAAGATAGTAGAATAATTAGTTTTGGTTCTTTGTTTAATATGGAAACAGATACCCTCAGGAGTAAAACACCTACTAGTGATCTCTAAAGCACGAACATCTGAAACTCTGTGGAAAGAAAGTAGGCACAGCAGCAACGTTAATTTGAAGGCCAAGTCTTTTAAATTCAACCCAACATTATCATTCCAGGATTCTAGAAAACGATGAACGTGAGAAACATCCCAGAGAGCTGAATACCTATTAACTGGGGGTTTAGCTAGCCTTATGCCCCTTAACAACCTTCTCACCATAACATCTTGATCAACAGAAATGCCGTTCACCAAAACATGACCCCCTGAAATAGCTGATCTATATAATTTTACTGATCTGTAAGCTAGACCTTTAGAATACAGATCCGTTAAGAAATTCAACACCTGAACTGTATCTGTTGATACAGGATTTAAGTTACTTTGCACACACCAACCATTCCATTTATTCCATGCTGATTTATGGGCCTTCCTAGTTCCTGGTGCCACTGATTCTACAATGAGTTTTGAAGCCTCTGAAAAAGTCCAGGCTTTCTCCTGAAAGTCCCCAAACCACAAGAGTTGACCTGATTCTACTAGACCAGTGGTTCCCAAACTGGGGTCCGCGGACCCCCAGGGGTCCGTGACACATTCCTAGGGGGTCCCCAGGCAGCAGTTTTAAAAGCACTGCACAGTTCCTTGAATAATCAGCAGTTTTTGGGTAGCAATAAGAGTGTCATGATAACTCCGGTGATTAATGTACCTGCTGTAGAGAGATGGAGGTTTTGTCCAGTGGCAGCTTTGACTCGTCTTAGGAAGCGCTGGTGGTTAATATGCCTGCTACAAAGAATGTCTACCATGCATTTAAAAAAAAATTTATTTTGTTTTGTGCATAGCTCAGTGGGTTCCTGCTTTTGCCACAGAGATTCTTTTGTTATTGTACAGTTCACAAGTTCCAATCGTAGTATAGGACAGCGAGCTATGATCTGCCATCAAAGAGCTGCATGCAAACTGCACAGTACAAGTTAGTAAGTTATGCTTTTTCCCAGTCTTTCATTATCCCAATGCTGCTAAAAAGGTTTGTTTGGGTAGAAATAAATCCTTATAATTAAAGTCAATGCTAATCCCTGTGTTATATTATGAATCCTGAGTTTCTGCTTCTCCAGACCAAGCACTCTTTAAAAAATACCTACCAGTATAGATGACATGAATCCTGCACCTTGTAGTCCCCTTTGCCTTATGTAACATGCCTTATGTAACATTTTCTATTCACTGATTTACACACATATGATTCATGGTCTCTCTTTGTGTGTGATGTAAAGTGCTATTACACCCTACAATTGTATGACGGGTGCAATCAAATAAATTAAATACATGCGACATTGGGGCTATGGAGAGATGAGAGGCACTGTTGGAGGGTAGTAGTGAGGGAAACATTGAAGATTGTAAATCATTTAAGATTGACAAAAGATTGTTGTATCCTGGTGCATAGTAAGGTCATTGTTTACTATGCTTTAAAAGCTAATACAATTTAATATATAATGACAAATGTGTTGTAAAATGCACCATTTCCCCCAATTTTTTCTTGTGGAAGAGCTCCCCAAAGCCCCCTTTGTAGTGGTCAGGCTCACTCGCTGCACTTGTGCACTGTACGGGGACGGGTCTAACAACACTTGCCAGAGCAGCTTTAGGTTTCCAGTCCAGCCTTGGCAGTAGCAGGAGCCTCGGGTGACGAAATAAAACCAAACAATGAAAAGTTAGTCGCAAGATACCTTCCCATTAGGATTTTTCAATTTTTGCAAATATTTTTAATATAAAAATCTAAAATCTTTAGTAATTCAAGTCAGTCTTTGATGTGCACACGTGTTTTTTTTCTTTGAATTACAATTTTAATGTTTGAGATTTAAATCATACAAATTGGTTGGGGGTCCCCTGATTCCAGTAGTGACTCAATGGGGGTCCTCAGGAGTGAAAAGTTTGGGAACCACTGTACTAGACCATGAAACTCCCCTTGAGGACCCCGTAAGGTCCCTTGAAACATTGGAAGAAGTACTGGGAAGTCCACACTCATCTCTTAACAACATAGGGTACCAAGCTTAAGAACTCCAAAAGGGGGTGATCACCATCTCCCCCCTTCTGCAAATCATCCCTGTAACTCTGCTGATCATTGCAAAGGGAGGGAAAGCATGGAGATGGAGACCCCTCCAATTCTCCAGAAAAGCATCTATCCCATCCGCCTCCGGATCCGGGTGTCAACTGAAGAACTTCTCCAGTTGAGCGTTGACTCTACTCACAAAGAGGTCTACCTGAAAGGGGCCCCAAAGAAGGTTCAATACCGAAAAAACCATCCTGTCTAATGTCCAATCACTGGAATTGTAAAAAGTCCTGAGACTACCAATCTGCTACAGAATTGGTCTTGCCTGGAATGTGTTCTGCCTGAACATAAATATTTCTCTCCATGCAGTATTCCCAAAACACCGTCGCTAAATCTGCAAGACCCTTTGAGCGAGGTCCACCCAATCTGTTTACATACCTGACAGCAGAAACACTGTTCATCCTCAAAACAACAGAGCATCTCGCAGTCTGATGCCCAAATCATTTTATTGCAAAAGATCCTGCTAACAACTCTAAACAATTTATGTGAATCTTCTTTTCCTGCTCTGTCCATCTTCCACCAGTTCTCTGCAATCTGCAGCTTGCACCCCAACCTTCCAAATCTACTTCTACAATCGGTACCGCATTCACTCCAAAAATAGCACGCCCATTCCAGGCTTCCATATTTCTCAACCACCATGTAAATTCCTGTTTTGCTTCCAGGAAAAACCAAACATTCTCTGAATATTTTAATCCATTCCTCAAATGAAAAGCCTCTAGTCTATGCAAGGCCTTGTAGTGCAAAGGCTCCTGAAATATAGCCTTAATAGTGGATGATAGAAGACTACCAATGTGTGCTAACATCCTTAAAGATACACAGTTCAACCTGAGAATATTCTTTCCTTTCAAATCTTTTTTAACTTTTCCTTGGGCAACGTCAAAACTTCTTCCCTTGTGTCTACTACAAAACCCAAGAATTGTGTTTGTTGACTTGGTACAAATTGTGATTTTGTCCTGTTCACAAAACCCACAGATTCCAGTAAGTCTACAGCTAGTTTTGTATGCGATAGCAGAGTCCTCCTATCCTGATCCATTATCAATATGTCGAACTCCCCTTTCTCTCAGATACACTGCCACAGGCCTTAGAACCTTCGTAAAGCACCATGGTGCCGACGATAGGCCGAAAAGCAAGCAAACAAACAAACTTCCACGTTTGTTGATTCCACACAAACCTCAGAAACCTTTAACCCCTTCCATGCTCATGACGGAACGATTCCGTCATGAGCATCGGTTGAGCTGTGCTCATGACGGAACCGTTCCGTCATGGCCCCGCCCACGCTCGAACCCTTCAGCACCGCGGGGGAATCCGCGCAGCGCTGAAGGGGTTAATGATCCGCACAAATTGGAATTGTAAGATAAGCATCCTTTAAATCCAATCAAGTCATCCAATCGCCATTCAGTAACACATACTTCAGCAAATGAATCCCCTCCATTTTGAAATGGTGGTAAACCACCCAATCGTTCAACTCTCGTAGGTAACAGGACGCATACCTTTGCCTTCTTTTCTACCAGAAAGATGTTGCTCACAAAACCATTCACTTGGTCTCTTTCTCTTATTATCGCCCTTTTGTTTAATAATTCTTGCACCTCTATATCTATCAAGTTCATTTGATCCTTTGGGAAAACTAGTTGTCTTGGTAAAACATTTTGTACAGGATAAGCAATAAACTATATCCGAAACCCCTGAACAGTTTCTAATACGCAAGGGCCCCTTATAATTTGAAACCATGCATGATAAAAGTGGGCAAGTCTGCCACCCAATTTTATTGGGATAACAGAAAGGTCTAGACTTACCAGATATTCCTCTGAACCATCTGTCTACGCGATTATTCCTTCCCGCTGATCTTCGTCTCTGGGGGTAAAATCCACCATCAAGGAATGACTGTTGGCCCTGGTATCCTCTGAAACCACATAAAAAAGGAACCTTTCGTGATGCCTTGTCCTCAGCCGGGGAACCGGTTCCGAGTTCTCCAGGCCGACACAACAACACGTTCGTTGAATACTTTTTAAATTTCTCTTTGAGATTTATGAAGAGAGCTAAATGCTCCCACGTATCTCGAAAGGTCCTTTATAAAAGCTTCTCCAAAAAGGAGACCATTGGCCGAAGGCCCTTCCTCCTTTGAAGCTAGATCTACTAATTTCAGGTCTATTTTGAGTAAAATACCCTTACGTCTTTCAATAGAGAGCACAATATTAGCGTTTCCTAAAAGGCAAAAAGCTCTCTGGACCCGCTGACGCAGTTCTTCTACATCAACATGGTTTTTCTCGACAAAGGCTTTCTCAGTCATGTCGAAAATCTTAGACAAAGGACCAACAATATCAACAACCTGTCCTGACAGGACTGAAGACCTTTATCAATACCCTTTCTAGGGTCACCACCCCCTTTGGCAATTAAAACAATGATTTTTTAATCAAGCTCAGGAGTCACCAGCACATTATTTTCAATAATAAGCCTTGGGCTTAATATAATCAGCCACGTGATCTGATGGCGACCATTCTGATGACGGGGGATGCTTAATCAGAGGATCGAACATGTTTTGACCCTAGGGATCTAACAGAGAACCATCCTCTTTATTCATATTGCCATCCTTATACATCTTCTTATTTTATGATGTATCATCCTCAGAATCAAAATCGGAAGAACAACTAAGTTAAACCTCCGCACTCCCGGAGGATTCATCGCAAACCACACTTTTGTGTCTCTGAACCTTCTTAGATATCTGCATGCGGGCCTTTTGTTTGCCCATCCTTGATGCCCAAGGCATCTTCCTCTTGCCTGTCAATACAGCATATGTGTTCAATCAAGGGAGACTTATTTTTCGTACTCAGTGGTACACTAATAACCACATTTTTCCTCTTCCGAGAAGATTCTTTGCTGACCCATGCGCAGCTTCAGTTTCTGGTGCTGACCAGAATCATTCCTCATCTACCCCTAGTAGTTTTAGCCAAAAATTCTAATTTCTTCTCCATCCTAAGTGAAACCTCTGTGGTTATCTTCTTAGCCTTATTCAGTTTGTTCTCCATGGAACCTTCACGGTGTTCCATCCAAATCTTCACTAACTATAAAACAAAGACCAAAAATAGGAATGCACAAAATTCCACTTGGTCCAAAAGACTTTTAATACAAACAAAATACAGAAAAGAATTAGGGTGCCCCACAAAATGCTCAAATATGAAAATCACCACAGAGAATATAAAGGACCTCAAAACTACACAACAAAATATTCTGTTAATTTAACCTTTATTGCCAAACTTAATCCCTCAATTGAAACCTCCAAAAATACTGCCAAAATCTCCGAATTCCCTGACTCACAGGTTAAAAACAAGCAAACGCGCTCCTCCCGCAGACCGATCGGTAGCTGATCAGACTTTGACAGAAGAAATCATGTCAGAACCCGAACGTTCCAATCAGCTGCTACGGGAGCGGCGCGGTTCCAAAAGAATGCTGCTTCGCGATTCTGAGACTCATGCACATGTTCGTAATTACGTGATGTCAGAGGCACAAGACTCAGAAGCTTGAGTAACTTCAAACCCGAGTGCAATCGTCACGGAGCTCTGGAATCACAGTGACAACGCTGCTATGTGCAACAGGTAAGGAAAACATTCTCGCGGAGAGGTCCCCATGGAAACCGTTCCACGCGACCTCTCCGTGCGAAGACAACAGTTTCCAATTTTAAACAAAAGACAGTTAGACCGGTCACCGCCGAACAAGTAGGCCCCACGCCCAAAACCAGATTTCTGAATTGAATATTAAAAAATCCAGACATAAAACAGCTTTGTAAACCAAAAAATACAATGTGTAAACATATCACTCCGTACATCTCAATATTCGATTAAAACAATCAAACAGCACAAAGAGGCCGCACAGTGGGGAAGCACAACAAATACTAAACTCTAAACGTCACATACACAGTGCACTCTACAACTCAAACACATATTACAAAACTCAATAGCCAAGATAAAGTCATAGAGTTGTACTTACCTCATAGAGCAGCAGCAATAAAAGAAGGGAGATGGTTGCTGGGGGGTTTTATTGAAACGAAATGTTGTTGAAAAGTTTTAGATTCCTTATTCTAGAAGCTAACATGCTGGTGAGTGGTAGCAATAAAGGATTTATGCATAATATCGGCCTCCAGGTCTTGACATAAAATCAATTGCTGAAATGGACTGACTGACTATACTTTGGTGGGATCGGCAGAAGAAAACTGTGAATGACAGTTAAAAAGACCAATGGATGTAGAGGCCTGAAGCAAAAGCCCTTTATATATGTATATAAATATGTATTTTTATGATGATTTTTTTGCATGAGGATGATGACACAGCAAAAGCTGTTTCAAGACCAGATTTATGTTTAAAACGTTTTTATTGAAACAAAACAAACCATGGGGGAGGGGGGTAGGAGGTTAGGGTACAGTTAATACAATCAAAGAAAAAAGGTGCAACTCAAGAGGGTTGGCGATGGATAGCTCGATGGGCCGGGGGAAAGGCACAGTAAACGAAAGGCTAGAAATGCAAACTGTGGAATCCCTGCGTGCATATCCAACACCCCAAATCTGAGCAATGAAAGCCAGCAGCAACTCGACAAAGCACAATCCACCCCCCCCATCCCCCATCCCCCCAGGAAAGAAAGGAAGAAAGAAAAAACAATACCCCACCCCCCCGTCCTATGGTCCCGCGTCAGATTAGTCCTCCCCAAAAAGCCCCGCCACCCCCCCCCCCGGAGGCCTCTGTCTCAGATGTCAGCCTGCATTTGTCGTATCCAGCCCACCGGGGGCTGGAGAGGGAGGGCCCGGAAAAGATACAGTATCTGGGGCAGCACCGTCATCTTAACCGCCGCGATTCGCCCCAGCCAGGACAGTCGGCCTTTGCTCCAGCGACCAAGCTCCTCCTTGATCTTCCTGCTGAGGGAGGCATAGTTAGCCGTGACCATCTCCGGTAATGTGGGCGCCAGCAGAATCCCCAGGTATGGCACCGTGGAGGAGGACCACTGCATGGGGAAGAGTCGCTGAAGGTCCCTCCTGGTGTCCGCAGCCAGGGACACGTCTAACGCCACCGACTTGCTCATATTCATTTTGAAGCCGGCCACACAGGCAAAGGCGTCTAGTTCCTGGAGGCAAGCAGGCAGCGACCTCCTAGGGTCGTCCAAGGTCAACAGGACATCATCCGCGTAGAGACTGACAGTGTGGACATACTGGCCCATCCGGACCCCAACCGCATCCGGGTTATCGCGAATCCTCTGAGCAAACGGCTCCATGTAGAGGGCAAACAAGAGCGGCGAGAGGGGGCAGCCCTGCCTTGTGCCGCGTTCGATGGCAAACCCACCGGAGCTGCACCCGTTGACCCGCACCGACGCTGAAGGATGCTTATAACAGTTGAATACCATGGTGCGGAACTTATCCCCGATTCCCAATTTCTTGAGAACCAGCCCGAGATACGGCCAGTGAACTCTGTCGAAGGCCTTCTCCGCGTCGACGGACAGCAACATCCGCTCCCCCGGGATCCGCGAGGCCTTCTCCAGAACATGCGCCACCCGCTTGGTATTATCAACCGTCTGTCTGCTGGGTACAAAGCCAGCCTGGTCCGCCTCCACCAATCCGGGGAGGTGCGGACCCAGCCTGGACGCTAGAATCCCTGTATACAACTTGAGGTCGACATTTAAGAGCGAGATGGGTCGATACGAACCGCGGAGGGCCCGGTCCTTCCCCGGTTTCGGAATTACCGCGACCGTCGCCCTCAGGAGGTCCGGTGGGATGGCTCCCGGTTCGGAAAAGGAATTAAATAGCCGAGTAAGGACAGGGGCCACAGCCGTGCAAAAAGGTCTTATAAAACAAAGACGTGTACCCGTCCGGGCCCGGGGCCTTACCATGCTTCAGCCGCGCGATAGCGGAAATCACCTCCTCAACATGGATATCCCGCTCCAGGTGGTCCGCCTGAGCCGGATCCAGCACCGGAAGGGTCACCGACTCCAAATAGCCTTCGGCGTCCTGTGGCGAGGAGGGTTCCTCCGCATACAGCGCTTCGTAGAAGCCGCGGAAAGATTCCGCTACCTCCGCGTCCCCGGAGACGACCACCCCGTCCGTGCCCACCAGTTCCTTCACGACGCCACGCTGCTGCGTGACCCGGAGCCGGTGTGCTAGGAGCTTGCCACATTTGTCCCCCCCAGTGTAGAAGGCGTGTTTCAAGCGCAAGGCGGCATACTCCGCCCTATCAAGATCCAATGCCGACAGGAGCTTCCTCGCAGCCTTCAACTGCCTCCACACCCTTGGCGCCCCCGTACGGCGGTGGACCCGCTCAAGCTCCCGGACCCGAACTGTCAGCTCGTCCCTCTTCCGTTGCCGCTCCCTGTTTTCGGCTGCGGAGATAGAGATAAATTCCCCCCGGAGGACTGCCTTCAATGCCGCCCACTGTGTCGCTTGCGAAGTGTCGGTGTTGCTATTGTGAGTTAGGTAGTCCTGTATGACCTCCCCAATGCGCTGGACTACAGACTTTTTGTGTAAAAGGGTATCCCGGAGGCGCCACACCCCCCGAGAGGGGGAGGCCGCCGGCCACTGGAAAACGCCGGTGACTGGTGAATGGTCAGACAAGGTCAGGACCCCGATGTCCGCCGCCGTGGCAGCGGCATGCATCGGTCCACTCACCAGAAGGTAATCCAGCCGTGAGTAGGTTCGATGTGCGTGTGAAAAGTGAGAGTAGTCCCTATCCGTGGGGGGCATGGAGCGCCAAAGGTCGTGTAAGTCCATTTCCGCAATCCGGGCCTTCAGAGCCTGGGACAGTTCCCCCGTCTGCGGGAAGCGCTGCGCCGATCTGTCCATCACAGAATCGAAGACAATATTAAGGTCTCCCCCCAGAATGACGTGGCGGTCGGGGGAAGCAGTGACATCCACCAACACGGAGTCTAGGAAACGCTCTTGGTGGTCGTTTGGGCTATAAACGGAGCCAACCGTAAACGCTATGCCTCCTAAGCGCATGCGATACGTAAGAAGCCTCCCCTTCTGTTCAGCACACTTATACAAAACCTCCCCCCTAAAGGAGCTCGCTAGAAGAATGGCTACCCCCGCCGTCTTGTTCGCTGCCGAGGAGAAGAACTGGGTAGGGAACTTAGCAGAGCGCAGCCTATGGCAATCCCGGGACAATAAGTGGGTCTCCTGTAAAAGGCAAATGTCCGCCTGCGTCCCCTCCAGCAAAGATAAGATCGCTCTGCGCTTCACGGGGTTGTTCAGACCCTGAACATTAAGGGTCACTACCTTTAGGGCCGACATTCCTCTCGGGGATCGGGAGCGCCGTGCAATGGGCAGGGGCTCAGCGGGTGGGGCGCGCGGGGAAGCCGCGCAGGACAAGCCATAACAGACCAAGCGTGGGCATGGACAACGTCGGACGGGACCTCCCCAACCCCAGAACAACCCCTACACCCACCCGAAACACACCCCTGGCAACTAGCCAAACGCAAACTCAAACACCCCATTGTCCCAGTCAAGCCCCAAAACGGGCAAGTCTGTAGAAAGGAACGAAGTGGACGTCCAGCCACTCACCTCCAGCCGCTCCCCCCCGACCCCCCCGCCCCGAACCCAGCATTTAAAGAAGCTAAAGGCATCTCCCCCCGGAGTGAGTGTTAGGCCGTCAAGGCCACGCCGGTGGAGCCGGCCGAGTCCCTGGCCGCCGCCCTCAAAGCGTCGGCCATGTCCGCCCTGATGGTAGGGGAATCAGGACGCCCTGCGCTGGCCGCTGATCGTCGCCTCGCCGACCTCCGCCGGCTCCGTCTCTCCGAGGCCCTCCACGACGGTGTAGCTCCTTCCTCCTCCGCCGCCGTAAGCCCCAGTACTCCACAAATGTCCTGCAAGGACCGTAGCTGGTGTAGCACCCCGTTCCATCGGAAGATCAGGCGGAAGGGATGACCCCAAGAGTACGGCGTCTCGTGCTCGCGCAAAAAGTCAGTGGCAATCCTGAAGGACCTGCGTTTCTGCAACGTGATGGCGGAGAGGTCCTGGTAAAGCGCCACCGGCCGCTCCCGGAAAGTCAGGGGCTGTTTCCTGCGGGCCTCAGTCATGATGCGTTCCTTCAGCGGGAAATCGGGCAGGAAGGCCAGAATGTCCGGTGGAGGTGCCGATGATTGGCGCTGCCGGCCAACCCTATGTGCCCTATCAATGCTAATGGGGAAGTCCGCAGCCTCCCCCAGGATCTCTCGGAACAGGTCCCGCAGGTAGCTCCCCAGATCGGACCCCTCGTCTGCAGTCGGCACACCACGCACTCGAATGTTGTTCCTCCGTGATCTGTTCTCAAGGTCCTCAGAGTGGGCCTGGAGCTCAACACACTGCTCCCGGAGGCGGAGAACGTCCTGTTGAAGATGGACTATCTCCTCCTCCCGGCGTTGGGCCTCCGTCTCCACCGTTTCAACGCGCTCACCAAGGCCCTCCACTTCCCTGCGCACTTCCCGGACCTCGCTGGCCACCTCCCGCTTCAGTGTCTGGAAGTCCTCCCTGAGGGAGCTAAACAGTTCCTCCATAAAGGTCCTCGTGACGGGTGGCTCCCCCCCAGTCACGTCCGCCGAGGCCCGGGAGGTCCCCGGCGAAGGCTGTGTTCTGTCCCGCAGTTGCTGGGCCCTGCCAAGCATGTCCGGCAGGGTGCGGTCCCCCTTCTTCGAGCCTCCTCTTCCAGACATCGCAAGCACTGCGGTCGGGCACTGGTCCAGCCGCCCCAGGGGTGCCCAGCTGCTGGCAAGCGCTCGACGTGGGTGTCCCCCACAAGCAGGGTCGCTGCGTCACAGGTGACAAGATGGTGGTCCAGCCCGGTCACCACCAGCCGCGGGTGCCCATCCGAGACAGGAATGGAAGCTACAGTGGGGGGCTCCTCATCAGCACATCCCCCAAAAAGTCAGCCCGGCAGCAGCGGCGGTCACATACATCCACCAGCAAGGGCTCCTGTGAAGGCCAACACCACTGATCCCACGGGGACAAGATGGCGGCAGGGCGAGGCAGGGCAGAGCGACCAGGCCCGGCGTCACCACCGAGGCCCCCAAAACGCACAGCAATCAAATAGGTTCCACCGCCGGTTTCAGTCTATCACACGCAGGGGCCCAGATGGTCCGACCCCAACAGAGAGTCCGCCGTACCTCGGCCAAGGGACAGGGGCCTACACAGTGCGAAGCGTCGCCGACACAGGTCTGAGTGCCAAAGCACCCGTCCGAAGACTTCCGCACCGTCGGGTCCCCTCCCGCAGGGCTCCTTCACCCTCCGTCGAACGACGGGCCAGATTCCCTCCAGATCGCAACTTTCAGCACCAGGCCCAGCCGAGGCGCCCGGACAGCACTCCGATGCGCTCCGCCCCTCAGGCCCTCCTTCGCTCCTCGAGCTTGATCGGACTTTTTGGGGGCTTCCCCCGAGGCGATCAGAACCAAAACGGCAACAACGTGCGCAACAGGTGCTCCGCCACGCTCCTCTTCCACGCTGAGCCTCAGCGGGGGGAGAAAAGCATAAGAAAAGGGCTCAAGCTTGGCCGGGCCGGAGGAGCTACGGGAGGAAGCGTCCGCTCACCCCGCCATCTTGGCCACGCCCTCAAGACCAGATTTAAACAGATGTTTGCTATCAATGCCAAAGTCCCCGCATAAAAAAAAGTCTGATCACAAAAAGTCCGACACCTCTTCCTCTACATGTACATCTATGTCTGCAGTACATTTCTGGCTCTTTTGTTTTTTACAAAGATTTCCAGGAGTATTCGTTGGCAGTTGCAACAGTGGAAGGTTTGGAAATATTTGCTCAAGCGATAATCTCTCAATAGGTATTTGATACTTTTGCTAACATTTTTTTTTCTTCTACAGGGAAGTATTTTTCCCTACACCTAAATCAATTAGTTTACTCAACATTCTGAGCCTGGATATACATTTATTCCTGCCCTTGACAGGAGTTGGCTCACATCCAGGATAGAAGCCTGTCCTGCAATTATTTGTGAATGCCATAAATCTCACTGGTTTGTCAGTGTGAAGCAAGTTTGCATGCCTTCCTGCCCTGGAACCCTCACTTGATTCCTAAAAAAGCATATTTATTCCCATTTTATTTTATACCACATTAGTGTAATATTATGTGTAAGTAAATGGTTATGAAAGTGTAATTTCATGGTTTGTGAATTGCAAATGTAAATGAGCACTTGAAAAGAATGCAATCTGCAGACATAAGATGAATTTAAGTGAGCAAACGGTTTCATGAATCAGGCCCAGCACTTTCTCAATCCCAAACTTTTACCCCAGGGTAAACGTCATCATGGGTAGTACATCTGTTTAGTAATATATATCCGGCACACACCTTTGAGTTACCTGCTTTCAAAAATAATACATTATGAGAAACCACGGAATGAGAAGCCTCCAAAGAATCATTTATACTTAAGTAATTCAATATAAGGAAACCAAGAAAATGTTATTACTTGCTCCGGTTACGTTCCCACATAAGGATTCATCTATAGGCAGATAGAGAAAAGCAGCGGTATAATGGCTACTAAATTGTTAATTGACGAGCTCTTTTCTTGCGGAAACAATAATGGTTCTAGACACCAACCTGAGTAATAGTCACAGGAAATATTTTGCAGCATCCTAAATTTAATACAAACAGCTATCCCGTTATCTGATGGATGGAAACTGGTTAGACCACTCTCAGTTTGGTTTCCGTGAAGGACATGTAACAGAAACCGCTTTAATTACAGCTGTGGAAGAACTTAGGAAACTGCTGGATAACGGAACGAAGGCCGCCTTGATATTACTCGACCTATCGGCGGCCTTCGACACGGTCAGTCACGAGATTCTCCTAACTCGTTTGAAAAATGCAAAAATACACGATTCAGCATGCACCCTCATTGCATCCTACCTAGTAAACAGAACTTTTTCGGTAGAAGTAGGAGAAGCAAAATCTAAATCCTTTAATTCACCATGCGGGGTCCCACAAGGGTCCTCGCTGAGTCCCACCCTTTTTAACTTGTACGTGGCCCCCCTTGCAGAAATCATAAGAAGCTGTGGTTTCACTCCAATATCCTATGCTGACGACACCCAAATTGTGGTGTCCATCAGCAAGGATGTGGAGGACACAGCAGAAAAATTTCAATTATGTATGATACAGGTGAGCCAATGGATGGAAAGAAATTGTCTGAAGCTTAATGGAGACAAAAGTGAGGTGATGATATTAGGGGGTGACACAAACATCTGGTCGCCCGCTTGGTGGCCTAATGACTTGGGTAGATGCCCAAGCTCATCAGAAAAAGTGAAGAATCTGGGCGTCACCCTTGACACCAATCTATCTTTTGAAGCCCAAGCCAGCAAGCTGTCATCAACACTCTGGTATATTTTAAAAATGATAAAAAAGATACTGCCTTATCTACCACAGGATTCGCGTAAGACAGTAGTGACAGCCTTAGCTCTGTCAAGACTGGATTACGGAAATGGTTTATATGCCGGAGCTACGAAAAAAATCATAGCTAAACTATAACGACTACAAAACGCAGCAGCCAGATTGGTTTTAGGCATACCTAAGTTTGAACCAATCAGTCACAAACTAAAAACCCTGCATTGGCTGCCAATTGAAAAAAGGGTGAAATTTAAATCACTCTGCCTGACCTACAAGGCACTTCAGGGAATAGGATCACAATTTCTAAGATCTCATTTAAAAATATATGAATCAACGAGACATCTCAGATCCGGCCAATTAAAACTAATTAGTGTCCCCAGATTCAGGCGAGCTAACTGGGGTGGAAGAAGCTTCCTTGTACATGCAGCACGAACCTGGAATCAGCTGCCTCTTGCCATAAAAACTTGCCCATCTCTGAAATCCTTCAGAAAGTAAGTAAAAACCTGGCTATTCTCTGCATAACTCTAGAAACCGTTCCTATGAGATGAGGATCTGTCATAGCGCCAAGACGCCCACGGGCATTCGCGCGCTCTACAAGTTGACAAATCAAATCAAATCAAATCTAAATCTAAAGTTCTTTGCGAGTCTAAGAGTCAAACACCGCAGTTTGAAATGTCTTTACACCAGATTTTCAAAGGACCGAGATAGCTCCAGCACTACTAATTACATGAGGTCTCTGTGGGATAAATCTAGATATCGAGTGATCAAAGCAGGGACTACTTCCAAGAGGAGTTTGGTTGATAAAACATTTTCTGTGAAGCGGGCCTTGGGGCCACCTTCCATAACCTGTGTTTGGGTGAATGAATACTAAACTTTCATTGACAATTGTCAGAGCAGTTATTTAGGTGGAAGCACAGTTGTTGTCTGTGCATGTACACATGTAGGATGCAATCTGCTTGGTGAAGAAATAACAGGACGTCTGCTACAATCATGCCTGCGGTAGCCATCAGATCATTCAAAAATTAATTAAGGCGTTTGGGGGTTGACACAACTATGACAAATGCTAAGCGAACACTAAAATGTTTTGTTGTTTTACCATTGCACATCAAAGCAGATCCTCGACCTCCATCTATAGTTTTTACTGCCAGAGAATGTTCTGTGGTATCCAGTTCAATGACCAGGAAGGTTTGGAGCACATGCAGAAGTAACTGGGCATTGATTACTTTCATACTAGGTTTTTAATGTGGAGTCATTGAAGTTGAAAACATCCACCGCTTTGGAAATTAAAGATATCACGGACAGATATCTTTCTAGCGATTGTAAACAATCAATCAATCAGGGAATTATAAAGCACGCTACTCACCCGCGAGGGTCTCGAGGCACTCGTTAGAGCCCCTTGCTTTGGCTTAACATGATGGAGTTCGACAGGTGTAACTGACAAATGAGGCAGCTAATTTACAGGTAGACAACAAGTAGGTTCTGGTGAAACCATATGGTGAACACGCATCCTCATCAGAAGAAGCCGTCAAATACGAGTGCTCGCCTAGAAGTCAGTTTTAACTCTAAAGAAGAGCAACACAATCCACACACTCAGTGTACCATATTTATTTTCGTCAAGGCAAAACACAGAAGAGGGGTTAAGGCCACCTGCTCTATAAATACTTGTTCCGAAGATAACCTTATCTGTTTTAAGGAGGAGGGTGAGTAAGAAACTGACTTATTTGATTTGGGTTAGGAGAAAGACTTAGAGTACAAGATGAAGAACCTGCAGTTGAAGAACAATAACCTGGAATAAAAGTGATACAAATACGCTCATACGGCCAGATTCATAAAACCAGCCTTTTCAGTGTCTGAATTAAACAACTCTAAGGTGTATGGAATGCTTGTGTCCTCAAACAGGAGTGTGATTGTTCACCTCTAAAATAAAAGGTGTGGGGAAATCCTTTTCGATGCTGCAACTAATTCACTTCCTTCTTGGACCACTCAGTGGTCTATGATTACAGAGAAGAAAGGTACCTTGGAAGAGTATCAATGACATATCAATATAAAAGTGTACAAGATTACTAAAACAGAAGACAAGAGGGCTTCAGTATCACACATCAATAAGGACTGTGTGCTGGCAGGACTGGAAAGAAACCTTTGCAAGGAACGGTTCAAAAGGGGTTTGTATTGTTGCGGAATCAGTGGAAGAACTAGACTTCAGAAGGAATCTTTGCTTAAATGTACCCACTTAATCTTTACATCTGCTGAAACAAAGAAGAATTCCTTTTAAAGGGTGTGTGTGTTGTTGACATTATGAGTGACTGATATAATGGCACAGTATGGGATTCTGATAACCGTGTTGGCCTCTTGGAAGACCAGTATCGAAGCTATGAACGAAAGTGAAGAAAGGCTCAATCCTCATTGGGGTAATTGGGGAGGCACAGGACTGATGAATCATAGACCCCCAAGTTTGTTGCGGGCCCTTAGACCTGTTTCTCTGTTTACAGAATTGCTTATTAATATTTCACGACTTGCAAGAGTTGGTCTAACGGCTAGGGCGGTCGACCTCAAATCTGGGGAACCAGGTTCGAGTCTCGGCAAGGATGCACAACATCCTGTGATTGTGAGCAAATCACTTTATCTCCCCGTGCCTAACAAAAATTAATGTCTCCTCATGTAATGCAACTGGTGCTGTGTAAAGCGCACTAATACCAGCAATCTTCGGGTAAAGTTTGCGCTTTAAAAAACTCCGTAAAAAATACATGAAAAAAGAGCTGCATATGATAATTGCAAATCAACAAGCTTTCCAAGTGCCACTCTTGCCACAATTTGGAAGGGTCCGCAGTGCATCTCTCTTTCGTTTGGAACTCATGGAATCTATGTAATGGTAGGTCAGCCCTAGCAAGCACAATGGAAGATGTGCAAAGTGCCTACTACAGGCACTCTGGATAGGAAACAATTGCTAATCTACATTTGGGGCAACCAAGAAATCCTGGCGAGTGGGTGGTGCAACTCCCTGAAAAGCCAGATAAATAGGCTGCTACAAGAGATACATTATGTCCATAGCATCAGTAGTGCCTGGCTGTAATGGTAACACATTAGCTATAAGTCCCTTAAACCCAACTGTATCTAAAAAATAAGATCAAACCTGTATTCTATGTGCGGACCGGAGGCTTAGATTATGCTCACAGTCTTCCTACATTTTAGCTCAGCAGCCAATACTGAGAACAATATGAACACATAACATAACAACAACTACATTTCCCATGAATCCAAGCAGAACAACTCCAATCCACCAATCATGACGATCTGTCCACATATAATAACATGCTCAAGAAACAGCACTTCCTCTTTTCTTTGCTGCTCAGCAGCTAGATTAAGTCTTTTTCTTGTGCATGTTATTGTTGGGTTTCTTGATTGCCTTTATTAAGCATTTAAGGATTAAATTTGTTTATTATGAATTGTCGGAGCTCAAACCAGGGAACAGAAGCGAAATGCCTACAACCCAAAGGGCCGGCGTACCGTGTATCTGCTAACATCAAGGAGCGACAGGGTATAGCGCATTGTTCACAATTATACACAGCAAGTCGCCCACAACCCTTCCGGGCCGGCCGCGTCTGCAAAATTTGGATAATAACACATACATATTGTCCATAGGCCTCATGTAATAGTCCGGGGGCCCCCAGGCGACGCCTGACGGCAGATGACCCGTTGAAACTACAAGCTCCCCGTGGTGCTCCTAAATTAAACAAAGAACCAAAATGAAACAGAACCCCTGCCCCTGAGAACGTGGAGCGAGTCCGTGCCTCCCCTCCAGTCAATTCTGCAGCATCAGCCGCGCCAAGGACCCAAGCGCCCCCCCCGCACCCTCCCATCCCCCTTCCCCCCCCCCCCCTCCACCCTTCGTTCCACGTCCATCTCCCTCCAACCCTCGGGGACCCCCGCAATCTGGAAGCGCTATTCTTTCTTCTGCTCCTCAGCGAGGCGCAGTAAGCGCAGGTATCGGGGACAAGTAACCTCCCGAAATTCAGAGGCCAGCATTGCCAAGAAGGGTTTCCATAGCTCCCCATATTTAGAACCCTCTCCCGCCAACGTCAATGAGAGTTTTTCCATACCCAGGACGTGCCATAACCGATGCAGCCACTCAGTGAAGGATGGAATGTTGTTAGTGCGCCAGTGAGTGAGTATAGTTTGTGTCGCAGAACCCAATGCTATGGCGTTCAGTCTTCCCCTCCTAGAACGAAGCGGGTAGGTCAAGGGATTCGGCAGGCCCAGCAGTGTGTAGGCGGGAAAACGTGGTATCTCAGTGTTGAAGTGACTATCCACCTCATCAAGCACCTGCGCCCAAAACGGCCGAATATATTCACACTCCCACAGTAAGTGCGTCAGTGTGCCCCCCTGTCCGCATCCTCTCCAACAACACGCCTCCCTCCGATGATCCATTGCATGGAGCCGCTCTGGGGTATAGTACCAGTAGGTTGCCACCTTCGTGAGCGTGTCAGTAAGGCCCATATGATACGCAGAGTGGCGGGCTCTGTGGTATATTCCTTCCCATTCTTTGTGGGTCAACGTCCGCCCCAGCTCTCTCTCCCACCGCGTTCTCCCCGCATTGAAGGTATGTGTACGCCGAGCCTGCAGCATTCAATACAAGTCGGAGATTAATTGTTTATCCGAGGTGCGCGTAAGAAGCCACCTCTCATACCGTGAGAATCTCCGATCGGCCAACGGGCGCACCCGTCTGTCCAGGGCCCAGTGCCGCACTTGCAGGTAACGGAGCCTCTCCGTCTCTTGCAGTCCATATTCCTGCGAGAATTGTGCGAAGGGATATACACCTTCCCCGTCATACATGTGGTAGAGGAAGCGGCAACCAGACGGCTTCCACCGGCTAAACGCCTCCGAGTGCATCCCTGGGGTGAACTCCGGGTTGTCAAACAAGGGAGTAAGCGGGGAGGGGAACGTGGTAAAGTCATGCGTAATGCTCACTCGATCCCAGATCTCTAAAGGCACTCGGGTGATGTGTGAGGCGTACAGGTTAGTGGGCCTGTGTTCCCTACGTAGAAAGGGAATCTCCTGCAGGGGCCGGGCTGCAACTGCCTGATCTTGGAACAGCCAGTGTCTCTCCGACTCCCAGCGACTCCACTCCACTAGGTAGCGCAGCTGTGTGTGGCTCGGAAGTAGAGCTGAAGATCGGGAACCCCCAACCCCCCGCTCTCAGGAGGGAGAGTGGATAACAGCCTCTTCATGCGCGGTTTCCGCCCGTTCCAAATGAACTGGGCAAGCTCCGCTTGCGTCCGCCGGAGCCAACCGGCCGGCGGGTATAGGGGAATCATGCGGAATATATAGAGGAGCTGCGGCAAGACAGTCATCTTGACCGCGGCGATTCTACCCAGCCAGGAAAGGGGGCAATACTTCCAGCGTCCCAGCTCCCGACGGATTTTCCGGCTCAAACCTGCGTAGTTGAGGGCCACCACCTGCGGCAGCGTCTGAGCCAGCTGTATCCCCAAATAGGGGATAGACTCCTCCTCCCACTGGAAGGGAAGCATGGACCGCAGGTAATCCCGGGTGGGCCGAGTCAAAGAGAGGCTAAGAGCCTGCGATTTATCCAGATTCACCTTAAACCCAGCCACCCCCGCGAAGGTGTCCAGGTCCGTCATGCGAGCCGGGAGAGACTCCCGTGGATTAGCGATAGAGAGCAGCACATCGTCCGCATACAGGCTGATGGTGTGTATGTAGCCCCCAAACTTGATGCCAGTGATGTTAGGGTTCTGTCGTATCGTCTGGGCTAAAGGTTCCATATAGGCGGCAAAAAGCAGCGGCGACAGCGGACACCTCTGGCGCGTGCCCCGTTCTATTCGGAAGCTGGAGGACGTGTGCCCATTCACTCGGACCGCCGCCGAGGGGAATTTGTAACAGTTGAATATATGGGTGCGGAATCTCTCCCCCAGGCCCATTTTCAGCAGCACCTGCTCCAGGTAGGGCCAATGGACCCGATCGAACGCTTTTTCTGCATCGATCATGAGAAGCATGTATTCCCCCGTCGTCCTGGAGGCCTTCTCAATCAAATGTAGGACTCGCTTCATATTGTCGGGGGCCTGACGCTCCGGGATAAACCCCGCCTGACCCGGGTCTATGAGGCCCTGCATACAGGGCGCCAACCGGCTAGCCAAAATGCCCGTGTAGAGCTTGAGGTCTACATTCAATAAGGAAATGGGGCGATAGGCCCCGCATCTGGTCTTATCCTTCCCCGGTTTAGGGATGACCGTTACATGGGCCTCCAGTAGATCCGCCGGGATCGCACCCTCTGTCGCGAAGGAGTTAAATAGCTTGGTGAGCAAGGGGGCCAACTGGTTGCAGAATTGTTTGTAGAAGATCGCGGTGAAGCCATCCGGCCCCGGAGCTTTCCCCAGCTTCAGCCGCGCTATAGCAGCGATCACTTCCTCCGGGCGAATGTCTCTTTCCAGTTGGTCCGCCTGGCCCCTAGACAGCGCTGGTAGGGTGACCGAGCTCAGATAGTCCGCCCCTTGATCGGCTGCCAGGTGGGAGCCCGCATAAAGGTCAGCATAGTACGCCCGAAATGCCTCGGCTATGTCGCGATCATCCGTGAGCCTCGCGCCGTCCCCTCGGCATAGCTCCCTGACCCCCTGCCTGTTGCGAGCCTCCCGCAGCTTATGAGCCAATAGCCGCCCGCATCTGTCTCCCCCGGTATAGTACGCATGTTTGAGGCGTAGGGCGGCGTACTCCGCTCTATCTTGATCTAGAGCCGCTAGTTGTTGTCGGGCGGCTTTAAGTTGGCGCCACACTCGGGGAGCCCCCGTCCTCTGATGTATCTTTTCCAGCTATTTGGTCGCCCGCGTGAGCTCCTCCCTTTTACGCCCCCGCTCCCTATTGTCGGCCAACGAAATAGCGATGAGTTCCCCCCGAAGGACGGCTTTCAGTGCCGCCCATTGGGTCGCTAAGGTTGTGTTTGCGTTCGCGTTGTGCTCGAGAAAGTCTTTGATCGCCCCACGTATCTGCACCCTGACCTCCTCTCGATGCAGCAAAGTGTCTCGGAGACGCCACACTCTGTCCGGGCGCACCACCGGTGGTAGAGCCAGAACCAGGAGGAGCGGCGCATGATCAGAAAGGGAGGCCACCCCTATCTCCACCTCCGTAGCCAATGCCCGCACCGTGGGTGGCGCCAAGAAGTAATCAAGCCTGGCGTAGGTCTTGTGTGCGTGAGAGTAGTAGGAGTACTCACGAGCCCGGGGGTGAAAACTCCGCCACAGGTCGGACATCCCTAGGTCCCGTAGGCGGGCCACTCCCGCCGCCGAAAGCGCCCCCGCCTGATGTGTCCGCTGGCAGGACCTGTCCTGTATATTATCAAAAACGAGATTCAAATCGCCCCCCAAAAGGACGTTACGGTCCCTGGTGGACAAAACTTCTGTGATTGCGGCCTGTAAGAAGCGCTCCTGACCCTCATTGGGGGCATAGATGGAGCCAATGGTGAAGGTCTGGCCCCCAGAACAAACCTATAGGCCAAGAGCCGTCCCCTAATCTCCACCTCCTTCTGCAAAACCTCCCCACGAAACCGCTGGGCCACCAAAATCACCACCCCCGCTGCCTTGGCAGGACCCGAGGAGAAAAGCTGTGTCGGGAACTTACGGGACCTGAGCCTATGACAGTCCCGCGCTAGGAGATGCGTCTCCTGCAGGAGACAGATGTCCGCCCGTGTGTTCTCTAGACAGGACAGGACCGCCCTCCGCTTGACCGGATTATTAAGCCCCCGGACATTAAGGGATAGTACCCTGAGTGTATGAGGGGCCATTTGCTTCAACTATAGAGCCTAGAAGGCCCTTGACCTGCTATACCTTGCCCTACCAGGGAGCGCCCCAGGTGTGACCTACTCGCCTGCTCCTCAGCCTGCCAACAGCTGCGACCCCACCTAGTGAAGGACGTGGAACCCCGGACCCCGCTGAGAAGAACACCCCCCTTCCCCCCACCCCCTCCCCACAACCAAATTTCAACAAGTAAATGAAAAAAGTAGGAAAAAGGTCGTGTAACAGTGTCCTCCATCTTCCCCAAAAATAGAAGGAAGTAGTGAGGCATGAAGTGTCCCAATGGAGAGGCCTCTCTCCCGCCGACAGCCCAGCCAGCGAGCCAAGCACCTCAGCATTCCGCTCAAGTGGGCGAGGGAGCACGCAGTCCCGCAGAGACAGTCTCATACGCCGCCTGCTGGCCTCTGAGGATCTCCGCCGCCGGGGGCTTTTTGGCGCGCCTGCCACGTCCCTGTCGGCGCCACCCCGGCCGCTCGGGCCGCCTGTCCGCCAAGCCACCCTCGTCTCCGCTGTCCTCCGCCGGCAGCTCGATCTCCAGTAGCTGCGCCGCCTCTTTCAGGGAGCGCAGCTGGTATAGGGTGTTTTCAATGCGAAACACCAGGCGAAAAGGGTGTCCCCAACTGTATGGGATGTTGCGCTGCTGTAGATGTGCCGTGATCGGCCGGAACCTCCTGCGCTTGTGGAGCGTGAGCGCCGAGAGGTCCTGATAGAGGACTGGGGCATGGTCCCTAAAAGTCACAGGGTGTTTCTGACGTGCTTTCCGGAGTATCTCTTCCTTGGCGCGATAGTCCTGTATGCACACCAGAATGTCCGAGGGAGCGGCGGCCTCCGACCTGGGGGGACCCACACGATGTGCCCGGTCGATCCGCAGGTCCGCATCCAATGGACGGTCCAGAATGTGGTTAAAGAGCGCCGTCGTGAAGCCGAATAAATCTTTCGTGTCCGCCGTGGGCTTTACTCCTCGAACTCGGATATTGTGGCGTCGGGAACGATTCTCAAGGTCTTCCACGTGGGACTGGAGGTCCACTTGCTGTTCGTGGACCCGAATAAGTTCCTGTTGTAGCGCCGCCAGCTCTGCGTCCCGCCCGTCGCCCTTCTCCTCCAACACCGCGACCCTCTCGCCAATGCTGTCCACGTCTCTACGGACCTCTTTGAGCTCAGCTGTGAATTCCTTTAGCAGGTTTTGAATATCCGCTCGCAGGGCCGAGAACATGGATTCCAGGAAGGATTTAGTAATCTGATCCGCACCCTCCTGCTGTGTCACTGAGTGGCTGGACGCCGCCGCCGCCATGGCTCTCGGCGCGGAACCTGCCGGGGGTTGGGCAAACAGATCTTTCAACGTCTTAACCTTCCGCTGCTTCGGGGGCACCATTACTAGTCTCTACCTTCCCGTCGTCGTCTCGTGCCCGGGAGGGCCCAGCCCCGCCGCCCGGAGCCCGCCGCCGCTCCCCTCCGCCTGCCAGCAATCCACCCCGATGGAACGGGCCGACGTCAAACTCCGCTCTGGCGCGCTGCGCCCTCGGTGCCACCTCACGTATCCTCCGGCTCCAGGCAACCTGCTCGAGCTGCCCACTCGACCACTGTCCCCCGCCGGCTGGCCTGTCCCACAGGCTGCCCCTGTCAGGCCTCCACCTCACCACCGCCTGCCCGGAGGTCCGCGGCTCAGGCCTCCCGCACACTCGCTGGGCCTCTTCCGGCCTGCACCGGCATCAACCTGCTCCTCAGAGCTGTCCCCGGGCGAAGAAGCGGCCCTGCCGGCCACCGGGCCCCGCCTATGCCTGCTCCCTCCAGCCGCTTCTCGGGGCACCCAGGCCTCCTCACCTCGCCAAGCCGCCAGCTGAAGTCGCTCCCCGCAGTCCGCAGCCGCTGCAGGGTCCACAGCCTCCGTGAAGGCGGAAAGCTCCCAGGCCTCGCTGGTCCCAAATGCGTATCTAGGCGGCCATCTTAGGCGAAGCTCTCGTCGTCCGGGCACCCCGGGCAGGCCGCTCTGTGGCTCCGATGGCTCGGGTCGGCCCGCTCCCCACCACCTCCTCCAGTTCCTCTCAAGGGCCACTGCTCACCCGATCATCGCGCTGCTCCCGTGGCTCCGCCGGGTGCTCCTCTCCGCCGAATGCTCCCCTGGGTCTCCGCACCTCCTCCACACCAGCAGGCCACAGGGCGGACGGCCCCGTACTCCTCCGCACACCTCCCGGACACAGGCAGGGGTAAATCACAGCGTGCTTGCCGGCCTCCAACCCTCCTCCGGACGGCGCTGCCGGCCGGGTCTCCCGCACTCCCCTTGGCAATGGCGCCGCACTGCCTCCCGGCTGGATCGCCCAGGCTCGCCTTTCACCTGCGTGCGGGGCCAGGGACTGGCGTCCGCGCGGAAATGCCGCCCCCAGAGCTGACGAGGCGGCGACCGGCCCCCACCACCCTCGATACTCGGGCTACAGCTGGTCGCCGGTGCTTTTGCTGGACGGCCGGCAGAAGAGACCGGGAAACGCGTCCGCTCAAGCCGCCATCTTGGCCACGCCCCCTTTATTAAGCATTTAAAGTTATTTTCTCATTTTTGCCTTACTACGTCACCTTTCGGTGCCCTTAGAAATTTGGTGCGCTGCCACCAAGGGAGGTGTTTCCTTCTCCCGGTCATCTACCCATGGGAGGCTGTCGCAGTTCAAGAGGTGTCTTTCCGGTTGAGTTGCACGACTCCGCCCATGCACTCTTTTTCCTGCACTTCGGGCACTGTGGTGGAGAGCAGTGGTATTTCAGGGTCGCCAAAGGCTGTTGTGGTGCACAAGGACGCTCTGACTATGGTATTGCTCACTGGTTAGTTCGCGATCGGAGTGTAGAGTGTCTGACTTGCGTCCTAGCAGTGCTGCAAATTTAAATTTGGAAATTCCTTCAGGCTACATCCTTTTTTCAAGTGAAACCTTCATAGCCTTTATCACGGATCATGCACTAGTGCGTCAGATCCTACTACAGCCTCTCCATCAGCCTTGCCATTCCTCGCTCTTGACTCCTTTAGGCCTGTACAGGGTAGAGGCATTCAGGCCCTTTGTATCTCTCGCATGATGTTGGAACAGCGTTTCATCCATTATGAGAACCAACATCTTCATAGTCGTGTTGCAAAGCCAGTAAAAGTAGTATTGGGTCCTGATCCTACTATGGCAGGATCTTGGAAAGACGGTTTGTATGCGGGGCCAGAGGAGCCCCCACTTCTTCTTCCTCTAGATGGACGCATCCCTGCTGTGAGTCATATCTGCTGAACTGGAGCCGACAGTTGATGATTGTTACTGCGCAATGCAGCATGAACCCCCGGGTGAAGGCCCACGTCTCTGACAGCCCATTGAACCTCAGGAGGTACCTACAATGCAGACAAAGACCACACCTAGAGGGTCGTCTCCTCTCCCCTCAAATGCTTTTGAGCGTTTTAGAATTATGTTCTTGAAGCAGCGTGGCAATCGCACACCGCCCCCTTCGTGCCTGATTTTACCATCATCGACTATGACAGTCATCCCTCGTCAGATATTATGGACGGTAGGGAAGATCCTGAGTACCTGGATCAAGACTATTCGAACGAACCTGGTCCCAGTAGACCCTGGCAGGCTGGAACGAGGCCCAACGCACGCTCAGCACAATTCTTTCCCTGCTAAAGGGAGGATAAGGGGGTTGGCAGCCCCAGAGAGCATGCTCAACCCAGAGGATAGGTCAGTGGACTGGGTTCCATGAGACAGAGTAGCCCATTATGTGGCCAGTGGCATATGGAACACGGTGGACAAGGTGGTGAGGGGATGCCTTAGGGAAGAATGTCGTAGACTGTCACTGGACGGCAAGGTTTCTCTGACACCAGAAATTAACTGCATAACGGCAACGTTCAGCATCAAATTCATCAAGGCCCCGAAAAAGGAGATCAAGCACTCTTTGAGAAATTGTGAGGACAAGTTGTTGGATGTGCTCCGCCCTCTAACCAAGATTTTGGATATTGGTGAGGAAGCTAAAGATACTGGCAATCTTATTCCACCGAAAATCCATAAGGGTTGGGTCTAATGGACTCTATGTTTCTTCGGCAATGCCGATTGTGCCCTTCCCATGGAGAGATGACGTTCCCTACTAATCAAGATAGACCTCAAATTGGGGGAATTGACTACTTCAGAGGCCGGTGCAGTAGCAGATGGTGACCCACTTGTGAAGGAGATGAGTACATTTTTTACCACTTTATCTTTGTTGGATAAGGCTCAGCAGGTCACGAGGGGGTCTTTGGCAAGCGTTTTTTTGGGAGGGCTGGTAGAGACACACAGCGCTTTTCCGACCTCCCTTTTGTTCCAGCCTTTCAAAAGTTTGCAACCCACCAATACTAGTTCCAAGACCAACGTCGCTTTGGAAGCTTCTTGCTGACCAGAGATGGTGGAAGAGGACGTGCGGGCAGAGGACCTTTCTGAGGCACAGCCAATGCCCCAGGAGGAACTTCAGGCACACCAAAGGTCGGAGGGCATTTGGGGCTCTTCCTGGCCAAATAGAGGAAAATTACGGGGTATGCTGGGGTGTTACAAACGATCCCAGGTTTCCAGACAGAGTTTTATGGCACTCCGCTTTAGACACACAGACCAATAATTTTCCTAGTGGACACCCTTCTGATTACACAGGAGGTCGAACCTCTCTTTCAAAAAGGAGCTATCACTCCCTCGGCCTTACACCCTTGCAGGTTACTCAGTACTCTTTTCTTAGTCAAGAAAAAGGACAAGGGCATGCGCTGTGATCAACTTGAGAGAATTCAACTGCTGGGTGGTTTACCATCATTTCAAGATGGAAGGCCTCCACCATCTATAGGACATTCTTCTACTGGGAGACTGGATGGATAGACACCTCATCACAGGTTCCTACAATTCATGTGGGCCGGCCAAGTGTACAAGTTCATGGCTCTTCCTTTCGGCCTCTCTTTTGCTTCACAAAGACACTGAAGCCACTTGTGGAATGGCTGTGTACCAGGGGGGTTTGGCTGTTAATTTGTCTGGACGACATTCTCCTGCTGCACCATGTCGCACCATGTCTCTTGGAGCATCTACAGATGGCCCGCTCACTCATACAGGACCTTGGATTCATCATCAACGAGCAGAAGTCTCAGTTTTCTCCATAGTCAGCCTGTTTTCTGGCTTCCTCATCGATTCAGTTCTGCAGACGCTCAAACTTCCTCACTGGAAGATTTCACTTATCAGAAAGTTACTGGGATGGGCACTGAAGAAGGAATTTGTTTCTCTGAGGTATCTGGCCAGAATTGTGGGGCTACTGGCATCCTTGATTCACAAACTTTTACCCTGCCATCTGTATTACCGGGACCATCAGTGAGTGAAAGCATCTCATCTGCACAAAGGTCTCTCCGACACAGAGAACAGCAGGTTGTCGGAAGAAGCCTGGAAGGAGCTTCAATGGTGGAGGGACCACATGCTGGAACGGCAGAGCCATCTTTGGCTTCGCGTTAGGCATAGTCATCGAGTTGGATGCAAGTTTGTCAGACTGGGGGGCCGGCTGCGGCAAGGTTACTACAAGTGGTCCTTGGTCAGAGCAGGAAAGCGGATTGATCACCACCTCCTTAGAACTGCACGCAGAATCCTTCACAGTGCACTCACTCACAAAGGATCTCTTTCTCTATCCAGCGAAAAATGGACAGTATCTCCCGGTACGGTACATGAACTGCCTAGGTGGAACAACATAAAAGATTCTGGCAGAACTCGCCAAGGACTTCTGGAACTTCTGCCTCGATAGCAAGTTCTTTGTCACAGCAGAGTATTTATCTGGCAACTTCAACCGGACAGAGGATTGGAAATCCAGATATCTGATGGACTACAGTGCGTGGAAGTTGAATCCGGAAATCTTCTATAGGCTCATGTGCAGATTGGGCCACGGGCAAATGGATCTTTTTGCTTCCCGCCTCAATCATTAACTACTGCTGTTCTTCAGCTTGGGGCCAGACCCGATGCCACTGGTGATGGACGCCTTCATGCAGGACCAGAGTCAGGTTCAGGGGTATGCTTTCCCTTCCTTTTCGAAGATAGCCAGGCTGATGGTGCAAGTTCGCCGGTAGGTTGCCCTGCTGCTCCTGGTGACACTGGTTTCCAGTTCTTCAGGAACTTTCTATGGATTCTCCAATACTTCTTTCCCAGACAAAGAACATTCTGATGGTTTCTCCAATCCTTCTTTCCCAGACACAGAACATTCTGATGGAAGTCAACAGCTGTTTCCATCCACTGGTAATGTGTGGGTCACTCCGACTGATGCCGTGGCGGATTACAGGCAACAATGGGGCATTCCAGGCTTATCAGAACAGGCTTCGGAACTCATTCATAAGGCATGGCAGACTCGACCAACAAACAGAATGGCTTTGGTTGAGAAGATGGTCCAGTTGGTGTCTGGAATGGAATCTGGATCTGTTGGGCAGATGTAGTTCATATTTGTAATTTTCTTTCAGAACTAACACTATCAACACCATCAGGTCAGCAATTCTAGCCGGCTATGACCCCTTCAATGGAATTCTGGTGGGGGAGAACTTGCTGGTATGTTGTCTCCTGCGGGGAGTCTTACTGTCTAGGCCTCAAATGTAAGTATTCACACCTGTGGTGTGTCAATGTGGTGCTCAGCATGTTAAAATCAATAGGTATTTGTCTCAGAAGGAATTAACAGTTAAGCTGGCAACGCTTTTATGCTTAATCTCCTGTAAATGGGTGTCCAATGTGAGACCTCTGGATGTCTCCGCAAGAACGTTCTCCCATGAAGGGGTGACTTCACAGTATCTCGAGCCACCAAGACCAATGTTTCAACTGTGCCATATACGGCTTTCCCAGATGACCCAAAGTTGTGTGTGATCAGGTGTATTTGAGCATACGAGGCTCTCTGACTGAAGACTTCCGACCTGTGGGCACAAATCAGTTAATCATCTCTTTGAAGTAACCATTTGAAGCGGTGTCTTCCCTACAATTGCACTGTGGGTGCATTGGGTTATGTCGGAAGCCGGCATCGATACATCTACCTTTAGGGCCTATTGGGTCAGGGGGGCCATGACTTCTAAAGCATTTGGATTGGAGGTCACTTGGAAAACATCCTCAGGGCTGCCGACTGGTCATCAGACTCTACATTAGGAGATTTTACTATAAACAAGTGGTATATGCGGCATCATTGGTGGTCAGTAAGGTTTGAACAAGAATAATCTGAGCTTCCAGTCTAGTTTTCCTAGCTATCGTGACAGAATGTTTAAATTCTACTTAGACTCATGGGAAATCTGGTCCTTCATTGTTATGTTATCATGGGTTCATATTGTCTACAGTAAACACGGCTAAGCTAAACTAAAGAAAGATTGAGGGGATAATCCTTGCCTCCGAGTCCTTAATAGATTTAAAACTTTACTTCATGATAGCTAGGAAATTTTACATTGAGGTATGTTTTTTTTTTAGTTCTTCTCTGACAGAATGGTATTATTGGAATGAGTTGGTAGTAATTTACCTGGTAACAGAGTCTGTGATAAAGCCAGCGCTTTGCGGCTCGACTGAACCACAGTAGTAGTCATACATCAAACCATCAACAGTCTGTACAGTAACTAACTACAAGTTAGCACAATTGCCTTTTTAATTCAAGCTACAGCACTGAAAATCACCAATTACTAAATCCTATGGACAAAATTAATTAGCCCAAAGCGCTGAGCAACAGATATAAGTCACTAGAGCAGATTTCAATATGAGTCTTTGACAGGGCAAGCATTTACATTGCATATTAACAAACTTGGATACAATGGGACACATTTGGAGTAACTCCTATTTGTGATGTACTCGTCTGGGAAAATCTTTTCCCAGTGCACGCTTGGCACTACGTCCTCACTACCGTCTGCTTTAAAGCACCAAATGGTACCACATTCCTTTTCTGTTCAACCATTTGCCACTCTCTAACTGAACGACACACTCCTTCACCACTAGCACTCCTGGGACCTGAAAGCTTCGAAGATACTTTGGGAATGATCCCCAGAAAATTCACACTGACCAGATCCCCCATCATTATACGCAGACCTCCTCCATTACCCTTCTAATACTTCAACTGACCAGACGACCTCCTTCCAGGTTAACACAATTTCACTTAGGGTAAAAAACATCTGCCCATTCAAGGCCTCAGCATTTTAGAAGAGGGTATCCTTCCTCTAGGTAACATGAAAGGTGGACACATTAGTGCCTGTATTAGGAGTGGAAATCTTCGCAGGTTACTTACAATTAACTCCTTCTTGATCAGATCCCCTCCCTCAACATGCAGATGCCATCATCTTTTGTATACTACAACTGAGCAGATAATCTCTTTCAAGATACACTCTCCACCTTACCTGTGGATAAGGAACATTTTCCTATTCAAAGCCTCTGCTTTATAGAAGAGGGTACACTTAAGTTACACCCAACTGCGTTATCTTTCTACTCATCTTCCACAAAGGACTCAACTTGGTACAGTGGTAACTAAGAAAGAAAATCAGCTGTGATATGTCTTACACCTGTAACAAACTCCACACTAGAACTCCAGCTGTCTGTACTGCCATTTGACAAGCATAGCTCCCTTTGTTGTAAACACATCAATTAATACTTTATGGTCAACGCGTATGATAATTTTGATGCTCAAGAGGTAATTTATAAAGTGTCCCACACCCCACCAACAAACTCAAGCCTCGTGATCGAATACGTGTTCTGTGTGACACAAATGCTACTACTACTTTTCTACCACCACGCTTCTGGAGCAAAACAGCTTCCAAAACAAGCTGGCGAGCATCACTCACCACCATACAAGGATCACAAGTATCAAGGTTGCAATGAAACAGCACAACCAACTTCCGGTTTTGATTTCACATGTACACTAGGAGCTCCACACAAAGCTTCCATTTTTCTTTAATAGCCTACACATATTGTATGTCTAGTCAGCATACTTCGTTACAAACCTGGCATAAAAGAACAATTTACATACCTTCGGTAAGGCTATTTCTGGTAGAGACCCTATCTAACCACAGAATCCTCACATTTTGAATATTCCCGAGGCCTCAGACTGGATCCAGAAAAATTCTGAGCAGCACCTCTGCGTGCCAGTAGGTTACTCCATGGGGCTCTGCAATTATGCTGTTCTGCTCCTGAAATGATGTGCGGTCCTATATAGGCCCAAACCTTGCATGGACGTCAGTTGCTTTCGAGGCTGTTCACCCCCTGAGACGGAGCTCCAACAGTAAATTAGCTTTCATCAGTGTGCAGATTCCTAGACTTGGGATCTTATTAATGGGTAGAGCCCAATTCACAGACCGGGGAGGGTGGGAGGGTTGGTGATGAATCTGTAGTTTCAGTCTCTACCAGAAAGACCAATATCAAAGATAAATAATTTGTCCTTCTGACAGAGACTTCTAACCGCAGAATCCTCAAGTTGTGTATAGATACCAGAGCAGTACCTATAAGGAGGCGGGTCTGTGAATTGGCTCAAACCAAGATGTCCTGTAGGACTGAGCGGGCGAAATGCCTTTCTCTGTAATACTGTCCAGAGAGTAACGCTTCGGGAACGTATGAAGCGGCACCCACATAGCCACCTGGCAGATGTCCACGATAGGAACTCCATATGCCAACACAGTGGTATTCGTTTTTGCCCTGGAGGAATGGGCTTGCAGACCTTCTGGAGGCTGATCTGTGGCCAAGGCGTAGCAGATCTTGAGGCAAAAATGATCCAAAGGGAAATGGTCCTTTGCATAGTCTTACTTTTTTCGCCCCAGTGAACCCCACAAACAGCTGATCGTCCACCCAGTGTTCTTTGGTAGGATTGATGTAATAGCTCAGTGCTCTTTTAGGGTCCAACATATAGAGCCTCTCTTTCTCCTTATTGGGGTGAGGCAGAGTATAGAACAACAGCAGGGTTATGGTTTGATCGACGTGGAGCAGTGTCACAACTTTTTCTAAGAAGGATTCACGCGTCAACGGAACCAGTTTATCTGCGGAAAAGGTGGTATACAGTTACCGTGCCATTGAGGTGGCATGGTGTGCAAAACAATGATGGACTGGGATGCCTCCCGAGTAATTACAAATCGTTGAGGTTAATTCAAGCATTCCATTAATCACTTTTTTTGTATACACATGATCATGGTATTAGAAGTGCTCTTCCCAGTGGTAGGAACAGGGGGTAAAAAGAGTCCCGACTGAGGGGGAAGTATGAAGGCCACGTAATCATTGTCCAAATCCATGCCAAATAAGGAATGGAACGTATGTGTCCCTCCTTGTGGGGCGGCAGGTCAAGTGGGGGAGGCGGCATCTTAATGGAAGCTGAGCACAGCCTCGGTTTAGGTCCTAACGGCGCCAACTCAAAGTCAGAGATGGCACTGGTGTTGATGCTCGGGAAGCGGCATGGAGAGTGATGCAAGAGGCAGAATGGGAGCCGATGGTGGCCCAGTGGTGGATTCGGAGGGTCCAAATGGCACAGAGGGTGAACTTACCAGCGGTGCCCCAGATGAAGGGCCTCTCAGCTCCTTAGGGACTGAAGGAGCGCCAGAGAGAGAAGGTAAGGATCCGAAGAGCCAGAGCGTGGCCTCGAGAAACTCTTCGAGTCAACCTTAGTAGGCTCCGAAGTCGATCGATTTTGGGAGCGAAACCGAGAGGCATGGCAATGCCCTCAGGCCTTCTCAGGAGTATGTAAGTGGATGAATGGGGCTGAACCCCCCTGGATTTTTTTTTGCTTTTCTTTGACTTAATCGAAGACTTGGAGCACAACAACGACCGACCGTAGGATGATCTCCTGTGACTTTTGGACTGGGAATGAGACCTGCGATTTGGACAGGTCTAGTCACAGAGTCTTCCAGTGCTTGTCGACAGACTTTCACTTTCCGGTCTAATATGGCCTACAGGGTTCATTGACGTGCAGTCTCTGCAGGCCTTAGAGTTATGGCTCGACCCCAGGCACCATAGACAAACCTGATGAGGGTCCTACACAGACATTTGTTTGCAACAGTTCTTGCAGGGTTTAAAACCAGCTGTATAAGGAGTTGAGATTTCCTTTGCACACTGAAGTTTTATATTTTAGGTGGTAAACAGGTTTCTTGAGAGAGGAGAGGTAGGTCTGGATCCGCATCTGGTGGTGCAAAAGAAAGGTTCAGACATCTGTGCGCGGGAGTGGATCAGGAGCAGAACATCGGAACATCAGCACCCTCTCGTGATTTACTTAGTGGAGTGGCATCAGTGCAGAGCCGCACAACGTAATCTACCGGCATGCAGAGGTAATGCTTAAAAGTTTCTTGATCCAGCCTTATCCCTCTTGAAAGTGACAGAACACAGTCACATAGAAGTGCAACCCATGCATGCCAATCCATGCGGATGTCAGTTTCTTAATCTTTCTCCTTCCACACCCTCAGATGCAGAGCACTTTGAACAAACTGCAAATTGCACGTGACAGTAGACCAAAACCTTACTTGGAACCTTATTATGATGATCAAGAGTCAACTGCACAGAAAAAAGAGATGGGAAAGCAGAGAGGAATCCGGGGATCAAATATAGAATTTACCAGAAAGAGCATTACCATAAGTAAGTAACTTATTCTTCTGATGGATACTTTTAACAGAAGCTTCAACTGCACCAGCCGTAAGCCCGCCCTGAGTGCTACTTTCTATGAGGACTGACAGGCCTTACCCGAGCATCATCATCCCCCATCATTCCCGAATCAGTTTCCCATTTACCATGGAGGGCAGGTCAATGGGGGCTGGGTATGAATGAGTATGGAGGCCTAGAGTCAAACCCATTGCAGGGCCCACTGAAACGTTAGGTTCCATTACATTCACATTCTGGGGTATGGGATGAGGAGGATGAACAAGTCCAGGAGTCAAAGAGGCCTCCGAAACATCCGCACCGAGACCCAAAACTGAGTAGGAATGCTATGATCATTCCCTGAATAATGTCCTGGACTCACTGCAGCAGTGGAAATGCATTGAAAGCTACTATGTCCAGGATAGCCCCTATGAATTAAATCCACTTCATAGGGCTTAGGTAGGCGTTTGTCTTATTGATGGAAAACACCAAGGAGATCAAGAGCCTTGTCACTGTCTGGAATGAGTCTGTGGCTGGTGGTGATGAGCCAGTCTTGAGCAGCCAGTCGTCATAGTATGGGAAATCCCACCATCACTTTCATGAACACCTGAGGATCTGTTATAAAGACAAAGGGTAGCAAAAATAATGGAAGTATTCCAACCCCTGTGTGAACTATTGGGAGCATCTGTGGGGACTGCAGAACGGGTATATGAAAACATGCATTCTGCAAGTTCAGTTACACCATCCAATCCACTGGATCCACAGTGCAGAGGATCTGAGCAAGAGTGAGCATTTTGAATTTATCCTCTCAGAGTCCGGCACCTGCTTAGTGGTGCCTCCGACCAGCAGAAGATTAACTTCTTGCATCAAGATGGAGGACTAGCCCACCAAAATTCACTCTGGTGTGGGAGAAAGTGGGTATGAAATCAAAGGCAAGGCATAGCTCCTTTAAACAATTTGTAAAACCCAACTGTTTCATGTGATAGATTTCCACCTTGGGAGGAAATATTAAATCCTGTCCCCTACCGGCTGGCTGTGAGAATGGGAAGGCAAATCAAAGCGGCATTGGAATTGCTGTAGCAAGAGAGGAAGATTTGGAGGATCACTGTCCATGCTGGTGTGAACAGCTTCTGCTGTCAACAGACATCTGCACCAAAAGGGGAGAGTTTGCTGCAGCACCAGTAGGAAAGGTCTGCACTGCTGTTAAGGTAGGACTCAAGAGTACCCCCTCAACATTCTATGTTGCTGGAGGAACTGTCTGTCGGGGGTACAATAACCCCAAATATCGATCTGTGGAGCGAGTATCTCTTAATTACTTGAGCGCCGAGTTAACATTTTTCTCTGAACACTTTTGATCCATTAAAGAGCAACATAAGGGGTGCATGAAGATCCCCTGAAAACCCGGTTAATCGCCTTGAGGCATGCCGTCTGTGCGATTACAATGGTGTCAGTTGTATGGTCTACGAGGTCAGTGGTGTCCAGGCCAAAAAGCAACATATACTTCGATACATCTTGTCCATTGTGGAAGCAGAACCCCGTAATCCAATATTTAAGACAACCCAAAACTCAGATAACCCCAAATTTCTCTTCAGTGGAAAACTCCAGGTGTAAAAAGGCCCCCTTCCCAAAGCCAATTTAGCAGCGTAATCAAATAAGTAACTGGGACCACTCAATAACTGATTTCTAGATCAGGAAAGTTAAATTATTTTATCACATGAAATCTTACAATTAGGCAATATGGAAATAATGCCATGAAGGCTCAAAAGAATAATTATTGCAGAGTAGTCAAAAATCTGAAATAATTTAAAGTCCCAAATGAGCAGTAAAATCAGAAAAGGGTAGGAATGTGTGCAAGTTGGCACTTGTCAACCTGCCAGTTATGAATTCTGATTGCTTGGATGATACTATATCTACCATGTGGGGATGGATTCTTCTTGCCACTAATTTTGCAAGTATTTTCATGTTCACACTTCACAGAGAAAGGGTACGCTAAGAGAAGCAATTCTCAGCAGCGATTCCCGGCTTCAGTAAAACTGCTATCAATGCCTCTCCCAAAGTGGGTGGCAAATTGCCCATCTCATAGGCTTCACTGTAGACTTCTAAGGGCCAGATGTACGACGGATTTTTGCATGCGCAAATGGGTTTTAGACCCATTTGCGCATGCAAAAAACCTATGGCCCATGTACTAACCCTATTTTGCGAGTCGCTAATTAAATAGTGACTCGCAAAATAGGGTTAGCGACTCACTATTAGGAATGGGCGTTCCAAGGGCAACCCTTCCTAATAGCGTGTCCATACCCTATGTAAGAATTTGTTGCGACCGCAATCGCGGTCACAAAACCCTCGCAATTTATCACCCTCTTCGAGAGGGTGGTAAACCATTCGCAAACGGGAAGGGGTCCACAGGGAACCCCTTCCTCTTTGTGAATGGGTGCGCAAACATTTTTTCCAGAGCAGGCAGTGGTCCCTGGGATCACTACCTGCCCTTAAAAAAATGAAACAAAAACGTTTCATTTTTCTTTTTTAAATGCATCCTGTTTTCCTTTAAGGAAAACGGGCTGCATTTTTAAAAAACTGCTTTATTTAAAAGCAGTCCAAGACATAGAGGTCTGCTGATCCCAGCAGGCCACCATCCCTGGGAGTGCCAGCCATTCCCAAGGGGGTCGCAAATTCCAAAAGCCTCATGAATATGCATGAGGCATACAATTTGCGACCCCATTGGGATGCGCAAACAGTGTCTCAGACACAGTTGTGGATCCCAATCAGCGTGTCGCAAATTGTGAGTCACAAATGAGACGCAATTTGCGATTCGCTAATTGGCGGGTCGTACATCTGGCCCCAAGAGTCTAGGTGCTAGGATGTCCAGAAACTGCCTATAAACTATTAAGTCTGTCCAACCTGGCCACCTTTCTCCTAGATTATGACTTAATGGCTTCGACAAACTCTTCAACTGTTATGGTCAGATTAAGAGGCTCTCTTCTTGAGAGCCTCAAATTATGAGAGCGAGGCTTCAGAAAGGTAGTTAGAAAGACGAGACTCCTCATCCTTTGTTCTTTCGGCTCAACACAGCAAAGCATAATAAGAGAATGCCGGATAGTACATCCCTGGTCATAGTAAATCTAGTTCCGCTAACATCTTGCATGCTTAAAATATCTTTGGACTCACAAAAGTAGGATCTGACAGTGTAGCAAGTGCATGGCCAGGGTGCTCGCCCTCACTATAGCGTCTGGCCCGTGTGAGTTTGTCCAGGACCTTAACTTCCCAATCACCTTCTTCCCTAAACTTTAGCAACTAAATCTGGATCAGTGTCAAAATGTTGACGTCAAGCGTCCATGTGTAATCTTTCTCCAAACCTTCCAACCTTTGTTACGGTGGATGGAAAGTGCTCTGTATGTATATTTCGCAGAATGGCTGACTATTTAGAGATGCAAAGGCCTCTAATATAAGCCCTGGACGCCTCCCAAAGTGTGAAGTTACTACTCACAGATCCCTCGTTTAGTGTGAGATAATCCACTATTCTCAGTAGAATCTCTACCCTGAGGGTACCAATTTATTAAAAGTATTTCACACAATCCTCAGAAAGGGGGACTAAAAGCTGGTTACAGCTACCACTAATTATTTTCGAGGCGCTGCGCCAAACAGTGAGTGTACCTGTGCATAGACCATTAGGTTCATAATTATCAGTTGTTAGAATGTATTCAGCTGTTTCTACTGTTATTCCGGAATGCTTTGGAAGTCCTTCCAGGCCCCGCATATCTGTCGATGTTTTGTGTGCACTCCTTTGCATCATAAATATATTTTTCCAGTACTCGACACCTGTCCATTCACCTTTCCCATTGTATCTGGTAAGGTGCTTTCATTTTTGTGCCTTTTTCCAGTAGTACTGAAGAAAACAAGTTACTTACTTGTAATGGTGTTGTTAGACTTGGGGGTCTCTAGTTGGCACAGGTATGCACTTGTGACAAATAGGGACCCTCGCCTCTAGTCAGGGTAAGGGGGTACACTCCTAAAATAACCCCTGCTCACCCCCTTGGTAGCTTGGCACGAGCAGACAGGCTTATCTCAGAGGCGGTGTGTAAAGCATTTGATAACACATACAGTAATCCAGTGACAACACTACAGATGGACACCACACAGGTTTTATATCAAAAATAAATATTCTTTATATGGATTTACCACAGGACCATTAAACGACAAAAATAAACAATACTGTTACTTTAGATGGTAGAATTTTGCTTAGTTCTCTTTAGTTCTTAAATGAGACACTTTAAGTCAATGTACCTTTTAGATGCCACATGCAGGGCAACGATGTTGATGCGTTGAAGATTTTGGTGCAAAGAAATAAATACGTGAAGATCTTCCAGATGCGGCATGCTTCTCCGATGTTGCGAGAAGACTTGATTCGATGCTTCAGCTGCAGCGGCGACACACTTTACGCGATGCGACGACAGCGGCCTTGGCTGCGGCACTCTTCTCCGACGTTGCGGGACGCTTCCGCTCGATGCAATGCTGCAGCAGTGACACCCCTTTAGGCAATGCGACTACAACAGCTCCGACGGCGGCACGCTTCTCCGTGGATGCGAGGCGCTTTTCTTGATGCGGTGCAATGCGACAACTACGATGGCTGCGATGGCGACACGCTTCTTCCTCAATGCGAGACTCTTCTCTTGATGCGGTGCAATGCGTCAGCTACGATGGCGACACGCTTCTTCGGCGTTGCGAGACACTTCCTGGATGATGCGAGACGCTTCCGCTCGATACGACAGCTGCAGCGGCGACACACTTTACGCAATGCGACAACAGCTCTGATGGCGGCACGCTTCTCCTTGAGTCGCGCTTCCAGCTCCTTGCGACACGCAGTCCCTCAGAAGGCCCAACAACAGCAGCAGGCACTTCCCAAGAACTCTGGGGAGCTGGGGGGTGAAGTCTGTTGTTCCTGAGACTTCAGCAGGAGGCAAGCTCTTTTCCAAGCCCTTGGAGATCCTTCACAAGTTGAGCAAAAGTACACACAAAGTTCCTTTCTCCTCTCTTTGGCAGTAGGCAACCCCTGCAGGCCAATCCCCCAGTTTCAGGAATAGTCTCTCCTCAGTTTCTTCTTGGTTCCTCTCCTCAGCAGAGTTTCTTCTTGTTTCCCAAAGTGATCTAAATTCTTGGGATCAGGGTCCCAACACTTATACCTCAAAATCCTTTGTCCTCTGAGGGCAGAGGGGCCTTTGCCTTGTTCAAACCGGTTCTGGGCAGTCCTGGAGCACTTTGTTTACCTGACTCCTTCTTTCCTTTCAGAGTTCAGGGCAGAGACATCAGACGCACCACAGGAGGTGGAGCCAGCATTGTGGAGGGAAGGCACAGCCCTATTCAGGTCCCAGGTGCAACTCCTCCCACCCACCTAGATGCAGATCTCTCTATTCACCACTGGGACACCTCACCCTGTCTCCTGGAATTCCCCAGCCCTGTCACTCAAACTCCATACAGGGAATACACAGCCTAGCAGAGGCAGGTTTGAATGGTTAGACAAGAAAATGCCTACTTTCTAAAAGAGGCATTTTCAAACACAGAATGTTAAAACCAACTTCACTAAAAGATGTATTTTATCATTCTGAGTTCAGGCATACTAAATTCGAATTTCTACCATGTTCCCTGAGTCAGTTAGGATTATAAAATGTAATAACCAAACTGCCCATTCTGGCCTATGGAGAACAGGTAGCCTTGCATAGTGAAAAACGAAAATGGCTGTAATTCACTATTAGAACATGCCACACACACCAGGGCATGTCCTACCTTATCCTTACAATGCACCCTGCCCTTGGGCCTACCATAGGGGTGTCTGATATGAAGAAAAGGAAGGTTTAGGGACTGGCAAGTGGGTGCACTTGCCCAGTCAGCATGACAGTACCAGACTGCACGCAGGCTCTGAAATGGCAGACCTTAGACACACTTTTACAGGCTGCTTCTGTGGGTGGCACAACCAGTGCTGCAAGCCCACCAGCAGTATTTGGATTTACAAGCCCTGGGCACTCCTGGTGCACTGTACTAGGGTCTGACAGGTAAACCAAACCAACCAATCATGGAATCACAAATGTATACATTAATTTACAATAGGGAGCACTTGCACTGTGGCACTGGACAGCAGTGGCACAGCGCCCTGAGCAACTAACACCAGCAAAAACAAATGAGGCAACAGCGAAAAATGGAAGGGAGACCCACGCCAAGGTGCCAGGTCTAACAGGTGTGTTTTAAATTGTCAAACTGTAGGGAGGAATAGCTTTACCTGCAAAAACCATAGAACCCTCAATTGTTAAATATTCTATGCTTAACCTCTATAATTGTAAACACCATAGAGAATAAACAGTCCTTTTGGAAACCCCTATATTATAAACCTCTACACAATTATGAATGAATTTATAATAAAATGTGCACATTCTTACAGTACAAAGGAAGGAGGGATGAAAGAGAGATCGCCATCACTGGAAAATGTTCCTCCGCACCACCTGTCCCACTGCCACATCTTTGTCAACGGCTGCATCCAGGCAGTAATGCCTGGGGAAGGTGTGGTGTGTGTACTCTTCCAGGTAGCAGCCCTGTATATATCCTGGATAGGTACTCCAGCAAACAATGCAGTGGATGTAGATACTGCTCTCGTCGAATGAGCACACACCCATGCTCCCAAAGGCTTCCTTGCTGCTTGATGGCAATATTGGATTGCACTTGAGCTCCATCGAGCAATTCCCCTTTTGGAAAGAGGATAGCCCTTTCTGGGTGCACTGAAGGACACAAACAGCTGTGACGATTTGCGAATAGCTTTTGTTATTTGTAGATAAAATTTCAGACAACGCTGTATATCCAGCAAATGAAGAGTACTTTCTGCTGAAGTAGTCGGTTGAGGGAAGAACCTCTTAAGGATAAGAGGCTCATTCAAGTGAAAGTCTGATGATACTTTAGGTATAAACTTTGTATTAGTACGAAGTACTAGTTGATCCTCTTTAAACTGTAGAAAAAGTTCCTGTATAGTCAGGGCCTGAATCTCCCCAACTCTCCTGGCCGATGTGAGCGCCAGGAGAAGAGCCACCTTCCAAGGCAGGAACTTAAGGTCCGCCCTGTGAATGGGTTCAAAGGGATGTTTCATGAGTTGTGATAATACTATATTCAGCTGCTATAGAGGTGGCGGAGGCTTAACTGGGGGAAAGGCATGAAATAATCCTTTCATTAAATGTTTTATGATTCTCTCTGACCAGAACGATGGTCCTGAGGATGTCCTCCTAAAACTGGATATAGCAGCTAGATGGACTTTCATTGATGTATGTGCTAATCCAGATTTTGCTAATAGTAGAATATAAGGAAGAATATAATGAGATGCAGATCTTAGAGGATGAACATTAGACTCCTGGCACCATAAACAGAATCTTCTCCACTTCATCCTGTCCGTCTTATTCATACTCTGTGCTCAGGCATTTGAGAGAATATCTATACATTCAGATGGAAGTTTTAGATGTTGAAATTCACAGTGTTCAGGAGCCATGCTGCTGAACATAGTGACCTGGGGTATGGATAAAGCACTTGACCCCGCAACATCGTCAGGAGAGATGAAATGGGCTAAAGGAGAATCGGTTGCGTCTCCGACAGGAGGAGAAGCTCCGTGAACCAATGTTGTTTGGGCCACAATGGGGCTATCAAGATCATCCTGCACGGCTCTCTCTTGATCTTCATGAGAAGACGTGGTAGGAGGGGAATAGGCGGAAAGGCGTAGGCAAAGACGCCTGACCATGCAATCAAAAACGCATTCCCACAGGATCCCGGTTGGTGACGCCAACTTGCAAAGAAGTGGCATTTCTTGTTCTGAGCCGTCGCAAAAGGGCCACTGTTGGTTTGCCCTATTTTAGAAAGATACTGTCTAGGGTTCCATGATTGATCTCCCACTCGTGGCAGGGTGACTTGAGTCTGCCTAATGAGTCTGCCTTGACATTTTGATCCCCCGGAAGGTGTTCTGCCTTCAGCGAGATTCCGTTTTGAACACCCCTTCTCCAGATTCCCTGGGTCTCCTGAGACAGGGGGAGAGATCTTGTGCCGCCCTGCTTGTTGAGAACGCATTGCTGTTGTGTTGTCTGTGCTGATCAGCACAGCAGAGTTCCTTATCCTCGGCAGAAAAGCCAGCAATGCTGATCTTACTGCCCTGAGCTTCAGTAGATTGATGTGAAGTTGTTGGTCTTGACTGCCAAAGTCCACTGACCATTCAGGGAAGCATCAGTGGTGATGAACTGTGGAGCTGGCATGGTGAGAAAAGATAGACCGACGGAAATATTTACGTCGGGTCCACCATGATACGGCCTGGATCATACCTGGTGTGATTGTGAGGATATCCTCGAAGGATCCTACTATTTGACGCCATTGCTGATCCAGTTTCTTCCTGTAATGGACGCATCTTTAACCAGCAGAAAGGGACAAGAGGGATGCATGAAAACATTGTCCCCAGGAGTGACTTATAGTGGCGTACTGAAAGTGACTTTCTTCTTGCGAATGCTTGGGACAGAGAGATTAGTTTCTGCTGTCTCTCGAGAGAAGGAAATGCCCTGTTTATTGTGGTGTCCAGAATTGCCCCTAAAAACATAATGCTCTTGGATGGATGGAGAGATGATTTTTCCTCGTTCAGAGTCAGCCTAATTCGGCAAACAGTCTTGTGCATGCCACAGTGGACGACTGAGCAGCTGCGTGTTAAGGTGCTTTGATCAACCAATCGTCCAGGTACAGAAATACCTGATGTCTTTGTTTCCTCAGAACAGCTGCTACTGGAGACAGCCATTTTGTAAACATTCTTGGGGCCGACTTGAGGCCAAACGGCAGCACCTCTAACTGGTAATAGCTTCCAGCTACGACAAATCGAAGGTACTACCTGTGGGAGGGATAGATGGGGATGTGAAATTATGCATCTTGTAAGTTTAAGGTGGTCATATGATCCCCTGGGTTCAGGAGCAACAGAATGTCCTGAAAGGAAACCATGTGGAAGGACTGCTTTTTGAGATAAGTGTTTAGAGTTCTCAAATCCAGGATTGTACGCCACTGAAGTAAATTCTTGCCAACCAGAAAGAAATGGGAATAAAATCCCTTCCCTCTCTGGGAGATTGGCACCGGTTCTATTGCTCCTTTTCAGAGCATTGTAAGAATCTCCAAACGTATGAGATGTAGATGTTTGAATTCCTGGCATCCTGGTGGAGTACAAGGAGGGATTTGGAGGAACTCTAATGTATGGCTAAATTGTATTAGATTGAGGACCCATCGTTCCGTGGTTACTTTCTGCCTCTGGTGAAGGTGAAAAGAAATTTGTCCCTCCAGGGGAACTTCTGGAAAGGTAGTAATAAACTTAGCCAGAGCCTAAAGCTCGTCATTCATGTTGTGAAGTGTCTTTTCCCAGACGTCCTGTTCTTCCTCTGGGGGCAGATTTAGAATACGCCCCTGACTGCTGGTGTCCTTGAACATACTGTTGACAGTACGGTTGGGAAGATGTAGCGTACGAGGGGTATCTGTATTGTTGAAATCCTCCCTCTAGGATGGAAGGCCTCTTCCTCTATCTCCTCTAAAGGGCACTTTCCTATACTGTAGTGTCCCTAGAACCTTCGCTGTATCAGTATCCTTCTTGATATCATGCAGCGCATCGTCCACATGCTTCCCAAATAAAGCCTCTCCATTGAAAGGAAGGTCCAGGATCTTATTTTGGAACTCTGTTCTAAATGATGTTCCTCGAAGCCATCCTTGACGGCGCAAAACCGCTGCACCCCCAGCGATCTGAAGTCTGTAGTTGCGAAATCCATTGCACAATCTATTACTTCTGCAGAAGCTCTCTCCCCCTCCTGCAGAATCTTCTTCACCTCTGGTTTACTCTCTTCCGGAAGCTGATCCATATACGGAGTCGGGTCACACCACATCTGTCTGTCATATCTACCCAATATGGCAAGGGCATTAGCCGCTCTGACCAACAGCGCCGACTTTGAGGAAAAACGCTTACCGGCGTTATCTAGGTGCCTACCGTCTCTATCCGGAGGTGTTGTAATGGGTGCCGATGGATTTTTGGATTTTCGTTGAGCTGCCTGGGAAATAACGAAATCCAGGTTGGGATGGCCCACCAAACTGGCTGGAGCGTCCTCTGGGGCCTTGTATTTCTTCTACAACCTGGAGAGTACTGGTGTTACTGTTGCTGGTGTTTTCATGACCTTAAGTCCTTCCTTCCATACATGACTAATAATCCGGATAGCCCTCACCAACTTTCTATATGGCTCCTTAAAATTATATAAGAAAAATTCCTTTTGGTTAGCCGGCATAGGCAGGTCAAATCTTTTTGCAGCTCTTTCTAGCAAGTTATGAAACCCACCAATATCCTCTGGTGGTGAGTCAACCGGTACTGGAGAAGGAGAAGAAGGCGTGGGAATGAGGTAGTCATCCCCTTCTCTAGTAGGATCTGTAATTCCTCCTTCCTCTTGGTCATCATCCGTAGTAACCGGATCTTGTTGAGGGATTGGTGGAGGTGATCTCTGTAAGGGTTCCGCCAGCACAGCTTGGCACCTCTTAGGAGTAGATGGTATAGAGCGTGGACGAGGAACTACTGATAGCATTTCCTGAGGTACAGGAGTTGGTGGAAATCTCTTCCTGTAGTCAGCCAACATGAACTGTAGGTCCGTCAACAAAGAGGACGCCATGCAAACCACTTCCTCCTGATAACTCTGATGGCATTGTTTCTGAAGAGGATATTGATATTTGCCATATTCTTCGTCGACTGAGATAAAACATTCATCGGCAGTGACAAAACATTCGTCAACAGAGTTCCAAACTTCGCCGTGGACGCTGAGGCTTTCTTCGGCAGCAGGCAACCTCAATCTTCGTTGATGAAGACAAAGGTGGTTTCTTCGTCGACGGTACCGTCAACAACAAAGATTTTGTCGACGTTTTTACTTCAGGAGGCACTGAAGAGGGCTTTTTGAAGGAGTGCCTGACCTGAGGTGGTGTCTTGGGCAGCTTAGAACTCGCATTTTTAGCTGTTTTATCCCCCAAAGCATGCCCCTTCCTCTCCTTTTCATGTCTTTAAGGAGATTTTGAGGGACTGCGCCCATGAGACCCTTGAGTAGTCTTTTTAAGGGCTTTCCACGGACGCTGCTCCGATGAATGGGCGTGAGGTGATCTTCTCCTCTTGTGGGACCTTCTGTATGAGGAAGAGGATGCCTCATCACTGTCACTAGAAATCACCTCCTTTCTGGCTTTTAGCTTCTGACGTCATATCAAAAGGCGTCCCTCACGGTCCCTTAAGGTTTTGCTAGAAAGGGTACAACATACCTTGCAGTCCTTTGCTTGATGATCTGGATAAAGGCAATAAATACAGCCCTCATGAGGGTCATCAGTATAAAGCCTTTTCTTGGAGCAGGTAGCACAGGCTCTAAACAGACCTTTTTCCCTTTTCCTGACATAATAAAGTCAGAGTGATGACAAACCAGCACTGAAGATTGATCCTGCAGATGAAAATCTGAGATGAACCTAAGAATACTGTCCAATATCACTAATAACAAGCGAAAGCTGAGCAGAGCTCAGAGGAGACACCCTAGCACAACGTGCGGTAGAAAATTTGAAGGTCTAAGGTTCTCTCAGGAGTGTTCTATTGGGTGAAGAGTCCTAATTGGTTCAAGGATTATTTTTGGTCTCTTTTGCAAAACGAGAGTTATGGGTTACAAAACTGAAATGGGCCTAGGCTTTTTTTCTGCTTTGTATTGATTTAAGCATTGCTTTATTCTCGACGACAGGGAATGATTCAAGCATGTGAATCTATGAAAGTTCCAATACTGGAGTATTAACAGTGCACCCACATGCAGCTTGCATCAAAGAACCTTCTTATATCTCGCCTCTCAGGCAATTCGGAGATGAGTCACTTTGCAGGTGCCAAAGTTTTCACCTACCATAATATACCCGATGCAGATAATGAAATATATATTTCACTCTGAAGTTACTAAATTCAGGTATTAGTTTTGCATTCTCTATTTAGGGCTATTGGGATGGGTATAGTCCCAAATCATCCTGTAAATCAGCAACTGATTTAATATGTTCACTGACCGCTACGTCATTCGGTGCGACATCCCCAATGTGTCCCAGCCTTCGAGTGCTTCTTTACTGTGGAAACATTTCAGCTTTAGGGCGGTGCGACCGGTGCGACCGCACCGGGCGCTGACTTTAGGTGGGGGCGTCGTGTTTGCAAGTTAATAATAGTTTCAAAAGCACCGTCTGTCAGCGTTCTGGCCTCCAGCAGTTTTCAGCCGTCAATAAAAATGTCAAGATAACTCCGTGATTAATTTTCTTTCTACAGAAAGATCGGAGGTTTGTCTAGTGGAAGCTTTGAGGATAGCGCAGATGGTTAATATGCCTACTGCAAAGAACCTGTAATAGCAGATCACAAAAGAACCTGTACCAGCAGATCACAAAGTGCATATAATTTAAATAGATCAGTAGGTCATTGCTTTTGTCTGAGAGATCCTTTTATTACTTGCAGTTAATAAGTGAACATCCTAGCATAGAACAGTGAGCTATTAACTGTCATCAAAGAGCTGCATGCAACCTGCAAGGTATAGATGAGAGCGTTATGATTTCCCCCGTCTTTCATTATTCTAATGTTGGAAAAAGGATTAATTTGGATATAAATCAATTCTGATTATTAAAAAGAACCCCCAACTATGGTGTTATGTTTTAAATTCTGAGTTTGTGCTTCGCCAAACCAAGCGCTATTAAACTATACTGTCTACCAGTGTGGATGACATGTGACTCCTACACCTTATAGTCCTCTGCTTTATGTAACATTTCCTATACACTGATTTGCACACCTCTGATTGATTGTCTCTGTGTTTTGTGTGTGTGATGTAAAGTGGTCTGACACCCTACACTGGTATGAGTTGCTCTATACAACTAATTTAATGCATCTGAGCGATGGAGTGGTTATGGAGACTTGAGGGGCACTGTTAAAGGGTGGTAGTGAGGGAATGCATGGCAGAGGTGGTTACTGGGGGGGCGCCAACAACCACTGTCGCACTGGGCGCCACCAGCGCTAAAGCCGGCACTGAGCACTGTTCTGGCTACGGAGGTAAGACCCTTCGGCAGTTTGTCCTTGGTCAGAAAATGAAGAGGGGAGTAATTTGCTATTTGCCCACAGATACCCAGTGTTAGCTGCTGCTGCCCCAGAGCTATGCAGTAAAACATTTATCACACTTAGATGAGATGTCATGTAGTAGACCAGCATGTCAGCCATGTGCAGGCCCACATAGAACGTTCTTGCCCAGACAGATCCCGGAGCTTTTATTTCACGAGCATTGCGGTTTTAAATAGTTTCTTCAGACAGGTGGTATGTGTACAAATTTGCACAAGCGGTACTATGTCTACTCACATTGGGGTCAAAATTTTGAAAGACACCTGCGCACTAAAGTATCATTTAACATTGCCAATTACCGACTAGTGGAATATGAACGGGTGGAAATTAGCATTCATATATAGGATTAACCACACAAAATTCCACAAGTATGGCAGAATTTCCAAGTGAGCAATTCTGCTCTTAGGGGTGGATATGTGTTCGGACCAGGGCGGGTCTATCCTGTAAAAGTGAACACTAACAAGCTTACAAGTAATATTCAGCAAATATCTGCATATTGTTTGCACTCTGAAAACAGTCCGAGAACCTTGTCACAATGGAACAACCAGTAGCGGAAGGTGGTTTTCTTAAAATGTCCAGGTGACAATAAACGTCAGCACGTGGAAATGCCCTATATGCAGTGTCGTGCTTAAAAATGGGTGCTGCACAAAATCTGCGAAAGGCACGTTATGAGAGATACATCTAGAATTGTTTGGGAATGCCATTAAAGTATGCTGCAGCTCAAGTATACGTGAATTAATTTTAGACTGCGACGGTGTTGCCCACCAGACTGAGTGCAGTTCTAGACAGGTGCCATTGTGTTTTACTATTCTTAATGAGGTAAAGCTCGTGAAAATTGCAGCCAACATCAGCATCTGGGTTGGCGTTTATATAACATTAACAACCGAACACCTGAACCACGGAAATAAAAAAAGCTTTATTATGTCTGCGTATTTCCGAGAACCTTTCAAAACAAAATGAGACAACTGAGTGGCAACAAATTATAGTTCGGCATTAAAATACCAAAAAACCCCTATTAAATGACGCGATTTGTAGGAAACAATTGCATTTGCTGTGTGCGTGGATTAAGCCTCAAAGGTCTTGGAGGTTAATTGCTGTAACTGCAGTGCCATCTAGCGCTAATCACTGGCAATGCCGGCAGCAGAGTATGATTTAACTTCCAAATTGAGCAGGTGGGCTTTATTTTCTAACAGAATCCATCTAACTTTCTATCTCTGCGTGGAAATGTTATATAGGTTTATGAGTTTTTTTTGGCAGAGGCAATACACTCGGTCTTATATCACTGTATATATGGAGAGATACACCATGGGAGCAGTACAGTATTTGTACACATAGAATGACAACACAATCAGGATACAAAAGAGCATATTTGATGGAAAATTACATTTTAGAAAAAGAAGACACGTGAAAAACTGTAGAGTAGCGCTCTAGTATTCCTGCCGCGTCACGGCAGAGAATGCTGGGAGCGCGGGCGGCCATGTTGGCCAGTTGAAGCAGTGCCGAGGGACAAGTGCACGTCGTCCCGGCGCTCCGATATATATTAATAAATAAATACTTAAACCCGCGCTTCGTGTCCGCCTTTAATTACCCAGAGCCTCCTACAAATTGGCGACGAGGCTGGGCAGGCGGACACACCCACTTCTTACCCGTTCATTGACGCGCGCGCGGACAGCGGGAGACAAAGGTCCCAGTCCCCGGAGACTTCCCAGATATACCACAACCAGCCAGCCCATCCCAGCTAAACAAGGCAACAGGGGCAGCAGAGCATCTCCCCGGAGTGGGCATACCTGGGGGACACAAAGCAGAACCGGGAAAAAAAATAAAGAAAAGGAAATAAAGGACACCTGGACAATTAAATCACCGGGCGGGCACAGGGAGGCAGGGTCAAGAGCCTCATCACTAGCTCTCGCTTCCAGGTGGCGGCATTCAGATCAGACACCAGAGGCAGCGCCAGGAAGTGCAAGGACGTAACAGGTACCTCCACGAGACCATTCTAAGATCTGCCCAGGGGGGCCTCACGCCACAGGCTGCAAACCACACGTGACAGCACCTAGGGCACGTCAAGCCCAGGAGGTGGACTGATCCTGGTGCACCAGGTACAAGCAAAGAGGGGTGAGGACCTTGCGCAACCTGCGAGGGTGACCAGCTCGCACAAGCTCAGTGCACCAGGGAGTCCCCCACCCAGGACTGACGAAGAGCCACAGCAAAGGCGAGGAGCCATGTGCGCCCAAACCTTCTCCCTCACGAACCCGGTTCCCTTCCTGCCGAAGCCGGGTGAACCGGCCATGAAATGGGAAGACTGGAAAGAATACTTCCTGAACTATTTGTCGGCATTGGAAGACGAAGGGGATGAGGTCTTTCCAAGTAAACGGAAAAAGAAGATACTGCTACACAATTTGGGTCCAGAAGGCATCAGGGTGTACATGAACTTAGTAAAGAAGACAAGGCCTGCAGACGATGACGACGTATTCCAACACGCCATAGAAGACCTGGACAGCCACTATCAACCAGTGGTGTGCACGGCGATCGATCGTTTCAACTTCTTCCAACGGTAACAGAATGCGGGGGAGTGAGTAGATGACTATGTAGCGGCGCTGAAGAGGTGGGCGACTACATGTAAGTTTGGAGGACTCCATGATGACTTCATACGGGACCAGATCATCATGCACACGGTAAATACATCCATACAGGAGAAGTTATGGGTCAGTGGCGATGCACCTCTCAAAGAGATAGTGGTGATGGTCAAAAAGGCGGAACTCTCGAAGAGGTGTGCAAAAAAAGACAGCGCCAGCAGAGCCATAGTCAGCAAAGTCACCGAGGTCAGTACCCAGGAGCGGAGGCAGCAAGCGCCAGCAGGACCACGACAGCCCCAGAAACATGGCGCAAGAACGGGCACGAACCAGAGACCCCAAGGAGAAGAGAAAAAAGGTTGCTACCGGTGTGGAAGCTGGGCACACGCTGCCAATGACAAGCGATGTCCCGCCTTCAGAGCCAAATGTTTATATTGCGGGATAACGGGACACTTTGAGAAAGTATGTAGGCGCAAACCCCGGAAGACGCCTGTCAAATACGTGGCACAAGACTCAGAGATCAAAGAAGGAAGGGGTGAAGAAGAGGAAGATTGTGTGCTATGCATCGATGACCAAGTCCTGGGCATAGACGGCGTCAGGACGCGCAAGCCGCTGTGTGAACTTTCCATAGGAGGGATCCAAGTCTCCATGGTTGCCGACTCAGGGTCCCCATACACCATCATACAACGCAGTGTTTGGGACCGAGACTTTGCAAAAAGCATAGATACACATCTTCTTCCTCCGGACATCCGACCGGTCACCTTTATAGGAGAACCCATTCCCATGGTGGGATATTGCCCGCTACAGTCTGAATTCAAGGGACGCACGGCGGAGGGGAAGCTATACGTAGCGGAGAAGGGGCACTCAGTGCTTGGATGGGTAGATCAAGGTGAATTAGGGATCCAACTAAACCCTGGAGGCATAACTCAAGTGCTGATGACGGATCACGCACGAACGGATGAAGCCAACACGTGGAAGACCGGTTTCCCAACGGTCTTTGGAGGCACCATCGGCAAGTTGACAAAGTTCACCCACAAGATATGCCTCAAGGAGGGGGAGCAGCCAGTGAGCCACAAGGTGCGGAATATACCGTTCAACTGTAGGGACGCGGTGCAACAAGAATTACAACGCCTGGAGGACAATGGGGTGATTGAACCAAGAGAGCGTGGAGTGGCTGGCTCCCCTGGTGGTAGCCCGGAAACCCAACGGGAAGGTACGCTTATGCATAGACCTGAGGGAGCTCAACAAGAACATAATAGTAGATAAGTTACCCCTGCCCCGGATAAATGAAATGCTGGCCTTGACGAAAGGCATCAAATGGTTCTCTACCATAGACTTGACCTCGGCGTACCACCAAATAGCACTACACCCTACTTGCAAAAAATTAACCTCGTTCATCACGCCGTTTGGGTGCTACCGATTCCGGAGGATGCCATTCAGCCTAGCCTCCGCGGCGGCGGTATTTCAAAAGTTGATGCATAAGCTCTTCAAAGACACGGAAGGGGTGCAATACTTCCAAGACGATATCCTGGTCATGGGGCGAACCAAATCAGACCATGATGATAAGCTAACCAAAGTCCTGCACATTCTGGAGCGGAATGGTCTCACTGCGGAGTGGGACAAGTGCAATTTCGGAATGTCATCAGTCACGTACCTGGGCCACGAGATTGGCGACAAAGGAGTCACACCTAAACAAGTGAACGCCAAGGCCATAAAGGACGCTCCTATGCCCAGAAGCAAGGACGACGTCCGTTCTTTCCTCGGAATGGCAGAATTTTATAGCAAATTCGTACCTCATTTCGCCACCAAAACGCATAACATGCACCAACTGCTGAAGGAAAAGACGACCTTTGCATGGTCCGAGGCGTCCCAAGAAGAATTTCAGAAAATTAAGGAGGACATCTGTGAAACAGTACCTCTGCATGGCTTCGACTAACATGCCCTGTCCATCCTCACCACAGATGCGAGTGACAGGTCTGGGGGCAGTCCTTATGCAAAGGTCCGAGGACGGTGAGATGTCAACAGTCAGCTTCGCGTCACGAACCTTAAGCCCGAGTGAAGAAAAGTTCAGTGTCATTGAAAAGGAGATGCTGGGGGGGGGGCGTGGTTTGGACGCCGGGAGAAATGGCGGCGTAGCGCATCGCTCCTCCCGTGGCGATGAACTTAAGGATTATTTTGGGAGGTTTAAACTAACTTTGGAGCAGCGATCATGGCGGTTCCGGTGGCCGGAGACTTCGGTCCACCTCAGGTTTGATTTTTGGATCCTTACGAGTCCCCGAAGGCAGGTTTCAAGCGGGTGCCCTGGAACCCAGCATCGTGACCACGAGCGTGCGGCCGTGTGATCCCGCAACCCCTGTGCTGGCTGAGCTGAGGTTGCTGCCTACCTGACGGATCGGAGGGACCCCCGGCGATGTTTTGTGAGTTGGATTGGGGCGCAGGGCGGAAGATTGCCACCAATGTTGTTCTTTGCCGTTCAGACTTTTGATGGACATAAAATGGCGGATGTGCTGTGCACCGAAGCTCCAGCACGGTTGTAGGCGAACGGGGATGGAACCGGAGCTCTGCTGTAACAGGGAACGGAGGGCAACGCAGATGTTATATTTGGAACGTGAGTGGCAGGTCATTAATATTGCGAGTTGGATTAGCGTCGTTTCGTAACAGGGGCTGGTGTGAGATAGGTTCTTCTTGGAGTGCTGAGGGCATGCTCACACAAGATGGCGGTCACAGTTGCGGACACTGTTCCGCTCTTGTCTCAGGACATTTAATCTTAGAATGCCAGGCCTATTTCTACACGGAGACAGAAATATATAGGAGTGGGCCACCTGGAGAGATACACATTTCACTTTTCTCTGGCTCTGTTCAGCGAGATCTACCACGACAAGTGGAGCGCACGACACAGTGCGATGAGGCGCATTACGCGATCTGTGCAACCACGATAGCTCTAATGGAGGCAGGAAGACTGACAGCAATGTAGACGTCGATGTTGCCGAGTAAGAAGCATGTCCAGTCATTGTATGGTCCCTATGACATGAGGGGGAATAGTACTGGCGCGTGTATGGCAGTTGTGCAGAGCGAGAGGCTGCGAGAAGAGAAGCTGTGGATTGAACACGGACGTGTGCACGAGCATCGGAGGAAAAGGCAAATGATCTTGATATGCAAATGATCTCGATATGCTGAGAGAAGCTGGCAATATGGTGGTGGCGACGCAATTGCATGTACTGGGCAAGATGGACTGATCATGATGAAATGGGACTAAATACGCCACATCCGCGAATGTAGCCCACTGGGAATCGCGCAATACATTTGTCACAAGAAGGTCGCTGGTGTCCGCTCTATAGCTGAACGGATTCACACCACGCCACCAATAGTAAGAGGTGATCCTGACATAGTGCCCTAGTCATTGTGCACATCCTGTGTCCTTTGGAAGTTTCTTCATTACGGACTGAGACTGCTATCAAAAGAGCTATTGTGGCGGTTGCTTAGTAGGTGGATCAAGTGGCTGTGCCCGTTCCTAGTTGTTGAGCCAATATGGGGGACAAGGACACAAAAAACCTCAAGAGGCTTAAGGCTGAACCTCCTAATCCGATCTCACCTGTTAAAGGCAAGAAGGACGTCACTGATACGATGGACATCATACTAAGCAAACTCGAGGAGGTACGAGATCTTGCAAAGTCTACAAAGGAGGAAATCGTGGCTATTCGGAAGGATATTCGAGATACTAACGCCAGGCTCACGGAAACGGAATCAAGAATCAGCCGTCTAGAAGACTCGGAGAATAAGACCTGTAAATCTCTTAAACACCTCTATGTCTCCACAGAACAGATGTCAAGGAAATTGTCCGAGTTGGAAGACAGGAATCGAAGAGGGAACCTTCGTATCTTTGGGATACCGGAGGGCTCAGAGGATGCATACGAATCCTGTGTTCCATTCATGGAGGCATGGTTCTCGCAGGCAACCAACCTCACCTTTCATCACCCGCTCGAATTCGAGAGAACTCATAGAGCTCCTGGCAGGATCACACCGGGTCAGAAAGGTCCTAGGCCCATCGTCTGTAAACCCCTGCGGTACCAACATGCGGTTCAAATTTTATCCTTTGTATGCAAAAACAACCACATCCTATGGAAATCAAGTAAGATCTTTATATCGCAGGACTATAGCAAAGAGACTGTCGATGTGAGAAAAGCCTTTCCTGCTCTACGCCCGAGGCTAAAATCGCTGGGCCACCAATTTGGTTTTATAGGTCCTGCGAGGTTTCGTGTCTTTTTCAACGGTTCTCCACAGATCTTCACAGACCCACAAAGACTCAGACAATTTCTAGATGGTGCTGAAGATCTACATATGGATACGTCGACGCTGGTCTCTGCTACTTCTTCTAAATAAGGTCTTTCTCTGAATATCTCTGCTTTTGACTAAGCAGAAATCTGGTGTCATGTGATGGAGTCTACTCCTCTTTTGTACTACGTACCTGGGTCAGGGGCCTACATAGGCTCCAACTTAAGTGTTCTGTGCCTTGAACGATTGTTAAGTGTTCTGTTCCTTGACCGATTGCTAGCTGCTCGATAGTGATCTAGGTTTTGTACACGGTTTTCGGCCATTCATGCAACGGTCTAAGGCTATGCCGGTTATAGCTGTTGGGGTAAGGGAAGGGATCTATGTTCATGTTTATGCTCATGTGCCAGATAATGCTGAGTTTATGTACGATTCCAGGCTCCTACATATGCATACCAAGATAACGTTCTGATGCTGCCCTTGAGGGCCTATGTGTGTTCAGGAATATGCACTTATGATCGTGCTTAAATGTGGAGAGTTGAATTGTGTGTCGTTTAATGGTCAGGGGGCTGCATGGCTCACTAGGATCTCAATAATGGGCTATTCCTAAAGACGACAAGGTAAGGGGGAGGGGGATCTACCTCTTTACCTCTATGCTCTTTTGGGGCTGGTGAGTGGATTGTTTTGTTGCAATGTTTTTCTTTCAGGGAGGTGGAATATTTACTGTGGTCATTGAACTGTAATAACCTCTCAAAGGGGCAGGTCCTGCTGTATCTATGCTTATATTATGTTACACGATGTTGTACTGCTCAATGAGTACACTTCTTTCGGAGACCGCTGTTCTAAGCTGTTTTGACTGTTGTGTTAGTTCCCAAAATATCAATATGGTTACGGTTTAAGACCATGGGAGGGACACTGTTTTTTCCGTGTCACCATGTCGAATACCTTATTTCAGGATGGGGAGGGTGGGTTGAGGGGTGTTTGGGTGAGGGGAGGGTTAGGAGGAAGGGTAAGGCTGGGTAAGTATTTGAATTTTGTGTTTCTCTTTTGTTTTGTTTATGTCGCCATATTTTCATGCATACCAGGTTCGGGATCGTCATGCTGTCAATACTCCGATGGAGTTGTTTATTGCGTCACCTTTGATACTACCTTTACACTCATGGTTGCTCTGCTTATACAGGTTCAGACCAGGTGTTGCTCTTTCCCTCATCCCAATGCTGTAGTATTTGGGGTGGGACCGGTGTTGGTGCATATACACTCATCTCATAGCCGATCTACTATGATCTTCTATTAATTCTCTATGTCACTATCCGCTATAGATACATCCCTGGGCATAACAAGGGTGAGTAACTTGAAAATATATTCACTTAATGTCAAAGGTCTCAATCAGCCGGTTAAACGTCAAAGTCCTAGAATACCTACGTAGGCAAAAAGGGGATATTGTCCTGTTGCAGGAGTCTAAAATTAATGCTAAACAATTTCATACACTTAGGAATAAATTCTTTGATGAAGTAGCAGGATCGGAGGCGATAGGGAAGAAGAATGGGGTTTTGACATTGATTGCAAAAAAATCTAATGTAGACTTGCTCTCCTCCACTTCTGATACTAAAGGGAGGTGGGTTACAACCAAGTTGGTCAAAGATGATACTGAATTCTATGTTACGAATGTCTATGCTCCTAATACATGTGATTTGAGTTTCTGGTCCGATCTAACTAAACAGATTGAGACTATCCCTGATTCAGCCATACACATACTTGCAGGGATTTCAATCTACCCTCTGATCCAATTCTGGACAGGGACTCTCGTTGCTCCTTTCGTAGCAACAAGTCTCATAAAGCTTTCACTAACCTTTGTACCCGATTTAACTTGGTAGACACTTGGAGGTTGCAAAACCCTGATGGGAGAGATTATACTTTTTATTCGTCTCCACACGATTCATTCTCCCGTATCGATTATTTATTCATTACAAAGAATGGTATTCCCAGAATAGAAGAGACATCAATAGAACCAAGGGTTATATCCGACCGCCTGTCCATCTCCAACGTGAAATAATCCACTCGCCAATCAATCTGGCGGTTCAATGATGAAGTCCTCGAAGAGGAGCAACATCGGGTGGCAATTGATACCGCCATTAAAGATTATTTGGAACATAACAGTAGGGGAGATACCACTGATCTGATACGCTGGGAAGCATTAAAAAGTCATTATTAAAATAAAATCAGCTATAAACAAGAATCACAACAAGGCCCTTGAAAATCTGGAGGGAGAAATTGCCACACTGGAGAAAAGACACCTGCTTGATAGGAGAGAAGATACACTGAATAAACTGGCCAATAAGAAGTATGAATATAATAAAATAATAAGTGAAAGAGCGGGGGTTTGGTTAAATAGGAGGAAACAATTCAAATTATGTGAATCAAATAAGGCTGGGAAGTGCCTGGCTGCATATCTCAAGTTTAAGGTGCAGAAAAATACAATAAATTCCATTCCAGATCAAGTGGGGGCGGCACACTCCGATCCAGTCAAGATAGCAGAGGTATTTAAACACTTCTATGAGTGTCTCTATGCCAAGAACATGGCAGTGGAGGATTCCAAAATTGAGAGCTACTTAGAGGAATGTGATCTACCGTCTCTCTCCAATGCTGATCGAGAGGATCTTAATAGCCCCATCACGATTCAGGAAGTTGAGAAGGTTATTAAGTCATTAAAAAGTGGCAAGGCTCCCGGACCGGAAGGGTTCACTGCTAGATTCTATAAGTGCTTCTCCTCTCTCATATCACACCCACTTTTACACCTGTTTCAGGAAATCAACGCTACTGGAGAGGTGAGAGGTACGTTATCTGAGGCTATCATTGCCGTCCTCCCAAAAGAAGGGAATGATCCAACACTCCCAAAGAACTATAGGCCTATTTCACTTATTAATCTTGACTGTAAGCTCCTAGCCATGATTCTAGCCAATCGACTTCAGAAAATTCTGCCCAAGCTGATACATCCATCGCAAGCAGGCTTCTTAAAACATAGATTGTCCAGTGATAACACCAGAACATTAGCACATGTACTCGAAAAAGCGAAACTTTTATCTACCCGCACTGTAGCAATTACGCTTGACGCCGAAAAGGCATTCGATAGAGTCGATTGGACCTATTTGAAGGCAGTACTAAATAAATTTAACCTGGGTCAATTTTTTACAAGGACGGTGATGTCCCTTTACTCTTGTCCCTCTGCTAGAGTTAGAGCGAGAGGCTCGCTCTCCTCAGCGTTTCAGTTACATCAGTGAACCAGACAGGGATGCCCCCTCTCCCCTTCACTGTTCTTATTAGCTATTGAGCCATTCCTCTACCACCCGAGGATTAGTGAAGGTATTGCCGGGATTCTGTTTGAAGACTGTATAATAAAGCTAACCGCATATGCTGATGACGTCTTGGTTGTATCAGAAAAAGCTGAAGAGGCTATACCGGCTCTCATGTCTACCATTGATGAATTCTCCAGGGTATCTGGATATAAGTTAAATAAAGACAAAACAGAGGTTAAATTGTTAAATAATCTGGGGAATAGAGAGGTAATGGGGGACTCTGGTCTGACTTGGTAACCGGGCTGCTTTAAGTATCTGGGGCTAGACTTTGATAAGGACCTAATTACAACATTGCGGGTTAATGAAAATCTGACTCTAAAGAAAATATCTAAATTATTAGATGGCTGGTCTCCGAAATATCTCTCATGGTGGGGCAGGGCCGAAACCTTGAAAATGATGGTAACCCCATTGGTGAACTACCTGGCGAGTATGTTACCGATGACCTTCTCAGATGACTTTCTGACTAAGGTGGATAGGCTCTTTGGCGTATTCCTGTGGCAGGGGAAGAAACCCAGGATATCAATGAAGAAGCTTCAGTTATCTAAAGAAAAAGGTGGCCTGGGTCTCCCCAATTTCAGGAATTATCAGACTGCCTTCCTCTGTAAACAAGGTGCACAGTGACTGACTGTGGATTCGGATTATACCCCGCTGTGGCTAGATATTGACAAATCCCTTATTGATAAGGTTCCCCTTACAGCCCTACTTACTAGCGATCTCTCACATCTTCCTCATTCAAAATACATCTTATTAAACACAAGGCGGGCCCTTTTGAGACTTGATCAAACTCATAAAACAGGACCATCCTTAAAGAAAACTACTATGATATCCTTGTGGAGTAATCCCTCACTTAAGAGCGAAGGGAAACCTCTTCAGTGGGAATACTGGTCAAGGAAAGGGGTCAATCTGGTGAGCGACTTGTTCGAAGGGGTACACCCTCTACCGTTCTCTTCGCTCCAGGTCAAACATAGCCTGGCACCAATAGATTTTTATGCCTTTTTGAAACTCAAAGTTATTTTATCCGCTCGCTCTCTTAACCCGTGCGACTCATGGCTTAAGACCCATGTCCCATGGTTCATGGAGGCTGGCCATTTTGTTTCCAAAATTTACAAGCGCTCCTCCCTATCCCAAGGAAGGCCCATAGGAGGAATGAGCTCAGGTGGGAGTCTGAACCCAACTCTACCGGCTTATTATTCGATTGGGATATGATACACACCACTGCTTTATCGAATAAGATCTCACCAATATTAACTCAAACCAAGTACATGATCATTAATAGGACATACTGGACGCCAGAAAAGCTCTTTAAACTCCAACTGAGAGATAATCCTCTGTGTTGGAACTGCGACTCAGCTGTAGGAGACTTGGATCATATGCTCTTTGGCTGTCCCGCGTTGGGATCATTCTGGGGAAAAGTTTTTGACTGCATAGAATATATTTTCGGTATAAAACCTAAGAGAGAGTTTATCTATATTCTATTGGGTGTCTTGGATCAGAACCTCCATCACGCCAATGATCGCCAGCTGTTGGATATCTTACTTACTCTGGCCTGTAAGGTAGTGTTGTGTAAATGGAAGAGCGCTTCTGAAGTCTCCTTCAGGGTATGGCAGGAATGGCTCTCCTTTCTAAGAGGAGCTGACAATCCTGCTCTGCATTCCTCGCCATGGCGCTCTTCCCACAGGAAGCTTTGGAATTCTCTTGATGGGTCTTCATTCTCATTTGACCGCCATGATCCTCCATGATCTCCCACGATCAACCATGCTGTGGCGTAGTCACACGGAATTAATGAGGGAGTAAGATGTATGTTACGTATTGATTCTATGTATTAAAGGATGCGGGGGGTACTGTCTTTCATAAAGAGCGCTGCAGATTTCAGTATAGGCCTTCGTAAAGGCAACTCGTATGCAATATTGTATTGGCAGTAATGGTGCTCATTCAGTATGGCACAATCGGATCATATAGTATGCTTTGTGTGGTTTCATGTCTTAATATTATTTTGCTTGATTTGATTTAACTATTATGATTTGTATATATTTCTGTATTATATCTGTTTTGTGATATGTATGAGTCATTTATAGGTTTGATGGATTTTATGTATGAATATGCTTATTTTGTTTATCGGAATTACATATGTTATCCGATGTATGTATTTGTCTTTTTAATTTTCCTTTCAATAAAAATGATTTGAAATAAAAAAAAAGAAAAGGAGATGCTGGCGGCAATCTGGGCAATGGAAAGATTTCGCCAATTCCTGTGGGGTTCCAGGTTTCTCCTCAGGACGGATCACAAGCCACTCATGAAGGTGCTCACATCCAGCGGACATGCAAGTGCCACGCCTCGCATAGCGAAAATGACATTGAAGTTGCTGGACTATGTATACGATGTAGAGTACATTCCGGGGTCCAAGAACAAGGTGGCGGATTACCTCAGCAGGGCAGCGGCAATGGAGGAGGCGCCAAAACCAACAGGCGAGGATGAATACACCATAGCTTTCATGGATGACCAGGAGGCTGTCCTAAGCGCACAGGAGTGGAGAGAGGCTTACGACAAGGATGCAAGTCTTAAAACACTCAAACGGTTCATAATTATGGGATGGCCAGAAAAGAAGCATCTGGGGGCAGTACACCGAAAATTCTATGAAGTTCGAGAAGAACTGTCAGTCGGGGACAATGACATATTCATACTGCGCGGAGACAAAGTAGTTCCACCAAGTCAGTTCATAAAAAGACTACTATCAATACTGCATGAAGGACATCTAGGCATTGTGAAAACTAAGCAGAGAGCCAAGCAAGCATACTGGTGGCCAGCTCTAGACAATCAAGTGGAGAAGCACGTCAGGGATTGTGTCTTGTCCAGCAATGCAGATAAGACGCAGACCACTCTGCGTCCTCCTTTGGGAAAGTTCGCCCAGCCAGTAAATCCATGGGAAGAATTGGCAGTAGACATCTTAGGTCCTATATTTGGATGAACAGAGTATATCCAAATATGCAACTGTACTGGTAGACAGGTACTCTAAATGGCCGGAAGTAGAGATGTGCGAAAATGTGGACACTGACCCTGTACTGACATTCCTCACGGCCACATTCCTAAGAGAAGGAATACCAAGAGTCATAACATGTGATAATGGGCCTCAATTTACGTCAGACAAATGGAACGCTTTCATGGAGCGGAATGGAATACGTATCAAGCACACCCCGGTATACCATCCAGCCGGAAATAGCTTAGCAGAAAGATTCAACAGGGTGATCATGGGGTCAGTACAAGCAGCGATCAGTGCCGGAAAAAATTGGGAAGCTGAACTTAAAAGTACAGTATGGGCATACCGGATCACGCCCACCAAGACTGGATATAGTCCATTTAAAATACTGAGAGGATGTGACCCTTTTACAAGAGACAATATAGCGTGGAAAAGACTAACGGTACAGAGTAAATGGTCGCCAGCAGTAGTGCGGAGCAATTTGGAAAGGGCACAGAAGATTTACACTGACCACTACAACAGGCGACACAATGTCAAGGAGGCGGCATTGGAAAAGGGAGAATGGGTCAGGGTGAAGTTGGCCCAGCTGAAAAGGAAGGGAGACAGCAAGTATAGCACGGCGATGCAGGTACGCGAAGAATACCCAAGATCAGCCCGTTTAAGTGATGGGAAGGTATGGTCCCAGGATAGGATGTCAAGATGCAACAAGGAGCTGAATTGGACTAGGATAGGGGACACACAACAGGACAGAGAAGGCGATGAGTACCCGGAGGAGGTAGAACCTATTACGGAAATGGGAGCAGCCAGCAGCAACAAGAGGAGCATCTATGCGGAATAAGAACGCTGAAGACAAAGGTACACTGGTGCAAAGGGAAGTCCAAGGAGCAAGTGCAATGGCAAAGGTAAGCCAAACACAAGAGACACAAAACTGGGTCCTACCCAGCAGTGACAGAGATACCCGAGCAGGCACGCCGGTGAGATACACCCGCACCGGCAGGACAGTAGTACTGCCCAAAAAGTATCGAGAGTTCGACATGGAAACATAACCCCCTTTTGGCAACATGATTGTTGAACACTGTACAGTTTGGTTTGTTGTTGTTGCAGTGTTAATAAAGGAGGGAGATATGTAGAGTAGCGCTCTAGTATTACTGCCGCGTCACTGCAGAGAATGCTGGGAGCGCGGGCGGCCATGTTGGCCAGTTGAAGCAGTGCCGAGGGACAAGTGCACGTCGTCCCGGCGCTCCAATATATATTAATAAATAAATACTTAAACCTGCGCTTCGTGTCCGCCTTTAAAAACATACATAAACTTGGGAAAAATATTTAGGGCTGGAGTGGAAGGGAAGGGAACAAGAGCATGGTACTGATGACAGCGTAAAAGAGGGGTACAGGAATGAACAAAGAGTGCGACAGAGGGGGTAGAGGCAAAGTAGGAAAGAAAAAAAATAATGCTGAGAGTGTTCCTCCTTCACTCCTAGGCAAAACATGGGATTTAAGTCAGCAGAGCCCTCAATCTACCTCCTCTGGATTATTGTAACCGAGTTCAGGTGAGATTGCTCAAGAAAAGATCCAGAAACTCCACGGGATCCAGTACATGCTCGAACGTGTGATATTCTAATTGCAGCCACCAGCCTTGAAATTGCTCCACTGGTGCTAGGTGGAGCAAACAATAAAATGCAAGATCAAAGACATCATAGACGGGGGGTGCTAGAGAGCCGGTGGACAAGATGGCCGCACTCTAGTGAGGCTATATTAGCCTGGGAGCATCATATTTAATCATCCTGCGCGTACGGGGCGCCCACTCGCTTTGGCACCGTGCTAAAAGATTTCTAAGCACTGCGGGCATCAGAAAAGGTATCCTGGGACCTCTGCGGGGCTGTTTTTCATGCCATCGCATCCTGCTTCAGTCTCCCAACCGGGCCGCAAGACAGACCACAAAATGGCGACCCACGGCTGTTGAGCAGGTGAGGCCTGGACTCCCGCGGGGCTTTGTTACGAGCTTGTGAGTGACTACCTGCAATCTGCAGCTGCATTCGCCCAAAATACGACTCCGCTAGGAGAGGCTGCGGAGGTGCCCCGGTGAGTCTGCTCTCCATCGCCGCAACCCAATAGAGACTGCCAGAGTACCCGGAAAGCGGCCTGGGGCTCTGACGCCGCGCTGCCTGCGAGTCGGTGAGTGAGCGGGCGCTACCATCTGCGGGACTCCGCTCCCTGGTCTGGGGGGTACTGGCGGCTCGGGACTACTGCCGCTGCGGGGACGAGTTAACTACGGGTGAGCCGCGATAACTGTTCTGGACGGCTCCTAAACAGACTACACGCACCGAGTGCAGAGATCGTGGCTGCTGGGGCTCTGTTGGCTCTGCTGCGGGGCTGCCGCAGGGGTGGGTCTGGACTGGATTGTCTGCCACTGGGGCACGCGGATTCGATAGTGGCTCTACATGGAGGCCTGAGAGGAGGCAGTGAAATGGGAGCTAGGCACTAATCACAAAAGGAAAAACAAGGCAGAACGTGAACACTCCCTACACCTCCTGTGCTGCAGACAGAGCTGCTCAGCAGGCTAAAAGCAGAGGCAAGCTACGCCCAACCCCTGCACAATATATAGAGACGTCTTGATGCATAAGTGGTCCATGGCGAATGGCTCCTACCCCCAGGATGAAAAACGGCGCACTGTGACATAAAGAGAAAAGATCCGTGACGCTGCATAGATGCTGCTGGACAAAGCGGGGGCGAACCAGCGGAGCCCACCTGTAAGCCTCTGCCATTTTGGACCTGCTGTGTGAGACCTCTGTGTACGGCGCGCAATTTTGAACTTACACCACGTGAGCGAGGAACATAATGGGCCGCGCAGAAGGTAAACAAGCGAAACTACCATTCTCGGTGCGGAAGTAGGTCCCTAGTGAAGATGGGGGCCGCAGCGAGAGGATGACCAAGCCCCCACAACCCCAACACAAGAGTAGGACTTCAAAGCTATACATTTAACGATTCGTCAAAGTCTAACCTCAATAGAATCCAAGATGGACTCCATGAATCTATGCATGGAATTTCTCGCGCAGAAACTCGAAAAACACGATGGGCGCATCTCTGAAGCTAAAACACGCATCTCTATCCTCAAGGACACCGCCGGACCAATTAACGCTAAACTGCAAGGGATGGAGAAACTTCTCCAAATCATCGCGGCGAAAAATGAAGACTTAAGAGGCGCGCTCGCGTAGAAATAGTTTGTGCATTGTGGGAGTCCCGGAGTCAACAGCTACTGGCCAAATGGAGGACTACGTCGAGCGGCTGCTGATGGGTCTATTCAGGGCTGACGCCTTTTCCAAAGTCCTAATCATTGAGCGGGCCCACAGATCGCTCATGGCGAGGCCACCGCCTAGTGCACCGCCACGCCCCATACTGGCACGCATTCTAAATTATAAAGATCGGGACACTGCACTTAGACTAGCGTGTGGGAAGCGAGATCTGACCTACGATGGTGTGAAAGTGGCACTCTATCCGGACTTCACCATGGCAGTGCAGGAGGCGCGGAAGAAATTCCTCCCAGTGAAGACGAAGCTCTAGCAAGCTGGCATTCCTTACGCTATGCTCTACCCGGCTCGCCTGCGCGTTCAACATCGAGGGAAGACGCACATCTTCACCAGCCCACAGCATACTCAGGACTTCCTGAAGACCTGCGCAAGGCGATCCACCACCCCTCTGGCTGCGGGTTCTGGCTCTGGGCGCTCCTCCCCTGATCCTGAGGAACGGTAACCCTGCCCAGAGACAAATCATGAAGACGCTATGTACTGGTAAGACTGTTCCCGTAGTTACGCTAAAGAGAGAGGCAAAATGTTTCCTGTTTCAGGCACTCTGACTTTTAAACTGCACTGACGGAGCTACGGGTCGAGTGCTCTCACCCCGAGGTGCCTACTGTGACACTGATCTTCTGGGCTCCCTCACCCTGGCGAGGTGCGCTGACGGACCCTCTGGCTTGTACCTCCAGTGGGAATTCCCCCCGAGTATGTTTTGTTCAATATTTACGTTGCTATTGATGTTTCCTTTGCAGTGGCTAACAATGAGGCTTGTAATATATGCCCCTTCTAGGCTTTGTCCTATACTTAACATAGAAATTGTTAGTTGGGGTGCTCCATCTATAGCCTGCCACACACAATGCCTATGCTGTTGGTTTTCTAAAGTTGGGAGGGTCGTCATCCCCTGCGGGATTGGGACGCAGGTGGGGTAGGGGGGTGCTCAATTGGAGCGTCTAATTGTTTCATTTTGCATGGTATCACTTCTTGCAATATGCGGTGTAATTGCATACAATGTACATGGCACAGATTATCTTTGACCACGCTGCCTCACACAGGCCAAGTCCTCAGCTACTCCACTTTATATGGCTAATATAACAGCAACTCGTAACTCCACCATTGACTGCCTGATGTGGAATGTCCGAGGGCTCCGGGACCCGCGTAAGCGTCGATAGGTCCTACATTATCTTGATAGGCATCATATCCAGGTAGCAATGCTACAGGAGACTCACATGGCCCCTGGGACATAGCCAACGTTTGGCATAAGATGGGCTGGGCATAGCTGCTTCTCTACCATCTCTATATATGCAAAGGGCACCGCCATTCTGATTAAGAAAAGCTTAGGCTACCGCCCACTGGGTTCCATGCAAGACCCCCAGGGTAGATTCTGCATAATGTGGGGTAGAATAGCTTATCACACGTTGAACTTAGTCAGTTGCTACGCCCCCAACATTGATGATGCACACTACTTCACTCAGCTATGGGGACGCATTTTAGAAATAGGCTCCACATTCCTTATCTGGGGGGGGGGGGGGGGGGGGGGGATTTTAACCTGGCGTTAGAGCCGGAGCTTGACCGGTCGCACCTGAATTTGAGATCTCACCCTCAGGCTACTAAACACCTCTCGGCCATAATGGCCGACTATCAGATTTTCGACGTGTGGTGTGGCGCTCCCTGCATCCCTCGCAGACAGAGGGTACATTCTCCTCGTCTGTGCACAATAGTTGGTCTTGCATAGACTACTGGCTTCTTTCAGCCGGTTTGAATACCTGGCTCAGAGAGACAATACACTTGGCTCGTACCCTTTCGGACCACTTCCTGGTCCTTAAGAAGCTGGAACCACCCAGAGAGGAATCTCCCTACCGTTCCTGGAGACTTCGGCCTACAAAACTCCTAGATAGTGTCTTCAGAGAGGAATTGCGTTAGGAAATAGTAGACTTCTTCCCATGTAATATTTATAGCGTCTCTGCCCTGGCCTGCATCTGGGAGAGCTTTAAAGTTACTATTAGGGGCCTCTGCATTGCAAAGAGCGGGGGGATGGTACTGCGGGCAATTAGAGGCACGCTGCCCAGGTTAGAGTCTGACATAAAATGCACTGAGGAGTGCATCGCATTAACGCCCGATGACTTGCCACGTGCCCGACTCAAGGAGCTCCTAGAGGAATACTCTGAGGAAGTCGAGCGCGAAGCCAAGTTCTGATCGAAATATCACACTGACCAACACTACTGACCAACACTATGGAGAGGGAGAACGCCCTTGCAGGGCGTTAGTTGAGGTTAGTAGGGTCCTTAGATTTGCCAACCAAGTCCTGGAAGTAGTGGATGAGGAGGCGCAGAGACACGCAGACTACCGAGAAATACTTCGCACTTTTACTGAATATTACGCCGCACTTTACCACACAACAGGCCGACTTCCCCCAGACATAGCTGAATACTTTGAGAACACAGCCCTTGGCTGGATCAAGGACTCCCGTAGGGAGTTTTTGTCCGCTGACATCGAGGAGGACGAGCTGCAATCATGGGATTGGAGTCAAGCAAAGCTCCAGGCCAGGATGGTCTACCATCCGCCGAGTATTATTAATGCTATAGCGACCAATTAATCCCCATCCTCAAGAAAGTATATGAGGAGGAGCGAGACTCGGGGGTTCTCCCTCTTTCCATGCGGCAGGCTGTACTTATCTCCCTGCTAAAACCCGGCAAGACTGTGGATAAATGCGAGGCCTACCGTCCTTTATCCTTAATCAACTGTGATACGAAGATACTGGCTAAAGTCAAAGCCAACCGTCTGTCCCTGCTTATGGAGGGCTTAGTCCTACCAGATCAGGCAGGATTTGTCCCGAGCAGAGCCACTTCCGACAATTTACGCTCCATTTTCGCGCTTCCCCACGATATCGATCCGGACTGTGCGACAGCAGGGATTTTTTTTGATGCCACAAAGGCATATGACTCCCTTTATTTGGGATTACATGCTGGCCATATTAGACAGAATGGGTCTCCCGCGCCATTTTTTAGCCTGGATTCACTTACTGTACTCTAAACCGGAGGTGGTGGTCCAAATTAACAGGCTATATTTCCACCCAATTTCTATTAAGCGGGGCACTCGCCAGGAATGCTCCTTATCCCCGCTGCTTTTTGCCCTGGCCATTGAGCCCCTAGCAGCCAAAATTAGGCAGCACCACAGAGAATACGCCATGATCTATCCCTCCCGTCAAATCCTCATATCCCTATCGAACAAGTTACTCACCTTCGGTAACGCTTTTTCTGGTGGATACAGTATCTGCCTGTGGATTCCTCACCTTTTGAATATACCCTGTGCCAGCATTCCGCGGAAACTTTTTCCTAGCTCTCCACGCCGAAGAGGTCGTCACAATACTACAGCTCCGCTCGCGACTCCGCATGACGTCACTGGAGCCATAAGAGAGCCTCACCGGCATGATGACGTCAGTTCCACCTATTTTCTCCATGCCTCCGAGGCAAACAGGTGGACAGACAAAAGATTCAAAGTATACACAGTACACAAAATTCATACCAATACAAATAGTGTAAAATTAAGAGGAAAGCCAAAGAATAAAAGCATTTCCTATAAATACACAAAGGTAGATAAAAAAGACAATGCAAAACAAACATGTTAAACAATGCCACCTTTAAGGTATACAAGGGTGGACATCGGGGAGGAGGCAGATACTGTATCCACCAGAAAAAGCGTTACCGAAGGTAAGTAACTTGTTCTTCTGATGGATACATCTGCCTGTGGATTCCTCACCTTTTGAATAGAATCCCACAGCAGTCCCTCTCCCCGGAGGAGGGTGTCCATCCTTTTATACCAAAAAGTCCTGCAGGACAGAGCGCGCAAAATGGCCCTCCCTCCTCATTTCGGAATCCAAGCAATAATGCTTTGCGAAAGTGTGGAGGGAGGCCCAAGTCGCAGCTATACAAATGTCCACTACAGGAACACCTCTGGCCAAAGCAGAAGTGGATGACTTGGCTCTGGTAGAATGAGCTCGAAAACCTTCAGGCGGTTCCTTACCAGCCAGGGCGTAGCAGATCTTGATGCACAAGATGATCCACCTGGAAAGAGTGCGCTTGTGCACAGCCTTGCCCTTTGTGCGTCCAATGTAGCCCACAAAGAGCTGATCGTTCAATCGCAAGTCTTTAGTCCTATCCAAATAAAAGGTCACCGCTCTTTTAGGATCCAGGCGGTGAAGTCTCTCCTCCTCCGTGGAAGGGTGACAGGGAGGATAAAATATGAGAAGAGTGATGAACTGTCCTAGATGGAAGGGAGTAACCACCTTAGTCCTGAGAACCATTCTTTCAGCATGAATGGTCAAAAACTGAGGTTTTGAACTAAGAGCCTGAAGCTCACTCACCCTCCTTGCTGAGGTAATAGCAAGGTGAGGACTTCCGGGCTAAAGGGTCGATACTCGGACCCCAGCCTTCTCAGTTTTGCCAAATTGTGATTGTGATACTGTTTTTATTTTAATTGTTTTAAATTTGCTGCCCCACTGGCACTTAAACTTTGCTGCCTACCACCATTTTTGCACTATTTTAGATACCGGTCGCCACACCAGCTGCCTGCCAGTCAGTAGCTTGCTGTCAGCGCTGCCCTGTCCCTGGTCCGCCTCGGCTTGTGCCGATTGTGTAGAGGGACGCGGGCTTCATTTATCTCACTTCCGGTTGGGGTTTTGCTATTCTTTCACATCCGATCAGGTTGGCGGTCCAGCAGCTTTGCGTCCTCCCCTTCTGCCTATTTAAAGCAGGAAGGAGCGCGGACGCACGCTGGCGGCGCACCAAAGGCAAGCCCATCTGCGCCCATCCACTCCAGCCGCCAGGACCCCTACCCATTTCTAGGCGAACAGGTGGGAACTGAGGTCAGATTATTCAAGATGGCCTCACTGTTCTATTCTAGTTCAGAGTTAAAAGCACTAAACGTGCCTCTTCACACTCTGAAACCAAAAACATTATCAGGCGCTGAGGTGTTTTTTGCCTCCCCCCTCGGCTGGCACACAAATTACCAAGATTTAATTTAAAACGGTAACCATTTCTCATGAAATCAAAATAAGGGATACTTGTGAGATCCCCAAACAATTAAATGCGCTATATCTCAATGGCCGGTCGATTCCCAAACATGCATTAGAACTGTGGACTCTTTTAGACCTTGAAAAACCTGACATCTGTTTTTTACAGAACCTCGGCTCCGTGACCAGGCATCTCCTGATGTAGCCACAGCACTCCCACCGCAATATTATCTAACTAGATTAGATATAGCCGTTGGTAGAGGGAAGGGGGAATAGCAGTGGCCTCTAAGGAATAAATTGATATCATTATGCTAGACTCCTGGAGTATAGGAACAGCGGAAATACTCATTTTTAAAACTACAACTCAATCACTTGAAACGTGGAGAGGGGCTCTGGTATATCGACCACAGGTCAAAAAACCAACTTTGTAAATTATTTACTGGAAATAATTTCACCACACGTATTAGCTGCAAATAATTTCATCCTTATAGGAGATTTTAATTATTATGCGGAGTTATCATCTGACCCTGAAACGAACCAATTGATAACGATGCTGGAATCACTGGGATTGGTCCAGAAGGTAGTGGGCTCTACTCATCAGGCTGGCCACACACTGGACCTGCTATTTACTAACTCAGCCAAACTCACAGTTGAGCAACCACTCCCTTTACTCTGGTCAGACCATAATCTGCAAAAATTCTGCATTCCCATTGATATCTCCAGCAATTGCCATAACACTGAGTATACCTCGATAAGGCCCATTTTCATTTTGAATCTGCGTCACACTTCGGAGACGTAGATCAGGTAGCTATGGCTTTTGAAGATGCCATCACACTGTCTTTGAACACAGTGGATCCCTTGTCAAGGGTCAAGGTTAAAGTCAGAGCATCACCATGGTTCACATCAGAATAAAAAATTGACAAACTCTCCAGTAGGACGGCAGAACGTCAAAGGAAGAAAACTAAAACTATTGAAGACCGAACAATATATAAGCAGATTCATCGTACCTATTTAAATAAGATTAAGCAGACCAAAAAGCTGTATCTAACTGACAGGATTAATAATGCCACTAACTCCAATAAAGAGCTCTACAAAATTCTGAAGGAGGTTGCCACCTCCCACGCCGAACAGCGCGTTCTCCCCCCCACGCAAGACTGGGTTGACACAGTGTCCTCCTTCTTTGTTGAAAAGGTCAAAGCCATATATTGCTCTTTCCCTCATGATAACCTTAAGAACACTGATCTTCACCCCGTCGGAAATAACAATCCTACTCTGTCATTGCGGACAGCTTTCAAAGAGGAGACTTGTGAATAAGTATCAGTGGCTGTATCAGAGGTCAAATCAGGTTCCCCACCAGATCCTCTTCCACCCCGTTTTATTACTAAAATAGCACCCCTGCTAACATCAAGTCTTACAGAGATCTTTAACATGTCACTAGATCAAGCTGGGGTCCCAACCAGATGGAAAACAGCTCAAGTCAAGCCCATCTTGAAAAAGCCAAACTCAGATCCTAGGGTACCAGGTAACTATCGCCCTATCTCGCTACGGCCTTACTTCGGGAAGGTGCTTGAATCCCTGGTAAATAAACAACTTACCGCCCACCTGGAAAATCATGGATTCCTTGATCCATCGCAATCTGGTTTCCAGTCGGCACACAGTACCGAAATGCAGTAGTAGAGATTGTTGATAATATCAGGCTGGCCCTGGACAAAAGAGATTCAACTATGCTGGACCTATCGGCGGCTTTCAACACCATCTCCCACAGCATTTTAGAACAGTGGCTCTGGGAGGTGGGAGTCAGGGAGAAAGCCCCAGATTGGTTCAAAAACTTTCTAAAGAACCGTTCAACCACTGTACACATAGATACCCTGGCCTCACGGAGTAGGCGAGTAAGCATAGGAATTCCTCAGGGATCCATCTTAAGACCTATGCTTTTTAACCTCTATGTAACACCTTTGAGCAGGGTAATCAGGTCCTATGGTTTTGAGACCGTGTCTTATGCTGATGACACTCAGCTGTTGATCACGTTTGGTCCTGACCCTGCAGACACAGTGACCCGGTTTAAAAACTGTATGCTCCATATTCACAACTGGATGGGCAATAACAAACTACAGCTCAACGGCAGTAAAACGGAGATCATCTTGTTTGGCAGGGCTGAAAAGTATTGGTCCAACAATTGGTGGCCACGGGAATTGGGCTTATGCCCATCCCCAAAACAAGCTGTGCGTAATCTTGGTATAACCATCGATAATAAACTATCCATGAAAACCCACGTCAATCTTTGTATTAGGCACCTGCCATGGCATCCTGCGGAAATTGCGTAACATTTTTAAATGGATTTCTATTAAAGCCAGGAAACCTCTGGTGCAGAGTCTAATTGTAAGCCGATTGGATTATGGGAATGCTTTGCTGGCTTCCCTAAACGAAGATCTATTTTCCAAACTGCAGATCCTGCAGAACACCGCTGCCAGACTTATTTTGAATCTGCCATTTAGATCTCCTTCAGCCCCCAGCCTGAGGTCCCTCCCACTGGCTTCCGGTAGGAAAGAGAGGCCATTTTAAAATCATATGCCTCACCCACAAGATCATATATGGAACCGGATCCTGTTATCTAGCGAAAAAGCTTAACCGGTGCCATCCAGGAAGACTGTTAAGATCTAGTTCAAATTCTCTCCTTAACTCGAATCCATACTGTACAAAGTGGGGGACGATCCTTTTCCTTTCTTGCCCCCCCATCTCTGGAATAAGCTTCCGTCCCATATTCACTCTATCTTCGAACACAAACATTTCAGGAAAGAATAAAAAAAACGAGGCTATTTGATTAGAAATAATGATGAACTGATATGTCCTTCAGCCCAATGGAGTCCCGCAAGCGCCATGAGACCTTAAGGTGATTTGTGCGCTCAACAAGTTTCTTTGACTTTGACATTGACAAGGAAGACCGTTTTAAAAGACAGAAGTCTTAAAGGATAACTATGTACGGGGAACCCATCAAGAAAGTTAAAACAAGATTTAAATCCCATTGAGGCATAACAAAAGCAGTAAGCAGAAACCTATTGGTAAGGCCCTTAATAAATCGCAAAACAATGGGAGATTTAAATAAAGACGGCTGATCCGGCAAACAAAGAAACGCCGATAAAGCCGACAAATAGCCCTTAACAGTGGCCACAGCACAACCCTGCTGGGCCAAATACATCGAAAACTGAAGAATATCTGACAAGTGGGCCTTTAAAGGATCAACAGATCTCTCTCCATACCATTTAACAAATCTGGACCAACTGGAGGAGTAAATAGACTTAATGGAGTGTCGCCTGGACGATAAAATAACATCCACCACATCCGGAGGGAGAGAGAAGGAACTCAGGTTGCCCCGTTCAATCTCCAGGCATGAAGGTGCAGGCTCTGGAGGTCAGGGTGTAGAACCTGCCCCTGCGACTGTGAGAGGAGGTCTGCCCTGAGAGGGAGACGGAGCGGAGGATGCGATGAGAGGAAGTAGAGCTGTGTACCGCACCCTTCTTGGCCAATACGGAGCGATCAATATAACTTGGGCCCGGTCTTGACGAATCTTCCTCAGAACCCGAAGAATCAAGGGTATGGGAGGAATTGCGTAAAGGAGCTGTGAACCCCAATCCAACTGAAATGCGTCCCCCAGCGCCCCCTGCATCGGGTACTGGAGACTGCAGAACGACGGACAGTGTGCTTTCTCGTGAGTGGCAAACAGGTCCAACTGAGAAGACCCCTACATTTCGAAGATGTGATGGACCACCTCCGGATGAAGCCGCCACTCTTGATCGGCCGAGTAATGCCGACAGACTGTCCGCTTGAACATTCAGCACTCCGGCTAGATGATTTGCAAATGTACAAATCTGTTGGCCCTGAGCTCAGGACCAGAGTCGCAGAGCTTCTCGACAGAGACGAAACGACCCCACACCTCCCTGTTTGTTGATGTACCACATTGCGGTAGTGTTGTCCGTCAGGACCTTTACTGACTGACCGCGAAGGGAAGGAAGGAAAGCCTTTAGTGCCAAACAAATCGCCCGCAATTCCAGAAGGTTTATGTGAAGCAACCTTTCCTCTGGAGACCAAAGACCCTTGACCTCCAGATCCCCCAGATGAGCACCCCACCCTAGAGTGGAGGCATCCGTGATCACTGTGGCCACCGGTGGAGGAGGCTGAAAGGGCTTTCCTTGAGACAGATTGCCCTGCACACTCCACCAAGTCAGCTCCGCTGCAGCGTCTCTGTAGATTCTGACTGACTCCCTGAGATCTCCGTTGTGTTGATACCACTGCCTGCGGAGGCACCACTGGAGTGCCCTCATATGCCAGCGTGCATGACTGACCAACAGAATGCAGGAAGCAAACAGACCGAGCAGGCGTAGGGCCTTCAGCACTGGAACAACCACTCCATCGTGAAACACAGGAATCATCTGCTGAATGTCGAGAATTCTCTGAGGAGGTGGAAAAGCTCGACAAACAGTAATATCCAGTACCGCCCCTATGAACAGGTTGCGCTGAGAAGGCACCAGGCGAGATTTGGGCACATTTATTGAAACACCCACTTGAACAACAGCTGACCTGTTACTCGCAGATGATGAAGCACCATCTCTGGCAACTCTGCCTTGAGCAGCCAGTCGTCCAGGAAAGGGAAAACCAGGATCCCCGACTTCCTGAGAAGAGCAGCCACCACTGCCATCACCTTTGTGAAGACTCGAGGTGCAGTAGTAAGACCAAACAGTAGGACCGCAAACTGGTGGTGCTGCGACCCTACCGTAAAACGGAGATACTTCCTGTGCGACTTCAGGATGGGGATGTGAAAATACGCATCCTGCAAATCGATCGACACTATCCAGTCCTCTTGCTGCTGCGCCAGAAGAACCTGAGCAAGGGTCAGCATTGAGGTAAAAATTCAAGAATCTGAGATCCAAGATCGGAAGTAACCTGCCATCCTTTTTGGGAATCAGGAAATACCGGGAGTAGCATCCCTGACCCCTTTCATGCTCCAGAACCACCTCTAGTGCACCTTTTTGTAATAAGGCAAGGACCTCTTTCTGGAGAAGAAGCAAATGATCTTCCGAACAGAAACCTTGGCAAGGAGGGTAAGGAGGAGGAAACTCCCGAAAGGGAAGGGCGTACCCATTCTCTACAAGGTTTAAAACCCAAAGGTCTGACGTAACCGATTTCCAACCCTGTAGAAAGTGAGACAGCCGACCCTCTACAGGACCCACATGTTCCAGGATTGGGGATCTAGGTCGGCTATCCTGCGTTACCAGGGGGAGCAGGGGAGGTAGAAGAGGAGGAGGAGAGATTGCAGGGGCCGACCCATGTTGGTGACCCCTGTTTCTTCCTCTGTAGGACTTGTAAAGAGGATTTTGCTGCTGTTGTTGCTGAGGCTGCCGTAAGCTATGAAAGGAAGACCTTCCAAATCCTCGATACTTCTTATATCCAAACCCCCTTGACTGAGTTTGCAACCCTAATGATTTTGCCGTGGCTTTGCTATCTTTGAACCTCTGAAGCGCAGTATCAGCCTTATCCCTGAAAAGTTTTGAACCATCAAAGGGCAAATCAAGAAGGGTAGCCTGTACATCTGGAGAAAACCCAGAGGATCTGAGCCAAGCCTGTCTCCTGGTAACTATGGAGGAGCTCATAACCCTGGCCAACGAATCAGCTGTATCCAGGCCAGACTGTATAACCTGACGAGCAGAAGCCTGAGCATCCGACAGAACCTCCATAAAATGTCCCAGTCCTCTTCAGGCAACTTGGGCGCCAATTGCTTAGCTGAATCCATCAAGGCATGTATGTATTGTCCCAACAAACAGGTAGCATTGGTTGATTTAGAGCCATGCTAGAGGAATAAAAGACTTTCTTAGCCGATTGCTACAACTTCTTAAGAGTCCAAAAGCTCCGCAGCCTTTCTGATAACAGTATGATAAGGAGCCCCCTCTTGAGGTGGAGAAGCCCTTGAAGAAGAAAGCTCCCACTCTGGGGAGGTGTCCAGGCCACTAGCCTCCTGAAGCCCTGCAAAATCATCGACAGACTCCTCCATCTCACCCTCTTCAACCTTCTCCCTCCAGCAGTCTCTGCGCCGCTCTCCTCAATCGTGGCGTCGGCGGCGCCACACGTGGCACCGCCAGCTCCGGAGCCGGCGTCGAAGGAGGGTCAGATGGTGGAATTTGCGCCGTACAAAGCTGAGAGGAAGGCCCACCAGATGGCGCCGGAGACTCCGTATACGGCGTCGAAAATCTCGGAGCTGGAAACTGCCATGACGGCGCCGTCGGCATAAAAGGCACGAAGGGTGCCTGGGCATAATGCTGAGGCACGCCCAAATTGAAGGCCAGTGGACCCACGGGACTCGAAGTTGCTTCGGAGGGGAAGGCTGCCTTGGCAAACATGCCATACATAGCATTTAAAAATTGCGTAGGAACTGAACACAGTGTAAGAAATTGAGGACAGGGAGCTGAGTCAGTAGCCACACGAGTAGCATTCGATGTTGGAACAGTCAGATCCACAGGAGGAGCCACAGGTCCAGTCTCGTGTACAGGAGAAGGTTCATCCTGAACTAGTAAGTCCTCTGACTCCGGAGAGCACCTCGGCGTCGGTGACCATGCCGGAGTACCCTTTGGAGAAGGAGATTTTTCCGGAGTCACCTGAGGAGATGGCGAAGGAGACACAAAGTCTTTTTGACTACGTTGAGGCACCGGAGAAGGTGATCTCGAAGTCTTTCCCTTCGAAGAATGACACAGAGAGCCATGCCTCCTCTTCTTCTTGTGCTTCCTCGACTTCGAAGCATGCAAAGTCAACGACTTCGACTTGGATCTTCTTCGCCCTCTCTTCTCCTTCCTTGCTTTTGCCATGAAAAGCTTGGCCTCACGTTCTTTCAGAGCCTTCAGGTTTATCTTACGACAGCCCTCCACGTCGTGGTCTGATGACAAACCCCACAAACAGTCTTCATGGGGGTCAGTGATGGACATATGACCTCCACACTTTCTACAGGTCTTAAATCCTGACTTCCTCGAAGTCGCCATCACAAAGCAACAGTTAAAACTGGAGAAACAACAAAGTAACTCGGCACAGTATGGAGAGTCCCAGAAAATCGTTACGCGGTGACGGCACGAAAAAAAGGGAACGAACGTCATCACGCCGACGAGGCTCTCTTATGGCTCCAGTGACGTCATGCGGAGTCGCGAGCGGAGCCATAGTATTGTGACGACCTTGTCGCGTGGAGAGCTAGGAAAAAGTTTTTGCGGAATGCTGGCGCTGGGGATATTCAAAAGGTGAGGAATCCACAGGCAGATGTATCTATCAGAATGCGGATGGCATTACCCTATACCTTCAAGACCCCAGCGTAAATCTCAATCCCATTCTGAGGGAGTTTATCAGGTTTGGTCATCTATCTGGGATAAAACTGAATTGGAGCAAGCCGCAGATCTTCCCACTCACCCCAAATACTCCTCGATTTACCCCTGATTATCCGCTAAGTTGGTGTGAAAACGAAATCAAATACCTGGGAGTCGTCATTACTAGGAACCCTGAAGAGACTATTAGAGCTAACTATGGGGCTGCGATAGACACGATTACCACATGGATTGACTGATGGATCACCCTCCCGCTCTCCTTAGCAGGCAGAGTGGCCCTGATGAAAATGAATATCCTTCCCAAGTTACTGTATTTATTTCTTAATATACCATATCATCCAGGGCGCAATTTTTTTAACACGATTCGATCGTTGCTCATCAGGCTGGCCTGGGGCGGGAGACAACCCAGACTGAGCTGGAAACTTATGACGCAGCAATTCGCCAGAGGTGGCTTTGAAGAACAAGTTACTTACCTTAGGTAACGATGTATCTGTAAGAAACATTAGATAGTTAGATTCCTCACCTTAGAATACCCCAGGTGTCAGGCTGGATCCGGAAAGACTTTTGTAGCAATACTCCTTGCGCGTCGGTAGGCGTCGTCTGCAGCTCCGCGTCCGTCGTCGTGCGCCGGAATGACGTCGTCGGAGTACTTAGACGCCCCCCTCGCGCGCTGACGTCAGTTCTTATACATAGCTTTCCGCGCCAGGGACGCTGAGCCATGCAAGAGACTGACACTGGTGCCAAAAAATCTAGGGCCCTAAAAGGGAGAACCTTAACCCTAGATGTCGGTTCGCAGAACGGGGAGGCTGGGTGGGTCGGTGAGGAATCTAACTAACTAATGTTTCCTACAGATACATCGTTACCGAAGGTAAGTAACTTGTTCATCTAAAAGAAACACGTTAGTTAGATTCCTCACCTTAGAATAGATACCCCAGCAATACCAACCCTGGAGGTGGGCCTGCGAACCAAGATCACACCAGAAAGTCTTGGAGAACAAAACGGCCAAAGTGGCCATCTCTCCGGACTTGGCTGTCCAGGCAATAGTGCTTGGCGAACGTGTGCAGTGAAGCCCACGTCGCTGCCTGACGGATGTCCTGCAAGGGGACTCCCCGTCCCAGGGCAGTTGTCGCCGCTGTGGCCCAGGTGGAATGGGCTCTCAGCCCAACAGGAGGGACCTTTTTCGCCAAGGAATAGCAGAGTTTAATACACAACACGACCCATCGCGAGATAGTCTGCTTGTGCACAGCTTTACCCTTCCTAGCACCTACATATCCAACAAAAAATTGGTCGTCCACCCGGAACTGTTTTGTGCGGTCCAAATAAAAGGACAGCGCACATTTTGGGTCCAGACGGTGGAGCCTCTCTTCATCTTTTGAAGGATGCGGAGGCGGAGGCGGAAAGAAGGTGGGCAGCGTGACAGATTGCCCGATGTGAAAGGGAGTCACGACTTTAGGAAGAAAAGAAGGACGTGTCCGGAGGACAACCTTATCCGGATGAACCGAAAGGAAGGGAGGCTTAGCTGACAGAGCCTGGAGCTCACTCACCCGCCTAGCGGAGGTGATAGCCACCAGGAAGGCAGTTTTCAGAGTCAGTAGACGAATTGGACAGTTGTGAAGGGGCTCAAAGGGAGCGCACATCAGAAAAGTGAGAACAAGGTTCAAGTCCCACTGAGGCATTACAAATGGAACAGGAGGGAACATATGAGTAATGCCCTTAAGAAAACGTGAGACAATAGGGGACTTGAAAAGAGAAGGCTGATCAGGAAGCCTTAAGAAAGCAGAGATTGCAGCAAGATAACCCTTCAATGTGCCCAGAGCAGAGCCCTGCTGGCCCAAAGAAAGAAGAAAGAGGAGAACCTCAGAAAGAGGGGCAGAAAGGGGATCCACAGCCTTTGCTGTGCACCATGCCACAAATTTGTTCCACCGGCAGGCGTATACCGTCTTTGTGGAGGGACGCCTGGCTGCCAGAATGACATCACAGACTTCAGGAGGCAAGTCAAATGGCATCAACTGTCGCCGCTCAATCTCCACGCATGGAGGTGGAGGCTGGACAGGTTCGGGTGGAGGACCGTCCCCTGCTGCTGCGACAGAAGGTCCTCCTGAAGAGGCAGTCGTATCGGGGGATCGATGGACATACTGAGTAGCTCGGGATACCAGTACCTTCGTGCCAAATCTGGAGCCACCAAGATGACTTGGGCCCGGTCGCGCCTGATCTTCTTCAGCACTCTGGGCAGAAGTGGTATAGGCGGAAAGGCGTACAACAGACCGCAACTCCACTCGCGACGAAAAGCGTCTCAGAGCGAGTGCCGCCTTGGAAATTCCAACGCGCAGAACTGCTGACATTACGTGTTCTCTTCGGTGGCGAATAGATCTAACCAAGGCTCTCCCCATTGCAGAAAGAGACCTTGCGCCACGTCCGAGTTCAGACGCTATTCGTGATCCATCATGCACCGGCGGCTGAGTTCGTCTGCTCTGGCGTTCAGAGAGCCCGCCAGATGTTGAACCACCAGGGTGATGCCCTGATGTTCCAGCCATGTCCAGAGGCGCAGAGCCTCCTGACAAAGGGTCCACGACCCCATCCCCCCCTGTTGCAATACCACATGGCGGTGGTGTTGTCCGTGAACACCTGCACGACACTTCCCCGGACAGAGGGAAGGAAGGCTTTTAGTGCAAGTCGGATCGCCCTCAGCTCCAAGAGGTTGATATGGAGCAGAGTCTCCGCCGGAGACCAGAGTCCTCTGATCTCCGCCTCGCCCATATGGCCCCCCCATCCCAGGAGGGACGCATCCGTCACTACGACACGCTCCGGTTGGGCTAGGGAGAGGGATCTGCCCCTGACCCAATCACGATTCGTGAGCCACCACTGCAGCTGGTTCGCAGTGCCCTCCGAGATCAAGACATGGTCGGACAGGTTGCCTCGATGCTGGGCCCACTGAAACTTCAGGTCCCACTGCAGAGCCCGCATCCACCACCTGGCGTGAGGTACCAACAGGATGAAGGAGGCCATCAGCCCCAGAAGCCGCAGCACCAACCTGACCGAAACCCAGGACAGAGGCCGGAAGATGGAAATCAGTGCCTGAATGTCCCGGACCCGCTGTTCCGGCGGATAGACCCAGAACTGCGCCGAATCGAGAACCGCCCCAATGAAAAGGAGCTTTTGGGAGGGACTCTGGTGCGACTTCGGCACATTGATGGAGAACCCCAGCGAGTGCAGGAGTCTGGAGGTGGGAGACGACTTGCTGGGGCGAGCCAGCTTTCAACAGCCAGTCGTTGAGATAGGGGAAGACTGGAACCCCTGATCGGCGCAGATGAGCTGCGACCAACGCCATCACTTTCGTGAACACCCGAGGGGCACTGGTGAGGCCGAAGGGAAGCACGGTGAACTGAAAGTGCACCTGACCCACCGTGAACCGCAGGTAACGCCGGTGGGCCGGCAGGACGGGAATGTGGAAATAAGCGTCCTGCAAGTCCAACGCTACCATCCAGTCTCCAGGGTCTAGGGCAGCCAGAACCTGAGCTAAAGTGAGCATCTTGAACCGGTCCTTCCGGAGGAAGGAGTTCACGCTCCTGAGGTCCAAGATCGGGCGTAGGCCCCCTTTGCCCTTCTTGGGAACCAGAAAGTAGTGGGAATAACAACCACGACCTACTTCTGGACCAGGAACGCGCTCGACGGCCTCTTTGGCCAAGAGGGCCGAAACTTCCTCTCATAGAAGATGCAAATGATCCCCCGACATACGGTGGTTCAGCGGTGGCATGGCTGGAGGGGTCGTCTCGAAGGGGAGGGAGTAGCCCCTTCGGACGATTTGCAGCACCCACCTGTCCGACGTGATGGAGCGCCAGTGGAGCAGGTGATGGCGAACTCTGCCGCCCACTGGCGTTGAATGGGCCTGAAAGCTCGGACTAGGAGGGCTTTGAGGCGGATGCTGCGGTGGTGGATGTGGACTGACCGGCACGTTGACCTCCAGTACCGTCTCGGCAGAATCCACGTCCGCGACCGCATGCAGGTTGGTTCTGCGGCCGGTGGCTGGGCGTAAGGAGGCGCCCCCTCCTTGGCCACGAAAGGGACGAAAGGCAGAAGTTTGCGGCCGCGGGGCCGAAAGACCCAAGGACTTGGCCGTGGCCCGGGAGTCCTTGAACCGAGCCAGCGCACTGTCCGCCTTCTCACCAAAAAGGCGAGTGCCATCAAAGGGCATGTCCATGAGGGAACTCTGGACACCTCCTGAAAATGACGTGGACCTCAGCCAGGCGTGACGCCGAAGCGCCACCGTGGTGGAAATCGCCCGACCCAGCGAGTCCGTGGTGTCAAGTCCACACCGTATGGCGTGTCGTGCTGCATCTCGACCGCCAGCAAGTGCTTGAGTGAGTCGTGCCCGGCCCTCCACCGGGCACAAGGGCAGCACGTCCTCCACCGTATCCCACAGAGAGTGGGAATAACGGTCCAAAAGGCAAGCGGTATTTAAAGACCGCAGCCCCAAACTCAGGGACGAGAACAGTTTCTTGCCAAACTGTTCCAACCTCTTGGATTCCCGATCCGGAGGAGCGGACGGGAAGGAGGGTTGGGAGGTTGAGGCCTGGATAACCAGACTCTCGGGGGTGGGGTGTTGGGAGAGGAAACTGGGGTCACCCGGAGCAGGGCGGTGGCACCGGGCAACGTTCCGGTCCACAGGAGGAACTGTGGAGGGCTTGGACCAAGTGCCCTGCAGAACGTCTATGAGGGCCTCACTAAACTGCAGCAGAGGTTCAGTGGAGCTTGCTGTCGGTTGAAGGACCTCTGTGAGGACGTTAGTCCTCACGGCCACAGCAGGCAACTCCAGCCCTAGGGCTTCGGCGCCTTGCGCAGCACCACTGAAAAAGCTGCACCCTCCTCCGAGGCCACACTCGGAGGAGAGATGAAGCCAGCGTCCGGCGCAGTGTCCAGACCACTGGCATCCCCCAGTTCGTGTGCAGAGTCCTGTGCAAGTTGACCCTGGAGGGCCATAGGGTCCTCAGACCCCTCCCAATCGCCCCCGTCATCCGATTCCTGATAAACAGGAGGAACGATCGGAGCCGAACGGTAGATGAAATGGTCATCCATCGATGTCGGGTGCGGCGCCGGACGGCGCCGTAACGGCGTCGGGTCCGGACAGGGGCTGAACCGGGGAACGGCGTCGTCCGGAGACGGTGCCGGAGGTGGAACCGGTGTCGGCGCCGGCGGAGGAGGCGTCGTGAGGTCGACCAACGCCGACCGAGATCCAGGCCTGGATCCCTCGGGGACCTGAGGCGTCGGGGCCTGAGCCGTCGATGGCGCCGGGGCCAGAGCCGCCGGCACGCGAGGTCGCCCAGTCGAACCTGCGGGGCCCGAAGGCGCGCCTACAGGCGTCGACGGCGGAGCCAGGCCCCTCATTTTGTTTAAATATCTTTATTACAATTTTCAATTTTCCTAATACAGCCAAGCTGAACAGTGTTACATTTTCCACTTTTTACTCCTGTTGTTTTTTCCCTCTCTTTTCTTTATTCTGTAACAGAATCATTTTCGCTATGCCATTACTAATACTGTTCCGAGCATTTGCCATCTAACAACCATGGCACAGGTAGCGGCTGTGGTGTAAGAGTTAACATAAATGTACCGACTGGTGTGGAAGCCTGCATCTCATTCGGACTGTCACCTCATATCAGGGGGGCAGGGTCCATCTACCTCTTATGTGTCCCCATAATGACAATGAGCCATGTACAGCGACATCAGTTATTGTAGGGGTGCGTGACTCATACGTAATGCCGCTTTAAAATCACAATAAACGTTGGTGCATGGGCGATAAACAGTTACCATCTCAATGCAATACAAAATTTCTTTACTTACAACAATTAAACCACAACTAACGAAAGGAAAATAAATAAATAAAAAGAGAATGAGAGACATCAATTATCTAGCAGAACGTGTATGTGCCGGGTTTTGCGCCTTCCGAGTAGGGTTGTGCCAAGAGTCATGTGTGCATAGCGGATATGAGATGCTCGTCCTGTGTTGTGTGTGGGCATACAGGCAATGAAGTGTCGTGTATCTGGAGTTTTGTCTATGGATCACCGTGTTGGAATGTGGGGTCATTACTGAACTTGACATCTGTGACTTAGACGTCTTGCATGCATAGCCCGCCCATTCCCACCCAGACTGCCTATTAGGCATCCACCTCCGCCTGCTGCGGGAGCCAGGCCCCTCATGGCCGAGAGGAAGTCACTGACCTCCGCCGGAGTCGCGTCAGTCCCACGGACCGGCGGGTATGGGGACGGACACGTCTCCTGCGGCTCCGACGGAGCCGCGGGGGTGGGACCACCCTGACCCTCAGCCGAGTCGCGCGACCGGCAAGGGGAGTCCGAAGAGCGATGTCGTCTCTTGGACTTCTTGGAGTGCTTCGACTTACCCGAAGACCCCGACGAGCGATGACGATGGCTGCGGCTCCGCGATCGGTCCTTGGACCTCCTCCTGGACTAGGACCGAGAGCGGCGCGGAGCCGAATGCCGAAGCTCGAGAAGCTTACGGGACCACTCCCGCCTAGCTTTCGGCGTCAAGGCCTGGCAATCGGTGCACGACTCTGCGTCATGGTCGGCTCTCAGGCAATAAAGGCACCGGCGATGGTGATCCGCCACCGACATCAGGCGATGACATGCATCACAGGCCTTGAAACCAGGCATCCTACCGGCACCAAAGTCAAGTCGATAGACCAAAAGAAGTCAAAAAAAGTTAGTCAAAAAATGACTAGGAGTAAGCTCTTCCCGGATCGGCGCTTACTGGCGCGAAAAAAAGAAGAACTGACGTCAGCGCGCGAGGGCGGCGTCTAAGTACTCCGACGACGTCATTCCGGCGCACGACACCAACGACGGACGTAGAGCCGCAGACGACACCTACCGACGCGCAAGGGGTATTGCTACAAAAATCTTTCCGGATCCAGCCTGACGCCTGGGGATATTCTAAGGTGAGTAATCTAACTAACGTGTTTCTTTCAGATGTTCCGTACATGGAGCTGTACTATCTCAGTGCCCAAGCTCACTACCTCATATACTGGCTTCACCCGCCGCCACACTTGGCCATTGAGCAGGGCTACATGTCACCCACCCCACTTGCATCCTTGCTAGGTGCGCAAGTCCCAGGCGAAAAGGTATCACACCGCACAGTCTCCTGCACCAATAGCGCTTGGCAACGTTTGACAAAGGTAATGGATAAGGTCCTGCTCTATTCCCCACTGGTGCCGTTGCCATACCTCCCACACGTCCCAGTCACGCAGGAAGCGGTATGTCGTGACATGCTGCGTAAGAAGGGGTTGCATACATGGGGCGACCTGTACCACGAGGGAAGGTTTAAAGATGGCGACTGACAGGGGACAGAGTTACCCCCTTGGAATTGTTCCTATACTTTAGATCATAAAATACGGGCCAATACACCAAGTTTCTCGCATGAGCCCACCCCGCTGGAGGTGCTTCACACTACCTTAAAGATTCCAGGTCCCTCACATGCTGTGTCCCGTAACTACTAAGAGGCTCTGCTGGAGAGGACGCGGGTGTTGTCAGGTACCCGATGCGCATGGGATCAAGAACTGGAATCCCTCTTAACAGATGCACAATGGGATTACTGCTTCGCGCAGACCGCAGAAATCACTGCTAGCAACAGACTGCGCATGATTCATTTTAACATCTTGCATAGAACTTACTACATGCCCACACTGCTGCGTAAATACAAACTCCAGGAAGATGACCGATGTATGCGCTGCCATCAGGAGAGGGCTGATTTTCTGCATTTGGCATGGTCCTGTGCTCAAGTCAAGGTTTACTGCCGGGAAGTGTTGGAGGCGCTAGCTGAAATTATTACACTACCATTACCACTATCCCCCCTACTTGCGCTACTGGGATACACAGTGGACGTCCCTAAGGCTCCCAGAAAGTTCACTGCGCTGGCCCTGCTTCTGCCCAAGCAGGGGATAGCTTACAGGTGGGGCAGAGGGAGAGCTCCCAAATTCAAAGACTGGTTACAAGAGCTAATCTATAGTAAAGACCAACTCACAACATATGCAGAGCTACTGCCGACTACATCCCGACCCAAAGATATTTGGGGACCACTAATCTCATACTTTCAGGATCACAGTGAGGATGCTCAGGATGCTTAATCGCAGATCACTCAGGGGGAACCTTCCGAAGTATAGCACAGAAGATTGTTGTATAACGTGCATATTATGAACATTGTGGGTGATTGTTCTGCAATGGGACCATGTGTGTCATCAGTCCCTCTCCTTTTTTGACTTTACAGTAACCTATTGGTACTCCCTGGACGGGCTGAAAGTTGAGGGTGGAGGGAGGGTTATGTCATGGAACTGTGCCACTAATTGTAAATTGAGCCAATCTGCACCTGAGAACACCAATATATGCAATGTTTATCAGATGTACTTGATTACCATGCAACGAACGCTCTAAGTTGATACTGTGTCCTTCTTGATGTTTATCTGAAAATGATAAATAAAGTAAAAAAAAAAAAAAAGACATCATAGACAAAGGGTCGCCCGTTGAAATATAAATCCCATTATATCCTATGGGATTTACATTTGGGCTAACGGGTTATCCGTCACCGTTGTACGTAGTAACCCATCCGCAGAGATCTAAATCAGGCCCAAGTGTTTCCTGGAATACCTGAAGATGCTTTCTACACCCCTAGCAGTTCCAAATATTTTCCAAGGATCTATCAACCGGAATAGGCAGAAGGGAAAAGACTCAAACCAATGAAACATCATTATCCCAAGCTCTGAGGGCCACACTCTCTTTTCCAAGCCAACCAGCCATGAAGAAAAATCAAGCTTTTGGATGGTATTCATAATACCGACCAGCAACTAAGGGCCAGATGTACAAATGACTTTTTCGGTCGCAGGTGGCCCGATTCATAGAATCGGGCTGTTTGAGACCGGAAACATTGTTTTTCTGATGTACTAAATGCAAAATGTGATTCAGGAACTTGTTACCAAATCGCTTTAACATTTGTGACTCGGTATTTGGAAGGGGCGTGTTTAAGGCATCCCTTCCAAATACCGAATCAGTATGGTATGCTTTACTGTTTTGCGACAACATTTCAGTCACAGAACAGTAATACTTTACCACCAGTTTAAAACTGGTGGTAACCCATTCGCAAAGAGGAAAGTGTTCCTTAGGGACCTCTTACCATTTGAGAATGTAAATAATAATATTTTTAAGAGCAGGCAGTGGTCCCACGGACCTCTGCCTACTCTTAAAAAAAGAAACTGCGAAGTTTAATTGTTTCTCTTTAAACGCATTCCATTTTACTTTAAGGAAAACTGACTGCATTTTTTTTCCCCAAAGATTGCTTTATTAAAAAGCAATCACAGGCATGGTGGTCTGCCAACCTTAGTAAGCCATCATCCCTGTGATGGCTGCAATTCCTCATGGGTTGCAAATTGTGACCTACCTCATTAATATGCAGGAGGTAGGTCTATTTGCAACCCACTAGGAATCGCTAATGAAATTCAAATTTCATACATTAGGAATACCGATTTACTAATTGCGATTCAGGCAGAATCGTAATTAGAAATCAGTATTCCTAATGTTAGTACATCAGGCCCAATATACTTGCAACTACTAACAACAACCCTCACAGTGCTAAGGTGAAGATAACATTAAGAATCAACAAACAAGATAAGTTGTAAATATGATCCAGTTAATCTTTAAGGGCAATTTGGAAGCACTAAATAAAACCTATATATAAAGAAATATATGATACCTATTGCCATCAAGATGTTGGGAACTCGCCATTCGAAAGCCTAATACTTCATTTGCCACCCATTTTGTTTATTTTGAATTCTTTTAGTAGTTTCAGTTGTGCAACAGACATGATTATTGCGTAATGTATTAACCAGAAGCTTTTATGCATCATATCTTATTCACCCATTTCTTTATTCTCATCTCTTTCCCTCATTACTCTCCCTTCTTTCGAAATCAGACGCTTACCAAGTCGTTTGTTGTTTCTGTCTCAATATTCCTGTTATTAGTTCCTAAAACATGGTGGAAGCTTTTTGACCCCTTAATATGCTAACTTAACACCTGCTTTCAACCTACTGTGGCAGAGATAAATGTGCAAACGTCTGTTAAGAGATGTCACACTAAAACACCACCTCTCACCAGTCTTTCTGTATCTTCACCCAGTCTGTTTTCTTTTTTTGTTCTGACTCTTTTCGCACTGCCATTTCCTGTATTCGCCCTCCTTTCTCGTTTCACTCTCTTTCTTCAGCCCTTTTCTTTTGATTCTAATATATCCCTGCTTTTTAAATCATTAAACATACAATTCTTACATACAACAAAACAGTTTGTATAATATTACTGAGAGAATGTGGATTATTAGTTAGGGTGGATGGTAGTCCACCACAAGTAACAATGTCACTATTCTCATTAGGTCAAGTCAAGGTTTCAGTAACTTAAACCTGAGCTCAACGAGTGGTAGCTATTGCACAGAGCAGACAGGCCTCTCCAATTTATAGAAATAGAGAAAAGTTCAAGCAAGAAAATGACACCACAACAATAAAAATCCAAAAAGGGGAACCAGAGAGATCCATTTTTAAAGCATTACATAAAAACAGCACAGAAAAACATTAAGCGCCAAGTGATGTCATCTGATTGCACTTGACCAGTTTCTAGGCATGATTTAAGGCCAACCATGATGGAGCGTGTTTTGGATACAGAAAATAAGTTTGTCTCTGCCAGAAGTTTTACCTTCTGACTTAGTCTTTAAAACGGAAGTCAAAAATCCTCGGCGGGGCAAGGCAGCAGGCTGTAGCCAAGAAAGGCTCCGCAATGCCCAATAGATATCAGCTGAGGTCCTGGTGAAGCTGCTGACTTTTGGCAGGAAAGCCCAGTTTGGTAGAAATTCAAAACTCGCACCCAAGAAGGTATCTCACCAGCTAGATACTTTTGGAGCCTTTGTCTGGTAAATACTTCTACGCTCTGACTTAGTCACTTTTTTGGAGCTCGGAATTCTCCAGCGGGAAAAGCTGCAAGCTGTAGCCTTAGAGAGCTCTACGAGGCAGGATACCCTCTCCGTGATGTCACGCTAAAACAAATTTGCTCCTGTAGAAACGCTCAGAGCGGGATCAACCTGAATTATTTGCCCAGCAGCAACACATCTTCATTGGATTGACATGATGGGTTTGTTCCGGTCCTCTGGAGGTCTTTGAAGACAAAATGGTTCTAAGGATGTTCGGAGGAGTGCATTTTGACACAGCCAAGGGTCCCTGGACCTGAGGAACAGCCCTTGAAGGGTCAAGATGCCCTCCAGCAGAAGGCACCTGCAGGGTCCAGGTCAGGCTCAGTGGGAACTGGCTAGGCTAGGAAAAGGGCTTCTAGAAGCTTGTGTCCTTGCAGCTTAACAGAAGGTCAGCCAACTGACCCCTGGAGTCCACATCTTAGTCCTGAGTACAAGTAGGAGCAGGTCCAGCCTTACGGTCTCCTCACTAGCCAGTGGGTGGGGAGGCCCTCTGCCCCCTCCCTAACAAATAGGGAAAAGTTCTCAGGGGTAGTAACCCTACCCACCTTTGCGGCAGTTCTTGTGTGCCTAACTGCAGACAACCCCACAGTGCCACTCTCTGCATAAATCCAAAATGGTGAAATCCTTCTGCCCTTGCGCAGAGCTCGTGTGCCCACCTTGGAGGTGTGGCCAGGGAAATGAGCAATATCCCTCCTCTGTGCAGGGATGTAGAATTTCTTTTACCGACACCCAGAACATATTGTAGGAGGTCAAGGGCAACAATCTTTTATGTTAACTTTGTGCTAAGGACTAGTAGGCCTACAATTCTGAAGCACAAACCCTTTGGCTGCCAGCTTACAGTACCGATCTGTGAAAGGATTGTCTGCCACTAAAGCAAGATTCTTATTTATATGCGTAAATGGTTCAAGCTTGTATATATGATTCATTAAAGCAGAGCCTTTACTACCAGCGCTGTAATGAGATGAAGAAAACTCAGATTACATAAATGACAGTGGTTCCTGTACAAAAACATATACACATTTGCAATATTTGACAATGAGGCTTTCAGAATGCTCACAGAATTCTCCCCGATGATAGGAAGACGTATAAAAACACGATTGGTGAGTTTTTGCTTTGAAAAATAAAATGTACACATAAAAAATTGCAACTTTAAAAAAGTGCTTTGATAAACAGTTGTGCAACCTTCCCAGATTAAAGTTTTAGTAAATGTGTTGTATGTATGCCAATATTTAAAAAAAGAAAATAAACAGCAATCACTGTAAAACCATAAAGGGCAACATGAAAATAAGTCAGCAGCCCTTAAACTAAGACACAAAAGTTCACCCACAGATGCATGCTGTTGCATTGATGCAGAATTAAGGCTTTCAGGAATTTGTAAACGTTTACAGAAGTATGGCTGAAAACTTTTGAGGATTCCATTTTTGAATGAAAAAATATAAATGGCAACAGGGGATGTATACAAGCAGGTACACTTAACCTTTCACCCTTCTGCATTCTATAAAATGAATACAACTGAGTTAGGTAACTATAAACATCTGTTTCAGCGACCCTAGGTTGAACATGCACTTTATAAATATTCAGATTATGGTATGTTCTATTTGGTCAATCAACAATCTAATGAGCTATTGCAAGCTGCCTTTTTGCACTCCTTTTTTCCCCTACTCTGGAAAAAGTTCTGCTCTTGCCCTTGTCAGGAGTAAACTTCCAACTTTTTGTAATGCGGGAAGAGACTGGAGAGGGGTTGGTGAAGACCCTTCAACATTGAAAGTAAGTAGGTGTTCAGAGACACCTAGGACATCCCAACCCTGACATTACAGGTTTCCAGGTTCTTGGGCCCCTCTACACAGGTTTGCGGAAATATAGGAACATCATAGCCTTGTTAGAATCCAAACCCTAATAGAATATGAGCATAATCAGACAGGTTATCATCAGAGCACTCGTAAAATGAGAACACTGCCTAAATTTATCACCTCACTGCATGGTGTCAAAATGGACAAGTGAGTTATTTTACAGGACTTGTAGATTTCTGAAGAATCGTGTCCCTTGTGCAAGCAGGTTCCACACCTCTGTGTGTGGTCACTTCAAACCGGTTCTGAGTAGGGCTGGGCGGTAAATTCCGTTCCGCTCGCGGAATTTGCGGAATTTGCGTAATTTCGCGTTCCGCGGAGAACGCGAAATTGCCCAAAAGTCTGCTTTCCGCGATTTCGCGAAATATTTTGCTTGTTTGCGTTCTCAAAATGCGTGTTCGCGAGATATTTCTCCCCGAGCACGCAAACATCAATTATGAACAGGAAAAAAGCATCGCGAACAAGCAATTCCGCGTGTTCGCGGAATTTCTGCGTGTTCGCGGAGATTTTTTACCGTTTCGTGGAGATTTGCGTAACGCGATTACGCAAATTCCGCCCACCCCTAGTTCTGAGGACAACTCCTATCTCACTGGGATTGGTGCCTCCCTGATTGTGGGAACAAAGCAGGGCCCTACTCAGGTGTCAGCTAACATTTGCCTGTCACGGAGTATGCTTCTTTGAAGTTAATAAAGTCCCTGGGAACCGCCCAGATAGTCATGCTGCCAGAGTAACAGAAGAGCTCCCCCACACTCAAGGCCTTTGTCTTAACTCTCGAGGCAAACTCACACCTCATCAAGGGGGGATTCAGGTCCTGTGTAATAGTTGGAGCTCATGTAAATGGGCATCAAGAGGCTTTAGCTAGCCAAAATATATCTTTCTAAAAGCCCCTTTTTCAAAATATTTATTACAAATTTGACTACACCAGTTAATTGGGCTTGTAATAAAATATTACAGATAGTCCAAGAATTAAATTAGCTGTTTCCTAGCTAGATATAGCATTATTAAATTATTAAATGTAATTTTGTATTTGAATGCTTTTCTATGAAACAGCTACCCATCTACAGTGAATATAGATTTTGGGCCCTTTTTACTGCAAGGACATGTTTAACATTAAAGTTTGCCATGTTCTACTTTTAAATACCATGCATCCTGATTTATGAGAAGTAAGGCCAATGTAGGTGAGACTTAATATTTAAAAGAAAGGTTTAGACCAGTCATAAAGGGTTGTTTTGACAGGTCGATTTTGAATCCTAGAAATTGCATAGCCAGGCTACAATGACAGACCTGCAGTCATGTTTGTGCTGTCACTGTAGTGGGTAGCAACGGGCCCTGCAGTCCACTAGTGATGCTTTATAATGAGAAGATACCAGAGGCTAAAGCGAGAAATGGGACGAGTGACTCAAAGACAACGAAGTCACAACTGGACATGAATCTATTTCCGGTACCAAAGGGGGTGGTGATGGACGGAGCATCAGAACCAATCAAACACTCACACCCAGTCAACAGATCTGGGTTTGATCCATCACCGTTCTTTAGCCCACTCTGCCACCCCAGTTCAGACATGGCCATATGCAAATCAGTCTGACCCTGTGCCTCATGGGAACAGTCCAGCCCGAATTGCCAAGATATGCCTTCCCTGGACCGGAAACAAGCTTCCTAGGACCGGTTTCTGGCATTTCAGCCGTCTTCAGCCAGGCTTGCTTGAATCCAGTGGCAAAGTAAGCAAGGGACTCACGTCTGAGCATACCCTGCCAACATATGGCGAACAAAGCGGTACCAAAGGGGGGTGGTGATGGACGGAGCATCAGAACCAATCAAACACTCACACCCAGTCAACAGATCTGGGTTTGATCCATCACCGTTCTTTAGCCCACTCTGCCACCCCAGTTCAGACATGGCCATATGCAAATCAGTCTGACCCTGTGCCTCATGGGAACAGTCCAGCCCGAATTGCCAAGATATGCCTTCCCTGGACCGGAAACAAGCTTCCTAGGACCGGTTTCTGGCATTTCAGCCGTCTTCAGCCAGGCTTGCTTGAATCCAGTGGCAAAGTGAGCAAGGGACTCACGTCTGAGCATACCCTGCCAACATATGGCGAACAAAGCGGTACCAAAGGGGGTGGTGATGGACGGAGCATCAGAACCAATCAAACACTCACACCCAGTCAACAGATCTGGGTTTGATCCATCACCGTTCTTTAGCCCACTCTGCCACCCCAGTTCAGACATGGCCATATGCAAATCAGTCTGACCCTGTGCCTCATGGGAACAGTCCAGCCCGAATTGCCAAGATATGCCTTCCCTGGACCGGAAACAAGCTTCCTAGGACCGGTTTCTGGCATTTCAGCCGTCTTCAGCCAGGCTTGCTTGAATCCAGTGGCAAAGTGAGCAAGGGACTCACGTCTGAGCATACCCTGCCAACATATGGCGAACAAAGCGGTACCAAAGGGGGTGGTGATGGACGGAGCATCAGAACCAATCAAACACTCACACCCAGTCAACAGATCTGGGTTTGATCCATCACCGTTCTTTAGCCCACTCTGCCACCCCAGTTCAGACATGGCCATATGCAAATCAGTCTGACCCTGTGCCTCATGGGAACAGTCCAGCCCGAATTGCCAAGATATGCCTTCCCTGGACCGGAAACAAGCTTCCTAGGACCGGTTTCTGGCATTTCAGCCGTCTTCAGCCAGGCTTGCTTGAATCCAGTGGCAAAGTGAGCAAGGGACTCACGTCTGAGCATACCCTGCCAACATATGGCGAACAAAGCGGTACCAAAGGGGGTGGTGATGGACGGAGCATCAGAACCAATCAAACACTCACACCCAGTCAACAGATCTGGGTTTGATCCATCACCGTTCTTTAGCCCACTCTGCCACCCCAGTTCAGACATGGCCATATGCAAATCAGTCTGACCCTGTGCCTCATGGGAACAGTCCAGCCCGAATTGCCAAGATATGCCTTCCCTGGACCGGAAACAAGCTTCCTAGGACCGGTTTCTGGCATTTCAGCCGTCTTCAGCCAGGCTTGCTTGAATCCAGTGGCAAAGTGAGCAAGGGACTCACGTCTGAGCATACCCTGCCAACATATGGCGAACAAAGCGGTACCAAAGGGGGTGGTGATGGACGGAGCATCAGAACCAATCAAACACTCACACCCAGTCAACAGATCTGGGTTTGATCCATCACCGTTCTTTAGCCCACTCTGCCACCCCAGTTCAGACATGGCCATATGCAAATCAGTCTGACCCTGTGCCTCATGGGAACAGTCCAGCCCGAATTGCCAAGATATGCCTTCCCTGGACCGGAAACAAGCTTCCTAGGACCGGTTTCTGGCATTTCAGCCGTCTTCAGCCAGGCTTGCTTGAATCCAGTGGCAAAGTGAGCAAGGGACTCACGTCTGAGCATACCCTGCCAACATATGGCGAACAAAGCGGTACCAAAGGGGGTGGTGATGGACAGAGCATCAGAACCAATCAAACACTCACACCCAGTCAACAGATCTGGGTTTGATCCATCACCGTTCTTTAGCCCACTCTGCCACCCCAGTTCAGACATGGCCATATGCAAATCAGTCTGACCCTGTGCCTCATGGGAACAGTCCAGCCCGAATTGCCAAGATATGCCTTCCCTGGACCGGAAACAAGCTTCCTAGGACCGGTTTCTGGCATTTCAGCCGTCTTCAGCCAGGCTTGCTTGAATCCAGTGGCAAAGTGAGCAAGGGACTCACGTCTGAGCATACCCTGCCAATCTATTTCCGGCATGCTGAGGCTGTTGTAAAACAGTACCCAAGGATTAACTTCTGACACAAAAATCTGCATTTCAGCACAGACTACAAACCATATTTGCAAATATCACACGTGCTATGTCAAGGATGTTTTAAGGTGAACAATAGTATATGCCAGACTCACCATGGTCTGAATACGGAAGAACAAATGAAGCAAATCACTATGTTTGCACAGCAGAACGTTCAACCTTGAGAGGTAGCTTAGAGCTGATATGCTGGACCATATATATCAAAACTAACATCAGTATGTCTAAAGCAAAGTCCCCATTTCCCCCAGACCACTGAAAGTGAAATGGTGCAAGGTGAATTTCTTGGTAAATGAACACGTGCTCTATAGTTGACGACATAAATAGGAGAGTGATCAAACTCCCAAATGTTTCCTTCTTATGATTGGAGCCTCTAAAAGGGCACAAACAAAAATTTTTGCTTAAAATTACAGCCAGACACGGGAGGTACAAATCATTTCTTATTTGACCTAATATGCAAACAACTTGTGCAACAATTGCAAGGCATGGATTGCCTCTAAACGAGAAGAGTAATATTTTTGATAGGTATGTGCAGCTTTTGATTGAGGTCTTTGGAGTCAGACATTTCTCATTTTGGAATGTTTATATGTCACTGGTGTAATACATTCAAAAAGTAACCAATGCATATGTGGCCAGCATGCTATGGTTTAAGTTGAAATAGTTCAAAATGTGTCTAAACATCTATAAATAGTAAAAGAATTTCTGAAACTCAGAAGATCTCAGGTATGAACAACATATGATTGCCATGCTTTTCATAGCAGAGTATCAGCCAAGACAAGTATAGCATCCTTGGAACTATGAATGTAATTCAGAAACAAATTATGTACATCAGCCTCTATATTTCAGGATCCACAGTGTACATCATGATCTCTTGACTTGGTAAGAGTATTCTGCATCATTCAGAAACTCTGTCCATCACCACCCCCCTTTTTCCCAAATCGATTTTATCCACACTCTGTGTGGGAGGGTATGCTCAGACGTGAGTCCCTTGCTCATTGCACCATCAGTATTCAGGCAAGCCGGGCCGACGAAGGCTGTGATGCCAGAAACCGGTCCCCGGAAGCTCGTTTCCTTCCCAGTATAAGAATTGGCTTGGTAGTTTGGTTTGCCCTGTTCCCATCATGCACTGGGACAGGTACAGACTAATTTGCATGTAGCCAGGTTCTGAGCTGGGATGGTGCAGTGAGCTAAAAAACGGTGATGGATTAAAACCATGATCTCTTGACTTGGTAAGAGTATTCTGCATCATTCAGAAACTCTGTCCATCACCACCCCCCTTTTTCCCAAATCCATCACTGCAATAATTTTGTTTGTTTAAGCAATATGATTTAAGCATTATTGTTTCATGATGTTAGTCTATGTTTTACTGGTTTCCTTTACATAAGATTGAACAGAAAGGTATTTGTATGAGGTTGTCAAATATATTTATAAGAAAGTAGAGAGAGACCCCTTGTGAAATCAAGGGAATAGAATACTTTTTCAAGTGTCTGCTAGCAGTCCCTTGACTGTATATGCACTCTTCAGTGATTCAATATTATGATATTCACACACTCACGTTTTTATAAAAAAACAGTTGACATTTATTATATATAAAACATGTTATACATCACCATTAAAAACACAATCTATTCTAATCCCTACTTAACATTGATCTGAGCAGAGAATTTAATCAAGAAGCATATTCGATTTAGAAATATACAAATACAAAAAGGCTAAGATTTCATTCCATACAACAGAATGCAAATGGTCAAAATGCAAAAAGAAAATATTTTTTAAATTAAAACCACCTCGTTATGGATGTTACACAGGCACTTTTGACTTGTGTAGTAGCTACTCCTAAGTAATGTTTATCATACCCCACAAAGGCTCAGGCTAACACAGCCCTGAGTGTGAAAAAATGCAATGTACTAATTACCCAAAATGGTGTGGGAGATTGGTGCGAAGTGGCAACTATATTTCCGAGGAAGACCTAGCAACTTGAAGAACAAACATCTGTGTTGATAGCCACTTCCTTCTGAAACAATAAGGCTTTCAGTCTTCTCAAAGATTCAAAGTTCATGTTCGAAATTATATTCGAAGGCCAAATTGTTGCCTCCCTAACTGTGCAGGCAGGTGGAAAAAGCACTTGTGTACAACAGGTCGTAACCGCAGAAACCGTCACCAGATATGGTATTCCCGGTTTCATCCTGCAACAACCTTAATCATTCAACATCAAATATCTCCCATTGGAAAGCAATCTGAACATTACATTAATTAAAGTAGGTGGGGGAACCTTTCAGATAACATGACAATGTTCGCCTTGGACGCATTACATGCGCCAAGGAGCATAACCTCCCTGCAAACTAGAGAATGGCTTAAAGTATTCTCACAGTCTGTACTGCTAAGAAAAACCTCAGTAGCACCATTCCTACAACGATAAGTAAAAGGCAAGCTCCATACCTAATGTAGAAACCCTTCTCCTAGCACTTCTTTTCTGCCTACTTGATGACGTTGCAAGCAGTATTTGAAGTGAAAAGTTGAAATCGGCAGAGAAATAAAACTGTGTATTATCCAATCTGATGATGGTACCTCTGCAACAGTAAATGGTAATTGCCCTAACTTTTCTATGTGTAAGATAGTGTATGTTGCATATTTTCTGGCCATGGTGGGCTGTTAATTTGTGAGGTTGTATGGTAAAAACAAACTAGTGGTATTATTCCTAGGACTCACGCTTGCCAAACGTGACATAGCTAGACTGTGGAAAGCAGATACTTTGCCCGTATTGGGGGGTTGGAAGAGGGGTGCTGACTTCTGCATGGGTTTTGAAATACCACTCCTTCGCACCCGGGGATGCCCCAGAAACATTAAAAAACATGGCAGCGATAGGAAGATTATAGGGGCCGGACCTTTGAGCTTTCACCACCGACGTCCAGCACAATAGATGTGGAAATTAGATTATACAGCCCGGATACACAACATACTATATAGCTTAATGTCTGGATGCAACTGGGGCTGCCGGGGGAGGAGGGAGCGATATACAGACAGGGTATAACACAGTATGTTGTATTGTTTAGAGTTCTAAATTTCCGACAAAAGGCCATGGTGACGCCTGCATATGTAGTGGTATTAAAGTGTAGCCCTTTGGCGCCAGTTGTGGCTAGAAACTTAATGAAGTTTGTTGTGCCATTCATGTGTATCCAGGGAACACGATCAGTGCGTAAGGTCTGTAGAGTTAAATCAAATCAAGTCCGTATTTGTAAAGCGCAAACTACTCACCCTTACGGGTCTCAAGCCGCTAGGGGCTGTCGTGGAAATTAAGTGAGCTATTGCCCAGAGTCACATGGTGCTGAGCTGAGCTGCCGCCGGAGCCGGGGATTGAACCGTGAACCTCTCCACCAGAGTCCAACTTAGTACCATGATTGACCTAGGCTGAGATTGCCCATGTTACAAAAAGGACATGTCACTCTGTATGATGTCAATAACAGCTGACACAATATTACCCAGAGAATATATCCTATTGAATAATCTAGTCATACCATTGTCAACTACTGCTGGAGCCTTTTCTAAATTTGCTCTGTGAATGTCACATATTCTCTCAGCAGCTTCCTGCTTTGAAATTTTCCACACTTCATTGTATAATGCATACAGAAGGCACTTTGACGTGGCTTTCGAGGACCTGACAAAAATCGTGTAGGGCTATGTCATCAGAAAGAGAAGACAAGTGTTGTTTCACTTCAGACAACTTTGAATGTTTTAACCACTCTAGGCACAACTTACCAATGCAGTATTTTGTGACTACTGCTTGTTGTATCAGTATGTAACGTGCATCTGGCCTATTCATCCTGAACCCTTTCGTGTTGTTGAGAAAATGTCCCTGACATCCGTTAGTATCTAACAGTCACAGTAACCATCCCTCTGGATTGGAACGTGAAGAATTATAAGTCCCATTTCTAAGAATGTTGTCAAACTTGTCCTCTGTGTAATTTGAATATTGCGGCCAATTCGCAAAGCGTGCAAAAGTGGGAATTGTTGGTGTATTTAGATCCTTTTTCTTGGCCAGGCTGAGACAGGATGACTGCTCCTCAGTTTTATTCAGGAAAATAAGTTGTTTTGGTATGAGCCTGACAATCTCCAGTTCCACATATAGATTTTAAATCGATATTGTCTCTCTAAAAGTCATACCTTGTCTCGACAACTGGGAAATGAAAGACGCTGAATAAATCATCGTTGTGTCAGTTAGCATATTTTTCTTTGTCGGTGAAGGTGTAAGCTTCTAATAATAGGACTCTGAGTCTGCTGGATTGTGACCAGAGAAATTTGCAAACTTCTGTATAAATGTCTTTGAGCTACCCTGTGGTGGTGTAGACCAGTGCTCCCACTGGGTGTAGTTAAACACTGCATGTGGAGTACTTGCTTTATCTAAATAATGGTGACCATAATGGTGAATTAGACGTACCATCATACATTTCTATACTATTAAAAACGATGTAATGCTCTAAATCAGCAAGCATTTCATGTTCTGTTAATGTCCCAATCATCCAAGATAGTACCAGGAGTGATAATACCATTTAAGCATATACAAAACACATGTGGAACCTGTAAAGTCTCTGTCTGTTCAAATATATCATAGGGTGGGGGGCGTGGCCAACAACATGGCCGGGTAGCCGCATTCTCTGCGAGCTCGGCTGGTCCCGACTTAAATCCTGTCAATATCCTGTTCCTTCCCGCCATTGGACACACGTACCTGTGCCCGAAGAGGTCGAGCCCGTGACGGTGTGCCTGGGCTGCAGTTTGGTGGCGTCTCCATAGCGGGATTCATAGTTTTGGTCAGCGCGACAGGCAGCCGACGTGCAGCTTCCACGATGGCGGCCGCGACAGATGGAGGGCGGCTCTGAGCCGACGCGACGGAGCCATAGGTGCCGGACGGCCGATGATCGTGGGACCAGAGGGGGGCAACTCCAGAGCTCTCTGCTGCCCGTCGCCCCCCCGTGCATGTGACAGTGATTCTGGAGGCTGGAGCTGTGGGGCTCTGAGGTAGTCGTGGAGGCTGGGAGGTGAGGCGCGCGGTGGTGCTATGCAACCCGGAGCTGCGCAGGGCCGCTGAAACAACCGGCAGGTGCGACCAGAGTGTCAGCGAGGTAGCACCTGCATTCCGGTGTGCCGGCGCGAGACCCTGTGGACATCGGCAGTGATCGCCACGTACTGTCGGGGGTATCAAGAGAGGAGGACGTCGGCGGTGATCAGCACAGATTGCCGGGGGCACCGGGAGGTTGAGGCTTTCCACGTGGCTCAGCCCTGTCTACATGGAGACACGCTCGGAGGACTGGGGCACCCCTATTACACATTGATGAGGTGGTGGAGCCTTGCTACAGAGGCCAGACAGTTTTGGTGCATAATAGCACCCCCCCTGCCCTCCCAGATTGCATATACTGCCTCCTGGCGTCGGCAGATGGGAGTGTGGCTTTTGGGGTCCTTTGCCTGCACCTCGGTTTTAGCATACTGACCCGTGTTCCCCCACTGTCCGTTGGAACTAGCCCTGGGTTGGGGCATCTGATGAGCTGAACTGGGGGCTCCTGGGGTCGACGACCGGAGGGGTGTCCAAGCACGGCTGTTCTGCGCAGGGGGTCCCAGGTGAATCTTGGCTTGCTCTCCTGGCCCCAGGGTGGCACCGTATGAGACGGGGAGACATTGGTGGTCCGGCTCGCTGGGGATCCCTTACTGCATTCTTCCTTCCTCTCTGGGTCGCATGTTATGCTGGATGTAGGAGGGTGACCTGACTGACACCTGCTGCTCCATCGTGGTCCTGGCATTGGTACGAGGCGGAGCGAAGACCCCTACCTCTCTGCTGTTTTCTGCGTTTTGTGGCGCTCTCACCTGCAGGGTGCAGGCGCTGGAGTGTTTGCTGATCAGGCATGATGGCGAAAGATAAAGACCCCAAGACGCCCAAACAAGGGAAGATGGACCGCTATACGAAGGTTCTTCCTGTGCCCGCTGGGGCGGAGAGGGGCCCTGCTCCCTGGCCAGACACAGAGGAGATCCTCCACGTGATCCGCGCCTCTCGGGAAAGTATGGAGGGCAAACTGGCGGAGGTACAGACGGAGGTCTCTTCCCTTCGACAAGACTTGCGCAAGGTCACCGAGCGCGTCACTAAAGTCAAACAGCGTGTTTCAGAGCACGAGGACACTTCGCAGACCATGGGTAAAGATGTGAGGGTTCTTCAGGCCGTAATGAAGGAGGTTGCATGGAGAGTTGACGATGCCGAAAATAAGGCCCGGAGAAACAACATGCGCTTCGTGGGTTTTCCGGAAAACGCAGAGCGTATGCACCCAGGGCAATTTCTCATGGCTTTTCTTAAGGACACCCTTCCAGCGGTGCAACTCTCCTCCTGCTTTGTTATAGAAAGGGTGCACAGGATGCCTGGGGTTCGGCCGCAGCCGGGGCCACCCCCCCCCGGCCGATGATAGCCCGATTCCTGAACTTTCAAGATAGAGATCTGATTCTCAGGGAGCTGCGGAAAAAAGGTGAGATCAGATACGAGAATACGAAAGTTATGTTGTTTCCGGATTACTCGCAGGATGTCCAGATGCAGCGGCGTACCTTTGATCCCATCAAGGTGAAACTGCGTGCCCTGGGGATCCAATATATGCTGTTATTCCCGGCCAAACTCAAAGTTATCTACCAAGATCGTATGCATTTTTTTCAGACGCCGGAGGACGCATGGTCCTGGATTGAGGAGTGGCCCCAGCTGCGCGGTGTGCCGTCCTCTCCTGCTTCCCTGTCCGCTCCTAAGCAATCAGATGCAGGCTGGACGAAGCCTCCGACACAGAGGAGGAGACGAAGGATCAAGCGTCTGACATCGGTTGGGAACACACCGGGAAGGTCCCTGAGGTCAAGGAATCACAAGGCCACCGTGTCGGACTCAGATGATGACACAGCTCTGGAATGTGCCTCACGGACTTCTTTGAGATCCAGTGTCCATGGAGACTCTGAACACTCGGAGAACCTGGATTCCCGGACTTCGGATGCTGCACATCCTCTCCTGGAAACTATACATCATCTGGAGGCCTCGGGCACGGACCCCTTGAATGGGGAACCCCGTTCACTGTGTCTCTTGAGCAATGGCGAAAAGGAATGATTCACTGGGGCCAGACGCCCTCAGAGAGAATTTGTGTTGCCCCTGCGAGATAAAGGACATCTTGACCTTTTTGTTATATGTAAGGAAAGTATACAGTAGGTTGGATAATTTTGTAGTATTTGTTTTTTTAATTGAGTGGGTTGAAGGGGGGGTAGGGGGGGGCTACAGACCTCTGGGAGGTTTACCTGCTCCAGTGTTGTCCTGTTGGCAAGTTTGGGAGTAGTGGGGGTGTCTGTAGAGTGTGGGAAGGGAGGCTGGAACAACGTTATTTTTCGTTTTTGAGCACCGAAAGACGATAATCCGACCCTGAGGCCAATAGAACTCTACGAGAAAGCGGCCTAACAAGGGGAAGTATATTGTGAGTGCTTTTTGTACTTCTTCTGGTTTAGTCTATTTTAAGGGGAATAGGGGGGTTACGGGGGGGGGGGTGACAGACCTCTTGTAGAATACCTGGAGTGGTCATGTTGACGAATTGGGGCATGGTGCTGGTATTTGAAAAGAGTAGGGAGAGAGATGAGCCGTTATTACATGCTCACTGTGGGACATGGTTACTGTTGGGGTTGGGGTTTTTGATTTCTTTTGTTCGTTCTGTTTTATTTCTTGAGTGTGATACCAGGGAAAGAGGGAATGGGAGGGGGCGCCCCTTATGTGCGGGTAAGGGAACGTGTAACTTTACTGGGAGGCCACGATGACTGAAGAACGCTACATGGTCCTTACGTGGAATGTCAATGGCTTAGGCAACAAAATTAAGCGAGGTCTGGTCTCTGCCTACATTAAGCGACTTGCACCTGATATTGTACTTCTTCAAGAGACACATCTGATGGGGTCGAGCGTTCCCTTCTTGGCCAGAGGACACTACACCGTTCTGGGTCACGCGGGTTTCACTAAAGGCTCCAGAGGGGTGGCGATTCTTGTTAGAAAATCCCCCCCATTTCATGTCGCCCACAGGTGGATAGACCCGGATGGGACCTATGTGGCGGTGCAGGGCACCTGGAGACATAAGCAATTCTTCGTGGCCAGTGTATATGCTCCTCCACGATTACAGCAACGCACGCTAGATAAGCTAACATGGCTTCTCCTGCAATCTGGGCCTGGTATGCACCTCCTGGGGGGAGATTTCAACGACGTTCTTGAGCCAATGATGGATCGTACACAATCACGGTTAGGACACCATAATCCCTCAGCACTGGCACAATTCCAATACGCATTGGGGCTGAATGACTTATAACGAAGACACCACCCGAATCTTCGAGCCTACTCCTATTTTTCTGGGGCACACAGGGTATTCTCGAGGCTGGATTATCTCTTTGCACCTGCGGGGGAGGTCACTGGGGTGGACACAATAGAATACTTGGCCAGGGGCATTTCAGACCACTCCCCACTTTTGCTGACAATGGGAGGGAAAGCTGGCAGCCAGTTAACGATCTGGCGACTAAGCACCTGGGTCCTAAAAGATAAAAAGGTGGCGGCTGAGTTACGAGTGGAATCGGAACTGTACTTTAAAGAAAATAGTGGTTCAGTTCAATCGGCGGTCACCCTCTGGGAGGCCTACAAGGCGGTACTCCGAGACAGAGCACAGAATATTGTGGCCCATAAAAAGAAAAGGGAACTAAAGAGCTGGCGGCTTTGGAGGCCACTCTGCTGCATTTAGAAAGTAAAATTATTGATAATCCAGACGCCCATGAATTGGCCCAACTTGAAGTTACCAATTCGTTAGCGACCAATGCAGTCCGATCGCAACAGCTGACTGTCAGCAGGTATATACTACACCAACAGATATAGCAGGGGCATTTACTGAATACTACACAGCCAAAACACAGGTGAGGGCCACTGTGGTGGTTATCCACAAGCCTGGGAAACCACCTGAGGAGTGTGGATCCTACCGTCCCATATCCTTGCTTAATGTCGAAACTAAAATTCTGGCCACAGTACTTGCGACGCGTCTCCTGGCGGTCATTGGCCCCCTGGTCCATGGTGACCAATCTGGATTTATGCCAGGGCGGGCTACCCGCTTTAATCTGCGACGTGTGGCTAACTGCATTTGACACCATTCATTGGCACTTTATGTGGAGTGTTTTAGAGAAATTTGGTTTCGGCCCCGTGTTCAGGGAGTGGCTGGCTCTCCTATATAATGCACCTGAAGCTAGAGTGCGAGTTAATGGGGTATTCTCTTCTACCTGGGCTATCCAAAGCAGTACCAGGCAGGGCTGTCCCCTATCGCCCCTACTATTTGCACTTATTTTGGAACCCCTGGCCTGTATAGTTCGATCTACCCCGGGCTTAGGGGGCTTTCTTGACGACTTCGGCCACCTTACAGAGGAACGCATATCGTTGTATGCGGATGATATTCTGCTATATGTGACGGACCCAGCTGACACTCTCCCCAAACTTCTTCGGCTCTTTGAAGAATATGGTCGTCATGCGGGGTATAAGATTAACTGGAATAAGTCCACCTTGTACCCACTGACAGGGGTGGCAACACCTCAGTCTTATCCGAGTTGCCTGAAGGTGTCTCCGGAGGGGTTTCAATAACTGGGATTGTATATCACTACTCATACTCCGTCTTGTTTAGAGCACAATATTCTACGTATCCTTTCCAACTTTCAAGCAGACGTTAAGAGGTGGAGGAGACTCTCTTTGACGCTCATGGGGTGGGCGTCAATGTACAAAATTATCACTCTTCCGCAGCTGTTATACATTCTACAGAATATGTACTGCAAAATACCAGAAGCCGTATTTGCATCCCTTGACGGGGAACTCCGTACCCTCCTTTGGGATGGGGCCCACCCACGTATAGCTTTGCAAATGCTGCAACAGAAACCGTATAATGGGGACCTGGCCCTACCAGACATTAGGGCCTACTATAGGGCAGCACATGTTATTATAGTCAATGAATGGGGACACGCTGTGGGTGATCATCCTTACTTATCGGTTGGAGCGACTACAATTCCAAGATCATACATATTTACATTACCTGTATGGTGGGCCGGGTACAACCCGCCTTCTCCCTGCCACCCAACGGACAGTGGCGCCATGGAAACGCGCAGAGAAACTGATAAAATGGGACAGGAAACCCACTAGGCAGACTCCATTGTGGGAAGGGACCCGATTGAAGGAATTTGGGAAGCTGAGAGGTTTCCATAATTGGGACTTAATAGGAATCTCCAAAGTCATAGATGTCCTGGACAAGGGCAAATTGGCGCCATTCGCCTCCCTGCAGACCACTTACCAACTTCACTCAAACCAATATTATGCTTATCTCTGGTTTTGGCATGCCTGGCGAGCCAAAGGACTTGTGGAGGTGACGCTCCCGGAATACGCCCCTTTAGAGGGACGACTCCTCCAGGAAGAGATTTCTTGCAAGGCTATCTAATTAACCTCAAGCACACAAATTAACAATATTCCTGGTAACCTCGGCCCACTCAGGGTTAGTTGGGAACGTATTACCGGCCCTCTAGAAGACCTTGACTGGGAGGCTGCCCTTATGCATCCTTGTGAAGTGGCGATCAGGCTGTGACTGCGCCTTGTACAGTACAAAATCCTCCATAGGGCTTATTTTGATAGGGCGAGGCTGCACATGATTGGCAGAGCGGAGAACCCGGAATGCCTTCGATGTCATGCAGAGTGGGTGACATTCATACACACACTTTGGGAGTGTACTGAGATACAAATGTATTGGTCCACAGTGGTGCGGGAACTGAATGCCATATCGGGGGCTCACCTAGAGATGGAACCTTGCTTTATATTATTGGGGATCAACACGGAAGTGGATCTTCCACGATATAAACTTCTGGTCAATTTGGGACTGGTAGTTGCCAAAAGAGACATAGCTTGCTACTGGGGCGTTTCCCAAATCCCTACCATACAGGAATGGAAGAACTGCTTAAATTTGTATATGGTGGCGGAAAAAACAACTAATACAGCGAGGGGCAGTCCTCGAAAATATCGTAAAATATGGACTCCCTGGTTACGATATTATGGCTTGGATTTTGGATTGGGGGAGGAGGGATCGAGCCTGTCAGATGGGGAACCAGGACCTGCGCCTTGACGGTTCCAATGACTGCATTGTTGGCGGATATGTTACCAGTATTGAGAGATCTTCCAGTATATGTGCTTATGTAATAATACGTTGGAAGCCCTGTCCTTGCTTGGAGGGGGGGTTACGACCTATTCAATCTATCAGCGATTGTCAATGTAATATATTGCTGCCTGGTTACCTCGCACTCACGAGTTATGTATTTTTTGTTCAACTGCAAATAAAAATATTAAAAATATATATATATATATATATATATATATATCATAGGGTACCATATCCCAAACAATCCCACCAGAACAGCTGAAATGTTAACCAGGGAAAGGTCTCTTCGCACTTTGTGTGATGAAGAATGAGGTTTCAAAACCTTGTATAGCACTTCAACAACAGAGCATTCTGGGAGACAGTGTCCATTCAAAAGCAAGAAAAAGACAGTCACAAAACCAATTCAAATGAAGAGGAAAAGTAATGAAATTGTGATTCAAATATATATCCACAGAGGGATAAGGTATGCCTTTTTTAGCCAAATAAAAAATTCACGTGGTCCTCTCCGTGGAGTTGGGTCTGACAAATCTGAAGAGAAGTCATAAAATTCGACAAAATAGTCAGAGGCTGTTTGTACAAACATGGGACGCTCTTCAAGCTGTGTAGAACTGGTAGCTGACTCCAATGACAGAACATTGTAAACACCATCATTGTTTGCTAGTAGAGCTGAAATCTGTGTAGTAAACAATGATTGTATGGTATTTGCTGATGTAACTGGAAGTAGTGACACTTCAGTATAAGCTACCCCCAGCCGGGGAGAAGAAGCTTCATTTTTGGTCAAAGCTTGTAATGGAACTTTCTGTAAGGTAGTGAGAGGAGGCAGTTAACTAGCCAGGAGCCAACAAAGACTTCTATGTACAACCGGGTATTTGATGTGGTTTGATGAGATCGCCACATAATGTGGTTTGATGAGATCAATAGACACAAATTGCTTGTGTTTACTGCCGGCAAGGGGCGGTAAAAGTAGTTCTGGTAAATTCAACAGCCAGGACAGGCCCAGACACTCTGTAACACGGTCCAAACTCCTTCTTTTCACTTATTTTCTCCTGTACTAGATCCCCGATCCTTGGAATCCAACCACGAGTTGCCGGTGTTTCCTTCACATCACCAGTGGTGGAAAATTTCTGTTGTACATTGCTGTGAGCGTCTCTCAAGTCGTTCAGGTCCTGTAAAACATCCAAACATTCACCGATATCAAAAGGTGTTTCCGCTGCTACTGTACTGAGACTGTCAAGATCTGGAATCCACATTTTAACCACAAACAGGACTTCATGAGGAGTCCGACCACCCAAGGATCTTATAGGTAGATTGTTTAAGGCTCTCGGCAACCCATACAAGTGGTGGACCCAACTGCGACCCGAACCGAAGACTCTAGCTGTTAAAGACTGCTTTAAGTCATGGTTTTTCCTCTCCACTATGTTTCCCAAGTGAAGATAGGGGAAGGAGTACTGCACAGTCACACCCAATTTTCCAATGGTGTCTCTGTAAGAACTAGAGGCGAACGATGGACCCTAGTCCGAATATAATGTCGCTATTGCATATGTGCTGATCAAGACTTGCAAGTCTCTTATAACAGTTTGAGCGTCAGCCAATCACTTTGGCCATACCCATAGGAATCGAGAGCAGGAATCCACTGCTAACATGATGTATTTGTAAGAGCCATCTGAGTGTAAGGGTCCGCAATGGTCCTGATAAATACAAGCCAGAGGCTTGCCTGATATCAAGAGAGGTGCCTGTGGTGGGCAAGTTGTGGTGGACCCTTTTATCTGTTGGAAAATGTCACAATTAACAACATAGTCTTTAGTCTGTTTGTAAATACCTAGCCACCAGAAGTGTTGCTGTAATAATGACATTGTAGCCACCACCCCTGCATAAGAAGATACTAAACTCTCATGTGTTGCTAGGATCAGTCTTAACTTGCGATCTGGATTAGGTATTACTCTATTTCTTACTATGGGAATGTGATCAAATTGAATATTCTGTGCACTCAAATGATAGGAGTATTTTAGTGGGAAACCTTTTGGTAAGTGGGTGCCATTGCATTTAGCATTGACAGCAATCATGATGTCTCTATCTATTTTAGTAATGGAACGAGTTATTGCAGCGACTACAGCAGTTTGCACCTTTGCAGCCTCGTCAGCCATTGAAATCCCAAGAACGTGTATTCTTACAAACTGGTGGCTCAGTGTGTGTATGACATGAGCCTGTGACAAACTGTCTTTAGGTTAAGCCACCTGCCCAAAGCATCTTATGCTTGATTGTGTACCCTTCGTAATCTCTGAATCCATTCTAGCTCCAGTAGTGTAAATACTCATTGTAAAACTGGACACAATAATACGACTCACACACTATAAGTGTGGAAAACTCGGGATCTGTATTCTCAAGGGCCATAATTGGAGCTTTCAGTTCAGCCAGCTGTGCAGTGGCTGAAATTCTCCACCCCTTGTTTTACCCTTTACCGCTGCGCAAGCGGAAGAGTATTGGTATTTTGTCTCTACTGCAGGCTGGGCCAAACAATCAGTGTTGATAATAAAATCATACTGATCTAGAGGCATTATTTCATAGGCAGAGAATATGTCTGTTCATATTGAAATTTGTAGTGTAGAGTCAAATATGTAATATACATCTATTGCTGCAAGTGAGTTGGCCCACTCTATCCATCGTGGATGTAAAGCTTTTGCATTGGGAACACTGACCTTTGTAACAGCCTCTAAGCCTGGAATGGGAGTCACAACAATTATTAGTTTTCCCTGAGCCAATTATCTCTCTTTACTACAGCTGCCTGTACTGCTATCAAGATCCTTTCTGTCAGTACAAAACGCATTTCTATATAAATGAGATTTATATGCAATTGGTACAGTGTCTCCTTCATTGAATGTGACGTGTGTCCTGAGGTACCCGTAATTATACAGATCACTAAATGTTGACGTGTGTGCAAGTGTTTTGAAGCTGACATGTCAGCTGGTACTGAACATAACATCTGTGTGTGTTCAGATGTCCAGTGTGTGCTTGAAAAGTCTGGACGGATCAAGTCATAAAAGGGTTTTACCCCCTGTGCATAATTTGGTAAGTAGGTTCTGCCAAAATTTAGAAAACCCTATACTGATTAGAGTTTTTTCAATGTATATGGAGGTTGTAGAAGTGCACACAGTTTCCAGTTAACTGTTAGTTTTGGGTTTGGTTCGGCTGTCAGAAACGCTATATTAGTGTTTTGGCAGAATGGGGTGGTGGGGTGGGTGTCATGATTAGTGGAAACAGTGAAGTTTGGCACCAAGACATGGTGCTATTGGCTGTTGGTTGACCTGGGAATGCTACATGTGGGTTGTTATGTGGTGCACCCGCCAGAGCACAGAAGGTTACGAGTTGTGATGGGAGCAGCATAAAAGGAAGTACAAAATTATAAACTATCAATTATTGTTCAAATGTTTTTTAAAAGGACATCTATGCATACACACTTTATTTTTATTTTTTTTGGCATTTCAGTATTATCAAACTCATTTTATCTTAGGTATTTTGGATTTATTGATTCTTAGCTCAGTGCTAACTGAACATAGAGTATTTCATTATAAAGCATTTTTACAATGCTGATGCTATCATAAGTTTTCATTTGTATATCTATTTGCACTTTACGCTTTTGAACATACACTTTATTTTAGGTGCTTGTCATCTTTATTTTTCAAGTCCTAAGATTTGCGTTAAAATTGTTCACTTGCTATTTTGCACTACAATTCAGATATCTGTTTTATTTAAAGTCAGTCATCAAGGCTAATGCAACAGTTTTTAGACTGTTAGAGAATTTAAAGATTTTCACATTCAACGCCAAGGGCTTGAACAACAGAAGAAACACTCACTCTATTGAAGCATGGATCATTGCCAAGAATCTTAGGACTGATATATATACCTGGCAGCAAGAAAAGGAGGGCCGATGGGTCAACTGTGCTATTTTTCTATTCGATTGACCCTAATAATTTTTTACACGCCAATTGATGATAATCCAGATTCATTCATTTGCCTCTTCCAGTCACAGCCAGATCATTAAGGGAGGAGATTTTAATTTTCATCAGGGCCCAGAGCTAGATTTTACAATGCCAAATTGCAGACAGCACAAGCCAAAGATAGCTAGAGTATTGGTTACATACCAAAACGATCTGATGTTGATTGACCTTTGGAGAACTGCCTTTCTAATTAAGAAAGAACACACTTGTATTTCTGTCTGATTTAAAATAGTTAATTCAGCCACAGTCGGACCATGCCCGAAACCTCAGCATCGTACTTGACTCCTTCCTCTCAATGACCCGACAGGTCAGCGCTGTCGCCTCCACCTGCTACAACACCCTCCGCAATAACTTCAAATGGATCCCCCCGAATCAAGGAAGACCGTCACCCGCGCACTCATTACCAGCAGACTGGACTACGGAAACGCCCTCTACACTGGGATCAACAAGTCTCTGCTACGCAAACTGAAGACCATACAGAACACCGCAGCCAGACTCCTCCTCGGCATCCCTCAACACGAACACATCACCAAACACCTGCGTAACCTTCACTGGCTCCCTGTGGAGAAGTGAGTAACCTTCAAGACAGTCACCCATGCCTACAAATGCCTTCACAACACAGGACCTCAATATCTCAACGACAGAATCTTCTTCCATGTACCTAAGAAGAACCTCCGATCAGCCGACCTCGACGAACCCCAGCGCATCCACAGAGCAAGAAGAGGTGGAAGAACCTTCTCCTACATCACGACCAAGTCCTCGGCATCCCTCAACACGAACACATCACCAAACACTTGCGTAACCTTAACTGGATCCCCGTGGAGAAGTGAGTAACCTTCAAGACAGTCACCCATGCCTACAAATGCCTTCACAACACCGGACCTCAATATCTCAACGACAGAATCTCCTTCCATGTACCTAAGAAGAACCTCCGATCAGCCGACCTCGCCGAACCCCAACGCATCCACAGAGCAAGAAGAGGTGGAAGAACCTTCTCCTACATCACGACCAAGGCCTTGAACGAGCTGCCAATCAGCATCAGATGCGCCCCCACCCTGCACATCTTCAGGAAGACCCTCAAGACCTGGCTCTTCCCCTGACTGGAGCTATCCCCCCTTCCCCTGCGCCTTGAGACCCTCACGGGTGAGTAGCGCGCTTAAAATTTCCTGATAGTTTGATTGATTGACTCAGTGATTTTCACGAGACTTCTATAATTGGGTTTGAGCATTTGATTTTTTTTTCAAATTGTTTCTCTGATCATTCTGCTCTTCAGCTTCATGTCTCTAGTTTTAAAAGATCACAAAGCCCTAGGAGGTAGGTATTGAAGAAAATATGCCTAGAAAATAAAACTTGGGCTGAAGGTTTGAAATCAAAGATATATAATTTATTTTTTAATAAGAAATAAAGACAACGACGCAGTTGATATGATTTGGAATGCCCTAAAAGCACCTCTGCGAGTACAAATAATTTCCTATCATATAGCCTCTAGAAAATGTATCAATGTAGAAAAGCATGAGCTTGAAGTACAGGCTAGAAAATCATTTGATACATTTTTGATTCATTAACTGAAGGCAAATAAAATGGCTCTAGAAAACTGCAAATCTCATTTATATCGAGCTATGTAAACAATTCTACAAATCTCTAAAAGTTATACGAAGAGACTGATTATACAGGTAGATTTATGGCTTGGTAGAAACACAAAATTTGTAAAAGTGCCATCACTGCTGTAAAACATCCAAAATCTAGTGTGCACTTTACTACTCATTAGGAAATAAAAATAATCCTCTAGGAACACGTTAAACAGATCTGTAACTAAACTCAGGTAGTCCATATAAATAAATTAAAATTGTTCCTATTCCATGCATTACTCAAAAGAAAAGATTCTTTCTAAAGTAAGTGTTAGCTTAACCTGTAGTAAAGCATGTTGTACAGATAGATATCGTGCAGAATCTTTGAGGCATTTTTGAGCGTTTTAAATACTAATTTTTTTTAACTTGCTAATTTTATTTCTAGCCAGTTGTGCAATCCCTTCTTTATTCAAAAACAAGCATTTGCAATGCAATAGGTCTCGCATTTGCAAGAGTTTAAGCTATCTGCATTGTAAATGGAAATGCCTTTTATTTATGTTTTAAAAAGCAACACATAAATAAAAGACATTGTCGTTTACAATGCCAATAGCTCAAACTCTCCTAAATGCGAGACCTATTGCATTGCAAATGCTTGTTGTCATCTGAGCTGTAAATTCAGCCTGACCACGCTCACATACAACATTCAACTCACAGCAAGTAAACAATATCCAAGCTGCAGGCATTCCACACTTCGGCGGTTCATCAAGCTGCATTGTGGGAGTTGAAGTTTTGCCCTGAAACCATAACGATGGCTCTGGAACTAATGTGAGTCAAGTGTGGCCTCCACATTCAAAGGAGAGGCGGGACTATTTTAAGGACTCTGCAGCAGTTACCGCAGCAATTTCACGGCATATGAGAAAGGCATTAACCGGAACGCGTCATGCCATATAGTGAATAAAACTGCCTTCCTAATGTGGGAAAGTGGACATTATCGGAAAACCAGAGATCATTTAGCAGTTTACAAAGCATAACATTTTTATTTTGCTAATAGCCTCTCAATATATGAATGTTATTTTCTTTCCCTTGTATTAGACCCCGTTTTTTTGTTTTTTACACTTCGAGCCAGAATCCTCTAGGTAATCATCGCGCTGTGCAAGTATGCCCCCGACTGTGATTTTAAAATCAGCGATTTTAATACTTTTGAAAAATTTGTTGGCCGAATTCACACACCTGGTGTTATTTACTCCTATGCTGCCAAAATTTCCTTGGCAAAATGCTCCTCCGCTAACCCCCTGCTGGATTCTCTTAGCAAAACGCATTTTATAAGTTTGCCAGTCAGACTGACTGGCAAACCTGTAAAATGCGAGTTTGGCAAAGCAAAATGTTTGCATACATAATCTGTAGCAAAATTAAAATAGCAAAACATAACATTAAACACTCAAAACAACACGTGTCAAAAAAGTGCATCTTTTGTACATGTGCCACTTAAAAGCCTCTGCTTTAGCGAGTGCTACAACTGCTATTGTTGCAGTGTTTTACAAGCGCTTTGTGCGTGCTCTGATGCCCTGCCAGTGCATGTTCTTGGTGTTCTGCAGTGCACCATCACATGTGGCATAGAGTACTGTGTGCGGTCCTAGGATGTACAACATGGTGTATATTTGCAGGAAGTGGTTTTGTGCCTTCTTCTGAAACCTAAATGTTTTGTGTATTATCAACTCGCCGCAGCAGTTGTCCTCAGTATGCACAGTTTTTGTACGCACAGGCCACGGACAACTTCAGTAACTGTAACACATCGTATTTTTCAAGGAACAGGTCAACAGGTACCAGTTGCTGAGACAGTGAGTTGTAAGTACGTCTTACAGCCTGTAGAGCTGTCATGAGAAGATAAACCCCCTTACCAGCAATCAAAGCAGCTTGGATAGCTGTGCAGCCATCTCAAGTCAGCATTAAACGGGGCGCTTCGCTTTGCACTCTGGTACATGTAGTTTTGAGTTTGCAAAAAAAGCCGGTCAAGTGCTGGAGCGTGAGGGGAAACCTGAAGGGCAACTTGAGATTTCCTAATATTGTTGAAATGTAAGTTGTCAATGATGGCACATGACCCAGCTGCACAAACAGAACCTGTTAAAAATGCAGAGAACAGGAATGTGCAATGCAGTGTGAGGAGGTAAAAGACACACATCATCCGGCGAGCGTTGCTCAGTGCTGCAGCCTTGCTGAGAAGCCCTCCTGCAAACGGCTCACGACAAGAACATGAAAGGACTTCGAAGGGCCCCGAGAAGCTGGCAGCCTGGCCTGGTCTGTGCAGCACTTTCTTTAGTACATTTCAAATTCAATATACAACATTTCCATCAAGTGAAAGCCCTCGCAAGCAGCGCCTGCAGCGACCCTTCTGGTTCTTTCCATGGCAGCGCCGCTTCATTCATTCACAAGGAGTCACCAGACTCTAGGGCAGGGCCGGGGGTCGGGTGATGCCCACCCATCTTAGCTGCATGTCTGTGGGAGGGTACAGGGCTGCACTGGAGGATTCTGTGAGTAGAGCCCACCGGTCAGAGGCCCAACTAGAGCCAATTTCGGGGGGGGCTAAGCAAAAATTTCGGGGGGGGCTGAATCTTTAAACAGTAGGCAGAGTGGCGCTGATTTCGGGGGTGGGGGGGCTGAATCTAGGTAGAGTGGAGCTGCAGGGGCTCTTAGAAGGGGTGAAACAACAGTGAGGCCTCATTAACATGCAAATGGTCTTTTTAAAGACCTGTGAAGTGCTCGGGCGCGGCTTTGTGTCTGCCCGGGAAGCTGTCTCATCCCGGGCTGCCACACACGACTGGGGGGGGGGGGGGGGGGGGGGGGAGCTGAAGCCCTTTGAGTTCAATGGGTGTTGCGCGCCTGCCACCGGTCATGGCACAGAGGCATTCCTCTGTGTGCTGTGTGTTCTGCATGAACTGGTAACATTGAAATACAAGCATTTGCAATGCAATAGGTCTCGCAATTGCGATATTTTGAGCTATTGGCATTTTAAATAACAATGTCTTTTATTTATTTTTTTAAGAACCGGCAGTAATAAAAGGCATTGCCATTTACAATAGCAATGGGTCAAAGTTTCTAAAATGTGAGGCCTAGTGCATTGCAAATACTTGTTATAGACAGGAAACAGTCAAATTCATACAACTCTAGGAATTAAAATTGCGTGTTCAAAAAGAGGTACGTTCTGGTAATGTATGAACAAATATATGCACTGTTAATATGTAACAAATATATGCAAGGGTGTTAGCACATTCACTAATGTTCCTTCCCATGTAAACATAAAAATAAAAAAATATGCAGTGTCATTTTATTTTGCTCTCTCCCGCATCTCCATATTTCTGAAAAGCTGCAGAGTACACAGAAGGCTTTCCAACTCAGTGGGACAACAGGTATATACAGAAGGAGAGCGAGACAGAAAAATAGAAGGGAGAAAAGGAGAAAGGGACAGAGAAAATTAGAGAGAGTGAGGGAGTAACAGAGAGAGAGAGCATGTTTGTTAAAGAGAGTGCGTTTCAGAGAGAGAACAGGAGTGTGTGTCAGTGAGAAAAAGCAAGAACATGAAAATTCGAGTGCATGTATCAAGGAGAGAAAGAAAAGACAGAGTATCTGTCAGAGAGAAAAAGACAGAGTGAGAGTGAGGACGTGTGTGTGCGTTAGAGAGAAAGTTAGGTAAGAGAGAACGTAACAAAGATACACCGAGTCCCTGTGTTTGTGTATCAGAGAGAAAAAGCGACAGAGACAAGATAGAAAGGGAGGGTAAGGGGGAGAGAGAGAGAGAGACAGAAAAAGAGAGACAGGGAGAGAAAGAGACAGAAGCAGAGGGAGAGAAAGTGAGAGAAGGAATCGTATGTGAGCAGTGGCTCAAAAAAGGTTGTAATTATTTCGGAAGCTGGGCATTACCAGGGCGGCTGCTAATGAATTTCTGCTCCAGCAGCTGCAGAGTACACAGAAGGCTTTCCAACTCAGTGGGACAACAGGTATATACAGAAGGAGAGCGAGACAGAAAAATAGAAGGGAGAAAAGGAGAAAGGGGCAGAGAGAATTAGAAAGAGTGAGGGAGTAACAGAGAGAGAGAGCATGTTTGTTAAAGAGAGTGCGTTTCAGAGAGAGAACAGGAGTGTGTGTCAGTGAGAAAAAGCAAGAACGTGAAAATTTGAGTGCATGTATCAAGGAGAGAGAAAAGTCAGAGTATGTGTCAGAGAGAAAAAGACAGAAAGTGAGAGTGAGGATGTGTGTGTGCGTTAGAGAGAAAGATAGGTAAGAGAGAACGTAACAAAGATACACCGAGTCCCTGTGTTTGTGTATCAGAGAGAAAAAGCGACAGAGACAAGATAGAAAGGGAGGGTAAGGGAGAGGGAGAGGGAGAGAGACAGGAAAAGAGAGACAGGAAGAGAAAGGAAGAGAAAGAGACAAAAGCAGAGGGAGCGAAAGTGAGAGAAGGAATCGTATGTGAGCAGTGCCTCAAAAAGGGTTGTAATTATTTTCGGAAGCCGGACATTACTAGGGCGGCTGCTAATGAATTTCTGCTCCAGCGGCTGAAGTGAAGAGAGGTTAGAGGTAAGGGGAGTGTGGAGAGGGGAGAGCTGGGGGAGGAAGCGACAGGAGACGGGGGAGAGGGGACACCGAGCAGGAGGAAGGGAAGGCTAAGAAAGTGAGCTGGGTCAAGGAAGGGGGAGAAAAGGAGCGCTGGGAAGTGAAAAGACACGGAGTGGGGTTGATAGAGATGGGGGAAATCCCACTGTGTAGGGGTCAGAAGACAGACAAGACACGGCATGAGGGGTGGTGGAGAAACAAGCAGCAGCTGAGATCATCATAGATGCCGTGCGCGAGCAAAAGGAACGGGAAAGCATGCACTTCGCACATAAAATAAAACAAGCGCGCGTGGCGACTGGAATTTATTTCCAAATGAAATGCGCCCTGGCTTCGGAAAACGAGGGCGAGAGAGGCAGGGGAGTGAGAGTAGAGCAATATAAACAAGTGCGCGTGGCGACTTTAATTACAAACAGATGGCCCCTTTCTATAGGTCACTCCTAGAGCAGCGAATCGAGCAGAGCATCAAAGGGCTGGGTGAGAAGGGAGGGGGGAATGGAAGGAGCAGAGGAGCAGAGCGGCTAAAGTGAAAGAAAGCTAGAAGGGAGGGGGGAGTGGGAGCAGCTGTGCACGTGCATGTGATCGTGCACTCAAGGTTTAGGCCAGCCAAAACTGTGGGTAGCACTTTGAAAATCCCACATATAAAATGTCTCTTCGAGCCTTTGGCTCGCGAGACCTAACAGAGTTGTAGTCAATTTTTAAAAAGAGGCCAAGAATCCTGAAGACCCGCACGTATTTTGCCCGATTTAACCCTTAAATTCGGACTATAAGATTTTACTGAAATTAATAACAAATAGTGTCAATAAAGTAGCACACAAATTAATGATGCAACAATGTATGTGCAAATACTAATTAATCGAAGCACTTGCAATTTTTACTATAAATCAAATTCCAGCTATGGATTTTCCATTGGATGCTGAGAAAGCCATTGACCTTGTGGCCTGGGAGTGCCTTTTTAATATTTTAGAAAAAAAATGGTTTCCACCCCCGCTCAAAGCTGTCATACATAATCTTTATAAAGGGCCAATGCCCAGATAAACTTTAAATGTATCTTAGAGAGGTACTTTCAAAGATCAGCACAGTACTACATGGGCTGTCCTCGCGCTTATTTTATTTGCTTTTTTTATAGAGTCGCACGCTATAGCCATCATAAGGGACAATATCATCCCCTTTTTTCCAGATGTGTATACAGAAATATAAGAGAGTACACTGAGAGCGTTTCTGCTTTTCAAACGTTGGGAGGCTATAAAGTTATTAAACCTAAAACAGAAGTTATGCTATGAAACTGCCCCTGCCCCATAAACTTATAACTGGAGCTGCGAGGGTGCCATCATGATCAACCCAAAGACTATTTGGGGGTCAATTTTCAACTAAAGTAGATAATCTTTATTATGCAAATCACTTAATCTCTCTGTGCCTACCAAAAAATGTATTTGTCCTCATGTAATGCAACTGGTGCTATGTAAAGCGCTCTGATACCCCCGATTCGGGTCAAGTTCGTGCTATATTAAACTCTGTTAAAAAAAAATTAAAATATAACCTATCTTTAGTGCATGTAAAACGTCATCATCAAAATCAAAGTTTCTGTCTCTTTCACTTCTTGGCAGAGTAGCTTTAATCAAAATGGCAATTTTACTCTTATTTCATTTTCATTTTGCAGCTGTATGGAGCAGGCACTGGCAATGCCATAGGCTGCTTTCAGAACCTGGAGTCAAAGAGCTCACCAACGGAATCTATGCAACACCTATGTGACGAGTGCGCCAAGAACAAAGTTACGAAGCGCTGTACAATAACTGACGGTGATGGGACTTCAATGACAGTGAAGAAAAGACCAATGATTCCAATGATGGAAATTATCCTGCAACACATGGATGGTGTGTGCAGAGGATGGACTTACTAGGAAAATATACAAAGCCTATAGGTTACCGGTGAGAAAATGGTGGAAGAAGACAGCTGGTCGTGTGGTGCCTGTCTTGGATTACGCTGAGAGAAGCGCTGAAGGCGAAGACTGAAGTTTGAGAACCTTGCATAAGCCTCATTACACTGGGCGAGCAAGCAGTACATTTCTTAGGGTTCTCCTTGCAAATTGGATTGTTGCATTTTTATGCTCCGAGTCCAACTGAGGGTAAATGTGTTTTTTCCAAAAGTGAAGCAGATGGGTAGGGTAAGTACTAAAGACACTCCTTAAGGGCAGAAGCACGAATTGTGCCACCCCACGGAATCCCCTCAACAAGCACATTCAGGGCTGCTATCGCAGGCAGCGTGTCTTGGTGCAGACAAAAGTGAAAATACGACATGTCACACATCCCAGTGTGCCATGTCCCCTAACACTGCATGTGATATTTGTAAGTCAGCCCTACAGCAAGCCTGTCAGCCAGAAGGCAGGGTGTTGAATATTACATGTGAGGGTATACCGGCATGAGCAGACATGCCCCTGTGCTGGTCAGTCCTATTACTGTCAGTACAGGTGACCAGGGAAGCCCTTTAAGACCAGGGAAGCCCTTTTAAAACATGTGCCTGACGCTGGTGAAAACAAGTTCCCAAGCTACAAGATGGCTTCACTGAAAATAGGGATGTCTGGTATCAAACATCTCGTATTGGTAAACCCGCACTGAAGGCAGTGTTGGATTTACTAATACATGTACCCAGAGAGCACCTTAGAGGTGACCCTTGAAATTGTACCAGCCTCTGGTGTCCTTGCCGACTAGTTTCTGCCAGCCTGTCACCAGAGACGCTGTTCTGACCTCCTAGGGTGAGAGCCTCTGCTCTCAGGATACCCAAAACAAAAGCCTGTCTAGGAAGAAGGTGTAACACCCCCTCCCACAGGATAACCTGCTGGTTAGCCTTTCTTGGGCGGCAATCCTCAAAAGGCTGCCACCTTTGAAATGCGAATGTAGCTCCCCCTCACAAGAGAGGAAGCTGACCCTTTTGTCCAGGACCCCCTCTGCACCTGGACAGGCGGGAGATTGGCTAGTCCGGTAGGTATGCCACCTCCAGGCTAGTACCACCCCATAGGTGGGCTACTGTGAGGTGGATCGATGGCTCAGAAGTAGCCATCTTTGTGATGGCATACTTAGGAATTCTGGGGCATGGTTATGCCCACTTCCTACAGGAAATGGTCATTTAGGGCGCATAGTGATACCAAAGGTCAGTAACCCATTGGCTACTACCCTACCCTCCCCTGACGACCCTAAATTCAGTATTTAGCAGAGTCCCTGGCACAAGAGAAGCAGATTCTGATAATCTAAGAAGAGAGAGGACACCGAAGTACTGCAAAGGCAGAGGAGAAAAGTAGCAGCTTATCTGGTTCCAACCCCGCTGGCCTGTCTGCATCCCTCGTTGAAAAACTACACAAAGTCGAATCTTCCTGCAGCTGCTGGCTTCAAGAACCTGGGTGGACTGCCTACCTTCAAAAATGACTCAAGACCTACCGCAAACAGCAGACCTGTTCTGAAGAAACTCCAAAGGAGAAGACTCGGAGGCCTCCGGAACTGCCAAAACCCAACACCCGAAGCCACTACTGTACCCGTTGCCTCTGGACTGAGTTGAAATGGGCGATCGGTGTCAACAAGGACCCCAGCCCTCGAATCCATTGTGGTTTCACCCCTCCTGGAATCCCTAACATCGCATGCAGATTTTGCATGCAGGACACCTCAACTGCGACTGCTTGGTAAGAACAAAACAGATGCCTAAGGACACCCCTATACCTGTCACCCCTGGGCCATGGAGAAGAAGACCAAAGGTGTCCCTCCATCCCCAAGCATCGCAAGTCTTGAACCTCCTTTCTGGCTCAGCCAGATTGGCCTCCTGTCCTGATCCTGCAGCCTCTTTCTGCAGTGACCGATCTACATTGAAATACATTGGTTCCCTGACGCTGTTTTGCACCCTGCACCCAGCCGCCCTGTGCCGCTCATGGTGTACTGCTGATGCTGCCTTGGACCTTGCCCACCACTCTCCTTAAATCCTGGAGATTGGTCTTGTAAGTTGCTGTGCGAAACCTGTTTAATGAACTTGTTCTTCCTTCCATAGGATAATATTGCAGAACTCGACCACACTAACCCCTAGTAGAGCACTTTGGGATAGCAAGCCCCTGTCCACTCATAAGGAAACCCCTGAACCTTTTACACAGTATATCAGATTCTTGATATGTTACATAAAGAACCAGCTTCCATACAGTGATGGATTAGTATAGGGAAATATAAGCTGTAATGGGGAACCTGTCTACTTCCTGCACTAGACGTTGTAACGGGGATCTGTGCAGTGGACTGGAATAGTCCGTAAGCCGCTGGGCATGACCAGAGGGTTCTTTCCGCCAGTGATGGAGAGGTTGAAGCCATCTGGGCGAAAGGTGGATTGAAGGAGATCGCTGTCTCCTTGGAGAGCCTCTTGGAGATGTTCTTGGATGATCAGGTGAATTAGCAGAAGAGCTGCGTGACATCGAGAGCATCTGGGGGAGCTCCTAATAGAATGAGAGGACTCTCTGCGACTTCTGGTGCGTGATCGGCGTCTTGATGAACGATGCGACGTCGATGGAGAGTGTCTTGACATCGACTGACTCTGCGTCACCATCACTGGTGAATCCTTAGAGCGTGATCTTTTCCTCAACGTCGACCTCTCCGTGTGCTTCGACGTTGTATGATGTGACGTCAAACACCTGGAGTCAACAGACTTCGCCTTCGACGTTGAGCGTGCAGGAGACCCCAGCGAAGTACGAAGCAACGGAGAAATCCTTCTCGACATCATGTCTTGATACCTTTCAGATCTCTCTCTCGACGCTGATCATCTACTGGAAGCCAGCGGAGTCGAGATCGGGGCACTTCTTGCCGTCGATGGAGACCGCCGTCTCGACGTTGAACGACGCCTAGTGAATTTTACCCTAGGTTTTGATGACAAATCTTTCTTCGTCGTCGGTGAAGATCGAGCCCTCGCATGGATGACGACAACGGAGGCGATGAGTGTCTTGCCTCTGGTGACGAGGCACATCTCGACTTTGACCGCTGCCTGGTTGACGGCAACGGAGACACCTGCTTCGATGCCGATCGCCGGTGACCCCGCGACGGCAGGCATGTCTCGATGTCGAACGCCCACCTGACGGCAACGACGGAGATCTATCCCTCGACGTTGGGCGAGCCCGCACCAACGGAAAGCGACTCCTCGACACCGATCGTCGCCGGGTTGATGACGGCGGAGGATCCGACATACCTGTAGTCTTCTTCGACGACCGGTGTTCTCTAGACGGCGAGACCCCCCGTCCATGGTCTTCTCGTCGTCGTTTTAGCTGCCGATGAAGGTATTTGTGGCGCCGAGCCCGACGCCGATGGAAAGCAGACTGGAACCTTACTTCTAGATGGAGTTGTAGCTCTCTCTTTCCTCTTCTTCATCGGAGACCTGCCTCTTGAAGGTGTTTTCCCCTTCTCAGCCAGCCCATAGAGGCGAATCCTCTCCCTGTCCTTCAGTTCTTTTAGACAGCGACTGGCAATGCGGACAGGTCTTGGGGACATGATCAGAAGGAAGGCAGAGAATACAGACAGGGTGTAAGTCTGTTTTAGCCTTCTTCTTGCCACAGGAAGGGCAAGAGTCAAAGAGAGAGGGCATTTTTGACTGGAAAATTATGCTCAACTCTCTCAAAAATAGTAGAAAAGTACTTCAACAACAAAAAAAGTTGAAGTAAAATGTTCTTGACAAAAAATAAGAAGTAATTTCTCACAGAAATCAGAAAAAACTGAAGTAGCCGAAAAGAACACCTGACCTAACTGTCACCCCTGAGGCATGATGGAAAGCTAGGGGTCATGGCTGCCTTAAAGGCACAGTGCCAGTTTATTCTGTGTGTTTCTGTGGGTTAGCTTTTCATCTTTCTACACTGATGTTTCTGCAATGCAGCCTATGTGCTGGCAATGCTTTTTTTCATTCCTCTTTGCAGGATTATGATTTCTGCTGTGCATTAAATCAGTTTTCAAATGTGTTTCTTTCTCCCAGCTTTATTGAAATTGTATTTATATGCAAGGGAAATTCTTACAACATTGCTCAGCGTTGTGTGGTATAAGGAAGGTTGCATTGTATGTTTACTGTTATATATATATATATGGATATATATATAGAGCTACATAGGTTTCCACATATATGTTTTATATGTTTCCGGGGTCCCGCGCATGGGCGGGAATATTCATGTGCTTATGACTTTGATCAGGATCCCCTGGAAGAGAAGCATAAGTGAGATAATAGAGCCTTGATGGACCCCTGCTTTTGTAAAGTACTGTTTGGATGGGAAAGGGGAGTATGGATGACACTTGTCCTGTTTTGAAGGTATGGTGTTATTTTATTTTTTTTATTTTTATTTATTCATAAGGTTAATATAGCGCTAGCTAGAGCCGAGGGGATCTGAGTGCTTTACAGAATCAAGAGCAATTCCAGTAATCCAGTCACTATATGTATGACACGAAACATTCTTAGGTTCAAGTATAAACAACAATAAATACACATAAAAATATTAGGCAATGCGGGTGGATTACAATATGTACACAGAACAGAAGGTCGGCCCTGAGGGCAGTTACTTTATTCATTTTTTTGGATCCTCAGGTGTGACATACCAACAAAGAATTATGATCAGGTATGATCAGTTTCTAGAGTCAAATGCCCAGAACCTGCTAGTTATTTTCTCCCCTGATACACCTTCTTTCAACCATTTTGAGAGGCTATGGGATCACCCCACCTTACCTCTCGATGGGATGAGGATGTCTTAAATCTTGGCCCTTTATATCGGAGTGGAGTGATGATTTTAACTGAAGCTTCCAGGTGCCGACTCTCTTTTTGGACCCATTTATACAGTCCAGTCTGCCTATATGTCTTGCTGACTTTAGCCACCCTGCGTAAGACGGAAGTGTGCTGGAAACCCAGTTAATGCAGATTTCCCTACGTGCTATTATTATCAGTGGAAGTAAAAGTTGCTCTTGCAGTTTCCTATTCCTCCCTTTAAAACCAACCCCCTCTAAGACCCCAAATGTAATTATTCCCTCTTTCATGAGAAGTGTTAGGACCTTACCCACATCTTGCCAGTAAGCTTGAATTCCTGGGCATTGCCAAAACATGTGCACGTCATCTGCTTTCTCCAGTTCACACTTCAGTCAACACTTAATTTTTTCTCCCATTTTATATAATCTCTTGGGGGACCAGTAAGCCCTGTGTAAAGTAAACAGATGGTTTCTTCTTAAAGGTTCATATCTAACAAAAGACCAAAGTGTAGTCATAGATACTTGCCAAAGAGATGCTATATCAGCTAGTGGTAGGACTTCTTTCCACTTTTCTTCCGGCAGCATATTGAAGCCATCTTCTTCTTAGACCAACATCCAAAACCATATGGTCACCTCCTTCTTTTGCAAGTTAGGGCCGCAGATTTTTTTCCTCCTAGTCGGTGGAGAGTCCTACATTCAATTGGTCTCGAACCCAGCTTACTAATTACAGATATTTAAACCTGGACAGCGCGTTGTTTGTTTTCTTTGCTAAGAAGTCCCATGAAATTGAATTAGCCTCATCCATCAGCTGTCCCCATTTCTCTATCCCCACGTCTATTAATGGGGTAGCTGGCGAGTCTAAAAAAACCACGGAGGAATTCCAGGGGATTTCCAAATTGGGGCCATTTGACTATAATAGGGTATGCCTAGGATTCTCCTAACCTGTGTCCATAGCTTACATGCTTCGTTTAACACTCTTAGCCGGAACTTTTTAAAGAATTTTGTGTGACCACATTTAAAAAGGAAATAACTTCCTTGTTCTGCCAGATCATTAGTTAAGGCTCCTTAGCAAGGCCACACGTGTTGGTAGTTCTTCGTTAGCAAGATTCTAAAGTTTTTCAATTGAAAGGCCCAACAATACAATTGAAAATCTGGGAAGGCTACTCCACCATCCACTTTTTTTCTTGCGTAGCTTCTTCCAAGCTATTCTTATACCTTTGTAGAGCATATATAATATTGCTCAATTCCCCCTGTACTTTCTTGAACCACTTAGCCTGGAAGTGTAAAGGTAACGCGTTAAATATGGAAGTGAACTTTGGAAAGATCATCATTTTGATTAGGTTAGTTCTACCTATGATGGTCAAGGGGAGATGAGACCAAAGTTGTAATAACCTCTTAGTTTCCTTCATAACATTTGCGCAGTTTGTCTGAACCATATCTCCTAAATATTTTGCCACCTGGACTCCTAAGTACCTGATTACTTTTTTTCATTTTTTTCCAGGGTACATTCCAGGCCATTATCTAAATCTTTCAACGTGTGCAAAATAATAGGGTAGGCACCTATAAGATCATTTCTATAAATCAATAAATCATCCGCATAGAGGGCCTCTTTCTTAACCCAATCTTACTATTGGAAAGGCTGGACTCCCTGCTCTCCCCTAATTCTTCTTGCCAAAGGCTCAATATATAGATTGAACAATAACAGGGATGGGGGTAGCCTTGCCGAGTACCTCTAGCTATCTTCAATTGGGTGGTAAGTGATCCGTTTACTAAAATCCTCGCTGAAGGGGATCTATATATATTTTGGATTGCTTGCTGAAACTTATTTCCTATCCCATTGAGTCTTAGGACTGCATGTAGAAAGGGCCAGCTCACCCTATCAAACGCCTTGGCAGCGTCCACTGTCAGGATAGGGAAGATCTTTATCTATGGCCAAATCGATAGCACACACCAAATCATGAACAAGGTTGTGTAACTGTCTATTTTTCAAAAACCCTTTTTGAGATATGTGGGTTTGCTCTCCCATTACTCTTTACAACTTTTTGGCCATAATGCTTGAGTATAACTTATAATCATAACTAAGCAGAGATATTGGCCTCTATGGCTCACATTTTTTCGGATTTTTCTTTCAGGTACGGGGACTTCATCTATATATGTAGTATTGAATAAAGTGGTCAGTACAGGAGAAATTTCCTCCGGTAAAACTTTATATAGTTCACTCGGAATTCCGTCTGGCCCTGGGTCTTTCCCCTTTTTTAAACGCTTAATTGCATTAAAGATTTCTCCAGTACTTATTTGTTTATTAAGATATTCCTCTTTGTGTTGTGCAAGTTTTCAAGGGGGATCAAATCGCAACCAGTTGTTAATCTGCTCGTCTGTCGCTAAACAGTCTTCCCTGTGTAGATTTTGAAAAAAGACAATAAACGTCTTCCAAAATTCCCTGATCATTTTGTCATCTTTCCCCAGTATCTTCCAATACTACTTCTTTAATTGAGTTTCTAACCAGATCACTCCTTGCCTTCCAGGCCAGTAATTTCCCACAGCCTTCACCATATTCATAGTGTGCGAGCTGACTAGCATTAAAACTGAGGAACATGACGGCTGGCTAAGGAGTGGCCCGTAAGCGACTCGCCTCTCCGGAGGGCTTGCCGCGTCGGGCCACGTCAAAATCGAGGACTTCCTTCACTCGGGGATCTCGTGTTGGTTTCTCGCTTCATAGAGAAGAGGGTGGAGAACACCAGCGAAACTGCACAGCTTAGGCACTCTTGAGACACGGTCAGTCACTCACGGGAGCCTGTGGTTTCTGGCCGCTCTGCAGCTAAGCTGGGATCGGCGGGCTGCAGCGCGGATTCAGCTCCGGGTGCAGGCGGCGGTGTCAGCACAAGCGTTCACCCGTGGCCTGCAGCACAATTAATATCGGTGGATCTCCATAGCTCTCCCCAACACCTGAGCCCTAAAAGGACACCCCCGCTGGGAGGGAAAGGGAAAGCGCTGGGGAAGTCCCTTTATACTTTAAAAAAGACTCTGAATAAGACAGAAAGCACTGAGGCTGCACTAACTACAGAGACAAGACCACAAGGTATTATTCGATACACATTAAGAAACTCTCGAATTGACTTTGCCATTGTACAGTCTAAGGGGGAGGCTTTGAGAAGGGTGAGTGGGTCTCCCCCAATAATTATTCCTACGACACAGGCTCCCGTACTGGTGATAGACCAGCCTACCAAAGATTTTCTCCCTGAATTCACATCTAAGAAAAAAACATCTAAGAAAAAAAGTGGGGGTAAGCCTGCAAATACACTAGATTCTTTGGGGGAAAAAAAAAAATCAGAATTACACCTTCATTTAGGTCCTTTTCTAAGGTACAGGGAGGTGAAAAAAATATACCCACCATTCGGGTTAGAAGCTCAGGCCCCTTACAGAGTACTGATAGTATGATAGCACATAATACTGATAGTATGGAGTCTCACCCAGTTGGAACAATTATGGAGTTGCCTTTGGTAAACAGTTTCCAGGCTTTAGCAGAAGATATAGTATGTCCCGAGACTACGACTGTACTAGAACTAGGGTTGACTTCACCCCTAATAGATGAGGGTATACAGCCGCACCCTAAGGTTCAGAAGAATATCCGGGGGCTGCTGCACACACTCTCAGAGGAGATTAAAAACAGATTCGCAATGTCCGAAGCAAATCAAGCAAAAATATGTGATGCCTGCAAAAGTCTTGAAAATAAATTACTGGACCAGTCTAAAAGAATCGGCAACCTGGGAGAATCTCTTGACACCATGAAAGAGGAAGTAGCGGGTAACAGTAAAGAAATTAAAAATCTCAAGCAGGGCGAGAAATTACTCCTGGAACAGATTGAAGCCTTAGAGAATAACTCCAGAAGGAATAATTTAAGAATCTTTAATATCCCTAAGGATAGAGAAGGAGGGAACCTGAAGGAATTAATCGTAATCTTGTTAAAAGAATGTATACCAACAGTCAGGGCGTTAGATCTTCAACAGGACATACAGCAAGTGCACAGGGATCCATTTAAAAGAAACCCTAACAGAGATAAACCCAGGAAGATACTCATAAACTTCAATACCAACTCAACTAAAGAGATTATTCTCTCTGAGGCGTTAAAAGCAGGTTCTTACTCTAAAGAAGAGTGGTCCTTCTGCATTCATTCAGATATAGCTAAGGAGACACAAAGTCGACAATGGGAGCTAGGTACACCTATACAAGAGCTAAAATTCTCAGCCACATTAGGAATAATGTGGAATAATAAGATGTACAATTTTAAGGAGCCTGCGGAAGTCCAAAATCTAATTGAGACTCAGCATTAGGGTAATGGTCCGCAGCCAAATTAGAGACATAGGGGGTCATTAGGATAGCGGACGGACTGGAGTCCATCAGCCATCCTGGTGGAGACCGGGACCGTCCGCAATCCATGCAGTGGTCCCGCACACCAAATCAGGATGCGACCATGGCGGTCGCATCCTGCCATTTAACATTGCGGCGGGTGCCGCCACGATGCCAAAAAGGCAGGATGTGTATTTCACTGCACTACGTGGCAGGCACCACATGGTGCCTGCCACGTATTATTATTTATTTATTTATGCATTTTTATAAAGTGCGGACTTTACCCAAAAGTGTCAGAGCGCTGTACAATGGAACCAGTTACGTTACATGAGAGAAATGTTACAAAATAGAACGTACAAAAATAGCAGGACAGAATCAAACACAGAAGGCAAGAGGAATACAATATCAAACACAGCAAGCAAGAAAATGTACACAAATAAATAAATATAACAAATTTACAATGACTAACGAACTTCCTGGCGGGGTCTGAGAATAAAGGAATTAGTTCTGAAAGTGTCTTTGGAATAGAAGAGATTTGAGGTCCGCTTTGAAGATCTGGATGGATTTGATGGCACGGAGCAAAGGAGGAAGCGAATTCCAGATTCTCACCGCATTACCTGAGAACGATTGAGCCATCAATTTTTCCCTTTTGAAGGAGGGGGGCTCAAGCAGGAACTTTTCCGCATTCCGAGAAGGTCTCAAGCCTCCGGACAATTTCGATTTATTCGCCAGATAGCAAGGGGAGGAAGAGTGCAAGGCTTTGTGGGTGATGCAAGCCGTTTTGTAAATAGCTCTAGCCTCGATGGGAAGCCATCGGAGAGAAGACAGGATAGGAGTGATGTGGTAACTTCGTTTGGATCCTGAAATGAAACGAGCTGCTGAATGGAGGACAGATTTAAGGGGGGAGAGGTGAGATTTGGACAGGCCAGTCAGAAGAGAATTACAATAATCCAGTCTAGAGTGAACTAGCGATTGGACCAAGGTTTTTAGGTCTTTCTCCGGGAAGAACCGACGACTCCCCCACAGAAGGCGCAGCTGATAAGGTGCGTTCTTGGCAATGGAGTTGATATGTGAGATTAGGTTGAGTCTTTTGTCAAGTATGACACCTGGGGATTTAGCGCAGTCGACAATGATGGGTTTACTGTTGAGTAAATTCAGCTGATTCATCCAGGTTTGAACAGGAGGCGGGGAGAGATAGGTAGAAAGGAGAAGGAATTCAGTTTTGGAGGGATTGAGAATAAGTTGGTGAACTAACATCCAGTTGTGAATAGAGTTGAGAGTAGAGTTGAGTAGTGAGAGATCTTGAGAGGAAGACACCTTGGGGTAGATTTGGGTGTCTTCTGCATAGAGATGGTAGAGGATTCCAGATTTGCTGAGGAGGTTCCCCAATGGTTCCAGATAGAGATTAAACAGAGTGGGTGCAAGGATGGAACCTTGAGGGACGCCTTGACCAATCACCAGTGGAGACGAGAGACTGTTCGCAATCTTGATCATTTGGGATCTGTCCGAGAGGAATGAGGCAAACCATTTAAGTACTGTGCCTTCCACGCCCATTCTCTGTTGAAGAGTGTTAAGGAGGGTGTTGTGATTAACAGTGTCAAAGGCTGCAGATAGGTCAAGAAGAATCAGAAGGCACGATTCCCCCGAATCGAGTATATGCAGCGCATCATCGATCACTCGCAGCAGGGCTGTTTCAGTGCTGCAATTTTGAATAAAGCCAGACTGGAACACGTCAAGGAGATTATTGTCCATAATGTGTTGGGAAAGTTGTTTTGAAACACATTTTTCTGTGATCTTAGAAAGAAAAGGGAGATTGGTGATGGGGCGGAAGTTATTGAGGTTGTTCGCATCTGCGGAGGTTTTTTTTTTTAGAAGGGGGTAACCTGTCCTATTTTGAGGACAGCTGGGAGGGATCCTTGACTGAGGAAGAGATTAACTAGCCTGGTCCAATAAGAGAGAGTATTGGTATAGAAATCAATGGCGATGACACTAGGTATGGTGTCAGAATAATGGTTGGAGGGTTTGGTTTGGAGGATGCATTTGAGGAGGTCATCTTCCGAGATGGCGGCAAAGTTCTGCCAAGTGACTAAGGATTTTCGCTCCTCAATAGGGGTGGGTGACCTGATCCACCAGTGATTTGACCTTTTCATCAAAGAATATAGCGAATTCAGTTGCTTTCTTTGAAGCATCCTCAGGTTTGATGGTTTGGGGAGAACAGTTTGGGTTTTTGATGAGGTCGAAAAGTTTTTTGGGTCTGTTTTTAGCTGAGTGGAGGAGGGATCTGAAATGTGATGCTTTTTCATGGAAGATCTGCTTGTGGTATTCGGATCTTGCTGAACGTAAAAGAGAGAGATTGGAGGTGGATGGAGATTGTCTCCAATGTTTCTCCAAGATTCTAAGGTTTTTCCTTTCGTCATAGAGAGCTTTATTGAACCAAGGTGCTGAGGGGGTGGGTCTTTTCCTTTTGCTTTGGAGTGGAGCGACATTGCCGATTTTGACTGCAAGGATTGAGAGGCAATGGGGAGTGAGATCGTTGACATCCGCGTTAGGGTCTAGACTAGGAAGTGAACGCATAGCAGAAGCACACAGAGTCTCAAGATCAATGTTTTTAGTGTTGCGGAACCAGGTAGAAGACCTTTTAGGTTGGCCGAGAGTTATAATGTGTGAGAGGTGAAAACGGAAGGGAATGAGGAAATGGTCTGACCAGTCTACATGGATAGGGGGGGCAATGGTAAGCCGGTCTGGTTTAGAAATAAGGTCCAGAATTGAGCCCTTGGCGTGTGTAGGTTCCGAGCAGTGTTGGACAAGATCGTTAGCTGAGAGAAAGGTTGCAAGCTTGTTGGCAGCCGAGTCTTCCATGGAGCCCCAGTGGAGATTGAAGTCACCTAGGGAGATCTGCCTGTCACTTTGTGAATATTGGTCGCTGATGAAGTCGGTGAGTTCCTCCATGAAGGAAGAGCAGTTACCAGGCGGGTGGTAGATGGCATGGAACCTGAAGGGTGAGCCGTGATGAACTTGAAGTTCTAGGGATAGGTATTCGTATGTGCGGAAGAAGATGGCGGGAAAGGCTTTAATTTGAAGGGAGTTTCTGAAGATAATCGCAACACCTGCCCCGATCTTGTCTGTTCTGTCGTTTCTGAGGATAGAGTAGTCGGTAGGTATCAGAAGATCAAACAAAGTGTGAGAGGAGTCATTAAACCAGGTCTCAGTGAGAAAGAGCATGTCGAGATTGTGGTGGGTAATAGTGTCAGAGATTTCCAGTTTGTGTTTGGTTGCAGATCTGCAGTTGTGGAGCATACAATGTAGCTCTGACGCAACTGTTTTGGTGATGGGAGTGTTTGGGCTGATAAGGGGGATAGGGATTAGATTATTGAATGAGGGTGCCCCTTGAGAGGGAGGCTGGTAAGTTCTGGCGAAAGAGATGGTCTGAATGGTGAATTGAGTAGAATTGTTAGGAGAGGAGAGTGGAGGGGGATTGACGTTGGTAGTCTTGTAGCTAGCCAGTAAGTTGGTGATGTATGTGGAGGACAGACTGTGGTTGGCTTTATTGGGGCGCGGGAGCAGGGAACTTCTCGGGAGGTTATTAGGTGAGGGAGATATCTTAGCACTTAAGAGTGAAATGGACGCTTCAAGCTGGGAAATGGAAGAGATGAGAGAATCAAGTTTAGTTTCCAGGGATAGGGGGGCTGAGCACGGAGTGTTGGGTGGCTCAATGGTTAAGGGAGGGAGTGGAGTAGGCGAAGGAGGACGGGGGATATGGGGGACCGGGGAGAGTGTTGGGGTGCGAGGGTCAAAGGTGGGGAGGGAGTGAAGTAGGCGAAGGAGGACAGGGGGATGAGGGGGACTGGGGAGAGTGTTGGGTGTAAGGGTCGAAGGTGGGGAAAGATGGTAGTAGAAAGGAGTGGATGGAGTTACAGTGATATTTTTTCTGGTGTTGAACAGAGATGAAGAATAGAGATCATAAGTAGGAGGAGAAAATTGAGAAGTAGAAAGGGAGGGCTAGAGGTGGAGGGGGAGAGGAGGGGGGTTAAGGGAAGGCCAGGGATAGGTAAGATGAGAGGAGAAGGGGCTGTACAGGGAGGGGAGGGAGGGAGGTCAATGGAAGGCCAGAGGAATGGGGAAAAGAGAGAGGGTGCAGGCCAGGTACCATGGGCTATGAAAGGTGAATGTAGGGGGACAGGCACCAGGCAGAGTGGGGGGGTAGGGCTAAATGGTAGTTGTGGGAGGAGTGAGGGACTGTGAGGTCAAAGGGAGGGAAGAGGGCGGAATTACCAAGAGGGGAAACAGGGTTGTGAAGCATAAGAGGAGAAAGGACTGTAAGGTCAGAGGGAGGGAAGTAGATGGAATTACAAAGAGGGGAGGCAGGGATGTGAGGCATAGGAGGGGGAGTGTAGGTTGTAGAGAGATGGAAGGTGTAAGAACAGAATTGAAGGTACGAGGGAAGGGAAGAGGAGAAAGGGGGGAGGGTAAGGCGTGTTGATCGGTAGTTCAGGTTGTAAGAAAGGTGGATGAAGTAGGGGGAAACGGGTAGGAATAGGGGGGTTAGGGGGCGGGAGATGGGATTGGGGAGATGCAGGGTGGGGAGGGGAGGCGGGAGGTAAAGCAGACGAGGTAAGGGGGGGATCAAGTTGGGAAGGGGGCAGAATGGGAGAGGAGGGAGCAGGAGAAGGGGGAGATAAAGGGTAGACCTGTGACTCCCGGGAGAGCGGTCTTAAGGAATGTATGGGGGTCAGGGGGGGAGAAAGGGAGAAAGAAGACAAGCTAGAAGAAGAAGAAGAAGAAGAAGAAGAAGAAGAAGAAGAATCGAGAGCGATTGTAGTCGCGGGGGTGGGACGAAGGGAGTGGAAGAGGTGGTCAAAGAGAGAGAGACAGGAGTCTGTAGCTTGGATAACGACAGTGCCATTATTATAAAGTGTAATGGTGAGAGAGCCATTAAAGCAAGCGGAGTGAGAAATTTTAAACCGCTTCCCATGTGTGAAAGAAGAGGAGGAGGAGACGTTGAAGGAATTGAAGACGCTGGAGGACCAGGAAGGGATGTCGTGAGTGAAGAAAATGAAGTCATTTTTTATCTTCCCTAGACGCCCATTATGGAGTTGGTCAACAAAGAGGGAATCTGGAAATTGTTCAATGGTGTTATGCTTGAACTTTTTTGCTGCTGCTTTGGACAGATTAGGGGGATAAATTACTTTGAAGCAGTTAATTCCAGACTTAATTCGAATGGAAGCCATGATAAGGGGATGAGGTGATGGTGTGGTGTGCGAGGTAGAAAAAGGGGCCACTAGGGTAGCGATAGCGCAAAGAAGTATAATAAGCAGGGGCGCATATTCCGGAAATCGAGTGAAAATAAACCAACGGGAGTGAGGTCAGATCAGGACCAAAAGGAGATACCTAACGAGGCTAAAAACAGGCAGGAAGGCAGAGGGGAGAAGCAGCATGTGAATATTTTAGGGGAAACCAGTGGCCAATGCACGAGTGTCATTCTTGGAGATCTCGATTATTTCAGTATTGTGGAATGAGGTGAGTTGTCACATCCGAGATAGCGGCCATAGTAAGAGGATAGACCATACCTCATTCTATTTCCATAAACCATTCTACAAGTAGGAAATAATGATGAATGAATGTTGCCCAATCCAAGATGGCCGCTATAGATTGACCATAGGTAATTCCTCTTTCTATTTCCTAAGACCACTTTGATATGCGTGTGTACCTCTTCAATTTCTAATAGTGGAAGAGGAGGCACAAAACGGGTTGCCCTATTCAAGATGGCCACCATAGATTGAAAGAACATGACTCTTTCTGTTTCCAAACCCACTAAGTCATGCATGCATACCTCTTCTATTTCTGAAAGTGGAAAGAGGAAGCACAAAATTGATGCCAGTCTGTGGTTGATATGGGAGAGGATTGCTTAGAACTCAGCCATTTTGATGGTGTCGAGATGTCGACACGGTTTTATTTTAACGAACTGCGCAGACTTAGATCAGCAGTGGAAGGGGGGACGCTCTGGCCTAAGGCTTATGGCTCAGAGCTTTCTCTGACAGCAGAACAAGCGCTTCTGTTACAGCGCGGTTCTCTAAAGATTTGAGGCAGGAGGCGAAGGGTAGGTGCTGTACCTTCTGAAGGCTTGACTCCCCTGCTTGCCGATCAGTGCGAGCGTCTGCATCGCGTCATGTCAATCAGGCGATCCAGGTCTCTCCCGTTTCATGGGAGGCCGTCGAGCTTGCCTTCGCCGCACTGGATCCTACTGCTCTGTCCGTTGGGTGTTCCCAGAATTTCCCGTTTCCTTTTGATCGTCGGGTTTGCTAGGAAGCCTGCACCGTCCCCAGCACATACGTCGCCGATCACTCTCCAGTCATGTTCTCAAAGCTGAGGGGCTCGCCGCAGGACAACCACCCTGACCCCACAGCTGAGCGCAGCGGTAGCTCGCGGTCAGAAACTCCTGCCGTAAGCATTGTATGTGCTCCGGGCTCCTTCAAGGGCGAGGGATCGCCGTAGTACAATCACCATGGCCCCACTGCTGTGCACTGCGGGAACTCACGATCCTTTGGACCTGCCGTGAGCAATCTATGCCCTCTGGGCTCCTTCTGTGCATACCCCGCAGGGGGGCGGCGGAAGCCTCTGTAACTCAGCTCCCAGGGCCATCGCTCTCACAAGGGGGGCCTGCAACGGGCCCCGTAACTAATCCCCAATAGCCTTTCCATGGCGGTATCGCCACCATGGAAAGGCCAGCGGTAGCCAGCATCCTGATTTGGTGGACGGTGTCTGCTAGGCACCGCCATCATTTTGGGCTATCTGGTCTGTCCACCATTTTGGGCATCTGGTCTGTCCACCAGGGAATCTGCGAGATTGCTGGTGGGGGTCCCTGGCGGACGGTCTTTGCGTCTGCCATGATCCGAGCGCGATTCCCTCCGTCATCGTAATGTGGCGTGGGGGAAGCGCTGGCTAGTGGTGACGGGCCTTCCACAATCGTAATAAGCCCCATAATATATAATCCAGAGAGGTGAGGGCTGAAGGGCATGATGAAGTGCCCAGCTTGGTTAAAGGGAGGGTTCCTCTGGGTGGGGGTGGGTGGGATTCAAGGGGGCTATGCACTTTACAGTTAATGTAAATATTACACTGGGAGGGTAGCAGTGGGAGAAAATGAAAAAGAAAATAAGGTCCTTATATGTGGCAGACAAAACTGAAATAGGAAGCGCTGGAGTTGGATAATCACAGTAGATAGCTGCTTCTAAAAAATTGCACAGCCGTAGGGTTTTAAGCTGGAACATAAATGGTTTAAGGGTACTAGGCAGAATTTATTTTTATTTAAAATATATTTTATTTGTCAAGATGCACATATATTGCAGGGCTCTGTACCCTCAGAGACATCTGCACAATCAAATTACAAGAGAATAATGACTTTGACATTTTCAATTGAAAGCAATAAATAAGTAACAATACAAAAATAGCTCCAACTCCCCCCCCCACCCCCCTATCGCACTATGCCCTCATAACCTGACCAAATCATTCGAATAGAACAGAGGGTCCACCCATCCGGGCACCCCCCCACACAGCACCTCCACACTCCTAGTATGTAAATATGAGTCATCCCAGATTGTGAGCCTCTGTTGCCGATACCGGTTCCAACATCAGGCCTCGATAATCCACCCATCGTTTCCAAATTTTGAAGTGTTGGTGCGGGCATCCCCTAGCAACGAAGATGGGTCGCTCTAGATCCATACAAAAGTCTAGGCCATTCTTCCATGCAGCCACGGAAGGGGCCTTCTGCGCCTTCCACGCCCTGGCTGTGTCCCCAATTTTTGAATGAATCAAATAATTATATCATAATGCTACAGGAGACACATTTGCAGCAGGTTGAGTGGGAAGGAATAATTAAGGGTCATAGATGGCTCAATCAGTACAAATCAAAATTGTAATGTGAAAGGCGTGGCAATTTTGATTAAAAAAAAAACTCAGGCCAACCAAATTAATAAATGTTATTACAGATCCCAAAGGGAGATGGTTAATTGCCAAAGTTAGAATTAATCTATGGTCCAAATATAGATGACCCATCCTCGCTTCAGGAGCTTTTTCAACAACTTTTAGACAATGAAAATCTCATCATAATGGCAGGAGATTTTATTGTATTACTAGACCCTGTATTAGAAAAATCACCCCCCTGGCCAATGCTCAATACACCTAAAAGGAGGGATTTTATTCAGAATATAATGACGAATTTAGGCTTGAAAGATCACTGGAGATATAAGGCGGGTAGGAATAAAGGTTACACATATCATAACATAAAATACAGTCATGCCTCCTGTATAGACTATTTTTTGATTGACACCAGATTAAGGAATAAAGTAACGGCATTCATCCATCAACTAGAACATTTATCAGACCACTCTGCAGTGAAACTAGAGCTATCCCAGGGATTGTGGTGCAATTATGTCCAGATGGACTTTGGATAGGTCCTACTAGAGGAACAGGAGATATTAAACGGAAGCAGGATATCAGAGACTAAATAGGGACTCTGCTCCCTTACGAATAATCTGGGACACTTACAAAACCTTCTTTTGAGGGAGATTAAATAATTATGCAGCGTACAGGCAGAGGGAAAATTATTATAAAATAAAGGGAACCGAAAATACAGCCCGGGATAAAGAACTGCATGAAGTGGTCAATCCTGATATAATAACAAAAATAGAAATGCAGGGGGAGGAGCCTAGCGCGCAACCAAGATGGCCGCGTAGGCACAGGGCTCCCGAGGGCCTCCGCAACCTCTCACGTCTATCATGAATAAATCCTGATTCTATCGACGGGCTTCTACAGGCGAACATAAGCGGAGGTGATACCCATTGTCCAAATTTAAATCGGACTTCAGGAACCGGGATAGCATTGGCTTCAAGTTGGCGGCCTACTCCTGGCCTTGCCCCGGACTCGAATTGGCGTGGTGTCCGGGCAGAAAGTGAACAGCAACGGCATGCAGGACCTGGGCTGGTGTGTACCCCGCACTTTCACCTTCGGTTTCGGGTCTCCTCGCTGAAACTGGCTGAGAGACCCTGGCTTGTCAATGGCACGTCAATAGTGGGAAGATTGGGAATCCTGACTGGATCTTGGACACTAGCCTGGCCTCCACTTCGTGATCGCCGGGGCTCATCAGATCGGCTATCCAGAGATTACTATTTGTGTTGGTGGACAACAACCTTAGAGGCCCTCAGACAATGGCAGCTAGATCGGACGTAGATAAACAAAAATCCAAGGCGACTAGGCGGGGAGGTTATACCCAAGCAAATAACATGGACCGCTATGCTCAGTCAAAAGGATCCCCTGGTGGACTGCATAAGTCACCGGAGAGATCCAAGGAGGACCCGGGATCGTCCACAGAATTAACATTGCAGGATGTCATGGGTGCCATCGACGAGATGAAAGCTGCGGTTAGTCAGCAATTCGACACCTTGGCCCATAAATTGGACACGGTTTTGATCGACGTTAATCTAGTCAGAGCGGACCTTTCAAAAACGAATGAAAAGGTCAAATCCTTCGATCTGAAAACGTCGAGCCTGACAACAGATGTGTCCGACCTGCAAACCGAGGTCCGTAATCAGCAGACATCCAATGATTTATTTGTCCGTCGGCTGGAGGACTTTGAAAGTAGGGCTCGGCGGAATAATGTGCGCATAACAGGGGTGCCGGAGAAATCGGAGGTTCCTGCGGCCGACCTCTTCGTGGAAGACCTCGTGATCAACCATCTTGCACCCAAAGGGTTGAGTAAATTTTTTGCGGTCGAGCGGGCCCATAGAGTTCCAGGTGGTAAGCCAAAAGCGGGCGATTCCCCACGGCCTATTATTGCCAGAATTTTCAATTTCAGGGACAGGGACGCTATCCTGCAGGCCTCGAGGGTGAGTGGGCCGACGAAGTTTGAGAACACTAATATAAGTTTCTACCCGGACTTCACACAATCGGTCCAAAAGCAGAGACAGGGATTCATGGGTGTTAAACGGCGCCTGAGGGACATGGAGCTGAAATATGCGATGCTCTTTCCGGCCAGGTTGCGTGTTGAGTTTGAGGATCGGTCACATTTCTTCGATCGGCCGGAGGTGGTTGGAGATTGGCTCGATACTTTGCCCCAGCGACGCAGTCGAGAGGAACAGACTGCGGAGAACGGAGGGGGCTTGACGGGGCAGGAGGTTCCCGGTGACTGAACATTGCGATGACACTTCAATACCTTGGTTCGATGTTTCTATTCAATGCCTTATTCTTACATGCCCGGGGGTTGTGGGGTGCTTAGTGAGGCTCTTTCCTCCTCTGGGGTTTCTTTTTGTAGATTAGTCAATGGTAGGGCGACAGGCATACTGCAAGTTGGGGGGGCTACATGGGCTCACGCAGGGGTGCAGGGAGGGGGGAGTTGTAACGGGAATGTTGGTGGGGAGGGGGGGGTTGGGGAATGTTTGAATGTTTTACAAGGCAACGTTACGCTATACGACTGGTGGTTGGGGTCGTGTTCTCTGGGGGGAGGGGGTTGTGCACGAGGCTGGGATGGGGGGTAGGGGATTGAGAGTACTCTCATGGAATGTGAATGGATTGGGGGACAGGATTAAACGGGGGGTAGTGCTGCAGTTTTTGAAACGGCTCTCGCCTGACATTGTCTTTCTGCAGGAAACGCATCTAATTGGGAATTCTTGCCATGCTATGAATAGGCGGGGATATCCTCTCGCTGTTCACTCCGGTTTCACTTCTGGCTCGAGGGGGGTGGGCATCTTGGTTAGAGCCTCTCTCCCGCTGGAGGTGGACGATATAATCCATGATGACAGAGGGCGGTATGCTGCACTCGTAGGACGGTGGGAGGGCAGAACTGTCTCGCTGGTTTCTGTGTATGTCCCACCAGGATTGCAGACTGTAACATTTGCTGATTTAGGGCGCATGGTCCTGGGACTCCCAGGGGGGGTTCTGGTGATGGGGGGCGATTTTAATTCTGTCGTATCCGGTAGAGCGGATCGTCACCCTCCCAGGGATCTCCCTGGGGCGCAGGCCTGGCTGAGTGGGTTTATAGATACCCTCAGACTTATAGACTGCTGGAGATTACTGCACCCGGGACAGGCGCAATACACTTTCCACTCAGGGGCTCATGGAAGTCTATCGAGACTTGATTATGTCCTTATGCCAGCGGCCCAAGCTGTGATGGGTAGGGAAGTAAGACATCTGGCCCGGGGTATTTCTGACCACCCCCCACTACTGTTGCACATGGAGGTCACCCCCGGGGCTGAGGGGAGGGTAGCGCCGATTAACCCTTGGTACCTGCGTAATCCTAAAATCCGGGCGGAACTGGTTAAGTCTCTCGAACACTATTTTAATGAAAATGTGGGGTCAGTATCATCTGCTGTCTCGTTGTGGGAAGCCTTCAAAACGGTGATCCGTGGGCAAGCCCTTTCCCTAATTTCCCACACTAAGAAAAGCAAGATTGAGGAGGTGGTTCGCCTTGAGAATGAAATAGCTGAGTTGGAAGGGGACCTGGAGCTGGGTGTTACGAATGATAAGTTGCATATTCTCAGTCTCAAGCAGCTTGACTATAGAGCGTCGGTCACCGATGCTGCCAAGGTGATGAGTAGAGAGCAACAAGGGCGCTTATATGATGTGGGGGATAAGGCTGGAAAGTTGATTGCATGGTTGGACAAGAAAGAGAGAGCGAGTCGAGTGGTGCCGGTCATTGAGAGAGCGGATGGCGCGTGTGTGACTGACCCTGTGGAAATTGTTGAATGTTTCGCGGATTATTTCCGCGAGGTATATTCTCCAGTCTCGGATCACTCTGAGGATGACTCTCATCTACTGCTGAGAGATATTGCGTTGCCGTCTTTGTCAGAGGAGGATAGGATACTGATGGACGCGACGTTGTCGCCTGATGAGATTGCTTTGGCCATTCGCTCGGTCGCTTCCGGCAAGGCCATGGGTCCTAATGGCCTTCCCATCGAACTGTATAAACTGCGTCCGGACAGGATGGCGCCTCATCTACGTGCAATGTTCCTTGAAGCACGAGAAGTGGGCTCCCTCCCCTATGATCAGCGTCTTGCCACAATAGTCGTGATTCACAAGGAGGGGAAGTCGCGGGATAGATGTATCTCTTATAGACCCATCTCACTGTTGAATGCGGAGCCCAAAATTCTAGCTAAGGTTCTAGCTAATCGTCTGATTAGGGTCGTTGGCGACTTGATCCATCCGGATCAGTCTGGTTTCATACCTCACCGTAACACGGCTCTGAACCTGAGGCATCTCCATGGAGTGCTCGCCAGAGCGGCGCACATACGTGAGCCGGCCATTTTGGCGTCTCTGGATGTGACAATGGCGTTTGACACTCTAGAATGGTCGTATCTTTGGGCGGCACTAGCGAAATTTGGTTTTGGCCCCGGGTTTATCGGTTGGGTGAAGTTGTTGTATGATGAACCATTGGCTCAGGTGGTAGTGAATGGCAGAGTGTCGACACCCTTTGTGTTGCGAAGAGGCACGCGGCAGGGTTGTCCGTTGTCGCCTCTTCTCTTCGCACTTGCCTTGGAGCCTCTGGCTGCCTGACTCCGATGGGAGCCCTCATTACGGGGCATTCGATGGACGCCTGAATTTGAGGACCGCATCTCTCTTTATGCGGATGACATTCTCCTGTACCTCACATCTCCCCGGCAGTCTTTACTTGTATTAGTCGATGTTCTAAACTAATTTGGTCGTAACTCCGGCTTGGTCATTAACTGGACTAAGTCATGCGTCTACGTTCTCTCGGGTGATGCTCCTCTCCTCCCGCGTGGCTGCCCTATCCAGATTTCGCAATCGGGGTTTAAATATTTGGGAGTCTTCATAACATTAGACCCTGTGGCCCGTTATGAGCGGAACTTGCTCCCCCCACTTCAGCGACTAAAGGCCGACGTTTTGGGTTGGCAGCAGCTTCCGCTTTCACCGCTCGGACGTGCGGCATTGTTTAAAATGATGTCACTACCACGATTCCTGTATGCACTACAATACACGCTTGACGTTATACCGGCCCGCTATTTCCGTGAGGTGGAGAGTTTGCAGAGGCAATTGTTCTGGGACGGGCGATCGCGAATCGCTCTCACAAAATTGACACTCCCTTGGTATGATGGGGGTATTGCACTCCCCGATATCAAGCGATATTATTGGGCGTCCCAACTGGCGGCGGTGAATCAAGGGAGGTACGGACCGGCCCCGAACCCGGCGTTTGCGATGGATAAAATGTTATTGCCTGGTGAGGATTACAATAGGGCACTTTATTCGAAGTCTCCCGGTGTGCAGTTGACAGGCCCAACAAAGATAGCAGTACGTGTGTGGCATGCTGCGAATGCTGCGATGGGATGGAAGGACCGCCTGACTCGAGCGACCCCGCTGTATGCTTCAGAAAGGCTGGGCTGTTTGTGGAAAACAAAAGGATTTGAGAAATGGGATATGATTGGCATATGTAAGGTGAGTGATTTTTGGGTGAAAGGGAAGTTTAAAACGTTTGACATGCTGAAAGTGGAATATAAGCTGAACGATAGGGAGTACTTCCGGTATGCTCAGGTCCGCCATGCGTTGTGTTCGGTTTTTCCTGATGCTACTGCTATCCCGGAATATTCCCCATTGGAGGACAGGGTGCTAGATGGCTACGTGCCTGACAGCACAATCTCCTTGATTTATAAAAAGCTTATAAACGACTGGGCGGACCTGTTGACCCACCTGAGGGAGGTCTGGGTAGCTGACAGTTTGGTATTAGACGATGAGGACTGGGTATCGGCGGTGGCCTCCCCGAGGGAAGTGGCAATTCCGGCTCGCCTTCAGCTCGTACAATTGAAGATACTCCATAGAGTGTATGTCACTGGACCCCGCCTGATGCGCATGGGTCTTTCCGTGGATGGTCTGTGTAAGCGTGGCTGTGGTTTGCTGGGTACTTTCCTTCACGTCATATGGGAATGTCCTGAGGTGGCTCGCTTTTGGAATCGGGTGCATGCGGTAATGGAAGAGGTCACACACGTCGCTCTGTTACCAGAAGCTAGAAGGTGTCTGCTGAACGTGTGGGAGCCGAATGATTATGATGTGGCACAGACGCAGTGGGCGACTTTGGGGAATATGGTGGCTAAACGCGACATCGCACAGTTATGGGGTTCTCAGCCACGATCTTGGTATGGAAGGAGAATATGGACTGGTACATGTTTAGAGAAAAGACGGTGTATGTGGCGAGAGGCAAGCCCAGGAAATGGTCTAAGGTGTGGGGTCCGTGGAATTCTTATCGCGGAGACATCTGCGCCCCTCCTCTGGCGATAGTATTGGATGTTCCTTTGTCCCCCTATCTGAACATTCCTTATTTGCTATGTCATGAGTATGTTACAGTTTGATTTTTTCTCCACTCCCGGGGCCACCCCCCTCCTCTGTCGCAGACCATTCATGATTACTGTATGAGGGGGACTTTCCTACCGCGGGGAGTACGTACTGATACTTATAATTCTTATTGCCTTGTTCGTGTGAAATGTTTATAAGTTTTAAATGAAAAGCTGAAACTGTCTTTATACTGGTTTTCGGATACAACTGCTGCCTTCACTCAGAGTGCGGATGGACTAACGGGATCTTTTGATTGACATGTCTGTATAACGATGAACTAACTCTTCTCGTACTACTTAGCGGCCGGCCCAAGTGGTTGTAGGCCCATGTCTGTAACTCTTTGAAGTCAAATAAAGGTTTCTTTAAAAAAAAAAAATAGAAATGCAGATGGATGAAGCTAAAAGAGAGCTAATAGAGCATCTGGAGGAGGTAATAAAAAAATGGAATGCTAGTCAACTCGCACACTATGAATATGCTGAGGGAAGTTATGGATTGAGAGCAAGTCGCAAATTTTGAGTCCAGCGAGAGAACGACTTTCTAGGCAAAAGAGGCAAACATAAGTTAACAGCCAGCTGTTCAACGGGGTCGAAGATAGACTAACAGAACCGAGTTCAAGAATAGATCAAGTGTTCCATTATTTGTTAAGAAGATGCCATGTCAGGTCTCTTTTGAAGCCAGTGAAGGAGGGGTTGCATTGTAGGTCCCTTGGGATAGAGTTCCATATGCTGGGAGCTCTACCTGAAAAAGAGTGAGTCTGGGTAGATTTCTTTTTTAGTTTTGGTGCAATGAGAAGAAGTGTGTTGGAGCTTCTCAATGATGTGGTTCTTCCTGCTTTTGTGAGTGTGTTACCTAAATAGTCAGGGATGTGTGAGTGAATGGCTTTGTGGGTGATACAGGCAGTCTTGTTTTCCACCTTCCTTCGATGGAAAGCCAGTTGAGGGTCTTAAGTGCAGGCGTGATGTGATCATACAGTTTAATATCTGTTGTGATCCTGGCTGCCATGTTTAGTACTGATCTGAGGGATGCGAGGGGCGATGTTGGGGTCCGTGTGAGGATCGCATTCCCGTAGTCAAGTTTGGCGAGGACCAGAGATTGAACGACCCATTGGAATTCATCCGAGGGAATGAATGGTTTGATTTTTTTAAGGTGTTTTAGTGTGGAAATCGCTCCTTTGGCTGAGTTGTGTATGTGATCCTTTATTGACAAGTCTTTATCCAGGGTGAAGCCTTCGGATTTAGCTGAATTGGAAAAGAGTGAAAGAACAATTTAGAGCCTTCAGGTCACTGATCCATTCTTTGATTGGAAGGTGGTTACTTTTGGGGGAGAACAGGATTATTTCTGTCTTGGTGGGGTTTAATTTTAGATTGTTAGAGTTAAACCACGATTTTATATTACTCGGTGTGTTGTTTAGATGCAGGAATGTCTCTGCGTGATATAATTTTGTAGTAGAGTTGAGTGTCGTCTGCATAGAGGTGAAATTTGATCCCTGCTTGCTTCAGGATAATAGTAAGGGGTTCCATGAAGCGATTCAACAGTGAAGGGGAGAGGACTGAGCCCTGGGGGGTGCCAAGAGAGACGGGTGTGGGTTTCAAGAGGCAAGACTGGATTCTGATTTGTTGTGATCGATGTTGAATGTAAGAAGTGAACCATTTTAAAACAGTGCCATTGATACTGGAGCGGATCTTCAAGGATTTCAGTAAGGCTGTGTGGTTCACAGTGTCAAAGGCTGCTGATAAGTCAAGTAGGAGAATTATGCATGCATCACCTTCATCTAAGGATCTATGGATGCCATCTGTGTTATTGAGCATGGCAGTTTCTGAACCCTGATTGGAAGGAGTCAGGTAGGTTGGAATCCTCTATATGCCGGTTGAGTTGTTGTAGGCTGCATTTTTGGCTAGGAACGGGAGGTTGGAGATAGGTCTGACGTTGTTGAGATCATTCGGGTCAGCCCTGGGATTTTTGGGAATGAGTGTGATTTGAGCTAGTTGGAAGGAATCTGGTACACAACCAGATGCGAGAGAAGAATTGATGATTTTTGTCCAACACAGGGCAATAATGTAGTTAAGGTTATTTACTATTTTAGCAGGGAGGGGATTTTTGGTGTGAGAAGTAGGTTTTAATTTTGCAATAATATTGAAAACTTAAAGTTCTGTCATGGGTTTGAAGACCGACCAATTGGCGTTGTTTTTCAATTGGATGTTGAAATGGCGGCTGTTAGTTCCATTTGGAGCCATTTGGTCATTGACGAGATCTGGAGGAATGACTGCGATGGAGTAGGGATTGTCAGAGCGGATTGATATTATTAGGGTTGGGGTTGTGAGTTCAAGGAAAGATTGCTCAATTTCAGTTATTTTGTCCGTGAAGAAATTGGCAATTTCTTCATATCGTTCATTTAAGGCTATTTCATGTGGGGAGGAAGAAGTGGTTTGTTGTTTGACAAAGTTAAAGAGTTCTCTGAGCCTGTTCTTTGCACGGTCAAGTTGGCTGCGGAAGAAGGTGGCTTTTTCTCTTAAGATGTGCTTCTTTTATGCCATCCTTGCAGTTCTGGGTAGAGTTAGATGTAATGACGATGGGTTTTGTCTCCAAGTCCTTTCAGCTTGTCTAAGATGTCTTCTTTCGTTATTGAGATCCGAGTTAAACCAAGATTTTGATTAGAATGATCTTAGATGTTTTAATTTGAGAGGAGCGACTTGGTCGAGAGCTTCTGTTATAGCAGTGTTGAAGTGGGAAGTGAGGTCATTTACGTTATGCGAGGGAGGGTGATGTTGTAGTTGTTCACAAGATTCGTAATTGGGACTTGTTTGAGGTTTCTGGTCCACTGTTTAGGTTTATTCGATGAGTCTAAGTGTGGTTTGATGAAGGTATCGATGTTGAACAGTATGAGATGGTGGTCTGACCAGTCTATAGGTAAGATGGCACTAAGAGAGACCAGTTTATTATTGGTGCTAATCGCGTCAAGCGTAGCGCCTTTGGTATGTGTTGGTTTATAACAGAGTTGATTTAGGTTGTTCATTTCTGGAAGGTTCATGAGGCGACTGACTGTGGAGTCTTCGGCGTTGTTCCAGTGTCCCCCAAAAAAACGTCCTTCGTGTCAATTAAGGAGAACAGAGGAACAAGTTACTTACCTTCGGTAACGCTTTTTCTGGTGGATACATTATCTGCCTGTGGATTCCTCACCTTGTGAATATCCCCTGCGCCAGCAACATTCGGAAACTTTTGTAGCAGTCCACGCCGATGAAGTCGAAGACGACGTCACAGAGACACGGCTCTGCTCGCGACTCCGTTGACGTCACCGGCTCCATAAGAAGACCTCGTCGGCGTGATGACGTCAGTTCTGCCCTTTTTTCTGTGCCTTCGAGGCACACGGACAGACTGACAACAATATATAAACAGTATACACAGTACATAATATACAAATCAACACACAGTGTGGAAAACAAATAGAAAGGCAAAAGAAATAACACAATGCCTTTGACAGTAACAAATACATTTTGAAACATCATTATTAGATACTTAGGTATACAAGGGTGGACAACGGGGAGGCGGGTGGGTCAGTGAGGAATCCACAGGCAGCTACTGTATCCACCAGAAAAAGCGTTACCGAAGGTAAGTAACTTGTTCTTCTGATGGATACATCTGCCAGTGGATTCCTCACCTTGTGAAAAGATTCCCACAGCAGTCCCACTCCCGGAGGAGGGTGTCCACCCTTCTATACCAGAAAGTCCTGAAGGACGGAATGAGCAAAGTGTCCGTCCCTCCTCACCTCGGTGTCTAAGCAGTAATGCTTTGCGAAAGTGTGAAGGGAGGCCCAAGTTGCCGCCCTACAAATGTCCTCCACAGGAACACCTCTAGACAAAGCAGAAGTGGAAGACTTAGCTCTAGTGGAATGAGCCCTTAAACCCTCTGGAGGTTCCTTACCAGCCAAAGAGTAGCATATCTTGATGCACAAGAAAATCCATCTGCAAAGGGTGCGCTTGTGCACCGCTCTGCCTTTCCTGCAGCCAACAAAGCCCACGAAGAGCTGGTCGTCAACTCCAAAGTCTTTTGTCCTGTCAAGGTAGAAGCTCACCGCCCTCTTAGGGTCCAAGCGGTGAAGTCTCTCCTCCTCCTTGGAAGGGTGAGGGGGAGGATAGAAGGTAGGAAGGGTAATGGACTGGCCCAGATGGGAAGGAGTTACCACCTTTGGCAGAAAAGCAGCCCAGGTCCTGAATACCAATCTTTCAGCATGAATGGTCAAGAATGGGGGGTTGAACTCAGAGCTTGAAGCTCACTTACCCTCCTTACCGAGGTGATCGCAATGAGAAATCTTGAAAGACCACAATCTCAATGGACACTTGTGCAAGAGCTCGAAGGGAGAACCCATAAGATAAGTTAAGACAAGGTTTAAGTCCCATTGAGGCACAATAAAAGGAGTAGGAGGAAACTTGTTTGTAAGGCCCTTTAGAAATCGTAAAACAATAGGTGATTTGAACAAAGACGGCTGATCTGGCAAACAAAGGAAAGCCGACAAAGCCGATAAGTATCCCTTTACAGTGGCCACAGCAAAGCCTTGCTGAGCAAGAGAAAGGGCAAACTGCAGAATGTCAGATAAACGAGCCCTCAAAGGATCAATTGACTTCTCTCCACACCAGAGAACAAATTTAGACCACCTATAGGAATAGATAGACTTGGTGGAGAGACGCCTGGCAGAAAAAATCACGTCCGCCACGTCAGACGGGAGAGAAAAAGAATTCAGGTTGCCCCGTTCAATCTCCAGGCATGAAGGTGTAAGCTCTGGAGGTGGGGGTGTAGAACCTGCCCCTGCGACTGCGAGAGGAGGTCTGCCCTGAGAGGGAGATGGAGCGGAGGGCACGAGAAGAGGTGGAGAAGATCTGTATACCACACCCTTCTTGGCCAATCCGGGGCGATCAAAATGACTTGGGCCCGGTCTTGGCGAATCTTCCTCAGAACCCGAGGAATCAAGGGTATGGGAGGAAACACGTAAAGGAGATGTGAGTCCCATCTCAACTGAAACGCGTCCCCCAAAGCTACCTGCATTGCATACTGGAGACTGCAGAATGCGGGAAGTGAGCGTTCTCGTGAGTGGCAAACAGGTCCACCCGAGGAGTTCCCCCACATCCGAAAGACGTGACGAACCACCTCCGGATGAAGCCTCCACTCGTGGTCGGCGGAGAACTGCCGACTGAGACTGTCTGCACGTACGTTCAGAACCCCGGCCTGATGATTTGCCATCAGACAAATCTGAGGATCCTGAGCCCAGGACCAGAGACGCAGAGCCTCTCTGCAGAGACAATGCGACCCCACTCCTCCCTGCTTGTTGACATACCACATCGCGGTAGTGTTGTCTGTCAGGACTTGAACCGACTGACCGCGAAGGGAAGAATGGAAGGCCTAGAGCACCAAATGTATCACCCGCAATTCCAGAAGGTTGATGTGAAGCAACCTTTCCTCTGGAGACCAAAGACCAGATCCCCCAGATGAGCACCCCACCCTAAAGTGGATGCATCCATTATTACTGTGGCCACCGATGGAGGTAGATGGAAGGGCTTTCCTTGAGACAGATTGCCCTCCACGCTCCACCAAGACAGATCCGCCGCAGCTTCTCTGGATATCCTCACAGACTCCCTGAGATCTCCTTTGTGCTGATACCACTGCCTGCTGAGGCACCACTGGAGCGCCCTCATGTGCCAGCGTGCATGCTTGACCAACAGAATGCAGGAAGCAAACAGACCGAGCAGGCGAAGGACCTTCAGGACTGGAACGACCGCTCCATTGTAAAATAAAGGAATCAATTCCTGTATGTCGAGAATCCTCTGTGGAGGTGGGAATTCCCGACACACAGTAGTGTCCAGTACCGCACCTATGAACAGGTTGCGCTGAGAGGGCACCTGGTGAGATTTGGGTACGTTTATCGAGAAACCCAATTTGTACAACAGCTGAGTTGTATCCTGCAGATGATGAAGCACCTTCTCTGGAGACTCCGCTTTGATCAGCCAGTCGTCCAGATAGGGGAAAACTGAAATCCCCGACCGTCTGAGATGGGCTGCCACCACTGCCATCACCTTCGTGAAGACTCGAGGTGCAGTAGTAAGACCAAACGGAAGGACCGCAAACTGATAATGTTGAGACCCTACCGTAAACCGGAGATACTTCCTGTGCGACTTCAGGATGGGGATGTGAAAATACGCATCCTGCAAGTCGACCGACACCATCCAGTCCTCCTGATTCAGCGCTTGAAGAACCTGCGCAAGGGTGAGCATCTTGAACTTCTCTTGCTTCAGATAAAAATTCAAGATCCTGAGGTCCAATATCGGACGCAATCTGCTGTCCTTTTTCGGAATCAGAAAATACCGGGAGTAGCATCCCTGACCCCACTCCTGCTCCGGAACCACCTCTATCGCACCTTTCTCTATTAACTTCTGGACTTCCTCCTGTAGGAGAAGACGTGGTTCTCTGAGCAAACCCCTTGACACGGAGGGTAATTTGGAGGGAATTCCCTAAAGGGAAGGGCATACCCATTTTCTACAAGACCTAGAACCCAAAGGTCTGTAGTAACCGATTCCCAATCTTGTAGAAAATGGGTAAGCCGGCCCCCCACAGGACCAACATGATCCAGAATGGTGGATCTAGGGCTGCTTTGCGGTGGTGGGAGGGGCTGAGGAAGAGGAAAAGGAGGAGGAGGAGGAGAGCTGCCGGCCACGAGTGCGACCCCTGATTCTGCCTCTGTACCCCTTATACAGAGTGCTCTGCTGCTGCTGTTGCCGCTGTGGCTGTCTGTGTGAACGAAAGGTAGACCTTCCGAAGCCCCTGTACCTCTTGAAAGAGCCTCTTGGCTGAGTTTGAAGGCCCAAAGATTTAGCCGTGGCCTTACTCTCCTTCAACCTTTCCAGCGCAGCATTGCTTTCTTGCCAAAAAGACCAGAGCCATCAAAAGGCAAGTCCAAGAGCGTTGACTGGACATCAGAGGAAAATTCCGATGATTTCAGCCACGCACCTCTCCTAGTGGCAACAGATGATCCAATGACTCTTGCCACAGAGTCAGCAGTGTCCAATCCACTCTGGATCACCTGACGCGCCGCCGCCTGGGCATCTGAAAGGATCTCATTAAAACCAACCCTATCCTCGTCTGATAGTTTCGGGGCTAGTTGTTTAGCTGAATCCATGAGAGCATGTACATAACGTCACAAGAGACAGGTAGCATTCGTTGATTTAAGAGCCATGCTGGCCGAAGAAAAGACCTTCTTGGCCGATTCATCCAGCTTTTTTGCTGCCCTATCACTTGGGACCTGGGGAAATGAACCCGATGATTTCCTCGAACATGCAGCCTGAACAACCAGACTCTCAGGAGACGGGTGAGATGTTAAAAATTCCGGGTCTCCCGGAGCTGTCCGATACCTCCTGGCGACAACTTTTGAAACTGCCGGACCAGAAAAGGGCTTACACCACACCTCGATCACTGGCTCTAAGATGGCATCGTTAAAAGGAAGCAGAGGTTCAGAAACAGCAGAAGGAGAGTGCAGAACTTCCGTCAAAATGTTCGGCTTGAACTCATCAGACGGCAGCTGCAGATCTAAAAGTTCAGCTGCTTTTCTTATAACGGCATGGTATGGCGCCACATCCTTCGAAGGGACATCAGAAGGAGGAGTAATCTCCCATTCGGGAGACAAGTCCAGGCCACTAGCCTCCTTCAACTCCTCAAAAACATCGCCCGATTCCATGAGTTCCCCTTTTTCTACCTCCTCCATAAGGTAACTTCGCTCATCCAGTATCCTCTGAGCCTCCCTCCTAGATCTAATTCTCATAACCAGCGTCGGCGGCGCCGTGATCGAATCCGACGGCGCCGGTGCTGGCATCGAACGTGGATCCACAGGAGCAGCCGGCGTCGAGCGAGGTCGAGTCGGCGCCGGTGAAGAAGGGAGCGGCGTCGAAGCCCTCTGCGCCGATAGACGCCAAGACGGTGTCGCTGGAAAAAATGGCATAAAGGGAGCCTGAGGATAGGCTTGAGGAACTCCCAAACTAAACGCCATAGGACCCATAGGACCCGAAGGTGCACCAGAGGGGTACATGGCTCTGGAGAAGACTCCATACATCGCATTAAGATAATGCGTGGGGTCCTGACCTGGTCCTGGGAACGCAGGATTCTGTTCAGGCATCACCGGACTCAGGCCAACCGGCACCGACGGTGGAATCTGCGGGGCCGAAGGCTCACCCGGAACTGGGGACGAAGCCGGAGCCGGAGAAGGAACCGGCGTCGGAGATGGAGCCGGCGTCGGAGCCGGAGCCGGAGAATGTTCCGGTGAAGCCACAGGTGAAGACAGGCCAACATGTGAATCCGGGACGGGTGAGGGAGACACAAAGTCCTTACGGCGTTGGGAGGGCGACATCGATCTCGGAGCCGCATTCTTATCCGAGTGACACCGAGAGGAATGCCTCCTCTTCTTCTTGTGCTTCCTGGATTTGGAAGCATGCCCCGAAGTCGACTTCGACGCCGACCTCGATCTTGACCTCGTCCTCGATTTTCTTCGGCCTCTTTTCTCTTTCTTCATCCTCGCGATGAACAGTTTTGCTTCCCTCTCCTTGAGAGCCTTGGAAAAAGCAGAGGCTCCCTCGGTGGAGCGGGGGCATTTTTTCAAACGCTGCAAGCTGAAGTTGGAGGCTCGCATTTACCGGGGCATAGACTGCATACAACGGGGCGGCAACGCTGTAGGTCTCCCCTGACGCTGAACGAAATCACCGGCCGCAGTTGGGGGAGACTACAGCTCCCAGGACACCCAGCGGCATTACATCATTTCCGCCCACCAGCGCGCCCGGAGGCGCTGAAAAAGCAGAGGCTCCCTCGGTGGAGCGGGGGCATTTTTTCAAACGCTGCAAGCTGAAGTTGGAGGCTCGCATTTACCTGGGCATAGACTGCATACAACGGGGCGGCAACGCTGTAGGTCTCCCCTGCCGCCGAACGAGATCACCGGCCGCAGTTGGGGGAGACTATAGCTCCCAGGACACCCAGCGGCATTACATCATTTCCGCCCACCAGCGCGCCCGGAGGCGCTGAAAAAGCAGAGGCTTCCTCCGCATCGCGGGACGCGCGCGGTCGGCGCCGGGCTAAGCTCGGGCAAAGGGCGGGCCCTCTATGGCCCTCAGAGGCCAGAGGAGACTGGGCTGGGCCCCCCTATTTATTTTTACGCCTGCGATCCTTTGTTGAGTATGAACTAGTCGATAACGCAAACAGTAAGCTGATCCGCTTAAGACTCATCATTGGTTGTTATTTGCAAATTGTTACCTCTCTAATTATTCTCTGATTGTTGGTTATTACTGTGACTCCTCAATTACATTGCCCGTAGTACGCACCATGACCTTGCTTGTTCCCAAAGAGAAATCGACAGTGGGAGGAGCTGTCAACCGAGGGACACTAGATAACTACGTTATTAGGGCTGCCACTGGAATTGATAGGGATATTGCTCTTGACAAGCGACGGGCCGAGAGACGTCGTTCTGTTGAATCTGTCAAGAACAAATGCTTATCCCTGGGTTCGTCATAGCTAGTTATGTCACCACAATCCGGTACGCCCCGCGGAACCGAGAGCTATGATGTGTCTTTTAGTGACAACATACCCTTACTCTTCCGAGATAGAACTCCTCCACTCGAGTTAAACAACGACCCGATTACAACTTTATCTTCTTCCCTTAGTGACGCAATATTTGAGTCAGATGCCTTGTTAGACGTACCGTTGCCATCTGTACAGGTTGTACACAAAACTATTAGTACTCCAAAGACCTCTCAACTACAAGGCCCACCATCAAAAAAAGAAAAAATAGGGGGAGCGGACCAAAGAGAGATAAGGTCAAATTAACTAAACCCGATAACTCCAAGACCTCCTTATCAAAAACATCCATATTATCTCCATTGGCTGTTTCTTCACACTCCCCATCAGTTGAAACATCAGATAATCATTTATTGGGAAATATTAAAAAAATGATTAGATCTTTCATCTTACCAATACTAGAAAGACTAAAAACAATAGTCCTGCACTTGGGGAACTTAGAACAGACAATTGGGGAGATCAAGGAGGGAACCAAGGACCGATCAAAGTCTACATTAGTGCCTCCAACCACTGTATCGGCCCTAAATACTATTGACCAAAAGGGAGTAAAAGCTATGAGTCAAGTAAAATCAAAAATCGAGAACCCAATGCCTCCCCAAAAATCTCGCTTAAATGTGACATTTAAAGAAAAAGAGATGGATGTGGGTGGGAAATTAAATTTCCAACAAATTCCCCAAAATCGAAGTGATAACGAAGATCCTGTAAGGACATTTGTCCCTACAAGCCATAATGTAGATCTGCCTCCGGAAGCAGTTCCTCTTGTGGTGGTCCTTACGGGAGTTCCTCCCCTAAAGGACGGAAAAAGAGAAGACCACAGCCAGTTAAAAAACAAGGTTATATTTTGGCTTAGGCAGAATCGTCCACTTCCTCCAGATATAAACGGAGAAATTTTACATGTTAGGCGTCTTCCTTGGCTGGGACACAGAAAAAAAGATATTATGGGGGACATTATAATAATTAATTTCCGGGACAAAAGGGCATTTAGATACATTTTAAATTGGTTTCCTTCGAATTCTTCTAATACAATTAAACCACTTGAATTGCCTTATTTTTATCCTAGAGTAGTCCCGACTAATGAGAGTAATTTGAATTCATCATCTCAAAACCAGGATGACCGTATCAGACCTTTATTTCAATGTCAGGATGTCCACTCCAGGCCCCCATTTAATTATCAAGTTGACCGTGTTAGCCACTTACCTCAACATCCGGAGGATTGTCCCAGGCCTTTTTTCTTAGGCCAGAGAAATTATTATAATTCCTCATATCGGTACCAGAATGACGTCCGTGGGCCCCTACCTCAAAATCAGAATCACTGTTCTGTTCTGCAACTTCGCCCTCAGGCTGACTGTTTTAGCCCCCCAATTCAATATCAGAATAATCATCTAATGCTTCCATTCCAACGTCAGGAAGGTCGTTACAGGTCCCTATTACAACATCAGGATTGTTTTGGGCCTGTACTTTTCCATCAGGATTACCATTCCTTACCCCTCTACAATCGCTATGCGGCATTATCAGGGCTGGAAGGAGTGGACTGACTTAATTTTCGGAGAACAATAAAAGATGCAGCTGATAGTCCACAAAAGGTGCCTTCTATAAGCACAGAAGTAAACTCTAATAATATTCTGCATCCCTCTCATGTTTTTAATTCAAGATCTAAACAGTATCAGCCCATACCTACTGACCTATTAGGTAAGTCCATAGGTCTAAATCAGGCCGACTCTATTGCGGTTTTAGAACGGGATCTAAATCCTAACCCTATTATTGAACCCGTATTAGATATACAGGAATGTATAGGGGAGAAGAGTAATCTTCGAATTGTAACATTATTTTGGAACATAGCAGGCCAACGATCGAAGGTCGGAAATGACATATGGAGGGAGTTTAGCTCTAAATTTGACATCTTAGCACTTCAAGAGACTTGGGCCATTGACGTGATACATATGGAAGGTTTTAAAACCTATTTTACACCAGCTCAACCCTCCATCTCAGGTAGAGCGAAAGGAGGCTTAACAACTTATGTCTCAAACCTCCTTAACCTAAAGGAAGTAGTCGCTATAAATCTGGATCCAAACTTTCAGATTCTTAGATTGACTTTAAATAATAGGGACAGCTTCCTTATAGTGAACTTCTATACTAATCTCTCTGACGCCGAGGCAATGAATGTGGTATCCCTGATCCGGTCCATATTAAAAACTAGAATAAGGAAGTCATTAAACGAAGAGGTAATTATTTGGGGGGGGGGGGGGGGGGGGAACTTTAACCTGGGACCATGTTCGACCACAAACAATAACAACATTTGTGGTATCCTGGATGAATTTGGAAGTCCCATCCCACACTTTAGACATTCCATCTTAGGTAATCATTTAAATGAAACCTTGTTCGAGTTAGACCTGTCTCAGATAAATACCCAGAACGATAAGAATCTAATATTGGCTCCTACTTTCCATGGCAGAGGATGCTTAACAATAGATTATATTTTGGTTTCAAACAGTGTGAGGACATTAGATGCAGGATTTACTAGACACATAATCCCGCTAAGTGACCATTATCCCCTCAGTATTTCCCTCTCATTGACTCATAAATTGAAGCGTGGTTTGGGCTCCATTTTACAACAAAATAATCTGGCGTTAAGCAGATTAAATGGATATGCCCTTAAATGGGGGAAAGTAGACCCCACGGAGATAACAAAACAAGTGATTGTGAGGGCTTATTCCTCCATTATGAAATGTCTTAATTTAGATACAACCCATACAGAAGTAATTTCAAGTTTTGAACTGATCGTTAAAGCAATCAATGAGGCCCTGTGGGTAGAAATAAAGCACAAATTAAAAAAGAAGAAGGGCTGGTTCAACCATGACTGTACGGTCGCTTACTCAAATCTAAAAACTGCATTGAGAAAATCGGTTAGGGTACCATACGAGATAATAGCTTTAAGAAAAGCTTATAACTCTGCATTAAGAATCAGGAAAAAAGAACTAAAAAAACAATTTTGGGACCAATTGCATCAAACTTGCTCCTAAAGAAACTTGGCTGCTTTTTGGCAAGTGGTCAAGTCTCCTTTCCTAAACGATAACACTCATCAAGCTAAATTAGATCTAGCAATGGAAGAAAAGGAATGGGTTCTTCATTTTTCTAAGATTTTTTCAGTTGGTACGGAGTCAGCTAATCCGCTGGATTTAAAGCTCCAGAATTCTAACTTCCGGAACAATCTAGATAGTATTTATCCTATTGACCTACAGTTTTCATTGAAACAAATTGCCCTGGCCCTGAGTGGAAGCAAAAATGGAAAGGCACCGGGCCCAGATGGTGTACCTATCAATTTGTTTAAAAATCAAATGGACCTCTGGACTCCCCTTTTAACCAGAGTCCTGAATGCTTCCTGTAATATAGGTCTACTACCTTCATGGTCAAAATCCGTACTAGTTCCCATCTTTAAAAAAGGTGATAGTGAGTCAGTAACCTGCTATCGTCCAATCTCTCTTTTAGACTCCCTGGGAAAGGTGGCGGGTCGAGTCATTTTAGAGCAACTACAAGTTTGGGCGGATGATGGCAGGATTATTTCAGACTTGCAGTACGGGTTTCGTCAGGGCCTGGGGACCATCGAACAGGCCCTAAATCTTTCACTTTTAATAGACAAGTATGTCTATATTAAAGGAGGAGACCTCTATATGGTCTATGTGGATTTACTGTGTATCCCATTCTAAGCTTTGGGCTTTATTGGTAGATATGGGGGCTCCACCGAACTTGCTCAAGTTTATTAGGGAACTCTATGCAAATGCCACTGCAAGAGTGCGTTATGGGGTGGGAGGGGAGTTGACGGAAGACTTTCCAGTAGAAAAAGGGGTTAGGCAAGGGTGTGTCCTGGCCCCTTTTCTCTTTACATTGTATACAAATGGTCTGGAAAGAGAGATGATGAAGGGATCTCAGGATCTCCCTATGGTGAACAATCGTCCAATACCTGCACTTCTTTATGCAGATGATACCGTCATTTTAGCTCGTACCCCCCGTGAACTCCAAAAGAGTCTGAATAGATACTCCACATTTATGGCAGGCCTTGACCTTAAGATAAATATTAGTAAAACCTTTGTCATGAGAGCAAGTCCTGGCCAAAAAAGTATTAGCAAAATGAGGGGTATTTATTTGGACCAAGAAAAAATATCTACCACGAAAAAATACTCTTATTTAGGCATAACAATAGATCATAAATTATCCTGGAAATCGGCTGTAGAAATGAGAAAACTTCTTTTTCTAAGAACAACTACAGCCCTTATTAATTTTACCAGGAAGTTGGGAAATAGAGCTCCCTCCGAAATTATTTTGATGTATAAAGCAAAATGTCTATCTGTGGCTTTGTACGGGGCGGGTCTCTGGGGTTTTGTGGGCACAGATAGCATTCAGAAAGTGGAAAATTCGTTTGTGAGGTTCCTTCTCGCAGTTCCTGGGAGTGCGGGTACCTTTGCTTGCCATACAGAGCTGGGTCTTGTTCATGTGACGGACCAAGCCAAAGTTGAACCACTCTTATTATGGCGCAAGATTTGGTCTTCCGACAAAGCAACCCTCTCCCAGTTTATCTTGTCTGATTGCCTATCCATGGATAACGTTCATAGGTCTAGGTGGCTGCGGTACATAGCAAGCTTTCTCCATGATTTGGGCTGGGATAAATATTACCATAACCCCTCCTCTATATGTGAGGTTACGAGGAAGGCCTTAAAAAATAAAGCTCTCGCCCATCTGGAGGAGCTAAGATTGATGAGCGAAATTGCCAAACCCTCTGTCACTCACACTTTAATGACGCAGCTGGTGCCCACATTACAGCCGTACCTCACCCTTAATACTACAAGCTATGAGCGTTACCTATTGGTAAGATTTAGGATGAATTTATTTCATCAAATGGTCACATTTCCAGTACGAAATAATTGGGCTAAAATTCTCTCTTTTTGTCCTTGTGATCATATCTCCCAACAATCGACCTTGCATACTATTCTTTTCTGTAAAATTTATACGGGACCAAGGAAAAAATGGCTTATTCCGTTTTTGAGGCGTATTGGTTTTAGACAATGTCGTCCAGCTTTACTTTTTTACAGATGTTGGAGGGAGAGCACTTGGTATTTATAGTAGTCAATTTTCTGAAATCTATTGTTAAATATCGTAAGAACTTAGATTAATATGCCACTGTGACTACGCAACTTTATGTCTTTTTATTTTTAATGGATTCGCTATGTCATTTGTGAATCTTTTAAATCAAGGATTAATTAGTTGCTCTTTTTTAATCCCTCGTAAACTCTATATAATAGGTGAGGGGGACTTTTCTCACTTTTTTAACTTGTAAATAATCATGTTTTTAGGATTGGTATTTCATTGTATGATTATATCATTGTATGCTTTTATGATTTGCAACTATAATCGAAATAAAGCAAGAATTGAATTGAATTGAGAGCCTTGGAACTCATCTTGCGGCAGCAAGAACATCCCTCGACATCATGGTCCGATGACAGGCACCATACGCAGTCGTCATGTAGATCCGTAATGGACATATGCTTCCCACAATCACAACAGGGTTTGAATCCTGACTTCTTCGTCGACATTACTACAGAAGAAGACAAAGAGAAGCAGTAGAAAAACAAAGTAACAGTATAGCTACAGATAGAGATTCCCGAAATCCGTTGGCGTCGACGGCGCGGAAAAAAGGGAACTGACGTCATCACGCCGACGAGGGTCTTCTTATGGAGCCGGTGACGTCAGCAGAGTCGCGAGCGGAGCCGTGTCTCTGTGACGTCGTCTTCGACCTCATCGGCAGGGACTGCTACAAAAGTTTCCGAATGTTGCTGGCACAGGGGATATTCACAAGGTGAGGAATCCACTGGCAGATGTATCCATCAGAATTAGTATTACAGATAACTCTTCAGCAAAGAGGGCGCAATCACCAGGAGGGTGGTAGATGGTGTGTTGTTTGATCGGTGGGGAGCCATAACCTTTAAGTTCGACGCCAAGGTATTCGAAAGTCGAGTATTCTGCATTATTTACAATGGAAAGATACATTTCAGCTTTGTGGATATGGCTAGATCTCCACCAGTTCTTTCCAGTCTGTCATGTCTAATGACGGAGTAACCAGGAAGGGTAAGCAGATCTAGTATGGTGTTGGAGTGGTCGCTGAGCCAAGATTCTGTGAGGAAAGCAATATCAATTACCTCACTGAGAAAGGTTTCAGCGATATCTGTAGCTTGCTGAGCTGCCGATCTACAGTTGACGAGCATGCAAGATAAAGGGGAGGGATTGTCTTTAACAGGTTGTAGAGTCCGAATGGTGGTGAATCGAGCAGGGGGTCAGGGCGAGTCAGTAGTTAAGTGGGTTCTATTCATGCCCACTATTATTGGGATTGTGGAGGGAGGATTGTGGGCCATGGTCTGGGTCTTGGCTGCTAATCTGCAGATGGCGAGCATGCAAGATAGCAGGCAGGGATTGTCTATTGCAGATTGTAAGGGCTGAATGATGGTGAGTTGGGCAGGGGGTCTATGAGAAAGTGCCCTCTTTCTGCATGGTTGCCACCAATTTTTGCTGAACTGCTGATGTGCTTTGACTGAGTGTGCCCTGGGCTCCTGCTAAACAGGTACCCAGAGCCTATATTCTTTACCTAAAATTGCAATGACACCCAAACCCAAATGGCATCTCTGGCCATAGGTCAGTCCTTGGTAAATGTTACCACATGCATCCAGGGCACTGTGACCGGGGAAGACCTCTGGGGTACGGACACGGACACACACACAGACACGGACACACACACAGACACACACACAGACACAGACACACACAGAAACACACACACACACACACACACAGACACACAGACACACACACACATGACTATGGGAAGTGCTACTCCCTTCGTTTATCCGGGGGCACCGAAAATTTCCGCCCACTGTAGATACGACTTTCTTACTCGGTCCTGACAAAGCGCTCTGGATCTCCTCCTGAGACCACTAAAGTGCGAAACATGTTGACCAGAACATATGCCCATTAGGGACATACAGTTACTTAGCTACCAAGGGACACAATACCCTTAAAGCAGCACCATACACTTTGTTTTAATAATGACAGAGGGATCACCTTAAAAAAAATGCATCACTGTCCCTCCAGCCATTTTTTAATACACCTTCTAGGACTTCACTGCCACTTACACCCACGCACCCATACGGCTTCATCAAAAGATCACCGAAAAAGAGGCCCTTCGGGGGACCCCTAGGGCATTGCAGCGCTGGCCCAAAGAGGAGCAAAAGCCCAATGATGAAGCATGACATCCTTCGGGTGTGTGAGGGCATCAAGATGAGGACACACTGCCCCCCACAATAAGAGTAGCACGCGACGAGAGTACCTCTTACTTCCCTTCTTTCTTTCTCTACTTAGGAACGGTGACTCCCTTTTGGAATAAGTTTAACTTCGGGAGCACGGGTCACCGGACCTTTTGAATAGCTCCTAGAGTCCCTACCTCTTTTGATAAATAGGATTAAGTCCATTCTTAGACATTATAAGTGCAGTGCTGCCATTAAGAGTATATGGTGCTGGGAGTTTGTCATTACGAACTCCACAGCACCATAATGGGTACGCTGAAAACTGAGAAGTTTGGTATCAAACTTCGCAGCACATTAAACCCACACTGATGCCAGTGTGGGATTTAATGAAAAATGCACACAGAGGGCATCTTAGTGATGCCCCCTGAAAAACAACCTACTACTAGTGTCCAGGCTGAGTGGCTGCTTTCAGCTGCCACCACCAGACATGTTTCTGGACCCCTGGGTCGAGAGCCTGCTGCTCTCGGGAGTCTGAAACAATACACATCCTGGGACGAGGTGCCAAGACTCCTCCCTCAGGATGGGCAGGGTCCACGAAGGGGAAGCTTCAAAGGCTTCCAGCAACTGGTCCCCACTGGTTCTGACCCCCACTTTGATCGGGAGAACCGGCGGGAAAAACAAGAGAGGAAGAGAGGTGTTCCCACCTCTGCCAACTCCACCCCTCAGGTGGGGGAGGCGAGGTGAAGCACAACTCTCAGTCCCCGCCATTTTGTAGATGGGGACCCAGCCAACCAGGTTGAGGGTTATGCCCCCCTCCCACTGGAAGGTGGCATAATAGGGGGTGTACCCACCCCAGGGAAGTGACCCATTTGTCCCAACCTTTTACCTGCCAGTAACGCCCCTAAATCTAGTATTTAGGGGCACTCCTGAACCTTGCTTGTTCAGACAAGAGATCAGAAGAAGAAAAGAAGAAGAAGGACCGAACAACCGTGCCGAAGCTAACAAGAGGAGGACGCCTACTGACTTGGCCCCAGCCCTACCGGCTTGTCCCCACCTCGAACCTGCAGAAGCAAAACTCCGGTGTGTCCTGCAGCCAGCAGCCTCAAGAACCCCGAGGACCTGCCCTGACTTCAAAAGAAAAGACTGTCTCCGTGAACACAGGATTTGTTCACCAACAGACTCCAGCTCCGGCAGGATCCGTGAGTCTGCACCATTCTGCACACAACGCCCACGGTCCGAGTTCGAGTGGCCCAACATCAAGAGGAGGTCTCCCGGGAGATCCTGACCCGAGATCCGGTGACCCCTGGTGGTGGTCGCACCCAGAAGACCTTTGTCCCTGAGCATGCAGTGTGTTTGCAAACAGGAGACTCCCCACGGAAAACTACAGGGTGCCCGATGCCAAAACAGCACTCTGCACCCCACCGCCCAGTGCCGCTGAGGGTGCACCTTTGAGCTGCTTGACCCCACATTTGCCCTGAGCTTAAGTTCAGGAGCTTTGCTCCCACAACCCAGTGGCCTGCTCGTAAGCAGCTACCAACCGGAGGCCCCCTTTCCCCCATTGGATAACATTAGAACTCAGCACTCTGCACACTGCCGCCCTAGTGCCGCTGAGGGTGTAACAAGAGTGCATGCTTGACCCTGGGGGACCCCTGAGTCTACCCCCAGAATACCAACTCCCACAACCATATACTTACCTTTGAACCGATAACCCTATTTTCCTCCATAGGATAACACTGACTGTTTTTCTGTGAAAAGTTTCCAAGTGTGGAGTTGGAAAATCTCAGAAACCCTTTAAAACTGTAACTAAATAACAAAAACACTTTTACTTACCTGTCACAGGAAATGACCCAGTGCAGTATCCAGGTATTCTGCACTGTGTAAGAAAAGTAATCTGCAAAGTAATCTACTTGACATTCTACTAAAAAGCCAATATAAAGTATATGTACAGTATATCAAAAGCATTGCATTACTAGCAGCTCTACTGTAATCAAATCAAAGTGCATTTACAATTGCAATTCAAACTGTTTACAAACTGCATTACTACTGTAAAGTACTTATTGCTTACCTGTGCCAGGCTTGCTTGGTTTTAGAAAATAAAATAACTAAAAGAATATTTTTATACAAAACCAATTGGTCTGAAGTTCAGTCTTTGAGTGTGTGATATAATTTGCTGATTGAGTGTGTAAAACAAATGCTTAACACTACCCTCTGATACAGCCTTACTGCTCGACCACACTACCACAAATGGAGAGTAAGGTGCGATCTACATTTACCGCTGCCTACCTTTGGGGTTCCACAGGACTCTGTGCACACTACACCTCAATTTGGTATAGTATATACAGAGCCAGCTTCCTACATTGGTGGATCAGCGGTGGGATATACAACTTTGCATTTGTTGCACTAGCTTAGTTACCATTGATCACACAACAGAAATCTTAAATTGTCTTTAGAATTCAGATTTTTCGCAACATTACTAAAAGTCTTGTTAGGGCCTTGGTTAAGTCCCTTTAGAATTTTAGAAACATAAAAACTCACTTTAGCTAGGGACAAGAGGGGTTAGAAGTTTTGTAACTGTGTCTCTTAACAAGAACCCAGCTGTTAGTAAAACAATAACCACAATGACATAGAGGACCAGCTTGAGGAGCTTGACTTAACCCCTTACTTTCACTTGTCACTCAAGGAAGTAAGGCCCCTATGCAAAATTAAAAACATAACAGTGGGATCTCATCCCACCAAACAGAAGCTCAAGGAGCTGCTGTCTGGGTAAGCTAAGGACCATCCCTCTGAGAATGGTGAAGACCTCTCAGATAAGGAAGAAGATGGTGGGGATGAGGAGGTAGACCAACCCCCCCCCCCCCCACCCACTACTTCATAAGGAGAAAAGGCCCCCAGTGGCTCCAAGAATCAACCTCTTAGTACCTAGATCCCACACAGGTGGATCAGGTACCACTGAGGACATTGAGGACAGCCTCAATGAGAAGGTAAACCTGCTAGCAAGGTTGACCAAAAGAATGGACCTAGAGAACAGACTCCTGGCTCTGGAGAGAGAGAGCAGAGATGGGCCCCACACCCATCAATGGTGACAGCAATTTACTTTTTAAGGATAAAGAGCAATCTTTTGATCCAAAAATCCCCAAAGGGATCGTTCCTAAATGTGAAGAGAGTGATGATATCGCAAAACGGTTCACAGCCTTTGAGAGGGATTATGACATGAGAAAAGTGAACAAGTCACACTGGGGGGCACTCCTGTGGGAACTGTTCTCTGGTAACTGCAGAGACAGACTCCTGCCCCTTTCTGGGGCAGATGCTGGGTCTTATGACCTCATGAAGAGAACTCTGATTGAGGGATTTGGGCTCACAACTGCGGAATATAGAATTAGAGTCAGGGGGGCTCACAAAACCCAAAACCAATCCTGGATTGACTTTGTAGATTACTCATTTAAAACACTAGATGGTTGGTTAACTGGACACAATGTGCATGATTTCAATGGACTTTACAATTTGTTTATGAAAGAATATATTTTAAGTAATTGCACTAATGAAAAGTTACATCAGCATTTGGTAGACCCAGGTCTAATTTCTCCCCAAGAATTGGGTCAAGACAGGGGTGACAAAAACAACCACTAGGGTGACCAAAAGAAAGGGGTTACAAAACCTCCCCAGGGAAAAGGTGGTGAGAATCCCCAAGATAAAAAGCCTGAGTCTTTAAAAGGGCCCCAAAAGCCTGCACGGGGGTAGGCCCCAAACCTCTTCCCACTTTACTAATAAGTAGAGGGGAAAGATCTTTGATCCTGTAAAGGCCTGATGTAACAACTGTAGGAAGTTGGGACACTTAACTGGAGATGCTACTTGTCCTAACAAGAAGCCCCCTAGTCCTACTAGAGCTACTCCTGGTGTAGCCAGTCACCAGATGGGATCAACAGTGTGCCAAGAGCAAATTGGGTTGCAATATTGAAGCAGTTCTAGTTTCAGAAGGGGAAGTTGAGTTTTCCACGTTAGCTGTGTGGCCACCCAACTTAAAGAAATATTTGCAATACCCTTGGAATAATGGAACTAGGATAGAAGCTCTGAGGTATACAGGTGCCAGTGTAAATATGGTGAGAGATACACTGGTTTCCCCAGAGCAATACTTGATTGGGAGAACTTACCCAGTCACCAATGCTGACAGTGTTACCACTAACCATGCAATGGCTATGGTGACATTAGGTTGGGGGTGAGGGGTGGGGGTTACTAGCCTGAAACAGGTATTGGTCTCTCCAAAATTTCCAACTCCAAGTCTGCTTGGCAATGACCTGGAAACCTCAGCATGGGCTGAGGTAGAACTGAAAACCCATGCAGCCATGCTCGATATCCCTGAGATGGTGTGTGTAAAAACAAGAGCGCAGAGCAGAAACAGGGTGAAAAAGAAGTGTTGGAGCCTGAAAGTATGGCCCAACCTTCCAAGAGAAAAGGTAAGAAGATTGGGAAACAGCTTCTGTACAGCAAAAAGGATCAGGACCCCTCTCCTAAGGGAGAGGACTTGGAAACCCCAGAGGAAACTGAGCCCATGGGGTTTGACCCTTACCAGGTTTAACTCTTAGGACCAGGGCACCCCCTAGGGAAGAGCTGTGCCTTGGACAGGAAAAGGAAGATGTCAGTGGTACCCACAGAGTGTATTGGGAGGAGGAACTACTGTACACTGAGGCAAAAGACCACAACCTTGGAGCCACTAGGAGAGTGGTAGTGCCTCAGACGTACAGGGAGGTCTTGCTAACTTTAGCTCATGACATCCCTCTAGCTGGACATCTGGGCCAAAACAAAACCTGGGAAAGGTTAGTTAGCCACTTTTACTGGCCCCAGATGTCTCAGAAATTAAAGGAGTTTGTCAGCTCCTGTGTCACCTGTCAAGCCAGTGGCAAAACAGGTGGACACCCAAAGGCCCCTTTGATACTACTACCAGTGGTTGGGGTTCCCTTTGAAAGGGTAGGTGTGGACATAGTGGGTCCACTTGAACCTCCCACAACATCAGGAAACGAATGTATTCTAGTGGTAGTGGATCATGCCACTAGTTATCCTGAGGCAATTTCCCTTAGGACTAATACAGCTCCTGCGGTAGCCTAAGCCCTCTTTGGTGTCTTCACCAGGGTAGGGTTTCCTAAGGAGATGGTTTCAGACAGAGGCTCCAACCTCATGTCTGCTTACCTAAACGCATGTGGGGTGCAGTACAAGTTTACTACACCCTATCACCCACAAACCAATTGTCTTGTTGAGAGGTTCAACATGACATTGAAAGGCATGATTATGGGGCTCCCTGAAAAACTCAAAAGGAGATGGGATGTCCTCTTTGTCAGGATTTAGTCTAGGCGCCTGCCTGGACTACAACTCCCACGATTCCGTGGGTTTTAACTACATTTCCCAGAAGTCCCGGGCGTCGGAAGGATATAGCGAGGCAAGACCGGTAGGGGAGTGTTCGTGATTCGGAGGAACTCGGCGGGAGACGCTGAGCTTGTTCCTGTGTGTCCGGAGGCTGCGCGAGGCGAGTCGCGACCGGAGGAGAGGAGAAGGGCTCCCGAGTCAGAATCAAGGAGCCGTTGGGTTGTCCGAGACATTCGGAGGTTTGGAGGACGAGCGGAAGCTCGGGCAGGTATCAGGGGATTCAAGCTGGTATGCCTGGAAGCGGAGAGTCGGGACGGGATTATTTACGTTCCTGGATTAAGGGGAGTTGGTAGAAGCCAGGATTGTACGGAGATCTGCAAGGGGCGGAGTGTGGTAGGGAAAACCTCCTCATTACCGTCTCGAAGGTTTGTGAGACAGTCAGGAGGAATATTGGAGACAACGCGGACGGCGGTAGTTAAACCCTACGCCCTCCCGTGTTGATTGACTTTGGATTCTGGAAAAGTGCGTGTTAGAATCATTGGAGTATATGAAGTAATATACGTCGAAGGTTGCGTGACACTTTCAGTATTGTAAATAGTGTGGTGTTTGGAGGGAATAAACCAGGAGGTGACCCGCATACGAAGTTACAAGGATGTTCCCGCAGTAAGGGGGGGTACGTGAATCTCCTAGTTTACATAGGTATAACGTAGGTGGGCAAGGAGAGCCGTATCCTATAACCGATATTCTTGTGTTCTGTAGGGGAAGGAAGGCACCGAGAAGGACAAGCTGAGGTAAAGCCGACAGGCCAAGCTAGCACAGGTGACTTTCATTTCATTAGCGAGAATAACTGAGAGTAGGAAATTGGCGCATGATTAACCTGTGTGTTTTGTTTTTCAGCTTCCCTTCCCTGCTGCCCCTTCCTTTCCCTCCCTCGGTTTTTTCCCCTTGTTGGGGTTTTTCCCTCGCCGTATCAGTCGCATACCCTGTAAGTATTTAACCATCAGGGTGTGTGGCAGGTCCGGAGGTGGAGCTTATCACTGCGAATGGATCCTGCAGAGTGAAAACCTGACAGAATCACGAACCCACGAATTACATTCCGCCCGGTTCATTTCGCAGTGATAATGGCGTCCATGGAGGACATGTTACATGCTTTAGTTTTGGTACAGCAGGAGTTGGCGTCAGCCAGAGCCGAAACCAACGCCTTAAAGGACATGGTAGAATTACTGACCAGGAACCCTTTCAGTGCCTCTGCCGCTGCTTCTTCCATACAGGTGACGGTGCCTCCTCCCATACCCTTGGCTACCCCCGAGAGGTTTTCTGGCGACCCTCGAAAAACACAGGTTTTTCTAACCCAGATACTGTTACATTTTTCATGTAAGCCGGCTTCTTTCCCGACTAACCATTCGAGAGTGGCTTTCGCCATTTCCTACTTGGCAGGGGACGCGGCCAATTGGGCGGTGCCACTAGTAAGGAACAATGATGCTATATTGTCTGATTGGGCGGCCTTTAGAACGGAGTTCGAGAAAGTCTTTGATCGTAGGGCCACAACCTTTAGTGTGGACAAAACTCTTGGAATTAAGGCAGGGGAAAGGCGAGTTGATTACCTATTTGACCTCATTTAACAGACTGGTGGCTGAGGCTGAATGGCCGGAGGAGAAAAGAATGTCTCTTTTTTATCAGGGGTTGAAAGAGGATCTGAAGGATGTGGTAGCCCAAGTAGATCCACAGCCACAAACATGCGTAGACATGATCAATCTGGCGTTAAGACTGGATAGTCGCATAACGGAGAGGGGTGGTGGCAGGAGAAAATGGGAGAGAGGAGCGGTTGGCTATGATAGGTCCCCGCGTAAGCCCCTGGGAGGAATCGACGGTGGTCAGGAACCTATGGAGATTGGTGCTCTTCGTGCTCCTTTAACGAAGGACGAGAGAGAAGTCAGGAGGACCCAGGGACTTTGTATGTACTGTGGAAAGAAGGGGCATTATGTTCGGGAGTGCCCCTCCAAGCCCAAGAGTACGGGGGTCAATAGGTTCAAGAAAGTAGCGGTGTCTTCAGTAGCTTCTGACGGGGGACTGTCTGAGAACCCGAGACCAGGGACGGAGGCAGGACAGGAATGGAAACTCACCTCGCTCTCCACTAGGGGAAGTGGGGAAACCGAGTCACATCACGTCTTAGGTATGACGCTCGAATGTGAGAGTGAGTTCCATCAGGTGTTGGCGATGCTGGACTCAGGAGCAACAGGCAATTTTATAGACGAAGGCCTGGTGTCCCGTCTGGCGTTACCCCGCGTCCCGAGAGAGAACCCTGAGGACGTTCTAGCGGTAGACGGGCAGCCTCTGAAGTCAGGCCAGATAACTGAAAGAACGCAAGAGGTCGGTCTATCTGTAGTCTTACAGGGAGTAAGTCATGCTGAGTTGTTGTCGCTAAACATCATTGCGGCCCCTCAGTATGAGGTAATCCTGGGCATGCCATGGCTATGCCTACATAACCCTACGGTGGATTGGAGGACTAAGACGTTCCAGTTTTCGCCCGAGTATTGTCGGGAGCAGATGTTGCCTAGTCCCTCAAACCATATAGCGGTGTTGGCCACCCCTTACTTGGCGGCTACGGCCGCAGAAACCGATGTACAACTCCCGAGGGAATACAGCAGCTATGGAGATGTGTTTAGCGAAATCAAGGCGGACACCCTACCCTCGCACCGGGAGTACGATTGCCGCATTGATTTGGTGGAGGGGGCTACTATCCCCACTTGCAGAGTATATGCATTGTCCGTCCCGGAAACAACTCATCTAAAAGAATACATAGATCATTACCTTAATTTGGGGTTTATTAGACCTTCTCGCTCCCCTGCTGCCTCCCTATCTTCTTTATCGCTAAGGCCAATGGAGACTTGAGAGCATGTGTGGACTATCGCGTCTTGAACAAAAACACCGTACGCAACCGTTATCCTCTCCCCCTCATCTCCGTGTTGCTCAATCAGGTGAGGGAGGCAAGGATATATACCCGGTTGGATTTACGGGGGGCCTATCACCTGGTTCGGGTACGCGAGGGGGACGAGTGGAAGACGGCGTTCAAGACGCGGTACGGTCTGTACGAGTATTTGGTAATGCCCTTTGGGCTGTGTAACGCCCCGGCGGCTTTCCAATATTTTATTAATGACGTTCTCAAAGAGTATGTGGATCGATTTGTAGTCATGTATATCGATGACATTCTGATATACTCGCAGGACGAAGCTAGCCATACCGAACAAGTAAAGAAAGTATTGGAGAAGTTGAGAGAGCATCAATTATACGTTAAGTTGAGCAAGTGCGAGTTTGGGGTTCAGGAGGTGGAGTTCCTAGGAGTGAATCTCTGCGCCAAGGGATTGCAGATGTCAGACCGGAAGGTTAGGGCGGTACAGGAATGGCCAGCCCCAAAAAACGTGCGGGAGGTGCAGAGTTTTTTGGGGTTTGCTAATTATTACCGCCGGTTCATTGCACAGTTCTCACAGACAGCCGTCCCGATCACCAGGCTGTTTAAAAAAGGGGTACGATTTGTGTGGACCACAGAAGCAGAGGAGGCTTTTATGATCCTGAAGAGGGCGTTCACCACGGCCCCGGTGTTAATCCATCCGGTGCTGGAACAACCCTTTGTAGTGGAGGCAGACGCTTCGGAGGAAGCGATAGGGGCGGTCATATCACAGAGGGACACATGCACTGGTCGCCTCCATCCGGTGGCATATCTGTCATGCAAGTTGAACCCCGCTGAGCTCAACTACACCATCGCCGAAAAAGAGCTCCTGGCGATCAAACGGGCTTTTCAGGAGTGGAGACACTACCTGTGGGGGGCTCGTCATGCGGTGACCGTATACACCGACCACCGCAATCTTCAGTATATGTCTTCGGCGAGGCATTTGACACAACGACAAATGCGTTGGATGTTGTATTTTGCCGAGTTTAATTTTGTGGTGACTTATAGACCTGGAGTAGATAACCGAAAAGCAGACACTTTGTCCAGGCAAGGAATACCCGCAGAACAACCAGAGGCAGTCACACAAGCTATCATACCGGCAACCAAGGTGCTATGTGTGGTTAGGGCAGAGAGGTTCCTGGAGATGGTGACGGGAACCAAGTCGGTGGGGGCCTGGGAACAATAGGCTGCCAGTAAAGCGGGAAGGGTGGTGAGACAAGGATTGCCATTTCAGGGAGAGCGTTTGTATCTGCCCACCAATGAATTACGAAAAAAGGCTTTTGCGTGGTGTCACGTAACGCCACTGGCAGGGCATCCAGGGGTTACCAAGACGGTGCAGTTGCTCCTTAGATACTTCTGGTGGGAAACCTTGGGGGAAGACGCCAGGCGGTGGGTGAAGGAGTGCGAGGAATGTACCAGAGCTAAGGGAGAGAACACAAAGAGGAAGGGCCTGCTAAGGCCCATGCCCACTCCTGCACGCCCGTGGCAGAACATCAGCCTAGACTACGTAACAGGGTTGCCCATGGATCAGGGATGTTCGGCCATCTTGGTGGTGGTTCATAATCTAACCAAGATGGGTCATTTTATACCATGTACCAACCTACCCACGGCCAGCCAAACCGCCCAGTTGGTGGCTTCCCAGGTCATAAGACTACACGGAGTTCCACATGTGATAGTGTCTGACAGGGGTCCGCAGTTCATTGCTCGTTTTTGGAGGACTTGGTGTCAGGTCCTGGGGATTGAAGCAGCTCTTTCCACGAGCTTTCACCCGCAGACTGACGGGCAGACGGAAAGGCTGAACCAGACCTTGAAAAAATATTTGCGGTGTTATTCCAAGGAAGCGCAGGAATCATGGGTGGACCTACTCTGGACAGCCGAGTTGGCTTATAACAATGCTTGGCATAGCTCTACGGGAATGTCCCCTTTTAAAGCCAATTACGGTTATGACGCCTGCTTTTTGCCCATAGTTATCCCTCCGGAAGTAGACAATCAGCCCACCGTGAGGAATCGCCTCCGTGCCTTAAGGAAGGTTCATAGGACAGTGCACACTCACTTGGCAAAGGCAAAAGAGACATACAAGCGTTGGGAGGACAAACACAGAATCCCCGGTCCTCAGTTCAAAGTAGGAGAGAAGGTGTGGCTGTCCACGAGGTATATCTGGTTTAAGATGAGAAGCATCTTTCATCCGAGATATATTGGCCCATATCCAATAGTGCGACAAGTCAATCCTGTGTCTTACAAACTGAAGTTACCTAACACTCTAAGGATCCATCCAGTGTTCCATGTCCAATTATTGAAGAAGGCGATGACGTCCCAAAGGAGAACACCTCCACCGGTGATGGGTGATGAGGGGCTAGAATACGAAGTGCGGTCCATAAGGGACTCCAAGATACGCAGAGGGGTACTTTGGTATTTGGTCTCATGGAAAGGGTGTTCGGAGGAGGAGGACTCTTGGGAACCCTGGAACCACGTGCATGCACCAAGGGCCATTGCTTCCTTCCATCGCAGATTCCCTTCCAAACCAGGGCCTAGAAGGCGCCGGGGAGGAGGATGTACTGTCAGGATTTAGTCTAGGCGCCTGCCTGGACTACAACTCCCACGATTCCGTGGGTTTTAACTACATTTCCCAGAAGTCCCGGGCGCCGGAAGGATATAGCGAGGCAAGACCGGTAGGGGAGTGTTCGTGATTCGGAGGAACTCGGCGGGAGACGCTGAGCTTGTTCCTGTGTGTCTGGAGGCTGCGCGAGGCGAGTCGCGACCGGAGGAGAGGAGAAGGGCTCCCGAGTCAGAATCAAGGAGCCGTTGGGTTGTCCGAGACATTCGGAGGTTTGGAGGACGAGCGGAAGCTCGGGCAGGTATCAGGGGATTCAAGCTGGTATGCCTGGAAGCGGAGAGTCGGGACGGGATTATTTACGTTCCTGGATTAAGGGGAGTTGGTAGAAGCCAGGATTGTACGGAGATCTGCAAGGGGCGGAGTGCGGTAGGGAAAACCTCCTCATTACCGTCTCGAAGGTTTGTGAGACAGTCAGGAGGAATATTGGAGACAACGCGGACGGCGGTAGTTAAACCCTACGCCCTCCCGTGTTGATTGACTTTGGATTCTGGAAAAGTGCGTGTTAGAATCATTGGAGTATATGAAGTAATATACGTCGAAGGTTGCGTGACACTTTCAGTATTGTAAATAGTGTGGTGTTTGGAGGGAATAAACCAGGAGGTGACCCGCATACGAAGTTACAAGGATGTTCCCGCAGTAAGGGGGGGGTACGTGAATCTCCTAGTTTACATAGGTATAACGTAGGTGGGCAAGGAGGGCCGTATCCTATAACCGATATTCTTGTGTTCTGTAGGGGAAGGAAGGCACCGAGAAGGACAAGCTGAGGTAAAGCCGACAGGCCAAGCTAGCACAGGTGACTTTCATTTCATTAGCGAGAATAACTGAGAGTAGGAAATTGGCGCATGATTAACCTGTGTGTTTTGTTTTTCAGCTTCCCTTCCCTGCTGCCCCTTCCTTTCCCTCCCTGGGTTTTTTCCCCTTGTTGGGGTTTTTCCCTCGCCGTATCAGTCGCATACCCTGTAAGTATTTAACCATCAGGGTGTGTGGCAGGTCCGGAGGTGGAGCTTATCACTGCGAATGGATCCTGCAGAGTGAAAACCTGACACTCTTACCATGCTTGCTTTTTGCCTACAGAGAGGTGCCTCAGGATGGAGTAGGGGTTTCCCCTTTTGAACTTCTGTTTGGCCGTCCTGTCAGGGACTCTGTCTGGTAAAAGAGGGTTAGAAGAAGCCTCTCCAAGAACCAAAACAAGAAATTGTGGACTATGTGCTTGACCTAAGGTCCAGAATGGCTGAGTACATGGAAAAAGCATCGAAGAATCTTGAGGCCAGCCAAGAGCTTCAGAAACACTAGTATGACCAAAAAGCTGCACTGGTAGAATTTCAACCAGGGCTAAAGGTGTGGGTTTTGGAGCCAGTGGCACCAAGGGCTCTCCATGACAGATGCCCTTACCCCATCTTAGGAAAGAAAAGTGAGGTCACCTACTTGGTTGACCTGGGCACAAGCAGGACACCCAAAAGGGTGATCCATGCGAACCGCCTTAAGTTTTTCCAAGATAGGGCGCACATCACCATGCTGATGGTGACTGATGAGGAACAGGAGACAGAGAGTGGACCTCTCCCTGACCTCCTCTCATACAGCCTCAAAGATGGGTCAGTGGATGGAGTTGTCTTTTCAGACACCCTCACTGCCCAACAGCAGACTGATTGCAAACAAGTCTTGCAGCAGTATGCAAAGCTCTTTTACTTGTCCCCTGGTCAGACAAACTGGTGTACCCATGACGTGGACACTGGTGACAGTTAACCTGTCAAAAACAAAATCTATTGACAGTCTGATCAAGTCAAGGAAAGCATCAGAGCTGAAGTCAGCAAGATGCTGGAGTTAGGGGTTATTGAACCCTCCGAGAGCCCCTGGGCCAGCCCAGTGCGTCTAGTCCCCAATTCTCATCCACAGGATGGAAAGAGAGAAATGAGGTTCTGTGTGGACTATAGAGGGCTCAACTCTGTCACCAAGACAGATGCTCACCCTATCCCAAGAGCAGATGAGTTGATAGACAAACTGCGTGCAGCCAAATATCTAAGTACCTTTGACTTAACTGCAGGGTACTGGCAGACTGACATCACACCAGGAGCAAAAGAAAAGACAGCATTCTCGACACCTGATAGGCATTATCAGTTTACTGTAATGCCCTTTGGTTTAAGGAATGCCCCTGCCACCATCCAAAGGTTGGTGAATCAAGCCCTTGCTAAATTGGAATCCTTTAGTACAACTTATCTATATGATATTGCTGTCTTTAGTTCCACCTGGCAGAATCACCTGATCCACCTTGGGAAGGTTTTAAATGCCCTGAAAACTGCAGGCCTAACTATCAAGGCATCCAAAAGCCAGATAGGGCAGGGAACTGTGGTATACTTGGGCCACCTTGTTGGTGGATGCCAAGTGCAACCATTACATCCCAAGATCCAAGCCACCCTGGACTGGGCAGCTCCAACAACCCAGACGCAAGTCTGGGCATTCCTTGGCTTGACTTGTACTACAGGAGGTTTGTGAAGGGATATGGGTCCATTGTGGCTTCCCTCATAGAACATACCTCCAAGAAGATGCCCAAAAAGGTAAACTGGACAGTTAGCTGTCAACAGGCGTTTGACACCCTGAAAGAGGCAATGTGCTCAGCACCAATTCTCAAAGCTCCAGACTATGCCAAGCAGTTCACTGTGCAGACTGATGCCTCTGAGTTAGGGATAGGAGAGGTCCTATCCCAGACCAATGATGAAGGCCAGGACCAACCTGCTGATTTTATAAGCAGAAGGCTTCTCCCCAGAGAGCAGCCTTGGAGTGCCATTGAGAGGGAGGCCTTTGCTGTGGTTTGGTCCCTGAAGAAGCTGAGACCATACTTATTTGGTACTCACTTCCTAGTTCAAACCGATCACAGACCTCTCAGATGGCTAATGCAGATAAAAGGTGAAAATCCTAAACTGTTGAGGTGGTCCATCTCCCTACAGGAAATTGGACTTTGTAGGGGAACACAGACCTGGGACTGCCCATTCCAATGTAGATGGACTTTCCAGGTTCTTCCACTTAGAAAATGCTGGAGGACATATAGTAACTTGGGTAAAGACACCATTTTAAACATAGCGTCCCTCCCGAGCAGCCTGAGGGGAAAACCTCCCCATGTCTCCATCTCGTCACAACAAGTACTCATGACCCTTCTCAGGTTACGTTTAAAGCAGATTTCCCTGTATAGCATAAAAAAAATACCCATGTATTTAAATCCCACCATTGTATGTGTTAGGTGATGATGGGGGGGAGGGGGGAGGTGGAGAATGGAAGCATTCGTCTGTGGGAGATAGAGTATAGATTTATCCCAATTGACACCTTATCCGGAGTAGTCTCGGTATTCCTCAAGCAGCTGAAAAAAAGTAAAGGAAGGGACCGGGTGGGATCAGTAATATAGAGGAGAACGTCATTCGAATACAGGGAGATCTTCTCATTAAAAATAGATTTGCTTGAGATACAGAAGCCACGAATATCGGATGATCACGGATCCTGCATGCAAGTGATTCTATGGTAATGGCGAATAAAAGTGGGGAGAGGTGGCAGCCCTGCCTCGTGCCTCTCCCTATCTGAAACTCAAGAGACCTCACACCATTGACACTGACACAGGCCAAAGGGGTTTAGTAGAGAAGACTGACCCATTTCTGATACCGAGGATCAAATCGAAATCTTGCCAAAGTAAGTTCTAGAAAGGCCAGTCTACGGCGTCAAATGCTTTCTCAGCATCAAGCGCAAAGAGGACATGTGGGTCAGGTCAGTCATTTATTGCGTTCAGCTAGTTATGTCAGGTGAAATGTCCAAGCATAAAGCCGGATAGGTCCCTGTGTATCAACGGTGTGATAAATTGCACAAGCCTGTTAGCCAGAATTGATCTCAATATTTAACAGGGAGATCGTGCCATAGTAACCACAATGTTCCCCAGGCTTACCCTCTTTGTGTATCACTACGATGGTTGCCCGCAATAGATCGGGGGAGAGCCTCCATCTGGAATACCTCCAGGAACATGGCCAAGAGGTGGGGTCCCAGAAGGTCTAGATATCTTTATAAAATTCAGCTGGAATTCCGTTAGAGCCAGGTTTAAGTTTGGTTACCGCTTCACAGACTTTCTCTAGTGAGATCTCGGCATCCACTGCTTTCCGGACAGCGTCGTAAACAACGGGGACCGCAATCGAGTCAAGGTAAGATGCTATCAAGGGTGGGGGGCGTAACTACCAAGCCCTGTACAAGTCTGCATAGTAGCTGGCGAAGACACCAGCTATTTGGCTATTCAAGTATGAAATCCCCCCAATTAGCAGGACTATCCGGTGTACACATCGGGCCTCTAATTCCTTCCTCCCCATCCAGGCAAGTAATCTGCTTGCTTTTTTTCAGCATTGTATAATCAATGGAGGGTAGCCATCATTTGAGTCTTGGCAGCATCTGTTGCCAGAGCTGGGTACTCCTCCCGTAGTAGCGCCAGTCAGAGGAGAGCTGAGGGGTCAGGCTCCTGCCTCAGAGTTTTCTCAGGCCCTAACAGCCGGTTTTCTAGATTTTCTATGGAACTGGAGGCCCTCCTTTTATTTTGTCCAACTTAGTTCTATGGACAGTCCCAGAGGACTGTTTTGTATGCTTCCCAGAGTACTATTTTGGAGGTGACTGAGTCTGCATTTTCCTTGAAATAGACCTCGGTATCAACCCTGGGTCCGATTGCCACCACCCGATCCCTTAGGTCCCAGGCATTCAATTTCCAGCCTGTCTTACCTACCGCCTCCGCCCAACTGCACCAGCAAGGGCAAATGGTCCGCGAGGCCCCAGGCAAGGTACTCCGCGCCTGTAACACTGAAGGCAACTCTCAAGCCGGGGACAGTATTTATTCTAAATGGGAAAAGACTGTGAGCTCCTGAAAAACAGGAATAACTCCTGTGAAGGGAAATCTACTTCACCATAAGCCCAAAAGTCCCAGGGTATTCATAACGGTCGCCAATGGAATAGTGCGGACATGGGAACGCACCCAGCTCAATCTATCTAGGTTTGGCGCCATAATATCATTAAAGTCTCCACCTATAATATGGAGGGAAGACTCCGTCTCTAGTGGGATATTAGCAACTTTCTCCAGGGTAGGGGCCTGTAACCGGGGAGGTGCATAGACACTGATTACTGTGATATTCATGCATCCCCAGAGCCCCTTCACACCAACATAATGACCCAGTGGATCAACCCATGACTTGATTACAGGGCGGGAGGGGTTTTCCTGGTAAGGATGCTACCACTCTGGAACCAGATGTGAATCCTGCATTTGAGTGTGACATATGCCCTCCGTACCAGGAATCTACATTGTGACCCCTTGACATGCGTTTCCTGCAGGAGTACTATAGAAGGTTTAACTCTCTTTATATACTGGGAGACTTACCCCTTTTTGACTCTGTCCCCCAGGCCATTTACATTCCAAGACAAGACAGAGACTGTCCCTTCCTCTACTGTCCCGGTAGTCATCACATTAGGCTAAAGAGAAATAACTCCCCTCGGGGGCCCTCAGCAGTCACCCCAAAGGCATTTATGAGGAGGACCGCATAGAGTTCCCGGCCGAGACCAGGAGGCATCCCACATAGACACGCGTGCGTTCCCATGGTTCGTTGCTCTACCTAAATCAAAGTCGATGACTTGTGAAGTCACATGTTGGTATAACAAAGGTACATATCTGCAAACTTCTTAAAGAAACTCCCAGCAACACTCAGAATTCCTTCCCACCCTACCCCCACAAGAATCCCCGAGAGTGAAACCCCTCATCACAAAAGGTGAAAACTACTCATCAGGGAGTTTAAGAGGCCCGTAGCCCACCACCCCAACCCACTAACACAACTTCACCCACCCCACAACTGTAGCAAAGGGTTCACTATCCCTGTTAACAGTGACCTGGTAAAAATAACCAATAAGGGTTCGTCGTCGTATTCAGAGGCCAGCGGAGAACTGTCAAATGGCCTCGGATAAGGTGCTAACGTGCATGTCATGGTCCTGCCAAAGAAGATGCAGTGGTCACGCCCTCGAGAGTCTCCCCCGGATCTCCCTCCAGGGCAGTGAAGGCAGCCGCCAAAGGATACGGAGTTGCAGTTTCAGGCCCTCCCCCCGCTGGTCCGTACAAGGGAGCTTCCTCCGTATCAGTGTAAATAACTCATACGGTGTCAAGTTGGTGTTCTCCTTCTGAATGCAAAGAGGACTGTTGTGTCACTGGAGGGCCCTGACCCCGCAAGTGGTTGCCACACCCCGTGCAGTCCTCTCTGGCTTAGTCTCTTGTATCATCGCAGAAACTTAGATCAGGCTCACTCTACTGCATAGGAATGTGAGTCACGCCTCTCTTACCGACGTTTCTGAGCATGCGTTCTTCCAGACAAGCCCAGGTTTCCTCAGGTGTTAGAAAAATGAGCGGCTTACCTTGAAACAAAACTTTCAGCTTGGCTGGAACATGAGAATGTAATAGAGCTGGAGGCCTCGCAGCCTTGCCTTCACCTCATCATAGTTGCGTCTCTGCCTCTGTAACTCTCTGGAATAATCTGGAAAAATTTGGATTTTGATATTGCCATACCACTACTCTCCCAGCCGACACCCTTCTGTAAGGATCAGATCTTGGGCCCTAAAGTTTAAGAAACTTGCAATCACAATCCTGGGGGGAGTTCCCGGCCGAGGTCTGCCTCCCAACTTACGATGAGCCCTCCATATAAAAAAACAGGAGGAAAACGTATCCCGGGGAATGATAAAGTGGAGCCAACCGTGCACCATGTGGGAGCCCTCATGTGGAAGCCCACTTGAGGTAATCAAGTCATGGGAGCCCTGAAAGATTATTCCTGTGGGCTCCATTTTCTGCATCTCCATGTCACTCCCTTGACAGCGCCCAGGTTTCCGTAACCTCTTTTCGGAGTGTCGCAACTATGTCTTCTAGTTCCGGTTCCGATATCCTTGATTCAGCAGAAGTGACTCATTTGGCTACATTAAGGATATCTTGTCTTATGAGCGTGACTTCCGTGCGCACTTCACCCACCCTGCTCTCCAGCGCCTCCCGGGAGGACTGTATTGCCAGTAGAAGAGGGGCATTGTCAGTCGGGGGCTAAGGCACGGGATCCGATGGCAGGGGGGTTACCACTCTGGAATAACGATCCAGGTGCCCCTGGCAGGAGGGTTTGGGTTCCTTGTTCTTTGCCATAAGGGACACCGAGGGGTCACTGCCTGACCAGTGCCTATTAACTGTAGGTCGGAGTCAGACCACCGAGGCGGCCCCTCAAGTGCAGGGCCTACCTTCTCAGGCCTCAACCAGGGTCTCAGGCCCCTCCACTCCACGTGGAACCAAAGCTGATCCAACAATAAGGCTCCATAGTATTGCAGATCCTTTGTGGACATCACGGGGCACAACAGGCTTCATTAAGCTGTCAGAGCAGTCTCTCTCAACTTCTAGAGGCTGCTCCAAGCATCCACCAGGGCGCAGCTCCACGGCGTCACCACTCTCCCATCCATGGCAAGTCCAAATCTACTACACCAGGGGGTCTGGGGTGGGGGGGGGGGCAAGAACACGCTACTGGAGGACCAGACGGGATCCACTATGCCAGCGTACAGCAACGCCGCTCAGAGAAGGAGCAGAGCAAACACAAGAGCGCTGAAACGTTTCAGACACTCGCCCCAGTTACAGATCTGGGATGAATCCATCTTCACTCTTTAGCTAACTTCGTCACCCCAGTTCAGACACAGCTATATGCAAACCAGTCTTGGCCCTGTGCTTCATGGGAACAGTCCAGCCCGAACTCCCAAGCCATGTCTTCCCTGGACCGGAAACAAGCATCCGGGGGCTGGTTTCGGGGTAACACCCCTTTTTAGCCAGGCTAGCTTGAAACCAGTGGCAAGTGAGCAAGGGACCCACGTCTGGGCATACCCTGCCAACTTAGGGCGAACAAAGCAAACACAAGGAGATGACGGATGGAGCGCTGAAACCTTTCAGACACTCACCCCCAGTCACAGATCTGGGTTGAATGCATCATCATTCTTTAGCTCACTTTGCCATGCCAGTTCAGACACAGCTATATGCAAATCAGTCTTGGCCCTGTGCCTCATGGGAATAGTCCAGCCCGAACTGCCAAGCCATGTCTTTCCTGGACCGGAAACAAGCATCCTGGGGCCGGTTTCGGGGTAACACCCCTCTTTAGCCAGGCTAGCTTGAAACCAGTGGCAAAGTGAGCAAGGGACCCACGTCTGGGCATACCCTGCCAACTTAGGGCGAACAAAGCAAACACAAGGAGATGATGGATGGAGCGCTGAAACCTTTCAGACACTCACCCCCAGTCACAGATCTGGGTTGAATCCATCATCATTCTTTAGCTCATTTCGCCACCCCAGTTCAGACACAGCTATATGCAAATCAGTCTTGACCCCTGTGCCTCATGGGAACAGTCCAGCCCGAACTGCCAAGCCATGTCTTCCCTGGACCGGAAACAAGCATGCTGGGACCAGACGAACGACCCTGCTGGCAGCCGAAGTGCCACACACCGTGGGACTTCGCCTCAGAGAGAGGCCTGTGAACCCTTAGGACTGGCAAGTAGGTACCTCCGCCTGAGCAAACCGCACCGGCCTATCCGTCCAGAGCCGGGGAGCCGGGGAGGCCTAGTGCACGGACACTCCGGCCCCTTCGGCTCCACCTACAGGCACTGCCCCACGAGATCCAAGGCTGCGATTGGCACACAATGCAGTAGTCCTCTCCTGGCCCCCACCGCAACTCCCAGTACGCCAGAATTAAGGCTGCCACACAAGGCCCACTCCCTCCAAAGTCCCCTCTGGTGACGGCAGGCCGCAATAAACAATATGTCCTCTTTCCCTGAGGCACCACTCTCAACAGCTCCTAGGGGCCATCACAGCCCCCCTTTCACTACCTCTGGGGCAGGCACATCCCCTTGGAGTCCTTCAGTCATCTTCAGAGGGGATATAGCAGGCCACAGAAGCCTCACTTAACTTCACCACTCGTCCACTGCCTCACGCCGCCGCCCCCAGTCTGCTGTCACACGGGCTGCAGCGGGGCAGTGGGTGGGGGAGACTTGGGATCTAAGGATGCCGATCACAGGGCTCTGGGGCCAGCGGGCCTACCCGAGGGGCGGGGGGGTGGGGGGGGGGGGTCGATGGGGAAACAGGTTCCCGGGCACCATCTTGCACTTGTGTCTCCTTGTCGCACTATCGTCTCCGACGGGGATCAGGCACTTGAGGGCTTCAGAAGGTTCTCCACGGTAGCAGGGTGTCTGAGCAGGCAAATTCAGGCTAGTAAGTGTTAGGATGTCCAGGATTATTGTAGGATGTTTACGGGCCGCTCAGTATCTAAAAATCCAACTCCAGCACCATCTTCGCCACGCCCCGTGGCATGTGTATAAGTAGCTTTGGTATTAACTATATAAAGATAGCCATCATGTTGTTTTCGATATCGCATTCCTTGTCCAGCAGGTTTAGAAGGTATTGTGCTGGGTCTGCGTGTGTAGGCGGTGGGGATGGTAGTTGAGAGCGAGTTAGTGAGCTGTGTTGCTTTTGTAGAGTGGCCTTGTTGTGTAACAAACATGGAGATGTGAAGTAGCGAAGAGTGATATGTTGTTTATTTTGTTTGCTTCTGTTTAGGGTGGAAGGTGTATGGGTTGGGTAGGTGGTGGAGCATGTAAGTCATGTTTTAATGCTCTAAATTGTGCAATGGTTGAGAGGCTGGTGAATGAGTGTTGGGCTGTTTGTGGTAGATTTTAGTGAAGATAGTGGATTTAGGAGCAAAGATTATTGAAGATCCATCTTATTTTTTGAAGTCAGGAAGGTTGGAGTGTGTGTTTGTTTCTATTTTGCGACAGAATGTTTTATGAAGATGCCTGTGTGCGAGATTTTGATGTGCTGGTATGTGTGTTATGTAGAGTAGTGAGATGAGATACTGATGTAGAGAATTTCTGTGAATGATTTTTGAGTGGAAGTTGATTTATAATGGTAAAGGTGGTGTGGATGTGAGTTGGAGAAGAGCGCATGTGGTGTGTGAGAGGGGATAGACAGGGGTTATGAGTGTTTGTGTTAGACGTGGTGGCCAGAGGATGTGTGGTGGAGTGGAATGTAAGGATTGTTTGGTTGTGGTTTTTGGTAGAAAGATGAGGAGTGTGTTGTTGGTGGTTAATATGAGAGAATTTTGAGTATTTGGTCAGTGGATTTGAAAAGGGGTCAGTTAGGAGTACCTGGAAGGTAGAGTTGGTCTTTACTATGAACAGGAAGTGTGTTTCTGTAGGAATTGAGGTTAAGTATAAAGTGGGTTAGTGTTGTGTTGGTGAAGTGTGAATTTGATAGTGGTGTAGGGCAGAGTGGCAGTTTGTGTAACACTGAATGTGCTTTTATGTGGCAATTGAGGTAGAAGGGTGCATTGATGTGGCTTGTGAGGTTTTGTAGGGTTTGTTGAGACAAGTATGGTTAGGGTTAGGGTGAGTGAGTTGTGTGCATTTTCTTAGTGTTTTAATCTGTTTGTGGATATGGATGACTTAAGGTGGTAGCTAGTAAATGGTAAACAAGCATTTGCAATGCAATAGGTCTCGCATTAGGAAAGTTTGAGCTTTTTGTATTGTAAATTGACTAATTTTTTATTTATGTGTTGGTATTGAAAATATTGAAATTACTAGCTTTCTCATGTACGTCAATAGTTTTAACTGTTGCAAATGTGACACCTATAGCATTTGTAATGCAATATGTGTTGTATTTACGTGACTTAGATGTATTGATATTACAAATAACAATGGCTTTTAATTTTTGCAAATAATTAATACTTAAATAAAAGTTAATGTAAATTATAATGGCAATCCTTTAAACTTTTGTTAATAACTCTTGTGAAGATTATGTTTAGTGTATTTAATTGCGCCTAAAATCCAAGAACAGAAGTTAAATATTATAATTTTTTTTGTGCCATTTGTAATAAAGCCTAAATTTTGAGAGAACATATTAGAGCCAGTTGTTGTTGAATGGTTGTACAGATTGATACTGTGGTGGCGGTGAGTGATGTTGTGGTGGTGTCGAGTGATGCTGTGGCGTTAATTGATGCTGTGGTAACGCATAGTGATGTAGTGGTGCCCTTGAGTGATGCTGTGGTGGTGCTAAGTGATGCTGTGGTGATGCGATAGATAGAGTGCAATAGTCCGATAGATAGATAGATAGATAGATAGATAGATAGATAGATAGATAGATAGATAGATAGATAGATAGATAGATAGATAGATAGATAGATAGATAGATAGATAGATAGATAGATAGAGTGTAATTATGTAGAATATAATTATGCGGCACTGAGTGGTTTTGTGTGGAGTGTATGTTGATTTTAGTGGCGTGTAATTATGTGGCATTGAGTGTTATTTTGAGTGTATCTTGCATTGTTTGCATTGTAATTAATTGGCACTGAGGGTTATTTGGAGTGCATGTGGCATTGAGTGTAGTGTATTTATGTGGTGCGTAATTATGTGGCGCTGAGTGGTATTTGAAGTGTATGTGGCATTGAGCACTGTGTAATTATGTGGTGTGTAACTATGTGGCACTGATTGGTTTTTGGAGTGTCTGTTGTGTTGAGTGCATTGTAGTTATGTGGCATGTAATTATGTGGCTCTGAGTGGCATTCGGAGTGTATGTTGCCTTGCCTTGTATTTCTATGGTTCCTTAAACCCTTAGAGGCAATTCTTTTATTTTAACTAAAAGGATGGTAGTTTAATGGTGTTTACGGCAGGATGGTCGTTAAATGGTGGCTACGGAGAAGCTGTGTGCTGAAAGGCAAAGAGAACATGGGCATGAAAGTAAAAGTGAGGATGAAAATGGAATGAGTGTGGCAGGATGGTCGTTAAATGGTGGCTACGGAGAAGCTGTGTGCTGAAAGGCAAAGAGAACACGGGCATGAAAGTGAAAGCGAGGAGGAAAATGGAATGAGTGTGGCAGGATGTTAGTTAAATGGTGGTTACGGGGAAGCTGAGTGCTGAAAGGCAAATAGAACACGGGCCAAAGCTGGAAGAAAACACGAGATGCGAGAGGAATGTGTGTGTGGCAAACACTGGTGGGGCTCAGAGCATTCTGTTGCTGCCTTGATGCCTGTGTGTGTGAGCAGTGGGGCTGTGTGTGTGAAGTGCCTAAAGTTGCAAGAAAACATATGATTATTTAAATACTTAAACGCAGAATTAATGGAGCTAATGTTATCCACCTTAGAAGGATGAAAAGGGAATGAGCGCGGCATATGTTAACTTTGCAAGCGCAGAAAGCTTGCAGGGCAAACTTATTATTTTGGTTGTTTGAGACTCAGTTTTGGGCAAAGCTGCAAGAAAACACGGAGGGGGGAGGGCGGGCTGTGTGCTGAAAGGCAAAGAGAGCACAGGCATGAAAGTGAAATCGATGGATGGCAATGCGTCCGTGAGGCTAGCCCTGTGGTGGGGGAGGGACAGTTGTGAGAGGCGCCATGAGGAAACAATCTCTCGGCATGCTGTGGCGGGGGAGCACATTCCAGGCGGGGGAGCGGACCCTTTGAAGTATGATGCCGAGGCTGTGGCTACACGTGCACGCACCCGTGGGCTGAAGCGCTTCCCCAAACGGATTGCATGGCGGCACGATGCACGTGATTGTGTGCTGCTCGCCATGCAATCCACTTTTGGGAGCACTTTGAAATGCCCCTCTTACTAGAGTCTTGCATAGCGATTGCGTAAACGCAATAGTTAGGCGAGACCTAAAAAGGACCTCATTTCTGGACCTAGGCCCAAACACGCAACTGCTCTTCAGCCCTTGTCCTCTTCGCCCTTGGCTGAGTTTCCTGCACTAAGATGCCCTGAGCTCTAAGATAAAATAACCCTAGGTCAGGTGACCTCTTGCCAATGGGAAACCTAGCCCCAAACCCTAGAGCCAATGGGAGCCATGGCCCTAACAACCAATCACAGCCCTAGTCCTATTAGCCAATAAGAGCTCAAACCCTAAGCCCAATAGAAACACTTACCCTAGGAACCAATCCAAACTCTAGCCCTACCAGCCAATCAGATCTCAAGCCCTAAGCCATGTCCAAAAAAAGCCTAGCCCTAGGAACCAATTAGAAGCCTAACCCTATTAGTCAATCGAAACTCAAACCCTAAGCCCTAGATCAAATAGAAACCCAAGCCCTAGGAACCAGTCAGAGCACAGATGCAACAACTAGTAAGAAATGTAACCCTAGGCGTAGTTTGCGAAGTAGCACTACGCGAAGCTACGCAAAGTACACTTCGCACTATGCGAGCTACGCGTAGCACTTCGCGAACTGCGTAGTACCCTGTTCGCACTGTGCAAGATGCCGTTTTCAATGATTGCACAGTGCGGACAAGCATCCAGCACTGTGCAATCATTGAAAACGGCATCTTGCACAGTGCGAGCTGTAGTTTTCTGCCGCGCGAGTAGATTGTTACTCGAGCGGCAGCTTTCTCAACGCGGACTGGTAGTTTCTCATCACGAGCATACGCAACCACTCGCAATGAGAAACCTGACATCCTTGCGTTGAGAATCTCGCCGGGATGTTTATTTTCCATGCTCGCGATAGGCAACTTGATGTTGCTGATCGCGAACAAGGAAAAAGTCTCGCCGGGATGTCATTTTGTTTGCTCGCGGTCGCCAACTTGATGTTGAGGACCGCGAGCAAGCAAAAAATGACTGCTGCACTACGCAACGCTACGCATGTTTGCACTGTGCTACGTGCAATTCGCGTAGTGCGAAGTAGCGCAAACTTCGCGAGCGTAGCGTAGTGCTTTGCCCAGGCTTAAAGAAATGTATATAAGGGTCATGTGACCATGAGCACAGGCTGGTGTGCAGGGGGCAGTGAGGTGCTCCTGAAGTCAAAATCTCCCTGGATACAGACAGGCACAATCCACACTTTGTAGTTTTTGTGCAACCCTGCAGGTAAAGCCCAAATCCATAGCCACATAATTCCTACTTTTCATGCACTTAAACAGATCACTTTTTCTAATCAAAAACGAGTGCAACATACACTTTTCAAACACATTTTAAAACCACAAAGCAGATTCTGAAGTCTTTTAAACGCACTAGTTGGGCTCTGGGGTGTCTTTGCCTTTTTAGCTTGTAAAGAAGGGGGTAGGGTGATTGATTGCATCCTAGAGGCCTTAGCACAGTATATAGGAAATCCAAGAGAGTCACGGGTAGAAGTAAACAGCAGTTTTAAAAGCACAAACTGCACACATATTGCTAACATGGGTGTTGAAAATTTGTTAGGTGGGGGATGGGTCAACTGGACGACCTTTATTTGTTGGGGTAGTGCTTCTAGGGAGGGGGCAATAGGAATTTGGGGACTGCAAGTGTGAAGAATTTTATGTCGTTACTACGTCACTTCCCTTCCCCATTAGTTTATTTTTTGTTCTTTAGGTGTTCTATATGTTGATAAAGTGACTTGATTTAAATGTTGCATTTGTGGGGGCGCAAAAAGCTACCCACTATTTAAAACCTTTACAAAGAGCTACTTGGTACTCATTTCCTCTGGCACATGCAGGTTGAAATGCTGAGTCAGACCCTCTAGAATTTCAACTTGCAACGTACATGTCACATGAACGCATATGCCACTGCAGCGGCACTGGGACACTGAGCTACATCACAACTGTGATAAGTCAAACTAGCACCCTCTGTCAGGTGATGCCCACATGCAGCCATTCACAAAGGGCGCGCAGATGGGTTTCCTACCCGCTCTTTGCTGTCAGAGCATCACATGTTCAGTTTCTATTGTCAACCTGGTATGTTCTGTGAGTTGTAGTCGTGCTTAACATCCACGGATCCATATGAATGCAATGAGCTTTAACAGAGTACACCTGGGCATGGTGCCTGGACATGGAGAGAGGTGAGAATCTTCATGCAAACACCACACAGATAATGCAGGGGGTGCAAAGGCCAAAACTCCTCTACCTATAGTAAAGGTTGAGTTATGGGTACTGAACACACCAGGGTGGAGGTGCCAACAAAGTGAGTTGACAGCTGGCATGAGGGGGAAACTATAGCCCCAAACGTTACTACGTTAAAGAGCAGGCTGTGTGGGAAGCACCTGTCCGAAACTGCAGACCGGCACAAATAAATCAGCAACCAGTGAACACAATAAAGAAACCGTGGCTAATAACCTGACAATCCAATTAAAAAAAAAAAAAAAGCTACAACAGTACCGAGACAAATCCCAATACTTAGAAGGATTCAAATGGGCAAGCAACGACACAGGATGGGGGAAGTGGGAAACGGCGATGAAGAATGCAGCAACAAGAGGAAAAAAATGTACCTCAATTTCAGTGCAATAGCAGAAGGAGGCAAATAAGAAATTAATATGTATTTGGTCTGTGATCCATGGAAGGGACAAGTACATGAGGAAAAAGTGGAACCAATGAGAGGTGAGGAAATTAGAAAAACTATGAAGCCAACCAATGGTAAGCAGTGGGCGGGCTCTAAGCCTCCTATAACAAAAAGTCTTGCAAGCGACAGCACTGTCTCAGGCGAAACCAAAAAAGGAGAGCGCATGAAATAAGATATTTGCCTAACATCATACACTTTGCACGTGTCTCTTCTGTTTGCCTAAGATCATACACTTTCCTGTTTTACATCTTAGTTTATTGTTTGTTTTTAATTCTTGGGTATTGAGGTTAGACCGTGAGTTTCAGCACGCAGAACACATAAAATATCAGTTTGTTTTAGGCTTAAGGGTCCAAGAGAACCTCTGGCTGCTCTAGAGCCTGGGATCTGGCTCAAGGCACCCATCTCTACTAGTTCATAATGTTGAAACGTCCTACTACAGACTGCAGCACTACTGCCTTGTGCATTCGTTCTTATGAGTTCATAGTGCTGCAGCTTACCTGGTTTGGATTGCAGCACCACTGCATATGACCCTATAATTTCACTGTGCTGCGGCTTGCAAGTTAGATTGCAGCATTACGTTCTTGTTCAGGCTTTATGTTCATAGTGCTACAGTATTGTAACCCTGCAAGCCTATACATTCTGCCTCATAACGACTTCATGAAGCTAAGGTTTCATAGCCTGGAGTGCAGCTATATTGCATTATGCAGGTGAACATAAACATTTGTAACTCAAAAGCTTTCCAAGATAAACTTCACAAAGGCTGGCATAATTCCCCTACTCTGCAGCTCTAGTAAACATTCTATACTAGACCTTATGCCACAAAGTTGACTTTCATCCAGTCATATGTATTCAACCTACCGCACTAAGCATACAGGAAAAAGTTAAGTTTGTTGCTGCTGGCCTAAAGCCACGCTCATGTTGCAAGTTAACAGCTGTGTTGCAGCACTGTTTCCCTTTGCAGAGAGCCCAAATGTCTGAGACAATGAGCTTCTTGGTAGTATTGTGCAGTTAGACAAGGCATAGTAACAGAGCGTTCACCCCCATGTAAATGGCCTGCAGCTATATCATTGTTCACGGAAAGGTCACCCCATAAAGGACAGAACACTATCAAATGATAAGAATAAGCAGTTGGCTGAGTTTATACATTTGAACATGGATGTCATAGGTTTGAATATCAGCGTAGATAAGTCATGCCTTCCGTCTTTCCCAGGTTTATGAAACGTGTACCACTGAGTGGGATGATTAACTTGGCTTTTCTGCCTTTGTTTAGTTTTAACTTTCTGTCATGGATCATTAAAGCAGCTGTAGGCCACATTTCAAACTGCATTCACCTAATATTTACTGTTTGAAGTACCTATTGAGCAGAGGAGAAAATGGCAGCTTTAGGTGATTTTCTTCCTTTTCGCATCGGCCAGAACATTAAAATACTGGTAATGCCGGTTAAAAAACTGGCCCGGTGACAATCACATTAGAAGTTGGTGCCTTTGGGCAACTTCATTTCACCTTGCCCGCCCAGTCAAAATGTAGTGCTTTTAGTTTTCACCAATATTTCTAGCTCTATGAGCTTTAAAATACATAACTAAAATGAGCCCAATGAGACTGGCCAAATTATGTTTCATAAACGAGCTTGATCAGGGATTGTTGGCCACTTTTTGGGGGGTGCCCGAATTGTGATCCCAATCCGACCCTGCTTACAAACCCTTATTTAGGGAGATAAAACAAAACTGGTAAGAGACTCTTCATTACCAAATCAAGTTAAACAGCTGTATGTGTAAAAAAAAATAAGCATAAATCAACCAATAATCTGTCCGTCACCTACACCTGCTCGACACGGTCTGCTTCCCGCCACAGATGCAGCCGCCTCCCGAGTGTGAAGTGACTGTAGCTCCCAGCTGTCGCACGGCGGTGGTAGTGCCAGACAGACCCAAGCCTCTTGTGAGACGAAGCAAGACTGACAGAAAGCAGTTAACACGAGTCTGAACACGTGGGTCATGCGCACACTGGAAGAAACCACCTCGCGCGCCTGCGCTGGCACAGGCAGAAATTTAAGATAACTCTGCAAATTGCAAAAACCATATCTTTACAACATACTGTCTACAAACACACGCTATCTACAGTACACGCTGTTTCTCCTACCAAAAAACGATAAGATGGGTTAGAACTGCCTTTCATGATAACCCCCATGGGAACTTGTTTTTCTTTCCTCTTTATATCTTTACTGTACCATTACTTGTGTAAAACCTTAACAAAATGAAACTTGAAATAAGAAAAAAATTGATAACTCTGCAAGAGACATGCTGAAAAGCCAGCTCCGTATTTTGTTTTAGCATTGGCCTTATATGCAAAATAGCAAATACCATTAAAAAAATCAATGGTAAATGTGTTTATTGTATGCAGGACGCAACACTGCCATTTATAATACTAGGTCAAGAAATGGTTCATTCCGGTTAGAAACTGTTTAACGCCACGTATTTTTCAAATTCACCCCATTCTTTTATTTACAGTTAATCACATATAAACAACACCTCAACAAACAGCGCAGAGCCTCACTAACTCGGGTTCCTATTTCTACCACACTAAATTCAGAATCGTTCTCGAAATGAAAAATATGTTATCAGGACATGTTTATGCTTTTTTAGGAAAGCCTTTCCAGACACATTGCCACAGTTGCCAAATTTTCAGTCTGCTAAAGTGTTACATTGCGATGTTTTCAGGGTGTGACTCTTCAATGCGTAATGTTCGGCACTTTAAATTGCACTTTATGTTGAGTAGACAACGGTAGGCATGCTATTGTAATGATGTAACAGCCATGCCAACATTTTGTAACTGAAACGAGGGCGAATTCGAAGGAAACAAATTGGGGGAATTTATTTTCTCCCTTGACTTGCATTGATGTGGAGCAGATTTTTGGCGGCAGACAGATAAGTTAAAAAGCTCTTTTGGACTTAACAAATCGTGAGTCTCCCGCCTGAATAGGGTCTGTTGGCATGTATAATGAATCAGAAATGACCCTTTTTACCATCTTCTAAGGGATTTTCTAGACCACCGTAATAGTCTTGAAAATGCCTTAGAATATCAGCAATGTTCCTAAGTGCCTACGCCAGGTCACTAACCCATCCTTTTTTGGGCATGCACGAGGCTCATAGTAGCTACTGTACCAAAATGCTGTTCCTGCTGTGTACGCACACATGTGCTAGAGAAACATTTTGGACCAGGAATGTGGACGACAGTCACATTCTTTCCCAAAAAAACATGCGCACACCTGTGGTAAATGAGTGACTGCTGTAAGGCCTGAAATACTACTGAAGCTCAACATAAAAAATACCCTTCCCTGGAAGTACCAAAACCAGAGGACAATCCGCCCTTAGCACCCATCCCCACAACACACCCCTAAGGTGAAAAATTAAATGGACATCCCATCGATTCCCCCAAGCCTGAGAACCTCCACTAGAATCTGGAGGATTCCCCGCCATCGCACAGCTTCAAACCAGGAGCTAGATGGATTGACCACAAGATCACTTAGGTAGCACTCTGTAGCCATCAAGGAGGTAGAATGAGAACATTGTGTGTGAGACCCCATGTTTTCCTCCCTTGTTACAGACAGGAAACATCCAACAACAACTTTCCAACCTTTATTTTCTCCGCCCTTTAGATACTCTTTCCCAATTCTGCTTTCCACCTTCCTCCCTTTAGAATCTTTCTCCCTTTCCCTCTCCCCACCCTCCCCCTCATGCCATGTTTTCAGTCACCACAATCTTAATTCTCCTCCTTTCTTTGCTGCCCCTCTCCTACTCAGTGCTTCTCTAAATCTCTTCTCCCTCCTTTATCTTTCCAACCTCCTCCTCCCCCTTTCCCTCTCTTGAGCTTAGCGTTTTGTTTCTCTCCTTTACTCACTCACTTATCCCACTCCACCCTGTGCAATCTTTTTCTATGTCCTTCTTCCTTCCTTGCACCTATCTCCTTCTTCCCTTTGTCTTTTTCGCCCTCCTCTTTGTCTCTCTTCATACTTACAAGTCACTCTGCCTTCCTCTTCTTTGTATCCCCCCTCCATTCTTCTGGTTTTTCCTTCTCTCCTTGAATTTCACTATTCTCCTTTTCTCCCCCGCCTCCTCCACTTTCACCTTCTTTGAAATCTTCTATCCTCTCACTTCTCTTGCATTTGTCTCTCCCTCTCTACTCCATCTATTTAACCTCTACCCACTCTCTCATTGTCCAACAGAATTCTTATTTTTTCCTGCCCATCTGTCATCAAGCTCCTTCCTCCCTTTTGTTCACTCGTCCTTCTCGTTTTACTTTTCTGCCTTACTCATTTGCACTATTTATTTGGGCTGATTTAATCCAAAAATATAACTCGTCACCCCGGATAATATTAATTTGCGGAAACAATGCTAGTGACTTAGAAAGAAATGTTTTGGTGTCCCTTACTCCTTTTTGCTTTTGACAAAAAAATCGGCACTGCGTTAACAAGAACGTTGCTGTTTTAGGACAGGAATAATTTTGGACAAACATGCCTTTTTATTTTCTTTAAACGACGGTTGTGGACAGAGCCCACCTCACTATTCTTGTAATCAAGTAAGGCACACGTTTCCTCGTAATAAACCTACAACAGAACTCTGGAAGCCTCAATCAGTGATGGCATAAAGGAGTTTTAATTGTGTGACTATACATCTGAGTGGAGATGCGGAGAAAAATTAAATATGTTAGTTTAACCCTAGATGCGTGGAACATTTCAAGGCTGCATTGCAAGGTATTTGAAGATGATGCACATTATACACGAAGGTGAAAGGAGGCAGAGGGGCAGGAAATAAAGACAGAAGAAGAAGCAAACATGTTCAGCCAAAAACATGGTTCTGTTGAAACAGTAAGTGGATTCACGGAGGCTGATGTAGGCCTGGGCTACAACAGGACCAGGTAAGCATGTGCCAAGAGCAGGCAGAAAGCAGGCAAACCACAAATTGTGGGTGGTCCTTATCCCATGTCCAACTCTTTGGTTTTGGGGCTCTTTATTCCGCCCGTGCATGCTGTCAAGGACCGTCAGCAAATTATGACAATAGGAAACTGCTTTCTGGTCTTATCAACTTACCACTCTAGGAGACAATAGCATCAATGTCACTCTGATACCAAGATCTAAGTGTTGAATCAGTCACTTATACTCATGGTCTCATATACATATGGCACCATATGCCTAGGACACTGCCTGGGCACCATCCAAAAAGTGGATGTCTGCGCTCAATCTCAAGCTAAACTCAAACAAATTGGCGTTCTTTCTCATCAAACAGTGCAACATGGCAAAACATCCCCAGAAAGAATTTTAAAAAATTGGTTCAACTCAATCAGTTATGACAAGAGCACGGGTTCCCCTACCATTCTCAATTACAACCAAAATTGCAGCTGGCGGGTGAAGACTTCAGCAGGAACTGTGGCCTGTATGTCTCTGGAAAGTATTTGATACTAGAAATATTACAGTTCCAGGTATACTCAATATCCAGGTTGTGCCTGACTCTGTATAATGCAATTTTATGTTAAGACCGGAGGCTAATCTTAGTGCAATCTTCTTTAATTAGCTCACCACAGCCACTTTAAAGAACTTTAGAACATTTAAAAAGAAAAATTCCAACCTTATAAAAGGAAAGAACACTCAGAACTCTTCCTTCTGTTTTTTGGCTGACACAGAGAAGATAAGTATTTCCTTGTTACTGCTCTTGTGTTTGTGAATTGAATGCCTACAATTAAATGTTTCATGTAGAAGTAACATAATTAGATTGTTGTTTGTTTATTTATATTCCTAAATTAATTGTTGTGGAGCTTGTTTATTGACATGTTAGGCGTGTTCCCGATTAACACTCAAAATAGTTAATAAATGGGTTTGTGTCCGCATCCGGGTAGGCTAGGGAAGTGTTAAACTTAGAAGCTAAACATTTTGAACAAATTTGAGGAATCTGTGTTGCTTACCGAAAGGACGGTTGGGAGCCATGGCAACCACCAGAGTTGCTGGGAGCGCGTGTTACCCGAGCTGCTGGGAGCTCCAATAATGCTCCGATCGTCGTCTGACAGCTCCAATAATGCTCTGACCGCTAGCTGACGACACCACTCAGAACATAAAGTGAACCAGGGCCTCAAATCTGAGGTCTGGACTTGGTGGTCTTAGGATTTTTGGATCCTGACTGCTCTTTCTTTGCTATTGGCTTGACTCCCTCATTCAGGGCAATAGAAGTAGGACATCTACCTGGCCGCTGAGCTACGTCATCACGTTGTCTCAGGGGCCATCTTAGGGCTTTGGGATGCCTCGCATTCAAGGAATGGAATTCCAAGGTATCCCAACAACCAATTTCCCCGCAGAGTAAACAGTTGTTTTGACAGTTACCTCGGTGTGCACGGCTTACCAATTCCTCCAACTCTAATATTGCATCGTAAATTAGATTCTCTAAATAAAAACATAAAAAAAGTTAGGAAAATTATTATACATAGAGTTTCTAGAATTGGTTGGTTTAACCTTAAAGCTGGTTCCCCATGAATTGCTTGGACATGAGTAAATAAAGCACTCCTAACATATCTGAGGAATCCCCAGAAGATAAACTAAAAGGGATGTTAAAGAAATTCTATCAGGATCTAGAGAGCAAAATGGATAAAAAATTAGAAACGCTTCTTAATGATACGAATATACTATCGGATGAGGAAAGATTCTGGTCGGCTGGGGAAGGATCTCTTAATGAGAGAGGAGGTAAGGTTAATAGAAAACGCAAAAATTTAGAACCATCTGTGTCCAATATTAAAAGAGGAAATTTTTTTGATTCTAATAAGATTTCGGTTCATATAAAAATTGGTGGTGTCGAGCACACACAAGGGGACCGTGGCAAGGGTCTAATTAAAGAATCAGAAATTATAAAAGTACGCAAACATTAGGTTGTGCACTGTGACGACTCCTTGGGGAGTGCAGAAGTAGAATTAAGCTGCTCATCCGACTTTGACTCAGAAAAGTCTGAAATAATATCAACAAAAAAGACTAATATAATAGAATTAGAGGGTGAACAAAATGGAGCACTAACTGATTCCCTTGGGTGCTTTATGTTTGATCCCACTCTGTTAAAACATCCTTTGTCACCCGAGTGGTTGACAGCTGCCCATGTAGTGGAATATATGCAGTTATGGATTAGGAGACAAATCCCAAAGGTTGTGAGATTACGTATCCGTTTGGAATGGCCTAGACCCATATTGGCCAATAAGGTGGCGCAGACACCTGACTTATATACTAAAATAATAAGCCTTCATTGGTAAAGGAGGGAGAGACCCCAAGAAAGGCCTGGATAAGTGCTTACGCATGTGTCAGGACAGGCTTCTGGACCTATCTGGCCCCTTAGCAAAGTGTTTTGATATGACCAAGGAGTCCTTTGTGGAAAAATAAAGCCTCAATGTAGAGGAATTAAGACAATGGATCCAACAAGCTGTATGCCTACTAGGCAACGCCAATACGGCCATTTCAGTGGAGAGAAGGAAAAGCATCCTTCTGAAAACAGACCCTAAATTAGAGGAGTTAACGAATAACGAAGAAGGACAAGAAGCATATGGCCTACTTTTTAGAGATGATTTCATCAAAGAGATGTCGAAATATGTAGGAGCATTCAGTTTCTTACACAAATTTCAAAGAGAGATTTAAAAAGTTTTCGACAGACATGTTTTTGGTGGGGCCGGGCGAGCTAGAGGTCGGATCCCCGGCCGAGGTCAAGGACATAGCAGGACCTCATTTTATAGAGGATTTAAACCTAAGCTCTACCAAACACAATATCAATATGGGGGATTCTACCCCCAAAGACAAGGTTATAAAGGAAGAGGATTGCATGGAGAAGGCTGTTCACGTGGATCAGGTAAATAAAGACCTTTCTGTTACCCCTACAAAGATAGACGGGAGACTTGCTCAGTTCTCCAAGAATTGGCTAAGAGTAACAAGAGATCCGTGGGTACTAGAAACTGTTATGTGATACCACATAGACTTTGTGGGGGAACCTGTACAAGATCATATTCCAGAGATAAGGTTCAACAAGGAACTTTCAGAATTAGTGAACAAAGAGGTTCAGGACCTGAAAGAGAACGGTGCCACCATAGAATCACAAAGGAACCTAAAAGGGTTTGTGGGCAATATCTTTTTTGTTCAGAAAAAAGACAAAGGTATGAGACCAGTTATAGACTCATAGTTCTTCTCTGACCAATGGAGTAAATGTTTGTAGGCCAGGACCTACCTGATTTTACAGACAGAGGAAATACAAGAAGACGTTTGTTACTAGATCTAAGAGTTCTATTAGTCAGGTATAATTGCACCACAGGCTGAATTATAGGAGGACCAGTACCCCCAAGCGACTTATGAATAATACACATAGCCTTAAACCTGATTCTCTCCAGAACTGGAAGCCAATGCAGCTGTCTATTAGCTAACTTAGCCGAGCTGCGCTTCGGGACGTTCATTAAAAGGCGAGCTGCACAATTCTGAACCGTCTGAAGAATCTTTGTGGTTCCTAGTGGCGCACCCAAATAAACTGCATTCGCATAGTCCAGCCGTGATAGAACAAGAGCTTGGACCAGCATACGCCTAGCTTCAAACGGGAGAAGGGGAAGAATCTTCCTCATCATCCTAAGAAGGCTATAACAACTAGACGCCACTTTGCGTGCCTGTACTGTAAAATTGAGATTACAGTCGATCCATACACCCAGACTCTTAATCTGCGTATTGGGAGCAGGAGAAGGGCCAAGACAGCTGGGCCACATAAGATCTAAATTTGTGTGGGACGCATGGCCCAAGATCATAATTTCTGTCTTGGTACCATTCAATTTGAGAAAGTACAACCTCATCCACTCAAAGCCCTTCTCAAGACAGGCGGTCAAAGTAGGTTTCACTCTATCTTGCTGACTGAGAGAGACCACCAACTGGGTGTCATCAGCGTACATCACAGTGTGGATCCCCCAGGGGGCCACCACATCCGCGAGGGGCCTCATATAGATATTAAACATGGTAGGGCTAAGAGAGGATCCCTGAGGAACTCCACAGTATAAAGGAGTCTGATTAGAGAGTGCCTCCTCTTCAAAAACCGCAAATGATCTATCAGCCAGAAAGGACTGCAGCCATTTAAGGGCAGTCCCTGCTACCCCTATGTCCCCGAGTTTTGGACCATAATTTGATGATTAACCTTATCAAAGGCTGCGCTGAGATCTAATAAAATGATCGCAGCGCAGCCTCCATCGTCCAAGATCTTTCTTGACTCTTCGACAACCGCGAGCAGGGCAGTCTCCGTGCCCTGATGACGCCTGAAGCCAGTCTGGGTAAAATGGAGGCGATTATTTTCCTCAAGAAAACCTGCCAGTATAGAATTGGCATGTTTTTTGGCTAATTTACCGATCCCCGGCAGCAGGGAAATTGGGAGGTAGTTGGTGGAGGTTCTAGCTAACCAAAGACAGGTTCCTCATCTTGTGAATCTCCCCAGATGCCAGACTGGATTTGAAACCTCAAAAAGCAGTGCCCCCACAATAGGCTGTGCGGTATGACTCCAAACCACCTTCGTTCCACTCCGGATAAGCAGGGTCGCATATTTGCACCACTCATACACACTGACATCAGTTTCTTTCAGCAGCTTGTCCGTGCACTCAGGCGCGGAGCACATCAGCGGACTGGAAGGACCACCGAGCAGACTCCTAAATTCGGACTATTTTGTATGGAAAACTAGACCATTGTACAGAATGGGGCAGTGGCAAGGTGGTGAGAAATCTTTAGTTAGAGTATCCACCAGAAAGAGCATTATCAAAGGTAAGTAATTTGTTCTTCTTATGGATACTTCTAACCTCAGATTCCACACCTTGTGAATAGATATCAAAGCAGTACCTCCCAGGGCTGCGGGTCTGTGCAATGGGTCAGATCAAAAAGTCCTGCAGGACTAAACAGGCAAAATGCCCACCACAACAGGCCTGACTGTCAAGCCAATAGTGCTTTGTGAACTTGTGCACTGAGGCCCATGTAGCAGCCTGACATACATCCAGTACAGGCATTCCACAAACCAACACAGTGGTAGCAGCCTAGGTCCTGGTGGAAAGAGCCCTGAGATCTTCTAGAGGCTGCTTCTTTGCCAATGCGTAGCAGAATCGCATACAGAGAACTATCCATTGCGAGATGGTCCCCTTCTGCACTGCTTTACCCTTCTTTGCAGCAGAGAACCCCACAAAGAGCTTATAGTCCACCCAATATTGCTGGCTACAATTAATGTAAAAACTCTGTGCTCTCTTGGGTTCCAAGCGATTGAGTCTATCTCCTCTTTCAAGGGATGAGGTGGAACGAAGAAAGTTGCAGGTATGATGGCTTGACCAACATGAAAAGGCGTCACTACCTTTGGCATGAACACAACTTGAGTCCTTAGCACATGTTTGTTTGGAAAAAGGTGGTATAAGGCAGCTGGACAGAGAGGGTCTAAAGATCACTCACACGACATGTTGATGTTATCGCAACCAGAAAGACAGTTTTTAAGGTCAGGAGGCGTAAGTAACAACTTTGCATTGGCTCTAACGGGGTACACATGAGGAAAGTGAGAACCAAATTTAAGTACCCCGGTGGCATTACAGAGAGCTATGGCAGAAACATAAATTGCAAGCGTTTAAGAAAACACATCATGAAAGGTGATTTGAACAAGGACGACTGCTCCGGCATACGTAAAATAAAGGCCAATAGGATCCACAAGTAACTTTAAGAGTGTCCACTGCAAGTCCTTGCTGGGCTACAGACAAAACAAACAAAAAGACATCCAACAGTTTGGCCTGCAACGGATCCAACTGACAGGTGCCACGCCAGGCCACAAACTTATCCTAGTGTCCACCGTACTTTGATTTTGTGGAATGGCATCAGGATTACATCAACAATTTTGGAATGGAGCCACTCACTTTCCATGCATGGAGATGCAGACTGCACAAGCCCAGATGCAAGACCACACCCTGCAGCTATGACTGAAGATCGCTTCTGAAGGGGCAGCCCAATCGAAGGCTAGCTGCTCAGCCCAAGAAGTTCTGGGTACCACACTCTTGTGGTCCATTCCAGAGCCAGTAAGATGAATTGAAGCTGGTTGTTCTTGATCTTCTTAAGGAACTAGGGGCAGGAGAGGTAGTGGCGGGAAGGCATACAAGAGTCCCATGCTCTGCTATAGACTGAAGCACCCCTGAGAGCGAGCCTTCTTCGAACTCCAGCACCCAAAAGCATTGACATTGCGAGTTCTCACTCTTGGTGAAGAGATAGAGCCAGGGCTCTCCCTATTACTGTAATATGCATTGTATCACCTCCGGACAGAGCTGCCATTCGTGATCCGCTAGGGATTGCCAGCTGAGTTCTTACGCCCTGACATTTAAATATCCTGCCACGTGGTGTATGATCAGAGAAATGTCCTGATGAATCAGCCAATTCCAGAGGCACAGAGCCTCCCGATTGGATACCCCACCCCACCCTGTTTGCTGCAGTGCCACTTAGCAGCAGTGATGTTGGTGAGAAGCTCTACCGGCCTACCTTTGATGGATGGAAGGAAGGTCTTCAAGGCCAAGTCTATTGCTGGCAACTCCAGCAGGTTGATGTGGAGCCGAGCCTCCACAAGAGACCAAACTTCTCTGATTGTCACCTCTTCCATCGCGGCCTCCCCAACCTAGCAGTAATGCATTCGTCTCCACTGCCAACTCTGAGTGGAGTAGGGAGAGGGTTCTGCCACTGGTCAAACTGCAGTTGAGCAGCCACCACTGTAGATCTTGTGCAGTTTCCTCTAAAACCTGAATGGAATCTGATAGGTTCCCTTGGTGCTGGGCCCACTGAGACTTCAGATCCCACAGTATAGCTCGCACATGCCATCTGTCATAGTCAGCAAGCAGGCTCCAGGAAGTAAGAAGACCAAAAAGCCTAAGAGCCATCCTCACTGAGACCCAGGACAGAGGCTGATACATTGGGATCATAGCCTGAATGTCCTGAACTCGTTGATCTGGAGGGTAAGCCCGAAAGTGCACCATATCCAAGATGGGTCCGATAAAAGGAAGCCTCTGCGAAGAAGTCAGGTGTGAATTCAGCAAGTGGATTGAGAACCCCAACAATGTCAAGAGGTTGGCCATCGTCTGGAGGTGGTCCATAACTGACTCTGGGGAGCCCACTTTCAACAGCCAGTAGCCGAGGAAGGGGTAAGACTGGAATACCCAAGCTCCGAAGATAGGCAGTGACTATCACCTTTGTGAACACCGAGGGGCAGGGGTGACGCTGAAATGGAGCACGGCAAACAAAGTGCTTGAGGTCCACCTTAACCGGGGTAGTGCATGTGGGCCAGCAGGACAAGGATACACAGGTAGGCGTCCTGCAGGTTCATCTAGTCACCAGGAACCAGGGCAGAGAGAACCTGGGTCAGCGTGAGCATCTTGAATTTACCTGTTTGCAGTTAGGCATTGACTGGCCAAAGATCCAAAACAGACCCAAGGTCTCTGTCCTTCTTCCCCACAAAGTAGTAGTGGGAATAACATTCAGTCCCGACTTTTAAGGCCGATTTATTCTACATGACTCCTTTAACCAAACGGGCTTGCACCTCCTGGTGCAAATCGGAGAGATGCTCTTCTGACGATGGCAGGTGCAGCGGATCAAAAAGGAATAGCAGGGCATACACCTATTTTACACTTTTAAGGACCCACATGTCGGACGTGTGCCATTAAGGGTGCACTAGAGAGGCTTTAAAGTTGTTGTCAGAGGGGTGGGTGTTTGGGACGTGCACTGCTATTGATGGACTGGTCATTGTCTGTTGCGCCCACAGCCCCGACCTCGAAAGGACCTGGAGTCCTATTGTGTGGGGAGAGGGCCCGATATTGCTAATACACCAAGCCCCATACATTTCCCCGAAAAGGGCAAAACTGTTGGGGGTACTGCTAAACGTGTGACAAAAGGCCCTAAGTGCATGCAGTGGGTCAGCTCTCTTTAAAAAGACCCAGGCCCGAGTTCGCCTATTTGCAGAACAGGTGGGAACCCGTCAAAAGGCATGTCCATTAAGGACACCCCCAGAGAAGCCTGTTGTTCTCATCCAGGAGTGGCATAGGAGCATCACACTTGTCCCAGTAGCCCATTATGGTCAATCAGTGGTATCTAGACCAGAGCAGATGACAAAATTAGATGAATCCCAGCCACCTGAATGGTTTGGGCCAAGAAAGGTTGTAAGCCTTATGAGACTGCCAGTAAACTCTCACCAACCATGTTCCAGAGCGCATGAGTGTACCATCCTAAGAGGCAGCGGACAATGACTGACCTCTAGGCAAGACTGGCAGATGAAAACGGCATCTTGCGAAATGTTCCCATACATTTAGACTGACAGGAAGAGTGGTTAGAAAGGTGTTAGGGTGCTCTATCCTGGTGGATGCTTGCATCACCAAACTCTCATAAGTTGGATGCTAGGTAAAATAAATCAGGGTAGCCTGGATCTAGTCTATGGTGACATGCGACTTGGTGATTGACTGGAGGGCCGGAACATGGTTTTGTCCAAGTGAGGGACTCATTGAAGGGCAGAAGAGGTTTGGTCTGTGCCTTGCCAGGTTGAATGGCCTCAGTAAAGACAGTTTTTACCACCTTAGTGGGGAAGTGGAGGTCAAGGACTCCAGAATCTCGCCTAATGATTGTTGCAAAGAATGCATTTTCCTCCGTTGCTGGACAGGGGTGGGGGAATCAATCCAGTATAAGGTGAGGTATCCAATCCACTGGCATCTTACAGAGCTATGTACAGCTTGCGGTTATCCTCATCATAGGTTGGGGCAAAGTCGTCCCTATCCCCACCACTGTCATCTCCATTTGGCTGCCTTTGGTTAGAGTCTGAGCCAAAAAATCGGAGCAGTGATGGTATAGTGTCTAAGTCAGAGGTATTAAGTATTGGTTGTGCCACATCTGTGTGTGGACTCAGTTGAGGTTGAGACTAATTCGGATTGGAGTCGGATACCACAAACAGGTTGTAAATCCACCTTCGGCACTGGTTGTGTCAGTAGCAGCGTCGAGAACCAAGAGACTAGCACAGACTGTGGTGGCGGACCCGAAGTCTCCATGAACGCTGGTGCAGAACCCAAAGCGGGTTGAAAGGCACAGAAGATGGTTAGGCCAATAATAACCCTACTGGAATCCCCTGCGGATACTTACGGCCCCAAGATGTGCCAGAGGGAGCCAGAAGAGTGCCAAAGATATGCAGCATGGCCTCTCCGATTGGACTTCTAGTATATGCATGTTTTACTTACTCTAAGACTTCGACTGTGAAGACTTACTCAAAGACTTCGACTGTGAACAAGATCTACAGTGGAAATGACTTTGGGAACAGAAGTGAGTCTGCACTTTTGGCTTGGACCAGGAGAGGGACATGTGTGGAGTCTTGCAGTGTTTTGACAGAGAGCTTCGCACTCTCGATATGGCTTTCGGATTCATTTGCGTGCAGTCATCACAAGCCTTGGAGTCACCCGCCAAACCCAAACACTAGAAGCACACCTCTGGGGATCCATAACAGACGCCTGTTTGCGACAATCCCTAGATGATTTAAAGAACATTTTCCCTTGCATACTGCTAGAATTTATGAGAAAATTGTTAAGAAAAAAACTCTTCAGGAATAAAAAAAAGAAACCGAGCTCTGGATCTGCATCTGAAGGCGGTGCTTATATGCGGCTCTGCTTGACGCTTCAAGAGTATAATGAAGTCAGTCCAGAGTTGAACATCGCCACATATTGGCATACAGGAGAAGTGTTTTTTTGTGTTTCTGGATCCAGTCTGGCGCCTGGGTATATTCACAACGTGAAGAATCTGTGATTAGAAGTATCCATCAGATATTAACTCGATAACCTAGAACCAAGTACTTCAATTCTCAAGATAGTTTCAGGTGGATGACACAATCCTACAGGTGGTTCAGGCATTCTAACCCTACCTCAGGGTTTTCTGCAGGTTTATAATGTCGGTTTGTGGCTGGTTAAAGGGGGGACTGAATGTGGTGGTTCAGGCCTTCTAACCCTACCACCAGGTTGTCAATTATTTTATGTTTTCATAGAGAGTGACCCGTTAGATACAATATAAAAAATATAAAGTCAGTGAATTTCAGTACTTTAATATGTTTGAGCCAGGATCATTGCTACGTTTCTTACCCCACAAGAGCAGCAGGTCATAGACGTGTTTTAACAATGAGAAAAGTAAACCTCACGGGTGAAACTTGTCATACTTCCACCTATTTAGAAGCAGGTACATTTGAACAAGAAATCTTATGCCCGTCAAAAGACTTACACGTTTATTATGCAAGGAACCTCAGACACAAGAACTCTAAAAATAGGCGCACATAGGACACCCTTGTGGGTGATGAGCTTTACAAATACACATGACATAACACGCCAATACATCAATAAATGTATTAAAGTAACATTATAGTTAGGTGAATATGTCAATGACAACATTAACATTTTGAACTAAAAAAAACACAGAAATTCATCAGTTACCTTGTGTCCCTGCTATGTACTACTTATGACCTCACATTTTACATCACTGATGACATGTTCTATGGCATCATTTATGACACCATTGATGACATCATCCAAGCTTCTTTTGCACACATCGCTCTGTAACTAGTATGGCTTTAAAGGCCTAAAAACATATATGGAGCATCATTAATGCCATCACAAATACAACTCTCTTAGGTGTAGCAAGCATGTGTTATGTGTAGCACTGACCCTATACCATATACTTTGCTGGTAGGTAAGTCCACATTAGCAATCAACCACAGATATATGGGAAACCCCCATTGCACACTGTGTTCAGTCTGTATAAAACTCTGCAGAGAAAGACAAGTTCCACAAGATACTCAACATCTGTTCCAAAATGAATGCCCTGCATTGGAAAGCTTTTATATCTATCAAACCCATCAATCACCAAACCTACATTGAGAAATTAAGTTGATATGAGTAGAAACGTGGGTAATGTTAACAGTGTTTACTCTGTGGAGAAAGTTTACTCTGCACCATACTGTTTGCTGACAGCGAAACTCCTGAGAAATACACCACAACGTACTAAAAATTATCCACTAAGAATAGGGAAATCAGTGTCCCGCGAGTGGGCTCCCGGGAACACAGCAAGAGAGCTGGCCCGAGGATGGGATCCCCAGGGCCTTTGTATGGCTCAGGGTGGGTACACGCCACCCCCATCCTAAAAAGTACTTTGGGCCCCGGGAAATGGGGTCCCAAGGCGAAATACAGCTCGGGAACAAGGACCATGCCCCTGCCCCTTCCCCTAGGGAAGAGGTGTGGCGCTGCGGCTAGGGCGACTGACTCCGGAATCCGGGGATCTCGGTTCGATCCCCGGCGCCGGCGGCAGATTAGCCCAGCACCATGTGACTCTGGGCAATAGCTTGCTTAATCTTCCCGACGACCCCCAGCGCCTAGAGACCCTTACGGGTGATTGTTTGCGCTTTATAAATGTGGATTATTATTATTATTCCCCATAATATTTAAATTGGGCCCCCCTCCCCTTAATTAAAGAATGCAGCCTCTGGCTGCCATTTCGTTCTTGTTATTTGTTGCGATCCAACAGGATCGCGGTAAAACTTGCTGATTTCTTTTTTCTTTTTTTTCCTGGGGAGTTTTTCTGGGTCCCCTCCCATTGAGCCTAGGGCGGCAGGTTATCCTTACCCTGCCTCTTTATATCATTATTATTATTTTTTTTCAACTAAGTCCCCGAATCCTGTAATGACTGCCAGCACCCTTTTTCTCATGTTGCTGGCAGCCAATCAGAGTATGCACTCCTGCGGGAGTCTGACACATGCGGGAGCAATATGGCACAAGTGCAGAAAGCTCCCTGGGGCCAATAAGAATCCTCTAATTTTAAAGTGGCACTCTTGCAAGACATTTGCAAACCTCTTGCAGACCCAACCATCCAGATGCAAATATGTATGAACCTTAATTTCTCAAAAACTATTAAATGGATTTACACCAAATCACAAACAGCACAATCTATGGCCCAAGATCTAGCTCCCTGCCAAATTTGGTGTGATTTCGTTAAGCAGTTTTTGCAGTAGTGCTTCTTAAAAAGTCTACATAAAAAGCATGGGGGTTTTGCGTTTTAGAATTTTTCTTCTCTGCTCCAGCTCGATGAATCACCCTGAAACATTCTATGCACAAACTAGTCAAAAAGTAGCATCCGTCTGGAAAGTCTTGGAGATTCGTCAAACAGGGCCAAAGTTATTAGCAAAACAAAAAAAACATTTCATTTGGAAATGCTGACCTAACTATAACTACTCAGTGGTGACCGCCATTGGCAGATATATATATATATATATATATATATATCACTTCAGTAAAAGAGGTGGCGCTTCGGGGCAGAAGTGATTCATATCTGTTTATTGATCACTCCGGACAAACAGGACACGTTTCGGCTGCACAGCAGCAAAGATCACCTGAAGAGGCACCATCTTGTAACAGATATATAGACTTGATTAGCGTGTAAACATAAACAAACTACTCTCATAGATGTCTCAACACAGTACATAATCGTAAAACACTATTAACCCACTAGGGGTGGTATGAAATGCTCTCATAAAAAATACATTTCTTTTAACAATTCTATTAGTTCGAGATTCAAATTGTGCAAGAAATGATTTTGTAAAATACACAACGATTTTCTCTCACTTATAGAGAACACGTTCAAGATATGCCAGAATGTAACTGTTTCTAAAAACACCCTATTCAGGTTAAGAAATTCATATGCATAGAATGAAAATTGTCGTAAATCCACCAATTAGGTAGGCACTATGGATCTTCAAAATGTCACAAACATTAAAAATATATTTATAACAAATAAGGCCTGTTCTTTGCTTAAATAGCCTTGACCCTTTGCCCCTTCAATTTCTCCTAATTGGTTGCCGAAAAAATGAACCTCTGTAAAATCGACATTGAGTCTCTTTACCACCCCTGAGAACAAGTTCTTTAAAAATCCGTAATTTCTTGTTCTGTGTTGATTAATAAAAATACAAATCAGCTTGTAGCTGAAGAATGCAGTTCACCATCCGTAATTAAAGAATAATGTCTTCAGGATTGGGACTTGGTAAGCATTTACAGTCATTACCTATTTGGGACTGCAAGTTTCCACCACTACTCGGTCCAGAGTTCCGTAAATCTACATACTGAAGCTTCCATCCCTCACCGCATGGTGAATCCCGCGGTGCCCAGCTCCGAACTCGGACTCAAATCAATCACAGGGGCATGATCACAAACAGAAAGGCCCTGCCGGGTGCACACATGGGTACTCCATGCCGGATCTTCGTTCCACCTCACCGGCCTCCACTTGACGATTCCAGTTCGGGGGCTCGCTGATCATGCATATTACTACTTCCAAAGGGTTGTGGTTATTGTCAGCGTGCTACCAAAGCGCTGGTGGTGTCCGATAAAGTGCTACCGCAAGCGCTTGATAAACATACAAAAAACATCTTCCCACTTCAGTGAAAGAGGCGGCACTCCGGGGCAGATGTGAATCATATCTGTTTTATTTTTGTTTAAATCTGTTTTATTGATTTTTGGGTTACATGTACATGAAAGGCAACATACACTTATATTTATCCAGGCGTTAGATCACCCATCGGTAGTGGAAACATACTATCGGCACATGAGGTTTGAGCATTGCAAGGGTGCATAGGGTGCCTGTTACACCAGGATGTATGCGAGTCCAGTATGCAGCTCATTCCATGAATGGTAAAAGTTACAGTTCAGTGATAGCATGTTCCATTAATCCAACGCGTAAAGTCTTTCAGATGAATCAGTGTGGACTACAAAACAGATGTCGTGTAATTAAACAGTCAAAACCAACAACCACAACTTAGACCGGTGCTAGTGCAAGTGTCCCCATCCCCCGGCTTCCCCAACAGCACACCACATCACGCCAGGTTGGTTGTTACTCCCCTACATTGGTGACAGCTGCGCCTACCGTTGGTGTCTATTTAAATAGTCATATACATGGAACACCACGACCGCTTACGGCCATTGCCCGCAGCATTTACTCTGGGCCTGAATCCCTCCCCTCGGGCTGTCCCCTTGAGCATACGTCCTCAGTTTGCTGAAGTGCCTGGAGCAGTCCCTCCCACTGAGTAGCTATGGGCTCCTTCCTCAATCCCAGTGTCTCTTCCCGTCGGATGGCAGCTCCCTCTGCCCTAGCCCATGCGGAGAACGAGTGCCTCCATGCTTGCGTATGAGGTGGGTCTTGTGCTTTCCACCTCTTGGTGAGGAGTCCCTTGGCGACCACTAGACCTAGGTCAAGCAACCGGGATGTAACTCTTGTGGCCGGGGTTCGACGGAAATGTTGCAGCAGGTAAACAGTCCAGTAAAAGGGTATGTCGCGGCCTGTGCTGACGTGTAGTAACTCGCTGATTGTGCGCCAGTATGTGTGTAATCTGTGGCAGCTCCATAACATGTGGACTAGACCAGCTCCGGGCTCGGCATATCTAGGGTACACTACATCCGTGCGGTGGAAATACCTATTGATCGTCTCAGGTGTAAGGTATGCCCTATGTACAATGAACAATTGTATTTGACGGAACCGCATATTTCTGGGTATGCGCACTGGACTCTTCAATACCCGCTCCCATTTCCTGTCCTCCAGTTGTCTCCCCAGATCTAATTCCCATTTGCGTCAAAGGGGTTCTAGGGTAATCGCCGCATGCGTACATAGTGATGCCGCGAACTAAAGGATCAGGTGTCTACCTCGCCCCATAACGTGAAGATATTGTATGGTAAGGTGCTGGCTGGGCTCTGTGGACATGTTTCCCCATCTAGCAGTCAGAGTCGTAATCAGTGAGCGGTATATTAAGAATTGCCCCGGTGGTAATCCCTCATCATCGACCAGGGAGTCATACGGGATAAGTATGCCGTCATGTTATAGGTCACCCAGGGTGTGAATGTCAGCGTCTCGCCAGCACGTGAGTGCAAGAGAGGTGAGCGTCCGTGTCCCAGTAGGAGAGCCCTCCAGTGGTATTGCCGGCGCATAAGGGACCAAAGCTCTGGTAAGGAATAGGCTCCTACGATAGCATTTGTACGCCACCGCCAGAAGGAACGGAGTCGGCATCGCAGACTTGGTGGCTGGATGGAAGAGCGTGAGTATCTGCTCTAGGGAGCGTGGGGGCAGTGTAGATGCTGTATCTTACCGACCCTTATCCGCAAGCCAGCGGGCTATCCAATGCAGTTGCGCAGCGAAATAGTAGTGTTCAAAGCAAGGCGCAGCCAGTCCCCCCTGGTCCGTGGGGAGGTATAGCTTCGCTATTGCCATCCTGTGTCGGCTGCTCCCCCAGATGAGGTCCCTGAGCAGTTTAGAAAGTGTGGCAAAGAAGGCCACGGGGACATATAAAGGCAAGTTAGCAAAGTAGTAAAGGAGTCTGGGCAGAATCACCATTTTGGATAGTGCTACCCTGCCAGTGACCGTTAGCGGTAGTGTGCCCCAGAAGCGTACTTACGATTTGATGGACATGAATTCCCTCCCCAGGTTACCATCAAATAAATCAGTCGGTTGACGGTCTATCTGGATTCCCAGGTATCGGAATGTGTCCGACCTCCACTGTACCCTCGTGCCGTTAAGAGTGTATCCCGGATCTTGCCTCCCCTCCCTGAACGGGTAAAGACAGGACTTACTGGCTTTCACCCAGAGTCCCGAGATGGCGGCAAAGTCTTGTAAAGTGCGGGCTAACTGGGTCGGAATATCATCTATGTCCCTCACATATACCAACAGGTCGTCTGCATATAACAACACTTGGTGTACTGCATCTCCTAGGGATATGCCGTCCCCTAATGTTGCGCGTAAGGCCGCCGCTAGAGGCTCTTTCGCCAGCGCGAACAGGAGTGGCGACAGCAGGCACCCTTGTCTGGTACCCCTGCAGATTGGTATGAGTTTGAGTTTGAGTTTGAAATTACTTGTAAAGCGCACGTCTACCAGCGGTTTCTTGGCGCTATAGTTAACAAAGTCCTGGGCTAGAAGAGTGGGGTAGCTGCTGGCGAATTATTCAAAAGACTTCATGAACAGGAAGGTCTTGAGGTGTTTACGGAATTGCGGGTACAAAGTGATAGAGCGAAGTTCAAGGGGAAGGGAGTTCCAAAGGGTCGGGGCAAGGGAGGCAAATTTTGAACCTCCCCACTTCTTTCTCCAGTAGCGTGGGATGTGGAGGAGGGACTGGTATGACGTCAGATATGTAGACCCACCATCTGCAGAAATCCCAGTCCCAGATCATAACGCTGCAGCAAGGCCGACAAGTAACTCCACTCCAAGCAATCAAATGCTTTTTCCTGGTCCAGCATTAGGCAACCCGCCCTCGGCCACTCCTGCACACTGTCTGTGGCCACTCTGAAAAACCTCCGCAGGTTCAGTGACGTGCTCCGCTTGGGTACAAATCCATTTTAATCCCTGTGGAACAGGTCAGGAACCACAGACGCCAAATGCTCCGCTAGTACTTTGGCAAGTATCTTATAATCCACGTTGAGGAGCGCTAACGGCCTGTAGGGTCCCAGGGCTGTGGGATCCCGGTCTGGTTTGAGCAGAGATACTAAGTATGCCTCGCGCATCAAGGGGAGTAGCGTGCCTTTCTCCAACGCTATGGTATAAAGTGTGTGTAAGCGTGGCACTAGATACTCCCGGTAAGCCTTGTAGAATTCGGTACAGGCCGTCCGGACCCGGCGTTTTCCCAGAAGCCATAGCGGAGATTGCCTCCCCTATCTCCTCCAGTGTAAGGGGGCAGTTGAGTGCCTCCCGATGAGTTTCTGAAGCTGTGGGTAACTGGATCTGCTCGAGGAACCTCTCCAGTTCGTGGCCTAAGCAGCGGCCTCCTGACTGATACAGCTGCGCATAGTGATCTACCATGACCCTCTGAATCTCCCGCAGTGTGTACACTAGGTCCCCCTCTGGCACGCGCACAGCCGCAATCGGAGCTCGGTTACTGTTTTAGTAGCCAGGTGAGCAGTCGGCCCGCCCTGTCTGCTGTGGTGTGCGTGCGGGCTGCATAGTTATGACACCGCAAGTGCTCCGGGAGTTCCGCGTGTTGTGTCCTGAGGGTCTCTAGGTGGTTTGAGTGCCTGCCCCCTCCTTCCCCCTAGCGTTCATACTGTAGCAATTAGGATTCAAGGCGGGTGATCGATTTCGCCAGCTGCTTCCGTATGTTCCATGTGGCTCCTAAGCAGTGACCTCTGAGTGCTGTTTTAAGGGCATCCCTTTCCACCAGCGCATTACTCGCTGTGTCTTCATTGAGATCAAAATATGTAAGGATGGCTGTCCCTAGTGAAGTGTGGAATTCGGGATCTTCCAGCGCAGTAAGCTGGAGACGCCATGTGGGGATGGGGGGTCGATCGGCTTCCCAGCTGAGTTGAAACCACAGGGGGTTATGATCGGAGTGTGTCCGCCCAAGATACTCCGATTTCTCAACTGATGGTAACAAAGACTGGGACCCTACCACTCTATCTAGTCGCACATGTAGGTCATGTGTCGCCGAGTAATAGGAGTAAATATGTTCAGTAGGGTGAAGGACCCGCCACATGTCTAGCAATGCCCAGTGTGAGAGCAAGTCTGTGAGCGCCTGCGCGTTGGACACGGCTGATGTTTTACGAAGAGGGGAAAAGGATCTATCAAAGTGCACATCAAGCACTGAATTGAAATCACCTCCCAGCAACCAGGGGAGCCCAGCATAAGGGATCAGCACCAGCGACAGCTGTGTCAGAAATGATGTCTGATCAATATTTGGGGCATAGATCGAGGTCGCAAATATGGATTGGCCATTTAGTGTTCCACGTACTATAGTGTACCTGTCTTCAGGGTCTATGTCCACGTCTGCGCTAATGAACAGGACACCTGCTCTCACCCAGATAAGTGTGCCCCTAGCATGGGCCGAATACACCGTACCATACACCCGCCCTCTGCAACGCTTGCGCAGCCTTTCTAATTCCGACTGTGTCATGTGTGTTTCTTGCAATAGGGCGATGCCAACCGAGTGTCTCTGGAGATAGGCAAATATGGAATATCGCCGTGTGGGATTGTGCATGCCACGTATGTTACATGTGAGTATGTTAACTCGTGTCATCGCTAGAGTGGATAGTCATCTGGGGAGCCAGGAGTGGGGAATGCCTCGGTGAGTGCTGAACTTGGTCGAGCGTGAGTGCACCGGTCTGTGGTAACAATAACAATGTGTAAACTGTGAACAACATAACGTTCAGGGCGAACTTTGCGTGCCTGTTTGTCCAAACGTCTGTGATCGTGCATAGATAGAAACTAGTTCAATGTGTGGCCTGATGGGGTGCGTGCGCAAGTAACATTATACTATGGCTGTTCCCTCCTTACCCTACGTGTGCGGTGTGCCGCTGAGAAGTTCCGCATGGGGAGCCTGCGGGGCTAGTAAGGTTCGGAACAAGACTTACATGTCGTCGCGCGTATGTTAACTGCCTGTGGGGAGACCCACCAGATGTCTAGCCATAAACTTGGTGGTTCCTGGGTAACGTCTAACTGGCGTTTGCAGACAATAGCAGTGCTGACCTGCCCCCGCCCCTTGCGCAGTATGAACAGAACCAGATTAACAAACAATGAGCTACTTGCGTGGGTGGTCCGCCACAGAGTTCAGGACAATATTTTTCTCATGCTATGATACCATCAGCAGTCTGCGGGGTGACCACCGGCAGGCAGAAGTCATCAGAAATTTCAGTGGATGGGGATGATGAGCCGCTCACCACCACTGTGGGTTGCACAAAGGATTCCAGGTGGCCTGTAGCGCTCGGGGAACCAAGGGTTGTGACCGCTTCTAGTACATTTTGATGTTTCATTTGCATTTTCTCCGGGTTGGGGGCTACTGTTCTCAGTGCAGACCCACGTGATGTCCTTCGCCGTCCGCGCCGTCTGTTTCTCCTGCCTGCTGAGTTGTCGCCATCAGGATCTGTCGGCCTCGTTCCCGTCCAAAGTCCCAACTCTTCGAGCCAGTCCCATGCCTCTGCAGGGGAGTCAAAGAAGCGGGCTTTAGCCTTCTCCACCACTCGCAACCTGGCAGGGAACAACAGTGAGTATGGTAACCCCAGCTCCCTAAGCTGGCGTTTCACCGCCATGTAATTGTTTCTGCAGCGCTGCACAAGAGCGGTGTAGTCGGGGAAAAGCATGACGCAGCTGCCGCTTACTGTAAGGCTGTCCAGTTACCGGGTCTCCCGCAGCACCGCATCCCTGTCCCTGTAGTTGAGGAGTTTGAACAGGAATGGATGTGGTCTGGCTCCCGGCTGGGGCCTCTGCGCTGGCACCCGATGGGTTCTTTCCACTTCAAACTGTTTCAACAGTGTTCTCTGTGGCATAAGGTCATGAAGCCAGTTCTCAATATACCGTTCTAGGTTTCTACCCTTCTACCCTGCTCTCCTTCTGGCAATCCCATAGCACGAATATTGTTGTGACGAGAGCGCCCTTCCGCGTCCTCCGCTCTGTCCTCCAGGGCATGTATACGATCCATCATATCTTGCAGCGCAGCAGCGTGACTGTGAGTGACCGGCTAGAGTTCCTTGAGCGTTTGACCCTGGGTGGCAACTTTGTCAGCTAGCTTGCGTGAGTCTGAGGTAACCTTATCAATCCGGTTTTCCAGAGATGTCCTAGTCTGGTCTGGTGCGTCTCCTATTTACTCCACTGCTGCAAGGACCGAGTCCGTTTTGGCCTCCAGCACTGTGGACGTTGGCTCCGCCTCGCTCTCGCTTCTCAGTCGCGGAGGATCGAAGCCGCCAGCACGCAGCGGCCCTTGCTGCATCTTGGCGCGCATACGGCCCATCACAAGTTGTTGCGCCGTGGGCATTCGCAGCCAGTGTCTGGCAGACTGGTGCGTAAACGGTATGGCTGCGTCCGGAGCTCAGGATAGAGGTCGACTGTCTCCTAGATGTGTGCTTCTCAAACAGTGTATTCAGGCTGAGGCATCAATCACAGTCTCACCATGTGACGCCGGGACGCCCCTTTGCTGGGGCAGCTGTGCGCTATACAAATCCGGCTAACATAACATAACATAACATGTGAGGCTTCTATTTAGCCGGTCTCGTGGCCTTTTAGAGATCTGGCCCTCCAGCAGGTGACAGCCTGTAACGACTCCCAGCAGCAGGCCTTTACTCGTGATGACCTCCCACAAAATGCATGGGTTGTGGAGTATTCACTTCCCTGGTAATAACTTATTCCAGTGAAGGGGCCTCTGGTGTTCCGCCTGTGCCTATCCCATCCTAACTAGCTCCTTGTGGTGTATAGGGCCATTGGTCTCTGGCAGTTTCAGGTGTATCCAGAGCGCCGATTGCGCCTCTCATCACCGAGGTGTCCAGTAGGCCTGATACCGCGTGGCCCGGGCCTGGCGTCCGCTTCGGACCTTGCGGAACTCATCCGGTGATAGGGCGCCGCGTGGAGGCCAGCGACGTGCCTGCGTGTTCCCACCCTCAGGGTCAGGATGTAGGTCGTGAGGCTCACGCTGAAAGCGGCATTGCACCTGGTGCGGCGACTTGTCCCCAAGCTTTACGTCACAGCTGGTCCTTAATAGCAGATCAACAATAACTGGGGAAGTCCTCTTGAGTGCACAGCGAGGCGGGAACACTCAGCGCGCCTGGCGGGAAATCAGCGCGCCTGTCATGGGTGCCCCCATTGTAAACAGCGTGGTCTGTGTGAATTGTATTTATTTGAGTTTATGTATTTAGTTAGTTCCTCTGCAGGGGGGATCCCCGGTGGCCTCCGCTCCGTCCCAGAGTCTCCCCTGCTTCCCCCCGCAGCGCTCAGCAGGTACCTGGAGAGTGCGGCCTGCGCACGGAGTCAGCGCTGTCAAGGCCGTACCGTGCAGCGCCTCGTAGGCCTCAGAGCGCCCCTCTGCTTGTGTGTTGTGATGAGGCAGGCCTCCCCAGACACCTCCTACTACAGCGGATGCCATCCGCCCGGCTGGCACGGCGATAGCAGGAGTCTCTGGCCCGGCTGTGGGCACGCTCATTCACCAGCTCATTGCCACCACGTCACACGCCCCGACATCGGGCTCACGCATCTGCAGGCCGCCTCCAGCTTCAGCTCTTGATATGGTTCCGCCTGAGGCACTGCGCACCGCAATCCTCCCGGCGTGCCGTCTGCAGCAGACCGCCGCCTCTCGTCTCCCCGCTACGGCTGCTACCACAGCGCCTCGCTCCCTGGGGGGCCTCCGGGGTGGGGCGGTACCAGCCTGGGCCAAGCGGCCTCCTGATGGGCTATCCACCGCACCGCTGCCTGGATCCGCACCGCAGGTACAGTCACTCTCCCCCTGTGGCCCGCCCACGTTCACGCTCCTCACCGGGTGTCTCGCTGCAGTGCCCAGGACCGCAGGTGTCCAGCGGCCCGCGGGCCTCACCTCGCCGCACTTCGGTGCCACAGGCGACCCCGCCGGGCGATGCGCCTCCTACGGCAGTATGGCAGTTGCGGCCACTTCACACACAGGGACAGGATCCGTTGGAGAAACCTGTCGTAACCTTTTCTCCGTCGGGTCTGTATCACAGCGGCAGCCTCCATCCCCGCGAAGTCAGCTGCCCTCCGCTGGGGGTCTCCGCTGCACAGCCTCACCACGCATAGGCCCTGTTCGGCATCATGTCTGTAGCTGCGGCCACGACGGTGGAAACGGCTCAAGGAAATGTTTCCTGGTTGCAGTAGCCCTTCCGCTGTCTGGCTCCACGTGTTGTCAGTGTGGATGGCACACTGAGAGGATAATTATGTCGGATTATAGGGGATATCGGCCGGAGCGCTAGGAATTTGCTTCCGCCATGATGGCCGGCTAGCCACACCCGCCTTCCAGATGTGAATCTTATCTGTTTATTGGTAACTATAACTACCCAGTGGTGACCGCCATTGGCAGATATTCATTTGTATATATAGCAGCGGCCGATCAAACGTTTAAAGTCTCCCCCAGTGCAGACTATCAAGTCAGTATGCAAATAAGTTCGACACAGGGAGGAGGTTCAAACGTAAGGGACATATTTATAAAACTAGAAAAGCTCATGAAGTGCGAACAAGCCAAATGGTGGGAACACAAATCGCTCCACAGATACCTAGAGGTTGGCAGAATACCGAAGGATCATGATAGCACCGAGCTACGAAAATCCTGATCCAAAGATGCCAAGTGAATGGGCTGAGCGCAATCTGGACTCCTCAAGAAAACTTGTACAAATCTTGGTTATGTATGCAGAAAGCGACCAGGTTGAGTTGCAAAAAACGATTGATGATTTAAATGAAGAGATCAATAAATTGGAAGTCACAAATACTATCAGTAAATAATGTGAGGATATGTTAACAAGGCTAGAGATAGGAGGATATTATCAAAAAGAGGAAAACTTTTAAATTCTAGCGTGACAAGTAGGACTACGAAAATGGACAAGTCTTTACATTTTCGAAAAAATATGATTCCCTAAAAGCTGCAAGAAAAGAGACATCCAGACAGGAGAGTCATGCGAGTACCAGTGCTAATATCCAAATCTCCACCTCCGTATCTGACCTCAGCTCAGCCTTAGAGAGCGAATCAGAATCAAAGCAAAGCAGAGGGGACCCATGCTTGGGGTTTCCAAAGCTCTCTTTGGCGGAGGAGGTAGACTTCCTGTGTCAGGACAGACGGCAAACTCTGCGCCCAAGAATTCAAAATGCGAAGCCAAACAAAGACGCAACAAAAAGTGCTGTGAAAGACGCAAACAGTGCCGGAAACGGCAAGACTGTCAAAAAACCAGTGAACAACAAATGGAAACGCATATAAATAACACCGACAAAGATTCTCACACAATAATAAACTTGTCGCTGGTAACTCTAAATGAGGCTGAGAAACAACTGTTATATTTAGGGTTATCGTTCTGCCCAGAGAGCAACTTCAGCTATGCTCAAACCCGCATAGATGTGTACAAGTTTTATTCTAAAATTAATATTGTGCAAATACCATCTCCTGCAAAACACAAGCAAAATGAACCAATCTCCAACAGAACATACCAGTGTATTAAGTCCAAGCATCCTAACATCAGCAGATTTTGAATTACTAACGGATCTCCATCAATTGCAACGTGAAAACACGGCAGGCGAACAAACCAATCTATTTCCTAATACCTTTGGGATTGTGCAAACTGAATTCAAACCCAAATCTACATTCCAACCTATCATGTTGCAAGACTCATTAGATATTTTCAACGATCATGTAACCTCAGAAATAAAAAAACGTAACTATCGAATATCACAAGCTCGCAAAAGATACAATTATCAGAGTGACAACTATTACCAACTAATTAAGAAATTACAAACCAATGATCAACTCATCATACGGAACTCTGATAACGTAGTAATTTGGTCAAAAAAGGACTATATGGAAGAAGCAACAAAACAGTTAAAAGATAGAGAATGTTACAAAAGGAGGAACCTCCAAACAGTGAAGGCTTCTTGGAATGATTTTTATGCCAAATTACTTGCGTGGAAGAGCGCTGGCCTCCTGAGCAGTGATGAACTGAAATACCTCAAAAATGATCACCCAACCATGCCGGTGATATATTTTATACCTACAGTACACAAGGATGCTTTTAAACTGCCTGGCAGACCGACTACATCTGTACGGAACAGCCTGCTAGAAAACTCATCCCGCTACATAGACTTTTTCCTACAGGAGCATGTACGAACATTGCCGTCGTTTATTCAGGACACTAGTGACTTTCTTAGAAACATAAGCAACTATAAATGGGAACAAAACTATCTACTGATGTCCCTCAACGTTACTTCATTGTACGCTAACATTCATCATCAAGACGGCATCAAGGCCATAGAACATTATTTAGGTTCCAGGCCAACACACCTGTATCAACATAACAAAATGCTTGTGAACATGATCTCATTCTGTTTAGAGAATAACTATTTTTATTTCAAAATCAAAATTCCAGCAAACGCGGGGTGTAGCAATGGGGGCATGCTGTTCACCTAGTTATTCCTGGCTCCATATGAGATGGTGGGAAGAACTAGTCTTAAAAGTAAAGTATGAGAGCACATTAAAGAATCATGTTATTGCCTGGTTGCGGTATACTGATGATTTGTTAGTGATTTCGGGGGCCCCGAAGCAAGTGCCCTCACATTCATTGAACAAATCAACATGAATATGCTGAATTTGCACTTCACTACTACTATCGGCAAACAATCTGTATGTTTTCTGTTGCAAAATTGAAACCAAACTACATCGGAAAAAGACAGCAGGGAACACTCTACTGCACGCCACAAGCTACCACCCCAAACATCTAATACACAGCATCCCCTAAGGGAAGATGCTGAGAATTAGAAGAATTTGTAGTAATGATACAGACCTAGTACAGGCGCAGACAGTAAGTAAAAGCAGGTTTATGACCAGAGGGTATTCAGAAAAAATAATAGATAATGCAATTAGAAGAACTAAAGCATTAACTAGGTCAGACCTACTTGTCAAAGCTGCTTCCAATAAGAAATCTGATATACTACAACCAGAGCAAGAGACCAGACTAATTCTTATATTTAACAAACAACAACACTCGTTACGTAAGATTATCAATAAGAATTGGCCTAAGTGATCCAGTACTTGGAGTGCAACTGCCTAAAAACCCACACATCACATTCAGAAAGGCGAGTTCCATGAAGGATGCCCTAGTGAGTAGCAGCCAGAAGTTAGAACAAACACAAACTCGTTGTCATCAAGGAAAGGGTTCGTGAAATGCACAATTTGTTGCGCATGTAGGTTTGGAATTAATAAAACGACTTACAAAACTCCATTCAAGAACGATACGATCCCCATAAATAAATTTCTCACGTGTACAACGGAGTATGCAGTTTATGTTTTGGAATGTTCTTGTGGGCTGCAATACGTTGGCAGCACAAAACTTCAGGTCTGCAAAAGAATACTCCAGCACCTAAGGGCCATCATGAACTCGGACCCTGCCTACCCAGTTGCAAGGCACCTGACATCCACAATAACAACATAGAACATCTAAAATATTTTGGAGTGGATACAGTCCCTGTCCTAAGGAGGGGTGGCAACCGGGAAGCATTTTTAAGAAAACTGGAAACCCGCTATATAATTGAACAGGACACCAAGACACCACAGGGCCACAACTCAAGTGAGGATTTCTTTACATACCTGTAATCCCACAACACCATAATGTATAGCGCTTGCTAGACAGACATGTCCCTCACAAGCAATTCGCGGAGTCCCATAAGATATTAATAATTAGAAACCCCTCTTAATTATTAAGCACTATTAGCACTTTATGAACAGGAAAAGTTCATTGTGGTGGCACTAATTGCACTACAGCACTTTTTAAGATAGACCATACAAAGAGAAGAGATAGGGCCAGGCCCACTTGGGCTTTATTTATAGCAAGTATGAACACTAAGAAAATGGGCATCCTAATCATTATTAACTAAATATTATGAGATAGGTCCCCTGGAGAGAGAGTATTGTAACTACGTAGATTAAGTAGTCACATGAATTTTATCTCCCTTGATGTGCAAACAACGTACACGAACATATGCACTCAGTTGTGTTGCAATATAAATTTTACTCTGTACAGTTATTTTTAAATATTTGTATAATAATTATTTTAACTGTGTAATTATTTATGCAACAATTGTAATCATGCACTTTATCTCTAGGCGTGGAGATGCAAATGAAGCATTAGCTTTAATCAGTATGCCTTCTCGGTCTATGGAATGGGTAAACCACGTGTGTATGCACTTAGCACTTTAAAAATGCAAACGTTCTCTGAGGACGCGTCATGTGATCAAGGCCGGCTCAGACCGAAACACGTCATGGCGGTGGTGTAAGGGCGATAATAAACACATAACTGCACCAGGAAAGGAGTTTGCATTTGTTTTTTCTACGGAGAGCAGGATTGCTACAACACGAAGGTCGGAAGATATATATATATATTTTTTTTTTTCACTAAAAACCATAGGTTTCAGGGCCGTTATAGATAGCTGGACATTTCTCTCGTACAAAACCCTAGAAATTCCCCCGTTATAGTTACTTCAGCTAACTATAACTCGCGCCCCCGCAATGCACTGCTGATGACGTCACATATTACATCACTCATGACATGGTCAGTGACATCACTGATGACATCATCCATGTGATAAATTAGTGCATCTTCTCACACCTCAATATAACCTTTGATACACCGACTCAAAATTTCAGACGGCCATTCTCAAAACCATAGATACTCCAATACCAATAACTACATACCCACTCATTGACTCTTGGGTCTACACACACATCCACTCACTCACCTGTACAGTCACTCATACTTACTGTCACTTAGTACAGGACTATAATATGGATTTATACACCTATATAGACACTCACACACCGCTAATCATCCATAGAGGTACTCACACACCTAGTCAGTCTTGCAAATAATTAATCACACTCCCATTTACTCACCTATACAATTATACACACACAAGTTCACTTACTCATAAAAATAGTACCACATTCATCCATACAGCCACTCTCACAATCACACACTCTCACATATAGCCAGTTATATACTCTTACACACATATATACTGCCTTTCACATATGTAGTTACTCACACATGTACCACTGAGATATACATTCAATCACTAACACACCCATACATACACTCACCCAACCATACCGTCCATTACAGATGCACTCTTAAAACCATGCACCCATAGAATCACCCACTCACACATCTATGCACATAGTCGCACACCCCACCCACACAGATACTCAGACAATCAATCAATAACCCATATAGACACTCATATAGCTATTCACAAAACCATGCAGCCACTTATACACCAACAGACAGACAGATACAGACATTCACACAGTTTAGTCACTAGTCTGCAGTAAGATACGTTTAATGACTCACTTATAGAGTCAGTCACGCACCTACAAAATCATCCATTCACACACTTATACACCCACTCATTCTTCCATAGGCCTTTCCCTATATATATTAAACATATTTAAACTTTACAGAAACACAGACTCACTGGATGACGTCATCAGTGATGTCATTTGAGATGTCATCAGTGAGGTCACTGACCATGTCATCAGTGATGTAATATGTAACGTCATCAGCAGTGCATTACGAGGGCGCGTGTTATAGTTAGCTGAACTAACTATAACGGGGGAATTTCTAGGGTTTTGTACGAGGGAAATGTCCAGCTAACTACAACGCCCCTGAAACCTATGTTTTTTTTAGTGAATTTCTAAGGTTTTTTAAATGCCAATTCCTAACTATAACGTGCATGAAACCTAGGGTTTTTTCAGTGAATTTCTAAGGTTTTTTAAATGCCAATTCCTAACTATAACGTACATGATACCTATGGTTTTTTCAGTGGATTTCAAAGGTTTTTTAAAAGCTAATTCCTATCTATAACTTATCTCTAAAGCTATGATGTTTAATGATTTTCATTGGATTTCTAAATTTTTCTAAATTCAGTGTCAATTTCTTTAATTATGTTTTTTTAAAATACTTTTTATCACCATTTTGTTTACTTATTTTAACAATTAATTCTTTTAAAAATTAAAAAATATTATATGTTTTTTATGTTTTTAATAAAAATATGTAATTTTTAAAAAAAATTAAAAAATATTTTTTAAAATATTTTTAAAACTATATTTTCAATACTTTATTATTTTTCCCCCCATTTTTTGGGAGATTCGCGCACCCTATGCGCACTGTTCTCGATCCCTGCGCGAAAGCATCCGCGTACGGTATGAGTTGGGTACGTGTTTGGTGCGCGATTGCAATGCGACCGGTACGCGGCTCCAAGCCCATACGCGACACGTACGAAGCACGTTACGCGACGCTTGCGCGCTTCCGTGAAACGTCATGTGCAGGTTTTTTTTCCTTGGAGTCGCGCACCCAATGCGCTAGGAACCGCGCACCGTACACAAGAGCAATTGTGCACCCAACGCGTTAGGATGCGCGACTCCTAATTTTACCGTAAAAAAAAAAAATAGCCCCTACCACTAATTTTTATTATCCCCGGGGACCCCATCTCCCGGGGCTTATAAAAAAACGTTGGGGACCGTGGGGGGAGCCCCAACACCCCCACGGTCCCAGCCGGCTCCCCGCGTCCTCCGGGAGCCGGCATTGCTTTTCCACATGGGGAGATGCTGACATGCAGCTCCCCGTGTGGAAAAGCAATATCGTTTGGATTTTGGTTTCCCTGCTCTCTCTTTCAAAATCCTAACGAAGTTTGCTATGGGAGGGCGGGAGGCTCATGGGCACCCCAGGACACTGTAGGAGCCGGCCCTGGGGTGTGGCGGTCCCCAGGGCCCTCGAGGGCTCCAGGAGGTGGGCCACGCAGCCCCCCTTCCCCATTAGTTTGTAAACATTTTGTCCCCGGGATTTGGCCCACCCGGGGGCTAATTATTAACAAAGCGCGGAAGCCCGCGCTTCGGGGTTTTTTTTTTTTCCGGCCGGATCCGCGCACCCTGTGCGCATTTCGTCTTTTTTTTCAAAAAGGGGGGCCCCAGGGGGTCCTTCTGGGACCCCCTAAGCAACACTAGAGGGTCAGAGTATTTCTACCCTGCCCCCTTTACATCTTTCACACACTTATTTCCCTTACTTAATCAGCCTCGCTTCTACCGAGGCACAAAATGGCTGCCAACAGTTCCTGGTTTCGAATGTAGACAGACACTTGACAGCCAATTAGCATTCAGCGCGTGATCGGGAGGGTGCGCGCTCGGTTCGCAGAGGGTGCGCGGAGGGTGCACGGATCCTCCGAGGTCATAGATATATCTACTTTTTTAGTCTAATTTTCTCAGGAACTACTGAACGGATTTACACCATTTATGTAAAAGGCACGAGTCTGAACTGAGGACTACCTCTTTGCCAAATTTGGTGTAATTCCATTCAGCAGTTCGGGCTGTAGCTGCGTCAACAGGTCCTATGGGAAATTGCATGGGGAAAACGCGTTTTGGGACCCCCCCTTTTTTCTCAGCCCCCGCTTGACGAATCACCACAAAACTTTCAGGATAGGAGCAGACCGGAGCTGGCCAAAAGTTTGGAAAATTTCGCGAAGATTCGTCAACCGGCGCCAGACTTATTGGGAACAGAATGTTGCGGATTTCCTATGGAAAATAGGTCCTAACTATAACTTTTATTTATTTATTTATTATACTTATATATATTTATTTTTTTCCACTGAAAGGACCAAAAGGTTAAAGTAACGTTATAGTTAGGTGAACTTGTCAGTGACGACATTAACATTTTTTAACTAAAAAAAACCCACAGAAATTCACAAGTTATAGATAGCAGTGCTAACTATAACTTGCGCCCCCGCCATGCACTGCTTATGACCTTACTTATAACATCACTCATGACATGTTCTATGACATCACTGATGACATCTCAAATGAAATCAATGATGACAATACAATGAGTGTGTCAGTTTGTTTTATAGTTTGTATACTGGCAGGTAACTACCATATCACTATTCTACCTAATTGTGGGCAGCCTGTACCCAGCTATTCTGTATAAGTGTTTTCAAAATGCATGTGCTCCTAATGCACCCTAGGTGTGTAGAGTATTGAACACTTAAGTTCATTAGGTTCCATACAAGGTTTTTGATACTGCAGAAAAGGTTTACAGCAGGGCAAAGATTCTACGTACCACATGCTAAGTATTGTAAGCAGCCTTGGGTGAATGGACAGAATCGTCTCAAAATGACAATTTCTACTCCACATAGAAAACTGTGTGCACCAGGTACTCACACCTAGGTACATGTGCTTCTGCCGCTTCAGAATGTGGGCTATCTGTAAAGTTTTCACCACAGTAGGAAGGCTACAGGTAGAATGAGCTTTAGCACCTTAAGACCCTGGATATTTTAAGTTAATAGTCACTCTTTGACAAGTTTTGCATAGAGTGCCCAGTTCTGAGTAGATACTTTTTAATACTCTGTGGTGTATTTGTCATGACTTTAATTGACTGCAAACAGCGTGGTACAGAGTAAACTCTCGCCATAGAGTAAACAGTTTTAACAGTACCCACTTTTCTACTCATATCCATTTAATTTCTCAATGTAGGTTCAGTGACTGTCACGGGTTTGATACAGGTAAAGAATCTTCGCAGTACGGCATTACTTATGTTACAGGGCTTGAGTATATGGAGGCAATTGGTTGTTCCTGAACAGTTGTATACAGATTGAACAGTGTGTACAGGACAGGTTACCCTTTCATCTGTGGTTAATAGCCAACTTGAACTCAGCTACCCATGAAGTGTATGGTATAGGGTTAATGTTGCAGATAGCACAAGCTTGCTTTACCTATGGTGGTTGTATGTATGATAGCAGTAAAGACTTTTCATATTCTTCTGAGCTATTTTGCACTTACTATCATAGCTCTAATGGTATACCCATTTTTAGAGCAATGTGTGCAAATGAAGCTTGGATGATGTCATCAGTGAAGTAATCAATAATGTCATTTGAGATGTCATAAATGATGTCATAGAACGTCATGTGTGATGTCATATTGGAGGTCATAACCAGTGCATGGAAGGGGCGCAAGTTAAAATTAGCTCCGCTAACTATAACTGGTCGATTTCTGTGTTTTTTTAGTTCAAAACGTTAATGTTGTTGCTGACAAATTCACCTAACTATAATGTTACTTTAATCTTTGGTGATTTCAGTGAATTTGTAAGGTTTTTTTTTGTTGTTGTTTTTTTTTTTTTTAATGAAAATAGATTTTTTTTTAATCACACCTAACTATGAAGTTACTTTAACCTTTGTTTTTTCAGTTAATACTTAGTTTTTTTAAAAACATACTTAATTATCATATGTAAATGACCCCCTCGCACACGACCTTTGGGCGTGCGCAGCAGGGGATTGGCTGCAACCAACCCCACCACCATACAGTCAACCCCACATGCCATCACTGTTGTGCATCGTTCCTCAAACTATGATTGGGTGTTTCTTACCTTTGGTCCATGAGCAAGGAGAGTTTTCTCCAAAACACATCGGGTATTTTGCTTTGGATAAATCTCATCTGCCACAACAAGAAGGTTTGTTCTGTGTCTTACTGCACTGAGAAAGGTTGCTTAATGGACTTCTTTATTTGGAACAGACAACTGAATATGAACCACCACATGAAGAGGGACAGGGAGTGGTGCAATTTTCAAGGACAGCTTATATAATTAGAGTTATCATCTGGCCCGCCCCGTCATTCTTCATATTAACAGGAATTTTAGAAGGCTTTGTATTGAGGAACTAGCTTATGTGTCGGAGGAGGCGTAGCTGTAATTCCTGAGCCAGGTAAGTGACCAATGCATGCCTCCTTTCCCGTAAGTCAGTACTGTTCAACTGGGGCTTGCGCGGCATATACACATTACAACTGAAGTAACATATGGGCATTCTTGATTTATGGCAACGTGCAATTAAGTGAGATATTGTTTCCACACATATTTGTACTTCATAATGGCAGCAAATAAGGAAAATAAATGCAGAGAAACTATTTTCTCAATCACATTTGGATCCTCTACTGTTAAAGGGAGGATTAAGGAATGCAGCCATTGAAAGTCCTACAAAAAACAGCTTTGGGATAGACTAGAAAATTTTTCTAAAAAGGAACAGTTTAAATGGTGGGAGTTGTTAGATTACAAACATATATTGACAGTACCCATATATCAGGATTCGGATGCAGTCTTGCTCAAGAATTTGGCAGCAAACTCCCATGAATGTTCAACAGTAATGCTTCATATTTTAAATAAATATGCATGGAAGGATAGAGCAAAACTATCACTGAAAAATAAATTGGTTACAACAGAACTATTGAAAATGATAACTAAAGAGGAACTTGATTTAGAAATGGATAAACTAAATACCAAATTGGAAAAACCTGAAGAAGAGAGGAAAAAAGAAAAAAGAAAGAAAAATCTATTTGGATTATAAGGGCTATCCGAATGGCCAAGTGCCAACTTTCAGAAGACAATTTCAACAGGAATGAAGGAATGAATGAATCTTAATTGTTCAATTAATTAAAATTGTTACAATATTCTATCAATGAACAAAAGCTTTGTAGGCCAAGCAACCTACAAATGGGGAGAACCAAGCGCTACCGCTCACTAACTAACTTTGGGCAGCAGCACAACAGATGGAGCCAAGATTCACGTGGTAGTTGCAGAGTTGGCAAGCCACTGAATTGTCCTGCCGGGTCTAAGTTGAGTTAAAATCCATGATGAGCAGAGCGAGAAGTCTCAGGTAGGCGATTATTCCCCGAGCCAGGACTGTCAGAGCTTGCTCAAGGTAGGGCTGTGGTTTTCCCATAATTTATGAGGAGTCCAGTGAGAAAAGATTTAATTGGTGATGCAGGCTTTCCAGGTCCCTTTCAAAAGATATTCTCTTGGCCTGAGTATTCACTGTTTTCCTCCAGGCTGTTATTGGGATGACGGTGTTGTGCAGATTTTGGACGTCAATGTCCAGTAATCTAGTGGCTGCTGCCAAGTGCATCTGCCATGGGGAACCCTCCTCTTCGAAGAACGTTTTAATTTGCCTTTTTTTTTTTTTTGAAAAATTTTATTGTGCAGAGAAAAGGGTACAAGCACGGGCCTACAACCGCCTGGGCCGGCCACTAGTAGTTAAAGTGATCAAGCAGTTCAAAAAACAATGACTGGCCCACAGGGGCTCCGCTATATTACAGAAGATCAGACTGCACATAAGGGAAGTCAGGATACACACTTTTAACATAAATAACAACAAAAATAAAGAAAAACAAAAAGCAAGGCGAAACGACATGAAATGGGCGTCGAACCACAGCCGGGGGACTCCACACCCGACCACCCGAGGGCGGTCAATAAAAAGGAGGCCTGAGAGGGAGGGGGGGGCCACGGGAGAACCAAATCTATACTCAGATGTACGAGATAAGCAAGGAACCCTCAAGGATCAGGGGGACAAGGCAACCTCAGACGTATCCACCAGGGGGGGAGCACAGATAGTCCCGCGATACACATTCCACTGCCCCCAGATTCTACCCCATGCCCCCGGTTTACCACGAGCCACATACACAGTCTTCTCCCTGAACATGCACCAGTCCATGTTCTCCTTCCATACGGACACGGTGGGAGGCCGTTGGGAACCCCAAAGCTGCGCTATATCTCTCTTTGCGATCATGTTCCCCAAGGCCGCCCACCGAGCCTGGGCCGCATTATAGTCATTGGGCTCCCATACATTCAGAACACAGCGACGCACCTCCGGCAGCAGAGCGACCCCAGTGACTCGTCTCATAACATCATGCACCTGGCGCCAATATTCCGCCACCTCGCGGCACTCCCATAGGATGTGGAGAAAGGTGTCACTGAGCCCGCAGCCACGCTTACAGAGCCCGTCGTCAGAAAACCCCATCGAGACCAGACGGGGGCCCGTCACATAAACACGATGGAGAATCTTAAGCTGGACCAGACGGAGACGGGCCGGGATGGCCACCTCCTTAGGGGATGACAGTGCAGACTGCCAGTCCTCGTCGTCCAACTCAACCCCATCTCCTGTCCATGCCTCCCGAAGACGCACCAAGAGGTCAGCCCGATTATTTATCAGTTTTTTGTAAATCAGAGAGATAGTACTATCGGGGACGTGACCGTCGAGTATGCGGTCCTCGAGAGGCGAAGAAGCAGGGACCTTGGTCCCCTCCCCAAAGATCGAGAGCAGGGCATGCCGAACCTGGGCATAACGAAAGAACTCTCTTTCACTAAGCTCGTGCTCACTCCGGAGCGCCGCAAAGGATTTAACCGCACCTTTAACCCATTGGTCCCCCACTCTGCTAATGCCGATCGTGTCCCAGTGCTCAAAGCCTTTCGTTGTCCAGAGGCTTCCCAAGCGTTCTGAGGCGAATAAAGGAGTAGCACACGTTAAACGCTCACTCCAGCCCATCGCTACGTTCGCCGCCTTCCACACACGTACCGCAATCCTAGTAGGGCCCGTAAGGGTCCTACCAGCAGATCGAGAGTAAAGCGCTCTGTTATAGTTACCGCCGGGAAGCAGGAATTTATCCATCTCATATGCCGGGTTCAAACCAGGAGCGTACGTAGCATGGTTAATGGCAGACAGCTGGGAGGCCCAATAGTACCGTCTAATGTCAGGAAGCGCGATGCCCCCGTCATACCAGGGGAGAGTCAGCTTTGCCAAAGCGATACGCGCTCGCCCGTCCCAAACCAGTCTCCTCTGCAAACTCTCCACTTCCCTAAAGTAGGCTGCCGGAATGACATCGAAGGAGTTCTGGAGTGCATAAAGAAATCTGGGAAGGGACATCATTTTAAACAGTGCCGCGCGACCAAGTGGAGACAAGGGCAACTTACACCACCGAGCCGTATCCACCCTCAAACGCCGGAGTGGAGACAGGAGATTCTGCTCATAGCGGACCGCCGGATCCAACGAAACGTAAACCCCCAGGTATTTAAAGCCGGATTGAGATGTTTGGAGCGGAAGCCGAGGCGGCAAGAGAGGAAGGCCACCAGAGATAGGATACACGCAAGATTTGGACCAGTTAATTATCAGACCCGAATTTCTCCCGAAGGAAGTAAGGACATCAAAAAGAACATTGAGCGACTTCCGCGGCGAGGTGAGGTACAAGAGAATATCATCCGCGTACAACGAGACCCGATCCTCGAAGCCCGGGGCCCACCGGATCCCTCTGATCGAGGGCTCCCAACGGAGCCAGGCAGCGAGCGGTTCCAAGGCGAGAGCAAAGAGCAGAGGGGACAACGGGCACCCCTGCCTAGTACCCCTCCCGAGAGCGAAAGGCCGAGAAACCCGCCCATTGACAACAACCTGAGCCATTGGTCCAGCATAAAGAAGCTTCACCCAGCTAAGAAATCCCTCCCCAAAGCCAAACTTCGCCAAGACGGCCCAAAGGAATGGCCACTCGATGGTATCAAAGGCCATCGTGGCGTCTAAGGAAACCAATATGGCCGGTTCAGAGAAGTACTCCGCCCTAGCGAGGACGCCGTGCAGACGCCGTAAGTTGAGAGCAGTATTACGATGAGGGATGAAGCCGCATTGATCCGGATGTATCAAGTCACATATAACGCTCAGCAAGCGATTAGCGAGGACCTTAGCAAGGATTTTGGGTTCGGCGTTTAGTAGGGAAATAGGCCTATATGAGGCACAGCGGTCACGTGGCTTACCATCCTTGGGAATCACCACTATAGTAGCCAGACGCTGGTCGTCGGGAAGGGAACCCCTCTCGAGCGACTCCTGAAACATACGACGGAGGAAAGGCGCGATTTTATCCGGGCGTAATTTATACAGTTCAATCGGCAGGCCGTTGGGGCCCATAGCCCTGCCCGAGCGAAGGGAGCGAATCGCAGTAGCAATCTCTTCGACAGACAAAGGGGCATCCATCTGCTCACGGTCCTCGACGGATAAGCCGGGCAGGGCAATATCCCGCAGCAGAAGACGAGAGTCGTCCTCATCTCTATCAGACACCGGGGAGTACACCGCCCGGAGGTGGTCAGCAAAACACTCCACAATCTCACCAGGCTCAGTCACACACACTCCATCCGAAACCCGAAGCTCCGGGACCACACGATTCACTCTCTCCTTCTTATCCAACCAAGCAATCAGTTTACCCGCCTTGTCCCCGGCATCATACAACCTACCCTGCTGCTCCCTATACATGGTCTTGGCAGCGTCAGTAACAAGAGACTTATATTCAAACTGCTTCAGGCTGAGGGCATGGAGCCCATCCGGAGTGACACCCGCCTCCAAGGCTGCCTCCAGCCCCGATATTTCAGTCTCCAGCGTCACCACCGCCTCATTCTTAACCCTCTTAGCATCCACTATCTGGGATAGGGCATGCCCGCGGAGCACTGCTTTGAAAGCTTCCCACAGGGACACTGAGGACAACACCGACCCCTCATTCTCGAGAAAATATTGATCAATCGACTTAACCAGGCTATCACGGATCTTGGGGTCTCGCAGGTACCAAGGGTTAATAGGAGCGATCCGCCCAGCGGACCACGTCCCAGTGTCGAAAAGCAACCACAGTGGGGAATGATCAGAGATACCCCGGGCCAGGTGCTTAACCTCTCGAATCCGGGCAGTCTGGGCCGCGGGCATAAGAAAATAATCCAATCTGGATTGACTCCCATGGGCCCCAGAGTGAAATGTGTACTGACACTGTGTCGGATGCATTAACCTCCAACAATCCACCAGACCGAAGGTCTCCAAGAGTCCGCCGAGCCACGCCTGGGCAGCAGGGAGGGCCCTGGGCGGGTGGCGATCCAGGTCACCCGAGACAACCGAATTGAAATCCCCACCCATAAGCAAAAGACTGTCAGGAAGCTCAAGCAGCATATGACCCAAGTCTGAGAAGGTGGAGTTTTGGAGGCCCGGGGGAACATAGACCGAGACCAAGGAAAGGGACTGCCCCTCCCACCTCCCAGTCAGAGCCACATAGCGCCCTCTATCGTCTAGGACTACCCTGGTGATCTCTAACGGAAGTGAAGATCGTAGGAGAATGCCTACCCCTCTAGAGCCAGTGGTGAAACCAGAATGGGCCACGAGTCGGTATCCCCCCCCTGTTCATGGCATGACAAACATTACCAACCAGATGCGTCTCCTGTAAGAATACCACATCAGGAGTCAGACGACGCAAATATTGCAGCACAACACCCCGTTTGATACGGTCCCCCAATCCGTTGACGTTCCAAGGCATCAATCTCAACCCGTCCCCCCCATCCCCTCCAGTAGATCAAGGGTCCCCTAGCAAATAGCGCAACACCCGAAACTGAACCAGAGCCAATACCTCGCCGTGAGAACAAAAAACACAAATCCAAACAACCCCTCCCACCCGCCAACCCCCCCCCGAATCCAACTCCCCCCACCCTGCACCCCTGCGGTCCAAAAAACCACCCCAACTTGCAGTGTGCCTGTCGCCCTACAAACCCCATTCTACGAAAAGACCCCGGAGGAGGAAAGGGACCCGTCCCCGCCCGCCCCCCACACAGATCATAATGAAACAAAACGCACAAAAGAAGTAGAACCCAGCCGAACAATACAAAATGGCAAAGTCAAGGACCAAAAGTCACTCCGAAGGAGACCCGCCACCCTCGGTACCGGCAGAGGGCCCAGGCCGGTCACCCCGGTCCGGCAGCGAATCCAGCCAGTCACTCACAGTCGCAGGAGAGTCAAAAAAGGTAGTCCGATCTTCATATTCCACTCGGAGCCTAGCAGGAAAAAGCATAGAGTACTTGAGACCCAGGTCCCGGAGACGACGCTTCACCCCCTGGAAGCCCATCCGCTGTTTCTGGACAAGTTGGGTGAAGTCCGGGAAAAAGTTAATGGACGAGTTCTCATATCGGACCGGGCCATGGACCCGTGAGGCCTGCAGAATCGCATCTCGGTCTCTGTAATGAAAAAGTTTTGCAACAATAGGCCTCGGGGGGGGCCCCCGGTCGCCGCCGACCGCCTGGAACTCGATGGGCCCGCTCCACGGCGAAGAACTTACTCAGGCCAGCGGGGGCAAGCTGTTTGAGGATGAGCTCCTCAACCATGAGATCAACCGGGCGGTTGTCGGAGGTCTCCGGAACGCCTACGACGCGGATGTTATTGCGTCGAGCCCGTCCCTCGAAGTCCTCCAGCCGCCGGGCCATCAGATCGTTGGCCAACTTGAGGTCGCCGAGAGTAGTCTGCAGGTCCGACACGTCCGCACCAAGGGTGGACGTCCGCACATCCAGCGATTGAACCCTCTCGTTGGTCTTAGAGAGATCCGCCCGAATTAGCGTAACATCAATGGCCACCGTGTCGATTTTACGGGCCAAGGCCTCGTACTGCGTAGCGATGGTCTCCCTGATGCCGTTAATGGCGCCCATGATGTCCTGCAGGGACAGATCCGGAGAAACGGACGGGCCACCACCGGCATCATCCGGGGGGACACTGGCCGTCCCAGGGGACCCTTTACCTTGAGTGTAGCGGTCCATGTTGTTAGTCTGGACCGGTCCCCCACGCAGGGATGTCTTGGTCTTACGCCTCTCGGGGTCCCCCCTGCCTCCCATGAGAACCACGCTCGCCGAAGGGGACCACCGAGCAAGCGTCGAAGAGGCACAGGCAAAGCAGACGCGAGCCGCACCAGAGACCGCAATGTGGCGGTGCGAGGGGACCAAAGTCAATGGGCACACTGGTAGCAGGCGGAGACAAAGGCATCAAGCGAAGGCCAAGTGAAAACCCAGCCGCACCAAGCAATTCCACTGTCCAGCCCCTCAGAGATCCAAAAGTGAAACCGAAAGTGATGGGACGGCCACTGGCACAGCCCCGCTGCCGTTGTTGTTCAACTACGCCCCGGCTCCACAGTTCACCTTCGCACCGGGCACAGCCATCGGTTGGGCCTCAAAAGTTCAAACCACCATAGATCAGGATTCCCAGGTCCGATTTGGTTTCTGAAAGGAGTTTAGTGTTCAGCCAACATTCATCTTCCAGATTCCATCAACCAAGTCAGGATAAAGTCAGGATAAGTTCCGAGGAGCAGCGAGGGTCCGGGGAGCCCTGTGCTCACGCGACCATCTTGGATGCGTGCTAGGCTCCTCCCCTTAATTTGCCTTTTTAATGACATTTCTGGGGTTCGCGTGGTCCTGATATAGTATTTTATTAAATCACCTGAGCAAGTAATGTCCGGACTGGTGAGACCCAGCTCCAGCCTTACTCTTGCTCTCCTGGACTGTCTAGGGAGAGCTAGGACCTTTTTATAAGCCAAAATTTGATGGTTCGCGAGGAACTTATTGAAGACACCGGGAAAAACTAAATGGCCATAATTAAGAGAGGGCACTAATTTTGCCTTAAGAACTTTCAGAATGGGTTCAGCAGTTGGACTGTGAAATGGCTGGTTAAGACTTTTTAAGGAAAAATGATGCCTGCCGCTTTCCTTCTCAGATGTTTCAGGTGGGCTGTAGATTTAATCCCTTCCGATAGCCAGAAGCCCAAATAGTTGTAGCTTATACTTGTTTTGATATGCAGGGCCCCAAGTCGCCAGTGTATGGTCTTCTTTCGTGGGTAGTTCCCGAATACAAGTATCCTGGTCTTCTCGCATTTCACCAGGAGTTTATTCTGTTGATTATATCCGTGCAAAGCTTTTAGGGCCTTCTGTAAGCCGGTTCTCGTGTGGTCCATTATTACGATGTCGTCCGCATACTGGAGTATTTGAAGCTGCATATTCCCCAGTCTTGGAGGCAGTAGACTTGCCCCCTCCAGCGCTTTCCCCAGGTCAGCTGTGTACAGATTAAAAAGAATAGGGGCAAATACGCACCCTTGTTTTAGACCGTTATTAGTGGGTACCTTGGCGGTGACTGATGTTTGACTGATTTTAATACGGACCCAGGTCCCCTGATATAGAGAAATTATGGCCTTTAGCAGCTGTTGGGGAATTCCACAAGAATGCAGTTTTTCCAACAGCTTCCCTCGATCGACCTGATCAAAAGCTGCACTATAGTCCACAAAACAGCAGAAAAGTGGTAACTGAGATGGCTGGGTAGCGCGGTTAGACAGATAGCCCTGTACTAAGATGTTATCTATGGTGGAGCTCTGGGCCCTAAATCCGGTTTGAAAAAAGAGAAGAATGTTATGATCTGTTGCCCAGGCTTCCAGTTCTTTCAAAAGTATTCTGGCATATGCTTTCGCTTCAACATCTAATAAAGCAATAAGCCGGTAATTTTCGGGTTTTGTGCTGTCCCCTTTTTTATAAATTGGGGAAAATATTGAGCCTTTCCACGACGATGGAACAGTAGAAGTGGCGAAGGTATGCTTAAAAATTGTTAACTGTTCTGCCCAGAATCCCTGCGAAGCTTTGAACACACATGCGGAAACTCCATTGGGTCCTGAAGCGCCATCTGACCTAATTTTTTTGATCAGGGTAGTTACCTCGGCCACTATGATGTTATTAGTTTTGACGACTTTGTCTTCTATTGGAGATTGTTGATGGGAATAAGTTTTAATGATATACTGATGGGTTGAGTACAACTGAGTTGCATTTTTAACCTACTCCAAGGCTGCCACTCCGTTTTCTTTTATCTGACCGGTGTAAGTGAATTGCTTAATATATGTCCAAAGTTGAATATGTCCCCTTTCTTTAAGGAAGGTAAACATTTTCACCCATTCTGCCTCGATTTTCTTGGAGCGTATTTCCCAGACTTTCTTCCTGTGCACTGCACGGAGAACTTTTATTTCCTGAGTTTGGGGGTTTTTGGTGCCTTTCCTTCTAGCCTTCAAGGCCCTTGAAAGACTACGTTTTGTGTGAATTAGGTCTCTTGCTATTATACATTGCAGGGGTCCCAGAGAGTGGGTATCCTGCACTTGAGTGCCTACAGTTCGTACCTCTAGGGCTGATTTTAATTCTACTAGGAGTGCTTCCCAGTGCACCTGGGGGAGACTATGCTCATGACTATGGAATTTGATTCTTTGTAAGTTACCCAATCCAGGAGTTTGGGGCCAAGATTAATAGTCCATTTTATTCTACTCAGGACTTCGTAGCATTCTTCGCCAGTTGAAACCCCCAGTGTTACCAGTTGTGTTGCAAATTCCACGTTTAGCTGCAGGGTTATCCTCAGTGGCCTGCGATCGCTCTCATCCCTGTTGTCCACTTTAAAGTTGTTAAAGTATGGTACTAGATGATCCGAAATAAAGATATAGTCTATTGGAGACTTGTCCCTGAAGGTGGGGAGTGGGAGCCAGAGAGGATCCGCAGCTGTTTTGATGGTGTGAGCAGAGAAAAGACTATGATTTAGAAAAAACTGCTGCAGTGAGGCACCATCAATGTGCGGTAGGATATGCACTTTCGACTTCCCCTAGCTCCCGAGTGTTCAGGTCACCAGCGATAACGGGGAGGTGTGAAACCTATTTGTTTATAAGCTGGTCCATTTCTGTTGTCAGTATTTTTAGAACATGTTTTTTTTGCTGGGAGGCAGGGTTTACATAGCAGTTGACTACCAAGAGACGAACTGGGTTGTTGTTAATTTTCAGTCCGCTAACTAGGACCGCTTGCATGTCTGGGATGTTGGTTGCAATAAAAGTTGTCTCTAGTCTGCGTGCTTGGTTTATGTAAATTGACAGCCCACCAGAAGCTCTCCCGAAGATGTTGCGTTTTATAGCTGTGGTATGTAATTCGTAGAAGCCGTGAAGAATTAATGGTTCGGTGGCCCAGGTCTCTTGTAGGCACAAGATGTCATTTCCACAAAAATAGTTACAGAAAGGACAACTGCAAGTTGAAAACCCAAAAAGAGTGGATGAAAATGTTGCAGCACAACCTGGGAGATTCTGAACTGATAAGGAAATACAAGAGGATAGCAGTGCAAATAATAATGATGCATCATTAAGCTTGGATTTAAATGAAGCAAAAATATTTTTTTATGGAATTTCAACTCCTCACTCTGGGTCGGTTAGAATCACAACCCAACAGAGGCTCTCAATGAGGAAGAGGTCAAGGAGGAAAAGGCTCAAACAAACAAGGTGACAAGGTAACAAGGAAAACAGGAATAGTTGAAGGCTCTGTGGGAATGAGAGCAAAGGGGCCACTCATCAACCAAATTATGGAGCACCCTTAAAATGTGGTAAATTTGTCAGACATTATTTTGAATAAGTCACAGATTGAGGTACTATTGTTGGGCCTTTCCTTTTGCCCAACTTTTATCTGAACTATACAAACAGCTGCATTGACCTTTTCCATTTTACCAGAAAGTTGAAACTCAAAAAATGACTTGAACAAAAGAAAACAAGTTACTTACCTGTAACTGTAGTTCTCCAGTATTGGACCTTTCATAGATTCACATGCCTGAATCATTCCCCGTCGTCGAGACGGGAGTCTCCGGTACATAAAAAAGCATTGCTTAGTAGTATAGCAAACTGAAAAAAGGCCTAGGCCCATTTTCCTTTGCAACCCATAACCTTCGTTATGTAAAAAAGGACTAAACTTGTCTCTGAACCAATCAGAGCCTCTCACCCTCTAGAACCCTCCTGAGAGAACCTTCTGCCCCTCAGATTTTCGTGCACTTGTGCAATAACACTCTTTGTGCTAAATCCGAGGTGAGCCTCCCAGGGGAGGAGGGTGGGTTGCATGTGAATCTATGAAAGGTCCAATAGTGGAGAACTACAGTTACAGGTAAGTAACTTGTTTTCTTACTCCAGTATTGGAGCTTTCATAGATTCACATGCCTGAATCAGAATAGAGAGCAGTAAATAAATGCACATTTTTTGATACCCAGAACCTGAAACAAGGGAACATATATAATGTGATAAAGATGGTATCTGTAAAACAAAATTCCACATTTCAAAAATACCTTGCAAATGGCATCCAATACAATAAACAACAATAAAATAAGCAAAAGTAGATAATAAAGGAAGGAGGGATGGTAGAGAAGGCTCACCGTTACTGGATAGGGTTCCTCAGCACCACTTCTCCCACCGCCACATCTCTCCCTGTGGCTGCACCCAAGCAGTAATGCCTGGTGAAGGTGTGCGTACTAGTCCAGGTCGCCGCCCTGCAGATATCCAGGATCGGTACTCCTGCAAATAGAGCAGTAGAGGTGGAGACTGCTCTTGTCGAATGTGCACGGACTCGTGCATTCAGAGGTCGACCAGCTGCCTGATGACAATACTCTATGGCACTGGAAATCCATCTGGCAATACCCCTTTTTGACAAAGGGAAACGCTTCCTGGGTGCGCTAAAGGCAACAAAAAGTTGTGAAGACTTGCGGAAAGGCTTAGTTTTCTGCAAATAGAACTTCAAACAACGCTGGACATCCAGCGAGTGGAGAGCTCTTTCCGCCGCTGTTGATGGTTGTGGAAAAAATCGTTTGAGAATTAATGGTTCGTTCAGATGAAAGTCAGTTGGAACTTTTGGAATTAATCTTGGATTAGTCCCGAGTATTATTCTGTCCTCTTTGAATTGCAAGAAAGGCTCCTGGACCGTGAGAGCCTGAATCTCTCCCACTCTCCTGGCTGAAGTGAGCGCAATGAGAAGCACAACTTTCCACGATAGAAATGTCAGCTCTGCCCTGTGAATTGACTCAAAGGGCTGTTTCATTAACTGGGAAAGAACAACATTCAATGCCAGAGAGGTGGTGGAGGTTTTATTGGAGGGAAAACTCGGAACAGTCCTTTCATAAATTGTTTGATGACTCTAGCAGACCACAGAGACGGACCAGAGGCAGTTCTTCTGAAGCGTGAAATTGCAGCTAGGTGTACCTTTATAGATGCATGAGCCAAACCTGACTTAGCCAAAAGCAAGATGTATGGAATAATCTTGTGAGCTTCCGAATGCAGCGGATGAATGTTAGACCTTTTGCACCATAAACAGAACCTCTTCCACTTCATCCGGTATGTTTTGTTTGTACTATCCGCTCTGGCTCTAGATAGAATCTCCCTGCACTCTGTAGGGATGTTCAGATGTTGAAATTCGCAGTATTCAGGAGCCAGGCTGCTAAATGCAGAGATTTCGGATCCGGATGAAGAACTTCCCCCTGGAACATCGTCAGAAGAGACGGTATCGGCTGCAGGCAAATCGGGCGCTCCTCTGACAGTAGAAGAAGTTCCGCAAACCAATGTTGTCTGGGCCACCACAGAGCTATCAGGATTAACCCGCATGGTTCTTTCTTGCTCTTCATAAGAACCTGTGGCAGGAGGGGAATTGGAGGAAAAGCGTACGCAAAGATGTCTGACCATGCCATCAAAAACGCATTCCCCCAAGATCCCCGTTGGGGAAGCCAGCTTGCGAAGAACTGGCATTTTCTGTTCTTCCTTGTCGCAAAAAGATCTACTGTCGGAGTTCCCCATTTCTGGAAGATGTTGTTCAAAATCTCGTTGTCGATCTCCCATTCATGACAGACAGACTTTAGTCTGCTTGGAGTATCCGCCTTGGTGTTCTGGTCTCCTGGAAGATGCTCCGCTGTAATGGATACTTCGTGTCGTAGAGCCCATTTCCATATCAACTGGGCTTCTCGAGACAGGGAGAGCGATCTTGTTCCTCCTTGTTTGTTCAAATAGTGCATTGCTGTTGTGTTGTCTGTTCTTACCAACACGGCTGCACCTTGAATCCTTGGCAGGAACGCCAACAATGCTAAGCGGACGGCTCTGAGCTCCAAGAGGTTGATATGCAATTGCTGTTCGTTCAATTTCCAGCGACCGCTGACCTGCAGATCCTGAAGGAATGCTCCCCAGCCTTGCAAGGACGCATCTGTCGTAACCACTAATGGAGCTGGTTGAGTCCGGAAAGAAAGACCCTGCGAGATGTTTAGTTTCCGGGTCTACCATGTTGCCGCGTGGATCATGATCAGCGTTACTTTGAGTATATCTTTGAAGGATCCTGTCGCTTGATGCCATTGAAGATCCAGCTGCTCTTGTAACGGACTCATCCTTAGTCTGCAGAAAGGTACGAGGGGAATGAAAGATGACATCGTTCCCAGCAATGACTTGTACTTGCGTACTGAAAGAGACTTTCTTTTAATAAAAGCCTGGGATAGAGATATTATTCCCCGCTGTCTTTCCTTGGAGGGGAACGCTCTGTTTACCTCCGTATCCAGAATTGCTCCCAAGAAAGTGATATTTCTTGACGGTTGAAGAGTTGACTTCTCCTCGTTTAGAGTCAGACCTAATCTGGCAAACAGTTCCACGCAAGCACCTGTTGACAACCGGGCTGACTCTGCCGATGGAGCCTTGACTAGCCAGTCGTCGAGGTAAGGAAATACTTGGTTTTTCTGTCTCCTTAGAACCGCTGCCACTGGAGCCAGGCATTTTGCAAAAATCCTCGGGGCAGATTTCAGACCAAAAGGAAGTACCTTGAATTGGTAATGATCTTCGGTACTGCCTGTGTGAAGGATAGATTGGGACATGAAAATACGCATCTCGTAAGTCCAGTTTGGTCATATAATCCCCTGGGTTTAATAGCAGCAGAATATCTTGGAGGGAGATCATTCTGAAGGATTGATCCTTGAGGTAAGTATTTAAGGATCTGAGATCCAAAATGGGGCGCCATTGAAGAACGGTTTTCTTGATCACAAAAAAACGGGAATAAAATCCCCTTCCTCTCTGGGAATTCGGTACCGGTTCTATTGCTCCCATTCGGAGCATTGTCCAAATTTCTTGATGCATATGATGCAAATACTTGACCTCTTGATATCTTGGTGGAGTACAAGGGGGGATTTCCAGAAACTCTAGAGTATGACAGAATTGTATTATGTTGAGGACCCATTGGTCCGTCGTTATTTGCTGCCAATTTTGAAGATGATAGGAAATTCTTCCACCCAGGGGAACATGCGACATATGAGGAATAGATGTCACCAGACTGTCATTGCCTCCGGGTGGTGTCTTTCCCTTGGCGACCTCCTCGACCTCTAGGAGTAGATTTTGTGAAACCTCCTGTTTGTCTCTGTGAATATTGTTGACGATATGGCTGAGATGATGTGGAGTAGGAAGAATACCGGCCTTGTTGGTAACCCCCTCTATGAGAGGCTTGGCCCCTACCTCTTGAGCCACGAAAAGAACTTTTCTATATTGCAATGTTCCCAGAGATTTCGCTGTTTCCGTATCCTTCTTGATACTCTGTAAGGCCTCATCAACATGGTTCCCAAACAGATCTTCTCCATTGAACGGAAGATCCAAGATCTTATTCTGGACTTCAGGCCTAAAAGATGTTGCTCTCAACCATCCTTGTCTGTGCAAAACAGCCGCTCCTCCCAAAGATCTGAAGGCTGTGGTTGCAATGTCCATTGCGCAATCTATGACTTCAGCCGAAGTCCTTTCACCTTCTTGGAGGATTTTCCTGGCTTCCTGTCTGTCAGCCTCAGGTATGCTGTCTATGTATGGGGTGATAGCTCGCACCACATTTGCCTATCATACCTGCCCAGGATGGCTAGGGCATTTGCCGCCTTGACCAGAAGGGCAGACATGGACGAAAACCTCTTCCCTGCATTATCCAAGTGCCTACCCTCTCTGTCCGGTGGCGTTGAAATTGGAGCGGACGGATTCCTCGATTTTTGTTGCGCCGCTTGAGTTATAACGGAGTCCGGTTTGGGGTGACCTGGGTAAACAAGCCGGAGCATCCGAAGGCGCTTTGTATTTCTTGTCCAGTCTAGCAAGCACTGGGGTAACCGTTGCCGGCGTCTCCATAACCTTGAGACCTTCTTCCCATAGATGACTCACAATTGGAAGAGATCTAACCGTCTTGCGAAACGGCTCTTTGAAATCATATAAAAAGTATTCTGCCTTGTCCGATGACATATTGAGCGCAAATCTTTGTGCGGCTCTCTCCATAAGATTATGGTACCCTCCGATGTCCTCCGGAGGAGAATCCACAGGCCTCGGTGAAGGAGATGAAGGGGACGGAATTAGATAATCTTCCCATTCCTTACTAGGGTCCGTTATCTCCCCCTCCTCCTGCTCCTCATCGTCAGATGTGTCTAGAACCGGTTGCGGCAATGGTGATATTGGCACAGGAACCGGTACCTCTTGTCTTCGCACCGGTGTACATGGAACAGAGTGCAACGTAGGCACTGGAATCCTTTGGCTACAATGAGGTAAAGGATGCCTCCTCTTATAGTCGTCCAACATGAACTGCAAATCCGTCAGTAGAGAAGCTGGAACACTCACCATCTCTTCCTGATCATGTTGTCGGGGGCGGTCTTGATAACCCCATAATCATCCTCCCAGTCATCTTCCTGACATTTAACGTGTAACTGAGAGTGGCTACTTGGATAACCAAAAGGGCCCTCATTATCTTCCTCCTGCAAGTCTTCCTCCTCCAACAAGTGGGATGGAACCAGAGGCATTACCTTCCTAAGAGATGTAATGTCCGGGGTAATTCTTCTTTTCCTGGCAAAATCCCGTTTTTCTGGGGTTTTTTCGCTCGCCGACGAACCCGTCAACGAGATTGCTATCGTAACCACCGACGACACCGTCGTCGCCGATGCAGCCGTCTACACTGTAGTCATCATTGCCGTTTTCGTCGTCGACGATGCAGTTGTCACTGTCGTCGACGGTGCTGTCGACGACGTAGTTGTGGTTGCCGTCACTGTCGTCGATGCTCTCGTCGAGGGTACAGGTTTAATAATGACCTTTATCTCACTTTTCTTCGTCGACGACGCTACTTTCTTCGTCGACGATCCCTTTGACGATGCGGATTTTTCTAATTTCTCTTAAGGCGAAGTAGAGGGTGGTTTTTAAAGCGTATGTTTAATTTTAAGGGGTGATTTTGAAGGCTCTGAACTTGTCTTCTTTGAATGTTTTACCCCTGAAGCATGACCCTTACTCTCCTTTTCCTTAATTTGAGGAGATTTTGAGGGACTGCGCTCTGAAGACCCAGATGTGATCTTTTTAAGAGCCTTCTCAGGTTTCTCCCCTGAGGTATGAGCCTGAGGAGATCTACCTCTCTTCTGAGACCTTCTTGAAGCAGTTGACTCCTCATCACTGTCACTAGACACGATGTCCTTCCTGGTCTTAAGTTTTTGGAGCCAAATTAACAGTCTACCTTCACGATCCCACAGAGTCTTATTAGAAAAGGTACGACATACCTGACACTCCTATGCCTGATGGTGTGGGTAAAGGCAGTATATACAATCTTTATGAGGGTCGTCAGTATATAACCTCTTCTTTGAACAGGTGGCACAGGCTCTAAACAAACCCTTCTTCTCCTTATCAGTCATTCTCCAAAAGATGATGAAGAAAAATCAGTTGAAAAATCTCCTCAATCTAGAACCAACTGTAGAATTTGAGCAGAGCTCAAATGAGACTCCCTAGCACAACATGCGGTAGAAAATCTGAGGGGCAGAAGGTTCTCTCAGGAGTGTTCTAGAGGGTGAGAGGCTCTGATTGGTTCAGAGACAAGTTTAGTCCTTTTTTACATAACGAAGGTTATGGGTTGCAAAGGAAAATGGGCCTAGGCCTTTTTTCAGTTGGCTATACTACTAAGCAATGCTTTTTTATGTACCGGAGACTCCCGTCTCGGCGACGGGGAATGATTCAGGCATGTGAATCTATGAAAGCTCCAATACTGGAGTAAACATACTAGTATTACAGAAACTTGAGTTTCATCAGACTCATCATCAAATTTTTGTATAAGTATTATTGATTTAGTACTTACATTATGTATTTTAGACGAGAATGTAACAGCAGCAAATCCTATGCTGAATCTCAAATGCTGATATTTCCTTCAATAGCAACCGTCCTAATGGGTTTAAACCTAAATCGTTTTTTGATGCTCCCCCTGTGTCTAATGATGCAATAGAAGTTTTTGAAAGCGGTGCACTAAAGGATTTGAAAAAAGTAAAATACATGAAAGTTCGGGGTTTTCACAATTTGCAGTATAAACATCTGCAAGCATAAAAAGATTTACAAAACAACACAGACCTAGTCATTAGACAGTATGAGAAACGCGGGGGCATAGTGATTCTACCTAAAGAACAATACCTGGCAGAAGAAAAGAGACAATTAAGGGACACGCCCAACTATGAGCTTACTAGTAAAATGTCCATCAGTCATGCAAACAAAACATATTATGAGAAATAGACTGACTTGCGTGATCAAGGTCTAATAGAATGGGAAGAATATTACGTTTTAAGATCTGATTTTTCCAAGTTTTCTATTCTCCATTTCCTTCCAAAGCTACACAAAGACCCTGGTAACCCTCCAGGCAGGCCAATAGTCTCCTCTATAGGAAGCCTATTGGAGCACACCTCATGATATGTGGATTTCTTTTTTATACCATTTGTAGAAATATTACCATCATATATAAAGCATAGCGGAGGTTTTCTTAGAATAATTGATGGGCTCTGCTGGGAAGACAACTATCTCTTAATGGGTTTAGATGTCAATAATTAGTATACCTGCATTACTTTTGAGTTAGGAATAAAAGCATGTGACCATTTCCTTCTAGCAAGATCATTATCCTTCCTACTACATACTGATATATTACTGGATATGATATGGTATTGTCTTAATATTTTTTTTCTTTTCAACAAGGAGATCTATCTCCATCTCCAAGGCACTGCGATGAGGACCTGCTTTGCCCCTAGCTTTGATGGACTTTCCCTTGGCTGGTGGGAAGAGCGGGTCATCAGCAACATCTATCAGTTGAATGATCACATATTTCTCTGGGTGTGGTGTATAGACCAGATCTTTGTCATTTGCAACACACGAAAGCCATAATGAAACTTGACAAAACAATTTTCTCTGACAAGACATTTTAAAGATTTCCACTCAAGTGATATTAGTCAGTTACAATTTATTGTACCTGACAGAATACCACTGAGTGCCAGAGGCGGTAACATGAACTCTAGAACTAAGAAGGTTTAAGTCATGTTATATTATTAACTTCAACACTCCAAATGCTATTGGCCTAAATTTGGATGAGGAGTTGGCAGTACACTTAGGTTAAAAAAAATACATCTCTTACCTACCTTGCTTATCCACCTTTCCTTTCAGCTGTTTAATATCTAGCTGTATTCTTAGAGTATGAGTTGTATGTTAACTAAACTATTTTTCCCTGGAAAGGAAGTGGCACTCATTTCAACTTTTAATACATTGTGTGTGTTTTTCTACACAGGTGCATATGACTGTTCCAGCATGGCCTCGCAGAAAGAAAGCTGAGATTTACAAATGTAGTTTCATTTTGTTCTGTCTTAATTTAGTAAATTGGTATACTTCTATGATATTAGAAAATAGACAACCTTATGAGTTTTATAAAGTTGCCCACTAGGGCCTCACATTGTTAGTTATTGTTTATAGCTTTTATAACATTTCAAAGAGTTATGACAATATAATATTGACAATAACAGTTTAGCAAGGCTGGCCTGTCATAGGGTGTTTTTCACATAACACAAACTATGGGATCATCATTTTTGGATACTGATGATTTTAGAGTTATTTTGTCTGGTAGGGCAAATTATGATTTATGCACAGCAATGGGCTAATATTATTTACCTGTTGAACTATTTTGTTTTTACAGATCTTATATATATTATTTTCCCCACCTGGGCAGTATGTCAACTGCGTGTTCCATATTTTGTGCAAGACAAATCTGTATTACAGAAAAAATACAATTCTAATAAAGATTGTTTTTTCTACAACAAAACGAAGGCTAAGATGGTGCCCATTCTCACTTCCAATTTCTTAAGTTTGTATGTATGTTGTCCATCATCACTGTTGTGCATCACTCCTTTTAAACTATGATTGGGTGTTTATTACCTTTGATCCGAGAGCAAGGAGAGTTTTCTTCTAAACACGTAGGGGATTTTGCTGCAAATAAATCACGTTTATCACAACAAGAAGGTTTTTGCTATGTCTTTCTGCATTAAGAAAGGTTGCTAACAGTCACACTTTTTTTTCTTATGCCTACCAAGAGGCTTATACATTAATTATGCAAGAAACCACAGACACAACAACTCTAGAAATAGATGCACATAGGATACTCTCATGGGTGATAATTGGTTTTAACTTTACAGATACACATAACATATGTAAATATGTAATCAACTACCCCAAATCAGACAAAAACTTCTTGGTTATACTTTCAAATTATTATTCCTTTTTCATCTTACATTTGCTGGGGTGTGGAATTGAATAAAATATCTACTTGTCCATGTGGAAAGTTGCTTCATAAATCTACTTGTCATGTAACAACATTCCTTTGTCCCTTTTGTGCCATATAATGCAGCAACAGATTATGGCAGCAATCTCATTATAAAAGAGCCCTGAAATAACCGCACTGATTATCATAGTAGGGTTTGAATACTAGCAATTGCCTTATGTTGCCGCGTTTCTGCAGATCTACATACTAGGGCTTGGTAGTGGTAAGCAATGGTTCCAGGGTTGGGATGCCATTTTGAGTATGTGAAAATCTACTTATGTTTTAAGGCTTTACACTAACTTTTATCTAATCTTTTCCTATACTCAAAAAGGTTGACAATCTACTCCGGACAATGGCAGACTTAAAACTTTTTCTAGGGTTGGGAAAAAAGTGGTTGGAGAGAAAGTGAACTTGCAAACACTCAGATTTTTGCATGAGCAAATCTGCAAGTGTATATTTGCTCATGCTTAAATGCAGTTCACAAATATTTTCTAGGAGAACGATTTCTTGCCCTACTTCTGTAAATTCTTGTGAATTCATGAACGCCGTATATCTGCACTTAATGCAAGGACATATACCATGGGTGCACTTTTGAGACTTTCTTTAATAATTGGGTCCCTAATTAGGTCTGGCTTTAACCATGACCTTTTTTGTTTATTAAAATTCTGCCTCTCTCGGTATATCGGCTGGCTTCACTGTGAGTGACAGCATTCTGCACTTTCACAAGAAGCATGTCGGCACACAAAGTAGTTTTTTCCATTGCCAGGAACTACTGTGGCAATGTGTGCTTTTTGAGACCAAAAACAATTTTTGCTTTTGCCAATGTTTGTTATAATGGTGAGAGCCCAGCAGCTCTCACAATAATAAGGCTTTACAAAATCCTTCCAAATAAATTCACGCACTGACGAAACCAAAAGGCTGACCACCAATTTGAGACCTAAAGATTTTGCCAATGCTTGTTTATTTTTATGTTTCCTATCATCCTATTGAAACTGGTTATACATATTTTCCATTATGAATATTTTTGGGAAATACTAGCATACATCAACACATTTTACTAAATGCTGCAAAGAAATGGTACCTCAACTTTTACAGTACTTTAGCTAGATGTTTTTTCCTACTTGCTTTTTTTGTGTTAAAGCAAAGAATCATCAATTTTGCTTTCAAGCTTCAGCAAATATTTGCATCTTAATCAGAGAGCATTCTGGGAGCATTATACATAGCCTCATATTGCTAAACTATGAAAATGTGCGTAGTGCAGTCGGAGCTACCAATATTCACTTAGTGCGCTCACCCTAATAATAAAGGCTTTGCATTGATGAACCATAAAAACAAGTCTGAATAGCATTAACACGTGGATACAAATATTACCTTAAATGCAGACAATGTATTTCTCTGATCCATACTGTGGTACTGTAAACTGGCAGCCAAAGGGTTTGTGCTGTAGGGGGTTGGGCCTACGTGTCCCAAGGACAAAATGCACAAGAAAACGTGTTGCCCTTCACCCCAAACAATATGTCCTGGGCGTCACATGGCCCGTTTGTCAAAATGATATTTAAATTCAGATATTTCAGGCTAAGGTGAAGCTATTAATATACATCTGCCAACAACAGTAGACTTGTTACAAGCATCATGAAGTTATTTCCTGGCATGTAGGTGTAGGACGCAAGTCATTTATACATTGTCCTACCCTGATTATACAATGGCTTAAAAGCAGAAGACATTCCAGATGATGAGTATGCACTATCATTCAATATCTTCTAGTTTTTATCAGCAATAGAAAATACTTTCGAGGCATTCTGTGCCTTAATGTCTAGGATTCTGCACATAGCCTCTATTCGAGAATAAGTCGATAACTGAACATTAACATTTTCATTCACGGAACCAATCTGTTCGATTATGTAATTTACTAAGTGAGTTCCTGTTAGACCTGTCAGCCCTTTGGGTGGTCCCTCCTCATCATTATTTATTTTGTCCCACTTTTGCCTCAAACCCTGTTTGAATTTTTCCTTTTTGGGAACCACCAGACTTTTTCGTGTTGCTGCAGATTCAGGGAGCCATTTTAGCTACCCCTGAAACTTCTGTCTGAGGGCCTGAAGCACAAAATGGTGGCCACCTGTGACATCACCAGCATCCACTGGAACCTACCAGCACCTTCCAGAACATTCCAGAACCCTGTGACAGTTGGAGGCGGTTTAGAATGTTGGGAAGCTAAGACAGAGAGTTGGCAGTTGGAGCTGGCAGTTGGCACCTGACTGGTGAAGAGAGAGCAGCAGAAACCTGAAGGAGGAAGGAGTGAGGCAGCAGGGGTGGAAACTTGTGCCTGGAGTGGGGTCCATAAACCCACCCTTGATACTAGTCCCTACTGACTGAGCCCAGCCTGAAGCCCTGTGTGGGAAGAAGCAAGAAAAACCATCCTAAGGACCTGGACAGCAGGAACAGGCCTTAGAAACAGAGAACAGCAAGATCCTGACCTGGAAACTGGTTTCCCTGGAGTCCGACGTCGAGTAGCCTGAGACCGGGAGCCCGAGGTGGAGAAGCGGCGCCGACTGGAAAGCGGACGTCGTACCCGGAGCCGCCAGAGGTCGAGAGAGGGCGCCGTCAGAGGTCGTGAGGAATACCAGAGGTCGAGGAGGAAGTCACCCGAGGTCGAGTGAGCGGCGTCATCGGAGGAGTGAAGTCCGCCCTCCGGAGTCGTCGGAGACCGAGGTGAGGTGTACCGGAGGTCGGGAGTGGGGATCGCACTCCGGAGTCGCCGGAACCTGTGAGAATCGTGCCGGAGGTCGGGAGTGGAGGTCGCACTCCGGAGTCGCCGGAAACCTAAGGAGAGGAGCACCGGAGGTCGGGAGTGGAGATCGCACTCCGGAGCCGCCGGAAGTCGACATCGAGCCAAGGCTGGCCGACGTCATCGAATCCGAGGTCGCCATCGGACCGGAGCCGCCCGAGGTCGACATCGAGTAAAGACTGCCCGACGCCATCGAATCGGAGGTCGAGACCGGAGCCGCCTACCGGCGTCGTCAAAGAACTGACATTGTGCCGAGGCCGCCGACATCGAACTGGAACCGCCTCACGGCGTCGACACGACTCCAGCGGCGTCGGAGCATCAGAAAAAGGGCAGTAAGTGGAGTAGAGGGCGCCTAAGGCCCTGTGGAGACCTGAGAGACTGCTCTAAGGGGCTAGGGAGGTGCTGGAACCAACCTGACTGTGCCAGGGGTGAGCTGGGACTAATCTAGAGAAGTTGTGTGGAGGGAGAGAGCCAGGTCTCTGGTATTCCCCCCTTGATCTACCTCAGTTTAGGCCTCAGCCTTGACCAAGCCAGGGAGTAGACACCCCCAAGCCTTCCACATCCCCACAAGCTGTGCCTGGGCCAAATCAGCCCTTAGGAATTCAAAAGTGATCTGATTCTATGAGTGTCACTGTCAGCTTTTAAGTATTTATTAGGGGCACTGTATTTATTGTATTTAACCTATTTATTGCTTCACTGTATTTATTGGTCCACAGTATTTATTGATGTACAATATTTATTGGTTTACAGTATTTGTTGCCTCAGAATATTTAATTGCCTGTATGTATTGCACCTTTATTTATGCCTTCAGTATTTATGATCACCCCTATTTATTGAATCATTAAGCCAGTATTTATTTGACCTGCACTATCTAAAAAGTTTGTATATTGTGATTGTTATTTATTTTATCCAATCAGCAACTAAGAGAAAAAGAAGATAAAGAAAGATATTTTCATAATTTTTACGGTGTAGAGTCGTTTTTGGAACGGATGCACGCATAGTTATTGTATGGGTATGTCGTATGCTTAGCACGGAGCCTGATTCCTGACCACTCGAGCCAAGCTACCACAGTGTGTCCGGAAGACCACCACCACCCTTCCAGTGTGGGAGTGGTTTTCCAACAGTTCCCAACACTGAACATGGTAACAACTTTTTCAGAAAACCTAGTCTCTTTGTCTCCCCTACTGGGTCAGCAAGGCCTTTAGCAAAGTGATCATGACACTGATTACCAGGTGTGTTCCATCTATGAACACCTTTACAAGCATATGAGGCATTTGTAATTGTATCATTGCTCTGTAAAGATATCCTTTTAACTGCAGATGGGCTCCCTACCCCATTTCAAACCTAGTATGTGATCATATTTTCAATACAAAGAAATAATCTTCTGAGGCAAAGCCATAACACGTAGTCTACAAACTGTCATATTCAAACAAAAAAAAATTGCCTGGAAAGAGAAAAGCAGGAAATGTTGTTTCAGAACCTTTTACCACCCATCACTCTGATCCACACATTTTAGGATTAGGTCTGTTTACGTCCCAGAAATATGGAAAATTCAGCTTAAAACTTTTTTTTTTAAACACACTTTATTGGTGACCGCTGTATGCCATGTACTTCCAAAATATAAGCATTCAAATACAGTCTTTTGTTTTTCTCCCACCATATACATCCCCATGCATTTGTACATAGCAATCTGGTTTCTCACATCTTGCGTTAGAGGGGAGTCTTACAAAGGGCATTTATAGTCTGTTGCCTTTTCAATTCAGCTTAAAACTTAGCCCACTCTCGTTTTCAGACATAGCACAGTGGTCCCATTTAACAATATTTGCGCGTGTTCTAACATTTCTAGACCAATGCACAACATTTCAGAGTACCTGTTAAAGCCAAAGCAGTCCCTGTAATGGTCAGCATTCGGATTTGGAATCATTTCAGTAGACGCTGTGTAAGACTGACGATCCTTAAACTGTTTCTCAGTCACCTCAATGTCCCAATCACTAGCAGAGGACCTAGGCTAATCCTAAATGTGGGTGAAATTTCAACAGTTTCTGTGGGATCCAGGATCACATATTGAAACCTTTCCCAATAGACTCCATCTTGAAGAGGAACGGCTGTCAACTTCATTGTAGACACGGCAAAAACACTGCATGTTGTACGATGTGATGAATAGTTCAGTTGCAATTCATCAATGACTGGCTTCAGCTTATCTGAGTCAAGAAGATACTACCCAAGCATCATTTGAATAACAAAGGCTACCAGTATAATTCGCATAATGAATACCATCGCAAACAAGCTCACACATGAGTACCTCCAAGGTGGTTTTGGGTACAGTCCAAACAATTTCTTTGATGCTCTGTTTTCTGTTCCAAACACTCTGTTCTAAAGCAATCTTATACCACTCAATTCCTTTCTTTACTCTTGAGTAGAGGGGGTGAAAAGAGTTTGCATTGCCAGTGCACGGTCTGTAATATTTTCAGTGCAAGGCTCAGGACATGGTGCTGATGCTGTTAGAAGCTGAAAATGCTCAGCTGGCTGTACATCAACTTTCACTCTCCTAATTCTATTTCCATTGGTTGATCCTGAGAAGTAGACACCTCGCAGATGGGGACCTGTCCTCAAACTGGAATTGCTGTGGCGTTACTGGAGCTTCACAGTACTGGCAGATTTGGCCACTTGGTAAGGTTTCACTTTGTAAATTGAAACAAGTCTTTCTTCTTGTCAAGTAGAGGAGCTAGGACAACTGTGTTTATAACCTTTGTGGTGATGACTGTTAGTGGTATTCTGTATGATGGACCAAATACTTATTTTTCAGCAATCTGTGTGCATACTTGATCGCCAGATTCTGATAGCTACCCACAACCTTGCTCGAGTCTGACAAGGTAAAATGTGCTGTGTTTTTTTCTCGCATTTCTCATAAGTCCAGCAGACAATCAAAGCATGATGGTTCAGACAGATCTGGGACCTAGACGATCTGGAATGAATACCTTAGGTCCACACATTTCAAAAGGTCCATGGTCTTATAGAACTTGCCTTGGAAGGGTATTAATGACTTGTTGCGCACTAAATAGATCTGTAAGTCAATTAGTGCTTATGCTTAAGATCCTGAAACTCAAGATATGCTACAGAGTATTTTTTTTTTTAACGTATAAAAAAAATATTTTTATTTAATTTTTCTGTGCAACAATACATGATGCAAAACTTCACATCCATCAACAGCGCTATGTGGAATTTAAAGTACATCCGTACTACTACATTGACACAGTACAGTATCAACGTGTCCACCACAATCTAACCACAGTGGGATGAGGACTCCACCTTCCTTAATGGTACTCTTCAGGGATATTACACCCCCATCATTTCCCACATTTATATCATAGTGTTCTAGCCAGGGACCCCACATGTTATAGAACTTCTTCAGGCATCCTCTTGCCTCATAGGTAACTTTTTCCGCTACCTTATAGAGGTCCATCCTTACCCTCCTTTCTTGGAGGGTGGGCGGTTCAGGGACGTCCCAGTGTTTGGCCACTTCAATTAGCGAGGGGTGCCATAGCTTCTGTGCGGGCAGCAGCGATGCGTTGATATCGCAGAGAAATGAGCCAGCTCCGAGTGACACTTTGGTGTCGATTCATGGATTTCTTGGGTTGCAGCACCAACTACTCACTTCCAAGGTTCCAGGACTGGGTTTGGCACCATTTGGCAGAGCAGGACTCACAGCAGAGGAGCCCAGGTGCTGGCAGCAAGTCGTTGATATCCCTGAGACTTGTCATGATGAATGCCATACATGACCGTCATCCCGGTTCACCCATGTCGGTATTCACGTACTACCGGCTTCGGGAAGCACTCAGAACATTTAATGATAGACACACTGTTGAACCTATCCCGCTGAGCCCACTGCAATCGTTATTGGCAAGCCCCTCGCGGGTTAAATTAGTTACTCGATTATATAACGCTATGCAAGCAGATACGGCACCCATATCCAGTAAAGAAAGGGGGCGTTGGGAAACCCCACTGGGGATCACACTTAAGGACGAGGACTGGGACTTTAGTTGTTCTGTGACAAGGCGGCTGATGGCTAACTGAAACTTGCGCATAATACACTTCAAATATGTACAACTGTAGTACACTCCCACACAGTTACAAAGATATGGGCTAAGAGAGTCGGCCAGTTGTAAAAGATGCCATGCGCAGGAGGTGTACTGCTTCCATTTGGCCTGGCTGTGCTGCAGAATTCATGGATTCTGGGTTTCCGTCTCACCAGCGCTGACTGAGATGGTGCTGGAAGAGGTGGGCTGTACACCGCAGATGCTTTATTCTGTTAGCCTTGTTATTAGCCAAAATAAAAGCGGTGCAAATCTGGGATAGCAAAAATGCACCTAAATTCAAAGATTGGTTGAAGGGTGTGGTATATTGTAGAGATCAGTTGTGTTATGCGGAGGAACTGCCGACATCATCACGGCCTAGGTATTGCTGGGCACCTCTCACGACATACCTTTTGTCCATCGATGCGGATGTTCACCAAACATAAAAATATGGGGTAGCTCTGTGTGTCTCAAACTGTGAAATGATTGCCAACATAACATCGTCGTTATGTATTTTGTTGTGTACTGCAAAAGGAACAAGCATTGGCATAGCCAATAGGTCTCGCCTTTGGGACCTTATAAGTGTTTAGCCATGCAACAGTTGTTGTTGTTGCACCAAGGATATTGTGCTGCATAACTAAACACTTATAAGGTCCCAAAGGCGAGACCTATTGGCTACGGAGTAGCATGCAATGACAAAACTTCAATTACTTTCTATGAGGACTATAGAAGACTTCTTCTGGATTGCCAGTTGATAGCTATTTAGGAGGTTGCTAGTCATGCTGTTTCTTCACCAGATAAGATTATGGTATTGGGATCCTACTGGGAGTTGTTCATGTTAGTGTCTCTTCCACGTAGATCTGAAGGCAAAGGATGGTTAATCTGAGGCCTATTTCTTGACACACTCAATTCATCTCAGGGGGATATTATGTACCTAATGTAATACTTAATGGCCTTGCTGCAAATCCAATGTCATGAATCGCTTGAAGATAATTTGATTATAATCTAACGTGCATGAAAATGATTTGATAAATACTATACACAACAGTGTTGCCTAAGAAACATCTTACATCAGAGAAATGGCTGCACTTAACTTCTAAAGTTAAGAGTAGTCACATATAGTGACTAACTTAAAAAAAAAATCCCAGAATATCCATTATGCACTTCATAATGCAATAACCCTTGCAAATTATGTACACGCTATGGTGACTTTACCAATAAAAGTTGTATCCAAATGTATTGGTGTCCATCAGGGCACAGTATTTTTTCTCTATAGTGTGTGCACTCTTGACATAATGATGTTAGTGCAGTTCTGATACAGGAAGCAGCAAACTTTTCCAGATACAATAAAAACAACAAAAGGAAACATTGTTTGCAAAGATTATCGAACATGAATCTAATAATATAAATATATATTGAATCAAGGGTCCGAGAAATAGTCACTTTTGAGGACCGCCAAGCTAGGATTCCACCAACCTGCAACTTTAACTTCTTGAATGTTTTTCACAGATCTAAGCCTTCACTTATTTATTGAGAGCACCCGGTGTAAAGAAAAAAGCTTTAACATATAACTCCAGTAATCCAAGTCCAATTTAAATTGTACTTCTCTGCTCTGATACTTCTACTTGCTGCCTAGGTTTCTGCCACATACGGACAGCCCTCATAAATGCTTTGTTAAAAGGAGCTTCCAGCTATACGTAGGACATCACTATATAATGATTGGCCAAAATGAATAACAGCCATTAAAAAGCCATTTGGTTTGACGTTTGTATGGTGTGTGGATCAGGTGCGTGCGCCTTATAAACACCAAACCAATTTGCTACTGGGGAGCAAGCTCAGAAAAAAAGCAGCTGAAAAACAAATGGATTGCTGCAAAAATAAATCCTTTTTTTTAATCTATAATCCATTTTCAGTTGCTTTTTCCTTGCTTAGTGTCCATTGCTACCAGGCCGTTAGCACACAGATCTCAGTTCCATAAAAATAATTCATGCTTTCCAATGCGATTAGAAAAAAAACACTCAAAAAGCCAGTAGCAAAACATTTACAATACAATTCTCCTGTGCACTGATCCAAGAGGTGATCAACAATGTATCAAACCAATGGCTGAAGTTCCCTGAGCAAAAGAAGCCAGGATTCAAGTAGGCTAACCAAAAGCCTTTTACAGCAAGCACAGAACAGAATGCTTGCCATTGAAGGCACAAGCACCACAGAACTCAAAGATTCAGGAGCAAATTAAGCCAATGGCTCGCGGAGGCCACCTCAAATCCCCTTACAATAAGCAGCAAATTCAACATGAATGGTGCAAGTGATATACACACGTCAGACCTAAAAATGCTGCAAGCTTTTGCACAGTTATGTTTTTGCTTTGGGTATATCACCCCGGAGACATATAATTTAGAATTATCCTTAGCCTATCCAGTTTGTCAGTGCAAGCAGAGCTGAGAAACCAGAAAGTTGCAAAGGGGCTGGTTCTATATGACACTGCGCTGGGAAACTCACTCAGGAGTTTTGGCTGCTTCTAAAAGAAAAGCGCCGTCATGAAGCCAGTGTAACTCTTCGTGGTCACACTTGGCTTCTAAACCGCTCTGTGTGGATAACAGAAGTCACCCAAAGACTACGGCAATGCAGGATGCACAGACGTGCCGTCACAAGAAAAACTGGCACCAAAAAAGAGAGCAAATAATAAATGTTTTGAAGCAAATGAATTACATTTGTTAAACAAGCGAGCGCTGCAAGTAAAAAAAAAATTTTAAAAAAAGAAGGCACGTCTGGCGAGTGATGTGCGCGCACCATGACGAGAGAGGAAAGCCAGATGGCGCCTCCGCTCGTCATTGTGCGTGTAACCGCATGCTCTATGCCAGCCAAAAAGCTGTGGTCGGGGTTTTTAAAGCCCACTCACTAAATGTCTCGCCAGAGCGAGCAGCGCATGCGGGTGGCTCAGACGAGACCTAAAAATGATGTCTATATTATGCTGTCACTTGGGGGTTTGTTGACGCGTTGAGGCGCGTACTTTGTTATGTTTGAAAAAGTTTTGGTTAGTGCTGCTAAGTAGGTGAACTTGCCAGGTCAGAATGGCTGTTCAAAACTGCACACACAAGCTCTGCAGTGGCAGGCCTGGGACATGTTTTGAAGGGCTACCCATGTGGGTGGAAAAATCAGTGCTGTAGGCCCAGTGGTAGCATTTGATTTACAAGCCCTGGGCACACATAGTGCACTGTGCTAGGTACTTATCAGTAAAGATAATATGCCAATCAAGGAGAAACCAAATGGCATTACATTTTAGACACAGAGCACATGCACTTTAGCACTGGTCAGCAATGAAAAAGTCCTAAAGCCAGCAAAAATTAAGTGTGGTATCTTCATCTGTATGCCATGCATTCTCTCCTCAGTTTATGTTCCCTGCTGCTCAACCACTGTGAGTGTGATGTAATTAGAATGCTGATGTGTGCCTGGATGAGTAAATGTCAGTTGGAATGCGTGGGCTGAGCATCAAGGATGCTGCTCTTGGTGGGACCTTCCTGCTTCCTTACTACCATTTTTACCTGTAACGTGAGACTCCTATCTTGAAAGTAAACCGTATCTTGTTTCTCCTATACTACTGGCTACCTTGCATCTTCATTTACCACACGAAGTTCAGCACACAGTCAAAAACAGGGAGTGAGAAGACAAAAAGTCAGGGGAAACCTTGCTAAAACATGCCATGTCTAACAATCTTCTCATGAGCTACAGGTCCTTCTTTAACGACGGTCATATGAGCTGCAGTAAGGATTTTCTAGGAGTTAGTTGCTGTTATCAGAATTAACCTAAAAACATCTGGTCTACCTTCTCGGCATTCTCTGTCAATTGCTCAGTCTTGAAAGTCGCAGTCCATGGGCCATACGGCTATAAAGGCCTTGTTGCATTCCAATTATCGGACCTAATGTCCTCTTTGATTATTTCTTCAAGGAAAGTGTTTGTGGTAAGAAACATCTGGGAAGATAATCAATCCGTGTAAAATGCTTAAGATATACCTGGAAATCGGGGGATCTTGGACCTTAACCAATTAATCAAGGGCAAGATCAACTCTGCCAACAACACTTTGGGCTACATATTTGTATTAGGGGTCTTAGTCATAAGCACATACTTAATTCCTTAGGTATGGTCAGAAATCATCATTATTAGGTACAGATTGTTCTTCTATCTAAGATATTAATTCAAAGTCGACCAGTATGAACTCTCTAAAGCTCCAATTGACATGTTTCTCTTAACCCCAGAATGCTTTGTCACCTATTATAATTTTCAAGAGTGGATTGGGATAGTTACAGCGAAAACCATTTCTACCGTGCGTAATACTTTATGCACTGAGCAAAAGCCCGCCCTTTGGTGCCTGACGAGCTGCAGGCCTGTAAATCACCTGTAAAAAATGCACAAAACTAGTGTCAGACTTACTATGCTAGAGAAGCCTACCTAGTTATAAAAATCTGTTCCCAGAATTTAGCATGAAACAAGTGTATCTCAAATCTGCGTGAAACAACTGATATCAAGCAGTAAGAAATTCTTGCCATTGTAGTCATCTTATTAACCACATCAACATCTTATTCAAAGGATGTATGCGAGTCACTGTGAGACCTTTGTGAGCCTATAATATGATCAGAGCCAGAATCTTACTCTCCTTTTGCATTTAAACCTAGTGCATTAAGTTCTTGGTCGTACCAGGGTGCATCATTGTCATTGAACCACCTACTGCCCCCTTACTCTCTGTTGTCAGGCTACTGGCCATCCTAACATAACATAACATGTGAATTTGTAAAGCCCATGTTGACCACAAAGGTTATCTTGGCGCTGAATAACAGATGTTTATTGTTACCCAACTCAATCTTACTCATTTTATCGACCTCAGAAGGATTAAAGGTTGAGTGGACCCACTGGGATTTGAACATGTGACCATGAGGTCGAACACAGGCTCCTACTGTGGACAGTTTAGTCCACTAAGCCACCAGACCCGGCTTGGTTCCCTTGTGTTCCACTTCTACATGTACACTGAGGTCACCCAAGTCACCGTCAACTAGATGGCCATCTAGATGTACAAGCAAACAACTGTCAGTAGTGCATGAGTTAAGTCCGGGCCTGGATCAGCAGACAGTGGTTTAAGGTAACCTTTTTACACAATCATAACATAATTTTAAACTGTCTTAGATCAACAGAGGTAGTTGGCACACAACTGAAATGATGTAGAGCTTTCTGCAAGAATTGGCAACAGGAGGTTTCCCGCTCTGCTTTTACATTCATAGTGAATTAAGTTGAAGGCCTCACCACGGTCCCTCATCATCACAGAGTCCTCCTTAATCGCTTTTGCCAAGTCACTGGCAATCCTGAACTGCTCCCTTGGCTTCCACTCCTACATGTACACTGATGACATTCAAATATTTTTTTTATCAACATGGCGATGAAGATAGGTGTGCTCAACCCAGAAGTTTGCTTTCTGGTTGACATGCAGTGACCATGGACATCATATAGAGGTTGCCAAAGATCACACGTGCAACCTGATTTTCAGCTTCTTAAACCTAGCATGTTGCTTGTGACTCCTGGATTTCTGACAGCAGGTAGATTACATTTGTTTAGTGCGTTGAAGTGTGGCACAAACGCTCTGATTCCCCTTTTTAGATTATGCCTGCACAGCACTTGCCCTGTGCTTGAGAAATCTATAGTTTTTAATATAAACATAAAAGGGACTTACATCCTGCCTACTCTCTTTCCAGGCTTCTAATCGGTTCCTGTGTGTGTGACACTTATCTTTCCTGCATTTCTATTGGCTGTAGTATATTTTCCTGCATGCTTCTTTTACCAGTTTCCGGTCGCCAAAATACTGTTAACATCCACTTTGGTGGAACTATATTTTCACAAAGTTTTGCCTTTTACTATTGCAGCATATTTAAATAACAATTTATCACCTGGAGAGATTAAGTGATTTGTATAGAATCCCAATATTTGCGTGGCGCCACCGTGATTTGAACCGGGGTCCCCAGCTCTTAAGTCAGCAGTTTTGGCCCCTGCACCACATCCTCTGCACTGTTATCTGTCAGGGAGCTCGCTCCTTCTCCCAGACGATGACTGACGAAAACAGCTCTTTATTCATTACATAGGCGAAACCGATGCATTACTAATGATTGGTATGATTTTTTTAATGCTTTTCTACCAGTGGCCTACTCAGTGTGTGGGTGGGGTCTGCCGTACATGCAAGAAGTTGTCTTTTACCTGCTATGGGTTCTATCTCAAGAGCGGAAGCTGAGTGTGGGCGTTGGTACAGCAGAGTATTTTTACGCATGCCCTTGTCTACCATCCCTAATGAAGTCGGAAATTATTCTAACTGCCCAGAGCCACACCCAGCTGTCTTCTTGTGGTACCAACAGGAGCACGGATAGAGAACAGACTTACACAAAGCAAGAGACTCCCAATAGTAAATCATCAATTAGTCTTTGAAATGATAATGCAGTGCTTCAGATGGGAAGCACTGTGAAGTACTGAGTACCTACATTTCTTTGATTTAAAACTAAGGGAGAGCTCTGTACTTCTTAGGAGATCTTCAATATTTGTAGTGGGAAGTATCAGCACTTTTCAGTAGTGCGAGTACCACCACTTCTATATTTTCCAGTTAAAGCACTGGAGTAATGGAACTGTAAATAGAACATGGGGGTTGGGTGAAGAGGAGACTTCAAGGAAGCAACAAGTAAAGGTCCTTGCTGAGGTCGTGCGAGTACCAGTACTTCTATATTTCCATTTCGCGCACTATAGTAATGGGATTGAGGTTGGGTGAAGAGTGGATTTCAGTGAATCAACAAATAAATATCCTTGTTTGTTTCTGCTACAGCACTCAGTTCGGATGGGTGCAGATTCTATTAGAAAAGCTGCATTTTTAAAGCTGCAAGTAACTGCCGCTAAACTTCATTGTGAATAACTATGTTACTGATGCGCATTTTCCATCTGCATGAACATCGGTGGGATTTGGCAGCAGTCACTTTCAGTTTCTGAAAATACAGCGAAACATCATGTTTTCCTTAAAATTACAGGGCTGACTAATGATTTTTGCATGCACTCTGTAGGAGAGTAGGATCTGCTTCACCCCCACTTTTTGCTGGTGTTTCACTGTTTTTCGACCTTAGTCTGGCTGTGGCCCTGAAATCAGGACCCCAGCCTAGCTGCTTCCTCTCTAAAATGGTTTCCATGTACATTAGGTGCATTTCTAATTGGATTCTGGAGTGCCTTATAAGCCCCTAGTATATGGTATACTATGTACCTAGGGCATAGGTACCTCAGAGGCCTACCAGGGGCTGAAGCATATATTATGCCACCCCTGGGAAGCACTCCAAAATGACACCACATGTCTGCTACTGCAGCCTGGGTAAGGTGGTGCATGCACCCCTTACTGTGGTATAGGCTACCTATATCACTAACATTGCACACACATATAAAACCTATAAGTCACTCCGATGGCAGGCCTTAACAAACCTGAAGGCAGAGTGCTTGGTTTTTATGTGAGAGGGTGCCCCTGCATGAGCAGAGCCCCTCTGCAGCGTTCGGAGTACCTCCTCTGATGCTGTTTGTGGTGCAGCCTGACCATATACTCTTAAGTGCATTATAACCTTGCGGTAAATGCTAACTTTGGACTGGCTGCACGGAAACATGTCGTGTTTGGTGTCAAACGCTTTGGAATACTACCCCCCGCCAGTTCTGGCGGCGGGGGTAGCATTCCACCCTTCTAGAGGGAAAGACATGTTCACCTACTGCACCGAAGATTGCTGGCCTCCACTCCACGAGTGACCCGTGAGCCAGTTTACAGTGCGACCGCTCGAGGCTCCTTCGCGATCGCTAGCCCGTTGGCTAGTGGGTCCCAACAAAGGCGACTCCGCTTCTGATTGGGCTTTCCTGGTTGCTCCAGACGTGCCCCGACTTACCCTTGCTGGGTGAGTCCCCCAGACCTTGCTGGTCTGCACCAACGTCCTTTCTCTGTTTCCAAGTGACTTGCCGTTGCCAAGGCTTGTTGGGTCCAATCTGGTCGCCGACACCGCAGCACTCGACAGACTTCGTGGGACAGCTCGAATCCAGCTCCTTGTCGTCATCGGCGCCTCCTGGACCTCATGGCTGAAGAGTCAAGACACCCGTCAACTCACCTGAAGCACCCGACATCTGTGGGCATTGGTCTATTGTGCCCTTGGTCACTGGTAAGTGTCCCCTCTGCTTTCAGGTTCCTTCCATCCTAGATCCGGGCTTGGATTTCTCCGGACACTTCTTCTCCTCACGGCAGCAGCTCTTCCTGAGCAGCTTCCATTGAAAACAGCGACGCGACCCGACACCATTTGACACCTATGCACCCAGCTTCCCTGAGTGAGGTAACTCGGGTACTCCAGTGCTCCCGTGGGTGTTGGCCCTAGACACCTCTAAGTCCAAAAGGGTTTGCTGGTAGTCATCCTCTAAGTGTCCATAAACTCTTAATTTCCAACATTACCCATAGAAGTTAAGGGTAAGTTACTTACCTGTAATCCTAGTTCTCTTCCAGGGGTATCCTCATCAAAGTCATAAGCACTGAATATTCCCGCCCATGTGCGGGGACCCCGGAAATAATAAAATTATATATGTAAAAAACATACATATATACAGCTCTGTATATGTATAAACATATATCATTTTTTCCAAGCAAATGCAGCTCCCATAAAAGGCTAGGCAATGTAAATATACACATCCAATAACACACATATATATATATATATAAAGGTATAACAATACACCTAAATCTCTTTTTTTTTTTTTTTTTTTTTTAATGAGGTAAACACTCATGAGAAAGCAAAAAATAAAGAGAACAAACTGTGGAAAAACACAGATGTATAACACATTGCCAGCCTGCAGGCTGCATTGCAATACAATACCATAGAGACTAAAAAGCCCTGTACAGGTAAAAACTGGCACCGTGCCTTTAAGGCAGCCCTGACTTCCATATCCCATCATGCCTCAGGGGTGACAGTTAGGTCAGTTGTTCTTTGCGGGACCGTAGTCCTAAACACAAAGATATATCCTTTCCATAATGAATAATACACCTCTTCTCATTTGCCTGGGGAGGTGGGTGGGTTGCTTATGACTTTGATGAGGATACCCCTGGAAGAGAACTAGGATTACAGGTAAGTAACTTACCCTTCTCTTCCAGGGGATCCTCATCAATAGTCATAAGCACTGAATAGAGTAGCAAGCTCCCCTTCCACCAGCAGGCAAATGAAACTAAGGTTGTATCACCCATGGAGAAAAAGAATCATGAAAATGATTATGTTTGGAACAGATTCCTCAAGGAGGCTTGTCCTACTTGAGTGTCTGCCCTGGTGTCCGAATCCAGACAATAATGCCTGGTAAAAGTGTGGACAGATCTCCAAGTGGCTGCCTTGCAGATCTCGGAGAGTGGGACATTATTGAGAAAAGCCGCGGTAGCCGCTTTTCCTCTTGTCGAATGCGCTTTAGGGCGCGCCCCCAATGGTTTCTGAGCCAGTTGGTAGGCCAAAGTAATACTAGAAACAATCCACCTAGCAATGGAACGTTTGGATGCAGCAAAGCCCATACGGACAATCCCATAGTTCACAAACAATTGGTCAGATTTCCTGATATTCTTAGTCCTATCTAGGTAGAATTTTAGGACCCTTCTGACATCTAGAGAATGCAACGCCCTCTCTGCCGGAGAGGAGGGGTTGGGAAAAAAGGTTGGTAAGGAGATGGCTTGGTTTACATGAAACTCCGATACCACCTTGGGTAGGAACGAAGGGTGAGTTCTCATCACCACCCTATTTAGATGAAAAACAGTGTAGGGTTCTTTAGAACAGAGGGCCTGTATCTCACTGACCCTCCGTGCTGAAGTGATGGCTATTAAAAATGCTGTCTTCCATGTGAGGTGCTGTAGGGTAGCCTTATGAATAGGCTCAAAAGGCGAACCCATGAGCTTCGACAGAACCAAGTTTAGCTCCCAGGAAGGAGAGGGAGGTCTAACAGGGGGATAGACTTTCTTGAGCCCTTGCAAGAAATCCTTCACTACCTGCACTTTAAAAAATGACTGCTGTGAAGGCGAACGCCTGTATGCTGTTATGGCTGCTAGGTGAACCTTTATGGATGAAAATTTCAACCCTGCCCTTGCTAAATGTAGAAGATAGGGCAAAATTACATCCTCCTGGCATTTAGTGGGATCATAATGATGTTGAGCACACCATATATAAAATCTTTTCCACTTACAGAAGTAGGAGTGTCTTGTCGAAGGCCTCCTGGCTTCCTTCAGTATGGACATACACTCTTGAGGGAGGTTCAGATGGCCATACTGGAGGACTTCAGGAGCCATGCTGTTAAGCTCAGCGAGGGAAGGCTGGGATGGTAAATCTTCCCCTGCATCTTGGATAACAAGTCCGGCCTGCACGGCAGCCGCTTGTGGGGGCGGATCGACATGTGTAGGAGATCCGTGTACCACCACTGCCTCGGCCAGTCCGGTGCTATGAGTATCATCTTGGCAGATGAATTCTGTAGCTTGGTCACCACCTTGGGAATTAGTGGGAGAGGCGGAAAAGCGTACACAAATGTCATTGACCAATTGATCAAAAGGGCATTCCCTAGGGATCCTGGTCGATGGTATCTTGAGGCGAAGCCTCGGCATTTTGTGTTTTGCTCGTCCGCGAAGAGGTCCACTTGCGGGCGCCCCCATTCCCCGAAGATGTCTTCTAACACTTCGTCGTTGATTACCCAGTCCTCTGGCTCTTGAAAATGCCGACTGAGCAAGTCTGCTTGCACGTTGAGTTCTCCTGGTAGGTGCACCGCTTTCAACGAGATGTTCCTTGCTAGGATCCAGTGCCACAGGGACTGAGCTTCCAGCGAGAGCGTTCTGGATCGAGTACCCCCCTGCTTGTTCAGGTAGTACATTGTGGTGGTATTGTCCGTCTGTACTAGAATGGTACTCGTCGTTATCGCAGGTAGGAACGCTTTGAGGGCTAGGTGGACCGCCCTGAGCTCCAGCATGTTGATGTGGTACAACTGTTCGCTGCTGGACCACCGTCCTTGAGTTTGCAGAGTCCCAAAATGCGCACCCCATCCCTGAAGGGATGCGTCGGTGATTAAGGTCTGAGTTGGGGGCTCTTGATGGAAGGGAATCCCCACTTGCAGATTCCTTGGCTTCAGCCACCACTTGATTGACTGTTTGGCTGCAGAGGAGAGGCAAACCTTTTCTTCCCACAGGGAGTTCCTTTGATCCCATTTGTCCTCGAGATCTTGCTGGAGAGGACGCATCCTTAGCCTGGCATTGGGCACTAGGAAGATGCAGGATGCCATGGCCCCTAGCAGAGATGAGATTTGCCTTGCCGACGACAGATTGCTGGTCATAATCTGTCTGCCTCTTAGCATAATGGATGACTGTCTTTCCTCCGAAGGAAACACTTTTCCTACTACGGAGTCTATAGTTGCACCCAGGTAGTGGATCCTCTGCGTTGGTGAAAAATTGGATTTTTTGACATTCACTCTGAGACCCAACCTGCGACATAAGTTCAGGCATAGCGACAGCTGTGTCCGCACATTCTGTGGTGATGAGCCCTTTATTAGCCAGTCGTCTAGGTAGGGATAGACGAAGACTCCTGCGCGCCTCAGAGCAGCCGCTACTACTGCCACGCATTTTGTGAATACTCGAGGAGCTGACTTCAGGCCAAATGGGAGGACTTTGAACTGATAGTGAGCGTTGCCTACCACAAACCTGAGAAATTTTCGATGATTCCTTAGGATGGGAATATGGAAATATGCATCCTGAAGGTCCAGTGAACACATCCAATCGCCCATCCGGAGAAGAGGATATATTTGGTGGAGCGCCAGCATGCGAAATTTTTCCTTTCTTATGTGCTTGTTCAGTATCCGTAGGTCTAAAATGGGTCTGAACTCCGCCTTCACACTCCTCTTTTGGATGAGAAAATATCTGGAGTAAACTCCCTTTCCTCTCTGGTTTATGGGCACTTTCTCTATTGCAGATTTGAGTAGTAGCGTCGCTACCTCTTCTCTGAGCTGCTTTAGATGCTGGGATGACTTGACAGGAGGAATCGATGGGGGGTGACTTCTGAAACGAAGCGAGTACCCATGACGCAGTATATTGAGTACCCACTTGTCCTTTGTGATTGTCTGCCACTCTGGAAGATGATGCGCAACACTTCCTCCCACCGGAGCGGTGGACAGCATCGGAGGAAGCGGTTTCTCATTGCTTCCCCGGTGCTTTGTTTCCAGCATTAGACTGCCTGTTGTTACCTCGTCCCCTGGATGGCTTGCGGGACTGGTATTGCTGTTTCTTTTGACCTTGCTGGTCCTGGTTCTTTTGCCAATGAGGGGTTTGAACCCTCTGTTGGTAATTGCGCCTGTCAGTTCCCTTGCGGCGTCGAAACTCTTTCCTCTTTTCAAGCCCGACTGCTTTCATGGTCTCCAGCTCTGCTTTCATACGGGCCATTTCCTCGTCTGCATGGGACCCAAAAAGAGAACTACCGGAGAAAGGCAGATTTAAAATTCTTGCCTGCGCTTCCGGTTTCAAGGCCGTCAATCTAAGCCAGGATGTTCTTCTGGCTGTGACTCCATGTGCATATTCATGCGCTGCCAGTGTTGCCCCATCCGCCGCTGCACTTATGATCTGGTTAGAAACCAGACTCCCCTCATGCAAAATCTCTTCAAAGTCCCGTCTGTCCTCTGATGGAACTTTTTCAACGAACCTCTGAAGAGAGTCCCATAGTGACCTATCATAGCGCCCCAGAAGCGCCGAGGCACTTGCCACCTTCAAGCTTGAGGATGCTGAGCCGCAAACTTTCCTCCCCCAGGAGTCTTGCGTTTTACTGTCCTTATCTGGTGGCACCGTTGAAGATCCAGCTACTGCATGCGTCTTTCTGGCAGCGGCGGTGATGACAGAGTCCGGTGGAGGATCTGTTTTAAGGAATAGCGGATCCTCCGGAGCTGGACGGTACTTTTTTAGAATTCTCGCCGGCGCCGTTTTGGTGGTTGCTGGCGTGAGAAAGATATCCATTACCGGTTGTAGCAAACCGGGGACTAATGGCAATAACGGGCGTGCCACTGTGCGTTCATGAAGAATTTCAAAAATTATGGATGTGGTGGTCTCCTGAACCGGCATAGGGATACTTAATTTAGTAGCTCCTCTACACAACACTTCTTGAAATGTAGAAATGTCATCTACCGGAGATACCCGAGAGGGTGGCGTCTCCGAGAGTGTCGGTGAATAATCCCTTTTGGATGATCTGGAAGAAGGGGAGGTAGAAGGGGTCCTACGGCGCCTTCTCTCTGATCTGGTCGACTCTCTTCTGAGGGAGGCAGACCTGGATCGCCTTCTTGGTGCTCGAGAGTGACTTCGGGATTCTCTTTCTCGAGATCTTGGTCTGATCGGTGTCGCTGGGAAAACCACGCCCCTTATTCTTGTTAGCGATGCCTTTATTGTGTCTGTCATAGCAGGGTCCTGAGGCATCTCCCTTACGGGACTTTGAGGCACAGCATTGTCCTCCTCCTGCGAACTTTCTCTTGCAGGAACTGGAGATTGATGTACAGGCTCTGGTGATCCTGACCTTGAACCTGAGCCCTCTGATCCTGAAGGCGAGATAGAAATGATACGCGGTGACTCCGGAGCTGTATATATCAGTCTATGAGGAGATTTTCGCCTTGAGACTGGTCGAATCGTGAGGCGAATATGTGAAACCTCCTGCGTACCCTCAACAGAGGGCTGCCTCGACGGTGATAGGCCTATCACCGGAGATCTTTGACTCGAATCTTCGAGGCTCCGAGCTTCTTGTCTCGACGTCGAGATTATCTTCGACGGAGGCTTCATGTACCTCACCAAAGCTTTGGAGACCTGTGAGGACGGAGGCACCTGCCTCGACGTCGACTCCGACGGAGGCACCTGCCTCGACGTCGACTCCGACGGAGGCCTCTGCCTCGACGTCGACTCCGACGGAGGCCTCTGCCTCGACGTCGACTCCGACGGAGGCTCCTGCCTCGACGTCGGCCCTGACGGAGGCGTCTGCCTCGACGTCACTCCTGACGGAGACTTTTGTCTCGACGTCGAATGCTCCGACGACGTCGAAAGCCTCTTCGCCGTCGAACGATGTTTCCTCGACGGCGATCTTGATCTTGACGGCGATCTTGGTCTCGACGTCGACTGTGGAGATCGCCTACGTACTTCTCGCGACGCCGAATGATGTCTCGCCGACCTCGACGTCGAACGATGTCTTTCTTTCGACGACGAACGATATCTCTGTGCAGACGTCGATCGATCTTCTCTTGACGTCGACAGATGCTTTTTCGACGTTGAACTGTGGCGCCGAGACCTCGACGCCAAGCTTTTAGACGCCGTCGACGTCGAACGCCTCCGTTTCGACGCTGAATCTAAAGTCGACGACGATTTTCTCTTTGCAGCATGACTTCCCCTTGACTCCTCACCTCTCCGCGACGATCCCGCCGCTGGAGTCTTCGACGCCGAGCCCGACGTCGATGGGGAGCAAACAGGGACCAACTGCTTCGACGTCGACCGTTCTGCTAGGCCATACAGCCTAATCCTCTCCCTCTCCTTTAAAGTCCTTTTGGAAAGGTCTTCACAATGACGACATGTTGCTGGAGAGTGAGAGTCCGGCAGACAGATGATACACACCTCATGTGTGTCTGACGCAGCCTTCTTTTTTCCACAAGATGGGCATGGAACAAATAAAGAAGGCATTTTTCTGACAAAACGGCTGAAAAATCAGTCAGAAAAACACAGGATACTGACTTCCTCACAGAAGTTGTAAGAAGAAGTCCAAAAAAATCTTAAAGTTGTAATAATTCTTGACTAAAGAGTCAAAAAAGAAGAGAGCTGAATTCCAGGGTCCTGACTGAAGGAGCCGGAAAGAACAACAGACCTAACTGTCACCCCTGAGGCATGATGGGATATGGAAGTCAGGGCTGCCTTAAAGGCACGGTGCCAGTTTTTACCTGTACAGGGCTTTTTAGTCTCTATGGTATTGTATTGCAATGCAGCCTGCAGGCTGGCAATGTGTTATACATCTGTGTTTTTCCACAGTTTGTTCTCTTTATTTTTTGCTTTCTCATGAGTGTTTACCTCATTAAAAAAAAAAAAAAAAAAAAAAAGAGATTTAGGTGTATTGTTATACCTTTATATATATATATATATGTGTGTTATTGGATGTGTATATTTACATTGCCTAGCCTTTTATGGGAGCTGCATTTGCTTGGAAAAAATGATATATGTTTATACATATACAGAGCTGTATATATGTATGTTTTTTACATATATAATTTTATTATTTCCGGGGTCCCCGCACATGGGCGGGAATATTCAGTGCTTATGACTTTGATGAGGATCCCCTGGAAGAGAACGGCGATTTGCGGCAGTGTTCTCACACTGCACGCGTCCCCCGTGGGTCCCCACTGTCACTACCTTGGGTGGTTCCTTGTGGTCCAAGCACTTCTACAGGCTCTAGGCCTTGTGTCTAGCTTAGTCGTGGTTCTTATACCACTTTATTGGTATATGGTTTGGTACGCCCCTAGGGCCCAAACGTGTATTTGTGCTTTTACTGTTGAATACCGACTTGTAACCTAAGTACTTCGAACTCCAGTCTCATAAAGAGACTAGAGGGGTGTGTTTTATCTTAAATACATATTTTAAATATATACCTGGTGTGATTGTCCTTTCATTTGGTCATTCAAGAGATTAGACTGGTAAAACAAGCTGCTTTACATTCCTTCAAGACTTAGCTTGAAGGCTGCTCTCCATAGATACCAATAGGATAGCTTTCAATAAAGGTTGTCTTTAACCTATCACCATAAGGGGTTGTTTGGACTGATACAAGGTGCCCACTATAACTAGTGGACAGAATATATCAGGCCAACTTCTCACACACTCCATGAAAAAAGATTTTTTATTGGAAAATAAGGGAGAAGTTGGTGAATGAATTGCACATGTAGTCTCTTCAAATGAAGATAACTTAAGTAGTATTTTTAGAGAGCTTTATAATGACGTCCTAAAATATATAAGGCTCACGCCAGATGAGTGACATCAGTCCCGTAAATTGTGCTTTGCCTTCGTAATTAGTGTAGCTCCTTTTCTTTAATTAATAGCTGCACGTCTCGTGCTCACTGTATCTTGACAGAATCCTCGCTCCTCATTGTGGTAGTCAGGCATGGGGTGCTTCCCATTGAAAAAAAGTACTGACGGCCCCTGTCCTTGCAGATGAAATGCCCACACTACGGCCGGTGCATTAAGAACGGCGTGGTCCATGCTGTTCTTGGTAATTAAATGAACAGAAATGTACTGCTTGGCGTACGCCGCACTGCAGCTGGTGTATGGATGAATTATGCCAGTACAGGTAGAGTCAGTGGCGTCACTAGAGGGGTGCGGGGGTGCGGACCGCACCGGGACACTATCACATGGGGTGACACCATGACACCAAATCAAGCAGACTCAGTGACAGTTCCACAGGCCCACACTAGTAGACACTCGCAGACAGACACACAGACAGGCAGTGGAAGGGTCACAGAGATGCAGACAGGGTCACGGACAATCTGCTTCCCAGAAAGACGGGGTGACAGAAAAGCAGTCAGGCGGAGACTCTGGCTGCGGAGCCCCCAGACAGGGTGAATGACAGGCAGACACCCAGCAGGCAACCAGGTGCAGCCACAGGCAGACAAGACAGACAGACAACCCCTACACAGAACGACATCCGGCGAACATATCCCAATGCGCAGAAAATGACACAACACAGACCGCACACGCCTGCCCTCACCCCGGAAGCAGAGCCATTTGAGGTAAATTCGGGGAGACAGCCAGAAATATACCTCCCTCCCCACTACGTTCAGGTAGACACGTCTGTGTGCGTGGGAAACAGAGGCACAGTGAAACACACACCCATGCACAGAGCGAGCCAAACCCTAGGGGGGGGCAGTGGCGTCACTAGAGGGGTGCGGACCGCACGTCACCATGAGTTACCGCACTGGGTGGCACCAACCCTAGTGACGCCGCCGGGTAGAGTGGAACTGCCAACAGTGCAGCAGGTGCAGCGGTAACAGGGTCCAGTAGTGTGCGGAGCGCACTGCACCCCAATTTTGTCTTTTAGTACCCGAACATGGTGTTGGGGCTCAATATCTTTGCTTGGTGCGTTATTGACAACTACACCTTTAGTTACTACGTCACGGCTAGCCCTCCGTTGGTCTTAAATGCAAAGCTCTGCGTTGACCTTTCTTATTAGCGCAGTCACGGCTATGGTAGTCACAGCTTTCAATGACGGGTTCCTGACCAGCTATGGTCCACAATGCAGGAAGTAACATGAAGGCTGACTGAGGTCTGTGCATGAGAAAACGACGAAGGCAGTATACGGCTTGCATGAAAGCAGTGCGACCCATAAAAAGCATCAAAAATGTGTGTTTTTTGACTTACATCTGGCCTTTGAGGGGAAAAGAGCATTTATTGTTTGACAGCATCACTCATCGTGCAAAGTGCCTGATTTCTGGCCAGTCCTACACATGCACCAGCCTTGCACGGGGACCAAGTGACTACAGCACCCAGAACCACCCGAGGCAGGAGGGCCGCCCACGAACTGTTCTCGCGCCTGGAGGTGCCCAAAAGGGCCACTGTACTCCAGCAGCGCGGGACACCAGCCTTGCACGGGGACCAAGCGACTACAGCACCCAGCACCACCTGCGGCAGGAGGGCAGCCCATGATCTGTTCTCACACCTGGAGGCGCACAATAGGGCCGCTGTAGTCCCGCATCACGGGACGCCAGCCTTGCACGGGGACCAAGCGACTACAGCGCCCAGAACCACCAGCGGCAGGAGGGCCGCCCATGATCTGTTCTCACACCTGGAGGAGCACAAAAGGGCCACTGTACTCCCGCAGCGCCGGACGCCAGTCTTGCACCAGCCTTGCACGGGGACCAAGCGACTACAGTGTCAAGCACCACCCGCGGCAGGAGGCCTGCCCACGATCTGTTCTCGCGCCTGGATGCGCACAAAAAGGCTGCTGTACTCCCGCACCGAGGGACACGCGTGGAAGTACCCAGGCCATGCCCGGGCAAAGCCCGCGCCAAGGGCGGGCCCATCTGCGCCCGTCTTCGACCAGAAATGACTGGGCTGGGCCACCCCCCTTGGTTTTGAACTCGGATGATGGCCTGTAGGAACAGCAAGCAATCAGTAATTTAACCCAAGGTTAGGGCCCCTATAACTGAACTGTGCTTGTTTTCTTGGCAAAACTATAAACGTACTGTTAAGGGGCACCTCACAAGCAGTCATGGGTAAACACACCTCTGTAGTGAAAGACTCCACTGCCCGGCAAACTGTTATTTCGTCACAATCCTTTGCACAACCCACTGCAATTGATAAAATGCTGCAGAGGGCAATAGGAGCTGTCTCCTCGGAAATCGAGCGCACAGAGAGGCACCTATAAATAACAACGATCATAGCTCCAAGTCCTACTTCTTCTGAATCTGGCACCCTGCCCCCATCCCTAAAACAAACCACGGTCCCAGAGTTACAAGAGCCCAAGAACACATGCACAGACAGGAGCAGGTTATGCTCCCAAGACCCTCTTGGGGAGCGGTGGAAAGAAGAAGAAAGGGGGGAAACACAAATCTACTATAAATAAGGGAGCCAAGCAGAATAAACAAGCATCTGACATGTCACTAAACAGAATTTTGGGGGATCCAAGAACCGGGGACTCAGTACAGATGACCACAGAACAACCAGTGTGCGTGTCAAAGTGGGTGATGGACCTTAAAGCGCATTTAAGATCTGTTGTAAAAGATGAACTTGATGTTTTAATGGATCGAATTGATAAAACCATCGTCACTGGTGGACCACTGGGTGGGAAAGGCAGACACAACTCTTAAAGTAGGTGAGACAACTAAATCCCTTGGTAAAGAGCTGGCCTCGCACCCCAACAAGGTAGCTATATCAGCACTAGATACATCGTCCGTCCCCATTAGGCCCAATATAACAAATTATGAGGACGCAGCTCCCTGTCTGAGATCGCCCCCAACACAGAGCCTGGATCCAGTTATCCCCCCCCCCCCAGGGGCTCCCTCGATGTCCACCCCCTGAACCTGCTATTAGGTTACCTCCGCCTACAACAGGTTCCCCCAATTCACAGCAAGTCGGTAAAATTCAAGAGGCCCGTGAGAAGATTGCACCACACACAAAATCTAGGGAAACAGCCTGTACTGCAATGTATCAATCTACCCCCAGCATCTACTCCATATGTCATTGTGCTATCAGGAGTACCCGAGCTGGAAAGGGGGTCTGGGGAATCCCATTTTGAACTTAAAAACAAATGCATTCATTGGCTAAACAAACATAGGCATTTCTCCTATAAAGACGTAAATAAAATCATATTCACACGCAGGGTAAGCTGGCTGGGGTGGAGGCCAAAGGATCTAGCCGGGGACTGTACAGTGATCAATTTTAGTGACACTCTGGCTGTTCAATACATTCTAGATTGGGGTTACAAGAGGGATGCCGGGGGTATCACCTCTCCCTCTGGGATATTTCTATATTTCTTTCCTCCAAGGCTTATGCAGTGCAATGTGGGAGGATTGGCCAATGATTGGAGAACGAGTGATCAGGGCGGCCCCATGCCGCAAATAGGCCGGGACCATCCCACATCACCCATATATAATCTCCCTGTCGCCAACAGATTTAGCCCTCTAGATTCAGTAGATTGGGTGTGGAATGCAGAAAAGAGATAAGGAGTTGGTTCCTGAGGACACCCCGACAGATTCCACTCATACCCTACTTAGCAACCCAAACTTGGCTAATGAATGTAGTTCCAGGGGAGGGGTAGGGCCCAAAGACTTACACCAAGCCCAATCAAGGGCTAGCCTCCCCCTCAGGCTCCTTTGGTCAACGAAGCAGAACCATCATGCATGCGGATACTATCCTAGGACATAGCAGGACTTACCTCGAAACTGGATCTCCCAGATTGGGGGTCATTCATTGACCAGCATGAATTATGTATGCTCCAGGAAACATGGGCAAGGGTAGATGCACATAGAATGGGCTACGCGTCGTACAGCACCTTAGCAGTCCAGGGTGCTAGGGGAAGACCTTCTGGGGGCTTGTGCACCTGGGTAGGCGTGCACCTTAGTTGCGAGGCCAAACAGATAGAGACTTTCTCTCCTGATATTTTGTGTGTCTTTCTGTCCTTTTCCACCTTAATTAGGATTGCTTTAATTAATGTTTATTCACGGCCAGTTTGCCATGGGCAAGTTTCCCCCCCTCTTGATCATCTGATCTCATTTCTCCCAACTATACCAGAGAATTATTGGGTCATCATAGGTGGGGATTTTAACTGCCAATTTGAGCCCCTGAATGGCCTGTCCACAAGCATTACAAGTGAGGAGGATTCAGTTTGGGCAATCCCAGATCCTAACAGTCCAACAACACGGCATGGACCCCTCTGGTTCTACAAATGAATGCACTCGCACTAAGCCACTCACTGAGGGCCTGTAATGGTCGATCGGTATCCGATAGTCCCAGGAATTTTACCTTTAACAGACCCGGGCAGGCATCGATCATAGATTATATTCTGGTAGACGTTAGATCATGGCATAGGGTCCTCGACTTTAAGGTCACCTCTCGTTACGAGAGTGACCACAATGCTCTGGTTTTAGAAGCATCCCTGCCGCTAGCTGAAGGTCATCTCAGCACATCTTTAAAATCTGATTCAGGCTTAGTATTGGCCAATGGAGGGAGGAGAGTACGCTGGGGGGGAACTTGTACAATCACAGGACAAAGTGGCCTCCCTATACCAAAAATCTTTCTCTTTCTCGAAGATGTGTCCCAACTCTTTGTGACCAGCAGCACTTTAACTTCTCAAACCAGAACCGCAAATAACCATCAGGATTTGCTTTCTGTCCTGGCACCCTTTTTCTCGAGCAGCAAAAGGCCTAAGCTGAATTCTAAGCCAAGGCACCCATGTTTTAACAAATACTGCAAGGTAGCCAAGCAAGCCCTCTTAATCTCTATTAGAACCAACAATAGGCCACAGATTAAGAAAGCTAGAGAATATTATAAAAATACTGTAGCTTAAGCGAAAAGCAACTGGGAAAGTGAAAAATGGGATGCCATTAAAACAGCGTTAGTCATGAAATGAGGGCCTTTTGGAATTTAATCAACACAGGTAAATCTGAAGGTAAATTGGCCATTGCACCCAATTTAGGGGAAGAAGTTTGGAGAGCTCATTTTAAATCTTTGTGCACCAGGACAACTGAGGAAGCTGGCTGGGTGGAAACAAACACTATTGATATGGAGTTGCCAAACCAAAATGTCCCACTCTGTTCAATGAAAGAGGTCACACAGGCACTGGGCAAGTTATTACCAGCTAAGGCGCAAGGGCTAGATAAGATTCCTGGCGACCTTTTTCGCTCCGAGCCCCGAGTTTGGGCACCATACTTGTGGTCACTTTTTAATGCCGTTTTGCAGGGCATGGCGCTGCCCTCCACTTGGGCAGGGGCAGAAATTATCCTAATTTATATAAAAGGTTCACCTCTTAATCCAGCCAACTATCGCCCCATAAGTCTTTTAGACGTTAGCCAAAACGTTTTTGCACGAGTCCTCTTGGGGCGTTTTCAATCTTGGATAGAAGAGAGTAATGTATCAACACCTCTACAAGCAGGGTTTAGGGCCAAGATCTCTACTATTTACCAGATCTTTAGATTACAATTTATCCACTGGAAAACTGTGGTCCTAGAGGGTGGCAGCCTCTACCTCAAATTTGTGGATCTTAAATCCGCTTTTGACTTAGTCCAGAGGGATCAATTATGGGGCATACTTCTGGACCTGGGAGATCCAGAGTATCTCTGCTACCAGTTGAAACGCCTTGACCAAGATAATTATGCACGGATAAGATATGGCAAAAATGGTTAACTTTCTGCCCCTTTCCCCGTAGAGAAAGGGGTGTGCCAAGGATGTGTTCTGGCCCGACACTCTTTTGCCTTTTTATAAACGGCCTAATAGAATCCTTGCTGGTTGGAAAAGACATTGATGCACCCAGGTTAGCTAACCACAAAATTCCAGCTATCATGTTTGTGGATGACACGCTGTTACTGACCAAATCACCATGGGCATGCAAAGAGTTCTTGATGTATTCAGCGCTTTTTGCAAACACCAGGGATTGGAGATAAATTTACAAAAATACAAGTATATGGTTTTTAACGCAAACACTACGAACTGCCCAAATCCCCAACTAGATGGAAGGGCCCTAGAGAGGGTGTCTATTTTTGATTATCTCGGGATCACACTAACCGATAAAATGGAATGGGGACACAAATAAAGAAAGCTAGTTTAAAACTGACCCAGTCTACGGGAGGTATCATAAAAGTTTACAAGAGCTGCATGCATAAAGTGATAGGTCCTGTGGCATGAAATTTACAAGACACAGGCAAGGGGTGCGGCCTTGTATGGGGTAGAATTATAGGGCCACTGTTTACCCACCTCTCTATCACTGACAAAGAATTCATTTCTCAGGCAATTACTGGGTCTTCCTACTAGCGCTCCATTAACACCCCTCAGGATGGACCTAGGGATTAGCCCTATAGCAGATGTAGCCTCTTCTAGACCTCTCCTATATTGGCGATGCATCTGGTGTAGCCCTAAACTAGCTGAATACAAAGAGGAGTTGATGATGTTATGAGGCTACAAGGAGCGGGGAAACTGCCCTTGCTAGCCTATATTAGGAACACTTGCCAGGCTCTGGGGAGGGTAAACATGTGGACATCTGCTGGAGACATCTGTCCTAGGATCCCAAGAAAGGCACTCATCGAGACCCATAGAGATTTTAAACTGGCTCAATTATGGCGGGAGACCAAGCTTGGATGCCTAACCTGCAGGTTCTTGGAAGTAAAACAGCAATATAGGCTAGAACCGGTGCTAGATTATATTCAACCGCCTCTAGCAAAGAAGCTTTTTCTCCAATTTAGACATGGGGTGCTCCTGCTTTGATCATTTACTAATAAGTGGCAGGGCTCCCATACTCTAGATTGCCCAGGTTATGACCAAGCAAAGGAAACTGAAATGCACGTACTTTTCTTCTGCCCCGCCTATGGGAAGTCAAGGTCTCAGTGGATGCTATAACTGTGTAGGAACATGGGGACTAGACATTGTACCGAGGTGTTTAGGCTTTTTAAATATGATACTGATATGCCTATTGTGTTCTCCATCTCGCGGTTTTTACATTCCATGTGGTGCACTCGTAGAGCTATTCTAAAGAAAGTCCCTACAGGAAATGTTTAGATTTACAGCAATTATTAGTTACGCTATGCTATGCACCTTTTAGAACAACGTGGTATGTACACACTCTTTTACATGTTTACCCCCAACACAATTTACCACTGCCAAGATGTTTTATGAATCTTATAATTTTTAGCTATTTTAAGTCGGCATCCCTATTATTCTTTTTCTAGTATTTATTAGATAAGAAAAAAGTTTTTTAGAACCAAATAGATGTTTTAATTCTTAATGAAATAGTAATTTGTTACAGCACGTGTTATTGCTCCCCACTGTGCATTTAATGTAGAAATTATGTATTCTATGCACATTGCACAATTCCCTGCTGCAGAACACTGAGCAGGCTTGGGGGAGCTAACTCAAGAATGCAGTCACAATTTGTAGACTTATAGTGATTCTAAAAGAAAAAAAATGGAAACAAAGTATATAGTTTTTAAAATGACGTGCTGTATTTCGCTAAAATGTATTGTATTGTTTTATGTGATTTCATGGCCTGTATGGCAGAAATAAAGATTTTTTGACTGACTGACTGACATTTCTAATCCTGAGCAGTAATAGTTTCCGGAGATGTGCACTGAGAATGTGTTGGGTGTATTAGAGGGTAAACTGGTAAAACGCCAGCCAAAAGTCGGTTGCTTCCAGCAGCTTTTGGCTGAAGATTATCAATACAAGTGGAATACAATGGATTTTTCTGCAAACAATTGTGAAGTGAACTATATGGAAATGTAAAATGTTGTTGTACACAGTTGGTTGCAGTACCTCTGAAGCAGACACAGGCCGCTGGAGCTATGAATGCTGACCCGCTGTCAGAAGTGTGCAAACAACTGTAGAGGGGGCAACAACCTGGGTGTGATCCCAGTGTAGGTTGGGGAAACACAAAATTCCTTGCACAAACTTCGTTCTGAAGCACACTCAAGACCCCCAATGCACTGGACACAAAGCCACTGAATTCCACAGCTGGTTCTAGTGATGCTAGCTGCGTTTTGGATCTCAAGACATTAACAGACTAGGTGTGTGACAGATGGGGTCTGGGGTTGCAGTTACACAGGTATGTCTTCTATATTGAAGGTGAGTGAGCGTCTTCACTTGCTGGCCCATTTTGCGAGTGAGCAAGAAGCAGATCAGGAGGCCGTCTTCATGGAACTACAATTGCAGAGATGGCAAAATATAGTGGCTGCATTGGCAGGGTCCTGAAGATATTTTTTGTGGTGTGTTCCCAAACAGTTGTAGTGTGGTAACTCTGGTTGGTCCAGTACTAGGGCACAGTGGTAGTCTGTGCACAAATGTATGTGTGGGTAAGCAGCACATCTAGGCCAGGAATTGTGTTACAAGAAGCCGGCCATTTGGTCTCCTTCATAGATGTGAGTAGCACCATTCTTTCCTCTTTCCAAACTTCGAAGAAAGACCAACATGTGCAGCGGATTCCTTCTTCAACAATAAATATGTGATGCAGGGCTGAGAAAGCCCTTGGTAGTGATAAACAATAGAAAACTGATAATTGGTTATAGTAAACGTTTTCCATACTGCTACCTATGTCATGAGCAGAAAAAGGAGTGTGACAGCTTCATATATGTCAGAAAACATTTTGTTAAAAACATATTTCTGTTTGGATAGCACCATTGCTACCTCTCAGCAACAGCTTCCAAGAAAAAACAGAAACAATCCCCACTTCAAAGCCATTCACCTGGCCTCTGTGAAGGATCTGAAAAAACAGCTATTTGCCTTTTGTCACACAATAGACATTTTTGAACCACAGGGGTCAACAAATGTCATGCAGAAATGATTGGGTCTACGTAAACGTTCATGAACCAGCCTACAGGGTAGACAGGATGGTTATGCCGAGTGGAAAATGTGAATCCCTCCTATATGCTCAGAGGTCACACTCGGAGTGGCCCGACAACACTAGGGTGGTGCTGCATTGCTGGCGAGAGGCTAATAAACTTCTAGGGTGGGCGGGGAAACTGACCGGTAGAACCCCACTGTGGATGGGTGATCAGTTGCGCAAAGAGGCCGCCCTGACGGGTTTCAATGGGTGGAAACTGATAGGGATAGAATATCTAGGAGACGTATGGAAAGGTGATTCCCCCCTCAAGTTCGCAGATCTCCAGAGGGAATACAACCTGCATCAGTCACAGAGTTATCATCATATCAGACTCCTGCATGCTCTACGTTCACACATATATAGTGGTACATCCGTTCCGGAGTATTCCCTGTTGGAAGATAAGTTGCTACTTGACCCCATCACTGAGAAACCGATATCCACGATATATCGTAATCTGGTAAACAATGTGTTGGAACCCCTGACTGCCCTTTGAGACACCTGGGATAAAGACCTGAATGGCGTAGATGACGAGGAATGGCAGGAGGCACTGCAGAGCCCTAGGGAGATCGTAATACGTTCTAGATTTAGATTAGTACTGCTGAAGATTCTCCACCACACCTACTATCCTCGCACGCACCTATACACATGGGGCAAGATTCCGTCAGCGCAGTGTGTTAGGGGATGTCAGCAAGAGGCGACCTTCCTACATGTCCTATGGGAGTGCCCCGAGATAGTTCACTTTTGGAAAACGCTACTGATATCATATCTAGGGTGGTGGGGGAGACGGTCCCGATGGAACAAAGTGGCTTCTGTTGATGACTAGAGGCGAATATGATTGCCCCAGATATATGGGAATATGGCTGGCACTGGCTGTGGGAATTGCAAAGCGCAACATTGCAAGGGGGTGGGGGGCGCCAACGCCTCCGCAGCTGGAGGAATGGAAACGTGACATTGACTGGTGCCAACGGGCCGAAGAAACTGTGTATAAAAGCAGGGGATGTGCTAAAAAATGGGAGAGAGTGTGGGCGCCCTGGCCAAAATATAGAGAATTTGGGGTGGATACATAGATGCTTGTTGAATGGGTAATTTCTACTGTCTTTACTGTTCCCTCATTATTACTTTGATATTGAATTATGTGGTCCTTCCATGTATTGATTTATGAAACTGTCTTCTACTGCATGGTCTCTTGAACATTATTAATAAAAAGAATTAAAAAAAAAATCATGCAGTGTTTCTCAAAGCACATGTACCTGTTTTTAGGTTAGCAAAAACATCCTCCAGGAAAGGAGAACAAGCGTTTTCAATGCAATAATTTTCACATTTGTGAAAGTTCGAGCAATTGTAGTTGTAAATAATATTGTTTTCTACTATAGTTTTTTAGTTTGTAGTGGAGTGGATGTATTTTTCTTGTATTAGAATTATGTGGTTTGAATTGGAATTGTTAGTTGGGGAACTGTGTGGTGTGTAGTGGAATTATGTGGTATGGTGAATAAATAGGGGTGAGAGCTGTAAAAAATAGAAAGTAAGAAAACAAGTTACTTACCTGTAACTACAGTTATCCAGTATTGGTATCTTTCATAGATTCACATGCCTGAATCATTCCCCGTCGCCGAGGCGGGAGTCCCAAGGTCAATATAAAAGTAGTGCCAAAAGTAAATAACAGTAGTATGCTAAAAGAAAAAGCTTAAGGCCTATATCTTAGTAGCCTATCTACATCATTATAGTAAAAAGAACCAAACGTTGGCTCCAACCACTCAGCTACCAGCACCCTCTACAACCTTCCCAGCAGAGGCAGTTCTCCTCAGATTTTCCTAGCACAAGTGAGAAGTAAGGTTACCAGATTGTAGAGAACTGACTCGTCGGGGAGGAGGGTGGGTGCATGTGAACCTATGAAAGATACCAATACTGGATAACTGTAGTTACAGGTAAGTAACTTGTTTTCTTATCCAGTATTGGGGTATCTTTCATACATTCACATGCCTGAATCAGAGTAGCAAGCAGAATACCAATATATTGTCGTTTGCGGATGGTGGAAGACACATCCTCATAAACTCCCAACCAGCATCCACAAAGGTTGAAAACATCATAAATTATTATTATTATTACTTTATTTAAACCAAGCCTTTAAGAAGCAAAAGCTATAGAAAAGACATTATATAAATATATATATATAAGTATCTAGAAATATTTACGATTTTAGACATGTAAGTCTGTATATTTGCATAAATATTAAAAGAAATGGAATAATACATAAAAGAGATAAAGTACCTGAATCTGACCTTAATGAAAGAGATGGCGTAGATCAGCCTGTCCAACCGCTGCATCTTCTTGATGCGAAGATTGAAGACAGTAACGCTTCGTGAACGTGTGGACATTTTTCCATGTCGCAGCACGACAGATATTTTCCAGAGTCACTCCAGCAAACAAAGCTGTAGAAGTTGATATATTTCTTGTCGAATGAGCTTTAACTTTCCTCTGCAAAGGCGTGTCAGCCTTGTTATGGCAGAAATGAGTAGCAGATGCCAGCCATCTGGCTATTGTTGCCTTTGTTACTGCATTTACAAGAGTTGCTTGACCATAGGCCACGAACAGTTGGTTGGACCGTCTGATGTCGTTAGTTTTCGGTAGGTAGAATTTTAAACAGCCCTTAATATCCAGGGAGAATAATGCTCTTTCAGCTGGAGTGGATGGATCCGGAAAGAACGTTCTTAATCTTACCGGTTCATTAAAGTGAAATTGTGTCGGTACCTTAGGGATGAACTTGGGATTTGTTTGAAGGATTACGTAGTCCTGGGTAAACTGCAAAAAGGGCTCCTTGATAGTGAAAGCTTGGATCTCACTAACCCTTCTTGCAGAGGTAAGAGCCAATAAAAGGAATTTGAGATTCGCTTTATGGATCGGTTCAAATGGACGCTTCATTAATTGCGCTAGCACTGTGTTGAGTTCCCACTCTGGAGGGGGTGCTCACACTGGAGGGAAAGCCCGGAAAAGTCCTTTCATGAATTGTTTGACAAGTGAAGACTAGCAGAGAGAGGGAAGTTTTGCGCACTTCCTGAATCTGGAAAGAGCAGCAAGATGTACCTTGACTGATGAAAAAGTAAGCCCAGACTTGGCAAGAGAAAGCAGATACGGGAGTATTTTTTCTGCAGGAGCTTGAATTGGATGAATATTACTCACCTCGCACCAGTAGCAAAATCGCTTCCATTTGAGGCAATAAGTCTTGATTGTGCTCTGGGCACGGGATTTGGCCAAAATCTCACGACAGTCCTGTGAAATGTTGAGGTCCTTGAACTCTAAGAAATCAGGAGCCATGCGTGCAAGTGCAGGGACTGTGAGTCTGGATGAAGTACTTGCCCTCTGTCCCTCGATAACATTATTGGCGTCGAAAGAAGGCCAATGGGCCTGTCTTGAGACAATAGGAGAAGTTCCTTGAACCAATTTTGCCTTGGCCAACGGGGTGCAATCAGAATTAAACAGCAACCCTCCAGCTTCATCTTGCGGAGCACCTTCGGAATCAATGGTATTGGGAGAAAAGCGTACGCACAAATCCCTGACCCTCGCATGGACAGGGCATTCCCTCTTGATCCCTGTTGAGGGAACCTGCTGGCATAGTATCGGCATTTCTTGTTCTCGCTCGTTGCGAATAGGTCCAGCGCAGGTTTGCCCCAAGCCTGGAACACTGTGTTCGCCTGCTCCTGCTCTATCTCCAACTCGTGACAGTCCGACTGAGACATGCTCAGCGTGTCCGCCAGGGTATTGTGGAGACCCCTGACATGTTCGGCTCTCAGTGTTATCTTGTGGAGTGTGATTCACTCCCACAATTACTGAGCCTCCTGCGAGAGTGTAGCCGATTTTGTTCCTCCTTGTTTGTTGACATAATACATGCTGGTGGTGTTGTCGGTACGGACCAGCACTGAGGAACCCGCAATCCTTGGAAGGAACACTTAGAGAGACAGGAATATGGCGCGGAGCTCCAGTCTGTTGATAAGCTGTGTTGGACCCGGCCTCGTGGCGTGGCCCATCCAGAACCGTAGCGACACCAGACTAACCCCTACACCCCACACGACCCTGACTAACGTAGCCTACCCGACCCAGAACCCGGGGTTACCCACGTCCTCCCTTCCATCTTCCCGACACCAGGCACCCTTCCCCTTCCCCTTCCATCGGCCTCGCGGCCTCCAGTGACCCGGCCCAGCACCCCAGATGGCCGCCCTCGACCCGAGCGCAACCCCGGCCTAGCCGCGCCATGCCGGCTGGGGGGAGAGAGAGCTCCTGGTGAGCAGGAGAGGGAGGAGTAGTCTCATTCACACCTGGCCTCCTCCCAAGAGATAGTTTCGATCGGCCCTCCGTCCACCCTGAGGGCTGGCTCCACGCCTGCTGCGTGTCTGGGATCCCTCCCGACCCTGCTTTGAAAGGATCAAAGGGCCGCGTGGCAGGAACCCCCAACAAACGACCCCCAGGCGCTAAGACCCCTGCCCGTGAGGACTCCGGACATCAAAGAGGAGTCGACCTATAACAAGGCGCGCCCGGGGACCTTCCACAGTTGAATGCTGGAACGAAACAAGCCCTGCTGACGTGGTCGCGGCTGAAGAACATCCTCCCAAAATCCGACGGAACTCTTGGAACCTCGGTGAGCCCTGCAGACAGCGTCGCGGCTCCCCCAGGCAGAGACGGACTTCTGCCTAAAACCATCCGAGCCCTGCTGACGTGGTCGCGGCTCACCTTGCACCCTAGTGAACTCTGAGCCCTGCTGAGCGACTCGCGGCTCCTGGAAGATTGTCCGACCTCCGACACCCGGACTCGAGCCCTGCAGATTTGGACACACTCAAGAGACATTCCGGTCCGGCTGGGCCCCAAAGATCGTCTCGTATCCCCCGGCTCGAGGATTGAGAGCCGTGCGCCGGATACGCTCCCGCATTGACCCAGATCCTAAGACTGTCCCGCTACCCCTACCCCAACCGAGACTTTGTGAGCCCTTGCTCTACTTGTACATACGCCTCTGCGGATCATAAAGATCCTGATATTTCTAGATAAAGCATACGTACTCCAGAATCTACGGTGTGGTGTCTCTGTGTTGCCTGGTGCTAAATCAGCGTGTACGAACCTAGGTACGAGACCCAGCCCTGAGGGGGTCTCCGGCCAGTGCTCGGTTACTTCTCCCGGAAGGGTGGGGCACAGGGTGGTCAGGTACCTATTCTGTCCTTCCCTGAGGCTAGCCCTTCTAACATTGATGGCAAGCGACGGGATCTGAGCTCACAATCTAGAGATCGTACAACGAACGGCTGACGCACTACCGAACAAAGACGGCAGAAGAAAACACCATGAGCACCGCTGAAACCGACGCGAGTGCTACGTTTTGTGTACAGCGGTTAGAAGAATACACACACAAGGAGCTGTAACTATTTTGCAAACAACGGAAGATCGCTACCACTGGTCTGAACACCAAGGAAGACATGCAACAAGCCCTGAAAGCCTGGGTGGAGTCCGGAGCCTCCCTCCCCCGACTGGACGAAGTCGGTGAGGAGACAGAGCGGCCGGACGAGCTCAGGAACTTCCCGAGGACAAGCAATAACCCCCAGGCACAAAGCAACGCAACGGGTGGGGGCTGGTCCCCGGAAGACGTCACAGACAGGGAAAGGGACCGAAGTCATGAATTAGAAATGGCCAAACTGAAAATAGAAGGCGAGATAAGGCTAGCCGAAAAAAAGCTAGCAGTAGAACAACTCAGAGTACAAGGAGAGCTAGAAGAAAAGAAGCTGCAACGGGAGCACGAGGAAAAAAAACTTCAGCTGGAGCACGAGCGCAGCTTGAAAGAAATAGAGTTCCGAGCAAGGAGCGAGGGAGCTCGACCCTTGGGGGGCCAAGAAACCGTACCCCTGGGGGAAACGAAAGTCCACATCCCTAAGGATGTGGTCAAAGAGTACTATCGGAATGATGACATGCAGCAGTGGTTCAAAGCCTATGAGGTAGCCATGACCTCCCACCGCGTCCCACAGAAGGACTGGGGGGCCGGGTTGTGGGGGCGATTCCTGAGCGAAGGACGAGACACCCTCCTCGACCTACCGGCCTCTATGCAAACATCCTACAGCCACATGAAGGAGGCCCTCCTCACGAAATACGGCCTCACCCCCGAAATGAATCGGCAGCGGTTCCGGGACTGCCGGAAGATCCCAGGCACCACCTGGGTGGAATACGTAAACTTTTACAGCCGAGCGCTGGAAGGGTGGATCATGGGCAGCAAGGTAACCACCTTCGAAGAATTGACCGACCTCATTGCCTGGGAACACTTGTCCACAAACTGTTTTGTAGAACTACGCCAGCACCTGCTCGACAGCAAGCTCGCAGACCCAAGGAAGCTGGCTGTCGAAGCAGACCGCTGGGTAAACACCCGGGTCCCCCGGAACCCCGTGGGAGACTACCCCCGCAGCCATCAAGGACCTCCCCGTCAGAGAGGGGGGGGGGAATCAAGGGAAACAGAGGGAGTTTCCATCCGGGCCCCCGCGTAGCCCCCCGAGGAACCCACCCCCGGGCTTCCCAGCTCCTCCGCCAGGTAGTACCGCCACCCCAGGCAGACAAGGACCCCGGGTGAATATCACATGTTTCCGCTGTCAACGGCTAGGGCATTACGCCAGCGACCCTCAGTGCCCCATGGCCCAGAAACACCCCACGACAGCTCCCCCCAGCCCGACACATGGCCACCGTAACCCTAGGGGAGGAGTTTGAGGACCCCGAGGGATGGGAACCTGCAGCCATGGCCCTAGTCTCTCTAGGAGATCGAGATATGATCCCCAGGGCACCCCTACCCGCAAACACCAAGAAGTACCGCCAGCTAGTAAAGGTTAACGGCCACCCGGTGGAGGCCCTTCGCGACACCAGGGCGAGCATCACTGGTGTCCTCAGCCACTTAGTCCAGGCAGACCAGATCATCCCAAATGTCTTTTGCCCTGTGATAGCTTCCGACAACACAGAGTTTGTGTAAGGTGGCCTTGGTACCATTCGAATGGGGGGGAGTAACTGGAACATTACGGGTAGCTGTCCGAACCGCACAACCTGTAGACTGTCTCCTGGGAAACGACCTGGAAAGTTCCCCCTGGAGACAGGTCGAGCGCAAGACCCACCTCGAGATGATGGGTCTACCAGAATGGGTGTGCGCAACCACCCGATCCATGGCAGCCCGACTACCCCCCCGCGGGGAAGTCGAGGACGAAACACCCAGCACCACCTCCGTTGACCAAACCGGAGACGACTCTGTTGAACCTCACGCCCTATCCCCAGGAGAAGAGCCCCTCACCGACGACGGGCTCGTCCAGCCCGACCACGCGCAGATCGCGGAGTTAGGTGATCTGCCCGAGTTGGCCCAGTGGCGCCAGGAAGGGGTCCCCTCCCGAGAGGAGTTCTGCAGAGAACAAGCAACCTGTCCTTCCCTGGTCGGACCCCGGTAGCAGGCCGCCGCCCAAGCCGCGGGTGACCAAACGGGAACCCACTTATTGTATTGGGAGAATTACCTCCTGTATAGCGAACAGCGGACTGCCGAGCTAGGGTCAGCCCGGGTGCTGGTGGTCCCCCTACGCTTTCGAGACTTCCTCCTGGGCTTGGCCCATGATGTACCCCTGGCCGGCCACTTGGGCCAGGACAAGACCTACCACCGCCTAGTAACGCACTTTTATTGGCCAAAAATGCGAGCCCACGTAGAGGCCCACTGCAAGTCCTGCCCCACGTGCCAGGCCAGTGGAAAAAGTGGAGGGAAGCGCAAGGCTCCCCTCCAACCCTTCCCAGTCGTCAGTACCCCCTTTGAGCGGGTCGGAATTGACATCGTGGGGCCCCTGGATCCCAAGACCACCCAGGGTCACCGCTTTATCCTCGTCGTAGTGGACCATGCCACACGATACCCGGAGGCCATCCCCCTCCACACCGTCACGGCCCCCGTGGTGGGCCGGGCCTTAATGGGGATCTTCTCCCGGGTAGGGTTCCCCCGAGAGGTCGTGAGCGACCGAGGTACCAACTTTATCTCAAAGATATATGAAATCCCTGTGGCAACAATGTGGAGTAGCTTATAAATTCACAACCCCTTACCATCCCCAAGGCAATGGCCTAGTGGAGCGGTTTAACCGGACTCTGAAGGGAATGATCATGGGACTCGAGGAGCCCCTGCGGCGTAAGTGGGACGTCCTTCTCCCCTGCCTCCTGTTCGCCTACAGGGAAGTCCCCCAGAAGTCCTTGGGGTTCACCCCGTTTGAATTACTGTATGGGCATCCAGTCAGAGGTCCCCTGAGCCTGGTCAAAGAGGGATGGGAGACGGCACCCCGGAACCCCCCGCCGGACGTGTTCCGGTACCTGTTGACTCTCAGGAACCAGACTCGGAAGTTCCGAGAGCTGGCCGAAGCCAACCTTGAGGCGAGCCAGGAAGAAATGAAGCGCTGGTACGACCAGAACGCCACGCTGGTCGAGTTTCAGACCGGCCAGCAGGTCTGGGTGATGGCCCCAGTGAAGCCGTGCGCCCTCCAAGACAAATGGACCGGGCCCTTCAAAGTGGTCGAACGAAAAAGTCAGGTGACATACGTGGTGGACGTCCAGTCCCCTCGGAATCCCCTTCGGGTCCTCCACGTGAACCGCCTCAAGCCTCACTTCGTGCGGACGGAGTTGAGCTTGCTCCTGGCCACAGACGACGGGGCGGAAGAGGAAACGGAGCCTCTTCCTGACCTCCTGTGGGCCAAAGAAAAGGACGGCTCCGTGGAGGGGGTGATCCTCTCCCCCTCCCTCACACCCCAACAACACGAGGACTGCCGCCGGCTCTTGGGGCAGTTCTCGGACCTGTTCTCCCTCGTCCCCAAGGTCACCGACTGGTGCGTCCACGACGTGGACACCGGAGACAGCCCACCGGTACGGCACCGAGCCTACCGCGTCCTCGACCGAGTCCGGGCCTGCATCCAGGCAGAGGTATCGAAGATGTTATCTCTAGGGGTGATCAAGCCCACAGACAGTCCTTGGGCCAGCCCAGTGGTACTAGTCCCGAAAGCAGCTGCCCCTGGTGTTGCCCCCAAACTACGGTTCTGCGTGGACTACCGGGGGCTCAATGCGGTCACCCGAGCCGACGCTCACCCTCTCCCCCACGCAGATGAGCTCATTGACCGCCTTGGGTCTGCTCATTTTCTCAGCACCTTCGATTTGACCTGTGGATACTGGCAAATTGCACTCACAGAAGGCGCCAAGGAGCAGTCCGCCTTCTCCACCCCGGATGGGCACTATCGCTTCAGAGTGATGCCATTCGGGATGAAAAATGCCCCGGCCACCTTTCAGAGACTGGTGAATAGAGTCCTGGCCGGGCTGGAAGAGTTTAGCGCCGCCTATCTGGACGATATTGCGGTATTCAGTTCCGAATGGGGTGAGCACCTCCAGCACCTCCGGAGGGTCTTGAGGGCCCTGCGCCAAGCCGGCCCCACAGTGAAAGCCAGCAAATGCCAGATTGGGCAAGGATCGGTGGTCTACCTGGGGCACCAGGTCGGCAGCGGGCAGGTCGCCCCCCTCCAACCTAAGATTGACGCCATCCTGGCCTGGGAACCACCAACCACCCAAACCGAAGTCCGCGCCTTCCTGGGCCTCACTGGTTACTACCGGAGGTTCATCCAAGGTTACGGCAGCCTCGTAGGACCCCTCACGGAGCTCACGTCCAAAAGACAACCTAAAAAGGTGCAGTGGACCCCTGCCTGCCAGAAGGCGTTCGACGCCCTGAAACTCGCCATGTGTACGGCCCCTGTGCTCCAAGCCCCCGATTACTCCAAAGAGTTTGTGGTACAAACGGATGCTTCCGAGTATGGCATTGGAGCCGTCCTATCTCAGCTCAATGAGAAGGGCTTAGATCAGCCCGTGGCCTTCATTAGCCGAAGGTTACTGCCCCGAGAGCAACGATGGAGCACCATTGAACGCGAGGCGTTCGCCGTAGTCTGGGCTCTAAAGAAACTGCGACCCTACCTCTTCGGAACCCACTTCCGAGTCCAGACGGATCATCGACCTTTACGGTGGCTCATGCAGATGAGGGGAGAGAACCCCAAATTGCTACGATGGTCCATCTCCCTCCAGGGGATGGACTTCACAGTAGAGCATCGCCCTGGCAACGACCACGCCAACCCTGACGGCTTCTCCAGATTCTTCCGCCTCAGCGAAGAGAACCCCCAAGAGGATGGGTAGTTCTCTCCGGCCTTCAGCTGGGGGGGACGCATGTTGGACCCGGCTTCGTGGCGTGGCCCATCCAGAACCGTAGCGACACCAGACTAACCCCTACACCCCACACGACCCTGACTAACGTAGCCTACCCGACCCAGAACCCGGGGTTACCCACGTCCTCCCTTCCATCTTCCCGACACCGGGCACCCTTCCCCTTCCATCGGCCTCGCTGTCATGTTCCGCGGCGCTTGCCGCATCCCCGCTTGCCGCATCCCCGCAACGCACACACAGAAACGCCGGGAGACTCACTTCCGGTTGGAGGTCGAGTCCCGGTCTAGCCTTTGCAGCAAACGAGAGGTCGCAGAAGCACTTCCGGGGGAAACGCTTAAACTTTGCGTTTCCCGCCGGCTCCGTGCTTCGGATTCTCCTGGATTCCCCAGTGACGTGAGTGCTGTTCCCGGAGTCGAGTCGCGTCTAAGAAACCTGTTGTCTTCCACGCCGAGGCGCACCCGGTTGACCCTCCTCGCCGCGCTGGAGCGCACATCGAGGTTTTGAACCTCTCCCAACTTCAGAGCCTTCATAGCGCAGGTGCGCTTGGGGGTTGCTTTGCTTCCATAGCGCAGGAGCGCTTGGGGGTTGCTTCGATTCCATAGCGCAGGAGCGCTTGTGGGATTACTTTGTTTTCATAGCGCAGGAGTGCTTGGGGGTTTACTTTGATTCCATAGCGCAGGAGCGCTTGTGGGATTACTTTGTTTTCATAGCGCAGGAGCGCTTGGGGGTTTACTTTGATTCCATAGCGCAGGAGCGCTTGTGGGATTACTTTGTTTTCATAGCGCAGGAGCGCTTGGGGGTTTACTTTGATTTCCATAGCGCAGGAGCGCTGCAATGGGGAAGAACTCCACATAGCTGGAGCATTGTTCTTAACCTACCATTGCCTTTCAGGGATGCCACTGTTTAAGCTTGCCTAATTGTTTCAACAAGATTGCGCAAGAGCATCATTGCGCATGGTTTTGACTTTTGCTTTTGGCACGTTGCGCAGGAGCGCTTTTCTTTGGTTTCACTGAGGTATTCGTGTCCAGGAGCACCTCGCCTGGAGCAGCGCTGATTCTGGGTGCCGTGGTCCACAGAAGCATTGGTGAGTCCCCGGAAGAAAACAATTTCTGTGTGTGTGTTTTAAGGGTGCTTAAGAACAGGAGTTGGGGTTCTCTACTGATCTGGTCCTTTCCTGTCTTCCAGAGGGCACCGAGATACCCCACACACCAAGCCACTACGTCTTTTCTGGCTCCCTTCCCTGCGTCCATCTCATCCCTGCTGGGTCCTACTGTCCACGAGGGTCAGGTGGGTACAGGGACCGGTGCTCTTGTCGTCTCTGCGGAATTGCTTCACAAGCAGAGGTAAGTCTTGTGAGGCATCTGACACTCGCGGCCCCAGTGACCCGGCCCAGCACCCCAGATAGCCGCCCTCGACCTGAGCGCAACCCCGGCCTAGCCGCGCCATGCCAGCTGGGGGGAGAGAGAGCTCTTGGTGAGCAGGAGAGGGAGGAGTAGTTTCATTCACACCTGGCCTCCTCCCAAGAGATAGTTTCGATCGGCCCTCCGGCCAAACTGAGGGCTGGCTCCACGCCTGCTGCGTGTCTGGGATCCCTCCCGACCCCGCTTTGAAAGGATCAAAGGGCCGCGTGGCAGGAACCCCCAACAAACGACCCCCAGGTGCTAAGACCCCTGCCTGTGAGGACTCCGGACATCAAAGAGGAGTCGACCTATAACAAGGCGCGCCCGGGGACCTTCGGCAGTTGAATCCTGGAACGAAACAAGCCCTGCTGACGTGGTCGCGGCTGAAGAACATCCTCCCAAAATCCGACAGAACTCTTGGAACCTCGGTGAGCCCTGCAGACAGCGTCGCGGCTCCCCCTGGCAGAGACGGACTTCTGCCTAAAACCATCCAAGCACTGCTGACGTGGTCGCGGCTCACCTTGCACCCTAGTGAACTCTGAGCCCTGCTGAGCGACTCGCGGCTCCTGGAAGATTGTCCGACCTCCGACACCCGGACTCGAGCCCTGCAGATTTGGACACACTCAAGAGACATTCCGGTCCGGCTGGGCCCCAAAGATCGTCTCGTATCCCCCGGCTCGAGGATTGAGAGCCGTGCGCCGGATACGCTCCCGCATTGACCCAGATCCTAAGACTGTCCCGCTACCCCTACCCCAACCGAGACTTTGTGAGCACTTGCTCTACTTGTACATACGCCTCTGCGGATCATAAAGATCCTGATATTTCTAGATAAAGCATACGTACTCCAGAATCTACGGTGTGGTGTCTCTGTGTTGCCTGGTGCTAAATCAGCGTGTACGAACCTAGGTACGAGACCCAGCCCTGAGGGGGTCTCTGGCCAGTGCTCGGTTACTCCTCCCGGAAGGGTGGGGCGCAGGGTGGTCAGGTACCTATTCTGTCCTTCCCAGAGGCTAGCCCTTCTAACAAGCTGTTGTCTTTGAACTTGAGACCATCTTCCTTGAATCTGCAAATCCTGCAGATGACCTCCCCATCCTTCCATGGAGGCATCGGTCGTCAAAACGAAGTCTGGAATGGTCTGTAGAAAAGTGAGGCCTTGGGTTAAATTCTCTATCTGTGATCACAAATGCAGAGAATTTATCATGCGCTGTGTGATCCTGATAGTATTGCTGAACGAACCCATGGCCTGTTGCCATTGAAGGTGCAGTTCTTCCTGAAGAGGTCTCATTTTGAGCCGTGCTAAGGGTATGAGATGTATCGCTGAAGAGCACATTCCGAGGAGCGAAGCAAACATTCGGACTGAAACGGTCTTTCGTTTTGCAATTAACTTTGCCAACTTCTGAAGACGTAGCTGGCGGTCGTGCGACAAGAATGCTTTGCACTGGACCGTGTCTAACCGTGCTCCGAGAAAAGGTATGACTTGGAGAGGGCGTAACTGTGATTTGCTCTCGTTGAGGGTCAGTCCCAGAGAAGCGAATAGATGTATACATTCTTCTGTGGCAACCTTGGTTTCGTGTTCTGAAGGACCTTTGAGCAGTCAATCGTCTAACTAAGGGAATACTTGTATTCCTCGAGATCTCAATGCTGGTGCTACTGGTGCTAAGCACTTCGTGAAGATTCTTGGCGCTGATTTCAGCCCAAACGGGAGCACCTTGAACTGATAGTGGACGCCAGCCACTGTAAAGCGAAGATATTTGCGATGTTTGGGGTGGATAATGATGAGTGAAAATGGGTTTGTGTCAGTTCTCTAACTTTACCCACACATTTTTTCAGTCACAATGTGTAAGGTATCTGTCTCATATGTGGCACATAATGCGATCTGCAAAATGCATGTACTTTCGTCTGCAGCATGTCATAAGTTACGTTCTTAAAACCTATAGTTCGCATTCACAGCAGCCAGTCAGGTGTATGGTGGCAACATCAGCCCTGCCCCTCTGGAGCTATACAAAAATCTGAACACAGAAGCTGATGAAGAAAGTGCTTTGAATTTCCCATAAAAAGGATTTACCTGCCTTCTATCCAGCCGGATCACTATATCATTCCTTGCTCAAGTACCATTCTGAGGATGTCAAAATGCAGATGTGATGTTGCATACATAAACTAATAGTGGACGACTGCCATGGTGGGAAATATATAGCCATCTTAGACCTAGTTTCTAGTGCACTGTTTTGTCATTTTTGGCTAACAAATAGTGTCTATTGATTTTAACCGCTAGGATTTGAATGTTCCACCCCTCCGCTGTCTGACAGCTCATAAGTAAACGTTTTAAGTACTGCTTTCCACAAATGGACCCATTTCGTTACAGGACCACAAGAATGTTCTTGTGCGAAGAGAGGAATGCCAATGCCAACCTGGTGATATTTTATTGGCATAGCGGGCCAGCCAGGTCTTTCCAAGCTAAACACACAAAGTGCACAGAGAGATCTGAGATTACAGTTTCCGGGCTGGTTCACGGTAATGGTTGTATATGCCCTGGTGGCAGGAACAGGCATATTTTGCTTCGGGGCAAATAAAACATGTATTGTTTGAAGCGCCAAGAACGGAAAAGGAGAGCATACTGGCCATCTAAAGAAAACTGTGAGTTAACCTCTTACTGAGTGTAATTCCGCAGTGCGAGCCTTTTATCCTTGCGAGGGTAACAGTCAGAGTCTCATTAAAAGGGGTAACTGTACTGTAGCACTTGTTATTTACAGCGCTATGAAATAGCAAGGCTGGAGGCGTGGCCACAGACAGCACGGGCTTCACGACAAGGTGAGCCTAACACTAACACAGCCTTCCAAACAGCCTATTCTCCTCCAAGTGCAATTTCAAAATGCCGCAATGGTGTCAGACTAAATACGAGTTGCCATATTCACGAGACACGATTTATAAACAAAAAAACAGACAGACTCGGATCTTGTTGTGCAGGGTCCACTTATCCATTTAAATGCTGTTAACGAGGCAGTCTTCAGCAATCCCACAACTGTCTGAGCTTTTGAGCGCTTAAAACTGACCCGAAGCAACTGCCAGAAGCCTGCGTCCTGCATCTCAGAGAGAGGGCGTATGCCCTGCACCCCACAGACAGTCTGCACCGGTGTGAGAGAGCATGTGCCTGTACTACTACTACGGTCTGCGCATCAGAGAAGGAGTCTCCGTCCTGCACCTTATGGAGGGAGCCGGAGCCCTGCACCTCAGAGAGGGAGGCTGCAACTAGAGCCTCAGGGAGGAGCTTATACCTCAGAATGTTTGTCCTTTAGGGCACCTCGGAGAGGGAGCCTCCATCTTCTGCCTCGAAGTAGGGTAGTGCGCCATGCAAGGTATTGACGAAGGGTGTGCCCCGAGGCTCAGAGACATGTAGCAACTTAGAGAGGGATCAAGTGCTCTGTATGTCAGAGATCGAGAGACCCTGCTGTAAGAACGTGGGAGACTGAACTCTGTACCTCTGAAATGAACTCTGCGCCTCAGAGGCAGGCGGATCCTGCTCCAAAGAAAGTAGCGTGTGTTCACCACCTCAGAGAGAGCCAGCATTTCAGAGAAATTGGAGAGGGAGCCTGTGGCTTGCACCTCAGAGAGGAAGAGATCAAGCGCTCTGCTTTAGGAGAATTTTAAGAGAATAAAAGGTAGTTAGTTCCAAGAGGGGTCAAGAGGGGTCATGGGGCTTTGGAGAGAAAGAATAGGCTTTTGACAACATGGAGAGGATGTGTATAACTACCAGAGTTGCCGAGTTTGGAACTGGGAAACCAATCAATCAATCAATCAGAGCATTTGTATAGCGCGCTACTCACCCGGAGGGTCTCAAGGCGCTTGGGGGAGGGGGGTCCGCTACTGCTCGAACAGCCAGGTCTTGAGTTGCTTCCTGAAGGAGAGGTGGTCTTGGGTCAGGCGGAGGTGGATGGGGAGGGAGTTCCACGTCTTGGCCGCCAGGTAGGAGAAGGATCTTCCTCACGTTGTGGCTCTTCGGATGCGGGGGACGGCGGCGAGGGCGTGGCTGGTTGATCGTAGCTGGCAGGTGGGAGTGTAGAAGGTCAGGCGGTCGTTGAGGTATCTTGGGCCTTGGTTGTGGAGAGCTTTGTGTGCGTGGGTGAGGAGTCGGAACGTGATTCTCTTGCTGACGGGGAGCCAGTGCAGGTGTCTCAGGTGTTCGGAGATGTGGCTGTGTCGGGGAATGTCCAGGATGAGGCGTGCTGAGGCGTTCTGGATGCGCTGAAGTCTTTTGTGTAGTTTGGCTGTGGTTCCGGCGTAGAGGGAGTTGCCGTAGTCCAGTCGGCTGGTGACAAGGGCCTGGGTGACCGTCTTCCTGGTATCGGTGGGGATCCACCGGAAAATCTTACGTAGCATGCGTAGGATGTTGAAGCACGACGAGGAGACGGCGTTGACTTGTCTGGTCATGGAGAGGGAGGAGTCCAGGATGAAGCGCAGGTTGCGTGCGTGGTCTGTAGGTTTGGGTGCGCTGCCCAGGGCAGGGGGCCACCAGGAGTCGTCCCAGGCGGAGGGCGAGGATCCCAGGATGAGGACTTCCGTCTTATCTGAGTTCAGTTTCAGGCGGCTGTTCATCATCCACTCGGCTATGTCTTTCATCCCTTCGTGTAGGTTGGTTCTGGCGGTGGCGGGATCGTTGGTGAGGGAGAGGATCAGATGGGTGTCGTCAGCGTAGGAGACGATGTTGAGATTGTGTTGGCGTGCGATGGCCGCAAGGGGGCTCATGTAGATGTTGAGCAGCGTGGGGCTGAGTGATGATCCTTGTGGTACGCCGCAGATGACTTCAGTGGCCTCGGATCTGAACGGGGGAGGCGGACTCTCTGTGTTCTTCCGGCGAGGAAGGAGATGATCCACTCCAGAGCCTTCTGCTGGATTCCAATGTTGTTGAGGCGCTGCACTAGGGTGCGGTGGCAGACCGTGTCGAATGCCGCGGTGAGGTCCAGGAGGATGAGGGCCGCTGTTTCCCCGTTGTCGAGCAGGGCTCGGATGTCGTCGGTGGCTGCGATGAGGGCGGTCTCGGTGCTGTGGTTGGCCCGGAAGCCGGACTGCGAGTGGTCGAGGGATCCATTCGTCTCGAGGAAGGCGGCCAGCTGTCTGTTGACGGTCTTCTCGATGACTTTGGCCGGAAAAGGAAGGAGCGAGATGAGCGGTAGTTTTTGAGGTCGGTGGGGTCCGCTGATGGTTTCTTCAGTAGGGCGCTGAGTTCGGCGTGCTTCCAGCTCTCTGGAAAGGTGGCGGTGTCGAAGGAGGCGTTGATGATGTCTCGTAGATGGGGCGCGATGACGGCGTCGGCTTTGTTGAAGACGTGGTGGGGGCAGGGGTCGGTTGGAGATCCGGAGTGGATGGTGTTCATCGTGCGGATGGTGTCTTCGGTGATGACCGGGGTCCAGGCGCGGAGGGTGGTGGTGGGGGGCGTTGGTGCGGTCGTAGGGTGCGCCGGCTGTGTGCTGAAGCTGTTGTGTATATCTGCGATCTTGCTGTGGAAGAACGCGGCAAGCGAGTTGCAGAGGTTCTGCGAGGGAGTGATGTCGTTGTTTCCGGCGCTGGGGTTGGAGAGCTCTTTGACGATGTTGAAGAGTTCCTTGCTGTTGTGGGCGTTGTTGTCTAGTCGTTCCTTGAATGCGGTTTTCTTGATGGTGTGGATCAGCTGGTGATGGTTTCGGGTGGCGAGCTTGAGGGTGGTCATATTGTCTGTAGTTGGGTCTCTGCGCCAGGCTTTCTCGAGGGCCCGGCAGTTCTTCTTGGAGCTCTTGAGTTCGTCGGTGAACCAGGATGCTTTCTTGGTGCCGGGTCTGGCGGGGGGGGGGTCTTCAGTGGAGCGAGGTCATTTACGCAGTTGCTGATCCACTTCGTGAGGTTGGTTGCAGCTTGGTTGGGGTTCGCTGAGCTGGCGGGAGGGTTCTGGTTCAGGGATGTGGTGAGCTGGTCGGCTGTGATCTTGTTCCAGCTTCTGCGGGGGACCTGTTGCGGGTGGTGGTGGTGCGTGGTCTTGCTGAAGCTGAAGTGGACGCAGCTGTGGTCTGTCCAGTGGAGTCCGGAGGTGTGGCTGAAGGAGATGTCCTTGCTGGAGGAGAAGACGGGGTCAAGCGTGTGGCCGGCGTAGTGGGTGGGGGTGGTCACCAGTTGCTTGAGTCCGAGGTTGGCGAGGTTGTCCAGCAGGGTGGTGGTGTTGCGGTCGTTGTTGTTCTCCAGGTGGAAGTTAAGTTCCCCGAGGAGGATGTAGTCAGCGGAGGGGAGGGCGTGCGGGCTGATGAAGTCGGCGATGTCTTCGCTGAATTGTGTGCGTGGTCCCGGAGGTCTGTAGATGAGGGTGCCTCTGAGGGTGGTCTTGGGGTTGGTGTGTATCTGGAAGTGCAGGTGTTCGGCGGCTGTGAGGGTGTCGTCAGAGTTGGTCGTGATGCGGATAGTGTTCTTGTGGACGATGGCGAAACCAGGTTCGAGTCTGAGAGTCAGCTCAACATCCTGTGATTCTGGGCAAATCGATTTATCTCCCCGTGCCTGTCACAAATTAATGTGTCCCTGTGTAATGTTACTGGTGCTCATGTAAAGAGCTCCAATACCTTTGGGTCGAGTTCGCGTTGTATAAATAAAACAGCAACAAAAAAAACTTGGGTGACAGAGAAATAAGTGCGTGTATGTGAGAGGGAGAGAAAAAGAAAGGAACCTGGGGTGCGGTTTGTACCCAATGAGTGAAAGAGAGCGTGAGTATGTGTGTGTGAGAGAGAGAAACGTGTGTGTGATAGATAAGAGGGAGAGAGATAATGGGAGGTGCATATGAGATAAAAGTGCGCGTGCAAGAGACAGAGAAAGAGCCAGTGAGGGACCTTGTACGATGTACCTTAGAGACAGACTGTGCCTCAGTGAGGGAAGGTGGTGGAGTAAATAAGACTTAAACGCCGCTGCACAGGTCTGTCTCGTGGCAACTGTTGGTGCTACTTTTCACATCCCAGTTTTTTGCTTTGCCATTTTATTAAGATCCCAAAAGGTGCAAAACACGGACACGTCTGCTCTCGGTGTTGGACCCAAATCATCGCTTCTTGCTAAATATGTTGTCCATCTGAGGAACTGTTGTGCAATTTATATCTGCTACCCTCCTCCCCCCATAACTCTCCAGAATTCAGACTGTAATCCAAGCCTGTGTTAACATCTTTACCACTTGAGGAATGGTGAAAAAGACTGCAGATTATTGCTATAGCACTCCAGACCCATATCCCACTCACTGTGCGAGTCCGAAGTCATGAATATTAACACTTGTGTGGAGCCACGACCAAAAGACGAACCGTTTCTTACTACCCCTTGAAATTAGAAACGGAATGTAACAAGGTAGGTAAAGTGCCACCGCCACGTTCAAATTGTGGCCTCGCACCCTTGCATCAGTCTAGCACATAGAAGCTAGGACGCTCTTTTAAAACACACACAAGTGCTTTAAATAATGGTCTTTGATGCCAGTATCGCCAGTGCTGGCAACATGTAGCTGCCATCAAGTGATTAAAATAGGTGAAATCCCCTCCTCCCCCATACATATGAACAGGTCAAGCACTGACTGTCATGGTGGCATAGAAGCTGCCCAATGAGCAGTACTGGATTTTGTGAAATCATTAACAACCGCATAATTTGGGAGTAATGAAGGCACATCCGGGAGTATCATCTGGTTGTGGTCATTATTAATGCTTCCGGGGCATTATCGGCTGCGCCTCAGCCGGAATGACAGAAAACCTTACCCAATGTAACCATCCTGTGATGGGCCAGTGACCCTCACCCCCTGCCCATATGTTCATCTCGCATCACAATCAACCTCGCATCTTCAAGCACGGCTGCTGCCTGCCACAGCAGAGCCTGCCTCCTTCACACCACTGTTGATTCTAGGCCGCAGGCATTTACAACAAGTGAGCAGTGTGAAAGGACGAGGCGTAACATACAGGACTGAGAGGCTAAAGGCAACGCGGACACCAGGGGTAATAAACAACAGGGGAGGGAACGGCCACATCAGTTTTAACGTAAAGCTGTTTCCTGGGATCCCAGAGCCCGCCCCAAACATAATGAGCAATGAGGAGAGAGACCGGGAGTCGGGGAAAAGTGAATAAGGCACACCCTGTTATTAGGTCTCGCATAGCGTTGCAGCACAACGCGCTGTTCGCTTTGCGAGGCATGCAGTATACAGTACAGTGGGGAAAGTTCCGCCCACTTTCGGAGCATCTTTTTAATTGGCTTAAATTGTAAATCCTGCATTCTCATTGGTTTTTAGCTTGTTAGTCCCTCCTCCTGTCAGCCATGTCATCATTTTTATCCTTCCATGGCTATCCGCCCCTTTACTTTAAAAACTTTTTTGTTCCCCTGTCTCCCCCTGTTCCCTCCCACAGTTTATAACTTCTCTGCCCACCATCACCACCCCCCCCATTCCCCTTCGCAGGTTATTGGACGCCCACACTTTTGAATACAATGCAATAGGTCTCGCGTAAATACGAGTCCTATTGCATTTGTAAATGCTTGTTTTCTCCTCCGATTGGCTGGGTGAGTTCGCACTATATTTTGCCTGACCTGTCCTATCCTGTGCAGAAGACATGCGCATACAAGGTCTTTACTACACATTATACACGGGCCAATTGACGGCGGAAGGCAGAGACAGCACAAGCAGCGAAACGGGATAAAGTGAAGCGCGGTGGGCTCCACTCTGTGCACCGGTCTTAACTGCTCTGCTCGGTTTGCTGTACTTGCCGCTGGCCTCACCCTCCAACCCTTCCTGAGCTCAGCCACTTCTTCGGGGTCTGCCTGTGATTGCTTCTACGAGCAGAGGCTTTACTTTCAAATTCTCTAACCGTACCACGCTGCAGCCTCAATGTGCCTCTCCGACCTTGATGTCTTAAGCACTGCTCACCTTAATCACACTGTTAAGAATTTTTCTTATCGCCGAGCAGCTCTCTCCACAGACACCTCACATAGTCAGTGCTATTAAAAGGAACATTAGGTAAAGAGAATGTAGCTTTGTGCCTTGCCGTATCAGTGCGCTGCTTCATTAAAGGGCGGCTTCACGCTAGAAGAAGGCGCATCAAAGGGCATGCTTTAAACTCCGTACGTTGTGGAGGGCTTAAAAATCGAAACTTGACGGCATTTAAGCGCTGTGCACACGCACCAGTTAAGTTACATAAGAAAACATGTATTTTCTTTTTTTGTGGTCCCGGGAGATAAAGTGATTTATCTAGAATCACACGATGATGAGCCGGCGCCAGACTCGAATCCTGTTCCCTGGTACCAAAGTCGGCAGCGTTGGGCCTTTTTCTCTCTTAATTAGAATGCCGTATTTTTTCCGGGTGAGATGTGTTATGTCCTTCTTTAGTTGAGACCGTACCAACAGAAGGAGGAGGCATGCTGTTTTTTCTCTGTGGTTGCCAGCCTATGCATTTCCCACGTGTGTACGTTTGAGCTCCGGTAGAACATATTTCCTTCCTGAGGTTTACAGTTTTCCTGAAGTTTCTTTCAAATGTTTTAAATGGAATAGTCAGCTCCACGTCTAATGTGTCACTCCTTCCTTCTGCTGTACTAGTGTGGCATGTTAAAAATATATATTCTCTAAAGCACATGAAAGCAATAGCAAGTGCTATTGGTTTCTGTGCGTGTTTACACCGTGCTGCACACAACTTTCATTTTGTTTCCTAAAGCAAATTCAAAGTTGATAAAGGGGGTAATTCTTTTTTACATGAGATGGCTTGTTCTTTTCCGGGAAAGTTCCAACTTCACCACTACTTAAAGAGAGATGGGTCGCTCCTCAGGTCTGTTTACATTGCTGTTTGATTGAGGTTCAGATGGAGACGGCTTGTGTGGCACTCACTCTGATGCGCTTTTAAGGTACTTGTTTATGTTATGCATTACTATTTTTAAGATGCACCTTCTTTATATATTATTTATTGCACCGATTGTAGTCGGAATCAGCAGGGCGCTGGGTAAAGGCTGGGCAGGTCTTGAGAGAATTGTGGAGCCTTGTTTGGTTCTAACTCGTGGTTTTGTATTTTAAACACGCAAACAATGACAGTCCCACTTTAAAGCATTGAGGTCCAACAGAGGTTCAGGAGGACTGGCTCTGCGATAAGTTTCAAAGAAAATCACTAGATATGTAAATGAGTTCCATGTAGATTCATTGTAGGGCAATTTATTTCATGTAGATATCTTCAAAATCTGGTAAACACCCACCCCTCCCTGACGTACATTGGATACCCTTAGTTCAAATGGGAACTACAGCAAATAATTTGTGTACTAGCCACAAATAAGTTGGATTTGGAGACATTCCAATAAATATCACCCACAGCGGTAAATAAACCGAACCATCAAAGTCCTGTTTTTCCTAAATAATGTAGAACATGTGCACAGTGAATAACACAATTCTATGAGCATATGTGGTGCTGCTCCTGCTTGTATTTATTTGAGAGTGCTGACCATGAATACCATCTTGGCATAAAGCAATCCCGCCAGCCTCCAAGCCAACATGGCTTGTATGGAAAGGCTATTGGCCCTTGTTTTGTAAGTCTGCTTCATGTCGGTTTCATTGAGGAGGCTCGATGAAGCAGTCTGTAATACAGCTTTTGTTTACGCCAATAAATCAGTTACATTTGCATCTGGGGCTATGATACCATTTCTTAACATACAATTGTAAAGGTCATAAATAAAGCGTGTTAAGTGCTCAAAGTAGTCAAAACACTAATTTGCAGAGGATTTTTTCCACTTGTGCAAGCGAAAATATTGAATGTCTGTCACACCAAAGTCTGCTCCTCCCTATAGAACTGGTCCCTATGGGCACTTCATAGCACGACCCACCTTCCTCAGCAGAACACGTGTATTCTTCCACACCCCCAAGATACTCAATTACCTTGTTAATTCTTTCCATCTCCTCATGGTCCCTCTAATTTAAATCCAAGAACAGATTGTAGTTTGCTCTTTATAAACCGCATACATAGAATACCTGTATTTATATAGCTGCGAGTTCTTTATAGCTCTGTTGTGTTGTAAAATGTTCTGGTCCCTCACCAGGGCAAACTTCCAGCATCAAGCAATGCTTGTGTTAGGCTGCCCATGTGCATGACGTAGCCTGTAATTGGAACACGTCTGTGTTCATTGATGTATTTAATGTTCTCGAACAACTACCTTTTCATTGCTGATTTATCTGTTTTTGCTTAGAAATTGCGTGCTGTATCGATGCCTTAAGCCTGCTATAAAGTGACTGGTAATCACTAATTACCCTTGCTCTCTCGTTTAACTTTGCTGTCCTTATAACAAGTCGTGGCATTTGCAGTTTTTTTTATTCACAAACTGAAGATGCGGAGTCAGATAGGCTTGCTTAAAGAAGCCAAGAAAACACTGTCCCATAGTCAGAAGAATATATTATGCCACATTTTGTTCTGTATGTCATTTAAGTGCACCCACTTGCAAAAAACCTACAAAGGGCCTGATTCACATAGGTAAACTTACACTTTTGTGTAAATTTACAGGTTTTTTTTTGGCATTCACAAAATACGAGTTTCATTTTTCTAATAGTAATTTCATGACTGCAGAAATTCCGCAGTCGAGGGGGAGAACTCCGCACATAAAATGTTAGGACATGCCTATCTTTTTATGTGCAGAATCTCCGCTGCAAGTGTGTACTCTCTGCAGTCGTAAAATCACTATTAGTAAAATTAAACTCATAGTTTGTGAATATATAAAAAAAATAGTAAACTTACAGGCCCTTAATCGTCTAACTCATTTTCCTAACATTTCTCTTTGAGAGTACAGCTTAACTCTGTTAATGCTGCTTGCTTTAATAACAGTATGTGTGGGACCTTTGGCTTGCCAATGTTTCTTTTGGTGATTGTGCTATGTTCTGATGGCTCTCTCATGTGGAATTATACAAAGAAAACATGCAGATAATGGTGACGATGTACCTGCTATTGTCGTGAGTGGATTAGTTACTAGCCCAAACAGCCAAGGAGCTGTAATGAAGTGGTATGTCTTATTTTGTGTAGCTGGAAAGAGCTACAGTACACCCTATTCTTTTCCCAAGTCACTTTCTAAATGAAGCAGGCACATGCTTAATGGATTGTGTAAATTGGTTATTTTTGTAATTGTGCTGTGACTTGTGCTCAGGAGTCTACCCCATGCCGCATTGCAAATACTATCAATGGGCTCCCATGGGAAGCTTGAGTTGTCATGTTCATTGTATTTTAAATGGTTTATGTTGCTGCGCACAGAGCATACAGTTGCTCACCTTGTGCAAAGAGAACATGCAGCCAACACTTATAACTAAGCTGCTATTTGTGTAACCATCTTGGTTAGGGACCAAACGATGTACAGCAATCTACAGAAAGAACAAGTAATACTTGGTGCTTAAGAATCCTACAATTCACCTGTGCATCTACTCTGCCACCTTTCTTGTGTCATTGTCCACTGTAAACTGTGGATGTTCATTGGTCAATAGGCTTAGCAGTCCCTCCTTACTTCTGCCTTGTCTCATTTTGTAACCTCTCATGGCGACACCCCCTGTTACGTATGTTGTTACTCAGTACGCTTTCATGACAGCCTCCAAGCACTATTTTCTCAAATAGCTTTGTCCTACCTGCTGCAGGCAGGGCACGCTCTCTCCTAATGCTTTTTAAAAATGTTATAGCACGATCTCTGAAAGCACAATGCAGGCAGCTGCACTGCAAGCTTCTTCCAAACCCAGAACAGGTGAAGTTTGCCTTAGGCCAAGCCCTGCAATCAACCCACCATGCAGCAAACCCCCGCGGTGCATGGCTGTTGGTTATATTCCTTGGGTGTGGACTACAGGGCCAGGCTTACAGCCAATCCCAGCGTTCAAACCACTGTTCTGCCGACAGCGAGTGCCTAAGCTCTGTAGCGAGATTCCAGTTTCACAAAGAGTTTTCAAGCCGACCACTGGTATCTTAACTTTAATGCAGAACCATCAAACACTGTCTAAGTTTTTAGCCAATCACCAGCCTCCCCCGACCTTTACTTTGCCCTTTCTTCTCTTTTACGGATCAACATGTAGCTCCAGATGCAAAGAGAATGCCAAACATGCTAATTGTCTGCCAGATTTTGATTTGTGTAGAATCGTCGAACTGCAGCAGCATTACAAGGTAATCAAAAGATGCATTTTCGGTGGAAAAAGCGACATATACCCATTATTTGCATTTTTAAAATGGGGGCCAAAATGCTGACAAAGTCATAAATCAGACATGTCGAAAGGCATTTTTCTTGAAACAGAAGGCATCTTCCTGCCTCTCAGCAACTGGTGCTCATGTAAAGCACACCAAGTTTGCGCTATATAAAACTGAAAAACATTGCTCTTTGAACGTACATCAAAGGCAGTGATGGCTTGTACTATTGCAAAGTAAAGGTTTGTTTTTTTAGGGTAAAAATTGAGAGCCCAATAGGGACTCGTCTCGGAACCTGCTTTTAAAAACTGCCTGTGCTGAGCACCGGCAGGACCCGGACCACTTAAAGCCCCAGTCTGATCCCTTTCTACCAAAGGCAATTCGCCTCCGATGTACTGTTGATGCCAAAATGCACTGGTCTTTATCACAGGTAGTATGACTCACTCCATGACGTTTTCTTGGCTAATGATAGATTTAGGGCAACAGTCGACTGAACCACACCAGGCGCCCTGACAAACAGTCCAAGCTTACCGAGAACTAGCTTTGGAAAGTGCTGAATCTTACAATCTCCATTTGTCAGGAAAGGGACAACACAGGCAAACTTCTGTCAACCCACTAATGCTACGAAGTAGCTCCTAATCACAAGAAAGCTATATAAAACAAATAAGTAAGTAAATTCTAAAGAAGCAATCTGTGAAATCAATAAAAGTTTTAATTATTCCCAAAAATCCATTATAAGAATGGGCAGTACATTCCATGATGAACTGTTACTTAAAGTAGCCACTCATTTTCTCTGCACATTCTCCCGGAAAAAGGTTTTCAAACTCTTGACTGTGCTTACACTAAAAGTATTCAAAACCCAGTAACCCTACTACTTACATTCATGGTTTTAAGTGAGTCGGATCCGCCTCAGGCTTAAAACCTGGCAGCAGTTAAAAACAGTAATTACAAAGAGTTCCTATTGTGTGTTGTAATAATATCCTTAACTCTACAAAAACCAACACCAATTGGGTGTATAATAATTGTGAAAACTATTAGGGTAATGTAGTACTCCACCCCCAAGCATCAACACACAACATGCACACCATGGCCCTGGTGTCTCTGGTGCAGGTGTGCCGCAGCCTGGCGCTCTCTGCATGGCTGCAGTCGTCCGATCTGAGGTGGGTTTACTTTAAATTCCAAACTGACTGGATTTGTTTTTATGTTATTTTTTGAACATGTGCAGTGTTTTTATCAATGCAGTTCTTTCCAGTACACCTTGACCAGAAAGAGCAGTCCAGAGTTACTGTAGAAGTGACAACAGAGCCTCCTCACATATAATAAAGTTGTTCTGGTTTTGTTGCTAATATGAGCCCATCTTCCAAGTTTAAATACAATCCCTTCCAGAGTAGACCCCAAGACACATGCTTGTTTTACAAATACCATCTGTACTTTTAGTATATTTTGTATGGGCACGTGTACTTTGAACTTTCCTTCCACCGGTATGGCACGCAAAAACCGACAGACACCACTATCACTAGAATGCCTAGGTACCAAAGCCAACAAACACTGCCTACGTCCAATGGCTGTTGGCACAGAAGCACCAGTAGACACCACTTACATCTGGCAGCTGAGAGATACTGAACATATCAGCAGTCCTGCTGGCGAAAACACTACCAGCCACAACCCGGCAGCCACCACACACCCCGTGGCTCCTCCTCCAAGATTCCATTGTCAGATTCATCGCACAGCACATTGTAACTGCAGACGTTAGTCTGGGGTAAGTAAGTACCATGCATAATTTAGAGGTATTACTGCACAATGTCAGTGTGTGGCCTAATAAGTGATTGCCTTTTCCACAGCTGTGCCAGCCTGTGCTGCATGGCTGAATACTTATAAGGTCCTAAAAGCGAGACCGATTGCATTGCAAATGCTTGTTTTTGGGGTTGTTTTTCATCCGCCAGCGAGACCTGTTGTCCTCGCCCTTCCCCGAACACAGAGTGTTTTTTTATACCGTCCCGCTTTTATATTTAGCTGTGCACGGGGGAAGGGCGAGGACAACGGTTGACAAACAATCCCCAAAAGAAACAGGCTGTGTGTCTTATCCACTGACCCCAGGTCTCTCTCCTCATCCGCTCATTATGTTTGAGGCGGGCACTGGGATCCCAAAAATCAGCTTAACGTTAAAGAAACAGCTAATGATAAATGCGGGACGGTATGATAAAAAAAAAACAGTGTTCAGCTTGGAGCAGAGCACGCGACAGGGAACATGAACAGGCCTCGTTTCAATCATGCAGCAGGAGCAGCAGTGCAACCAGAGGGTCTTCGCATACAGCCCGTAGAAACAAAAGAAAAATAATAGTGCGCAGCAGCAGACTAAATGCACACAAGTGGAAGGCTACAAGTCCTTGGGCCGTTCTCCATGGGAGGGAACAAACAAGGAAACAGAGGGAAAAAAGGGAACAAATACCAACTTGAAAGCAAGGAGTTTTAAAGGGCACTGAAACAGACCAATGAGAAGCAGTGGGTGGGTTCTAAGCCCACAAACTGAATACACCATGCCTCGAAGAGACTTCGACCTGAAAAACAACTCCAACAACTGGAGCAATATAGTGGTGTAGTTTTTTTGGCTGCCTCATCTGAGCAGGATTGATTAAATATAGATTAGTCAATTTTGCATCACTAAATCTTCAAAAACAGTGTGGCCTGGGGAATAATGCCCCTCGACCCTCCCTTTCTGATGAGCATGACCTTTGGTGCTCAGCGCCAGCCAAATCGCTTGACGGCAAGTTGTTGCTTGCTCAAGGCCATGCGTAAAACCATTGGCAAAGCCAATGGCTCTCATAGGTGAGACCTATTGGCTTTTCTTAAATTCATGTTAACAGTTGTAGATACAACATGTTCATCTCAATGTGTGCGATCTTGTAGCAGAAATGCTTATCAGTGGCCCAAAAATCCTGACGTTAATTAAACAGTCTGATATGTTCTGCACTATTTAATAAATAGACACCATTCAACACACTAAGCACATATGCAGATCAACACTACATTTGGGAAACATTAAACTACTGAGGCGATTAAATGTAACATATTAAGCAAAGTATTTCAAGATACAAAACAAGTAATCCAAATGAAATCTAAAGAAAAATGCTTATTTTACCTCCAAGTTCTTTTACATTCAAGATGGCATTTTGGAATGGTACAGCTTTAATGCTAAAACCTTGAAAATAGAATTCAAATGTACAGTATTAGAAATTAGGCTGTAAAAAACGAATACACATGTACTGTAGAATATACTCTATACATGATATCTCTAGTGCAGTTAGAAAACAACAGATGTATTATCTGCATCTATAAATACGAAGGTAGGACTACAACTCAGTCTCTACAGACAGAATGTATTATTATATTGAGGATGACATAGCCATTCTATTAAATAGTTTACTTACTTTCACTTAACTTTAAAGTAGACATTCAGGTAGGATGTAGAACCCAGTGTCTGTACAGGCCTGACAACATACTAATAATATATTTTGTAGTGCTAAATGGCATATTTTGTCTTTTCTAAACATTATACAAACAGGTGTTGATATTACCCACTTTCTTCTATAGTACTCAATTGATCCCCCTCAGAAAGATCAACGCTTACATAGGCTCTGAAAAGGTTAAAACTCTTGACCAGAGGGTCACCCACAGGTGTCAGAAGCGAACACTATATTCACACATTCTTTCTTCCAGCTATCACATCAGGGGTGGCATTGCAGCATAACTGATGTAGATAATGACGTACAGTTGCATTGCAAGAAAGGCTTCTTGAGTAACAGTGTTCTGGTAAAAGGACACTGGTGCCTTTCACATGCAGGAAAATTCAAGGGAACACATCATACCAGAAACTGTTATGGTATACCTTAAAGACACATTAGAAATCAGAGTATGTTAGAAGAATTATGTGCTGGGCAGATTCAACTAAGGAACTGTTAATGGAGATTACTCAATATATTACTCTTAAGAATTCATCCTTCAGAGGATGGTTCAAGGAGTTAGAACATTGTGTACCCCCACATCTAAATATAATTAACGATCATATTCTTTCCCACCTGCCATGCAAACTGGATGAAGCAACAGGAAGATCACCCAAGACGACTGATCCAGTCCTAATCTCAAAAACGTTCTGATGGCTCCCTACTTCTCTGGCAGCAAGACCTAGCATCAGCAGGACATAACCAACAATCTACCAAAACCCTACCCAGAGAGGACAATACGTATCTGTCTATGCTCTATTCAATGTAAAGTCACTCAGAAGAAACAGGAATCAGGTCTAGGACATCTAGTAGACGTCAGACCAGACCTTTTTCTCAACGCAGAAACCAAGCTAGGTGACAATGCAGCACCCATACAACATTATAATGCAATCTGTCTTTCTCAACTTTTTTTCCCTCTTCTATCTGCCAATAGCAAACATCCGTTCTTTGCAGATGGTCTCCTGAACTCAACAGCACACATTATATTGGACTATCCAAAACACTGATATTGTGAGATTACAACATCTGGTTTGATAAACCAAACCTATGACAGCCCTTATGCCTACTATCTAACAATGAAGAAATTATACTTTCACCAATTGGTCACAACAATTAGGAGGGGATGTCCCTTTCACACCCCCTCCTAATTGCGCTTACAAAATTATCACAAATATCGTTTTATGATTCAGAAAGGCTTTTCCATATTGCAAAATTGGGTCATTAAATATTTTTTTTAAAAACATTTTAGGATCACAAACCCTGTGACTTTGTGAATTGTAGGCTTTTCAAAAGCAAAAGACATTTGTAAATCTGACCTTAAATGCCCAACCAAAAAGTGATTCAACTACCTCAACAAGTCTAAAACACTTTCAGGAACTCTACAACGCCATAGTGAAATATTTCACAGAAAAAGCTGTGCTGTTCAACCTACTAATGGTAACTTAGAATACCAAGCTAATGAAAGGCATAAACATGGCAGGCTCGCCAGATAACCTTGCTATTCAAGCATCTTTAAATCCATACTCTTAAACCATGAAAGTGAGACATCTGCCAAATATTGACTGAAGGAAAAAACCTACGGGGGATCATGGATTCGAAACTTACACTTCAATATCAAGTCATAAAAGTGTCAAAGCTCTTTCTAAACAGTTATAACCCTACTGTTCATCTTTTCCACTAGCAGCTGGTATCAGGGAAGAGTGGTGGGGTGTTGGGGGTCAGGGTAAATGGACAACAATATAAAAATAAAAGGACTTACTTGTTGCCCTCTGCATCGGCACTGTTCTGCTCCTCACTGCAGCACAGGCTCTTAGTAACCCCTGCAGCCAATCCAGACGCTGCTCTCATGCATGACAACAGTGTCAGGATTGGCCTGAGCTACATGGATTTGCACTCCCAGAGAGACTGTGAGCCTGTGCCTAATATCTCTAACCTGGCAATGAAGCTTGGGTAGGAGACAAGTCAGTGAGCATGTCGGTTTGGCCGACCTAAGATGGCTGGCCAAACAGACATGCGCACTGATAGCAGTGCCCACCCCTCCCCCTCGCGACTGCCCCTGCGATGGCCCCGCCCCCAAGACTCAGCCCGGCCATTAGAACTTTAAAAATGAAACGATTATAAACCTGTTTTATTTTTTAAGTTTTGAGGCTGAAGGCGGGGGTGCAACACTCCTCCGCCATGGCGGAGGAGCCGCCACTGTCTTTCCATTCCTTGACCTCTCATACAGGGTGCAAATATCAGTAGCCCAGGCAATGTCAAGAAAACAATGAAAATGTTCACTGCATTGGACTCATCAGTAAAGTAATTGGCAAGCTAAAATGAATCCAGAACGAGGTGGTCAGACAAGTCCCAAACCAAAATAGATGGGATCACGTTACCCCTGCTATCATGGCATTACATTGGCTATCAGTTCCAAGGAGCATTTCCTTCAAAGCCTACAGCATTACACATCGGGTGGTCCACTTGTAACCAAATTAACTAAGATTATTTGGAAGAGAAATAAAGACCTGTTTTTCACAAACATAAGACTCAAGTGACTAGGATTACTCCAGTCGGTTTTTACATGCTATCTATCCTCACAATCCTTCCACTTATCAAGTATTGCTTAGGACATTTTAACATGCCAATGTGTCAAGTCTGAAGTATTACCTCCGGGCCTTATGTACAAGGCCAAAACTCCCCATAAACAGATGGCATTTCAACCAGAACCCCTTTCCATCCATGCAGTATAAAAGAAGTAACCATTAATTGACCATATGGAAAGCGCTTTGGGTCCTCGATAAGAGGTAGGAAAGCACAACATACATGATAGAATAATAATAATAATAATATAAGGATTTATATAGCGCAGAGAGAAAACAAAAACTGTAACCCTACGGGTATCCAGGCGCTCTGACCAGACAAGATGTTTTATCGCACGAGAGGACAAGTCGGAGACTTTACGCTGCTGGGAACAACCAGGTTTTGAGGCTCCTTCTAAATTCTATCAAAGACTGCGTTTGTCTGAGAGCTGGTGGGAGCTCGTTCCAGCTTTGAGCTCCAACCACCCTGAATGCCCTCCCTCCTAGTCTTGCCCGTTTAAAACTGGGCTGTACCAGCAGGTTGGCCTTGGATGACCGCAGCTGCCTTACCGGGGAATACCAGGCAAATCTTTCCTGGAGTGGGATCGGGCCTAGTCCATGGATTGCCTTGTGCACCAGGCACAGAGATTTAAAACGGACTCTTTCTTTAACGGGTAACCAATGTAGATCTCTGAGTGCCTGAGTGGAGGAAGAGTCAAACTTACGACCAAGTGCCAACTTGGCAGCAGCTGACTGAACTCTCTGTAGCCCCTGCAGAATGTATTGGGGGGCTCCGAGATACAGAGAGTTACAGTAATCCAGCCTGCTGAGGATAATGCTTCTAACAACCGTGTTACGAGAATCTGCAGGCAGCAATGGGAGGACACGGCGTAGAAGTCGCAGTAGACCAAAGCAGGTACTGGAAGTTTTGCTAGCCTGTGAAGCCAGCTGAAGGTTGTTATCGAACAAAACCCCCAGGTTCCGTACAGTGCTAACTGGCGTCAGTGGAGCTGAATCCGGGGCGATTCTGAAGTCCACCGGAGGATGTTGAATCAGTTTTGTTGGTGCATAAAGCAACAGTTCTGTTTTGTCTCCGTTGAACTGCAGACAATTTCTCCGTAGCCAGTCCGTAGTCTGCCTCATGCAATTTTGGAACTGCTCCAGAGAGACTGCCTGTTTGCCTTCCAAGGAAAAGGCCAGTTGGGTGTCGTCAGCATAATTGATCAGCTCCACCCCAAACGCTTTAATGATGGAAAATAGCGGTTGTAAGTATATATTAAATAGGATGGGGCTGATACTAGAGCCCTGTGGAACTCCAAAGTCCACTGGTGTTGTCTCTGAGATGAAGGAACCCATGGTCACCCTTTGGTGTCTTCCCGTTAGATAAGAGCGCAGCCACTGTAGTGCTTGGCCCCCAACCCCAACCTCCGTCAGCCGTCGCAGCAGTGTTTCATGACTCACGGTATCGAATGCGGCTGACAGATCTAGGAGCACCAAAACAGCGGTGCTCCCTGTGTCAGCCCGCATCCGCAACGTGTCCAGCATGGTGACTAATGCGGACTCGGTTCCGTGGCAAGGGCGGAAGCCGAACTGGTCCCTGTCCAGCAAACGGTTAGCCTCTAGATAACTCGAGAGGGATCTGCTCACCGCCTTCTCCAAGATTTTAATAGGGAACGGGAGGAGTGATATTGGCCGGAAGCTGGCAGGGACGGTTGGGTCCAGGGTTGATTTTTTGATTAGAGGGGAGACCAAGGCCAGTTTCCAACTATCCGGGACCATGCCCTCTGCCAACGACTGATTACAGATCTGGCGCAGCCAGGGGAAGGTCGAGTGACCCCAAAGCTTCCAAACCTTCTGGGGCAGTGGGTCGAGGGGGGAACCTGACGAGATGCTGTGTGCCGTCTTGATAAATGACTCATCTGAGAAAGATGGAAAAAGGGTTAGAGAACAATCACCACTTGGCTTCTCGTGGTGCGTTCCTTTCCCAGAGGCATCAGCTACTCTATCAGAGACCCCGAAGAGGTCCGTGATCTTCTTCACCTTGTCCTTAAAGTAGGTAGCAATATCATCGCATAACCTCTTGGAGGGTACTACTTTATTTTCGAGGCAGCTAGGGGCCGATAGGGAGTTCACTATTCTAAACAGTTCCCTTGCTCCATTTGGGGCAGACGCTATAGAGTCAGCGTAGAAGCTCGCTTTGCGATCCAGGATAAGTTGCTTGTATCTACTCTGTGCGGATTTCAGCGCCGCTTTATCCCTGGCAAGAAGCCCCTTCCTCCATTTCCTTTCAATCTGCCTACAGAGCTGTTTTAACTGTCGCAGGTCATCATCGTACCAAGGCGCTGATGGTCTGCTCCTGACTCTAATCCTCTTCTTCGGGATTAAAAAGTCCAGTTCGTTAGTTATAAACTTATGGTAGGCATTGTAATTATCCTCCACTGATCTGGAGGTTAGGAAAAGACTAGCTGTGGGGAGAGTCAACCGTGATCCGGTTTTGGCCAATCTGACCCAGTTTCTACCCTCTCTGTATGTTGCCGTGGTTTCGGATTGGCAAGAGGTAGCTGGTAGCAGTATCTTAAACTGAATACAAAAATGGTCTGTCCAAATAAGCGGGTGAGCGCCTAAAAGTTCGACCTCCGTCTTATTTGCGAACAACAGATCCAGTATGTGGCCTTTTTGGTGGGTGGGAGATGTAACTAGCTGGTGGAGGCCAAGGCCAAGACAGGTAGCCGTTAGATCCCTCAACTGGTTCTTTGTGCTTGCGTCCTCCCGCCAGTTAAAGTCACCTAGGACAACCATCTTAGAATGTGTGAGTGCAAGGTTGATGATTATATTCAAAAGAGGTTGCGTTGGAGTGTGCAGCCCCGGTGGACGATAACAGAGCAGGCCTGTAAGTAAGTTCCCTCTGTCGCCTTGTAGTGAAAAGGCCATGACTTCGATCCCCTCAATCGCCTCCGTATGTAACAGGCTCGGGTGCAAATTCTCCCTATAGATTAGTCCCACCCCTCCTCCCTTACCGCCCTGTCTGGGTTTATGTATAAACTTAAAACCCTCTGGACAGGCGGAGCCAATCTCCACAGCTGCATCTGCTCTAGCCCATGTTTCTGTGAGGAAGAGCGCATCCAACCGCAGATCTTCTAGTAGCAGTGCAGTTTCAGTGTGATGCTTAACTAACGATCTGCAGTTCAGCAGAGCACATTTGAGTGTGCCTGGCTCTTTCAGAGGTCTCTTGCCTGCTCTAGGTACTGAATTGCAGGGTTGCATAGCACCCTTGCTCTGAGTGGGTACAGTGGGGGCCATCCTACCTCCTATATCCAGGAGCTGTAGTCTGGTGTACCGGCGGCGTCCCTCAACGTCGCTGGCAGGAGCTTGAGCCATCCTATGCTCGTCCGGCGCGCGGACGGGCGCAGACCGGCTTGCCTCTGGCGCGCCTCCGGCGCGCCAATGGCGCGCCCGCTGCGCGCGCGCGATGCGCGCTAGCATTTGGCCTCTTTTATGTCTTGCCCCCTTGTAGACCCGGTGCCCCTGGTAATATGGCGCCTGGCTTCGACCTTCCTGCCTATTCCAAGATGGCGCTTGACAAGCTGCAAAACGCGATGTAAGGCAAGGGGGGTCCCGCTCAAGCAGCAGGTGAGAGAGTAATTTTTATAGTGCAAGTATGCGGATGTGCAGAAGTAAAAACCACTTTTTTAAAACACACAATTAAAGAGTTAAAATCGGGATCAATCCTCTGTCCAAACCCCGAGTGAACTCTGTGCAAATAGCAATAGTTAGCAGCAAAACGATATTCTTTTTAAAAGGACTAAGCAATAGCTGCCCCCGAGCGGCCTCTCGGCTACTCAGCAGAGTATGTCTTCGTCAGGTAGGCCTGCGCGCTAGCATTTGGCCTCTTTTATGTCCTGCCCCCTTGTAGACCCGGTGCCCCTGGTAATATGGCGCCTGGCTTCGACCTTCCTGCCTATTCCAAGATGGCGCTTGACAAGCTGCAAATCGCGATGTAAGGCAAGGGGGGTCCCGCTCAAGCAGCAGGTGAGAGAGTAATTTTTATAGTGCAAGTATGCGGATGTGCAGAAGTAAAAACCACTTTTTTAAAACACACAATTAAAGAGTTAAAATCGGGATCAATCCTCTGTCCAAACCCCGAGTGAACTCTGTGCACATAGCAATAGTTAGCAGCAAAACGATATTCTTTTTAAAAGGACTAAGCAATAGCTGCCCCCGAGCGGCCTCTCGGCTACTCAGCAGAGTATGTCTTCGTCAGGTAGGCCTGCGCGCTAGCATTTGGCCTCTTTTATGTCCTGCCCCCTTGTAGACCCGGTGCCCCTGGTAATATGGCGCCTGGCTTCGACCTTCCTGCCTATTCCAAAATGGCGCTTGACAAGCTGCAAATCGCGATGTAAGGCAAGGGGGGTCCCGCTCAAGCAGCAGGTGAGAGAGTAATTTTTATAGTGCAAGTATGCGGATGTGCAGAAGTAAAAACCACTTTTTTAAAACACACAATTAAAGAGTTAAAATCGGGATCAATCCTCTGTCCAAACCCCGAGTGAACTCTGTGCAAATAGCAATAGTTAGCAGCAAAACGATATTCTTTTTAAAAGGACTAAGCAATAGCTGCCCCCGAGCGGCCTCTCGGCTACTCAGCAGAGTATGTCTTCGTCAGGTAGAATATGATGCTTGTCTACAAAAGGGAAAGACAAGTAACAGAAGGGTCAGGACAAGAGAGTGAGTATATTCTTTCAATAGATGAACACTAAGTAAAAGCATAGAAATTCTAAGTGGGGAATAATCCTTTATTAAAATAGCACTGAGAAAGTATAAAACTTGTTTGAGCAAAAAAGTGCTATCAATAGAATTCTTCCGATTTAAGGAAGAAGCAGGCAATCAGGATTAAGGGCTCTCAGGCTTTTTAGAGGTCATTTGTGATGGAAGTTGGTACGTAGTAAAATACTAGATGCAAATATCTGTAATGCAAAGGATAAATAATTTTGATAACCTATGTAATGTCAATAAAGTTAACTAACGTGCATATTTCACTGGGCTGAAAGAAGAGAGCATAGCAAACTGGATAACCCGTGAGCACTTCAACTCATTCGAGTCTCAGGGTTGAAAGTCAGGTCACTGTAATTGTAATGATAGACCCCACATAGAGGGCAAGGTCACTAATGCTAGTCCTTAGAGAGGTATACATGAGATACTAGAATCAGTAGTCCTGATGTGGATGTGAAACTCTCAGTATATGAAAAGGGGGCAAGCATTAACTCTGCTTCTTACGGTCTTTATCAATAAACATAAGAAGGAAAGTGTCTGTATAATGTACTTCATCATTTGGGTTAAAATGATAGGAATTCTACCCCATCACCAAGCTAAGTTATGGCTTCAAAAGGTATCTGAACCATTGGTATGCACTGTTGGGATATGCCAGGGTACCTGCAGAAAAGTGTTAAGAGAGTGGAATGTATGTTTCCTTGGTTTTAAAGAAGAACTTTTGCACCACGTTGAATACAATGGAAGGTCTCTGGTGCAAGCTAGCATCTTATGGATTTAATTCTTAGGTTTGGTCAACCCAGTTCGTGTACACAGTGACACCTGGAACCATAACATGCTCAATAGTTCTGAACTAAAGAGGTCAAGGCATTTCCAAATATAAAAGGTCTAAGGGAAGGATGGGTTTTGGATCCATGTTTTTTAACTTCTACTTTACTAATCTTCAAAGCTTTGAGCATAGGTAGGCCTGACAAATCTACTTGCCCACTTGCTATTGCGAGTAGGATTTTATCAGGGCGAGCTATATTTGCTGCTTATTCGTACCTTTTGGTGAGCTGACAAGGACAGGTGTTCTGTTCACTTACAAAGTGAAGGAGCACGAAAGAAGCCTTTAAATCTCGTTTTTATCTTGGCACAATTATTCTGTGTTCAGAGACGGAGGTCAAACGTCAGCTTACATCTACATTTACTTTTCTTTCTCTGACTGCAAAGTTCAAGGATTGTGTAAGGGAACTGTCTAACAAACGTCCTGTAGAAAAAGTGTGAAATGAAAGGCTATAGGATGTCATGTTTTATTCTAACACACATTTAAATAGCTAAAAAGTGAGCAAACATTTCAAAATACTTTTTAGTAGTTATGAAAACCATTGTTTTGTAATACTGTGTGGTGAAAAATAAACATTTTAATACGATGAAAACAAATCAAAACACTCTAAATGGTGATGTGCAAATGATAAATATGTTTGCTGAAACCCCATTTCCACAGATTATTGTTTATGTGCTATATCATTTTATAAACAAAACTGTAGGTCATAATCAGTACTGGTTCCAGGAATTTGCTTCATAAAAACATCACAAAGACTAGCAGGTAACAGAATATAATTAATTTACTTTTTAATCTGCTCCACCTTTGTCTTAGCAGGCCCAAATCCTTAAAATGAATCCAAAGAAAGAACAAGTAATAAGGGTTCTAATTAGGAGTTGCTGATAGTCCCGCCACCTACTTACAAAGAGTGGCACCAATGGTCCTCAATTGGATAGTAAGGGTGGTGAATGTTAAAACTTTTCTGAACATGGCTACAAGTAAGCATTGGGGTTCTCCAATGGCATCTTGATGGAGAATTCTCAATTAGGGCTGGGAATAAACTGGAAATGCCTCTTTTCTGAAGTTTCATGAAAAATATTTGCACAGTTCTTCAGGCAGAGTGGCATGGGCATCATCAAAAGGTGTGGCTTACAACCATACACTCTTGGAGGTAGCTAGGCAGTTCTTCTCAGAAGGTTTAGAGTTGAACAATAATGAAGAAGATATACTTGCAATGAGTTCATTAATGTCCAATTGAGCCCCTATATTCTGGACTATGAAGAGTAACTATAATATTTATTAACTATTGTTTATAAATCATAGTATTGCGGGTCTGTCAGCTTAGTGGACTAATGTGTCCGCTGTAGGGGTCTGTGTTCGATCTCATTGCCACAGGTTCAAATCCCAGCAGGCCCATTTAGCCTTTCATCCTTCTGAGGTCGATAATATGAGTACCATTGTTACTAGAATATGAATTTACCTAGCAAAAACAAAAGACAAGAGGTGTTTGGCAAAACAGGAACAGTTTGTTTAATTAAACAATGCAGCCTGGAGTACAGAAGCAGGTCTGAGGACAATCTCAAAGTACAATCAATCTGAGTGAGTTTTTACACAGTTTTGGGTATCATAAAAATACTTCTGGCAATCCTTGTTTAGTAAAAAATTGCGAGCCTTGTCTGTGGAATTATAACTAAGCATGCAGGTGGGCCTCAACTTTGCGTGGCCACAATGTGGGCCACTGGGTAATTTGTCCAGATGTCCGGCATGAGGTGCTCGTGATCACTGCGTGTACTGTGTCTGCTGTGTCCTAATTGGATATGTGTCCTTAACTTTGTGTGGCATCTGACTTTATGGTGATTTGGGAATATGCACACCCCATCGGCCATGTGTGCTTTATTGGGGCCAAGTTTCCTGGACCATTGTGGTGTCGCTGCGCTTATCTGTAGGATGGACCTGAGTTTCCTGTTCACACATGTGTCTGCTGGCTACGTGCCACCCCACCTGTGTTATCATCACCATCAGTTACCGCAGGCTTAGCTTGCAGAGCCTGCCTGACCACGTATTTCTAAATCGGGTTGATGGGAGAGTTCATGACGGGTGAATGTGATAATACTGATGTGATTTTGTTGGTATATGCGAGTGTATCATTATCAGCATTGGCATCGATTTTATCTATTTGAAATTTCAACTATATTATCAAACCCATACTTTATGACAGTCACATTATTGGGGACATGCTGTTCTTCAGTTTTGACTAATACTACTTTCCTAGTTACTTGCATTCTAGCTAATTTGAGGACTGTGTTTTTACAGCAGGAAACCACAAACGAACAATACAAATAGAGCCAGACAAACCAGTTCAAATGCCATCCCTGCTCAGGGGGCACCTCCTTCCTCATGCATGTCTCTTTGTAAATGGTGCAATGCTTGGATGGCAAGAGTCAGAGTCCCATTATCCAGGTCATTATCTGGGCTAAGCATGTAGCAGGACACACTGATCCTGGCACACACCCCTCCATCCATTGCGGTCATTAGGTCGAACACAAATCGATGTTGCATTACCATAAGGCGGATGGCTCTTAGTTCTTTCTTGATCGACCTTGAGGCCTGGCTCAGTGCTATTTATCCTCTTGAGTATCTCCCATCTGGTTATCTGTAAGCAGCCGGCGTTCACAGTGCAGACAAAAGCGAAGAAGGGTATGGACCCCCCTGCATTGACTTGTGTGTCAGAAAACAGTCTAAATTCTACCGGAATGTCCTTGTACTGAAGCCATTGAGAATAAAATTCCTAGGCAATATACTATCTTTCACAATGGAACAAATTTGATACCAGAAAAGAGTTCAATGTGACTAACAGGTATAATGTAATTAATTATTTTCAATTATAAAAACAAACTTGACATTAAAATACAATGAGTAATTGTTTAAAAAGACCTCAATTTGATGACATTGCATAATCAGTGTTGCAATACAATTTGACATAAAATTACAATACAATATAAAAAACCAAGGTGGCAGAAAATTAATCTTCGACGCGCGTTTCGGCGCCGTGAGCGCCTTTGTCAGGAATTGCCATAGGTAACCTAAAAATAAAAAATGCACTTAGAACTCATTTTCTTGTTTTTAACAATTCTATTTCTTATTTCACAATGTGGTTACATCCTGCCTATGATATACTTGCATTGATAAATCACTCATGTAAATAGATTAAAACATACAGTGCACCCATGTATTAATGAAGAGAAGAATAGAAAAATAGAATAGATAGAAATACATAAAATAGAATAAATACTTTCCTCCTAATCTATACAGGAGACGTTAACTACTGTACAGTGCCAAAAACTGTGTATCTTCATACATCTAATGGCTTACTTGTCACTATTTTGGGCGATGTGGTATTCTTAATTGCAAAGATAAACACCAGGATATTGGTGAATTGTCACTCTGTAATGGTCAAAATATATAATTAGGACACAGTTTATATCTTTATTTCCTAACTAATATTGATGTAACATAGATATATTAATGGACCTACTTCATATGAAGTAAAGTCGTCACTAATTTTCTTTGGGTTGGAAGGATATACTGTGAACGGTTTCTTTATTTAGAATACGATCTAAAAAAGCACAACATCGAAAACCATATGCAAATTAAAAAGATTATTTATAGTTCTGTAATATAAATGTTATGTTATATACTAGACTGGTACTCCATTTTGCCAATAAAAACAAGGCTAAACCGCATGTAAGTAATAAATCCACATCTATTAACAAGTTGAAGTTTCAAATTTTGCAAAGGATAAATCGTGTACCTATACTCACACCTACTTATTATGTGAGAAACATACACCCGTTTATATAAAAAACATAAGGTTCTGGTGATCACCTAACCTATTTGATTTTAAACTCAACGTCCAATATCGACTGAATAACATTCCTCGAAATATAACTATCTATCTTTCAAAGTTATCGTGTTTCTTACCTGTTTATTTATAACGTGAGGACAACGTTGCAAGACACTGCTGAATTGGCAAACCTCTGTTTTATTTGAACCACGTTACTATTTAGGGAATACGAACATTTGATTACTACGCATGGCTTTTGTGTCGTTATGTTTAATTATATGTCATTTTCGTTATTAAAACATCAAGCAATACCTTTTATATTCGAATCAGTGTTAAACATTTATACAAAAAAATGTGCGCGGTAGGCACTGCTAGATTGGCAATCCTTTTGTGTTTATAACCGCAATCCTAGTGGAACAAATAAGAAAAGAAGATTTCTAACTATTATTTCTAATATCTATATTAAGTTTCCTCGGGCTCTTATTTTGCTGCTCTTACCTATTTTATTAGGCTTTAGACATCCGATAGTCCTCAGACCGGTGCTGGCGTAGATGTCGCTATAAAGGAAAATGAAAAAGGGTTCTAACCATTGTTTCAAGTATATATTTTAAAATTTCCCCGAACTCTTATTTTGCCGCTCTTACCTATTTTATTTAGCTTAGGACATCTGATAGTTCTAGACCGGTACTGGCGTGGATGTCGCTATAAAGAAACTCGTCCGTCTACTCTATGGTTTAAAAAGTGCAATCTCGGAAGTATTGCAGGTCGCATAATGGCCGTAATACGCGTTCGTAACGTGACATCATCTTTGTGGGCATCTATTTATATTGGTGTAAGACCCAGTCTCGCTTCATAGCGGCCAAACAACTAGACCGTTGCGCATTATTTTCATGTCCTATATGTTATAAGTAGATGCCATACTGAAATATTTTCTAATAGCTCTATGATATGATTCTATAATAATCCCTATTATCATTATAAGGTGCCAAGTTAAAAATTATTTTTCTAAAGCTGTTATTCCTAGAATGTCTATTTAAAAGAATATAAAGGTCATGTTGGCAACAATACATAGTTTGTAATTCGATTTATCACTATCTCAAATTATTACAAAAAATTGTCACTAAATTAATCCGCTATTTAATGACATTTACTGTCAGGGATCAATCACTTTGTATATTTTATTTTATCAGTGATCTTATATATACTGTGTCAAAATCAAATTATCTATATATTTTTTGATGACCCTAGTATTACTACATGAGAGCCTAAACAGCCTTGTTGTATTTATAAGCTAAGTATCTATCATTGGAGTATGATTGCAGTATGTGATTCTTCTCCCTTTAACAACAGATTGTAACAACCTACGATCTCCCCTAGCAAGATACTCAGATAATGGCATTTTCCCAGGGTAAATCGTTGTTGAGACCGCATTTGAAAGTATTTAAAGAAAAAATCAAATAAACATCTCTCTTTTTACGGATTTGAAATCTGCCTTTGTCGTCTGGTATTTTGATTTTTTCTAAAATTCGCCAACGGATGTCATTTGGTTTATGATTGAAGTCAATATAATGTTTAACCAGGGGTGCCATAAGTTTAACTGTACTAATGGCAGAACAATGTTCTGTTAATCTAGTTTGAATGGCTCTCGATGTCTCTCCGACATACCCAAGGTGGTACTGGCAGAGAATAAGGTAAATTACATTCTGAGTTTTACAGTTCCATAGTTGTTGTGCCTTTATAGTGCAGCCATTGAAGGTCATAGTTTCACCCTCTATTACGCTTTCACAAGATTTACATGAGGAACATCTGACATTTCCTTTTACTGCTACGCCACCATCAATGGTTTTTTGTATGAAAGAAGGTCCAGTATTCTGGGAAACAAATCTAGAATGTACAATCATATCCTTAATATTTTTATTGCGACGATGTGCAAATAAAGGCTTTGCAATCTTTTTCTTTTGTTCCGGATTACTGTTGAGAATGTGCCAATTCGAATTTATAATCTGTTTCACTTTTTCATTTAAAGTAGAGTGTTTGGTGATACATACCAATTGTGGATCTTTAATGGCTTTAGTGGTGTGTAGGAGGTGATCTCTATCATAGTATCTAGCTCTTTTGTATGAATCTCTCACCAGCTGGTGCGGGTAACCTCTAGTTAAAAATTTCATTTTCATTGTGGCAGCTTGAATGTCAAAATCTGATAGTTTGGTGCAATTGCGTCGCACTCTTAAAAATTGCGAAAAGGGAATACTTTGCTTCTGATAGCACGGATGGTTGCTTTTAAAATGTAATAATGTATATCTAGCTGTCGATTTGACGAATAGATCCACCTCTAGTATGCCTGAATTGTGTCTAATTAGGATGTCTAAGAATACTACCTGTTCAGTACTGCTATTGGCAGTAAATTTCAAATTTGTGTCTTCCAAATTCAGCCATGCTAAGAATTCATGTAAGTTCTGTTCTTCATTGGTCCAGACAAAGAAAATGTCAACTATATATCTGGACCAATGGGACACAGACTCAAAAAATGGGGCTACCTCGTTATAGATATATTTATCCTCAAATAGAGCCATATAAATATTTACTATAGATGGCGCCACTGAAGCACCCATACTTACACCTTTTATTTGGCGTAATAACTGCTGGCCAAATTCAAAAACATTCTCTGTTAAAACCAAATGCAAACATGCTAGTATAAAAGTTTTCGGGCAAGGAATATTGAACTTCTCTATAAACCAATCCACTGCTTCTATAGCTTCTTTCTGTGGTATGTTACTATATAGTGACTCTATATCTAGAGTCACTAAAATGTCAGTTTGTGGATTAAATCTTAGATTCTCTACTCTATTGATCATTTCTCCTGTATCTTTAATGTAAGAATTAGTCTGCGGTATAAAAGGTCTTAACATTTTGTCTACAAACTTAGATACGGGTTCTGTTGGAGTTCCAAATGTAGAGACTATTGGTCGATATGGACGGTCCTTTTCATTTTTATGTATTTTGGGGATGCCATAAATACAAGATGTTTTGTTTTTAGAACTATTCAGATATTCATGTTCTTTCTGGGTACTATTACCTGCATGAAGTGCTTTATTAGTTAAAGTTAGAACCTTTTGCACTGTTTTAAAAATAGGATTAGATTTTACTTTGTAGTAAAAGGTCTATTTACATGAGTGATTTATCAATGCAAGTATATCACAGGCAGGATGTAACCACATAAAGACAGCAGGCATTTTAAAGTCATCAAAACCAACAACTTTTCCCATGATACATCAGGAATATCACAAAAAACAATAGAGTGTCCATGTCCAGAGTGTCCCCTGCTCTTTGCTCCAATCACAGGTCCCCCGACACATTGATAGTCCTCTTTCGCTGTCCAATCTCTCTCTCTTTGCTGCTGCAGCCAGAGATAAGTCCCGTTTATTTCTTTTCAGGGATTTATAAACTGTCATTTGCCTTTTTTCATGTTCTTGAATATATCGTTTTGCTAGGCTTATTTGCCATTAATGTACAATTGATTTCTGCATGTTGCGGCAGTTTTGCCGGTCTCTGAGGGTTTTTTCAAGTTTCCCTCAGGCGCTTCAGGAGCTTTGTGCTCTGTTCTCCTGTGTTAACAGCGCGGCGGGTGGCTGTCACGCGCCGTTTCTTTTACCGTTTTGCAGTGTTTCTGTGCACATTTAGGTGCGAGTCAGCCACTATTCGGCGGACTCGCTCTTCGGCCGCGGGAGTGTTTCTCCCTAGCGGCTGCGTGTTTGGTGCGGCTCGCGGTGTAAATTTTCACCGCTAGAGGGCACGTATCCGCGTTCTCTGCGTTGCGTGCGTTCCTGGGATTTCACGCATTCCACGCATTTGAATCTCGCAACGCACAGCAACTAACGAGCCTCTGCCTGTTCGGACACCGTTTTTTACGGTCTGTGCTCTGCCATTAGGCATATATTAATTGCGCCCCCTGAATGCCTTCACAAGGTCTGTACTTTTTTGTGAGGCTGTGGTGGGATTCTTGCACCCAGTCTCAGGGGTCCGTATTCTTAGGCCTATTTATCACGCTCCTGGAAGTCTGTATCTGCAGGTTAAGTCCTGCTGGGGCCCATTGATTGGACAGGCTGCCCTTCTGTTGTTGCACCAGGGCTGTTGGGTCCCAGGGATTGGCGCCTGAACGCAAGCTTCGCTTGCCCTTAACTTGGCTGACCCCTAGCCTCCATATTACGGAGTCCCCCTCCACCAGTCACTCCCACTAATCTATGTGGTGTTTCTCCCAGTTACTTACCTACGTAGCGGTCTTTTTCTTCTATCCTAATGGAATCTTATGACGAGAATGCTTACCTGGATGACCGGGATGATCAGTGGGATGAGGATCCGCTCACAGTGTTGCAGCGGGATGAAGATTTCTATGACGCTGTAGACTCTTCTATTCATAGGGTGGTGGAGTAGGCTATGGCTCCATTAGAAGATCGCCTCTCACGAAAAACTGAGCTGGCCTGCGACAAATTGGCCAGAGCAGCCCAAACCATTCCGGCTTCTCTCCCTTCCAGCGCGTCCACTGCGGACCCTCAACCGCCCCCTGCTAAGCGGGCCAAAGATGCAGGGGTTGACGCAGACGCCTTCTCCCTTCTCAAGTAGGTGTTCCTAGCCAACAGACCCCCTCCTGCGGCTGCCATTCCTGGTGTCTCGGCTCACGGGAGCGATGACGGGGCTGGGCCTTCACACCCTTGCGGGCTTCCCCAGCCAGCGCCTGCCGCTTCCGACCCTGGCACGAATGACCAGAATCTCTGCGCCGATATGCTCGATCCAGACGACATCTTGCACCCTAGATCCTCAGACTGGGCTCCCTGTGACAAGGTCGCCCAATACGACGCCAGCCGAATCCGTTGACCGCTGGAGGCCTCAGTGCGTAACTGCCTTAGGGCGGAGTGTCCGCGCCCATCTTTAGAAGGTAAGGCGGCGGCAACCCCTGAAATTGACCCACGCATGGCGACGTTTCTACAAAAATTCGTTAAGGATCCCAAAAAGGGAATCGACAGCTCGTGGCGGGCTTGCCAAGACAAGCTACTGAATATTCTCGGACCCATAACAAAAATTCTTGATATGGCTGAAGAAGCCAAATCATGGGGGCCCTGATCTCTCCAGAAAACCTCTCCTCTCGGGCCCAACGTGTAGTGGTCTTTTTAGGAAATGCCAATTGCGCATTGTCGAAGGAGCGACGAAGATCCCTGCTAATAAAGGTGGACCCCAAACTGGGGTAGCAGATTCAGAGGCGGGCTCCATTGCCCAGGGAGGCTTCTTTGGTGAGCCTTTTATGAAAGAACTAGGGCGCTTCGTGAATACATTCACGTCTTTGGACAGGGTGCATTGCTCTATTCGTAAAGTCTTTCGCCCGCGGGTTTTCCGAGGGGCCGGTCGAGGCAGGGGCCGCTCGTCCGGCCATCCCAACCAGCAGAGAGGAGGCTCCAACCAACCATCTTATCAAGATCAAGCCAGATTCGGGAACTTCTACCCAACAAGGGGACGGCGAGGGAAGAACCGTGGTGGCAGAGGCAGTGGTGTCTCCAGTTCTTCCAGTGAGTGTTCTCCCTTCTTCCCAACTAAAAGTGGGGGGCTGGCTGGCGCATGTTTTCCAGGCTCAGACTTCTGTCACAGGCTACGCTTGGGTACTCCAAACTGTCCAAGGCTTTCATATCGAGTTCCGCGGGGAGCCTTTCCAGCAGGTTCCGCCGCGTCCTCTAGTGCTCTCAGAGGTGGTCGCCACTTTGGTCGATCAGGAGGTCCAGTCTCTTTTACTCAAGGGGGCGGTGGTACAGTCCACTTTCCATGCTCGCGGCTTCATCAGCAATCTTTTTGTGGTAGACAATGCGGACGGGGGCCAGAGGCCCATGAACAATTTATGCGAATTCAACGAGTGGCTGGTTTACCTCCACTTCAAGATGGAGGGAATCCATCTTCTCCGCGACCTTCTCAGACCAAACGACTGGATGGCGCGCCTAGATCTAAAAGACGCGTATTTGACCATACCAATCTTTCCTCCACATCGGAGGTTCCTGCAGTTTCTTTGGCGGGACAAGGTCTACGAATTCACCACCATTCCTTTCGGTCTATCCTCTGCTCCTTGGTGCTTCACCAAGGTTTTGCGTCCGGTGATCGAACATCTGCGCGCGTCCGGTATGCGCCTCATAGTTTATCTGGATTACATTTTGCTTATGGCACAATGTCCCACGGCTCTGTCTCATCAGCTTCTGACGGCGGTCAATTTGCTCCAGAGCCTGGGCTTCATAATCAATGAAGCGAAATCAATGCTCGTCCCGTCCCAAAAGGTGGTTTTCCTGGGATTTTCCATCAACTCGGTGGCCGCTACACTCAGCCTGCCATCTCGGAAGATGACGAAAATCCGTCACGAGTTGAGGAGAGCGCTTACCCAGCACCAGCTCTCCCTCAGACAGATAGCCCGTATAGCAGGCCTTCTATCAGCGTCCATCCAGGCTATTTTTCCAGGCCCTCTCCATTACAGGGCCTTGCAGCATCTCCAGGCACAGCATCTTCGCAGAGGCCTATCCTATTCTCAGAAGGTATCTCTCTGTGCGGAGGCCAGGGAGGAGATTCAATGGTGGCTTTCCAACATGGAGGCCTGGAATGGACGTGCGATTTTCGGTTCTGCGCCAGATATTATTATCGAGTCCGACGCCAGCATATCAGGCTGGGGCGCGCGGTGTTGCAAGTTCTCAACAGGCGGTGTGTGGTCACCTATGGAGCAGCAGTTGCACATCAACTGTCTGGAACTTCTGGCGGGGTTGTTTGCGATCCAATGCTGGACCAAAGACTCGGTCCGTTCTTGCGTTCTGCTCAAGATGGACAACATATCAGCCGTCCGATATATAAACCATCTTAGGGGCACGCGCTCAAGGGCGCTCTCGGACATGGCAGCGAATTTTTAGATGTATTGTCTGGACGATCATGTGTCTGTGACGGCGGAGTACCTCCCGGGTCGGGACAACCACATAGCGGATTTTCAGTTTCGCAGATCTACAGTCTCTGTGGGGTCCGTTTTCGGTGGACCTCTTTGCCTCTCGCTTGGACTACCAGCTGCCCCGGTTCTTCAGTTGGAGACCGGATCCCCTAGCAGCGCAAACGGATGCGTTTCTGCAAGATTGGCAAGCCGAGCAAGGTTATGCCTTTCCCCTGTTTGCCATGATCACAAGAGTCTCTGCCCAGGTGCATCGCCAGACTGCGGACGTGGTTCCGGTCTCCCCGATTTGGAGGTCTCAAGCATGGTTTCTGGTTCTTCTGGAACTTTCTTGGGATTCTCCAATCCCATTTCCCCTCTTTCTGATGCTTCTGCTCAATCCGGACGGAGTTCCTCATCCATTGATACAGCAGGGCTGTCTCGCCCTCATGGCATGGAGTATTACAGGGGACGCTGGGCGGTCCCAGGCCTTTCGGGAGCAGCTGAGAAGTTCATGTCAAAGGCCTGGGCCAACAGCACGATCAATCGCTACCGTTCCACCTGGAGAAGGTGGTGTCGTTGGTGTGTGACGGGGTCTCAATCCTGTGGCAACAGATGTGTCCTCCATTTTGAATTTTTTGGCCTCTCTGGCGGAGGATGGCTTGGCATATGGAACTATAAATACCTTCCGTTCTGCTATCTCGGCAGGTCACACCATGCTTGACGGCTTGGCCTGTCGCTTTCTTCGGGGCATCCGCCTCTCGCTGCCGCCTGAGCCGCGGTACTCTCAACTTTGGGATGTTAACCAGGTGTTAAATTTGTTTCTGTCGTGGCAGCCGATTAGGTTCCTCTCTAGGAACTAACTATCATCTAAACTGGCGATGCTTCTCTGCCTTATTTTGTGCAGAAGGGTTTCTGATGTCAAGACCCTTGATATTACCAGTCTGATTTTTTCCCCCACGGGGGTCACTTTTACGATCCGTAGACGGACAAAGTGTGGAACGAGATATATATATTACCCGGCGTTCCCGGATTCCCCGAAGCTGTGCGTGGTGGCTTGCCTCAAGGCATATGAGGAGATGTCGGAGGAGTTTCGTCCTCCGGGGGAACAGCAATTGCTCATTGCACTTAGGAAACCTCATAAGGCGGTTTATTCCCCCACCATTGCCTGATGGGTGAGGTGGGTCATGCAAGAGGCTGGCATTGATCTTCGGCGCTCACTCGACCAGAGGAGCGATGGCCTCTAAGGCATTTACCCTGGGAGCTCGTCTGGAAGACATTCTGAATGCAGCAGATTGGTCTTTCGACACCTTTAAGCGGTTTTATTTTAAGCTGATTATCGATATGTCTCACTTGGTGGTGAGCAAGCTTTAAATGAGCACAATCCTCGCCTCCGGTCCTGACATAGAATGAAAAATTTCCTAGCTATTGTAACGGAAAGTTTCAATTCTATTAAAGACTCGGAGGCGAGGATTATCCCACCCAGGGTACAAAGTCTCTTTGAATCCTTCCCTCTCAATCAATCAATTGTAAGGCGCACTACATACCCGCAAGGGTTTCAAAACACTGAAGGGTGGGGAGGAAGGGGGTGCTGTTGCTACTGGTCGAACAGCCAGGTCTTGAGTTGTCTCCTGAAGGTTAGAAGGTCTTCGGTTAGTCGTAGGGTGAGGGGGAGGGTGTTCCAGGTCTTGGCGGCGCGGTGGGAGAAGGATTTGCCTCCGGCTGTGGTTCTACGGATGCGTGGGACGGTAGCCAGGGAGAGGTCTGCGGAGCGGAGTTTCCTGTTGGGTACGTAGAAGGAGAGTCGACTGTTGAGATAGGCTGGGCCGGTCTTGTGGAGTGCCTTGTGTGCGTGGATCAGGAGCTTGAAGGAGATTTTTTTGTCGACAGGGAGCCAGTGCAGGTTCCTCAGGTGGGGGGTGATGTGGTCGCGGCGCGGGATGTCGAGGATCAGGCGTGCAGAGGCATTCTGGATTCTTTGCAGTCTGTTGATGAGCTTGGTCGGGGCTCCGGCATAAAGGGCATTTCCGTAGTCGAGTCTGCTGCAGACTAGGGCCTGGACGACTGTTTTCCTTGTGTCCCTCGGGATCCATCTGTAGATTTTGCGGAGCATGCGGAGGGTGTTGAAGCAGGAGGAGGAGACAGCGTTGACTTGTTTAGTCATGGTGAGTTTTGAGTCGAGGATGACTCCCAGGTTGCGTGCGTGGTTGGTTGGTGCGGGGGGTATCCCCAGTGATGCGGGCCACCTGGAGTCATCCCAAGCTGAGGGGTTGGGCCCGAGGATGAGGATCTCCATCTTGTCTGTGTTCAGTTTAAGGCAGCTAACCTCCATCCAGTCGGCGACGGCCTTCATTCCCTGGTCGAGGTTGGATTTGGCGGTGAGGGGGTCCTTGGTGAGGGAGAGGATCAGTTGCGTGTCGTCGGCTTAGGAGATTATGTTGAGGTTGTGATGTCGGGCGATGCGTGCGAGAGGCGTCATGTAAACGTTGAACAGCGTCAGGCTGAGGGAGGATCCCTGTGGGACGTCGCAGATGATCTCGGAGGCTTCGGATCGGAACGGGGGGAGGCGGACTCTCTGGGTTCTGCCGGAGAGGAAGGAGGAGGTTCAGTCCAGGGCCTTGTCTTGGATCCCTGCGTTGTGGAGTCGTGTGCGTAGTGTGCGGTGGCAGACGGTGTCGAAGGCGGCGGTGAGGTCCAGGAGGATGAGGGCCGCCGTCTCGCCGTTGTCCAGTAGGATCCTGATGTCGTCTGTGGCGGCGATGAGGGCGGTCTCGGTGCTGTGGTTGCTGTGGAAACCTGACTGGGAGGGGTCCAGGATGCTGTTGTCTTCGAGGTAGCGGGTGAGCTGATTGTTGACTATCTTCTCGATGACCTTAGCTGGGAACGGAAGCAGGGAGATGGGCCAGAAGTTTTTCAGTTCGCTCGGGTCCGCCTTGGGTTTCTTCAGTAGGGCGTTGATCTCGGCGTGTTTCCAGCTTTCAGGGAAGGTCGCGGTCTCGAAGGAGAGGTTGATGATGTTGCGTAGGTGGGGTGCGATGGAGCTGCCGGCTTTGTTGAAGATGTGGTGTGGAAAAGGGTCAGACGGCGAGCCGGAGTGGATTGTGCCCATGGTCTTGATTATGTCTTCGATGCTCACGTTGGCCCAGGTTGTCAGGGGGTCGTAGTCGGTGGGGTGAGGTGGTTTCCGGTGTGTTGGGGCCTGTTAGGGTCATCTGGGGGTTGAAGCTATCGTGGATGTCGGCGATCTTGCGGTGGAAGAAGGTGGCGAGGGAGTCGCACAGGGCTTGTGACGGCGGGATGTCGTTGGCGTTGGAGCTGGGGTTGGAGAGTTCTTTTACGACGTTGAAGAGTTCCTTGCTGTTGTGTGCGTTGTTGTCGAGGCGGTCTTTGAAGGAGGTCCTCTTGGCGGTCCTGATGAGGTGGTGGTGGTTGCGGATGACGTCTTTGTGGGCTGCGCGGCTGCCCGGCGACTTCTCGCTGTGCCATATGTTGTCCAACTTCCGGCAGGTGCGCTTAGACGCTAGGAGTTCCGGGATGAACCAGTTGACTCTCTTGCTGGTGTCTCTGGGGGTTTGTCTTTTCAGCGGGGCTAAGGTGTTGGTGCAGTCGTCCATCCGTCGTCTAAGGGTGCGCGCACCATCGTCGGGGTTGGTCGGTGGGTTGAGTGCGAGGATTGTCTGTAGTTGTGCTTCGGTGATTTTGCCCCAGCAGCGGCGGGGGATCTGTGGGGTGCGGTGATGTGCGACAGGTTTCCGGAAAGGTGAAGTGGATGCAGTGGTGATCGGTCCAGGTGGGTTCGGAGACGTGGCTGAAGGAGACGTGGGGGCTTGAGGAGAAGATGGCGTCGAGCGTGTGTCCGGCGATGTGAGTTGGTGACGTGACGAGCTGTTTCAGTCTGAGGTTGGCGAGGTTGTCTATCAGGGTGGAGGAGTTGTTGTCGTTGTTGTTCTCCAGATGGAGGTTCAAGTCTCCGAGGAGAATGTAGTCGGTGGAAGTCAGTGCGTGCGTGCTGATGAAGTCGGCGATGGCGTCGCAGAATTGTGGTCGGGGTCCGGGTGGTCTGTAGACGAGGGTGCCTCTTAGGGTGGTCTTGGGGTCCGTGTGGATCTGGAAGTGCATGTGTTCGGCGGTGCTGAGAGTGTCGTCGGTGTTCGTTGAGACTCTGATGGTCTTCTTGTGGACGATGGCGATTCCTCCTCCGACTCCGTTGGCGCTGTCTCTGCGGGCGATCTTATATCCGTCGGGGATGGCTATGGCGATGTCTGGGGAGGAGGCTTCGTTCATCCAGGTCTCGGTCAGGAAGACGACGTCTGGAGATGCTGTGTCGAGTAGGTCCCAGAGCTCGACGGCATGTTTGTGTGCGGAGCGGGTGTTGATCAGGATGCATCGGAGCTGGAATTGGAGTAAGTAAGTAAAGTAAAGTAAAGAAAAGCAAAGTAATGTGTTTTTAACGTTTCTGACATCACCAATGATATCGTATATCCTGTTGATCTGTTTGCCTTGCAGGCTAAACCTTAGCCACGATTTTCGCTTATATTCTGTTTTGCGTTTCAGGCTATTCTGGAAAACAAGATTCGTGAAGACTCTGGGCTGGCTGACCTACCGCAACGAAAGAGAGAGATTGGACAGCGAAAGAGGACTATCAGTGCCTCGGGGGACCTGTGATTGGAGCAGAGAGTAGTGGACACTCTGGACATGGACACTCTATTGCTTTTTGTGATATTCCCGATGTATCATGGGAATAGTTGTTGGTTTTGATGACTTTAAAATGGCTGCTGTCTTTGAAGTAAAGAAAGATAAAGCATAATCCTCGCCTCCGAGTCCTTAATAGAATTGAAACTTTCCGTTACGATAGCTAGGAAATTTTTCATTGTTAAAAACAAGAAAATGAGTTCTAAGTGCATTTTTTATTTTTAGGTTACCTGTGGCAATCCCTGACGGATGCGCTCACAGCGCCGAAACACCCGTCGAAGATTAGTTTTCTGCCACCTTGGTTTTTTATATTGTATTGTCATTTTATGTCAAATTGTATTGCAACACTGATTATGTAATGTCATCAAATTGATGTCTTTTTAAACAATTACTCATTGTATTTTAATCTCAAGTTTGTTTTTATAATTAAAAATAATTAATTACCTTATACCTGTTAGTCACATTGATCTCTTTTCTGGTATCAAATTTGTTCCATTGTGAAAGATAGTATATTGCCTAGGAATTTTTATTCTCAATTGCATATTTGCCTTGTCCTAGGAATTGTATTCTATATTACAGGGGGTCCTTGATATTCACACTTGTACTGAAGCCAGCCAAAGTAATCAGCAGTTCTTTTTTCTCAAGCCTGATGCAACAGAGTCATCTTCTGTTTTTTTAACAATGTTGGTGCAATTCTGACAGATCTTCTCCAGGAATGACCAGGGTCAGGGTGTGTATGGTGACGAGGGAGCACAGGCCACGCCATCCGAGGATGAGCTGAGTGTAGGCAAACTCGACACACTGCCAGTAGATATCCATCAAACTCGCTGACTTGAAGAACTCAAAAACTACCGGCCTATCTCCCTTCTCGGCTAAAGTCCTGGAAAAAGCAATAAACCGCCAAATCACCGACCACCTGGAGAACAACAACCTCCTGTGCCCCTCCCAATCTGATCAAGATTTCGATCGACCCATAGCAAAGAGACTGCCCTGGTCACAGCCATTGATGACATCAGGTCTTTCTTAGACCAAGGGGACACCACAGCCCTGATCCTGCTCGATCTCTCAGCACCATTCAACACGGTGTTCCATCAAACCCTCCTAAACATGCTCCACAAGATGAGAATCCAAGGAGATGCCCTGAGATGGATCGTATTTTTTCTTTACCGGGAAGAACACAGAGCCTCCGCCTCCCGCCCTACACCTTGGACCACAAAAACATTATCTGCGGTATTCCCCTAGGCTCTTCTCTGAGTCCCACCCTGTTCAACCCATGCATGGCCCCCGGCCACCTTGGTCAGAGCCCACGGTATGAACGTCATCTAATATGCCGATGATACTCAACTCATACTCTCCCTAGCTGCTGAGCCCACCAACAACAAAGCAAGCTTCCACAGATGTATAACCAGCGTCGCCAGCTGAATGCAAAACAACTGCCTCAAACTTAACACCAACAAAATGGAGGTACTCATCTTTGGGAACAACACTTCCCCCTGGGACAACAGCTGGTGGCCAGCAGAACTAGGTCCCTCCCCAACACCCTCAGAACAAGCCAGTTATTTTGGCATCATGCTTGACCGCAGGCTCACCATGAAAAGACAGATAAATGCAGTATCCTCAGCTTGCTTCCTCACCCTACGTATGCTCCGGAAAGTCTTCAAGTGGATACCCATCAGCACCAGACCCACTGTCAGCCAGGCTCTCATCACCAGCCGCATGGATTATGGCAACACCCTCTACATAGGGCTCACCACTCAGCTTCTAAACAGTCTACACACCATCCAGACTGCATCCGCCAGGCTCATCCTCGACCTCCTGAGGCGAGCCCATATCACCCCTCACCTCAGATCCCTTAACTGGCTCCCCATACACAAGAGATGTCAGTTCAAAATGCTGACCCATGCCTACAAAGCCCTTCCCAAAGTGGGACCAGCCTACTTCAACCCCAGGCTGAACTTCCACCAACCCACCAGACAACTGTGATTCACCACCCTCACTCACACTCCTTGGTGCCGTTGCAGCAGGATACCTGGAACAGCCTCCCCTTCCACCTCAGGACCTACCTCACACTGCAAGAATTCAGAAACGGCCTTAAGACCTGGCTGTTCAACTGACGATGCCCATCAGCAGCATACCCCTCACCCTTAGTGCCTGAATACCATCACGGGTGATAGGCAGCGCTTTACAAATCCTGTTTGATTGATTGATCAGTGTGGAGGGGCCTCACTACATGTCCGGAATGTACAGTACTGTGCCACAGTTCTCATTTGTTCCCAGTGGAATGGTTCCTATACCTCTGAAACACAAGGAATACAGTGTACTTTTCTGTACACTTAGGGGTGGCCCCTTCCCTTCAAGCCCCATATATCTATTCACCTTGTTGTCACAGAGTTCCATGCTGTGGTTCAACCCTCCCCTACTAGACTTGTTTACCTTTGTATTATGGAGGTGAATGGCCCTACACTGGTACTCCATGTCTGAGGTCTATTTGATATTAAAGAAGACAGTCTCAGAAATGCTGAGGACCACCCCTGGGACTACAGATGGAAGCAGAAGCAGACATGTTCGTGCACTGGTTTTGCTACCTCCAAGAATCTCTTTTCTGGCAAGTCTCGGGCCCAACATCCTGCACATCCTATCCAGCTCTTTTTTAATGTCACTAGGCTCGGTGAAAGGATAAAATGCTGTAGGATTGGTCTTGTATCGGGTCAGATTCACTACTACTCTATGGGGTTCTACTCTGCTGAGTTGTATCTTTGCCCCAATCCAACATAGGTATAGGTGGAGAAGACATTTTGCTTTTTCAGTGACTACGTCTTGTGGCAAGTAAAGCCTGTCTGTGCATACCACATGCGGTATCAGCAAACAGACATAGCATGCCCTGGCTGTTGTCTTGGGGCCCACGGCAGTGAGGTGCTGATACCACATGTTTGTAAGAGGGCACTGTGTATTGCATGTGGAATGCTAGTGTTGGGTTTCGTGTAATTAAAAGTGATGAGGGAGAGGCCCCTAAGCAAGAGTGGGGATAGTTTCGGGGTGGACTCCATCAGACTGGACAGTGCTTTGTTGATGAATGGATGAGGAAACACCCATAGTAAGCAGAGGGTACATAGAAGTGCAACAATACATAACTTATTGAACGTTGCAAGTCTTGGGATTGGATCCAGGGGAGAAGTCTGTAACTGGGAGTGTCTTTTGTCAACAAAGTTTGAGACAAAAGTTCACTGTACAGTTCGTAGTTCTTGATTCACACACTGTAGATCCTATTGGGGTGCTGATGTGGCTGCAAAAAAGGTGGTGCACTTGGACGTTTAATTACCAACCTGTTGAATAAGAGATACATTTGGTTAGTTAAATAAACAGCCCATTCTTGCATGTGCCTTCATCTTCCTTCGGGGTTCTTGTGCTCTTCTTTGGAGGGGTGTGCCTTTTCCCCATCTATTGACACCGCTTTTAGTGAGGCATCAGAAGGTGGCCCCAGTTGGGGTATCTTATTTTGAAAAGTGTATTAGGGACGCATTAATTTCTAGGGGTGATGGGCCATTAATTTTTATGGGGTGTTGGGCTTCCCCGCTTGCCATACCTAGCTGGCAGTTAAATTGGTGGAACATTTTTACAGGGTAATCTAATGTACATGGGATAGTGTTAAATTTAGCTAGGGTTTCATGGGCATCGCCAGCCCCTCTCTCCAAGGTGTATATGGGAGGTGTTATCGGTGCGGTTTGTGGTTTTGACCTACACGTGCGCGAGGCGGCGGATAAAGAAGGCACCTGTTGCAACTGAATGTCATTGGCGACTGCAACATGCACATATATAACTCTCTAATCCCTGCATGCGGCCTGCAACATGACCCTCTCTAGTGGCGCCAGGTGTCTAGACTACACTCCGTTTTCTAGAAGCTTCCCTTTGGGCTAGCTTTGGGCTTCTTTTTATCTGGCTTTTGGAAGCTTTTTTTTTTTTTTATTAAACATTTTTGCAATGTCGACAACAGTAATACAACCAACAGAACCTGCCAGCCAGCATTATAGTGCAGCCACATACAGTATGCTTCTAGGTGTCATACATAAAAGAACAGATTGCAATAGTCGTCATGTCCATGTCAAAGTAGGCAATGCAAACGATTAGAGTGGATTCAGGAGATCCGGGGGCCACCACACGCAGCACCAGTGCCTGAAAAGAACAGTTATAAAGTACTACATAGGCAATATTCAGAGCTGTTACAGTGTTACAAGTTCTGCCCCAGTAGTGTGATTAAATAATGTGCCATCCCCCCATATGTGACGTCTCCTTATCCCAACCCACCTCATAGGGCTCATTCATTCAGGATATCACCTTCTGACTCCATAATCTGTCGCTACCGAGCCCAACTCACAAATGGATCCCAGATATCGCAAGGCCGGGATGCAGACGGCAGCAACTCCCAGAACGTGTTCAGCTGCGTGTACCCATACGTTACATCAGCCAGCCAGCCTTTCACCGTGGGCACCCTCCGTCTACCCCAATGATTCGCTACTTGTCGTTTAGCAAACAATAGAAGCAGCGCATGTAGCTTTCGCGATTTCGGCGGAGTGTCTCTGACATACCCCAGTATCCCAAGCAGAGGGGATGGGACGTCCGAGCGACCTACAATCTGGTTTACCAACTTAAAAACCTGAGGCCAATAGCTCTCCAACCTCAGGCAGGACCACGCTATATGGAGAAAAGAAGCTAAGGTAGACCCACACCTCCAACACTCATCTGTCTCTCGAAGCCCCATTTTTTTCAGGCTGATAGGGGTTCTATAAAACCTATGTAAGTATTTAAAGTGTATTAGACGTAACTTGTAGTTGGGCGAAAGCTCAGTAAGCTGCCCACAGCAGAATTCCCACTGGTCTTCAGATATCACGGGTTGGAGCTCATCGTTCCAATACTGTAGGGATTTAGGCGTTACCACCGGCGCCGTGTTTTGCATTTGTCGATATATACGAGTGACTAGCTTACGGGAGGACGGGGAGCTCACCACCACCTCTAAAGCCGTAAAGATTGGCGGTGCTTCTGGAAGTCTTCAGAGAGCGCTCGGCATGCCGCACGCAATTTATGATACAAGAATAGTTCGGAGAAGGGCACAGTGCTGCCCTCCTCAGGCACTGGGGGGGACATGAACTTGCCGTTGGGGAAGAGGTCTGCAAAGGTGCGCAGATGTAGATTCTCAACTAGGTGCCCAGCCACTCCATCAGCGACACATGGCAGCATTGGGTTATGCAACAGAGGGAGCGAGGGGGCATACAGCAGTGGAACCTTTGCTCTTTTACGCAACTCCTCCCATGCCCATTGTAGTGTCCCAGCTGTGTCTACATCAACTCTAGGGCGTCTTGCCGCGGCACATATCGCCACGTTCAGTGGCAGGGGCGCAACAGCGTCTCGCTCCACTGCCACATGAGGCTGAAAGGGAGTCGGGTGGGTCCAAAAATGTAGGAATTGTGCCTGAGCACAGAGGGCATACAGCTTCATATATGGGGCTCCCAAGCCGCCCTGTCGCAATGGCAGCGACAGTATGTCCCAAGCTACTCTAGCCTGTCCGCCTGCCCATATCAGCGTCACCAGGTGGGATCTCAGAGTGGCAAAGAAATGCGACGTAAGTGGTATAGGTATATTGACAAATAGATAGAGGAATTTGGGTAGTATAATCATTTTGGTTAACGAAATCCTCCCTGTAAGGGACAGGGGCAGGGAAGTCCAGAGCTTCACTTTCTCTCCCAGCCACATCATCGCTCTGCCATAGTTAAGATTCCAGATCGCCTGAAGGCTCCGACTTATCCAAATCCCCAAGAATTTGACCTCATCCGCCTCCCAGCGCAGGGGGTATTCGGAGGACACCTCTGCGGTATTATCTGTCAGGGGGAAGATTACCGACTTGGACCAATTGACGGAAATGCCCGCGAGGCCTTCAAAGCGGACAAATTCCCGCAATATAGGATTCAAATTTTCTGCAGGATGGATAAGATAAAGGGTCACATCGTCCGCATATAGCGATATGAGTAGATTTCTAGAACTGAAGCCTATACCCCTTGCTGTATGATGATGTCTAATTCTGGCCGCTAGTGGTTCCATAGCTATAGCGAACAGCAGCGGGGACAGAGGACAACCCTGCCTCCTGCCCCGCGAGATGGAGAACGGTTCAGACACCAGGCCATTCACCCGCACCCTGGCTTTGGGTAAAGTGTAGAGCAAACGGATTTTCCTAAGGAGCAGTGTGCTGAAACCCATCCTGCCCAGTATATTGAATAAATAGGGCCACTCAAGTGTATCAAAGGCCTTGGTGGCGTCCAAAAACACCACCGCAGCCCTGACATCGGGGTGTAGATAATGCAGTGCGGAGAAGATCGTACGTAGGTTATGGGAGGTTGATCTACCCGGTATGAATCCTGATTGGTCGGGGAGTGCGATCATTGGCAGTATGGGCTGCACCCGGTTCGCGAGCAATTTAGCCAGGATCTTCACATCTACATTAATCAGAGATAGGGGCCGATAGGAGTCCAGCTCATCAGCCGGTTTATCCGGCTTCAGCAGCGTGATGATTAGTGCCTCACGCATGGTCGCAGGCAATACTCCCTTTTCTAAGGCTTCCTCATAGACTGCCAGTAACCGGGGCGACAGCTCATCCACGTATGCCTTATAGAATGCCGTGGTCAGACCATCAGGCCCCGGCGCCTTGTCAGGCGGTAGACTTTTAATGACCTGCGCCACATCTCCCGCGTCTATCGGAAGGTCCACATATTCTCTATGGTTATTATTAAACCACACCAATGCAATTGAATCCAGAAAGGATTCAAGCCCCTCCGAACACGTATCCTGGGTGTTGGTATATAATTTGGAGTAAAACTCAGAAAATGCCCCTACAATTTCCCCTCTGTCATGAATCAGCTCGCCAGTCCTCGTGCGCATTTCATGAATGTATGTCGCGGGACGCGGCGGTCTTATCATGCTGGCCAAGGCCTTCCCCGGTCTCCCACCCTCGCCATATTGCCTAGCCTCTGCATATTTCCCTAGAAATTTTACCTCCCGCATCGCCTCCTCTTCGTATGCCAATAACTTGGTTTTCATCATTGCCGCTTCCTCCGGCCCACCAGTATCAAAGAAGGTTTGTTCGAGCTTTTTTATATCGGTTTCCAGCGCCGCCAGGGTGCCTCGTATCGCCTTCAGCACCCCCGCCTGCCGGGCAATACACTGGCCCCTAATGACGACCTTAAAGCTTCCCACAGAGAGGCCTCAGTATCTACCGATCCCGCATTGAGCTCGAAATAGCCAGTGATATCCATCCTTATCTCCTCTTTAAAGGCATCATCAAGTAAGGCGTGAGGTGGGAGTCGCCACGAGAATGCCGGGAACGGACCACCAGTGATCAGCAATTTCAACATGCAAGGGGCGTGGTCTGACAGGGAACGGGGCATATGCCCTACCTGCACAGTCCACAGGGAGATGTCCCGCGACACCAGCCAGTAGTCCAGGCGGGACCAAGCGCTGCAGTGAGCCGATATACAGGTGCCCTCCCTCACAGCCTCATGTCTGCCACGCCACACATCAACAAGTGCGCCATCTGACATTATTTCCCTCAACGCGGAACTTGCCAGTGGGTTTAGTGTTCGGGCCGCCCCTTTTGTGTCTGCTTTGTCATCAAGTACCGCATTGAAATCACCCCCCCATAAAATTGTATTGCAGCCCGTAGCTTTCACCTGCCCCCAAAGCTTATGGAAAAATGTGGGGGAGTCAACGTTGGGACCATATACAGCCACAAAAACCACCGAGATGCCACACACCAGGCCCTGAACTAAAACATATCTGCCCTCCGGGTCACACTGAACAGAGCCCTCCCTCCAGTCCAGCCCGCGTCGGATCAGTACCGCAACCCCGCGGGCATAGTTGGAATAGATAGCCGAGTAAACGTGCCCCCATCTAGTGTGTCGCAGTCTCTGGGCCGGAGCGGTATTCAAGTGTGTTTCCTGCAATAGGCAGATATCCACACAATGACGCACCAGGTATGCATGCACCAACCTTGCCTTCCTATGATCATTCAGCCCCCGAACATTCCAGGTAAGACAGTTCAATGTTTTATCAACTCTGGGCATTTCCCACTATCATTTTTAAAGTACAGCAAAGCATTTTGACAATGACCATTTCGTAAGCAGCGGACACCATACATATAGCATACAATAAAAATCCTGGCATTGAACAAAAAGATAATCCCAACCATCCCACCCCCACCCACTCCAACCGCCCAACCGGGTCGTATATCCATCCCCCATACTAACCCCAAATAGACATTAAGTAAACAAGGGAACATTCCCGAGGGGGTGTAGCTATGCCGGCTTCTACCCTGTATGTAACAGGGTGGCCAGAAGATCTGCAGGGGATACGAGCCGCCCAAGCCCTAATGATTGGGAGCAACACATTATAATAGATAGCATTAATTGGAGCTCAGGGTCGCACATTTTCACATTCCACTAGAGCATATAAGGGCCCCCACTCAATCAGAATTTGTGTCCCTATAGATGCACCATACGAGACCCATGATTAATCATTGTCACTCAGCCTGCCTGCAACCGCCTCCGCCTCACCACAGAGCCGTTTTGTGGATTTACTTCCCACATGTTTGGCGAACTTCATTTCCGCCTTAGCATCCGTAAATATGTGGGCGGTCCCCTCAAATGACACCTTTAGTTTAGCAGGGTAGAGGAGCGAGTACGGAATCTGTGCCTGCAGGAGAACCCGCTTTGCTGGAAGAAATTCCCTGCGGGCAGCCTGGACAGCCGGGGTGAAGTCAGGGTAGAAGGAGATATTATTGCCTTTATGCGTGATGTTTCCTCTTTCCCTGGCCAGTTTCACGATTAGATCTCGATCCTGGTAGTTCAAGAGTCTCGCAATAATAGGCCGGGGTGGCGCCCCAACAGGGGGCCTCTGACCCAGTGACCTGTGCGCCCTCTCCACCACAAACACAGCGGATAGGCTAGGGTCAAACAGTTTGTGCAAGAGTTCAGTTATGTAAGTTTCCATTTTAGATATTGCAGTCGTCTCCGGAATGCCCGTGACACGTAGATTATTGCGCCGGGACCTCGCTTCTAAATCCTCGTTCTTAGCTCGGTTAATGCCTAACAATTTGTCCATATGCAGCAGCTGGTCTTTCGTTTCAACCTGGAATTCATGAAACTCCGATTGACGAGTTTCAAGTGTATCCAAACGCGTCTCATGTGTCGCGACCTGCGTTTTCACAGAGTCTAATTGACTGGTTAGATTGTCAAGTTTAGTGTCAATATTCCTTAGGCTAGAACGCATCTCGAGCATAAGTGTGCGCAAATCCTCACCATGGTCATCGGCTGCCTGGTCGCGCCTCTCCACCGTTTGAGACTCCGGCTCCGATTCCACCTGCCTCGTGGAGCGCTTATGGTCGAAGTTCAGCTTTGGCTGTTTAGAGTCCTGCTTGCCCATTGTCTATATAGCGCCTCAGTAGCCTGCTGTGAACCAACCGCAAGAGCCCCCAAACACCTCCCTGTCAGATGCGCCACGGCAGGTCACCTCCACACCACAGCTAGCGCGCACACTAACTGGGTCCAACTATGGAGTCGTGAGGCGTGGTCTGCGTCCACCCCGCAGCACTCACAGCAGCAGGTCGTCTTCGTTTGCCCCTACAGCCGGAACCCGTGCCCCCAGCAGGTGACCACAGAACATCCCCACACGCTGGAGTTAGGCTTTAGCTGAACAACCAACAGATTTTCGCCGAACCACATGTAATGCAGGGGGGGGGGGTGACACCCCAGCACCCTCTTGCAGTCGCCAAACAGCAGGCAGGGCCACGGCAGTTCTTATTTACGTGCTCGCCACCTCCAAAAATTCAGCCCACTCACCTCCACCGGCACAACGGTGTTGCCGCACAAGCCCCTAGCAGCTCCGTCAGCGTTTCCAGGTCCACAACAACCGCGGCTCCCAGCCGAAGTGAGTAGCGTCGCAGCTGCGACTAGACACAAGGACGCTCAGTAACGGCCACTGGCCGGCACGCACCTCCGCTATAAGGGTATTAGCCTCCTCGCGCACAGCGCTCCCTGCAGCCGTGAAGCGGTTTTTCGGTGTCCCGCCAGGTGTTCACGCCGCTCCCAGGTGCCCTCACCGCCACACATCGGCTGCACCAGTCATCCACAAAATGGCGGTCACGCACTTCGCAATTCGCCAGCCTATGACGCGCAGCGGGGTCTTCGCCAGCAGCTTTCGGGCACCCCAGCACCATATACCTCGATGTACGTGCACCACAGTTACTGGTTATCAGGGCCGCCAACCTTACTGTCGCCGCCAGTAATGGCGATCAACGCACAGGGATCCGATCCTCCGCCTACCCCCGCCTCCTCACACAGCCCGTCCGCCGCTAAGCGCAGTACTTGCCACCGCACTCCAACACACGCGGAGGGGGGGGGCATCCGCCACCGGGGGCAGTCCATGCAGGGGCCACCAGCAACGCTTCTCCTACCCGGCTCAGGCCTCGCCCTTCGAATCAGCCGCGGGCAAAAGTGTCAGCTTTCCTCGATCTCGCTCCAGCAGGCGCCGCCGCCAGCTCCGCGGGCCCCGACTCCGTTCAGGCCGAGAGAGGGCGGGAATAGTGTACCTCTGCCGATGCCCCACAGCCTCCTCCGCAATTTCTGCTGGTCTGGGCGGCTCAGGCTCACCCCGATGTGCAAGATAATGTCAGGATCGTTTTCCGGCCAGCGGAGCTCACTCAGAGAGCGGCCATCTCGCTGCTCAGCAGGCCACGCCCCCCCCGGCTTTTGGAAGCTTTCCCTAGATTTCATGTGATCTGTTATTCTATATTATCAGGAAAAACAATAGAGGTGGTCAGAAGGGGGTCTCCTGGCCTTTGTGTGCTTCTGATATTGCGGTGTCTGGGATTGGGCTTACTGATTCCTTCAGCGGGTGTGTGTGTGTAAGGCCTGGTGTATTTGGCTAATTTCTGGGCCTGATACAAGGGTGAGCACATTCTTGTGTTCTAATCTCACACGCAGCTGTGATGGACATATGGACTCCTTTTTCCTCAGCACCCCCACCCCCCCCTCCATCCTCCTTCGGACCATGACTTTTAACCGGCGACACGGTTTTGTCTTTATTCTGGAGGGGCATGACCCAGCAAACAGGCTTTCGACACATGGAAAACTTTTGAGGGAGAAGGGTCAGAGTCATTGCTGAAGAACTCGTCGAAGTTTGTCTAATGAAGGTTCTGGACTAGGACATTTGGTTATTCGGGCGTACCTTCCCTACCGACAGTCTTGTCGAATCTTGTGTGGTAGAGGCAATGGGGTCTGTGCTATCTGACTGACTGAAGGACTTCTAAAGCGCACTTTTGCTGAGGCGTCTTGCCGCTGGGTGAGTATGATGCAGACAACAACAGATCTTAAGACCTTGGAAAGAGCCAGGTCTTTATCATTTTCCTAAAAATGGCCTTATTGGATTCTAACCTGATTGTCTCAGGGAGGGAGTTCCATAAGATGGATGCTTGGTAAGAGAACTCCGTTCCTCCCCATCTAACTCTTTTTGTTCTGGGGACACAAACCAATCCTGTATTGGCAGATCTGAGAGAGCATTGGGGCTGGTATACAGAAAACAAGGTTTGGATATCCGCAGCCCCTCCTCCATATATAGCCTTGCGCAAAAAGCAGAGGGCTTTAAAGTTCACTCTCTGACGGACTGGGAGCCAATGTAGTTCCTTAATCACCGCTGACGTCTGGTGATATTTAGGTAAGCCAAGTAGAATCCGAGCCGCAGCGTTCTGAAGTGATTGAAGTTTTATGATCTGTCCCTTGCCAGCTCCCAGATAAAGGTCCTTACAATAATCGATTCTGGACAAAATCAGAGCTCCGACCACTGTTTTCTGAAGTGACAGAGGAATGAAGGGTGTAGGAGAGTAGGGTCTGCTTTCTATGTTCACCCCCACTTTTTGCTTTTGCTTTACTGGTTTTCGACTTAGATGTGGCTGTGGGCCTGCTAATCAGACCCACAGCCCTGCTTTTCTCTCTCTAAATTAACACTATGTACTTTAGGTGCATAACCCATTTGGATAGGATCACCTTATTGGCCCCTGTACAGTGTACCTTAGGTACCCAGGGCATAGGTGTACCCTAGGCCTACCAGGGGCTGCAGCATGTATTATGCCACCCCTGGCCTGGCCTTCCATTATGACACAACTGGCTGATCACTCAGCTGGGGCAAGGTCGTGTAATCACCCCTTGCTTAGGTGTAGTATTCCTATACCTATCTTATATATAGACACATGTGTACCTATCAGCCACTCCTATGGCAGGCCTTAACAATCCTGGAGGCAGAGTGCTTGGTAACATGTGAGATGGTGCTCTAGCATGCCTTGTAATCTTAAACGGTTATGGTAACTATGGTTTGGCTTTATCAAAACATGTCGTGTAAGGTGTCTAACACTTTGGAATAATACCCTCCTCCCATTTCTGGGGATGAGGATATTATCCCTCCCTTCTAGAGGGAGAAGACATGTTGAAACCTACTTACCCGGTTAAAGTTAACCAGAGCCCCAGCATCACAAAATGGATGCTGCTGCCACGACACAAGTCTGACCTCCTGCTGCTGGGAGTGATCCCGGCACGGGAGGCTTGGACAATAGGTTTCCTGCCTTGGGAGGTGCGAGCACCACCCCAGACAGGCCTTAGTGTATTGGGGCAGGGAGGGATGAAAGAAACGAGACACTGCCTGGGGCACACAAGGTGTCCCATGCATAGTCCAGTTCAAACCGGTGCTGGGGCACACCAGACCCAGTCCTGGCGCGAAACTGGACAAAGGGAAGGGGGTGTAACCACCCCCCTCCCAGGTCCCACGCATAAGGCGTGATCTAGCAGGCAACCCAGCCCCCCAGATTAGAATAAGAGTGGTAGCTGGGCCCCAGGAGATTAGATTATCCTGAACCTGCAACTTGAACAGAAACTCTGGACCTTCGACATTCGACGAAAGAAGAAGACTGAAGAATCTCCCTTGTGGCCAAGGAGTGGCTACCCTGTGCAAACAGGCACCATCAAGAGACTTTCCCTTTGCTTTGCTGAAGTTCTACAAGGGACCGACTGCAGAGCCCGACCAGAGCCTTGACTTCCAGACTTCTCCGACCCTGATCCACATCCACAGCTGAGCTGAGATCCGTGGAGGCGACGAGAGACGTGGGACCGGCTACCTGGGAAAAGTGGCGAGTATCTTCCAGCGCAGCTTCTGAGGTACCCTCGAAGTTGTGCACCGGGGATTGAGAAGCCCCAACCCCAAGCACCATCTGCACCGAAGATCAGCCCCCCACACTCCACGAGTCCTGCGTGGGGCCCTTCTGCATTTTCCTGCTTGCCGCGTCTGTCCGGTTGCTTGCCCGTTGGCTAGCGGCCTTTGCGACGACACACCTTTGAATCTTCACTGCTGGTTTGGCTCCTCCAGACTGGCTCCCACTTCTCTGCAAAAGAGAAGCACCCCAGACCTTCCTGGTCTGCACCAGAAGCAAGTCCTCCATTCTTCGTGGGTTCCGCTTGCCAAGGCTTGGTGAGTCCTAGTTCGACTTCGACGCCGCCGACAGCAAGAGCCTTCGTGGGACAGCTCGCCTCCTGGTCCTGGTTGTCCTCGACGTCTCCTGGTACCCGTGGTGCTGCGACAAGCTTCACCTCTTCACCTGCAATCTTCACGACATCGCCTGGTTCCTTCCTGGTTCCACGTGGTCACTGGCTAGTGACCCAGACTCTATCCCTTCTGCTTGCAGGTATCCTCTCTTCTTAATCCCAGCCTTGGGATCCACCGGACACTCTTCACTGACTGCCTGTCAGCAACTTTCCTTCAGGCATCCATAGAAGTCCACGATGAAACCCGACGCTAGTTCACACCTATGCACCCGCAGCCCGTGGGCTAGGTAACTTGGGTACTTCGGTGCTCACAAGGGTAGTGACTATCCTAAGGTCTAGTTTCCGAGTCTCGACTTTCTAGTTACTCCAGAAGTGTCCTAAAACTGCTTATTTCTAACTGCTAGTGATTCTATCGACTTTTACGCATTACGCGTGAGTGTTTCCACTCTGCACCTGAATCCCGTGGGCCTCCCACTTCCTAACTGTTGGTAGTGTAGTGTAGCCCCAGCGATTCCCTAGGCCTAGGCCTATTCTATTTCCGTGACAGTGGTCCTTATACCACTTCTTTAGTATATGGTTTGCGTGGCCCCTAGGGCGTAACTGTATTACTTACCTGTGTGACTTAATGTATGCTTGAATAAGACTGTGTTGTACTTACCTCGAATCTCATAAAGAGTGCTGAGGGTTTGACTAGAATAAATACACTTTATTTGATATATATATCTGTTGTGGTGTCCTTTCATTTAGGTATTCAAGGGATTATATATGGTATCACAGCTGGCTTCACATGCCATTCAGAGTTTAGCCTAAGACTGCTCTTGTCCATGCTACCACTAGGATAGCTGGTCTATAAGGTTGACTTTACAACCAATCACCATAAGGGTTGTTTGGACTGATATAAGGTGTACACTAGAACTAGTGACATCATACATCAGGCCAACTTCTCACAAAGGGCAGAATCTTCTGCAGGATTTTTAATGTGAAAAAACATGCAGAGGAAACTTGATTTATTTGTGAGGCAAATTTAAGGTCTTTATCATGCACAAATCACAGGTTCCTGGCCTTGGGCACCGGGACTGGACAAATGCCTGCCTCCGATGGCCACCAGGTTTGGCTCCATACAGGAGGTAGTTGCCCAAACTCTAGGACCTCAGTTCTTTCTGTATTTATCTTTAAAAAGTTCAAATTCATCCATGCCATTACATCTGTAAGGCAGTTACGGAACCTCTCAGCTGTTAACCCAACACTTTGGGTCACAGAAACCACTACTTGGGTGTCGTCAGCGTACGACACCAACATTATACCATGATCTTTGATTACCCGAGCCAGGGGACTGACATATAGATTAAATAATGTTGGAGACAAGGCCGAACCCTGTGGGTCTCGACATGGGAGATGGAAAATTCCCGATTGCAGGCCATTCCAGTGGATCAGTTGTTTTTGTGATGTGAAAAATGATGTGAGTAGAGTCAGAGCCACATCTTCAATACCCACATCCTTCAATCGTCACAGCAATACTGCATGATTTACGGTATCAAAGGCTGCAGTCAGATCTAACAGGATGAGTGTAGCTCTGCCTCCCCCGTCCATCACTTTACAGATCTCTTCTGTCGCCATGATAAGGGCTGACTCGGTGGAATGCCGATAGCGAAAACCATGTTGTGTAGAGTCCAGAATGTTACTGCTGTCCAAATATTCTGTCACTTCTAGATTCATGGCTTTCTCTAAGATTTTTGATGGTAGTGGGAGACAGGAGATTGGGCGATAGTGTTTTGATTCTGAGGGGTCTAAGGAGGCCTTTTTTATAATGGGCCTAATGCATGCCTTTTTCCACGAGGAGGGAAATTCCCCGGAGATAATAATCGCATTTAGTAGAGGGGTCAAGGAAGAACTTACTTCTTGCGATACCAGGTGTAATATATGAGGAGGACAAGGGTCCAGAGGTGAACCCGATTTAGTATGTAACAACAAATTGGCAACTTTATCCTCCTCCAGAGTGGAAAAACGAGACAACCTTTGCAGAGATGCCCGATGATCCAAAGAGTCAGCACTGTTCGTTTTTTGAACACATGCAGTGGTGGGTAGCCCATGGTATACCATTTGAACTTTATTCTGAAAGAACGCGGCCATTTGTTCCACAAAATTTTGGTCCTGCAGAAATCCTCTGTCACCCGGGCATTTTGATAGCGCTGTTACTATTTTAAACAACTCCTTGGAGGAATTTCTTGCCTCCAAAATTCTTGCAATAAAGTAGACAGATTTAGCAAGTTTTATAGCTGACTTAAAGTCTTCTAATGCACAGTTATAATCTTTTTTATGATCGGCACTGTAATCTGATCTCCAGATACGCTCACTGCGTCTACATATTACTATCCAGAGCGTACAGGGAAACTAGTTCCCGATACTGGTGGACACTTCATTTTCAAACTAAAAAGGGGGTCTCCATGGGCTGGAGGCCGCTAGTTTTTTGGGGGCGCAGTTGGAACCTCACGCCATGAAGGAATTTTGGTCCCGGGCTGGGGGCCCGTGAATGGTATCCTCTCGATTTGGTCATTGGAACCCGTTTCAATTGACTTGTGGGTGCGAGGACCTGGGTGCCTGCTTTTAAGGACTGGGTGGAGAGCCCAATACTACAGTAATAGAATGAAAATTGAAAGAGAAAAAATTATGACTTTGTCAAAAATACCTTACCCCGCTCCTAGCGCATGCTATCCTGTGACCAAGTGAAGCCCAAGAGTCTGTCAATATCAGCTCCGAACAAAGAAAAGGATGATTTGTCCCGGAGAAAAGCAAAACTCGACAAAACCATATGTCCCTCTTGGCCAAACACAAGCTACACCTGAATTCCCAGATGCAAATCTTTTCTTAACGTCCAAATTGCACCCTGTTTCACCCACAGGGGATTCGCGTACCATCTGTGTCATGACCAGCGGTCCAAGCGAACAAAACATCTCACTTCTTTCAGATACCAACAGTGTTTAAGAAACCAGTAGTACTAAGAAAACCCTTTTAGACTACAAAATAAGATTAAGGTGTCACTGGACAAGTGTACCATCTGTGTCACGCCCAGCGGTCCACGCAACAACCAGTTTCACTCTTCTTAGCGTGCTGACTAGTGAAAAAAAAGTGACCGCTGCAGGAACGCCTCCAAGGCACCTGTACGACTACTCAGTTCAGACACATAAAAGAGGTAACATTCCAGATTACTGTCAGTGGCAGGGTCCACAAGGGAAATGTTTGAGCTTCTACCTAGGTTGCCATTGTTAGACCTGCCAGCCCTTTGGCTGTCCCCTCCTCATTTTTTCTTCCTTTACCCTCTAATTTTTCTGTCCACTAGTTTTTTTTGGTGTTGACTTAGAGGCTCTGGGTGCCCCATCATCACTAATTGATGGTGTGGCTTAAGGCGCTTCCCTAAAATGGAGGGAGGGAGAGAGCTCCTCCACAAAATGGTGGCCTAAACTGTCACCTTAGAACCTGGGCCATAGGCTGGCATGAGGAGTTCCAGAACCTTCTGGGCCACTCTAGCCAGTCAGGGCCCAGGCTATATATAGAGGTGAGGTGCGACGGCCATTTTGGGGGAGTGAACTGAGGTAGTCAGGAGTAAGTGGGTTATGTATCAATGGGGTAACCCGGTAGACCACTGGACTCGGGTATAGATAGGTACACAAAAATATAGTCACAGTGGAGACATATTTAAAGGAGTAAAAAAGCATACATTTGTTAGTGATTCGAACAAATTTAACGACAACACCTATTTTCTGCATGTATGACCATAATTTAATCGATTATCCAGAATTTCAGTCAAAAGGAAGATCAGCAATTTAAATCAAGGCCAAATGCATCACAATGTCAACATATTCAAATACATATAGGTGTAAGGTACGTGATAAGTGCAAGATTTGGGGATGAGTGCAGGACGTTGTGAGGGAGGAAGGTTGCGTAAATATAGGAACATCCACAGTTTGTTGCAGAGCCTAACCTGCCAATTGAATGGCCACAAAACTTAAATCAGACAACACAAAATTAGAAAGCAGTTGTGCATTCACTGACAATCTCCTGTGTTGATTGTAGACAGAAGTAAGTCGACGTTTCGACCCCTGTTAGAACCAGCAAATTGGTTTGCTTGGAGTCGGGGTCTTCATCAGGACCAAGGGAATGGGCTTACACCAGCATCAGCAGCATGAATCAAGCTGGAAAATTGGGAAGGGGCCAATCAGTGCTCCCAAGGTGTAGTATTCACCACTCGGTAAGTGAGTCCGGGAAAGGCTGAATTAATCAGCATAAGCAAGGATCCGTTAATGTCCCAAGCTTTGGGGCCGCGTCGGAGTCTGTCCGACGCGGCCCCAGAGCTTGGGACATTAACGGATCCTTGCTTATGCTGATTAATTCAGCCTTTCCCGGACTCACTTACCGAGTGGTGAATACTACACCTTGGGAGCACTGATTGGCCCCTTCCCAATTTTCCAGCTTGATTCATGCTGCTGATGCTGGTGTAAGCCCATTCCCTTGGTCCTGATGAAGACCCCGACTCCAAGCAAACCAATTTGCTGGTTCTAACAGGGGTCGAAACGTCGACTTACTTCTGTCTACAATCAACACAGGAGATTGTCAGTGAATGCACAACTGCTTTCTAATTTTGTGTTGTCTGATTTAAGTTTTGTGGCCATTCAATTGGCAGGTTAGGCTCTGCAACAAACTGTGGATGTTCCTATATTTACGCAACCTTCCTCCCTCACAACGTCCTGCACTCATCCCCAAATCTTGCACTTATCACGTACCTTACACCTATATGTATTTGAATATGTTGACATTGTGATGCATTTGGCCTTGATTTAAATTGCTGATCTTCCTTTTGACTGAAATTCTGGATAATCGACTAAATTATGGTCATACATGCAGAAAATAGGTGTTGTCGTTAAATTTGTTCGAATCACTAACAAATGTATGCTCTTTTACTCCTTTAAATATGTCTCCACTGTGACTATATTTTTGTGTACGTAGTCAGGAGTAAGGCACATGAGTGGGGAGGTAGGAGCGCCAGAGGGGGGGAACTGACTGTTCTTAGGGCCTGCTTTTTCTGCCCCCTCGGTTGACACCATCCCCTACCTCGTGACCTAGCCCTGCCTTCAGCCTCTGACCCTGGGATCACGTCAACTTTTTGTGCTCCCCGCCTAGTCAGGACCCCTGAAGAGAACTGGGGAAGAGAGTGACCATTTCTGACCTTATCCACCATTTTCCTGACTGTGCCTGGGTCCCCCCTATCTTGTTCTGCCACTGGCGTGTGGCCTGCCGCATTCCAACCAACCTGTCCTGAGCCTGGGCGTCGCTGTGAGGAGACAGGGGGCGCTAGGCGCCGAACACTTTGCCACCCCCGAACTGCCGGCCACCCCTTAATTTGTGCCACCCCCGTCGGGGCTGTCCCAGAGAATAGCTCACCGCTGCGGCCCAGGGCCGGAAAGATCGCCCCATAGTCATCGGGGCCCGTGGAGAAGTCCAGGGCCCCATCGCTGCAGTCGGAAGGCAGGAAAGCCCACTGGAACCCTGCGAAGGCCTCACCAGGCCTGGAGCCATCCTGTGAGGGCCGCGCAAGGCCGTGAAACGGATACCCCCCATCACGTGACGGGGGCGGACTGCGAGACGCCGCCCCCGGGTGATTTGCCGATTGGGCCACGCCCCGCAGGTCGCGCTGCATCGGCGGCTGCGGGCGCGCACGCGGGCCCTGGAAGTCTGAGGGAAACTCCGGAGCCGTCTGGAGTCCTGCGGAGCCCCCACCACCTCGCCGGACCGCGCCGAGTGGAGCGCTGACTGAGAGGAAGTCCGTGAGGGGCGAAAACCAGCGCAGGGGCCGAGAGAAGGCTGAGGAGAAAGGTAACCCCTGGGGGAGGCGGGCGGAAGGCCGTAGAGAGGCCCAGAGTTCACCCTCCCCTGGGGAGGCCCAGTGAGCCACAACATTTCCCCCTGACCTGGGACCCACCTTACCAGCATCTCCTGCCTCTGTAGGGCTCCAGGACAAGGAAGTTGGGGCCCGGGGACCTCGCCTCAGAGAGTCCCGTTGAGGCCTTAGGTACTTGCCGGAGATAGCACTAATGAGGTACTGAGTACACCGCTAAGCGGAAGGGCCACTTTTAAGGCGCTATGAAATTACCAAGTGCAGTGCTATGTTAATGACTCTATTTAAGGCGCTATGAAATTACCAAGTGAAGTGCTATGTTAATGACTTTATTTAAGGCACTATGAAATTACTATGTGTAGCACTACGTAAATGACTCTATTTAAGGCGCTATGAAATTGCTATGTGCAGCGCTATGTTTAATGACTCTATTTAAAGCGTTATTGAATTTGCTGTGCAGTGTTTGACCACCAGCTGGCGCGCATGATTTCACATCAGGGCTAGGGTACTTAAGTACTGCCAATTTAACCACAACAAAATGTTTTGACCCTAATGTGGTGTAGATAAAAACTGATTGGTTTCATTTGAAAGAAAAGAGAAGCCTGATAAAAGGAAAGAAAGCTTTTCTAACTTTTATAATACCTTGGTGTAGTGTTGTTTTTAGTGGTGATACGCTGGAGTGCTGAGGTGAGTGTGATGCAAGCACGACATGTTACTCCGGAACGAGGCTTTCCACCTGAGCCAAGCTAGACTTGGACTTTAGGTCCAACAAGTTGGTGTTCAGCGGTGGGATTCTGAGCTTGTGCTTGCGTCCATTCATCAGCAATTCAGTGTGTGCCATGCACCCTACACCTGATTTTTGTTTTTATTGGAGTTTTCTCCAGGTTGTCTCCCTGATTGGATTATTTTTGGATTTTCCAAAATTATCCCTGTCCTGTGGTGTGGCTTTCTTTTGAAAGAAGGTTCTTCTTACCTTGAGAGTTCTTTTCCGCATTGTTTAGGGCCCCACCTGGCAGGATAAAGTTTGAGCTGGATAGTCTAGAAGAGTACACTGTAACCCAGCTAAAGGAATTCTGCCAGGAGAGGGGGGTATTTTTCAAGCGGGGGCAAAGAGAGTGGAGCTCCAGACTAGCTTGAGAGCCTGGGTAATGGCCCACCCTAGCGGGGGACGGGAGGAGGAGGAGGGACCGGAGGGACCGGGACCGGACACCACGGAAGGGGCAGAGTCACTTGAGAGCAGCAATATGGTTGCAGGACCCAGGGCGCCTTCAAGCGCCGGTAGTAGCGCTTCAGGGGGAAGCCTGTCTTCGGCTGATTTAGCCGACAGTAGGGAGGAGAGGCAATTCAGGATGGAATTAGCCCGCTTGGAGAAGGAGAGGGAAGAGCGGAGGTTCCTTCATGAGCTCCATTTGAAAGAATTGGATCTCAAGGCCCTTCAGTTTGGGGCCCCCAGTAGTCCTGTTGGTGTCAGCGTACAGAAAGAAGTCACCAGGGAGCCCAGACCCCACTTACCAAAGGACGTAGTTGCCAGCTACGGTGTTGGGGACGACATCGCCAAGTGGTTGGCTGCCTATGGGGTCTCCTTACGAGCCCATGGGATCCCGGAAGTTCAGTGGGGGGGTGGTCTGTATAGGTACATGCCTCCGGTGGGGAGGGATGCCCTTTTAGCCCTAGAACAACGGGAGCAGACCAATTACCCCACCATGAGGGTCGCCTTGATTAGGAAGTTTGGGCTGACCCCTGAGAAGTACAGGCAGAGATTCCGGGGTAGCCAAAAGCTGGAAGTCCACCCAGAATTGGGTGGACTTCCTGGACTACGCCAAAAAGGCTTTGGAGGGCTGGGTGCAGGGCAGTGAGGTAAAAGACTACGAGGGGTTGTATAACCTGTTTTTGAGGGAGCACCTCCTCGAGAAAAGTTTTCCGGAGTTGTGTCAACACCTCGTGGACAGCAAGCGGACTAATCCTAGGAAGCTTGCAGAGGAGGCGGACATCTGGGCTAGTACCCGGGTGTCTTCTAAAGGAACTGGGGGGGATTCCCAAAGGACGGGACAGGGCGCTTCCCAGAAGAAAGAGGGGGGAGACAAAAAAGAAGGAGTTCCCTAAAGGCCCCCAAAAGAGTTCGCAGGGAAAGGGATCAGGATTCCCTCCTAATGTTGGCCCCCACAAACCCCTTTATCCTGACCGTGGTCAGCAGCCTAGGGTTGTCCGTTACTATGAGTGTGGCGAGATTGGGCACTACAAGGGGGATACCAAGTGTCCCAAGAGATCACACCCTCCCACAGGAGGAAAGACCCCCGGGGTGGCGAGTGTAGTGCTCGGGGAGGAACTGCCCTAGATAAGGGAGGTGAGAGGGCAGGGCTAACATTAGTGTCCCTGGGAGACTGCGAGATGGTTCCTAAGACCCATGTGCCCTCGAATACTACCAAGTACAGGCAATGGGTCACCATCAATGGCCAGAGGGTGGAGGCTCTGAGGGACACAGTAGCCAGCATGACTATGGTAAGGAGACAGCTGGTGTCCCCAGAGCAGGTGGTTCCCAACGTAGTCCACCCGGTTGTGATGGCTGACAACCGAGAGGGTCACTATCCGGTGGCTCAGATTCCCTTTGAGTGGGGAGGGGTTGCCGGTCCTCTTCGAGTTGCGGTAAGCCCTGCCATGCCGGTCGACTGTCTGTTGGGAAATGACCTTGAACATAAGGCCTGGAAGGAGGTCGAGTTCAAGGCTCATGTGGAGATGTTGGGGTCGCCTGAGTGGACTTGTGCCAACATGCGGTCCGTGACTGCCCGGAGGGGGAGTTCACAGAGGTTGGAGCCTGGGACAAAGGCCCAACCAGCTGCCAAAAAGGGTAAACGGGGAAGGGAGGCCTGCCCCGGCATCTGCACCTCGTAAGGTGGATGGGGCAACTGAGTGTCATGCCCCTGAGACGCGGATAGTATTTAAAGTGTGAAGGGCGTGCTAACGCTGCTTAGCGTTCTTGCAGTTAGCCCATTTCCGTCCCCTCGAAGATTTGCCTGACTTCCGGTTTGATTGTGTTTCCTGTTTCCGGTTACTGACGAGTCAAAGTAACCGAGTACTGGTGTACGATTTGTTCCTGGTTTGGAGTGGCGTTTTTCGTGCTTACAGAAGCGGCAACAATAGCCGCTCGATTCCTTCTGGTTGGTGTAGCTTTCCCGGCTGAATTCTCCGTTACCAAGTAAGGTCTCGGAGTCCGTGCCTTTTCTTCTGTTGTTTTCCGTGGGTCCTGTGGGTCCTGTTCCACATGTTGTTCTGTTGTGCAGACTCCTTGGGCTAAAACTTATATTGGTGTTCTGTTGTACTTAAGAGTGGAGCCTGAAGTTAAGGCGCCTCTCGGTCTTTGTTTGGCCGGAGTGATATCTGTTCCTGGTGGCATTTATTCTTTCATATTACTGACCCTTGAATATATCGACCTTCCCTTAAATAAGAAAGGCATTTCCCACACTTGATCATGCATTACGTTCCCTTATACGTATTGTAGGTGGTGTTATCTAGCGTGGACCATAGAGCACTGTGTTAGGTTGCAGCATTATTATACAGACAACACGGTAATCATTATTCGCAACTCTGGAGATAAGGTGGGGGACAATTGTCATTTATGAATGCCTGACCTATGATTATCCGTCCCTTTTAGCCCTAATGTAACCCAATCACCTTCCGTGTAAGAGAAGAAGAAGAAGTTATTTAGTCTCCCTCCCAGTTCGCTTGGAGAGTAAGGGGTGAGCTATAGTATCTTCACATATTACACTCATTCTCAAAGGGACTGTTGGATCGTTTCACTTATGTCTTATCATGGGATTTTCCTGTAGAGTAAAGTACAGATATTCATGCTGAGAGTTCCAAGAGTAAGGAAAGATAATCGTGGTAGGTTTACCTAATTTCGAGGGTTCACATGTTTGAGGTCATTGGAAATTGATGCACAGTAATAAAGACTTTGTTTTACAGCCGGAAGTTCCTGCCTTTAACCCTGCCGTGGTCCACCCACAAGACCTGCCTATCTCCCCACCTACCCTTGTTTTGTTTCCCTGTTTTCCCCTAGCGTGTCCTCCGTACTCTAGTGTCTGATAGAGTCGGAGGGACGCAGGGGACGACTGAGGACTTCTCTCCAGGATTCCTGACGCTCCTGTGGAACATACTCAGCGATCCTTACACTGAGGTGGTCCCGGAGTCCACAGAGGGGGATGTGACTTCCCTGGAGGGTTTACCTACCCCTGCAAAATGGCAGGTGGAGGGAGGACCTACCAGGGAGCAGTTTTGTCGGACCCAGAAGGAGTGCCCCACCCTTGAGGGCTTACGGCGGCAGTCCGAAGTCCAGGCAGCGGGTAACGATTTGGGGAACTTCCACATATATCGGGAAGATGGTCTCCTCTATAGCGAACCCAAGACTCCGGTGCATGGATCATCTCGGGCCTTGGTGGTTCCCCAGCGTTAACGAGCCTTCCTTTTGGAATTGGCTCACGAGATACCTTTGGCAGGACACTTGGGACAGGACAAGACCTTTGCTCGGCTTGTCCCTCACTTCTACTGGCCTCAGATGAGGATTACGTCCGACACTTTTTGTAGGACATGTGTCACCTACCAAGCTAGTGGGAAAACAGGGGTGAAGCTGAAGGCTCCCCTGGAACCACTGCCTGTCGTTGGCATCCCCTTTGAGAGGGTGGGAATCAACATTGTTGGGCAATTGGATCCACCAACGTCTGCCGGTCACAGGTTTATCCTGGTTCTGGTGGATCATACCACCCGGTACCCAGAGGCCATTCCTCTGAGGACCATAACCGCACCTGCGGTGGCACGGGCCCTGATGGGAATTTTCACCCGGATGGGGTTCCCCAAGGAAGTTGTGTCTAACAGAGGTGCCAACTTCATGTCGGCATACATGCGGGCTATGTGGAAGGAGTGTGGAGTCACCTCCCGGTTCTCCACCCCTTATCACCCTCAGACCAATGGTCTGGTGGAGAGGTTTAATAAAACCTTAAAGGGCATGATCAGGAGTCTGCCCGAGAGCCTGCGGAGGAAATGGGACGTCCTCCTGCCTTGTTTGCTGTTCTCCTACAGGGTGGTACTGCAGAAGGGAGTGGGCTTCAGCCCCTTCGAGCTGTTGTACTGGCACCCTGTACGAGGACCCCTCAGCCTGGTGAAGGATGGATGGGAAAAGACTCCCAGAAAACTTCCCCCGGATGTGGTGAGCTATATGCTGGTCTTTCGTAGCCAAATGGCTAGATTGTGGAAGCAAGCTTCCGAAAACCTAGAAGCCAGCCAGACGATCATGAAGGAGTGGTATGACCTAAATGCTCACCCGGTGGAGCTGGCGCCTGACCAGAAGGTGTGGGTCATGGAGCCTGTAGAGCTTAGCGCCCTCCAGGATCGCTGGTCAGGCCCCTTTGAGGTGATTGAGAAGAGGGGCAAGGTCACCTATGTGGTGGATCTTAAGACCCCCAGGCAGCCCCATCGGGTGCTCCATGTCATCGCCTCAAGCCCCACCAAGAGAGATCAGAGGTCACTTTGATGATGGTGACTGATGGGTCAGAGGAAGAGGAAAGTGAACCTCTCCCTGATCTTTTCGCGTCCCAAGAGAAGGATGGGTCGGTGGAGGGAGTGATCCTCTCACCATCTCTAACTCCCGAACAGCGGAAGGACTGCCGCCAGGTTCTCGAGCAGTACGCTTCACTGTTCTCACTTATCCCGGGAAGGACTCATCTGTGTACCCATGATGTGGACACAGGGGATAGCCCACCTGTGAAGTCCAAGTCCTACCGCTTGTCGGATAAGGTGAAGGCTAGCATCCATGGTGAAGTCACCAATCTGCTGGAGCTGGGAGTGATTGAACCTTCAAGCAGTCCCTGGTCCAGTCCGGTGGTACTGGTACCTAAAGCTGCCCCGCCGGGCACTACCCCAGAACTCAGGTTCTGTGTGGATTACAGGGGACTGAACTCTGTGACGAAGACCGATGCTCATCCTATCCCGAGGGCGGATGAGCTCATTGACCGGCTGGGAGCTGCCCAATATCTGAGTACCTTTGACCTTACATCCGGATACTGGCAGATCTCCCTGACAGATGGAGCAAAGGAAAGGTCAGCCTTCTCCACCCCTGAGGGTCACTACCAGTTCTGCGTGATGCCCTTTGGGCTCAAGAACGCCCCTGCCACTTTTCAGCGGCTGGTGAACCAGGTCCTCTCCGGGATGGAGGCTTTCTCGGCTGCTTACCTGGATGACATCGCCGTCTTCAGCAGCAGCTGGGAGGACCATTTGTGTCACCTTCAGGCTGTCCTTCAGGCCCTGCAGCAGGCGGGTCTGACGATTAAGGCTAGCAAATGCCAGATTGGGCAGGGGTCGGTAGTGTACCTCGGTCACTTGGTGGGTCGGGGCAAGGTGCAACCCCTCCAGGCTAATATCGAAACCATCATGGCCTGGGAACCCCCCAAGACTCAGACAGAGGTCCGAGCCTTTCTGGGCCTCACCGGTTACTACCGACGCTTCGTCAAGGGGTATGGAACTATCGTGGCTCCCTTGACTGAGCTTACATCCAAGAAGCACCCTCGACGGGTAATCTGGACCGAGGTGTGTCAACGAGCCTTTGACACCTTGAAACAAGCAATGTGTGCGGCGCCTGTCCTCAGGGCCCCTGACTTCTCCAAAGAGTTCATCGTCCAAACGGATGCGTCGGAGCATGGCATCGGGGCAGTGCTGTCGCAGCTCAATGAAGAGAGTCTGGACCAACCGGTGGTTTTCCTATCCAGAAGACTACTCCCCCGGGAACAGAGGTGGAGTGCGATCGAGAGGGAGGCTTTTGCGGTGGTGTGGGCTCTTTAGAAGTTGCGGCCATACCTGTTTGGCTCGCACTTCCTGGTTCAGACCGACCACCGGCCCCTCAGGTGGCTGATGCAAATGAGGGGCGAGAATCCTAAGTTGTTGAGGTGGTCCATCTCCCTACAGGGAATGGACTTTAGGGTGGAACATCGCCCAGGAGTGGACCATCCCAATGCTGACGGTCTCTCCAGGTATTTCCGCCTTAGTGAAGAGAACTCCCAAGGGATTGGGTAGCTCTCCCCACTTTCAGCTGGGGGGACGCGTGTTAGACCTGCCAGCCCTTTGGCTGTCCCCTCCTCATTTTTTCTTCCTTTACCCTCTCATTTTTCTGTCCACTAGTTTTTTTTGGTGTTGACTTAGAGGCTCTGGGTGCCCCATCATCACTAATTGATGGTGTGGCGCAAGGCGCTTCCCTAAAATGGAGGGAGGGAGAGAGCTCCTCCACAAAATGGTGGCCTAAACTGTCACCTTAGAACCTGGGCCATAGGCTGGCATGAGGAGTTCCAGAACCTTCTGGGCCACTCTAGCCAGTCAGGGCCCAGGCTATATATAGAGGTGAGGTGTGACGGCCATTTTGGGGGAGTGAACTGAGGTAGTCAGGAGTAAGGCACCTGAGGTAGGAGCGCCAGAGGGGGGGAACTGACTGTTCTTAGGGCCTGCTTTTTCTCCCCCCTCAGTTGACACCACCCCCTACCTCGTGACCTAGCCCTGCCTTCAGCCTCTGACCCTGGGATCACGTCAACTTTTTATGCTCCCCGCCTAGTCAGGACCCCTGAAGAGAACTGGGGAAGAGAGTGACCATTTCTGACCTTATCCACCATTTTCCTGACTGTGCCTGGGTCCCCCCTATCTTGTTCCGCCAGTGGCGTTTGGCCTGCCGCATTCCAACCAACCTGTCCTGAGCCTGGGCGTCGCTGTGAGGAGACAGCGGGCGCTAGGCGCCGAACACTTCACCACCCCCGAACTGCCGGTCACGCCTTAATTTGTGCCACCCCCGTCGGGGCTGTCCCAGAGAATACGGAAGGCAGGAAAGCCCACTGGAACCCTGCGAAGGCCTCACCAGGCCTGGAGCCATCCTGTGAGGGCCGCGCAAGGCCGTGAAACGGATTCCCCCCATCACGTGACGGGGCGGACTGCGAGACGCCGCCCCCGCCACCGGTGATTTGCCGACTGGGCCACGCCCGCAGGTCGCGCTGCATCGGCGGCTGCGGGCACGGGCCCTGGAAGTCTGAGGGAAACTCCGGAGCCGTCTGGAGTCCTGCGGAGCCCCCACCACCTCGCCGGACTGCGCCGAGTGGAGCGCTGACTGAGAGGAGGTCCGCGAGGGGCGAAAACCAGCGCTGGGGCCGAGAGAAGGCTGAGGAGAAAGGTAACCCCTGGGGGAGGCGGGCGTAAGGCCGTAGAGAGGCCCAGAGTTCACCCTCCCCTGGGGAGGCCCAGTGAGCCACAACATTTCCCCCTGACCTGGGACCCACCTCACCAGCATCTCCTGCCTCTGTAGGGCTCCAGGACAAGGAAGTTGGAGCCAGAGGACCTCGCCTCAGATGGAGAGTCCCGTTGAGGCCTTAGGTACTTGCCGGAGATAGCACTAATGAGGTACTGAGTACACCGCTAAGCGGAAGGGCCACTTTTAAGGCGCTATGAAATTACCAAGGGCAGTGCTATGTTAATGACTCTATTAAGGCGCTATGAAATTACCAAGTGCAGTGCTATGTTAATGACACTATTTAAGGCGCTATGAAATTACCAAGTGCAGTGCTATGTTAATGACACTATTTAAGGCGCTATGAAATTACCAAGTGCAGTGCTATGTTAATGACTCTATTTAAGGCACTATGAAATTACTATGTGTAGTGCTACGTAAATGACTATTTAAGGCGCTATGAAATTGCTATGTGCAGCGCTATGTTTAATGACTCTATTTAAAGCGTTATTGAATTTGCTGTGCTGTGTTTGACCACCAGGTGGAGCGCTTGATTTTACATCAGGGCGAGGGTACTGAAGTACTGCCAATTTAACCACAACGAAATGTTTTGACCCTAATGCGGTGTAGATAAAAACTGATTGGTTTCATTTGAAGGAAAAGAGAAACCTGATAAAAGGAAAAAAAGCTTTTCTAACTTTTATAATACCTTGGTGTAGTGTTGTCTTTAGTGGTGATACGCTGGAGTGCTGAGGTGAGTGTGATGCAAGCACGACATGTTACTCCGGAACGAAGCCTTTCCACCTGAGCCTAGCTACCCTAGGACTTTAGGCAGTGCCTAATTTGTAAAATATGAAGTGCATGTGCTCAAATTACTTTTAGGAGGCCACACCCACTTCCCTAGGCTCCGCCCACTTCCACCAGTGGCTCCACCCACTTACTCTAGTTGCGCCAACCACCTCCTCAACTGACACTGCTGACTACTTGGGAGGTAATTTTCTTCTCTGGATTATGGCCTGGGAGGCCCAGGCTACTCACTTCACCTTTACTCACCATCTCCTCTTCACCCTTTTTGTTTTGCAGATTATTATAATGGTTTACATGAGCACCAGTTACGTTACACTAGGACACATTTAATTGCTTGATAGTCATGGGCGGATGATGTGATTTGACCAGAATCACAGGATGTTGAGCCGACCCAGAGACTTGAAGCTGGACCTGGTTCCCACATTCCAAAGTGGGCAGATGTGACCATTATGCCACATCCTCTTCCCCTGACATGAAATCAGCAATGCTCCTTTCTGTCCCCCGTGGTACAAAAGGAGGTGGTGATGGACAGAGCATCAGATCCAATCAAACACTCACACCCAGTCAACAGATCTGGGTTTGATCCATCACCGTTCTTTAGCCCACTCTGCCACCCCAGTTCAGAAAACTGTCCCCCAGCTCTACCACAGTGTACATTACAATGCATTCTAAGTTTTGGTTTCACTCTCTTCCCAGCTTCTGACTGGACGTCCCAGAGCCCTTCTCAGGTGCACTCATCTCTCTTCATCATATATGAAGCGACTCAAATCCCCGGGCAGGACTATTCTGCAATTACCACACTGGACAGTGTTGCTAGGCCATAGCAACGGCACACACCCTAAACAACAAATACCATACAATGTATCAGAACTGCACAACAAAAACAGAAGCGGATGAAAAATGCCTCTCTGCCACTATTAGACATAGACGGGACACTGGTCCTTTCTAGTGTCCAGTTAATTAGAGATGCACTTGTGCAAATACCATGTCAAAAACAAAATGTTCCTTACCGCTTGACAGGTTTCATTTTGTAATTTTGTGTGGGTTTCCTATCATAACATTAATTGCTGTTTTTGAGTGCAAATTTTAGGGCAGTCACGCATTGCAATCCTAAGGCCAATCGATGCAAAAGCGCACAGCCAACTTTTTAGGGTCATTAAATATATTTTTGCTGCATGAGCTTCTTCAGATGTTAAGCTTTTAAACATTTCTGCTGACATGATTAACCTCCAGAAAGATTCTGTACCGCCTGACCTTGTCTGAAAAGTTGAAGTGGTTTCTCAAGGCAGACTCTTAAATTTAGATGGCACATGTAATATTTTAAGAATACCTGTTTTAAAGTCAGCTAGCAGTGTCAAAGGGCGGCAGTGGAGCAAAGGGCGGCAGTGGAGCAAAGGGCTCAGTTACCTCTTCAGGTCTAATATTTAAACTGTGTTAAACAATTGAGTAAATAAAACATATACACAAGCAGCCTTGTAGGGTGGTGAGGACGCAGAGAAGAAAATTCAACTAGGAAGCCAGACATGCTCTGCAATAAGTATCGCCCAGGAGTTATCAGCCCATTCCAACACCACACAGATCTTGCATACATTCTGACATTTTTCTAAGCTACCCAAGATGTTCTGTTTTTGTCTCATACCAAGCCGATCTGTTGTTTTTAATCCCCACTACTCCCTGGCCATCTACTCTATGAACTTGTTCAGCATCTGTGCAGCATGTCTGGCTGGCACCATAGTTTAAACAACTAAAGATGAAAAACGCGGTGCTATTGTCCAGTGCCCACAATAATTACAAAATATCACCTCAAACAAGAGACGTGGAGCGGGAAAGTATCAAGCACACTGCCATGGTAAGGGATAAACCCTCATGGGTCAGCTGAGTCAAGGGGTGTAACGTCGCCTTCTTTAGGAGAAGTGTTTTAAAAGAAGGATGCCCTCTATTCTCCCAGGCCTATGTACAGTGCCTTTTACAGCATACATAGTGTGAGCAGCTATTGTCACATTCCGGCATTGCCTTTCTTACTCATCTGTGTTCCATCCTTTAAGAGTTCAGACGCAGACCATTGGTAACATGCTGACGCTGACTAGGTGTAAATCACCTACAAAATCATCCTTAAATCATACCATTTATAGGAGACTTCACCATTTTGGTATTGTACAGTCTGCTTAAAAATTGGTTAAACATATTGGTCTTACGGATAATTTGCTGGGCATATAAAAGCAAAATATTGGTTGCATATTGTTTCAAACTAGAATTGACAGTTGTAGCACTGCGGGTTGTGTTGGCACCAGGAGTCGAAGTGTTTAGCCAAGGAACTAAAGTCAATAAGATATATGATTTCTCGTCCCACTTCACTTTAAACATTGTTTACTCAGCCGTTTGATGTTACTAAATGTCTCTGTTTGCTTTATATTTCTGGATAGCTAATGTGCCGCGCTGTGCAGCACCAGTGCCATGCTGGCTCTTAGAAAAACTGAAAAAAATATGTAAAACTTTATACTGACTTTCAGCAGCAACTTGTACATATGTATATGCCACGCAGACCCTCGAATCTTAAGCCATTAAGCACATCGCCATGGACGGTGATTGCTTTGCAGTTTTGAGAATCGTTTTAATGTCATGAACCTTGCCAGCACAGAGGTGCCCTCCTCTAAGGCAGTGTTCATTGACTTTACCATGGAATGCATAAAATGTTCTGAAAGGGGAGTGCTAGAGAGTTGGCCTTTGTCACCTTAGTAACTTGTATGAAGCCCCGTGTGTTTGTTTTCATTTATATTTTTTCCGTTGCTGACATCTCCCTGCGCGTGTCTGCCCGGAGCAAGCACCTTTGCACCCCCTCTGCTTTGGTAAATAATGGCTGGTGTGATTATAAAATCCTGCGTGGGGTCCGGTCCAAAACCATCGTGCTTTTCTTTTAAACGAACAGGAGCTGGAAAATAGTTTGTAATCTCTTGGCTCCAAAAACACATAGCTTAGCTTTAACATATTGTTCAAGCGATATCTCTGACCACAATTTTGTTATGTAGACGGCCTGACGCCTCTACTTTTTGTTACCTACACCTCTTGAGGTGAAGTGTTTTGCCAAAGATCACACGGCTCAAGCAAGGGCGAATGCTGGGATTGGAATTCGGGTCCCCGTGACACGATCGATAAATTAGCCGCTATCACATAAATGCCACCTCCCTAAGTCTCCTGCATTGCTTATGTATAAACTGGTATAATGCAGTGATGGGAGTGCAACATTTCATTGGACGTGGATGCTTTCCAGAACATTCTGGAAAATATTGCGCTTTGCCTCTCTGAAAATCTATGTAAAATCAGTTTGAATAACCGATTGCTCCTGCTTCATAGTGTAGACATGCTCTGTTTCCTGTCACCTCGCCCTGCCCTCCCTGCCCTGAAAGTTTAAACCTCAGCACTCACCATCAGTAGCCGCTGATTCTCGTACCACAGGCCGCAGCGTAAGAAAGCAGCACCAGGCTTGGGGATGTTCAGCTCGGAGGCCCGCCAGTGCCAGGAAGAGCAGTGGGAGCAATTAGTAACAGAGGATGCCAGCGATGTGGAGTGCTGCGTGGCGGGGCCATGCTGCTCTCAGTGACGAGACACACAGAGCCCAGGGGCCCCTCAGCTACCCAGAGAAGCAGCCAAGCCGACTGCTCTGCCTCAACCCGTTGCTTATTACAGTACAGTGGTTACTCCAGGGGCTTGTAAAGGCAGTCCTGTGACACCGTGGCTGGAGAGGGCCGGAGCCACTGTATTTTTAATATTTTCAAATGTTCCCTCCATAAAAGAAAATACACGCTGTGTGCCACTATTCAAGTGACGTCAGACCAATGGCAGGGGCAGGAAGCGGAAGCGGAGAGGCGGGCAGAAGTTAGAGAGTGGGGGGAGGTGCCGGTTCGAGAAGGCTGATCTTCCCTGGAGGGAGTGGAGGCTGCGCTGCTTCTTTTAGGCAGGAGGGACAGGACGTGAGTACAGGCGGAGAGAATGATGTATGTTGCATTAGGCAGGACCATGGGCAGGCACTGCTTCCCCATGTGCACTCGGGCAGTCCCTCCCCAGAGAGGCGGAATGTGCCTCATAATAAGGCATGCGTCCATGCGGCATCCAATTTGAAATATTTGAAGGCGTTCACCGGGAAGACCCGTGTGAACTTGAATGAGTCAATATTGAGTGTAGACCCGGCCCTGAAAAATATGTGCCGGTGCTAAGCACCGGAAAGCACCGGCACAAATTAAGCACTGACTTTAGGTCCAACAGCCATAAGCCAAATGCTGGGGACTAACAATCAGATGTGGTCTCTTACCCTCTGGCAGAGGCTTCAGGATGGACCTCCACCCCGCAGATTCAGCAAAACTTTCAATCAATTGCAGCATCTGCTCACCTTCCTTGATGCGCAGATGTGAATCCATCTGGGCGGGTTCAGTTTCCTTCAGCTGCATTTGGGCTTGAGGTACCAATCTCTCCTACCTGGCTCACCAAAATGTAACTCGAATCTGAATTTACCTTGAAAAAACAAAAGACAAGAGGCGTTTGGCAAAACAGCAACAGCTGGTTGAATTAAACGCTGCAGCTGGGAGTACAGTGACTGAGGAAGTCCTCTTAACCGCTTCTAAGTACAATCAACCTTAGGGAGTTTTTATACAGTTTTGGGTATCATAAAAATACTTCTGGCGATCCTCGTTTGGCAAGAGAACGCGGAAATTTGTCTGTTGAGTCATAAATAAGGCCCCTGATAATAGAGCAGGGGAACCTCGACCTTGCATGGACACAATGTGGGCAGGTGGGTAATATGTCCAGATGTCCGGCATAAGGGCGCGAGATCACTGCATGTACTGTGTGTGCTCTGTCCTGATTAGCCATGTGCTACTAACTTCATGTGGCATTTGACTTTATGGTGTTTTGGGAATGCGCACACCCCTCCGGCCATTGAGTTTATTGGGGTAAATTTCCCTGGACCATTGTGGCATCACTGTGCTTATCTGGGGAATGGACCTGAGTTTTCTGTTCGCAAGTTTATGTGCAGGCTATGTGCCACCCTACCTGTGACTTGTTAATCAGCTACCGCAGGCTTAGGTTACAGAGCCTGCCTGACCACGTATTTCTGAGTCGGGGTTGATGGAAAGTTCATGAGGGGCGCATTTAATAATAGTGATGCAATTTTGTTTGTATATGCGAGTGTATCATTATAAGCACTGGCAGTGATTTTATCAATATCAACACCACTGAGTTGGGTAATAAGCATCTGCTATTCCGCGCCAAGAAACCCTTGGGTGAACGAGCGCTTTACAAATACACGTTATGTTAATAGTGATTTTGTTATTTAGTTAGTGATTCATTTTTTTTGCACTGAAACAAGCACAGATATAGAAGGTCAATGAATATGAGAAGCCCATTAGAGCTATGCCTGATGTTTCAAGACTCTAACCTCGTAAGACGGTCTGTAGCTAACAACATGATAAAAAGTTTACTCCACATGTATTTCCATGGGAACTGAGGAGCTGATCTTGCTTATCAAAGATCCTTGTCCTCTTGTTGGCTCATGGAGGAAGAAGACATAAATCAATGTATTCAATACGTTTTCTTGACTTTTACATTAGTGCATGTTCCTATGTAGATATAACCTCTTCTCTTCTATACTTTTTGCTTGGAGGATTGACCCAGACCTTCGACAGTGGTAGCTACTGCTGCTACTGCTTCCATCATTTACCTTACTTATTTGGATTCGACAGATTACTGCAACTGCAGGCTGATCTAAGACTCGGTTGAATCTTATGAAATACTCTTTATGGGTAACCCAATTTAACTTGATTTCGAAGCTTCATTCGCCTTTATTTCACTCTTTTCTATGTGATTTTGAACTCTTCATGAGTTCTAAACAGACTAAAACTCTGATTCTAGAGAATAGGGAACTTATTTCCTTTATGGAACACGCTTAAATGCATTTGATTTTGATGATGAACCAATATTCTTTTTGATGAGATTTCTGTAACCTGATTTGATTTATGGACTAACTGAATAAAGACCAAAAATAAAGTTCTTTACTAATCTCTTAATGAGAAACATAAAATTTTAAAACTACAATACAACGCTCATCATTAACTGAACTTAAACCGTTATTTAATATGTTTAATTTCCTCCTTGACTCCTAAAATACAATTAAAAGGGCCATCGTAGGAGAAGAAAGATTTACAGAGGGAAGGTGGGCTCCACATGGACTTAAATGACCATCTGAAATTAATTTGGGGCCTAGTCCCGCGCTATCAGTTTTCTGGTGTTTATACAAAACAAGGGAACCCAATAGGTATACAAGGACCTTGGGTAGTGATATTTTACAAAAACAGTGGTCCTTGATGAGGCTCAGTATTAATGGTAAAAACAAATATAGTTCATACATGTGTTCTCTACCGTTAGAGAACGTCCCTCTGGGCGCTGCGGTGTGTGAATCGCATAGGCGAAATTCAGGTTCTTGAATCCACACGGACACAAACGCCAACACGAAGCATGGTCCACGCTTTGCTCTAATTTCAAAAGAGACGGAAGGGAAGACACTCGCACTTCCACGAGAATAGGCGGGATATAAGGTACCATCAGATATAATTAAGCTGTTTTCATCTTGGTGCTCACTGATGCAGACTCTGAGTTATTTTTATTTATTTTTCGATCGCGTTCACGCTACTTGCACTTTTAACCACACGTGTGCAATATTTAAACACCATTGAACTTTTTGAGTGATGACACTTCGTTCTTTTAATCATTTGCGATAGATGGGAGACAATGGTCAGTGTCGAACACTGAGGCACCGATCTTTTCACTGATCTTTTCAAACGTTCGCGATGCATCTAACTCCACCAGCACTGAACCTTGGCATGAATCACGGCGGTACACCATCAGAGTCAGATGCCCCCATTGAGCCCGAAATGCATTGGGATCATTGACAAAGAATATGAGTGACTTTATCAGGATGATATTCCTACGTTGATGCAAAAGAACTTATCTTTATGACATGAATAAAGATCAAATTCAAACTTCAATCACATGCTTTGAATCAGTGTTTCGGATTTAAAAATTCAAGAACCTGAATTACGCCTATGAGATTCACACACCGCAGCGCCCAGAGGGACGTTCTCTAACGGTAGAGAACGCATGAATGAGTTTTGTGACGACAACACTCCAAGGTTCAGAGAGTGATACCTCCGGGGCACACGACAACTTTTCAATCTTCAAACAAAAGAGCTAGTGCGCATTCAACCTCTATTTATTTATTTTACAAAATAAATATAGAATGAAATCAATTCTATATAAACACTATCCAGCCGGACAGTGAGATTTAATCAGTAAATAATTGCAAAGAATTTTAAACGGCACATGAATAAAGTGGGACACAGTCCTGTATCCAAAACATAAAGTGAGAACAATGAACATAAAGGGACAACCAATCAGGCAAAACAAAGAGCTTGCTGGTAAATATTAAGGGATAAACAAGCGTGATAAACAACCAAAACTGCTACACATTACATTTGAATAAGTTTGTGTGCACGGTTTAAAAAGTCAACAACATTTCCATCCCTTCTAAGCACATAATGGGATCATCATCAGGACAAAATTAAATAAATGCCTGAGAGACATACATCGTCATAACCACATACAATATTGGGAATGAAAAGGAAAAAAGGTTTGAAAAATAAGTTAAAAGGAAGCGGAAACCATTTTATGCAAAGTGCAATGCGCATGACCAACACAAGATTAAAGACGAAGCTTACGCGCTTATTGACTGTGCAGGTGGAACTTGTAGGGGCAGTCAATTAATAAAGGTTGTGGGGGAGCTTAATAAACCATGTGAAAAATTAAAGGAAAGTCATAAACCTGTCAATGCACAAGAAATTGGTACCAGGATTGTAAGGGCTGGGCAACGCAGGAGTAAAGGTTAGGGGGTTAATTGTACCGGTGTGGGAATGATAGGTGAATGAGGATGCCAACGCGTAAAGGCTTACCTCAAAGGAGAGTTACGGGAGTTTCTCGTACGTTCAGTGCTACAAGCCTGGATCGGTTCCGGTTTCTGAGACAGATGAAAGGCGTGATTTTAGGTCGCGTTTTTAAAGGAAACGGTGTATCGCGCTCACGCTGTGGCGGCAGGAGCTTACCATGACTAGGCAACGGCCGGGCGGTGCTAATGAGCAAGGGGTCCCAGAAGGTGAACGATCCACGGGGAAGGGTATGATGCTCTAGGGGTTTGAAGGGAATTAATTAGGGCTGCGGTAGTGGGTAACAAAATTAAACATGCGGCGCCAAGCGTGCGAGAGATTACCTTGATAAAATAAATATATGGCGGCGCTAATTAGCAAGGAGTCCGTTTTAGCAAGTTCGGAGGGTGACTTTTAGGAAATACGTGCCATCATGCACCTACTCCGTCTGGGAAACAGCAAGGGGAAGGGGGGGGGGGGGAGAAAAAGGAGGGAGAAAAAGGCGGGGGAGGAAAGGGTAAATTGCGATTTTAGAGCAAAGTAATCGCCGTGGAAAAGCTGGGTGAGTTGTCGCAATGCTTACCTATAAGCGGTAAATACCGCATGGTGCTAGAAGCTGGGGGTCCGGGGCGGCTCAATGACCGTCTAAGCGGCGCGCAGTGGCTTGATTGAGTTCAGCGTGTGCATTCGGGTAGCGATTAAATACCTGGACTGCATGCGCAGGTTGCGGCAGCTATCTTTGGTGAGGTGGACTTGGAAAAACTAAGTAGTGTATAGGTAGGATCGGTGTAGGTGCATTGCCTTCTCTGCATGCAGACCTTGGAGACCATGCCAGTGGGCTTTTATTTATAAGGCAACTTGGTGATTAGAGCGGCGTGACACCGAATATATTGAAAAATGTGTGTGCAGAGGGCAGGAAAGACAGTGTGACAGATGCGTTTAAAAGACAGAAGGATAATTCACAGAGGAATGCATTCTATGTACAAAGGACTCTCGTGACTAAACAAGCGAACTATGCGTGACAGACGATTGTTTAGATATACATGTACACAATTTCAGATTAGAACTTTACAGGTCTGAAGAAGGTCAAATTAGGGTTGTCCAGTCCTCATTCCTGTTGAGTCAATTTTTTATACTCTCTGTACGCAGAATCCATTTTAGTTCTACCTAGTTCAGCAGAGACGCAATGTCCGCGCCTCTTGGGGGAGGTTTTACCACACTGATTATTGTCCATTGAAGTTCATCCTCATTATGGCCCAAATGTTCAACGAGGGGGGCATTGGGTGTCTTACATCTGATCCTACTGAGATGCTGGCAGATCCAGAGTCGTACTCTGAGTCGTCTGTCCAATGTAGATCTTTTGACATGGCCATACAATTACATAAATTACATTACATGTGTTGCAATTGGTGAGCCATTTGGATTTAATCTTAACATTGCTGAATGTGAAATCATTGCCTTCAATGGTGAACTCACAGACACTACAGTTACCACATTTTACATGTCCAATCGGGGGGTCTAGTCCCCATACTTCGGTCGGTGTGGGCGCAGGTCTAAGGTTGGGAAGGGCTGCTCTAACCAGATGATCTTTTATGTTCTGACTTTTACGGAATGCGAATAGGGGACGCTCTATTTCTAGGTTGCCTGCATTGAGTACAGTCCAATGTTTCAAGACACATTTGCGAATGGCATGTGAAACTGGCAAGAATGTTGTGACGCATACAATGCGGTTTTTGTCAGTTTTGGGTTCAGGGCATAGATGTACGTCTCTGGGACAATACCACGCTCTCTTTAGTGCGGTACGTACCAGTTTTTGAGGATAACCTCGAGCTGTGAGCTCGGTGAATAGGACTGAGGCTTCATGGAAGTAATCTTTCTTGAGGTATCAATTACATCTGATTCTCAAAAATTGGGAGTATGGGAGGGAATCATGTAATGCCTGTGGGTGATTGCTGTCGTATTTTAGCAGAGTGTTTCGTTCCGTTGGCTTTCTATATAGGCTGGTAATTAGTTCTCCATTTGAATGGTGGATACGGAGCTCTAGAAAGGGAATAGAAGTTCTACTGTGTGTGAGGGTAAATGAAAGGCCTTGGCAGTTGTTGTTTAGCCATTGTAAAAACTGATGGAGATAGTATTCTTGGGCATGCCAAATGATCAAGATATCGTCAATGTATCTCTTCCATAAGGTTATTCCCGAGTGGAACGGGTTGTTTGGGGGTGAGGATTATGGACATTTCAAGGTGGTCCATAAAAAGTATGGCCAGGCTTGGTGGGAAAACTGCACCCATATAAGTGCCCTTCACTTGTTGAAAGAATTCATTATCAAATGTAAAGAAGCTCCTTGTGAGGCAAAGTTCCAGTAATTGAAGTATGAAAGTAGTCGGTACAGCGTGTTGGCGAGGTCTTAGGTTGAGTATGCGTTCAATAACCAATAGTGCCTGGACCCCCAGCTTCTAGCACCGCGCGGTATTTACCGCTTATAGGTAAGCACTGCGACAACTCACCCAGCTTTTCCACGGCGATTAGTTCGCTCCAAAATAGCAATTTTCCCATTTCCTCCCCCGCCTTTTCCTCCCTCTCCCCCTTGCTGTTTCCCAGACGAACTAGGTGCATGATGGCACGTATTCCCTAAAAGTCACCCCGAACTTGCTGAAACGGACTCCTTGCTAATTAGTGCCGCCTTATATTTATTTTATCAAGGTAAGCCCCAAAGTAAGCCCTCGCACGCTCAGAGCCGCATGTTTAAATTTTTTACCCACTACCGCAGCCCTAATTAATTCCCTTCAAACTCCTAGAGCATCATACCCTTCCATGTGGATCATTCACCTTCTTGGACCCCTTGCTCATTAGCACCGCCCGACCGCTGCCTACTCAAGGTAAGCTCCTGCCGCTACAGCATGAGCGCGATACACCCTGTTTCCTTTAAAACCGCTACCTAAAATCACGCCTTTCATCTGTCTCAGAAACCTGAACCGACCCAGGCTTGTAGCACTGAACGCATGAGAAACTCCCGTAACTCTCCTTTGAGGTAAGCCTTTACGGGTTGGCATCCTCATTCACCTATCATTCCCACACCGGTACAATTAACCCCCTAACCTTTACTCCTGCGTCGCACAGCCCTCTCCCGGTACCAATTTCTTGTGCATTGACAGGTTTATGACTTTCCTTTAATTTTTCACATGGTTTATTAAGCTCTCCCACAACCTTTTACAATTGACTGCCCCTACAAGTTCCAACTGCACAGTTAATAAGCGCGTCAGCTTCGTCTTTAATCTTGTGTTGGTCATGTGCGTTGGACTTTACGTAAAATGGTTTCCACTTCCTTTTAACTTATTTTTAAAACCTTTTTTCCCTTTCATTGCCAATATTGTATGTGATTATGTAGATGTATGTCTTTCAGGCATTTATTTAAGTTTGTCCTGATGATGATCCCATTATGTGCTTAGAAGGGATCGAAACGTCGTCAACGTTTTAAACCGTGCACACAAACTTATTCAAATGTAATATGTAGCAGTTTTGGTTGTTTATCACGCTTGTTTAACCCTTAATATTTACCAACAAGCTCTTTGTTTTGCCTGATTGTTTGTCCCTTTGTGTTCATTGTTCTCACTTTATGTTTTGGATACAGGACTGTGTCTCACTTTATTCATGTGCCGTTTAAAATTCTTTGCAATTGTTTACTGATTAAATCTCACTGTCCGGCTGGATAGTGTTTATATAGAATTGATTTCATTCTATATTTATATTTACAATTAATACTGAGCCTCATCAAGGACCACTGTTTTTGTAAAATATCAGTTTTCTGGTAGCAGAGTAATGGTTTTAATTGTTCAATACAAGGAGTTAAAATAATTCCCAAGTTTAGACTAAAATAACTGAATCCTAGGACCCAATGCCCAGAGCTTGAGGAACTGACAAGATGCAGTTTTCAAAGGCGGTTGCTGTTTTGGAGGTGTGAGTATTAATAGGGAGATGTGACATCTATTGTGATTGTAATTGTGGTTTTGTTGCGTTATGGGATTGAGAACAGATGATGATTGATTTACATTTTATGTGAAGAGATTGAAGAATTTAGAATTTGGCATAGTCTAAGATCCTAGCATAATAAAAGATTGAGACAAGTGTAGAAGATACTTGAATGCATTCCTTTATGCAAAATAATTTGTGGTGTCGAGTGAGCAATCCCATCATTACACATTTGAGATAGAGATATTAATAAATTGTTGTGGCTGACTAATATTGATTCATATTGGCCGAACCCAATTGCGCAAACAGGGGAAGCTCTATTGATTAGGGTTATTTCACAGTGGCCGAGCTTTCACTTGCGAATAACGATTTTCTGTATGTATAATTAAAGTCGGAAGGTGTAAAACGTTCCGGTTGTTGAATTACTATTGATGTTTCCTATAGAAAGCAAACAAGAACTGATATATGCTTATCTTATTAAATGTGTGTTTATTTGTGGAAGTGGAAGAGAAAATTGTAAAGAAGGATGTACTGCTGCCGGAAGCGAGATCACGCATCATAGTGGTCTGCACGGGGATTGGTTGGTTGGTCTGCTTTAGCACTGGGATTGGTTGGTGACGTGAAAGTGCGGCCCTGTGCTAGGTCAGTGATTTGTGAATACCGCGTTCAGAAAACACATTTTGAAGGATTTTAAGTTTTGTGAGAGGAGATGTTACAGTTCCAATATGGAAAGGTGAAGAGGCACCTCCTGAGGGTATGCCTGCAAATTTTATGTAAACCGAGGTGGGATTAGACACCTGTTTATGGCTACTTCAATGGTGTAAGATAACTGAGAAAGAGGATCCATTGAGATTTCCAAAATATAGGAGTTTGGAAATAAGAATTATTGGCAAATTAAGAGAAGAATTATGTGAAATGAAACCACCACCTAGACCTGTGCAATTTGAGCATGTGGGAAAAAGGAGCAAAGGACAAAGAGTGGAAGAGGTACCAGAAAAGGTCCAAGAGAGCAAAGCGGAATTAGGCAGATGCTAGATGGGATGAAGAAAAGCATAGATGGAGGAAAGCTATAGTTGAAGGAACTATGCTATATCTGTCAATTTCTACTGAGATGCCAGAGAAAGGAAAGAAAAGGATAAGGAGAGAAAAGGAGAAGAAAACGAAACAGATAGTGATTTGGGAGATGATTAATTAAATTAAGAAATGTTGGCTGCTAATCCCCAGCAGTACATTAGCGACTGCTCCTGTCGAGACGAGAATGGTACAAATTGAAAGACCACTTCAAATATTGCAGATTGCTCCACCGAAAGTTGCAGAAATTGCTCAGAGACAGATTGTTTCACTGCCTGTGGTAAATCCACTGGTTATACCTGTACCAATACAATCCCCACAAGTAGCAACTACACAAATAGTGAATAGACCAGTTGCAGCTGCTCCAGTGAATAATAATTTGATTCAAGAAACACTAGGAGCTGCAGCTGGGTTACCTGTGATGGGGTTTGTCCTGAATTCACAAAAATCACAGGCTCAGATGATCCAAGCACGAACAGATGGGGGAAGGATTGTCTTTATGACACTAATGACCCAAGGAGAAACAAATCTGTTCGAAGAAGGTATCTTTCCACCATGGTTTGAGGAAGCTGTGGGTATTAAAAAGACAGAAGGTTCAGTGCAATTGACTAACCCAGGTCTTGAGAAGGAGAGGCAGCTAAATATCCCAAGATTAAAAACTGATGTAGAAGAAATTATTAGGGGATGCTTGGAGTTAGAATACTTAAGTAATTATCAAGAAAATAAATAGATTTTCTTATGCAAGGAAATTACAAGATGAGCAGCCACTACGTGGGAAATTGACTGAATTGGCTCAGCAATATTATATGGAGATTACAAAAAGCTATCAATGAAGCACAAGAAGAAAAAGAAACAGCTAGAATTATGGAAAGATGAGGAAGAGGGAGTTTCAGCTTATCCCTTTGGGGAAGTAGTGAGAGGAATGTATGTACATATGCCTTGGAGCAGAGGTGATCTTACAGCATTTACGCACACTCTTCCAAAACTGAGAGACAAACCTGTGCAGTGGTACACACAAATTGATCGATTTGTGTTAAGGAATTGTGGACTGATTTGGATACACTATTTGAGATTGTGGTGCCAAGTGATTGGTAGGCTGAGTGTAAGACTGCTGTACAATGGCCACGAGATGAGCCACCGAGAGATAAACGCACTAATGCACCATCTCCCATATTTAGGTAAAAGTATGAAGCAGTGATTACGTTCCTGAAAGGCCAAGTGCCCAAAAAGATTTTGATTGGTTGAAAATTAATCGAACTACACAGGAAGCAAGGAAAACAGTTAATGAGTATTATGAACGTCTGTTGTAGGTGGTTCAACAGCACAGTAGAAGAGAATAGCATGAAGAGATGGATATAGGGAATGTTGTGTCACAGCTTATGAAAGGTTTGAGACCAGAAATTAGTTCACACATAACCCAGAGTGTTATCTGTTGCCAGAATAAGTCACTCGAGGTGATACTGCGATATGCAAAATATTGCAGCGATTAATTAGAAAATAGTTCAGAAAGGGTTTCAGAATACTTCTTTTGCAGGAAATTCTGAAGGAATGCAAGGTGTTATTGTTCCACAGATCGGTTTTCAGGAAAATTCTGGAGGATTTGGTGTTCCGCAGGGTAGAAGCAGAGAAATACCTATTGATCCAGGTTCAAGAATGAAAGTTTTGGTATTAAAGGAGAAGAATCCTTGCTCCATCTGTCTAGGCCCGGGCATAGTTCAGGGAGTTTTGCTATGCAGAACTCCACGAAGTTACAAAAAAACTTCAATAAGTTCTGCAAGTGGTGAAGTACAGTGTGAACTGCAGTTTGTGCTGGTATTCCTGCTGCTCGGGTAGAAATTCTACCCGAGCGGCAGCTCGTGCTAGCAAACTCCGCTGTACATCGCGATGCGGAGTGCAGAAAACACCACGAACGGAGTGAAGTTTACCGCCCAGGCCTACATCTGTCACAAATTTGGGCATTGGAATTGGAAATGTAGATTTAATCCTGATAATGCAGATGGTAGTATAATAATGTAGAAAGGAGTGCAAATGCAAAATATGCCAGTGCAACTGATGCAGGTGCCAATGCAAAAACAAGCCCCGATGATACAGGTTCTTATAAAATATGGGAAACACACAATTCAACGCAAATCAGATGCCAAAAGCAAACCGAAATTCTCTATGACGGGGGCTGAAAGGGGAGAAATTGCCTACTAGGCGCAGTCTTAGAGATAGATCAGAGTGGTCTATATGTAGATGGTTAGGTGAATAGCCAATTTTGTCTTGTTAATACTGGTGCTACCAGAACAACTGTTAGAACTGTGGAAGTCCCAGACTGGAGTCATTACAGATGCCCTATAGATCAATATTAGTGCAGTATATAGATGACTTGCTTGTGGCAACAGAGACATGAGAAGCAAGTAAACAGGATACCATTACTTTGTTAAATCACCTAGCTGAAAATGGACATAAAGAGTCCCCGGGGAAACTACAGTAATATAAGAAAGTAGCTCAATATCTGGGACAATTCTTCAAATGAATCCAGCTCGAACACTGAAGTAAGTCAGGATGTTTCTAGGAATGGTTGGTTACTGTAAAAGGTGGATACCCAACTTTGCTTGGTGGTTGAGCCTTTACTGAGGCCGACACACAGGGATGTGCTTGATCTGCTTCCATGGGACAACAAATGTTTGAAAGATTTCCTAGAGCTGAAAGAGTGTCTTTGTCATGGCCCAGCACTAGGAATGTCAGATTTCATTAAAAAGTATTTTCTTTTTTTGCATTGAGAGGGAGGGCTGCGCTCTCTCAGGGCTGACACAAAGACATGGAGATGCTCGGAAACCTTTACATATTTTTCGAGAACCCTTGACACTGTCGCCACAGGTCAGTCTGGCTTTCTTAAAGTCATTGCTGCAGTGACCGCTAGTCTGGGAAAGAGTGAAAGCATATTGATGGGATATCCAGTAACTGTAATGCTCTTTCCCTCTGAGGAGTTTCTATTGACAAGAACGAAAACACTGCACATGACCCATAACAGGATGATAAAATATGAACAGAAGATTTTATCCTCAGAAAATATTATCAGGCAATACCAGATAATGAATCCTGCCACGGTATTACCAATAAATGATGATGTAAGTGATGAAGTTGAACATGATTGCCTAGATTTTACAGATTTATGCACAAAGCCTAGACCAGATATAAAGGATGAACCCCTAATTGAGCCAGATCATGTAATTTTTGTAGATAGCTCATGTCTGAGAAATAATGAAGGTACCCTAACCGCAGGTATGCTATATGTACTACAAATGATGTGGTTGAGGCTTCATGACTTCAAGAGGTTACCTCAGCAGCAAAAGTTGCAGAATTGGTTGCCCTTACCACAGCATGCTGTTTATCTGCTCAGATGAGAGTCACCATATTTACAGACAGTCAGCATGGCTTTAACGTTGTCCATGATTTTGGGCAATTATGGTCACAAAGAGTGTTTATGACCTCTTCAGGAACCCCAATTAGGAACGGGGTGCAGGAGAAGGATTTGCTGAATGCTCTCCAGTTGCCGGCTGAAATTGCAGTTGTTAAATGTGCCGCTCATCAAAGTGGAAATGGTTATATAGCCATTGGAAATAGGTACGCAGATTCAATAGCACAATATTGTGCTTTGTTGGCCTGAACATTTAATGGAACTTTCTCATGTGAGTCTGATGAAGACACTATCTTTACAATGATGATGCAAGTGACTGATACCTGACACAAATGAAAGAGAGTACAAGAAAATGTCTTAGCGGCAGAACAGCAGAGATGGATTAGAGTAGGTTGTGTGAAGAATGCAAATGGAATTTGGATGTCAGCTGCTGAAAGACCAGTGTTACCTGATAGTTTGTGGTTTCCAAAGACACAATACTTGCATGGTTACGCACTCTTAGGTAGGGACGCAATGACCAGATTGTTTCATCCAAGTTCGTTTAATCCCACATTCAGGATGCTAGCAGAACAGGTGTCTCACAGATGTGTGACCTCTCAATAAATGAATGCAGGAAAAAGGACACATAGGGAGATCAGGTGGTCTCTTCAACAAGATGCAGAGGGACTTTTTCGAGGTGCTTGTTTGCAATATGCTGAGATATGTCATAGTATGTGTCTTTTCAAGATGAGTGGAAGCCTACCAAACTAGAAGGAATGATAGTCTCACAGTAGCAAAACTGTTATTACGAGAATTGATACCCAGGTATGACATGCCAATCTCTTTGGATTCAGATAGGGGGATCTATGCTAACAATGAGGTTCTGAAAATGATTTGCACAGCATTGCAAACTGAACCAAGACTACACTGCAGTTATTGACCGGATGTCTCTGAAATTGTGGTGCAAATAAATGGGACTATAAAGTCTCAATTGGCAAAATTCTGTGCTTCAGCTTCACTGAGAATGCCAGATGCTTTACAGCTGGCGTGGATGAGTATCTGAAGTATTCCAGATACAAAGACTGTTTTTTCTCCCCATGAAGTATTGATGGGACGAGCAATGAGAATAACTGCTGCTCCTACAAATGCACTGGTGAACATCACAGATGATATGATACTGAATTACTGCAAAGGATTGGCTGATGTGGTGCATTCTGTTTCTTACCAGGTTGCAGCTGCCAGTAAAGATCCACTCCAAGAAAAGTGCCATGACCTCAATCCTAGTGAATGAGTTGTGATTAAGAAGAATATTTGGAAGAATTATTTGGAGCCAAGGTGGAAAGGCCCCTTCCAGGTCATTTTGGTGACCAATACTGCTATGAAGTGTAGGGGAGTCCCAAACTGGGTGCACGCATCCCATACCAAGAAGGTGAGAAATCTAGAAAAATAAATTGTACTCTTGTACTCTTTCACCCTGAACCAAGAGCATTGGTGACTGCTCAACCACAAGCTGAGAGACCGTGTGGAGCAGTGGTACTGAGATCTCACTAGAAGAAAGGAGAAGAAAGGGGTGAAGAACTGCAACAAATCGCGCTAATCCAAGTAACTGTTGGTGCAACAAGTGGTATTGAAGTCTCTAATGAAGTAGAAGCACAGACTGATCCTCAACATGAAACTGTGACTAAAAAACAAAACAGCAAGCAGATCAGTGTGAAGGCACAAGCACTGATCAAAGAAGAGTCACTCATGAAGTTAAATGGCCACCAATTCATAATCAAAGAAGGCTGAAACAGAGTTTGTCAATTTTTCGGATCCCAGTCACGATACAAGAAGAAGCAGAGACAAGTGACTAAAGAGACTCAGAAATCAACAAAAGTTGAGAAGATCAAAAAGAGTAAAGATACCTTGTCAGAGGTACTCAGCACCTCAGTAGACTTATAATCTGAATGAAGCTTTAAATATCACCGTTGCTGATCTGTATGATGTGAGAGATGAACTGTTTGAACCTCCATTATACTATCAAAATGATCTGTGCTAGGGAAAAGATATTTACAAAGAGACTGAAATAAGTTAAAGGAAAGTATACGAATAACAGAAAGATGACATTGATTGATTCTTATTTTATTTTACAGAAGATCAACTTGGCCCGAGTCTGTGGTAGAAGTGTAGGGCTAAAATCTTTAGAAGAACACAGAGTAGGGCTAAGGATTGTCTAATATTGCTTGCTGATAACTAAGCATTTAAACAAGATAAAAAGGGAAAAAAAACCTTCTATCTTGAATTTAACTGCTCACTTCTAATCTGCCTTTGAACATGTGTTGCCTTAAAAATAAGTGTAAATATATTATGTGTGTAACCTTCGTCATAACAGTTATTATGATTACCATAGTATTAGTAGGGTTTTATTTAACACCCAAGACAGATTTTAGAAGTACAAACACTACACAAAACATACATAGATGAGTAATGAGGAGAAACTGAAAGCCTTTTTTGAAGCATACAATTGGGAGGATTACTCAACAAACGTTTATTCTGGATTAGTACATTAATACACACATGCCCTGGGAGCTAAAGACTATTATGTCTGTGCTCATGTACCACCATCCGCATCAGTAGAAGTCACATATTACCACATGCTGCTATGATATGGAATTTCATGTATCATCTTACTTACACTTGTATATAGACCAGAACATACTGAGTATATCTATTCTAATTATGGCTTACTACTTTCTAGAGTGCCGTTGATAGGAAGCATGAATTTACACTCAAAGAAAGAAGTGGACGCAGCCTGGTACTATTTTATGCTACATAGACCTATAGACCATGTTAAAGCTTAGCAGAATAATTTAACTTGTTTGAAAAAGTTTTCATTATGACTTTAGAAGCAAGAAACACTAACATAACATGTAGCAAAGACAGACATAGGGCCTAATTATGAGTTTGACGGACAGGATTACTCCATCACAAAATGACCGATATCCCACCTGCCAAATTTCAATTCCATTTTAGCCTATGGAACTTGTAATATGGCGGCTGGGTTGTGACAAAGTATCATATCTGGCAAACTCATAATCAGGCCCATAGTGATGTTTTGAAAAATGTTTGGAAGAAAGAAGATGCATTTAGAAAGAAAATGGTGTATCCAATACAACAGTCTGTAGAAAGACAGTCAATACAAAGGACACCAAGACAAACCAGACATGAGGAACTTAGTAGTTGAAAACATACATTTGAAATAATGGGAGGAACATGGCAAATTTTACAGGTAGAAAAATCTGCAATCCGGGGAGTTTACTTTGTTTGTGGACAGAATGCTTATTTTCTTTTACCTGCTGATTGGGAGGGTATTTGTTTTTTAGGAGTGCTATTTCCTAAAATGTACCATGTGACTAGTATAGAGCATTAACCATTACACCAGCACATGGACACACAAGTAGTACAGAAATGGGAACTCAATTAGTAGGAGACATTTTTGGAGCAGCCATTCTACCTGTAGGAGTCATTTAAAATGATGATTGGAAAACTGTCAACTGTTGTAAACAAGCTGGCAACAAGCCCTTCTGGAGCTTTATTAGCAATCAACACTAAGTTAATTGCTTTACGTTCAATTGTTCTGCAGGATAAATTAGCATTAGACATTCTACACGCAGAAAAAGGCGGAGTCTGCAAGACGCTTAAATTAACCCATTACTGCTGCTTAATACCTGAAAAAGTAAGAAAATAGAGGAATTTGCAAAGAACATCTCAGATTTAAAACCAGAATTAAAAGAGCTGGAAACACCAAGGGCCATATGTAGGTAACATACTATTTACCGATTCATAAATACCGAATTTTACCGATTCGGTATTTATGAATCGGTAAATAGTATGTAGGTAAACAATCGGTAATTATTACTGATTCGGTAAATATCGGTATTTATGAAATGGTATTTACCGAATCGGTAATAATGCATCCCTTCCCATTCATTCCTATGGGCCTGGAGGCCCATAGGAATGAATGGGAAGCCATTTACTATTACCGATTCGGTAAATACCGAATCGGTAATAGGGGAAGCATAATCATGGGTGGCAGGGTGTCACATTGACACCCTGTTGCACCCCTGATTCGTGCATGTGTGCACATGTGGCACACATACATGCCCTAAGGGCATGTATGTCTGCCACATGGCACTTTTAAAGCAGCCAAATTTAGCTTTTTGAAAGGTATTCGTTATTTAACATCAACCTGTAGTTGGTGTTAAATACCGAATCCTTACTACTGAAATTCACTCACTTGAGTGCTCCCTACATATGATTTAAGGATTCGGTAATTTACCGAATCTGTATTTTACCGATTCGGTATTTTACCGATCCCTTACCGATTCGGTAAATTACCGAATCCTTAAATCATGCCTCCTACATCTCAAATGCCTAAATACCCATCGGTAACGGGATATTTACCGAATTTAGGCCGTTACCGATCGGTATTTAGCTACCTACATGAGGCCCCTAGTGTTTTCGAAACTTTTGGAAAAGGAGTTCACACAATTGGAACTTGGATAGCAACTTGAAGGGAGAGGTATTTTAAAGGCTATACTTATACCAGTGCTAGCAGTAGGACTATGCATGTTATGCTTATTTGCTTTGGTCAAAGGCCGTAGATATTATTTACACAAGAAAAGGGAGAGAAATGAACAAGAGATTTTAAAAGAGTTTGACATTAAATCACATTATAAATGATGACTATAGAAAATCATTGAAATTTCAAAGTTTAAAAAAAAGAGAAAGGATTACACTGATCAGTGCCTTTGAAACAGAACTCACATGTGAAACCAAAATAGTCTGATGGTTTATAAACTATCAGATGGGGTCGAATTGTTCCCCATGGCCTACCATCCTAAAGATATATGGGGTCCTCTTCAGAACTACCAACTCTCCCATCCAGCAGACACAATAGCCACAAATGGGTGATCGCTGCTATAATGTCATCGCTGTTTATGGGCAGAATGACTGTTGCATGTACTACCCATTAACGATAATGGGGCAACCCAGTAACCCTCAGAACCTGGGCGTAATAGTATAAGCAAAGAACAATGGTTCTGTCGGAAATTGAACGAAATAGCTTAATAGGTACTAAATACACTCTTCAATTATCAAGAACACACACAAACCCAAAGAAACAGGACAGAATCCAAGTCACTTGATAGAATGATATTAATTAATGTATCGAGAGCACCAAAATATTTACAGGGTAAACCAACCAAAATACACATTCATAGTGAAACAATTGGTGAGACAGTGATAATGTGCACAGAACACGTCACATATAACGAATATGTACAATGGACAATACATAAACATAATAAACAAACAGGTCCTGTTTACAGTACATAGACCACTTTAGGGTTCGATTTCCTTGCTACATAAGTGGATTTGCACAGGACGCATAGGACAGGTAACGTCGACGTTTCGACCCGATGTAATTGTGCCAATTAGTATGCATCAAAGGGGGTCTTCATCAGGACAAGAGAGGTTGGGGACCTGGGGAACCGACTTAATTAAGAGGAAAAATATTCCTGTTGTCTCTAATGCAGATGGCCAACATCAAATTTGAGAAAAATGTTCAACTCCTGTGGGACGGTAATATTTGATTTAGAAGGAGAAGTGGTGCTGTCTCAACAATCACGTATTCAAGTCCGTGAATTGGACAACTTGTTCCGTCAACGGCTCAGTTGCAGCTGAGCCGTTGACGGAACAAGTTGTCCAATTCACGGACTTGAATACGTGGCGATTGTTGAGACAGCACCACTTCTCCTTCTCCTTCTAAATCAAATATTACCGTCCCACAGGAGTTGAACATTTTTCTCAAATTTGATGTTGGCCATCTGCATTAGAGACAACAGGAATCTTTTTCCTCTTAATTAAGTCGGTTCCCCAGGTCCCCAACCTCTCTTGTCCTGATGAAGACCCCCTTTGATGCATACTAATTGGCACAATTACATCGGGTCGAAACGTCGACGTTACCTGTCCTATGCGTCCTGTGCAAATCCACTTATGTAGCAAGGAAATCGAACCCTAAAGTGGTCTATGTACTGTAAACAGGACCTGTTTGTTTATTATGTTTATGTATTGTCCATTGTACATATTCGTTATATGTGACGTGTTCTGTGCACATTATCACTGTCTCACCAATTGTTTCACTATGAATGTGTATTTTGGTTGGTTTACCCTGTAAATATTTTGGTGCTCTCGATACATTAATTAATATCATTCTATCAAGTGACTTGGATTCTGTCCTGTTTCTTTGGGTTTGTGTGTGTTCTTGATAATTGAAGAGTGTATTTAGTACCTATTAAGCTATTTCGTTCAATTTCCGACAGAACCATTGTTCTTTGCTTATGTTGCATGTACTAGACATACTGAGATGGCTGTATGGCTACATGGGAATGGGTAACAAACTATGTCATGACTGTATTCTCTCCTGCGGATATGTTATTCAATTTTGATCCTCTATGTATATTTAAATCTACCACACAGATCCTAATCGGTGGTGTAGACAGAATGTATCGTCCACTGTACTATGCCTTTTCTCTTTCAGGCTCAAGACTGTACGTAACAACGTATTGATCTACAATGCATTATGAAAACCATCTCTTTTTAAGATGCATGTGCTCCTGGAGGGTACACGTATTTGTCTGTAATATTTGCAAACTACATGTTTGATGTGGTTTTTATTTTTTCCATAAAACTCCAATAAATACATTAAAAAAAACAAAAAACTATCAGATGGGGGTACTAATGAAGTCTAAAATCAGAATGGAAATATTTATTAATATAGTGTGCTGAATGTGCTGAAGAGAGGGTATCGCAGTAGGCAGTCATTGTTACTCATGTAGGCCACAGAGAAACCCTGACAACAGTTTTTGCTAGTTAAAGAAGAAATTCTATATTGCTGAAATGTTCACAATGTGATCTTGAAGCTTGACCTTAAAGTGAAGCTTAGGGATGTTGTCATAACTGTTCCTTCAATTGACCACGCTGACTCGTAATCAATCTTACAATAGTGGCTGAGCCAAACTGAATTTCAATAACAAAATATTTCATGCCTGGAACTGATACAGTTAGTAACAAGCATGACAAAATCACCTGGTCTGGCTTTTTGTTAGGGGACATGTTTAGTCATTTTTCGGTGACTGGGTAAGTTGCTTCAAGTTGTCCTAGAAAGAAAATCCCATAATGAAGCAACATCTTTGTTTAAAAGATTTGGGTACAACATCTAGGGCTACAACATTGTGGAAGCTAAGCGTCGAGCCCATTCCTGAACACACTGCATTTGTACATCCAAGCTGTAACGTCAAAGAAGTTTTATGAAAATTAGTCAGAAGATGAAGTTTGTGTTTTAAGGGGTGAACTTAAAGTGCACAAAGCAAACTTTTGCATAGTGAATTGTTTTTTGAAAAAGTGACAGCATTTTTGTAGCACATTTAAGGAATCCATTGAGAGTGCATGCATTTACTTACTGAGCTAAACAAAAGCTGAAAACTCAAATAACATTCTATCATGACAGCAAAGTAAACAAATCAATGTGAAAGGGGAGATTAGCACATAGCGTGTGTCTTTACAAAAGGTTGAGACATCCAAACAGGAAACAGTTTCTATTTTGTTCTAAAAAGCCACAAATCAGCAATTAAAATATTGAGTCACCAAAGTAAATTCATCAAAGAGCACACACTGACTCTGGTCTAACAAAAGGCTCATTTAAAAGCCAGCACCAAAACCTAAGGGGAACACACTAGAAACACACTAGAAACACTAGAAACACTGCAAATACCTACAAATGCTATAGTATTGATGAACATCCCATGAAAAACACATGAAAATCAATGGTTGGAGAGGGCTTATCGAATGCCCACTCTCTCTTTGCCTGTCATCGTACTTTTTTTAAAAAGAACTAATGACATGAGGTCTTACAAACTGCTTAGCTGTCTTTAGTCAGCCCCTTAAGTAACTTTCATTTCCCAAATCAGTTCTATGTTTGTGTATAAAACACATTTAGAGAGCTCCTCCACCTCTGGTAAGGCAGATGAAAACAAGTTACTTACCTGTAACTTTGGTTCCCCAGTATTGGTAACTTTCATAGATTCTCATGCTTTGTATCATTCCCCGTCGTCGGAATGGGAGCCTCGGTAACAAAAATATATATATATATACATATGTATAACCATAGAAACAAAAGAGAAAAATAGGCCTAGGCCTCATCTCATTTTGTAGTATATCACCCTCTTTGTGTAAAAGAGCCCAAACTTTTGCCAGGGCCAATCAGCACAGCCTCACCCTCTGGAACCTTCCTGAGAGAGCTCAGAGCCTCAGATTTTCGTAGCCGTTGTGCCAACAGCCACTACCTTAGTAAACCGGCAGAGCTTTCCCAGGGGAGGTGGGTGGGCGCATGAGAATCTATGAAAGTTACCAATACTGGGGAACCAAAGTTACAGGTAAGTAACTTGTTTTCTTACCCCAGTATTGGAACTTTCATAGATTCTCATGCTTTGTATCAGAATAGCAAGCAGTAGATCACGACAAGCACATTTCGGTAATTACATGGCTTTACAAAATCATCTCAGTGCACATGATAAAACAACCATTACTGAAACCAAATGTGCTTACCAGGATGGAGGGATTGTAGGGAAAGCTCACCTCTCATTGAAAAAGATTCCGGAGGACTGCTTGACCAACCGCAGCGTCAGCTCGTCCCACCGATTCCAGGCAGTAGTGCTTCGTGAAGGTGTGTACACTGCTCCACGTTGCTGCCCTGCAGATGTCCTTAATCGCCACTCCAGCAAAGAGAGCCACTGAAGACGCCATCGCTCTCGTAGAATGCGCCCGGGCCCTTTTATCCAAGGGTTTGCCCGCAGCCTGATGACAGTACTGAATTGCACTGGAGATCCAGCGGGAAATGCCACTCTTAGCGAGCGGTAACCCCTTCCGTGGTGCACTGTAGGCGATAAATAGTTGAGTAGACTTTCTGAAAGAGCGTGTGCGCTCCAGATAGAATTTCAGGCATCTTTGGACATCCAAAGAATGCAATGTTCGTTCCGCTTGAGTGGAAGGACGCGGAAAAAAGGAGTTCAAAATTAAGGGTTCATTCAAATGAAACTCCGAAGGCACCTTCGGGATGAATTTTGGGTTGGTTCTCAAAATCATGACATCCCTCTTGAACTGTAGAAAAGGCTCCACTATAGAGAGAGCCTGGAGTTCACTAACTCTCCTAGCCGAAGTCAATGCTAGGAGAAGGGCCAGTTTCCAAGATAGGAACTTCAAGTCCGCTTTGTGAATCGGCTCAAAGGGCGCTTTCATCAGTTGAGCCAGTACCAGGTTAAGTTGCCAGATAGGCGGAGGTGGCCGGACCGGAGGATACATCCGAAATAACCCCTTAAGGAACTGCTTAACAATTCTTGCAGACCATAGAGATGGCCCCGATGTCTTCCGTCGAAAGCGGGATAAGGCAGCCAGATGCACCTTGATCGAAGAGTGCGCCAGACCTGATTTAGCCAGGGACAGGATATAGGGCAGAATCTGATGTGGCCGGGATTTGTAAGGATGGAGTTTATTCCTCTGGCACCAAAGGCAAAATCTCTTCCACTTTGCCCTGTAGGTCTTATTAGTGCTTGGTGCCCGTGCCTGAGATAGAACATCCCTGCATTCCTTAGACAGATTCAGATGGCGGAATTCTCTGTGTTCAGGAGCCACGCTGACAAGTGAAGTGATTCCGGATCCGGATGGAGGACTTGCCCCTGATTTCTCGATAACAGAGATGGAATCAGTGGCAAGCGAATCTGGCGATCTTGGGAGAGAAGTAGGAGTTCCGAGTACCAGAACTGCCGCGCCCATGCTGGAGCAATGAGGATCATTTTGCATGGTTCTGCCCTGACCTTCCTGAGAACTCGAGGAATGAGGGGAATTGGAGGAAAGGCGTAGCAAAATGCGCCGAACCAAGCAATCGAAAGGGCATTCCCCAGAGACCCTCGCTGGGGAACCTTGCTTGCGTAAAACCGGCACTTGGCGTTCTCCGGGGTCGCAAAGAGGTCTATGGTCGGAGTACCCCATTTCTTGAACACTGCCTCCAGAGTGGCCTGATCCAGCTCCCACTCGTGTGTCACCTTCGTCTGCCGACTTAGAGCATCCGCTGTGATGTTGAGACACCCCGCCAGGTGCTCGGCTCGCAGAGTGATCCCGTGAGAGATGGCAAATTCCCAGATCACCTGAGCTTCTTTGGACAGCGTCCGTGATCTCGTTCCCCCTTGCTTGTTTATATAGTGCATGGCCGTAGTGTTGTCTGTCCGGACCAGCACTGCACGGTTCTGAAGTCTGGGGAGGAACGCCAGCAAGGCTAAGTGAATGGCCCTCAGCTCCAAAAGATTGATGTGGCGCAGTCTGTCTGCTGGACTCCAGTGACCGCTGACCTGAAGCTCCTGGAGGACAGCTCCCCACCCTTCTAGGGAAGCATCCGTGGTCACCACCATAGGAGAAGGAGGGACTCGGAACGTTAATCCTCCTGCGATGTTTTCCTTCACCAGCCACCATTCGCAAGCCGTGCGCATGGCAGGTGTTATCCATACTTTGTCATTGAACGATCCTTCTGCCTGACGCCACTGTTTGTCCAGCTCCTCCTGTAGAGGACGCATATGTAGCCTGCAATGCGGTATCAAAGGTATGCAGGATGAGATTGATCCGAGCAAGGACTTGTACTGTCGAACCGATACATGTCTCTTGTGCAGTATTAGACGAGCGGAAGCGGCCAGTTTGCCCTGACGCTCCTCTGACGGACGAGCCGTGCATCGTCTCGTGTCCAGAATTGCCCCAAGGAACTTCCGTGACCTGGAGGGTATCAGTTCCGACTTGGACACATTGAGCTGAAGACCCAAATGGGCGAACAATCTTATGCAAGTTGACACAGCCTGAGACGTTGCCCTGAACGATGGAGCCTTGATGAGCCAGTCGTCCAAGTACGGGAACACTTCCAAGGACTGCTTCCTCAGGAAAGCAGCGACTGGTGCCAGCATCTTCGTGAAAATGCGGGGTGCCGACCGAAGGCCAAACGGGAGCACCTTGAACTGGAAATGGCTCTTGCCTACTGTGAAGCGTAGATATTGCCTGTGAGCTGGGTGGATCGGAACATGAAAGTAAGCATCCTCTAAATCCAGGGATGCCAAAAAGTCTCCCGGATTGAGCAGCCTTAGAATATCCTGGAGTGTGACCATCCTGAAAGAGAGCTTGATGAGATAGGTGTTGAGCTCCCTGAGGTCTAGTATAGGACGCCATGCCTCCTCCGTCTTCCGAACCAGGAAGAACCTGGAATAAAACCCCTTGCCCCTTTGTGAAAGTGGCACAGGCTCTATCGCCCCCTTGATGAAAAGCTGGTGGGCTTCGAGATGTAATAGTCGGAGATGTTTCGCTGCACGGGCGTCTGGAGCTCTTGTTGGAGGAAGATCTTGGAACTCCAACGTATGGCCACTCTGAACTATGTTCAAGACCCACCGGTCTGATGTTAAACGCACCCAGCTGACCAGACAAAAAGATATCCTGCCCCCGACCGGTGTTTGTGGCAGGGGAGGAACAGTAGCCAGAGCCAGGAGGCCGCTATTGCCTCTTGGCGTTGTCTCGTCCCTGACGATTCTGACGTCCTCTCTGGGACTGCCGAGAGAAAGACGCCGACTGTCCTTGGCGCTGGCTGGAATATTGTCCTTTATAGGACTGTCCAGATTGAGAGGAATACTGTCGTTGGTTTCCTCTGTAGTTAGAAAACCCCCGACCACGTGCCCCCTTAAATGGCACCTTACAGTAGGTCAAAGAGCCTAAGGACTTAGCTGTATCGGTGTCCTTTTTAATGCCTTGGAGGGCGTCATCCACATGCTTTCCAAAAAGCATCTCTCCGTCAAAGGGGAGGTCCAAGATCTTATTCTGGACCTCCTGGCGAAACCAAGTCGCCTTCAACCAGCCTTGGCGGCGCAAGACGGCTGAGCCCGCCAAAGCCCTGAAAGCAGTTGAGGCAATGTCCATCGCACAGTCGATGACTTCCGAAGAGCATCGTTCTCCCTCCATCAGCACCTGTCTGGCTTCGTCTTGACTAGTTTCTGGTAGCTGGTCCAGGAATGGTTCCATATCACACCACATCTGGCGGTCGTATCTGCCCAGAATAGCCAGAGAATTAGCTGCCCGCACCAACAAGCTGGCCATGGTGGAGAATCTTTTACCCACATTGTCCAGTCTTCTGCCTTCTTTATCTGGAGGCGTGGTTAAAGGAGTGGACGGATTCTTAGATTTACTTTGAGCAGCTTGAGAAATAACAGAATCCGGCTTAGGTTGTCCTAGAAGACACGCAGGACTGCCCTCTGGTGCCTTGTATTTCTTCTCCAGCCGGGGAAGAACCGGAATGACGGTTGCTGGATTCTGCATTGTCTTCAGTCCCTCATCCCAGACATGTTCTATAATGGGAATTGATCTTACAGACTTCTTATATTGGGCTTTAAAGTCATAAAGGAAGCAGTCGGACTGCTCCACCGTAAAGGGCAGACCAAACCTCTTGGATGCCCGTTCCATCAAATTATGGAAACCTCCAATGTCCACCGGAGGCGATATATTTGTCTCTCGGCCTACAGCATCAGGATCCTGTGTATCATCAGGGTCCCCATCTGGATCGCCTGGATCTGTAAGAGGGATCACCTGTCCCTCGTCGTCTTCGTCCGTATCTCCATCGTCCGCGTCATCATCAGCAGGTTCCGTACCTGAAGGTTGGGGAACCACTAAGGGCAGCACTGGTGAAATGGACCGAGGTACCTCTCTTGGTAGAGGTGGCAAGTCCACTGGTATGTCACGTGGCACTTCCAAAGGAGAAGGACGCACTGGAGTGCGATCCGGCAACGTCGGAAAACGAGATCTATAGTCTTGCAGCATCTGTTGCAAATCCGACACCAAAGCCACTGGCAAGGCAATTAGGTCCTGCCTTATAGGGCGGGGGCGTAATCCCTGTTGGTGCCCCTCCTGCCCCTCTGGGCCATAAAACTCCTCCGTATCTGTGTCCTGCTGTTTGACATTCAGGTCTGAAAGGCTGTATGCGTCCCCAAACTGCCCATCCTCCTCATCCTCCTCCGAGTCCTCGAGAAGCATGGATGGTGGCAAAGGCGTGACCCGCCTAGGGGAAGTCATGTCCGGTGTAATCACTAATCTTTGGGTTGAAAAATCCAAATTTTTCGTCGTCGACGGTCCCGTCGGCGGTCTCGTCGACGGAGTCGATGGCAACGGGATTTCCAATGTCGACGTACTCGACGACGACTGAAAGGCAACTGTCGTCGACGGAGCTGAAATCGTCGTCGACGATGAGGCCGTCGACAGTCCTGTAATCCTCGTCGACGGAGCAGTCGTCGACGGAGCAGTCGTCGACGGGGCAGCCGTCACCGGAGCAGTCGTCGACGGAGCAGTCGTCGACGGAGCAGTCGTCGACGGAGCTTTCTTTTTCGTCGACGTAGTATGTTTCATCGTCGGCGGAGCACCCGTCGACAGTCTCGTCGACGAACTTGTAGTCATCAACATCGACGAACTCGTCGTCGTCGTCGTCGTCGTCGACGTGGTCCTCGTCGTCGACACCGCCGTCGACGAAGTAGATATTGTCGACGGTCTCGTGGACGACCCCATGGAAATAGGCTTAATTGAGGAGATCGTCGTCGACGTACCTGCTGCCGCCTGCGTCGACGGACGCGGTTTCTTCAGTGGCACCGACTGAGGAGTTTCTGCAGCCTGTTTCTTTACAGGTTTCTCCTTCTGGGACGGAGGGGTAGATGTAGCAACCCCCTTATTGTCCTTAGGGGCTATGTCCACAGTAGCCCGTCCCTGCCTCTCCTTTACACTGTCGTGAGGAGATTTTTTGGGACCAGCCTCCTCAGACCTGTCAGAGATCCCGTGAGGGGCTTTGAGAGGAACCTTGAGAGGGGGTTCCGCAGAAGTGGAGGGCGATGACCTACCCCTCTTCTTCGATCTCCTGGAGGAGGTACCAGAGATAGATCCTTCCTCATCCGAAGAAATGACCTCCCTGGTCTTTATCTTCTGCAGCCACGTCAGCAAGCGCCCCTCTCTGTCTCTCAAGGTCTTGGTCGAGAAGGTCCGACAGATTTTACAGTCGGTGGCCTTGTGTTCCGGGTACAGGCAGTATATGCAGTTCTCATGCCTGTCTTCCACAAACAGTCTCTTCTTCCCACAAGAGGCACAAGCCCTAAATAAAGCTTTCTTCTCCTTTTCTGACATTCTGTCTCAAAAGATGGTAATAAAGATATCCAAAAGTAACTCTGTGAAAAACTGAGCAGAGCTCAGTGGAGACTCCCTAGCACAACGTGCGGTAGAAAAATCTGAGGCTCTGAGCTCTCTCAGGAAGGTTCCAGAGGGTGAGGCTGTGCTGATTGGCCCTGGCAAAAGTTTGGGCTCTTTTACACAAAGAGGGTGATATACTACAAAATGAGATGAGGCCTAGGCCTATTTTTCTCTTTTGTTTCTATGGTTATACATATGTATATATATATATATTTTTGTTACCGAGGCTCCCATTCCGACGACGGGGAATGATACAAAGCATGAGAATCTATGAAAGTTCCAATACTGGGGTAATATCTTGTGTCACTCTCTAGAAAAAGTGCTTCCTAAGTCAATTTAGCCACTCCTTCCATTCAATGTTTATATCATCCCAATTAATATAATAGGTTTAGGCAGGCTAAATAGGAAGTCACAGAGAGATTTATTTCAGTGTCCCTATACATTAGATCATTCAAACTTTCTCCCGCAGTTGGTACTTGAGCAAAGAACTTCAGAGCAGTCAACACTTCCTAGCTCCAATTTAGGTGCCTTCATCACAGTACTTTTAGGTAACTACAGAACCCTTTCCAAAAATGTACCTTCAAGTTTAATCTAGTCAAGAGACGTTTAAAGAGCCTTGACAAGGAGGTAGTACAGAGCAATAGGTACAACCGCTCCTCGTATGCTTTCAGTAACGGAGCAACTGAAAGCGCACCACAGGCAATATTAACTCCGGTTAGTATATTCATTGCGGCTAAAGAGGTATTTCAGATCAACTACTTATGTCTTTCCCAGCTAGGAGGCATTAAGGCAACATATATGGTGCTCCATGAAGTACCTTAATTGCAATGGGAAATGCAAAAATATGTTAAGTATGAATTGTGACAGGATACAGGCCACTGTGAATGGATTTGCAGACACACTCTATACCAGTCAGTCTCTGAGCTGGCCCAGCCGTTATTATCTAATATCCCACTTTCCCATTTGATGCAATCCCAATAGAAAGCCTTAGACTCCCTGTTAGACCTGTCAGCCATTTGGGTGGTCCCTCCTCATCATTATTTATTTTGTCCCACTTTTGCCTCAAACCCTGTTATAATTTTTCCTTTTTGGGAACCACCAGACTTTTTAGTGTTGATGCAGGGTCAGGGAGCCATTTTCCCTACCCCTGGAACTTCTGTCTGAGGGCCTGAGACACAAAATGGTGGCCACCCATTGTCACCTGTGACATCTCCAGAACACACTAGAGGTTTCTAGAACCTTCTGCAACATTCTAGAACCCTGGGACAGAGGGAGACAGTTTAGAATGTTGGGAGGCCATCTCAGGGAGGCAGTTGGTAGTTGGCAGTTGGCACCTGACTGGAGAGGAGAGAGGACAGAGATTCAGAAGGAGGAAGGAGTGAGGCAGCAGGGGTGGAAACCAGTGCTTGGAGTGGGGTCCAGAAACCCACCCTTGATGCTAGTCCCTACTGACCAAGCCCAGCCTAGAGCCCTGTGTGGGACCAAGACCAGAAAAACCATCTTAAGGACCTGAACATTTGGAACAGGCCTTACAAAGGAAGAACAGCAAGTTCCTGACCTGTACAGCAGTGTCCTCCTGGAGTCCTGACGTCGAGAAGCCTGGAGACCTGGAGCCCGAGGTGGAGAAGCGGCGCTGACAGAAAGCAGACGTCGTACCCGGAGCCGCCAGAGGTCGAGAGAGGGCGCCGACGGAGGTCGTGGAGAGTCACCGGAGGTCGAGTAGGAAGTCACCTGAGGTCGAGGTGAGGCGTCGACGGGGGAGTGAAGTCCGCCCTCCGGAGTCGCCGGAAACCAAGGTGAAGCGCGCAGGAGGTCGGGAGTGGAGGTCGCACTCCGGAGTCGCCTGAGGTCGAGGTGAAGCGCGCAGGAGGTCGGGAGTGGAGATCGCACTCCGGAGTCGCCGGAACCCGAGGTGGAGCCGACGGAGGTCGGGAGTGGAGGTCGCACTCCGGAGACACCCGGAAGCGGGGAGACCGTGACCCTGTGACGCCGGAACACGACATCGAGCCAAGGCCGCCCAGCGACATAGATTCGGAGCCGCCTCACGGCACCGACCCGGCGTCAGGTAAAGCAGATCGACGCGACATTGAACCGAGGCCGCCCAGCGACATCGAACCGGAACCGCCAGACGGCATCGACAGGGCGTCAAGTGGAACAGATCGACGCGACATCGAACCGGAACCGTCTCACGGCGTCGACTCGGCGCCAGCGGAGCCGATATTCGCAGAAGGGACAGTAAGTGGTAGAAAGGGCATCTGAGGCCCTGTGGAGCCCTAAAAGACCATTCTAGGGGCTAGAGGGGTGTTAGGACCAGCCTGGGAGTGCTAGGGGGTGAACTGAGACTGGTGCCGGGACCTGTGTGAGGGACTGTGTAGTTGGGAGAGCCAGAACCTTAGGTTACCCTCATTCTACCTCTGCTTAGGCCCCAGCCTTGACCACTCTAGGTGGGACATCCCCAGGCCACCTCAGTGACCACAAGCTGTACTTGGGAATGGTAAAATCAATCTACCTCATAAATGTGATCTGATTTGCAATTGTTTGATTGCTTATATTATTTATTGAAGGTGTTTTATTTATTGTCTGACCGTATTTATTCCTGCCTTGTATTTATTGTCTGACAGTATTTATTTGCCCTATGTATTTATCGCACCTTTATTTATTCCTTGCTTATTTATGACCTGATCCTATTTATTGAAACCCCACTGTGGTATTATTTATTTGACCTGCTACTTTCAAGAAAAGTCTTATGGTATTGTATGTATGTTTTGAAACCTGCAACTAAGAGAAAATAAGATAAAGACAAACTACTCTCTTTCATAATTTTTATGGTGTAGTGTCGTTTTTGGCATGGATGAGCGCATGGTTATTGTGAGGGTGTGACGTACGCTTAACACGGTGCCTGTCTTCCCGACCGCTCGAGCCAAGCTACCACTGTGCTGGGAACCTGGTGACTGCTAACCCGGTTGCCCGGTTTCCAACACTCCCTCATCACTGAAGATGAGATTCAGGAGGCCATTTGAGATTTGAAAACTGGTAAGACCCCAGGCCAGACGGCTTCCCTATGAAGACATATCGGTTTTCGGAGCTACATAGAAGGAACACGATAATGCTCATGCACAAGTATTTAGTTTACATGCCAAAGCAGATTTGACTTTGAATACAGACAAGTGTGAGTTCCATAAGGAAAAGCTAAAATTCTTTGGTCATATCTTTTCTGATGGCGGTATGACTCCTGATAAAGTAGAAGCACTGTCAAATGCTGATCCCCCACAAGATGTTTCCATGGTGAGTTAATTTCTTGGCATGGCCAGTTACTATTCCAGATACATACAAGACGTTGCCACTGTAAGTGCTCAGTTGAGAGACTGGACTAGTAAGAATGTTTCATTCCATTGGTCACATGAGTGTGAGAAACAATTCAAGAAAATTAAACAAGCCCTTCAGAATGCTACTGAACTGGCCTATTTCAATGCAGAGCTTCATACGAAGATTGCTTTTGGCATTAGACCAGTCGGGTTAGGCGCTATCTTTGCACAGCACAGTGGACACGTGAATGCTCGAAGGCATATTGTGGCATATGCAAGTAGAAGTTTGTCCCAAACAGAACGTGTTCACTGACAACCTGAGAAAGAAAGCTTAGCTGTGGTATGGGCTTGTGAAGATTTTCTTGTATTACTATACGGAAAACCTTTTATGATGGTAACTGATCATCAACCTTTTACTGACTATATTTGGAAATCCGGCCAAAATGCCTCCTCCCATTGAACGATGGGGACTATGGTTACAAGAGTGTGATTAAGCCACTGTGCATCGTCCAAGGAAGGATCAGAACTCTGCTGACTTCTTTTCCAGAGTGCTTCTACAAGGTCATGGTACTCCATACAAGATGGCTGAGGCCTATATCAACTTCATTGTAAAATCCAACACATCTGCTGCCATTTTTTAGCCCAGGTTATCACTGCCACGTGTCATGATAGTGACATGTTAAAGCTGAAGTATATAATTACACGACAGTCATGGAACCAACACTCTTGACCCCTAACCAGTGATAGTGACTATTAAAAGTACAAAAATGTCAAGGATGAAATGTCCATAACTCAGAAAAGAGTTATATCACAAGGTTTGAGAATCCTGATTCCGCCAGTCTGAGACAGAAAATAATTGAGGTAACCCATAAAGGACATTGTGGAATTGTTGCAACAAAACGATCTCCGAGACAGAGTTTGGTTGCTTACCTTGATGACAGGGTTGAAAAGGAATTAAAGGCCTGTCACTTATGCAAATGCCTTTCTAGAAAAACAATTCACCACACCTTGAACATGTCAGAACTTCCAAAGCATGAATGGGAGAGAATAGCCATTGACTTTTTCAGTTCACTTGATAATGGGCATCATCTATTGGTGATTATGGGTGAATACTCACAACTTCAACTAATTGAAGCTCTTTTATCGACAACTCAAGCACGAGTCCTTGAAAAACTAGATGGCATTGTTGTGACATAGGGTGTTCCAGCCATAGTGAAGTCTGACAATGGCCCACCTTTCAATTGTCAAGAGTTCAGAGAATTATGAATGAATAAAAAAGGCTTTATAAAGCGCGAACTTAGCCCAGGGGCATCAAGGAGCTGCGGAAAAGGATAATAATAATCCACATTTGTAAAGCGCGAACAATTACCCGTAAGGGTCTCTAGGCGCTGGGGGCTGTCGGGAAGATTAAGCAAGCTATTGCCCAGAGTCACATGGTGCTGGGCTAATCTGCCGCCGGGGATCGAGCCGTGATCCCCAGATTCCGGAGTCAGTCGCCCTGGCCGTGGGGCCACACATCTTCCCAGGATCAGAGCTGTCCATAGATAAGAGGCTTACAGATTCAAGCTGGTGAAGAGCCAGGTCTTTAAGGCCTTACGGAACGAGGAGTGAGTTTCTGGAGCTGAAGTTGAAGAAGGAAGGTAATTCCACAAGTTGGCTGCAGCCAGCGAAAAAGCCCCCCCCCCCCCCCCCCCCATCTGGATTTCCTGAACCTGGGAACAGTCACCAGATTCTTGCTGGCAGATCTTAGCTGCTTGCCGGGGACATATCTGCGAAACAATTTTCTAATGCCTTCTGTCCCCATATTATTTAAGGCCTTGTGCACCAGGCACAGGGCTTTAAACACAATTCTCCGACCCAATGGAAGCCAGTGCAGGCTTCTGATGGTAGCCGATACAGAGTGGAATTTGGGGAGGCCCATCACCAATCTGGCAGCGGCATTCTGCACGAGCTGAAGTCGATGTAGGAGCCCCTTATTTATCCCTACATAAAGGGCATTGCAGTAATCTAATCTAGACAGCACAAGGGCCACCACTGCCTGTTTCCACGAGGGGAGGGATAGAAATTGAAAGATCGTTTTGAGAGTCCTTATCCCGAAACAGGTAGAAACTGTTCTATTTATTTGGGGGCCCAGAGAAAGGGAGGTGTCCACTATGATGCCTAGATTTTTGGCACTGAGGCTAGGGTGAGGGCAAGCTCCAAGCGTATCTGGCCACCAGGCCTCAGACCAAATCTCCTGTTTGTCTCCGAAAATTAAGATCTCAGTCTTAGCCCCATTGAGTCTTCCACCATCCATGAAGTCACCAGCATGCAGTTTTTAAAGTTTGCTGCTGACGCTTCGACACGCTCAGTGATGGTAATCATGATTTGAGTGTCATCAGCGTAGGGATAACACTTCTAGGCCGTAAGATCTTACAACCCTGGCAAGCGGGGCTACATAATAAAAAGAGTAGGACTCAACTTTTTAGGGGCGGAGAAGAATTGGCCCATCCTAAATCTTTTTGACCGTTCCAAAAAGAAGGATGCAAGCACATTAAGGGCAAGGCCCTCATACCCTATTTCCCGGAGCCTCCCAGCCAATCTACGGGGAGAGATGGTATCGAAGGCTGCCGTCAGGTCCAGAAGGATCAGTAAGGTGGTATGGCCAGCGTCAACCTGTTGTTGAATGTTGTTGAAAACAACAGTTAACGCCGTCTCTGTACTGTGCTCACTTCTGAACCCATGCTGCGAGCCATCGAGCAACTGATGATCCTCCAAATAAGTACTGAGAAGGAGGTTCAGATGTTTCTCCAAGATTTTTGCTGGGACAGGCAATAGGGAAATGGGCCGGTAGTTTTTTAGTTCCACAGGGTCCAGGGAAGGCTTCTTTAAAAAAAGTTTAGCCACTGCAGTTTTTCACGTGCTGGGATACTGGCCAGAGGTAATGACAGCATTAAGGATTGAAGTCAAAGGTGGGGCAATAGCCTCCATTCCCAGTTTCAAGATCTTCAGGGGGCAGGGCTCCAGGGGGGAACCAGACCTAATTCCACTTAACATCCGCTCAGTGTCCTCTTGAAGTATAGGAGGAAAGGAGCACAAGCGGCAATCCTTCAGAGGGGCTACCAGGGGATCTGATGGAAGATTTAACTTTGATACTCCAGCATTGGATAAAAAAAACATGCCATTTTATCACACAAATCCTGGGAAACCTCGGTGTTAGCAGTGGCCGTGGGAGCTAGGAGGGTATTAATCACAATGAAAAGTTCCCTTGGGGATTTTATGGATTCCGTCGTCTTAGAATAATAAGAGACCTTTAACTCATTATTAGCTATTTTATATTCCCTCAATCTAAGTTTGTGCAGATCCCTTTCGACCGAGGAAAGATCCCGGCGCCATTTTCTTTCCTGGTGTCGGCATACCTGTCTAAGCTTTCTCAGCCTTTCAGAGAACCAGGGGGCCGAAGGGCATTTTCTGGCCACATAGTGCTCTTAAGGGGGGCAAGAGAGTCCAAGGCCGCCAAAAGCCAGTTGGAAAAACCGTCGTAGATGGAGTTAACATCCAAGTAGGGGAGGCAGCAATAATTGCTAAGTTTATTAGGAAGGTCCTCCTTATTTATACGGCTAAAGTTTCTCTTCATCTCCACCCTGTTCTTAAAATTAGGATCAAGGTGAGCTACTGCAATTTGCAGAAGGAATGGGATGGCATAATAATCAGAGTGGGATAGGATCATTCACCTCTATCCTAGGATCATTAGAGAAGATCCCATCCAAAATGTGTCCTGCAGTATGAGTGGGGCTCCTCACCAGCTGAGAAAGACCACAAGAGTCCATAGTTTCCAAGAAAACCTGTGTTTCAGTACACAGAGTTTTCTCAAAATGAAAGTTAAAATCACCCAAAAGAGTGATATTAGATCTTGCCAGATAGGGCTCTATTCGATTACTGAAAGCCTGATCGAACATTGCTCTGGGTCCAGGAGGCCGATAGGTGACTACTCTGACAAAGGTTTCGGTGGGTAGGACCTTCAAAGAGAAATATAGGGCCTGATAGGGATCTGAGGGAGAGGTGAGAGCCTCAGTGAAGCATGAATAGATGTCTTTTTAGAGTACTCCTAACCCTCCCCAATCCTCCCTTCCCTATCAAGTCTGGATAGGGCATACCTGGAGGGGATGGCCTCCACCAGATCTGGCCCTGAGCAATCTCTAGCCCAGGTTTCGGTAATGAATACCCAATCGGGCTTGTGAAGGGACACAAAATCGCTGAATTCTGCCCTGTGTTTAATCAAAGATTAGGCGTTCACGAGATATCCCATAAAGGAATGCTTCAAAGACAAAAGATGGAACTGATGCGTATCCTCATGGGATTTCCCAGCTTCACCCAGCGTAATAACTGTCTTGCAGTTGGCACACTCGTACACCTGACAACCACCTGGAGCCTCAAGGTTCATAGACCTGCAGTGCGACCCCTTCTGTGCTTGAAGCTCCAGGAGCTGTCCTCTGGAATAAAAAAGGGGCTTACCGGGGTCTAAAATAAATTAGCCAGAGTCCCTGCACAAGGCGTAAACTTGGCGTGGACGGGCGCAGACGGGCTTGCCTTTGGCGCGTCCGGCCCAGCAAGCAATTAAAAAATATTGCCCGTTTTAAAAGCACACACAGTAAATTATATTCGTTTTAAAAAGTTACAGGCAAATTCAGATCATGTGCAGCACAGCAGCGCAACAGCGTGGCCCCTCTAACCAGGGTGATCCACTATCCGCTGTGCGTCCGGCCCAGCATGCAGTTAAATAAGCTGGGCTGGGAACATCTAGAGCGCCGCCCGGTCAACTGCGGCAGGAAGTGAGAGGGAGGAGCAAGAGCGAAATACCCACTTCCCTCCACACAATCGGCAAGCCGTGGTGGACCGGGGAAGGAGCAAGAGACCGTTACAGACCCCCAAAGCCAGAAGATAAAAGCCCCAGACGGAATAGTGCCCAGATAAAATGCGGCAAAAACAAAGAAGTAAGCAATTTAAAAATATTCCCCCGTTTTAAAAGCAAACATAGTAAATTCTATTTGTTTGAAAAAGTTACAGACAGATTCAGATTAGGTGGCCCCTCTGACCTGGGTGATCCACTATCCGATATTTATTGGAGAATTTGAATATAAAGCGTAAAAAGAGCACTCCTTTGTAGTCACAAACCAATGGACTTATTGAGCATTTTATGAGTATGCTGAAGAAAGCAGTGCAGCGTGCCACTCTTGAGAAGCTCAATATGAAAACTGTATTGAACTCTACCTTTAGAGCTTAGCGTTTAACACCCCGCTCGACCACAGGTGAATGTACTGTGACTTCGATGGTTGAGAGAGCAAGAATACCAAGTTTCCTTAATGGACCAATCAGAAAAAGAAAGATAAGCCGACAATTCATGAGAAGGACTTGGTTAACAAATGAAAGATGAAATTCCATGCTGACAAAAGACGAGATGCAAAGAACATTGTCTTTAAGAGAGGATATCCAGTGCTAGTACAACACATGCAGAAAAGAAAATATGATACTCCTTTTGACGCAGAACCTTTCCAAATGGTGTCTAATAAGGGACACATTTTGACTGCCCACTGCCCCGGGAAGTCTATTACTGGAGGCTCTTTTCATTTCAGGCAGTTGACCAATCATTTATCAGATCTGATAGTAGAAAGAGAGACTGGGTTTGAAACATCAGCAACTGGTGTTGCTTATACACCATTGATGCAGATCATGGACATCGGTGACAATACCTCCCAGTTTCCCAGAACAAGATCAGGTTGAAAAATTAAAGAGCCAGGAAGATTGACTGAAGAGATTTAAATATATATGTCTATCAATATGAATATTTTGTAAAAACAGTATGTTTTTGTTAAACAGAGGGGGAGATGTAGTGTCTTGCGGATTAGAAATGATGGAACTTTTAGGGCTCCAGATGGACTACACAGAACTGATGCAGGTGTTAGAGCGGAATGCACTGAAGGCTGGTTCAGAATGTTGAGTTCACAGTTACACACAGAAGAATAAAGACGTGCATTACTAAGCTTCGCGTATGGCACAGACCTTTGCCCAAGCTGGGGAGGATGCTACGCACCACATACACAGTAGCTCACAACCAGTTAATGAAGGGTCATATCTGAATGATTTCGGTGTGGTACAGTCTAACCTACTCCAATGAAGTACATAATGGCGATGGTAAACATCATCTTGGAGTTGTGTGCTTGTATAAAGCACTCAGCATGCAGCCCCATGATGGCACAGAGGTCCTCAGTTTTAATATTCCTATACTCTAATGCAGATAGATGATTTTACAAATAGATGAGGACACATACATACAGCCACACATTCAGAAAACTCAGAATAATAAACATATTGTAACTTCCTTATAGAACGCCAACTGTTATTACTGTTAAAAGAGTGTATAGAATAATAGTTACTAAAAATGTTTCAACCACGTTAAAATAAAATTTAAATAACTAAAAATCAACAAGCATGTACAATCTAAATGATAAAATGGAATCAACACAAAACCATGATTCTTAGAAACGATCCAGATCCGATATTCAGTGAAACTTTCATATGGTCTACTTAGTTGCAAGTCTTTTTTGGAAAAAAGAACACTTAAATAAGAAGCGGTTTCCTTCGTCTGCCTCTTTCAGTTCAATGGTTGATCTTCTGGCTCGTCATGTATTCCGCCAGTGTCTCTTCCCACTAGTCATGGAGGTTTGTCCCACTCCCTAAATATGTCCTCCTCTCCCAGTTACCACATTATCCCATTTGTTTATCCCCAAGAATGTTGTTGTCACTTCTTTGTTCTCTGAACTGGAGAGGTGACTGCACACCCACTATGCATTCTAAGGGTTCCTAAGATCTTTAGCGTTTGTCTAGAAGACTGACTGAAATGTAGTTCCTAGAAGGAGATATCCATGTGCCGTGTTCCTAGGATCTTTAGCCTTTGTCAATAAGACTGACTGAAATTTAGTTCCTCGAAGGAGATATCAATGTGCCGTGTTCTTCCCCACTGGAAATTAAAATGCTGAAATGTCAATGACCCATAAAAAGACAGTTTCTCCCCATCCCTTTGTGTATCCAAGTTTAGCTGTGGGGACCACTAAATTATGTTGATTTATTCTTAATGCAGGAAGAGCAAAATCTTGAGCAAAACTAGAAGTGCAGTAAGATTGGATCAGGAAAATGTGCCACCCCACCACCATTTGCATTAGGAAGTGTCAGGGATTCCTAGTGGTAAAGCAAACTTTAGGAACCTCTGGTGGACACAAATTTGTATAAAAAGAGAACCAGGAAAATATTGAAGCACAGTCACTTCATTTAAGAGAGGAGAATTGTTTTTTTCCCTATCATTAGGAGAGAAAGGTTAAACATTTGACTGTACCTGTAGTAGGCACTATGTTGTCTGCACTTTCCGAGCACAGTTGTGAGAGTAAGCTTGACTTGCCAGCACCAGTAAGGCCTATACAAACCACATCATACTCTGGTCGCGGAGGCGGTGGTCCCTTGCAGCAAAGCGCTCTAAAACACTGCCAATAAAAAAAAAAACATGAAATTAGCAGAGCTTCCTTTTAGAACTAATTTCTATTTAGACAATATCTTGAATTCCATCCGACTATTACTTTGGACCATGAAATCAGTGGCACAGAATAAAAAGTAATAATTCTTAGGCCCCCGCCCACTATAAGCGCACCAGTGTATGGTGTTGTGATGCGAGGAAGGGCTGGAATCCTCAATTCAGACTACAATGCCGGACCATAAGATGGTGATTGTGACTTTTCTCTCCAGAATCGGGAATAACCACACATATACAGATATTGGGTCCATTTCTGGATAGTTGTCCCCAGTACCATGGAGAAAACCACCCACATTTTGTGCCTGGAAGGGTGTATGGTCAGGAAGTCCTTCAGCAAGTCTGCTTCCCCCTAGCTGTTTCTGGAGTTGGGCAGGAGCCGGGCTGTGCTGCTGCCTGCAGCCCCAGTCACATTAAAGAGGGCTCAGTGTCTCTGGGTCCAGGATTATAGGGTCCATTTGCGGACCCCATAATTCCAGGCCCTGAAACAGTCAGAATTTAAGGTGGCCGAATTTCACCCAGAGTTATCGCTCTGGGTAAAATCACACCGCTCATAATGAGTACACTACCCGTTATCAAGTGCATGAACAATCCACTTCCTGCCCTGATGAAATCCTCAGGAGCTGATCTCCCGAATACTGCGGTTGAAACAAATATGTTGCTCTGTCGAGAATAGACCACATGAATATGACACCCCATGCATCATCTAAACACTGCAACTAACACACTATTGATCGATAACGGGGATTGTTTATAGCGCTTATGGTTTTTGTTCAGGCAGCAAAATATAAGTTGTGATTGAGAACACAAGATAATCGACAAAAAATACAGCCTTGTTGTTGTTATATTAGAATTATTTCTGGCTAAAAATCGAGAATAAAATATGCTTTTGTTTATGTATTTGTGAAATTGTACATAAGTTCTGATAAACATCTATCTACATTTTCTCCTTATGCAACTTTTCAAATGTTAGCCATAAACCAAAACATCTCATACGTTTTGAGTATAAAGCTCGAGGTCCGGGGGGCGTGGCCAAGATGGAGGAGAGCTGAGACGTGTTTTGTCTTCGCTCCTCCACCCGCCGACTTTCAGCACAGGCCATCGGCCTTAATCAGTACAAGGGAACAGCTGTTTGCTCCCTAACGCACCCAGGGACAACAGACGACCTACCGGGTGAGCCCCGGTTTCCCGCGATAGTGTTTGCGGCTGCTGGCCCGGGCCCGCCCTAGGCCTCGGGAGTGGTGTCGACGGCGGCCGGCGTGTCTCAAGAGGAGACCGCGGCCCTGAGCTCTGGCTGGAGGAGCACTCAGCTTTGCCCGGGACGTCCGCGGATGCGGCGATGCTTCCTCTGCCCCAGTTTGTGGCCCGGGGAGCAGATACGGAAGCCCTTCGGCGAGCCATAAGCGATCCCCACGACAGCGGTGGTGCTGCTGATGCACGAGGCGGCACCTCGGGAGGCCCTCGGACTCGGAGCTCCGACGCTACGGGAAGACTCTTCGGAGCCTGGATGGTGAGTCCTGACTATCTTGCCGCGCCTCACCCCCATGGAAACTGACGCCCAGAATAACACCGGGAGCCTTCCTGATCCCTGAGTTTCTGGGGAAAAGCAGATTGATCGTGCACTGGGCGCCATCTTGGATGACACCTCACCCCACTTGCACGACTGTGACGCAAGGCATTCCCGTGCAGAGGTGGAACCGGTGCATCGTGGGGCGGCCGATCGGGAGGCATTTCAGCCTCCGGCCCTGTAGCCCTTGTCAGCGGTCTACCCAGGTGAGCTGCGCTGCCTCCTTGCGGCTCCCAGGTCGGACTGGGCCTCGAGGCTGACAATCACACAGCTCTGTGACCCCGGCTGCCACGGGTCCGGCGCCACTGTGGGACGCTGCTGAGGCCTGCCCCCGCGGCCACTACAAGTAGGTCCTTTCCGTAGTGGGCTCTCCAGGAGGTACCAGCCAGCCTTATTGAGGCGATGCAGTTCTGGGGCTCGTCCTGCGAGATAGCGGATTGCCTGATATAGTTTGGACACTGTCTGCCTCCTCACACGATCTAGGCCCCGTTTCCACAACGAGACAGCACCTCCGCCTCTTTCCCACTCCTGTCCCCACACGTTGAACTTCCTCTCGGCCATAACAGCGCAGGCACTTGGACGGCCCTCAGGATCCCTTTGTGGTTGCCCCGGGGCATCGCTAGCACCATTTGGCGAAGGCCTTTGACATTCCTCAAGGTCCGTGCATCGAGGGGACAGGTCTGTTCTACCGGCCCGCTGGACACGACATTGAAAGGGCCCTGTTCCACCCCTTCCGTGGCCGCCACAGCTGGAGTAGCGGAGACTCTGACCATGACATCGGCCAGGGGTAGGAAGGATAAGTCTGCTGCCAGAGAAAAGAAGTAGCTGAAGGACCTGTTCGCCAAAGCACAAAGTGTGGGGCCTGGCGACCCGGATCGACTGAGCCCAACATCACAGATGGCGGCCTCGACAGAGGCACCGTTGACGCGGGGCTTTTTGGAATATCCATTTGCCACACTGCACGAGGAGCTCCAGACTGTGAAGCGCGATCTCACAGCAGAACTTAAAGCTGTCCGCAAGGACGTGGATGACATAGGGGAAAGAGTGGTGACCCTAGAAGACAAGAGCGATTCCCGAGACACTGAGATGGCGGCACTACAACAGGATGTACTCCGCATTCACGAACAACAGGGGGATGTGCAGTCTCACTTGGAGGACATAGAGAACCGCTCCCGGCACCATAACATCAGGATCCGAGGAGTAGGCACTAATGAGGAAGTGGGAGAAATTTTTGCCTACGTGCGAGAATTATTCAACCACATCCTGGGTAACCCTTTGGACACACCGTTGAATTTGGACTGCGCCCACAGAGTGGGTCCACCCAGAGCAGCAACGGCACCCCCCGCTGACATACTGGTTTGTGACCAGGACTTCCATACTAAGGAAGAGATCTTGCGCAAAGCTCACTCCCTCCAACAAATCACCTTCCGCAACCAGACGCCCACTTTTTATCAGGATCTTGCAGCAGTCACTCTCCAGAAACGCAGAACCTTCCAGCCCATCACAGAAGTCCTCCGTCAACGCAACATCCCCTACTCCTGGGGACATCCGTTCCGCCTAGTGTTCCGACACGATGGTAAACTGTTCCAATTCCGCTCTTTGTCTGAAGCTAGCAAGCTCCTTGGAATCACTATCCTGGAGGAAACAGACGATGGGGGTCGCTCAGACCAAGGGTCCAATGATGGCGGACCGCAGTGGAGACAGCAGAGGTGACGGCGTCGTGCCAGTCGACCGGATCCTACAGTGATCAAGATGGAGCAAAAAGCTGTTCTCGAGGCCTTGCCAGGGGCCTTGGCCAAGTCGTCTACTGAATGACCAAGCCTGGTTATTTTGATGTATCCTTTCTTTGCCATGCTCGGGGTGGAGTGGGGAGGAAGAAGAGCTGACTATGGCCACGCGATCGCCCGATAGACTTCCTCTCTGTTCATCCCTGGATGACGGACAATGTTCGAACACTGAACTTTTACAGGCGCCCGTTGCGGCTTATGGGTTTTTTTCTTTCTTTCTTTTTCCTTTTTTATAGTTGGGGTTTCCTTTCATTCTATACACTCTTCACCCTCTTTCCCCTCTTTTCAGCACCGGGTTTCCTCTGGCCCACAGGGCGCTCCCGCCTTTTAGTTGCAAGGCCCCTACTGTGTATAACTTTTCCCCAAAGCGATACCAAAGGGGATGACGGACGGAAAGCTTGAGCAAATCAAACACTCACGCCCAGTCAACTGATCTGGGTTTAATCCATCATCATTCTTTAGCTCACTCCACCACCCCAGTTCAGGCATAGCCATGTGCAAATCAGTCTGACCCTGTGCCTCATGGGAACAGTCCAGCCCGAACTGCCAAGCCATGTCTTCCCTGGACCGGAAACAAGCATCCTGGGACCGGTTTCAGGTTCATAACCTTTGCATTTGTCACCCTGAGTGGGACGGGTATGCTCAGACGTGAGTCCCGTGCTCTCCATGCCACTGGAATCAAGCTATCCTGGTTGAAGAGGGGTGAAACCCCGAAACCGGTCCTAGGATGCTTGTTTCCAGCCCAGGGAGGACCTGGCTTGGCAGTTCGGGCTGGACTGTTCCCATGAGGCACAGGGTCAAGACTGATTTGCATATGGCTGGGTTCAAACTGGAATGGCATGGTGAGCAAAAAAACGATGGATTTAGGCCCAGATCTCTGTACTGGGGTGAATGTATGACATTGTTCTGCATTCTGTCCATCAACTGTTGTTTTTGCATATAACTTTTTCCCAGCCAGCCCAGGACACTGGCAATGCAGACTCTTGCGTGGCGCCCTTTCCCTTCCTAGGTCTGAATGCTGCCTTCCTCCATTAAGATCCTCACTCTCAATGTGAGGGGTCTTAATAATCCGATCAAGTGGAGGACACTCCTCTCTTATCTTGAAAGCACGGGCGGTTATTTGTCTCCTCCAGGAAACACATCTACTCTCGAAGGACTGCCACAGACTCCGGTCCCGCTCCTTCCCAACCCAATTTCACTCCTCCTGACCCACAAAGAAAGCTGGGGTGGCCATATTAGTTTCGAAGAGTTTTCAAGAGAGGGTGGCATAAAAAGGGGCTGAAATACGGGGTAGGCTCCTCACATACCAATTCACCGCAGGGGGACACACTTTCACGGTAGGGTCTATTTATGCACCCAATGACGGCCAGGAACGTTTTCTGGATGAGGCACTGATAGAAGCAATGGCCACTCAAGACCGCCACATATTGTTTGGGGGTGACCTCAATTTGGTATTCGATAATGACATGGACCGCTCTGCGCAGCGCACTAGTCAGGTCGGTGCCCTTACCCCGACCGGACATGCCAAATTACACGACCTAGGCCTTACAGACTTGTGGCGACTCCTCCACCCCAGCACAAGAGACTTTTAATTTTACTCCAACGCACATAAAACCTACGCTAGATTAGATTATTTTTTGGGTACCAAACCTATCCTAGACATCACGCTCTCAGCTGACATACTGGTGGTGACCTTTTCCGACCATTCCCCCGAGGTGATCACCCTAGCCTTCCCACAGGCGCAGCCCCCGACCAGACACTGGCGATTCAGAGATACTCTCCTACACCGATCGGACAAGGTCACACGACTACAGCAAGTGCTAGACGATTATCTGTTACACAACGATAACTTGGATACAGTCCTTTCTACTAGGTGGGAGGCCCTCAAGGCAGTAATTAGGGGTGAAGTAATAGCTATATCTACGGCTAACAATATAGAGCGCAAACGGAAGAGGGAGGAACTGGCCCTTAAAGTGCGAGATCTGGAGCAAATGCACCAACGCACCGGGGCTCCTCGGGGTTGGAGACAAGTAACAGCAGCTAGGATGCAATTGGTTGCCCTAGATCGTGACAGGGCAGAATACGCTGCAATGCGCTTGCGACATTCCTTCTACGTGGGAGGAGATAAGTGTGGGCAGCTACTTGCGCACAAACTGAGGGAAGTTTGTCTAAGAGATGGGGTCCGGGAGATCAGGGATTGCTCAGGAGCCCTTTGCACAGACGACACAGCCATAGCTGACACATTCCGCTAGCTTTACGCGCAGCTCGATGATGAACAGCCCTTAGAGGCAGCGGACATCGATCTGTACTTAGCTCAAGCTCGCCTTCCCAGCTTAACGCCCGACCAGGCGGCCCACATAGAGAGAGAGAGATCAGGGTGGAAGAGGTCATAGCTGCTATAGCCCGCTTGAAACTGGGTAAATCGCCTGGTTCCGACGGTTACACTGCAGCCTTTTATAAGCAATTCTGCGCAACACTGGCCCCCCTACTAACCTGACTCTTTAACTCCTTTGCCGAGCCTGGAGCGATCCCTGCGCCTATGCTAGAGGTGGCAGTGGTCGCTATACCAAAGCTTGGGAAAGATAAAACATCCTGCGGATCCTACCGACCTATTTCGCTTCTAAATATTGACCTGAAGCTATATACCGGGATCCTGGCCGCCCGACTGAGCCCTTACATGCAGGGCCTGGTAGACCCTGACCAGGCAGGATTCATACCGCAGCGGCAAACGAGCGATAATCCCAAATGAGTCACACACCTGATCGAAAAGGCTTCCCCATCTCTGGAGAATACATGCTTTTAACAGTAGATGCATAGAAAGCCTTCAACCGCGTCCACTGGCCATATCTCAAACAGGCACTGATACGCGCTGGTATCCGAGACAAGATGTCGATGCACATTTTTAATTGTTATCGCTGTCCACGTAAATGGCCACATATCTGCGCCATTCCCTATCCGTAGAGGCACTAGACAGGGGTGCCCTCTGTCGCCCCTGCTTTTCACATTCTACATGGAGCCTTTGGCTCAGAGGGTCCGGGACCACCCCCAGATTACCGGTATCCGCTTCGGCGGGGGACACGCATACAATAAGCCTCTATGCGGATGACGTGCTGGCCACTCTCACGAATGCTACAACTGCCCTGGGGAGCTTCTTAGAGGAACTAAAGGCTTTTGGGACAGCCTCTGGTTTCAAGTTCAACTTGGCAAAATCCATGGCACTAAACCTGTCTCTGCCACCGACAGTCCTGGCGGACCTTCAGGCCAGACACCCCCTGAACTGGTCTGATGAGGCGGTTCCCTATCTGGGCATACAGTTGGTCCCAACTCTGCAAGCTATGAGACAAGGTAATTACTCCCTCATGCAGGAACACGTCATCGTTGCGTTGCTGAAATGGAAACACTACCCAATATCGTGGTTGGGACGAGTCGCAGCCATTAAAATGACACTTCTCCCCAAGATCCTGTATCTCTTCCAGACCCTACCCCTACCACCCTACCGGATGGCTACAAAGGGTCCAATCTGACCTCTCTACCTTCATCTGGCAAGGACGTAAACAGAGAATGAAGTGGTTGGTGAGCTTCCTTCCACCTCACGAGGGAGGCCTTGGAGTTCCAGATCTCAGGCTTTATTATAACGCCACGCAACTCCGGTACTTGGTCGAATGGAGCAGAGTGGAATCTGAGAAGCATTGGCTCTTTCAAGACCGGGCTGTTGCTGGCACGTCTCTTATGAAGATCCCCTTTCTGTCAAAACCCCATCGCCCACCCAACTTGTATGCTTCTCAGGTGACGCGCTCCATCCTTAAGGTCTGGGACCGGACTAACATACGGCATGCCATCACCACATTCCCCTCTCCGCTCACCTCCCTCTTTGTCAACCCAGATTTCAAACCCGGCGTAGGTCCATGGGCCTTCCTGCTGTGGAGAGAAGCGGGTTGTCGAGCCATAGGCCAACTATTCCATAAGGGCGAGATTGTTCCTTTCTCGCAGCTCCGTGCCGACCATGGTCTCCCTGAATCGGAATGCATGCGCTACCTTCAGGTCCGACACTGGGTCATGCACCCTGATATCCGGGCGCAGGCGTCACGGCTCCTTACCCAATATGAGAGATGGCTCATCACGTGTCCCTCGGACGAGAAATTGACCTCGGACCTATACAAATTGCTCCTATCCAGATATACTCACACTTATCACGCCGGGCGGGCATGATGGTAGAGACCTGGGACGTGACCTTACCTCCCAGGAGTGGGAAACTGCATGTTACAGGGCACGCCACACAGCAACACATGTGGGCCTGACCGAAACCTTCACTAAACTCGTATACCACAGGTACTACACCCCAGAGAGGCTGCATCAGGCCGACCCCACACATAGTCCCGACTGTTGGAGGGGCTGTGGACAGAGGGGCTCGTTGGTTCACCTCCTATGGGACTGCACACACATTCAGACTTACTCGTCACATGTACTTGACGAGACTGATAAATATTTGGACACGGAACTCCCCAGGTTCCCCGCATACGTACTGTTGGGAGTGCCAAACCCGCTCACTTACCCCCTGAGATCCAAAACGGGGAAACAGATAGCCATCGCCCTCGGCACGGCCACCCAGAACATACTCATACATTGGAAGACAACCCGGGTTCCCACACACACAGGGTGGTACAAGCGTCTGTGGCATGTGTTGGGCATGGACAAGATCTCTCTCACCTTGGCCGGCAAGGGCTCCTCCTTTAGTGACCTTTGGCAACCCTTTTTAGCCCTGCTAGCTCCAGAATTTAGGGAACTGCACTGCCCCAAATATCTATGCCTCCTGCACCTCACTACTCCGGACACTCATACATGAGCCATCTCAACCGTATCTAGAACATGCCGTTCCATTCTGTGCTATTCAGAGACAATGATCCTCAGGGTGAAGGGTGGTTTTCTTTTTCTGTATTTTCTTCTTTTAGTTTCCTCTCTTTTTCCTATTTATGTGGGGGGTGGGAACATATGTTTACAATAGAGCTCTCGTACCTTAACACATTTAACATTGGATCTGCCGAGCCTTGCGTGGCACGCTCGTATTGCTCTTATTCTTTGTGTTGCTCCATAATAAAAAGATTTAAATCTAAGGATCGAGGTCCGGCACACACAATTTTAGCCTGGATTGCCTGGTGCACTACAGTGGGCAATAGTTGAATGAGTTACCAAGTGGACCACAGTGAACAACAGTGGAGTGAGTTACCTGGTGGACCAGAATGAACAATAGCGAAATGGTGGACAAGACTGAACACCCGTGGAATGGGTTACGTGATGGACTACAGCGTACAATAGTAGTGGTTACCAGGTGGACCATAGTAAACAAAGACGAATGGGTTAGTTACCTGGTATACTGGAGTGCACCATTATAGAACGGTCTACCTAGTGGCCACAGTGCACAACAGTTGAATGAGTTGCTTCATGAATAGAAATGCACAAAGTTGCAATGGGTATCCTGGTGGATAGGAGTGTACACATGTGAAAAGTGTTACCTGACAGCCAGAGTGCACCATGGTGGAATTGGTTAGATGGTAGAAAGGTGCACTCAATAGTGGAATGGATTTTCAGGTGGATTAGAGAGTACACTGGTGTAATGGGTTACTTAGTGATATTTTGTATGCATTTGTCGAAATGTGAAATAAAGATGGAATTAATGCACAAGTATGGAATGGGTTACCAGGTGGATCGGAGTTCTCACAGAAATGAGTTCGCTGTCAGCCTGAAATGAGCAATGATGAAATGAGTTACATGGCAGGGTGAAATTGAAAATGGTGAAATGAGTTACCTGACAAACAAGAAAACACAAGCATGGAATTAATTTATTAAACTTCGATGGTACCAATCGAACCTCGTGAGAACTTCTAAGCAACAATATCCTGTGAAGTATGCAAGCATGCTTAGTGAGCTCAACCAATATGCAAACACAATGAATCCAGAGTGTAGTAGTAGTTAAGCTTGTATTAGTAATTCACACAGCTAACGCTATGATAGTGTCAAACATAACCTATCATCTATAGAGAGGTATTCAAGGTTAGAACTAGATATTTTTTTCATTACTTATCACATTAGCGGGTAACTGCACGATTTAGAGTTTGTCAAACTAATTTCACAGTTATTAGTTCACAAACACAGAAAATTCCCAAAAAGTTAACAAGATGAACATGTTATTTTACCTACTTATATTATAACCATCACTTTAAATAAAAGGAAGCCAGGTATTACTGTTTTATTTCTATGTCCACTTGAATGAACTAAACATAGGACTGTACTGAGCAGTTTGTTCGATAAACCAACATGCTGATTACTAAGTTGAAGAAAACATTGAAAAAAACTAAAAAGCAAAATCAAACAAGCCAACGCTGCCTGAAGCTTGATGTTAAAACTTCACAGACCTGGTACGGAGTCCCAGGCCTGGATGTTAGAAAAGAAACACCACAAAGGTATTGCAAATCCTGCAATAACTCAAACAAGAAGAGAATTATGGGACTGAGAGATAGTTTAGTTTCTGTATCCATCGCGATGCGGCCAGCAAGAAGCATCGGAGACAGAGTTTACAGTAGAATTCGACAGGGAAGCCTGGGGTCTTACCAAGTTTCAAATCTCAAATGGCCCTCTGAATATCATCTTCAGTGATAAGGAAGTCCAACGCTTTCCATTGGGGTCGTGTCAAATGGGGATATCAGATAATAACGCCTGGGCCAGTTCAGAGACACACAGAGACTGACTGGAATAAAGTGTCTAGCAATAGTCTGCAAATGCATTTGCAGTGGCCTTCGCCGTCGTAACCGAGGAACCAAAAGCATTGTTGACAGACAGAATGAGTCTGGAGCTGACATTCTTGGTAGCCAATCTATAGAGCAGCATACTGCTTTTGTCCCCATATTCATGTACCCATTGGGTGGAGGCTCGCCAACATTGGCAGGTTTCATGGTGCTCAGCCTTTTCTGACCTACTGGCTCCCTACATTCTCCGGGCTGCCAACTTCTCTGTGCTTGGTGATCTCAACCTCCACCTGGAGAACCCCGAAAATAAATCAGAATCCACATTTATAGAGGACATGAATATTATCAATCTTTCACTGCGAAATGCACTACCTACTCACATCACTGGTCACCTTCTGGATCCTACTTTTTCTAATCTCGCTACTTTATCTGTTGCACCACCTGTCCAGCTTTGCTTGACTGATCATTTTGCAGTTCCTTTTACCATCAAACGTCTTTGTTTCTCTTCTCCTAGGCTGACTTTAGTGCCTAAAACTAGGAACTTAATTTATTCGCACTTAACAAAGTGCTTCTTGACAATCCCCCCGTCTCTTGTTTCCTCCCATGATCAAGACCAGCTCTCTGTGCACCAATAACTTACAGTGGCCATCGATTCTGCACTACCTCTCTCAGTAAAGCCACAGCTCAGAACCCATCCTCCTGTCCCTTGGTTTACAGATTCTCTTAAACAAGAGAAAAAACACTGTAAAGCCTTAGAGGGATAATGGATGAAACATTATCTGTCTAACGCTAAATTGGAGTATTTGGGAGCATTAAAGAAATATCATGCTCTTTGCAGATCGGCTCGTGCAGCCTTCTTAATTAAGGAGATTTCTAGCTCCCAAAACTAAAGTTGTGCCTAAACTCTCATCTGCTAGTGCTTTTTTGACCCCTCCCTCGCTTTCGCAACCTCAATGTGATGAGCTAGCGCTGTTCTTTCACAATAACGTTAAGTCTATCCATGACCAACTTGCTGCGGATGACTCCCAACAAGGGAATCTAATATTACCTGTCAATCCAACGGCAGGGCCCCTTGAACTTTTCCCTCAGGTTCCTGCATCTGGGGATTCTTTCCAGATTAGTTCATGGCCTCCTTTGGATTTGCCTTCTTTGAAACTGTTGTTGAGTCTGGTTAACCTCTTGATCCTCTTCCCCTTCTAAACTTAGTCCCTTGGACAAGGCTTCCCTCTCTGTGATTCTGAACCTTCTTAATACTTCTCTGAGTATAGGTTTGGTACCACAGAGGTGGAAACATGCACTTGTCCTTCCTTTACTAAAAAAGGAAGGTCTTGTTCTCTCTGCTGGTCCAATTTTTGCCCTATTTCTTTCCTGCCTGTGTTCTCCAAAATCGTGGAATGGCACATTAATACTCAACTTTCTTCTTTTGTTACAATTCGTAATTTGCTGCACCCCTCTCAGTCGGGCTAAAGACCTGACCATAGTACAGAGTCTGTTCTTCTCTGAGTCACTGAGCATCTCAGGCAACAACTTGACTTCAAAGGTACTTCCGCCCTCAACTTGCTGGATTTAAGTGCAGCTCTTGACACAGTGTCACATTCCAATCTGATAGACTGTTTCGAAACCTCTGGAATTGTGGGTCTGGCTCTGAGGCGGTTGATCTCTTTCTTAAATGACCGTACCTTTCAGGTCTTTTTGAACTAAGTAAGATCTAACACTCTAGCACAAACCTCTGGAGTGCCTCAGGGTTCTATTTTGAGCCCTTTGCTTTTTAATATTTATGTTTGCCCTTTGGCTGACATTGCTAAGAAGTCTGGACTGACAATTTTTTCATATGCCAAGGATACCCAGATTATCTTTTCTCTTTCCACTGCCCAGCACCTAGATCCCTCGCTGCTTCAGCTTGGGCTGAGGAATGTCTCCTCGTGGCTGACCAGTAATGCCCTGAAGCTAAATGGCACTAAAACTGAGATGCTTGTTCTGGGTAACAACCCTGAGCTTTGGGGAATCAAACATTGGCCTGACACTCTAGGCCCCGTGCCTGTCTCTATCCCCAAAGTTAAAAACCTGTGTTTCATTATTGATAAAAATCTTTCCCATAAACCTCAGGTATCCAGGGTTACGGCATCCTGCTTTGCTGTTCTTAGATGCATCAAAAAAAACCTCTGGCTCATTCCACCGGCAGCTAAGAGAATGGTTCTGCAGGCTCTGGTGATATCCAGGCTGGACTATGGGAATGTGCTGTATCTGGGTGCAGACAAAGCCTCAGTGCACTGGTTGCAGGACTTTCAAAATGCAGCTGCTCGTCTTATTTTCCATCTGCCCAGATGCTCCTCTGCCTCTCCTCTGCTCCACCAACTACATTGGCTTAAAGTCAATAAGAGCATTAAGTTCAAGGCCCTATGCTACATGTTTCAGGTCAAATGTGGCCTTGCTCCCTCCTATATTCAAAGATTGTTAACACCTTATGTGCCGGCCCGACAGTAGAGATCCTCCAGCCTCTCACTGTTTTCAGTCCCCAGGTTTCGGCCCGTCCGTATGAGGGGTCGCTCTTTTTCCTACCTGGGCCCTAAGCTCTGGAATGCTCTCCCGATTGATCTTAGGAATTGCCATTCTCTGTTAGCTTTCCGTAAGCGCTTAAAGACACTGTTTTTCAGCGACCTGGCTTGAATGCTTTTCTTCCTATTCGTGCCTGTTGCCTAAGTTAGCCTGCCTCCATTTGTCCAGCGTCAGGAGACCCTGTTGGGTAGCTGCGCGTTTTATAAATCTAGAAAAAAATAAAATAAATAAGGTTAGACGCCCCGTCAAATTCTAACTGTCAGGTCAAGTATTCAATCGCATCAGTTGCTGCCGCAGTCTCCACTGGAAGATGTGGGATTCAACTGCCATAGTGCACTGGCATTTATCTTGGTCTATACGCTTGAGGAACGCTTTGCTTCAACCACAGATGGTAGGTGTACTTGTTGCCCATAATATGCCCACCCTATGGACCGTCCCCTCAATAATTTTGAAATAGGATTGTAGATCCTTGGAGAGGTAGTCCAAGAGACTTTCATCCATAAGGAACCCATCATTCATATGCGACATAGGCCTTTAATACTACACTTGTACCCTGGAGCAGAGCAGCGGGGGGAATGATCTGAGATACCGCAAGGGAGCCGATCAATGGCCAAAGTGGAGGACATGTCTGCAGTCGGGAGAAATATGTGCCATGGCTTTTGTGGATGCAGAAGTGTGAGTATAATGGCCAAAGTGGAGGACATGTCTGCGGTCGGGAGAAATATGTGCCATAGGTTTTGTGGATGCAGAAGTGTGAGTGAAAGCCCTTCCCTGCGAGTGCCACACCCACCAAACGTCACGGAGTCCCAAAGAGTCCATCCAGGATCCAAGAGACTTGGAGAGAGCTTGTGAAGGGGGGCCAGAGATGTCCATGTCAGGGTTTGGGATGCCATTAAAGTCTCCCCCAAGGAGTAGCACTCCATATGGAAATGCTGCTACCACCTCAGTAAGATGTTAAAGAGTCTGCCCATGTAAATGGGGAGGTATATAGATGTTCACCAGAATATAGGGTTTCCCCTCCAATGTCCCAAACAGTCTCACATAACGGCATTGGGTGTCATGTATGAACTGTGTGGCAACTAATGGCAAGTTTTGCGTAGGACAATCGCCACCTGTTGGACTTGGCCCTTTTTGCAGGGTCATCCCTAAACTTTTTGCCTTTCTCCTACTGTTTTTTCTGACATGGTGTTGGTGGTTCTAGGACTCTGGGCACTTTAGCACCGCTGTCCAGTGTAAAGTGCGTGTGGTCTCTGTGTTAAATATTGTAAGATTGGTCTACACCTGTTTGGCCTATTTAATTTACCTGCCAGTCCCTTGTAAAGTGGTAGCTCATACACAGGGCTGGTAAATTAAATGCTACTGGTGGGCTTGCAGCCCTGATTGCGCCACCCACCAAAGTAGTCTTTCAAACCTATCCCAGGCCTCTGCCTCACCCCTAAATTAGGCTCTAGCTAGCCCTACGAGCAGAGTGCATTGTAAGTAAAAGATAGGACATGTACCTTAAGTATGTGTCATGTCCTGGTAGTGACAAACAGCCATTTTGGTTTCTCACTACTGTGGGGCTGCACCCCCCATAGGAATGCATTGGGGATTCCCTGATAAGTGTTTCGGTGGTAATTCCTGGTATGAGAGGAGCAGCATGGTCAAGTTTGGTATATTTGGAATGGTAATAATAAATGCTGAGCAATGGTGTGCGCAGATTTAGTATAACTATTTTAGAAATGACACTTTTAGAAGTTGGCATTTCTGTGTGCTATGTGTCTTGCCTGCCTGATGTCAACTGCATGTCTGGCTTTTGAGTGACAGAGGCTGGTGAGGTGTGTGTGGCTCCAGGAGGGGCAGGGTGAGTCAGCGCTAGGCTGAATGGGACATCTGCATTTGGAGTAGTGGGAAGAGTAGTCCCCTGACCCTGAATAGGGTGGTGCCTGCCCTAGTGAATGCTAGCTCCGTCCCCCTGTGGTGTGTCTGATGACGAGCCCCCACCTGACAAAGGGGAAGAGGAGCCTGGTAAACAAAGTGCTCCAATTCCCCCCTGAACCAGTTTAGGCTGGTTCCCCCCAGCCCTGTGCTTTGCAGACAAAGGAAAATGTACTATAAATATAGGGGCTGTGACCCCATGAAGGTGTTGTGCTTCCTGGTGCTGAGGGGACCTGCTGCTGCTGGGCTCCAGGAGGAATCGCCTCAAGGGACTACCTCCCTGCTGGAGGGCCCTGTGAGCTGGCCTGCCTGGGCCCAGCTTTGTGCCCCTAAAAACTTTGCTGCTGGAGCTGTGGCTCCTAGAACCTCATGAGCGCTATATCTTAATTCTATGTCAGGACCGGAGGCTCCGATTATGCTTCTCAATCTTTACTAGGAAGCTCACAGCAGCCAATAAAAACAGAGATAAAAACCACGTGACAACCATAGAGTCTCGTCCATATAAGGTCCCTGTCAGCACATAGAGTCCTCTTTCTTTGCTGCTCCGCAGCCAGTTAAGTACCTTGTGTTTATTCTCTCTTAAGTGTGGTATTACTTGGTTATTGGCACGCTTGTATGCTGCGGCTATTGTTCTGTTTTATGATGCGCTGCCTTTGATGCGCGATCGCTGTTAACGTGATTGGTGTGGTACGAGGTTTTCTCCTCGCCGATGTTAATTTCGCTGCCGGTTGCCTTTCAGCTAATGGGATATTGACGCGCTGCGAGCGCTGACCCGTGTAGTCCGTCGGTGAGTTTGTTTTCCTCACGTCGCTCGGGTTTTGTGGAGCGGGAGGTTCAGGGGAGCGAGGACGCGCGTCTGCCTGACGCGCAGTCCTCTTTTATTGATTGTGTGAGCCTGGGCCAGCGCGCATGCGCGGCGGCCATTTTTGCCCGCGAAAGTCATTCGGGCTTAAATTGAACACCGGAGCAGTGTGTTGACTGCTTATGACCCGCATTTGTGCCGATTTTCGGCGAAAAAAGGCTCGTTTTGGCTCCCCAGACGCCCTTCTGTTCTGCAATCAGTGGGGCTGTATAATTCAGCATAGGCTTTGCCTAGAGTGGGGTTTTGTTGTGCAAGCCCTCCCTCCCTCCACATCTAAACATTAACATTTTGTGTCACCATTGGTGACTGTATTGGGGCTTGCCTGGGGTTACCACTCCCCCTGATCTCCTGTGTGGGACTATTGATTGTGAACTTGACGGACACCACAAGCAATCCTCAGGGTCGGTAATTGCTCACTGTGTGGCAACTATGTCTGAGTACTATGAAGAGGATCATTATTATTATGATGATGAAGACCCTTCAGGGTCTATGGAATATGACCTCGTGGAGGCATTGGACGCAGGTGTGCAGCATTCAGTCAATTCCGCGTTGGTGAGAGCGATTGCGCCGTTGAAGCGCCATCTTTGCTCTTACGCAAAGAAACAAGGCTGGGTTCCATCCTCAGCTTCCCGTCCTACACCTGGGGGTAAGGGAAGAGCGAATCCCCACGCTGCGGGTTTCGCTAAGCTCGCAAGATCAATGGCGGAGCAAGAGCGTTCTACTCCTAGTAGAGAGGCGACAATTACTGAGATCTCCCAGGAGGATGATGGTCAAGACACCACACCTGACCCTACCACGGACGAGGATGAATCCCCTCGCCCTTCCAAGAAAGCAAGGAAGGAAAAGCACTCTGGTCCGTCCACGTCACCTAAGGTTCTCACGTTTGAGCTAGCGGACATTATCCACCCTAATTCCTCATCCTGGCTGCCACCCCAAGAGGTGGCGGAGTATGTCCAGACCCATCTACGTCAAGCGTTTGACACGGACGTGCGGGCACGACTGCGGTCGGAGTGCCCTCGGCCTGAACTGGCGGATAAGGTGGCGGCTATCCCGGAGGTGGATCCGTCCATGTTGACTTACTTGAAAAAGTATTCGAAAGATCCTAAGAAAGGCTTGGACAGGTCCTGGCGATCCTGCCAGGATAAACTGTTGGACGTCATAGGCCCTCTGACAAAGATTCTCGAGCTCGGCTTTAGGGCCAAAGAATCCTCCATTGCAATTAGCCCTGATGAGTTGATTGGCTGGGTGCAGCGGGCAGTGTGCCAACTGGGCAACGCTAATTGTGCATTGTCAACGGAGCGGCGCAGGTCCATCCTCTTAAAGTTGGATCCCAGGCTGGCCGAGTTATCTACGTCTGAATCGGGTCCGCTAGCTCAAGGTCTCCTGTTTGGTCAGCCTTTTCTAAAAGAACTGACCAAGTTTGTAGCCACATTTAGTGGGCTTGACAAGGCCCAGGGTTCTTTAAAACGGGCTTTCCGCCCGGTTTTTGGCAGGGCCGGACGCTTCCGGGGGCGCTCGTTCGGCCGGGGGTATAACCAAGGCGCCCAACGTGGCCAACAAAGAGGAGGTTATCAGGACAACACAGCCAATACCTCCAACTTTTACCCCTCGCGACGCTCCAGAAACAGGTTCCGCAAAGGTGGCAGATTTGGAGGAAACTCCAACAACCAGCATGATGCCGGAAACTCAGGTGAGCCTCATTCCTTTTTCGGAGGTGACGTTGGGGGGAAGAGTGTCATGTTTTCTAAGCAAATGGCGTGAAATTTCGCAAGATGCATGGGTGTTGCAGACGGTACAGGGGTACAGGCTGGAGATGTACGCTTCCCCTTTGCAACACTCCTGCCCCCCCCCTCTGTATTTTTCCCGACAAGATCAGAACTTTATCACGGCAGAAATCAATTCCTTGTTGCAGAAGGGCGCGATTGCGCCCTCCGAGATCCACCCTCACCGTTTCGTGAGCACTGTCTTTCTCGTAGAAAAGAAAGGGGGCGGTTCCCGCTTGGTGTTAAACCTCAAAGAGTTCAACTCGTGGATTGTTTACAGGCACTTCAAGATGGAAGGGATCCATCTGCTGCGCGACCTTCTCCAAGAAGGGGATTGGATGGTCCGTTTGGACCTGAAAGACGCGTATCTCTCCATTCCCATTTTTCCCCCCCACAGGAGGTTCCTGCAGTTTGTCTGGGGAAAGGTATGCTACGAGTACAAGGTCCTACCGTTCGGTCTGTTGTCGGCACCGTGGTGCTTCACGAAGCTCCTGAGACCAGTGGTGGAATCTCTCCGGGCCCGAGGAGTCCGCCTCATAATATACCTGGACGACATAATTGTTTTGGCGTCCTCCCCTCAGACGGTCCAAACGCACCTCAATTGGGCGATCAACCTATTGCAAGGCTTAGGGTTCATTGTCAACCCGCAGAAATCAGTGTTAACTCCCTCTCAGTCCATCGAATTTCTGGGGTTTACGATCAATTCAGTAACGTGTCAACTCTTGCTGCCAATGCCGAAGGTCAGGGCAATCAAGAAAGAGTTGCGGTCCACCCTGCGCAAGCAGACGACGTCCTTGAGATCCTTAGCCCGCATAGTGGGGCTCCTGGCTTCTTCCATCCAAGCGATCTTCCCGGGCCCCCTTCATTATCGGGCCCTTCAGAGGCTCAAGATCCGCCATCTCCGGAAAGGTCTCAGTTACTCAGAACAGATACCTCTCTCAGAGGAGGCGAGGCTGGAGATGGATTGGTGGTTAAACCACATGGAGGCCTGGAACGGACGGGCGCTATTCGGATCGACCCCGGACGTGGTAATCGAATCGGATGCCAGCCGGTGGGGTTGGGGAGCCCGGTGCGGCACGTTGTCCACGGGTGGTCGCTGGTCGCCGGAAGAACTTCAATTGCATATCAACTGCCTGGAACTGTTGGCTGGTTCTTTTGCGATCAGATGTCTTTCGCCTCAGAAAGCAGATTGTTGTATCCTCCTCCGGATGGACAATATCTCGGCGGTACGTTACGTCAACAAGCTGGGCGGTACCAAGTCGCGGATGTTGGCGGAGATCGCCAAGGACTTCTGGCATTTCTGTCTGCAGAACATAATTTCGGTTGTTGCGGAATACCTGCCCGGTTCCAGCAACCAAGTGGCCGATTGGAATTCCCGCCATCTGCAGGACTCCAGCGACTGGATGCTGTTGCCCACGGTGTTTCGGCACCTGACCCATCTTTGGGGCCCTTGCCAGATAGACCTTTTTGCGTCCCGACTGAACAGACAGGTTCCCCAGTTTTTCAGTTGGAGGCCGGATCCGGAGGCGTTAGCCACGGATGCATTCCTGCAGGAATGGCCGAGGTCCCTCTGCTACGCATTTCCCCCGTTTCTCATGATCCCACGGGTTCTAGCGCGAGCAAGAGCCTTTCAGGCGGAACTCATTTTGATCACTCCTTTATGGAGGGCTCAGGCTTGGTTTCCGGTGTTGCTAGACATGAGTTGCGCGATCCCGATTCTTCTTCCCCAGTTGCAGAACCTATTGCTGGACCCTCTTCAGAATCCTCACCCTTTGGTGGCGGCGGGCCAGCTTCCTCTCGTTGCTTGGCGGGTTTCAGGGACAGGTGGAGTGTCCCGGGCCTTTCACGGGAAGCTTGTAACTTCATCAAAGAAGCTTGGTCGGCCAATACCCACAAGCGATACTCCTCATCTTGGAAAAGGTGGTGTGATTGGTGCGCTCAACGGGACGTGGATCCCGCTAAGGCACATGTGTCTTTAGTGGTCAACTTTTTGGCCTCTATGGCGTCCTCCGGGTTGGCGTACAGGACGGTCAACAACTTTCGGTCCGCCATATCGGCGGGACATTTACCTGTAGAAGGTAAGCCCATTGGGGAACATCCTTTAGTATGTAAATTACTGAGGGGAGTCAGGATGGTGAAACCCCCTTGCCCAAAGTACTCTCACCTGTGGGATGTTTCTCTTGTCCTCCGATTCCTGGAATCCTGGCCATCCAATAGGTTCTTGTCTCGTAAACAACTCTCGGCCAAGCTGACTATGCTCTTATGTCTCGTTTCTTGCAAACGGGTTTCTGACGTCCGAGCGCTTGATTTAGCGGGGCGTAGATTTACCCCGGAGGGGGTGTCCTTCACTTTGTCCAGGAGAACGAAGTGTAACACTACTTCAGTCACGTACCCGGTTTTTCCTAATAATCCAAAACTGTGTGCGGTGCAATGTATTAAGGATTACGAGGTGAGTACTGAGGAATTTCGTGCTAATATGCAGGGGCAATTACTTATTGCTTTGCAGAAGCCTTTTCGCCCAGTGACTCCAGCTACCTTATCGCGGTGGATGCGCTGGCTCATGGGCGAAGCAGGGATTGATATCTCCAAGTTTGGGGCACACTCTGCGCGCGGAGCCATGGCTTCCAAAGCATTTGTAACGGGTGTCAGTGTAGCAGATATCATGAGTGCGGCTGACTGGTCTAATGAGAATACTTTTAAAACGTTTTACTATAAGCCTATTGTCAATGTTGCTTCAATGGTGGTGGCTCAGCTTTGAACAAGCATAATCGGAGCCTCCGGTCCTGATATAGAATTAAAAATTTGCGAACATTCGTGACAAGAATTTTCAATTCTATTAAGGACAACGGAATCGAGGATTATCCCACCCAGAGATACACATTGTTTGATGTAATGCTATAGATTGCATATTCACATTCGAGATTATGATGCTTTATTTATTTGATCATGCTATAGATTTGCATTGCTCTGTGTATTTTTCCCACCCTAATTTCTCGTGATGTACTGCTGTTGTTATAGCAACCTCGAGCGGTTTTTACGGGGTGTTTCCTTTCTTTCAGGTAATGACAGCAAGTAACCCTGACTATGGTTTATCGGCGATGGGACGCTTCGCAGTTTGTTGTTCCGCTCTCAAGCAAGTTGTCTGGACCGGGATCCAGTGAGAAGTTCGGCCCCGTTGGGCGCACAGTTCGTTGGTGGGAGAAGGCCCTAGCTATCGGTGATCCTCAAGAACAGGTCGTGCATGGACTTATCTACTGTTACAAAGAAAGAGAACTCTATGTGCTGACAGGGACCTTATAAGGACGAGACTCTATGGTTGTCACGTGGTTTTTATCTCTGTTTTTATTGGCTGCTGTGAGCTTCCTAGTAAAGATTGAGAAGCATAATCCTCGCCTCCGTTGTCCTTAATAGAATTGAAAATTCTTGTCACGAATGTTCGCAAATTTTTAATTGCCCCAGAGAGTGCTGGGGCCTTACAGGGCTGAGCTGCGATGTCTGGAGAGGGAATCCCGACATAGGGCTTCCCCCACATTGCTGCATTTTATTTAGCGGGTGCCCACCCCGCATTGTGTGCTCGAGCGGGTGCCCACCCCGCATTTGATGATCTATACCTTTTTGCCAGAAGCGGGTGCCCACCCCGCACTTGTGCTTATTGGGATAGCGGGTACCCACCCCTCATTTGTGGAATTCCAAAGCGGGAGCTCACCCCGCGCTTGCAGAGTGAAAGGCACCCCCGTGGCCCCGGAAGTCAGGTAACTCGCCTGGTTGAGGGCGGAGCCTCCCACAACCAAGACCCGGAAGCTGACGGCCGTGTCTGTAGGAGAGCGGGGCCCCGCGTGCTAGGGGAAGCCCCGCGGGTCTTTGAGAGGAGGCGCGGTGACCTCCATGAGGAAATCCAGCGTGCTGCCTGGTGACCGAGCAGCCTCAGAGGAGCACCGAGAGGAGGAGCGACCGGAGCCCCAAGAGGTCCCAATGCAGCGCTTCCCCCGCGTTGAAGGAGACGGAGACTGCACATCCCATGCCCCGGTGAGTGGGGCAGAGCTAGCAGTATTGGAGGGTGCCGCAGAGGCACCAGGCGAAGCCCGGGTGAGTGGGGGCTAAACCGAGCTGTGTTGGCGCTCCAGAAGCATGGTGTTGCCAGTGCCTGCATTTATCTCCACAGCTGCACCGTCAGTTAGCGGCAGCTGTAACGTTTGGGCACATTTGTTTTGCGGAGTCCCAGAGAGGAGCTCCCAAGAGGCACAGTGGTGCCAGGGCTAATTTGCACCGCGGCCCCGCAGGACAGTGGGCAGCTGCAACGTTTGGGAACATTTTGTTTCCTAATAAGGGGTGAGTTGCACCCCACGCCCCAACGCAATTACGCACTTTGCTTGCTGCATTGACAGCCAGATGGCTATTTGGATGGCCCTGGAGTAAGCCCTGACTTTCTGGACAGAGGGCATTGGGGCCTTCCCTTTAGAGGCCAGTTGGCCTGGGGGACAAGTTTAATGTTAGTATGGCGCAAAGCCCTAATGTGATGCCCCTTTCATCATGTGTTTATGGCTACAGGTATTGCTATGAGGTCTATGCGTAATGCGATTTATGCGTAATGTTATGCCTAATGTGATGTGTACTGCGTAATGTGATTTATACCCACTGTTATTGCCTCAAGGTGGTATCTACTGCGTAATGGGTTTATGTTTATGAGGTTATTGCATAATGTGTTTATGCTGGTGAGGCCTAATGCGTAATGTGTTAATGCTAATGAGGTTTGGGGCCTAATGTGTTTTATGCCTACTGCTTATGCCTAATGTCATGTTATGATATTTTAGGATGGTGTCTAATGCTAATGTGATAATGCTTAGGTCATTATGGTACCAGTAGTTACTGGTCGTGTTTTACTTGTTACTAGTGTTTTCTAAAGGTTCTGACAGTGGCCTAATTGGCCCTGTCATGTGTATATAATCCCCTGTAAATTTTGCCTAGTGCCAGTTGGCATGGTGTATATTGTGTGATTAGTATTCTAATGTGGTTTGGATAATACAAAGGCAATTTTTATATAACCTTGTGTGGAATTTCTTTTGTGGTGTGCCTAGTGTGTTGCTGCTGTGTGTGTGGGTTGCGCAAACACTTTACACATTGCCTCTGGGATAAGCCTGACTGCTCGTGTCAAGCTACCAAGGGGGTGAGCAGGGGTTATCTTCGGTGTGCAACTCCCTTGCCCTGATTAGAGTGGTTGTTTCTGCCTGGCTTAGGCGCAAGCCCTAGGCGCCCAGAAATCCCATTTCTAACACCACCCCTCTAGAACCTTTACTGAAGCCCGAGTGGTAGGCACGGTCATAACCAAATCCGTGCAGGTAAGGTATTTAAGCCATGTCCAGCAAGTTTGGCGTGCATTTATCGCATGCCGAACTTATGAGGAAATCACTCTTTTAGTCTCCACTTTGTAAATAAAGAAGCCAGTAGTCAGAGGTCTGCCAAAGTAACTCGTATTTTAATACTGACGCGCGGGTGCACATAATCACAGCGATAGGATGGCAATAACAACAGTGGAAATCGTACATAGATCTGCAAGGTTAATTATACATGTGGCACAAGCTGGGGCTGAGCAAAATGTATACAGAAGGAACAATCCTCGACTAGGTAACAAGGTTAAGGTTTGTTTAAGATTCCCAAATCCTGACAGACAATCGAACAAACAATCACAAACGTTATCAGTGGCCATTGCTGGTTCTTAAATTGGCAAACAATGGAACAAATGCAGTGGTGTGGAATTTATATCGGCCGACGCCGAAGACATGTTGGTTTCTCTCAAGGGCAAGAAGATTTAATGTCTATTTTGCCCGACAGACAATTAGATATTAACTAACTGTAAGCACGATAGAACTGTGGCATCCTGGGGCTCACAGCAATCACAAAGACATAACGAAATTCAATCAGCATGTTAAAAGTATCAAGGCCTGTAATAGGGTAGAAGCCCACGATTCTAGCCTGGTATTGGCAGGTGAAATAATAATAATAATAATAATAATGGGTCTTGTAGAGCGCAATGGTGACGCACAACGGCGTGTCCCCGCGCTGAGAGTGTGAGCGTGTTCAGAGGGAGTCCTGCGGGGAGGGCCACTATCTGGTGTACAGATATGTTTTCAGCTTGGCTCTGAAGATAAGCTCTGATGGTTCCAGACGCAGTGCTACTGGAAGTTTATTCCAGCATGATGCGGCGAGGTACCTGAAGGACCTGCCACCCATCCTTGCTCTGGACACCTTTGGGATAGTTAGGCGCCCTGAACCAGAGGATCTCAGCGCGCGGGATGGCTCGTATTGTGTCAGGAGACCCTGAAGAGGAGGGGGTGCCCTGCCATTAATGATCCGGTGACAGGTGCAGAGGGCCTTGAATTCTACCCTGCTCCTGACCGGAAGCCAGTGCAAGGCTTGGAGCGCGGCTTTGGAGGCTGATCTTCTAGGAAGTTTGAGAACTAGCCGAGCAGCGGCATTTTGCAGGACCTGTAAGCGGCTCAGATTCTTCTCGGGGATACCTAGATAGAGAAGGTTGCCATAGTCCATCTTGGACGTGACTAAAGCATGCACTAATGTTCGGCGGGCTCTAACGGGAAGGAGCTCCAAAACCTTCCTGAGAGTCTTAAGGATCCCGAAACAGGTGCCGACCACCCGGTTGACCTGGGGGCCAAAGGTAAGATCGGAGTCGAACCAGACACCTAAATTCCTCGCCTCCAGGCAGGGGGTAGGTGTTGGTCCCAAGCAAGGAGGCCACCACGCCGACGTCCACGCCGCCCGGTCTCCCCCTACCACCAGCACCTCAGTCTTGTTGCCGTTAAGTTTAAGGCAGTTGGCAGACATCCAGGCAGCAAGATCTTGCATGCATGCTCTGAAGATGTCCGCCGCAAGGCCGGGAGTACGCGATAGGGAGATGACCAGCTGCGTGTCGTCGGCGTATGACACCATGCGCAGACCGTAGCTCTCCACTATGGAGGCGACCGGGGCCACATATAGATTAAAAAGCGTTGGGCTTAGGGACGAGCCCTGTGGAACCCCCTGATCCAGTGCCATTCGCCTGGAGTAGCAGTCACCCTGCCTGACTTGGAAACCACGGCCCGAGAGGAACGACTGAATCCATTTTAGCGCTGCGTCACCCATCCCTGCTTTGTTCAGACACTGTAGCAAGGTGGAATGTGCTACAGTGTCGAACGCAGCGCTGAGGTCCAGCAGGATCAGGGCCATAGTGTGGCCCTCGTCGGCCCCCTGTCTGATGGATTCGGAAGCCATAAGGAGTGCTGACTCAGTCGAGTGTCGAGGTCTGAATCCAAACTGGGTGGCGTGAAGGAGATTAGACTCTTCCACAAACTGCATTAACTGCTGGTTCACCAACTTCTCCGCCACTTTCGAGAAGTAGGGAAGGAGGGAGATGGGACGCAGATTCTCCAGTTTTTCGAAGCTGATATTAGGCTTCTTGCGGAGGGGGAGCACCACTGCTTGTTTCCATTCCCAAGGCACAGTGCTGGACCTGAAGGAGATATCCAACAGGTGCCTAATGTATGGCTCTAGTGTTGTCAGGCTGTCGGCCAGCCGTTTAGGAGATGCTGGGTCCCGTGGGGAACCTGATTTCACTGATCTACATATGTTGATCAGGTCTTCAGCTTGCGGGGTAGAGAAATTGAGCAGCAACTTGTGACCATCTTCCTCTCTAACTGACGCCTCGAACTTTCCATCTGCCGCTGGTTGGGCAGGGAAGGTGGTATAGATTTTGGACACTTTGTCACTGAAGTAATCAGCAATGCGGTTGCAGGCAGCCACAGAGCAGTCCTCTGATCCCGCTGAGGATTTAGGGACAGCAAGAGATTTGTATACACAGAACAATTCTTTCGCTGAGTTCTCTGCATCCAGAATTCTTTCGGCATAGTGGGCAGTTTTCGTTATCCTGATAAGATTATGATATGCTCGTCTGTGGATGAGGTATCTCTCTCTCTCCTGATTGTCATATGCTTCCCTCCACTGCCTTTCAGCACGCTTACACTCCCTCTTGGCACCCCGCAATTCCTCATTAAACCATGGTGCCGATCTCTGTTTACGACCATCCTTCTTTGGATGGTCTAACGGGGCCGTTTGGTCCAGCGCAGCCGTGATGCGGTCGTTAAGTAGTTTGTTTACCGAATCCGCATCATCGCCTCCAATGGGGCCATTGGCTATCAGAGCCTCATTGAATTTGGGCAGAGAAAACTTCGCCCATTTGCGCCTGGGATGGTTATAGGGAGTGGGAGCAGTGTCCTTGTTCTTAGGGAGAGAGATTTCAAAAGGCACCAAAAAATGGTCAGTCCACGGGAGAGGCACTGGGGGGGCCACCCTAACTTCCTCCCAGTTTGCAAAAACTGGGTCGAGCAGATGACCATGTAGGTGAGTAGGAAGGTGGCCCTTTAGCTCTAACTGTAGTGCTTGAAGATCCTGCCGGAACTCCATCGCTCCCTTGTCTAGTGGATCTTCGAGGTGCATGTTAAAGTCTCCGAGAAGAAGAAACTTATCTCTCCGCAGCACCATCTCTGTGGCACATTCTATGAGAGTGCCCTTAAACCTAGCCACAGGGCCAGGTGGTCGGTAGACTAAATAGCCCTTAACAGTTGTACCCCCATTGATTTTTATTGTGAACATCCCCACCTCACTTGCCGCCAGGTGGACGGATTCAATTTGACAGGCAAGGTAGTGTTTAAATACAAGTGCAATACCTCCTCCTCTGCCCTCAGGTCTGTCCAGTCTTACCATCAGATAGTCATCCGGCAGTGCCTGAATGATATCAGGGTCGGAGTGTGTATCCAGCCAAGTTTCTGTAAGAAATAACAGGTCCAATTGTCTGTCCACGAGCAGGTCGTGGATGTCAAACTTATTGCAGCGCAGCGACCTCACATTAAGCAAGCCGCACGAAAGGGTGGGGCTGTCCCGGGTATCAACCATTGCGGTGCAGAATCGGAATTGGCAGGATCTGCAACCTGTGTCCACCCCTGTGTGCATGCTGTGGAGCCCGTCACTACATGTGACGGCGGACAGATTCAACAGCTCGTCCCTACTCCACCGAGTCCGGTTAACAGGACCAGGGGCTATGGCCCTGGGCCGTGTCCGGTCGCGGACGGGCGCAGACGGGCTTGGCTTTGGCGCGGCTTCGGCGCGCGCCCAGCGTGCCCGCTGCGCTCGTCCGCTGCGCTTCCTTGGCCAGGGTACCATTTTGTAGAATCAAGGGCGGGCGGGTCTGAGCACTAGAGTGCTCGCCCAGCTCGTCCCCCTCACCCAAGATGGCGGGAGCGATGAGGAGGGAACGGGGGTTCGCGCCCTGCTTCTGCAAGTCCGTATAAAAACACAATGGAGCAGTTTTAACAAGCACTCAGTGTAAAATCAAATAGCAGCAATTTTAAAAAGATAGCAGCAATTTGTGGGCATAAAACAGTCCCGGCTTTCCGCCTCAGGACAGCACTCTTACCATGCTAACAATCAGCGGGGGCACGGGTGCAAGGAGCTTTTGTAGAGTCAAGGGCGGGCGGGTCTGAGCACTAGAGTGCTCGCCCAGCTCGTCCCCCTCACCCAAGATGGCGGGAGCGATGAGGAGGGAACGGGGGTTCGCGCCCTGCTTCTGCAAGTCCGTATAAAAACACAATGGAGCAGTTTTAACAAGCACTCAGTGTAAAATCAAATAGCAGCAATTTTAAAAAGATAGCAGCAATTTGTGGGCATAAAACAGTCCCGGCTTTCCGCCTCAGGACAGCACTCTTACCATGCTAACAATCATGAACCCATCCACCAGGTAGCTGCATTCTTACTGCGAGGGTAAGTTTAGGGTCAGGCACTGTGCTGCTATTGGCCACGAGGCAGCACACGCTGTCCGAGAGGCCATAGAGAAGGAGGGAGTAGACAAAGCAGTTTTGTACAATACACCTTTAGAAGCAGCTTGTAAGAGGTTGGGGGCTGAAAGGAGTTCTCTACCCACATAATCTTTTTGATCTCCACTGGAACGTTAATGAACGAGTCTCCTGCCTGCCTTTCTTGTTGCACCATACTCCTCCTGGGTCTGATGTCTGTGCTTAATGCCCGAGCTATTAGTTCCTCCGGGGCCTCTGACTAATATTCAGACTCTAAAGAGGGTATGGAAAACCTTGAGTGTCCTAGACCATTTATTTATTTATTGACGTACATGTACTTAAGCGATCATGAAGGGCCAAAGTTATACGGAGAGAGTCACTGCAGCACAGTGTCCCTCGCAAACCGCCTTTGCAAGGTTATTTATTTTCTTTACAAGTGTCAATATGAATGAAAGCCACTACCTGCAGTAAAGAAGTCATAAACCAGCTGGAGAGAGGCCCAAAATCTCTTATTCATGCTAGCTGATTTAGAATACGTTGTTTTGTTCTTCCCTGAACAGAGAATGCATGTGTTGGATCTGTCCGGTTTTTTTCACAAGTTCATTCCAGAAGGAAGTCCACCTTCGTCATGGCACTTAGTGCAACTGATTGACATCGTGCACTGACCAGGATGCAGGATACCGTTTAGGAAGTGTTTTTGCTGGAGGGTAGGTCTGCTGAATGTGTTTGTTGCAGAGTACGTGTGTGTCTGTAGGGCCTGTGTATGTGTGTGTCTACAGGGTTTGAATATCTGTAAGGTATGTATTTTTCTGCAGAATGTGTAGGGTGGACTTGTGCGCGTTTGGCGGGTGTCTCTGTCATTGCAGCGTTAAGTGTATGTGTGCAGGGGTGTGTGTATTTGGTTGTGTGTGTGCGTGCGTGCGTGGGGAGGGGCTGGGGGGCATCTCAAGGTCAGTCTCTCTGTGCCAGAGCATGTGTCTGCAGGGGCTTTCTCTGCACACATTGTGTGCCTGCGCCAGAGTTTTGTGTTTCTGTTCTATGATGTGTGCTCTGTTCCAGGGTGTGTGTATCAGTGCCAGCCTGCGTGGGTGTCACTGCCAGGGTGTGTGTCTGTCTCTGCAGGGAGGATTTGTGTGTCTGCCAGGGAAACGTTGCCTGTAGTATGAGTACTCTATCTTAAGGAGTGTGTGTGTTCAGAATTGTGTCTCGAGAAGTATGAGCCTGTCGCGTTGTGTGTGCAGGGATTCATTTGCTCTGCACCAATGTGTACACTTCTGAAGGGCTCGTGCACCTGTGCAGTGTGTGTTTGATCAGTGGACTTGTGTGTCTGTGCAGTGGGTTTGTATGTAAAGTTCGATGGATACTGCATCAGAGACAGTGCTACTAGGGAGCCAAGGCAGGACTACAAATGGCCTTCGACTTTGTTGCAGACATGCTTTTGCAGTGTTCCTTAGGGCTGGTGAATGGAAGTCACCCATAATCAAGTTTTTCACATTTTGGATCAATATATTATGCTCTGTAGCAAAATAGCTTCAATGTACCCAAATATTTTTCGGTGAGAAAATGGCAAAAAAAATCACGAATTGGAAAAAAAGTTATTTGCTTCAAAATCATATTGCAGAGCAGTAATGATTATAGTTTAAATAAAAATAAAAAAAAGTGCTGACCTATCATCAGGCTCTTCACTGACTAACAGAGAAAATACAATATAATGTTCTATTTCAAAATTGTTATTTTTCATTCGATTTTTTTTTTGTCTGACTGGTGCTCACCTACATTATTTATTTCTCACTATCTGTTCTACTATTGTAAAACGTTACTGAAAAATTCTATATTAATATAATTTATTAGCTTCTTTGTAAGTGAACTCCCTTAGCAATATTAGAGACTAAAACATTTTTTGTTTTATATAGGGCCCACTAGACCACCAGGGTTTTATTTGTTGAGAGTGACCCCTTGGGCAAGGGTCGCTCTCCTTTGGGGAGCATTAATTTGGCCGTTTATGCCCTCGTTGCGTGGCAGATTAGCAGTATGTTTTTAGGTCCATCTGCCCCCAAAGGGGGCAGAAGCTACTAGACACCAGAGGTTTTTAAATTTTTGTGTTGGGGAGTGGCCTCAAGGGCAAGGGTTGCTCCCCTTTTACGGGGGTGAATATTTAATTTATACTCTTAGGCCCACCTACCCCTTAGCTTGGCTGGTGGATTGTGTGTGGACTGGTGCATTATTTGCATATGTGATTGTAATGTTTTGTTCTCCTTTTTATTCTAGTGTAAAGCTTTTGATTCCTGTTTGCGGCTTCGGCAGTGGTTGTTCTGCAGTTTTGCGTAGCTGCATTTTTGTTGTATTTACTCCAAATGAGTATTATTGTCATGCATGAATGCATTTTTTTGTAAGTGGTGTCATAATGGCAGCATATCATATTTAGTTAGTGTTTTGAGCATGAAATTCTTTGCTATGGGTTTTGCATTCTCTTATGTGCAATTTTCTTTTCTTTTTTAATGGGATATTGTTGATCCTTACTGTGTCTGTGGAGAGTAGGTGGTGGTGAGTCTAGCTGCTTCCGGCAAATGAGTGGTATCGTTTTGGAGTATATAGGTCTTTGTGATAAAGACACATTTTGTTTATTAATTATTTTACAAACGGTTTGTTGTTGCTGACTTGTTTGACAAGTTACCTTTATTAATAAGGACTATGGCTAGCCGTAGAATTACTGCTCAGCAGGTGGTTGGTATGCTTTTTGAATCTTCCTTTGACCATGATTATGAGACTGACAGTGCTTCTGAGGGAGAGGAGGAAGGGGAAGATGCAGGAAGAGAGTTTTCTCTCCACACGGAATCATCGGATGATGAAGCTACTCTCAGTGCGGATGAAGTGCCTGTTTTAGAGGAGGACACTGATGTGCCGATGGTGCAAGAGGCATCTGTATTGCAGCCTGGGGCTGTAAGGCTTCCCATTGGTAGTGCTGGACTCTGGGTTGATCCAAACATGGTGCAGCCGGTGTTGCCTGCCTTTAGTGGTGATGCAGGGTGTAGACTGGATTGTGAATTTTTTTTGCCTTTACAGGTTTTTCAGTTGTTTATGGATGATGTATTTTTGGCTGAGATTGTTGAGGAGACTAATTTGTATGCTGAACAGTTTTTGAGTGATAACAGTGCCAGACTTAGGCCCCGCTCTAGAGCTACCCGGTGGACTCCCACAAATCTGGATGAGATGAAGAAATTTTGGGGTATGACTTCTTTAATGGGCTTGATAAGGCAGCCATCCCTGGCTTCATATTGGTCTACCAGTCCCTTGATGGCAACGGCCATATTTGCTGCAATTAGGAGTCGTGATTGGTATTTACTTTTGCTTCGGATGCTGCATTTTATTGATAATGCTTTGGTGTTGCCACGAGATAACCATGACTGTGACCGTCTTTTTAGGATTCGGCCTGTTCTTGATCACTTTGTATATCGATTTTCAGAGATCTATACTCCAGGTAAAGAAATACCTATTGATTTGTCTTTGGTCCTGTTCAAGGGCCGTTTGGTTTTTAGACAGTACATTCCTAGCAAGAGGGCACGTTATGGAATTAAGATGTATATGTTGTCTGAGAGTAGGACAGGATATGTCTATAATTTCCAGGTGTACACTGGTAGGGATTTCACTATTGACCCCCCCGGTTGTCCGTCCACGTTTGGAGTTTCAGAGAAAATTGTGTGGGATCTTGCTAGAGGACTATTTAACAGAGGCCACCATTTGTACCTTGATAAATTCTACACTGCTGTGCAATCGTTTAAGGAATTGTTCAAAGTGGACACTTTTGCTTGTGGCACAATCCGCTCTAACCGTAAAGGTTACCCAAAAGTGCTTGTTTTAATAAAACTTCAGAGGGGACAGTGCAGTGCCTTGTGTAGTGAGGAACTGCTAGCTGTGAAATTTGTGGACAGGAGGGATGTGTACATGCTGACTACCATTCATGATGAGAGTACTTCACACCAGTGACTGTTTGGGGTCAGGTTGCTGAAGTGCGCAAACCTGTGTGCATTGTAGACTACAATAAGCACATGGGTGGTGTCGATAGAGTAGATCAGAGTTTGGAACCTTACACTGCTGTTCGTAAGGCTTACATGTGGTATAAGAAGTTGCCCATCCATCTCTTCAATTTAGCAACTTTCATTGCTTTTGTTGTGTACAAGGAGTGTTCTCCTGCATCAAAAATTACTTTTGTTCAGTTTCAGGAATCGGTGATAGGCAGCCTTGTTGTTGTGGAACACGTAAGTGTTCCTAGAGTTGGAGTGGTGAAGGATGTGGCTAGATTGAAAGATCGCCACTTTCCTGATTTAATTCCTCCCACGCCCCAAAAAAACAATCCCTGTAAGAGATGTAGAGTCTGCTTGCAAAGAGGTGTGCAGAAGGAGAGTCGTATGCACAGTGCCGATTGTCCTTCTAATCCTGGGCTGTGTGTGCCCACACGTTTCAGATTGTATCACACTGAAAAGAGTTTTTGGGAGCAACCGTGAGTCTAATAGTGTACTGCCTGGTCTGCATGGTTTTATATAATTGTTCAGTTTCACATTTGGCAATAGAATGATGTCTTTAGTTACTGCTGTTGTTTTTGTAGTTATCGTTTTGTATCTAGTTGCAATTGGTTTGTGTTTTCTTTCTTGTTAAAAAAAAATGTATGACGGTGTGCGTGGACTGGCGCTTGGCTGGCGGTGTGCGTGGACTGGCGCTTGGCTGGCGGTGTGCGTGGACTGGTGCTTGGCTGGCGGTGAGTGAACTGGTGCTTGGCTGGCGGTGTGCGTGGATTGGCGCTTGGCTGGCGGTGTGCGTGGACTGGCGCTTGGCTGGCGGTGTACGTGGACAGGCGCTTGGCTGGCAGTGTGCGTGGACTGGTGCTTGGCTGGCAGTGTGCGTTGACTGGTGCTTGGCTGGCGGTGTGTGAGTAGTGACTTGCTGTTGGTCACTACACACACTGCTAGCTAAACACCGCTCCACGCAATCCGTGAGCTGGTGTGGTTGCTGTGTCAGGAATGTGGGCGTGTGAAAGTGATGGGCCCTTGAATGGCGCAGTCTGCTGGTGTGAGTGTTGTAATGTGCTCGGCCCGCAGCTGGCGGTGTGAATGGTTTTGTATGTGTCACATGTATGAAAGGTGTATGAATGGCCTATAAAGAGGTTGGCACCTTGTCGTGGCTTTACAGCTCACGGGCTGTGAGTCAATGGTTCAGTTTCTCGTCCTTTCAATTATCAACAGTGCATTTCATTTGTGTGTGATCTCTGATTAATACAAATGTATATACTGAACTATCACTCACCCTCGTGCCAAATCCAACCGGTATGTATGTGTGCTTGAGGAATCGGTGGTTGTGCAGAAATATTTGTCTTTTCTATCTTTCTATAGCAGGGTGTACCTTGTCCCTTTTTGTGAATGTTGCAATGTGTTGGTTTTGTGCCTGGTGGTGTGAATGGTCTTGTGTGTATCACGTATGAAAGGTGTGTGAATGGCCTGTAAAGCGGTTGGGGCCTTGACGTGGCTTTACAGCTCAAGAACTGCGAGTCATTGGTTCAGTTTTTTGTCCTTTCAATTATTGACAGTACATTTCATTTTTGTGAAATCTCTTGTTAGTAAAATTGTATATACTGAACCACCACTCGCCCGCGTGCCAAATCCAACCAGTATGTGTGTGTGCTTGAGAAGTAGATGGCTGTGCAGTAATCTTTGCTTTTTTGTCTCTCTGCCAAGGTGTACATTTCATCTAAGAAAAACCTACCAACTGTAGATATTGTTATAAACTAAACACCCATGGGAGTACATGGTGATGTCTCTCTTGTGGATCCCAACAAGTTATGTTACCCACAATGTCCTGAAAACCTTACCGTCACATTTTCCTTGCGTTATTGTGCCATTATTGTTCCAGCATTTCTCCAAGTATCCCAATTGAAATGGTACCTCACTTGTGTGGGTGGGTCAAGTACCTGCGGCAGGGAAGGGCCCCAAACCTATTGAGGCGACATCAAAATTACCTATCACAAACCAACCTGGTTTTGCAAGGGGGGGTCCCATGAGTTTTTGGCCCCGGGCTCGGCGGCCATCAAGGGAAACCTATCAAACCCACAGATTTCTGAAAACTAGACACCCGGGGGAGTCCAACGAGGTATGGCTTGCATGGGTACCCCAACATTCTCCTGCCCAGAATCCCCTGCAAACCTAAAATTTAGCTGAAAAAAATCACTTTTTCCTCAAATTTTTGTGTGGGAAAGTTCTGGAATCTGCGTGGATCCCCACATTTCCTCTCACCCAGCCCAAATCGTACTGTGGAGACTTCAAAATTACCTATAACAAAACGACCTGGTTTTGAGGGGGGGCACCTGGGGTTTTGGCCCCGGGCTCAGCAGCCATCTTAGGAAACTACCAAACCCAAACATCTATCTATTCAAGCTAAAGAAGTTATTAAAATGGCTCTCATAAGGTGAATTCTTTCCCCGAATATTACAAGATGCGAGGACCTTAATGTTATCCCTAAAATCATGCATGACATCTATTCCGTCTGTAAGTACCACTGTACTACTGTGCGAAAAAGAATAAAACAGGAATCATTATAAGCTAATGACAGAGATGGAAAGGGCATACCTGTTGCAGTGTGTGCTGGCAGTTTCATACTTACCCAACATTTTCGGGATATATTCATTTGTTTGTAGTAGGTGTCAGCCATTTGAACAATTACATTGTTATGATATTCAGCAAAATGATAATGGTGCTCTAACGGGGTACTAGTAGGTGTAGAAGTAGCTTTAGCCATTATCACATGTACAGGGTGGTAAACATCAAGGTACCAGGTCAAGGCAAATATCAAAATGCAGATAATAAATACTATAAAAACAATTATCAATTAATTTTTCTTCTTTATATTTCTATTTACGTCGTCTCATGGTCCCCGTGGCTGCAGAGTCAAGCATCCTATCTTCTCACCTGAAGCACCCGGCATCGGTGGGCATTCGTCTATCGTGCCCCTGGTCGCCCTGAAGTGACCCAGACTCTGTCCCCTCTGCTTTCAGGTTATTCTCAGCTCGGATCCAGGCTTGGATTCCACAGGACACTTTTCATCTTCACAGCAGCAGCACTTTTTTCGCATCACGCCATTGAAAAGGACAAAGGTTTCCGACACCACTTGACCCCTATGCACCCGGCTCCTCTGGGATAGGTAACACGGGTATCTCGGTACTCTCAAGGGTGCTGGCCTTAGAACCTTCTATGTTCCAAGGGGTTTGCTTAAAGTCCTCTCCGAAGTGTCCTTAATCTTTAAAATTCCAACCACGACTTTCCCATAGGATTGTACGGAGCTCGCGCCTGTGTTCACACTGCAACCGTCCTTCGTGGGTCCCCTGTGTCACTACTTTTGGTGGTTCCTTGGGGTCCCAGCGATTCTACGTGCTCTAGGCACTGTGTCTAGTTAAGTCAGGGTTGGTTTACCACTTTCTTAGTATATGGTTCGGTCTCCCCCTGGAGCCCGCTGTGTATTGTGCTATTTACTGTCGTTCTAGTGATTTAATATTGTGTGCTTTGTGCTCTAATCTCATAAAGAGGTTAATAGAGATTGTTTAGTAATAAATAAAAATATATTTTTATATATCTCTTGTGTGGTTCTCCTTTCATTTGGTCATTCAGGAGGTTCTGATCTGGTAAAAAAAAAATGCTGCTTTACATTCCTTTGAGACTTAGCCTGAAGGCTGCTCTCCACAGCTACCACTAGGATAGCTTTCTATAAAGGTTGTCTTTAACCTAATCATCAATAAGGGTTGTTTGGACTGGTACAAGGTGGCCACTTTAATTAGTGGTCAGCATATACCAGGCCAACTTCTCACATTGGTGTACAGCGGTTGGGATTCAAGGTTGCTATTGTTTTACCAGATAAATCTCATTGAGTGATTACTTGAAAACCACTAAAGGTATTAGGTACATATAAATCAAGACTAGAATAAGTAAGTTCTACTGAACTTGGAGTCGGGCAGTCAAGGGTCTAGCACACCCTTTCTCCAACTCAAGAGAGTTTAGTTCCCACAAGGTTAGGTAGGTGCCTACACCACATAACACTACTATGTCTTCTAGGCCAGATGCCAGTGGCTCTCTGCCAACTAAGTATGACCATCTCTCATTTCAGGAATTGAGAAATGTGTGCATCTAGAAAACTAAGGACAGGGAGATATGCAAGCACCCAACGTCTCATAGAGACTTTGCCTTTAGATGACCTCAGAAAGACCCCAGGGTCTGATGAGGCAGGCAAGTTGGGTGGGACAGGAGTTGAGGACAGAGCAGGAAGTGAACACTTCTATGAGCTGGACTCAAACACTGGCCAGGAGGATCAAGATGATTCTAACCTGGAAAATTAAACTCTTCCTTCAGGTGGGGGAGAAGGCCACAGTGGCCCTCTCTTTACTCCACCAGGGAGAGTACACAGTTTACCCAAAAGATCAAGATCTCCTTCTCAGGAATCTAATCATTCTGGTACTTCTGTAGGGACCTCTGCTTCTCATAAAATGGACTCCTCTTATGAGAAGAAGTGTCAGTTACTGGAATATGAGAGGACCAAACTCAGAATCTGAGGGAACAATCGGCCTTAGACAGGGAATCCCTAGAGCTCCAGAGATCTTCCAGAAGGTTGGGGCTAGAGCCCCATGGTGGCAGCAACAGCGTCCCTAGAGCTAGAGAATATACTCATGATCATAGGAACCTGAACAAGATAGTCCCTCCCTACCAGAGTGGGGATTAAATCCACAAATGGATCACTGCACTAGAGAGGGCCTGTAAAGTACAGAGGGTCCCTCAAGAGCAGTGGGCAGCTATCTTGTGGCCCTCACTGTAAGAGAAGAGGATGCTGACTATTACATAGTCTTGAAGAGTGCTCTCATTGATGGGTTTGGCTTAACCACTGAACAATACAGGATTAAGTTCAGAGACACAGAGAAGGCACAGACTCAGGTCTGGGTTGACTTTGTAGATTGTGTTACTAAGGCTCTGAAAGGCTGGTTACTCGGCAGTAAAGTGAGTGATTTTAAAGGAGCATATCCTTAATAATTGTCAAAATCAGCTGTTGCATCAGTACCTGGTGGACTCTGATCTGACCTCTCCCCCAAAGATTGGGCCAGAAGGCAGACAAATGAGTCAGAACGAGGGTGAGGCAGAAAGTTCAGAACCAAGGAGGTGACTCTAAGAAGCAAGATTCTAAAACCTCAGATAAGGGTGGGGAGAAGGGTAAAGACCAGAAGTCTTCTCAAGGGCCCCAAAAGTCTTCATCTGGTGGGGAGTCACAATCGAACAAGAATAAAGGTAAGAAGAAACCATGGTGTCATATCTGTAAACAGAAGACCCATTGGACAAATGATTGTTCCAAGTCCAAGGAATCTACTCCAGCCTGTCGAATAAGTTTTTATACTGTCTCCTAAATCAATGAATAAATTATTAACCAACTGAATGGCAAATATATATAGCCCTGCCTCTTTTGCCAGATCCTGCCCATTGTGAGCTTTGAACATGTCTTCAAGTCTACTAAAGAAATCTGTTACTTCCTTGCTCTCCTTTACTTAAATTAGGTCGTAGTTTTAAAATGTCTGGGAAGCACTGCACTAGAACAAGTTTGATTTCACAGATCTACCTAGATTTGTACCAAAGGGCCCAATCAGGCCTGCCTCATCCTTGTAAGACCAGTGAAGTTTGATGTGTTTAGCTCCAAAAATAGGCATTAAGCCACAGAAAGTAAGTCACGAGCTATATTAGTTTAGAAAAGCCCCATAGCAGATGAAAAGGACAGGATGTTTCAGTCAACCTATGCAACAATATAGTCAGGGGAATAACGCAAGCCCATGAGGCGCACAGGGGTCCAACACCCCGGGGGCCTTCATCCTTCAATGGGGACCCAGTCAGCCCAAGACCAATGAATATCTGCGAGATATGAGAGACTCAGGGACCCCTCATCACATTCTGCAGGAGGCCCCCATCATTTTGAGTTATGCCACGAAATACGGTGCTAAGCATAAAGCTATCGGATGTTTACCATCCTTTCGTATCCTGCACGACTAAGTGATCTTTGGTGTAAACACTGAAATCTGTACTAATCCCAGTGGAGACTCCTCCGCCAAGGCGGAAGAGCATCACCCCACTGCCTTGAAGTAGCAAAACAAAGGAAAAAATAAAATGATAACTAATGTTATTATCATTTTATTTTGTCCTCCAGCTGCAGCAGCTTGAGTAAAGGGGCGGGCGGGGCTGCAGAGCAGGGGAGGAGTGGTACAACCCTCCTAAGAGCACAATGACTGTTTGGTCGGCCCTCTTTGGCCGGCCAAAACTGTCATGCGCCTTTTCCCTGTTCTCCATGCAAGCTGCATTACAGCCTGCGTGTAGAACATGCCCACCCCTCCAGCCCCTGGCTGAGCGCTGTGTCAGGGCGCTCAGACCAATCACAATGCTGCATTGCAGCATTGTGATCGGGTGTGGGGAGCGTGGAAGCCCTGGGGCTTCCTGTTTCTTCCAAGAAGACAGGAAGAGGACGCAGGAGAGGCAGCGGCAGCCGGCCAGAAGGCCGACCGAGAGGTTAGTGATTTTTTTTTAAAACTGATTGCGCCCCTCCCCGCCTTTTAACACTGCTGCTTCCAGGAAGCAGCCGCGAATGGCTAATGCATTTCTGAATAAATTAACTCAGCCTTTCAGTGTAGCAAATAAAGAAATATTAATCCTGGTAAAAATGTGTCATTTTGCTATGAAGATTTCGACATTATCAGTTAAAGTATCTACTCTCAAGAAAGGATCACTGGTTGCAACAGTCTGTGCGAAAGGAGCAGCGTCATATACACTATTGGTGTGAAAAACAGAGTTTGAAACAAAGAGCAGCCCTCTTTCTCTACTAGAAACATGAAGTGCAACCGCTCTGCAACTAGTGAGTGATAAAACAGGAACGGAATAATAACCGCTCAGAGGACGACACCTGCTGGCCAAGGACGTAACTGAATACACATTCACAGGTTGCTAAGACTGAAATTTCGCTTGGGTACATAACGATTTTTAAATAAAGTAAACGTTCTAGCCTGTATGTTTCCTTCTTACGATCTAGCAGTTTATTCTTTATAACTTGTGAACTCAAGGAAAGAACAGCTGCTCTGAATAGACCAGCTGTGTGATAGTATAAATACTAACCGACGAACAGTTTTCTTACTTCTGAAACGTGTTCGGTGTTTCCAGATTTTCGAGTGAAAAATGCTCTCTAAGACCGAAAGTGTTGAAGAAAATCTATAGACTTAAAAAAGACACTTGACATGCTGTTCGAGTACTCAATTATTACCCTACAGAAAAACTCAAAGATTGGCCGTTGGACGACCATATAAGCCAAGCAAATACAAAAGTATAATTAAGAAGCAAAAATCTTTGCAAAACCCATCCACTAACAGCTAAACTCTCTGACGTATCTATTATTTAACTGAAAAAGTGCATTCTTAGTTTAGCAATAAGTGTGAAAAAAAGCCGACTTTCAGAAAACGTGCGATGGGCAGATGGTACCAATCGAAGCTCTGTGTGGGCCAAAGCATCTGGTGTAAAACGTAAAATCAATAGTCAAGCTATTAACCGTCTCGGCTTCAGGGCCCCCAGACTACATTACACACACATGATGTCACACTATAGCCCGTTAGATGGGCAGCGAGCTCGTCTGTTTCACAATGTAATATAATGCGAACATCTTGTAACATCACATACGCACTGACAGTAATAAAGTGCACACTATCTCAGCACAGCCAGCCCAGGCACCAATGTCATGTGGATTCAGTGCACATTTGTAATCATTTTCACCATTTGGGGTTACAGGATGTAGCGCTAGTGGGTAAAGTCCAGGTTGACAGCGTGGACCACGAGCCCCTCTACATAGCCGCCTCTCAAGATGCCCAGAATCTGAAAAGGCGAGGAGACCGAGGCATAGTCGACTACCATCCTCAAGAAGTGACTTTAAGACCATCGTGTTGCAGGACTTTTAATAAACGTGATTCAGTCTCGAATTGTCTGACAGTTGTACATACAGGTGGCCTGGGAACAGATGTGATAACATTCTGACTTGCGATGCAGAAATGTTGCCACTAACCAATCGCAATTCAGGATTATAAAGAAATATAAAGTGCAACTACCAGTGCGCAAATAATCGCAAATCGACTATATCAAATCTCGAATACGGATTCGGCATCATTTGCAAATACCAATATATAATCTGTAAATTTCGACCATCAGGCTGGCTCTGACTCGTGACCTCATTAACAGACAGTGAGTCATAACTTCCACCTTTGAGGCCACAATTAGAAATACTATAGCAAGAGCTGAAATGTAAGTAGAGTGGAACTGAAATCGTAAATTCAGTGAACAGGAATTGGCCATATTAGCTGAGGGGTTTGTGGGACACAACAACTAACCTTGTGGCAAATCTTCACACAGTGCCAGAGGCCCAAAAGAGTATAGTAAGGGCCAGAGTCAAGGAGCGCAAGAATGGTATGGATGTGACCTCCAGGTCCATGGTCCAGAGCCAGACAAAAGATGGCCATCTGGAGAATGGAAGAAAGTCATACCAGAGCAGGACCATCAACTGAGCTACCACCTACTACCCAGCTGGAGGAGGTAATGGACAGTACCTATCTTATAGAATCCGTATCTGGCGTCCCCAGCAAAAACAGGTCTGTTACTACACAGCCACTACCTGGTTAATAATATTTCCAGCTTTATTAATATAATATTAATATTTCCAGCTTTATCGATATGTGACCAATAATAAGCATGGAAGCTAATAAAACATAGATTGACTCTCCGACATACATCATCACTTCATCATACCGAGCCACACTATATTCCACTGTTACCAGTGAAGCGCACACAAGGATTTGTAGTACATCATGTAACACAAATGCTCACGTTTATGTGTGCAAGTGATATTCTTCAAGACACATAAATACATCCCCATGTAACAATGTGCACCTTTAACTATGATGGTCGTGAAGCAATTGACCACTTAAACATACACAGACCTATTACAATATCTCATGCACTTAGCCCATGTATATATAAACCGAGAGAACACACATGTGGAGAGGTGTGGCTCACTAGTTAGAGGCGGCAGACCCGTAAGCTGAGAATCGGCCAGGGACCAGGGTTCAATTCCCGACGCGGCAGGGTGTGGACTCGATAATTCGCAACTCTGGGCATTAAGCTTGCCTCATCTCTACAACGGCCCCCCACAGACGCCGGGGATGCCTGGTTTCACCTTGGAGATACCCAGAAAGGGACCATCTCACAGGGATAGCCAGGACGGGTTCCCCAGCGGTCTACAGCGCCGGGACGCCCCGTTGCTGGGGTAGCTGTGCGCTTTACAAGTCTACAACATTTAACATTTAACATAAGAAGGCTGAAGCTGTGGAGGAGGAGGGCCAGGAATAAAATACTGCAGGAGCAGTGACACTACCCCACCAGTGCCCCCACTACAAAGGCAGCTATAAAACAGTACAAAGTGCTTTTTGCACAAGTGAAGAAAGGCTAGCTAGTGATGGAAGACTACAATGCGTGAACCTGTATGGTGCACGGCCACAAACAATGTGAAATAGAATCATATTGTCACGCAGAGACCGAGGTCCATCTTTGGCTGTGATGTAAGGAGGGGGGTTTTACCTACCACAAGGGAGGTCCAAGCTATGGAGGAAAGAACTCTTTCAGTGCAATGTCAGCCAGCTACGGTATAAAATAGAAAGGTTGGCACATGCGCTCAGCAGGGTTTCCAATCTATGATACAAAGTTTAGAAGCTCTGCCTGAATGTGTTACAGCATTAACTGCTGCCATGTTCAAAATGTGTGTCATTGCATATAACCCACAGGTCTATGCAACCTATCCCGTGCGGAAATTGTGCCATCATATAGAAACCTACTTCGGTGATAACCAGTTCCTGAGATGATTTGGGGAAGGGAATGTAGGTGGTGATTTTTAACAATACTGCAATAAGACATGCATCAAGAACCCAGATGACGCACTCTGTGACGCTGCACCTGCTGAGGCATCAATCCGTGGTAACTGCCTGAGGCCAACAGATGCAGGGAGTGCAAGCAGGGGCGCAGCTATCAACAGTGCAGCAGATGAAGTGGCACCGGGACCCCGAGGGGTGAGGGAACCACTTGACCCCAATAGCATTTTTTTGCTACAAAACCATGGCACGTAGGTCAGAGTTTGTTGCTTGCATTAAGGCCTTTGGCACCCTAGCTCCACCACTGACCACTGGACCTGCACATGTGTACGGCTGGCTTCACCTCTGTCAGTCTCCATTCTAATACTGGGATCCCAACCTGACGCATTATACATGACATGGCCGCTCAACCTACACTTAATATATGGGCCCTCTTCTTTTTGTCAAAGTTGGTGACCCTACCACTGAAGGTTCTCGTCTCCTCCTGCTAAGGTGTACAGCCAGGATCCTCGCTCGCCCTGCCATAGCATAAAGTGCAACTATTTCGGAGAAACCGATTTGCACTCTTGCCCACCTTTTACAGGTTGCACCCGATTACCACCTGCTTCCACTTTGCGGTAAATATGTGGGTGCAAAAGCCGATTTTTGCGAATATTCACAAACTTCAAATAGCTCACACTTGCCATTAACAAAATGCAATTAATTGCTCTTTGGTCATCGCTAGTTCATGACCCTTTTCGGAATTTATTCAGTTCACTGTGCCTAAACTGCACTTTCTCATTTTTAGACCTGATAGATTGCGGCACAGGGTTTTTGCATTTGTTAACCCATTTGCAAATGGATTGTACACTGGGCCCCTGGCCTTACATCATTGTCTAATGGAAAGCCTGCTGACACCTCCATGCAGACTTGCGCTGTTGACAACTGTTCATTAAGACTTATGGATAAGTATAAGCAAATGAGGCACGTCTGCCCAATGCCTCGTGTTTATGTGCCATGTGGTAATGGTCTGATCAGTACACCGTCAAGCTGAAGTGGCTTGTGTCTGATTCCTCAGCAGGAATGTCTTATGCCGTCCACTGTTAAAGCTTTTCTCCACAGAAGGGACAGTCTGAGGCTTCCTACCATCTCGACCATTAGACAGCAGTTTAGAGCTTGGTAAAGGCGCCTCCTTCATCGGACTGTCTCTCTCATCCTGTCTGATGACTGGCTCTCAGAATCAGGGGACTGGTGGAAAGATCAGAGTTCATTTGTTTACACCAGATCCTGTGCTAACTCCTGCAAATGCGGGAGTCTGAAAATAAGGATGCCTTTACAGACCCATCACCTCCTTTTGAAAATGGCAGAAATATTAAACGCTATCTGTTGCCATCAACTGACACCATCTTTGTGCAGCGATGATATATTTGCACAACTTAGGCAAGGACTGGCTGCTCTTTGTCTCGAGGTCCACCTTGATAATGGTTTGTGTGAACTCCCTACCCAAAGAAGGGTGCTCCATACAGGCATCCCAATTTAGTGCGTATGCAGCATGACCCCACTTCTTCATATGTAGGACACCACCACAGCGAAAAGATAATGGTCCTTCCAATGAAAGGTACCCAGCTTCTGTGCATGGCAAGCGTGACTGCCTGAACCGGAGGGGCTGACATAATGTTGTAGTGATGTATTGTTCGGCTCTTCAAGAAGCGTGTGGACCAGACGTCAGCTAGACGATGTCTAAATGAACATTTTCTACAGCAAGCACATCGAAAATTGTGTAAATGTTTACGGGTGTGAATACCTCTGGGTAGCTCTGGTTGTTGTAGCTTCTCAACAGTACCCTTGAACTTATTGGGAGTTTGCAAAAAAAAAATCTTACAACTACTCACAACGTAAATGTACAATTTTGATGCAGCCGGCCAGATTGCTTTAATAAACGAAGTACGCATACGCATTATATGTGAAAATCCACATCTTTTAAGGGTCATAGGTTAGGCTTCATAAGCAATAAAACATCATAAAATACAGCAATGGGATCCTTCATGTGTTTATTTGGGAGATATTTACAATACTCACAGCCTGATTTAGGGACACGTGTGCTCTCCAGAAGCAACTGCAGTGGCACGGGCAGTGTGCTCGAACAGCAATAACTTGAGCGCTGATTCTCACTCACTCCAAAAAGTTTTTCATATGCCTGTGCTTTTCAATGCCACGGATGCCCCTTCATTCTAGCGACAGGACCACCCCTCCCGCCGCCCGCCCCCCCCATCTCCCCAAACCCTTCCTGGTTTGTCGTTATCGGGACTATGGTACACTCGTTTGGCGGGGCGTCTTCAGCAGTGCTGGCCAGATTATAACCCGAGCAGGTGTTGTGGAGACCCAGCGAGCCATATCGAATATTATACAGAGAGGTAGCAAGCACACTGCCCGCCTTTTGCTTCATTTGATTGGAGCTGTCGGTCGGTACCCGTGCTGCCCACCTCTGGATAGGCATCAGACTGGCGTGAGCCTGTAGCATGAGCAGGGTTAGCATTAAATAGTATAAGGGCTTAGGAAAGAACTCTGACTTGCAGCGGTCCCCTGGGGAACACTCACACGAATGTGTTGTTGATTTTCCTTCAGATAAGTGCAGTATTCGATTTCAACTGTAAAGTCTGCCTTGTAAAATATAGTTTCTGACTGAAAACTACACCACATACCTGCCGCAATCAGACAAAACAGATGAAAACCGGGGACAGCACAAAGCTTTTTTAAAAAAAGCAGGAATGTTCAGTGTAGTCTCCTAGTTTCAAAACAAGTGTCAATCATATCTTTATTAAAATCAGATTTTTAAAAATGTATTCCGTTTTTAACAAATCTCAGGCGCTTGCCTTATAAATCACTTCGGATGAATACGGATCCTGCAGGCTGTCTGGGGAACGAGTCACAAACAAACGGCATACTCAAATCAACCTAGGCGAGCAAGTGGAATTCACAAAATTAAAATTTACACTGCTAAACTGATTTACTCATTATAAATTCACCACTAAGATGTATATCTTTTCCCATGAGTGGGTTGTGGACCTTCCATGGTAGGGATACCATGGAAAATGGGTGGGTGCCCACAAACGTTCGGATTAAAAGTTATTTACAAGCATATGCACAGCACATTACAACACTGGAGAGAGTCAAAGGTTTACTCCTGGGACGGAGTAAATTCATAGCAAAGATGGGAATGGGGAAAGAGACCCCTAACATTGGTGGTGGCGTGGGTGAGAGGGGAGTCTACATAGGGAAAAATCATCTTCAAAAGAGGAGAAAAAGAAAATAAATGTTGGCATGTCTAAATGAACATTTTCTACAGCAAGCACATGAAATATTGTGTAAATGTTTACGAATGTGAATACCTCTGGGTAGCTCCGGTTGTTGCAGCTTCTCAACAGTACCCTTCAACTTATTGGGAGTTTGCAAAAAAAAAATATCTTACAACTACTCACAACGTAGGTGGGAGTAAATGTACAATTTTGGTGCATCCGGCCACATTGCTTTAATAAACGAAGTACGCATACGCATTATATGTGAAAATCCACATCTTTTAAGGGTCAAAGGTTAGGCTTCATAAGCAATAAAACATTATATGCGTCATAAAATACGGCAATGGGATCCTTCATGTGTTTATTTGGGAGATATTTACAATACTCACAGCCTGATTTAGGGACACGTGGCAATAACAGATTATGATCTTTACGGCAATGAGTGTGTCGAACCACTGAAACTTCTTGAAAATCCACCACTATCAAAAGGCTGGTATTCATGGAGAGCAAACCAATATGGAAAACATGCGGCACACGCAGGTTCATGTCACTCCAAGCCCTGGAACCCCAAACCTTGCATTAATACCAAGTGGCAGGTATCGCATCATGGTAGTCCTAGGATTTAGCTCAGGACTTCGAACTATTTTCAGTGGGAATGTAGAGGTCTCCCATGTCGGGGTGAGTTTGGGGGGGGGGGGGGGGGACATTGAATCTGCTGTGGTATGGCTCTTGTCTAAATCAAGTACCATGCTAGAAATGAGAGTGACCTTGGTGCTGGGGCCCAGGGCTGTGACATGCCTACAGCATCTGTTATATGGTTGTTCTTGACTATGTAATAAGAGGGTGGGTACCAATTTTACCTGGTTGAATTTGGGCCCTTGGCAGTTTTCCATTGCCACTGGTTGCGCGGGTAAGAGAGTCACACCGCGACAGCCACAAGGGTAGGAGTGCAGGTTCACCCGACCTGTTCTTGCACCAGAGAGAAATAGTATAAGAAGACTGGTAAATTCGAATGTGATTAAAAATCTTAAACTTTATTTTTTCTTTTACTGTGTTGTACCTGCTACAAACATCTGCGTGTTCAAGGAATCACAGGTGCCAACCCCTGTGGCACTTCTTGAGCAGTAGGCACAATAGTCTCATTATTCAAACCATAGTTCGACAGCATAAAAAACAAACAAAGGATGAATAAAGAGGCCCTGTATATTATATTGCAAACTCACCGAATATTGTTACCAAAATAGAGCACAAAATAAGATACGGTCTTGGTTTGATGGTTGATTGGCACCGTTAGCGGGCATGGACAGAAAGAACCAAACTGATGTACCTAAAGCGGATGTGGTCTACAGGAGCATAGGGCAAGTATTCAGAGTTTGTTTTGGAGTTTTGAATTCAGGATACCCTGAATGGATGAGGATTTACACCCCATTGCGGTGCACAATATCACTTGCTTAACTTGCCCAATTAGATCACGGAGGACAGCGCAGCTGCTTTAGCATATATCTACGCCATTTTTGAAAATCTGTAAAAAAATACATACATTAAAGGGCCACTTGTAGCAGCAGACTCTTACCTCTTTCTCCAGGCGCAGAAGGCTAGGACTGCCTGTGGTGGTGGCAGCATGGTCAAGAACCAATCTGACCTGCATGAAGATCCGGTATGCTCGTCTGGTCAAAGCCTGGTTTCCAGCAATTTTTGGCAAGGGGAATAAATGGAAGCAGACAGAGCCTTGTCTAACCAGCCCCTCAATAAGGCATCACAGCATGATTTTCAATAAAGGTTTTTGAAAAAATAAATAAATAAATAAGGCATCTCAGAGAATCATCCAGTGAGGTCTGCGTGAGGCACCTAATGGTCTCCACTGTTATAGAAAAGAGCAGTGTGAAAACATCCCATGCCTTTGAAAACTCCTGTAGCCCAGGATTAGTCAACATGTTAATAGAAACATTAAACTTTTCATTGAATAACAGGGACTGAAGAGCAGTTTTAACAAATGAACTGATTGATGGTCTATTGCGACACACTGTTTAAAACATGACCAAGGTTTGGGGACCATAACAGAACATAAATGATTCAACTCGCAAATAAAATGTAAATATGGAGTCCCCACTCTGTGTAACATACGCCTGAACATGTGTTAAAGTTCCACAATAGCAGGCACTCCCAAAGAAACCACGAGGAACTTACAAGTCAAATGTAAGTGATACGATTGGCTGAAACACTATAAACACGTAAAACTAGGGAGAGTTTACAATATTATGTAATATGATTTGTATAGACTGATCATTCCTAGGTACTTGCTCCTTGTGAATAGATATGTATGTCATAAAATGCTATGTGTTACAGGTTTGATGAATGTCAGCATCACATGATGGCCATCGTGATGCACCAATGATATAGTAATGGTAGTGAGAGATACAGAAGAAAAGCAATGTTTTTGTAACGGAGAGCCTGTCATCGAGTAAGCCTCTAACGCAAGGGTTTGAAATAACTATTCCTAAGTATTTACCCCATACAGAGGGATCGGTGATAACATTAGCCAGTGCATGCCATTTAATATGACACTGGTGCCATTACGGTATGAGTTTAAAACATGCTATGTATGGCTATCCTAAGATGGTCGCTGCAATATCTCTCAAAGCATCGTAAGGTTGGTTACTGGAAAAAAGAGACCTGTTTTTTTATAATAGATGAGATGTTCTTTATAAAGAATATACAGATGTAGAAAAGCAAACACTTTGAATGTGACTTACTAAAATACCCACGGAATATAAACTTAAAAACAGGAAGAGAACATATCCAAATATAGCGGCCCTGTTAGGTAAATTAACCGTAGATATTTAATGAGATACTTTGGAAATTAAAAGCAGAGCCACTAGCATGTACTTGTACCACTAGGGTTTAAGATTGAGAGATGTTTTCTATGAACGTCTCAAGAAGGCCAGCATAATACATCTTTAGCATTGCAATATTGGCCACAGCAATAGAGACATTTCTATTGTAGGTTTGATGTTCTTTATAAAGTTATACGCATGAGAAAAAATATTGTCTTGAATGTAATCTACCAAAATACCCCTTGAACAAAAAAATGGGGTTCGCAGATAAGTAAACAAGGTGTAACAGAAGACTATTCAAAATAGCCACTGTTTTGTAAGTTAAATAAATGCTGGTTAACGAGTGAGGTACCATGGAGATCAAGATCAAACATCACAGAGCGTTAACTATGGAAGGTGTGGCTAGTATATACAATTGTTTTTTTCTGCGGCGTAATCCTCAGACTGAATGGACGACAAGTGGACTACACCGGTGAGTCAACTTACAGATAAAGAGTGTGCAGCCTGTCTCTATGTGCAGTGATAATTATCCTAACCCCCTTAACAGGGAGTGTAGATCCGTACCTGTGAGGAGTTTAGTACAGTTTGAAAGGGCAATGCGAAGGCCAAGAGTAGGGTGACAGCTCTGTATGGAAGGGCTGCACTTATATGTAGAGGAAGACAGATCACGTATACAATGAAAAGCGCGAGATTCAACAAGCGCGCCCTTAGGGCCCGGCCCCCGGGACCCACGCCACACCCCCATAGTCCGGCCGTGTAGCCCGATTGGCTACCGGCCATATCAATTACTTTCGGGTCGGCCGTGATGTGTTTCCGGCCGGAGCAGGCATGGGGAGGGGTGGAGCCGGAGGGGAGGGGGGGCTATTTAGACCAGTGGTCCACCTGGAACGTCCTCTTTTTCCCGCGCCAGGCCCCAGGATCTTACGGGCTTTTATCAATCTGGTTTATCGATCTTCGAATCTCGGTCATCGGCTTGGACTCGCGATTGCTGTTCGTGGTAGCGGGTTACGAGTCGAGCTCGGTAGCAGTGGAGGCGTCTTGAGATCGGGCATCGCGGATCCGGAGGTAAGGTGTCAGGGGCTTTGGGGAGCGCTGGACAGCCGTGGGTGGGCGGTGTGCGGTGATCAGGGACTGTACTGACAATTTAGAGAATTTGGCCCCCCCCGGACGCCTGCAGCTGCCCGGAGTCTCCCCCAGCATTCAGCACGCTGTTGCTGTTATCAGGACACCTTCCTCCGGGGATCCGGAGCCCGTCTCGCTGAGTGAGTTAGTCCCGGATTGTGGACGCGTGGGTTATTGGCGGGAAGGAGGGTGGTCTAGCGGTAGAGGCGGCAGCGGTAAGTTTGCAAAGTTGCGGTGAGCGAGCCATTATCAGCACGTCAGGGGTAGCGCGGGATTCATAGTACACTGCTCCGGTATCTTGATTGTAGAGCGCGAGAGCAGCGGGTTGGGAGTAGCTCAGGATTCAAGGGACGCTGCACCGGTATCTTTGTTGTAGGACGGGTCTGGAGTGGCGCGAGATTTAAAAATAGGCTGAACCTGGAACGCTAAACGTGGAACTGACTGCACGCGTGTGTGGTTAAATCAGCTGTTTGTTTGCTTGTGCGGATCAAACGCACACTGGTACTTTTGCCCACACGAATTAAAGCACCTTCGCAAGTGAAAGGAGGGCTCTCAGTGGGCTGTGGTGCGCGCACAGCAACGCGGCCATTGCTCTGGTTGGCATCCTTTTAAAGGTGGGTGGCTGCATGTGTGTTTGATAAGGCAGCTCATCAGTTGTTGGAGAGACACAGAATGCCAGCTAAGGGGCGCAACAAGAGGAGGAAGGAGGGCGACCCCGAAATAGCACAGCTATTGTAGCTAGGTTAGCGAAACTGAGCAGGGATGTAGATAGTGAGGACGAGCAAGGGTGTGAGGCTCCGGTGTCAGATAGTGAAGAGGTCTCTGAGCCAGCAAATAGGGCCCGCCCTCGCAGATCCATAGTCCCGCCTAAATCGGCATTTCCCCCTTTAGTGAAGAGGCCCAGGGTGAGTAAGAAGGGAAAAGGGGGCAGGGAACTGGAAGAGCAACATCCTGCACCGGCTTCCCCCATAAGGCCTCTACAGCCAGTGCTCCCGCTGCCTAGTGGGCCCCCAGCACCAATGTCCAACTTGCCAGAACCTGTGCTCCCAGTACCTAGTGTACCTTCAGCGCCAGTGCCCAACCTTGCTCCTCAACCCATTCCTTATGTACAGCAGCAGCCAGTAAGTGTGCCACCATTGGAGGGACGGGATCATGTAGGCACGATATTGGCCGAGATTAGAGGGGTTTTGAAGGCCTTGACGCCAGCCCCCAATCCCCATAGTGCCAGAAGTAGTGCCAGTTGTAGCGCCACCCCTGCAGTAGGGGGGGGCACCAGGTGGGGTAGTCCCCACCAACCCAGAGCAACCGGGAGTGACAGCGGAGGGGGGGGCAAGCGGCCACAGCTAGTATATTGGCTACAGTGGCAACCCTTTTGGCGCAATTGGGAGCACCGGAAGTAGGGAATCAGATTGTCGGGGCGACTTTAGCGCCATGGTCTCCACTGACTGGCACAGGGAGTGTGCTTGGCGAGATAAGTAAACAGGTGGCCCTCTTGGGCAAATCGCAGGAAAAAGATGTGAACACGCCCCTTCAGGCGGTGGGTCAAGCGGCCCCCGCTCAACCGGAGACAACAGGGACCGCTACAGGTAAGGCGATGGAGAGGTCTAGCAAAGGAGTAGATAGCGGGTCTAAGGCAATTGGGGGCCACGATGCTGTGTTATCTAAGCGTAGTAAGTTGGCAGCGCATGTTCCTCTGGACACGAAAGAGAAGATTTGGAAGGGGGAATTTATTGATATATTCTCCTTAATGAGACCAAAGAGGAGGGAAGTGGAGTCTAAAGAGAAAGACGGGAAAGAAGGTTCCTTCATAGATAGGAAACCAAGGGTAGAAGAATCAATTACTAATTGGTCGTTTGGTTTCAATGTTTTTTCAATAGTAATGTTAGAAAAGAAGCCGGAACTTGCGATACCTTTGATATGCTAGGCGAATAAGATTTTAAAGGCACAGACAATGTATGGGGGTATAGCTTGGCTTGATTATGATAGGGACTTCAGATGGGCCAAAGTGGAAGACCCTTACATGGGGTAGGACCAAACCGAGGTGAATGTGTGGTTAGAGAGCTCCAATAACAAAGCACCCATGAAACAGCCCTTTCGGACCTCACAGGGTGGAGCGGGGGAAAAAAAAGGGACGTGTTGGGCTTTTAACCAAAAGATGTGTACCTGGCCTACCGGGGCATGTAAGTTTAAGCACGCCTGTGCGTACTGCGGTCACCCTTCCCATCCCGAGTTTCAGTGTATTAAAAAATCAATAGAGAAAGGGAGGAATCCCAAGCCATACCAGCAGTAAGTTACCCATGCCAGTTGAGATAGGAAGGCAGATTTTTTGGCTAAATCAGTACCCTGACAGGAAGGCAGCCAGGACATTATATCAAGGGTTCTCCACAGGCTTCCGCATTCCAGCGCAAGGGGTGCCTCCAGTGGAGAATTGCAATAATCTATTGTCAGCGCGCATGCTCCCCAAAGTGGTGTCACAGAAGGTCGATAAGGAAAGGGTGCTTGGGCGGGTGGCTGGCCCGTTCTCCGCTCCCCCATTGCCAGGATATGTGTTCACCGCTGGGAGTGGTTTCTAAGAAGGAGCCAGGCCAGTTCAGGATGATTCATAACTTATCGGCGCCAAGGGGGGGCATCGGTGAATGATGCCATAGATCTGTCCCTGTGCTCAGTGACATATTCTTCCTTTGACATGGCACTACAGAGGCTGTGCGACTTAGGGTCCAACGCCTTCATGGGAAAAACAGATATTGAGTCAGCTTTCCGGCTCTTTCCTGTGCACCCCGATGATTATCTTCTGTTAGGTTTCCAGCTGAACTACCAATTTTATTATGACAGATGTATGCCAATGGGTTGTGCGGTGTCATGCAAGTACTTTGAGATGTTTAGCTCTATGCTGCAGTGGCTGTTTGTCTTCAGAACAGGGCACAAGGACATTGTACACTACTTGGATGACTTTATGATCATGGGCCCACCTGCATCAGGAAAGTGTGGCCAGGCCTTGAGCGAGCTAGTTGCCATATTTGAAGAGTTGGGGGGCCACTGGCTCCGGGTAAGACGGTGGGTTTGGCGACTTGTATGCCTTTCATGGGAATTGAGATAGACACAGTGTTGAGGGAATGTAGATTACCAATGGACAAAGTACAGGCCTTCTCTCAAGCAATTGATTCTGCATTGGCAGATCCCAAAGTCACGCTGCATCTGCTTCAGGTACTAGGGGATCAATTGAACTCTGCCTTAAGGATCATTCCGATGGGACGTCCCTTCTCAAGGTCAACTGCACAGGCAATGGTGGGGTTGACTCAAAAGCATCATCATGTGCGACTGCAGTCAGATGTGAGGGAGGACCTGAGGGTATGGCGTAGTTTCTTGAGCGATTTCAATGGTAAGGTAATATGGCCAGCGCCGACAATATCCAGCACGGACTTGGGCTTACTCACCGACTCAGCCGGTAGCATTGGTTTTGGAGCGGTGTTGTGGTCCCACCGGTACAGGGGTGATTGGCCAACAGCATGGCATGAGAGCGGCTTGACCAGGAACATAGCCGTTTTGGAGTTGTTTCCAATTATAGTAGCAGTAACAATTTGGGCTGGATTCTTTAAGAACAAATCAGTAATTTTTTGGTCAGACAACATGGCAGTGGTGGAGGCTATCAATAGGCAGGCAGCTACATGTAAACATGTTTTGAGGCTGTTAAAGCATTTAGTTCTGGCCTGCTTAAAGCGGAATCTGCTGATCAAAGCGGCGCATATTCCAGGTGTAGAGAATCAGGCTGCTGATGCTTTGTCTCGCTCCAAGTTGCAGGATTTCCGAAGGTATCACCCACAGGCAGAGAAGAAGATGACAGTGTTCCCGACATCTCTGTGGAAGATTGGAGCCCCGCTTTAGCAGGGCTGGTGGGAGCTTCATTGAGCGAACGCACTAGAAGAACTTACCAGCAACAGTCCAAGTCATACAGGATGTTTGCTAAGCGCACAGGCCGAGTTGCCCTTTTTTCCACAGGGGCGCTATGCGGTTTTCTACAAACTTTAAAAGAGCAGGGCAGGCCTGCGTCTTAAGCTAGGGCACGCGTGACCGCGAAAGGCTTCTTTACTAAATTAGCAGGCGAACGCGACCCTGGGGCAGCATTTGTGGTTAGGAAAGTGCTGTCAGGTTGGGCTAGGTTGGAAGGGGTCAAGAAGGATAGCAGAAGGCCATTGGATGTGAAGACACTGGGTGACATTCTGCGGTCATTGCAGATGGTATGCTCCTCATACTACCGGGAGCTTCCTATTCGGGGCGGCATTTTCCCTAGCCTTTTATGGTGCTTTTTGATTAGGGAAATTGGTCGGGCCTCCAAGTTGGATCATTCAGGGGGGCTTCAGTGGCAGGACACCGAATTAGTCCAGGCGGAGCTGGTGGTGGCCCTGAGGAAATCCAAGACTGACCCTTTGGGGAGGGGGACCATGATTCGGCTGTGCCCTGCACCTGGGGCGGATATATGCCCGGTAGCCAGGATGGAAGCGTACTTGGCGATTCGTCCATCAGGGGGTGGACAAGCCCTGTTCATACACGAGCAGGGCGATTGCTTGTCACAATATCAATTTAGGGCCGTGTTTGGGCAGGCGCCGATGTGTCTGGGTCTGGATCCAAGGGGTTATTCTTCACACTCGTTCAGAATTGGGGCGGCGACACTGGCAGCAGGTGCCGGCCTACCGGCTGAGGCGGTCAAGAGGGTTGGGCGTTGGTCATCGGCCTGTTTCAAGCGCTATGTGCGGTCCGAATTACTGTAGGATAACAAACAGATATGTTGGTACAATCATTCTGACTTTTCCATTTCTCTTCCTGCCATTAGTATGTCCTCAAAAGTGATATGGGTGTTGGGACACTCGTTCGTGCGGTGTGCCAAACTCCGGCTACGGCAGAAGCGCGTGTCGAAACCACTGGGTCTGAAAGGGATGTCGTTCCTATGGCGGGGCGTTGGGGTCCTGCGAATCCAGCAGCTACGACAGCTAGTGGAGGAGACAAGAGCACACAAGGGACATCCGTCCCCAGATTTGGTTATCCTGCATTTAGGCGACAACGACATGGTAGATTTAGGATGCCTGGCAGTCAGGGAAACATTATTGACAGAGTTCGCCTGGCTTGGGAGGGCGTTTCCTCGTGCACCGATTGCATGGTCTTGTATGATACCACGCCGGGCATGGGGCACCAGAGTCAGATCTCGAGCCTTGAACGCATCAGTGAGGCGCCTCAACGGGGAATTGGCCAAGTTGTGCTCAGGTCCGGGCCGCTTGTGTCATGTACCACACAGACTCATCACAGGGGACATGATTTTTCACCATGAGGGCGTGCATTTGTCGGACATTGGGACAGACGTATGGATCAAAGGAATCTGGTCATTTGTACAGAACTTGTTTGGAGGTGGGGAGGGTGAAGGACCTGTGGGCCCTGGTCACCCTAGTGGCGGAAAAGAGGCCACAGAACATTGATTTGCAGGGTTAACGGGAGGCCTTCTTACATACTCCCTAGGCCAGCACTGAGGGGAGAGACGGTAAGCTCTCCGCAGGGAGAATGGGGACACCGGCTGGTGAGGCATTGGCGCCAGGTCACGATCTAGGGCATGGGGCAGCGGCCCCTGGTAATTTCCTACGAGCCTCCTTGGCAGCCTGGTGGTAGAGGGGTGGGCCCCATAAATGGCGGACAAGGACCAGAGGGCTGGGGCTCACCGCTCAAGGACGCAGGTGGGTTGCGCCTTGCGTGGTTCTCAATTTAGGAGATGCGAGCCAGAGGGCCCCTTGGTGCTGGAGCAAGTAAATATTGCATAACCGGTGGTTATGATCTCTGATTAAGATTGTAGATATTAAAAGTGTAAATATTGAATTTATAAATGTGAATTTAATAACTGGATTTTGTCATGTTTATGAATGTTGATTGCTATTAAACATGGCAGTTTTTTACCCAAACTCTTGGATTAGCAAGTTTTGATTGAGGTATTTCATGAGGTTGGGGCAGGGGACATCCTAGGGGGTCCGGGCTCTATGAAAAGCACGAGATTCAACGAGCGTGCCCTTAGGGCCCGGCCCCCGGGACCCACGCCACACCCCCCGAGTCCAGCCGTCTAGCCGGATTGGCTACCGGCCATATCAATTACTTCCGGGTTGGACGTGACGTGTTTCTGGCTGGAGCAGGCGCGGGAGGGGTGGAGCTTGGGGGGGGGGCTATTTAGGCCTGGGGTCCACCTGGAACGTCTTCTTTTTACCGCGCCAGGCCCCAGGATCTTGCGGGGTTTTATCAATCTCCCACCCACCCGTCCCTGAGGTTAGTGGTTTAGGGAAGGATCGGAGGGGAGAGTGGTGGAAAAGAGGCCACAGAACATTGATTTGCAGGGTTAACGGGAGGCCTTCTTACATACTCCCTAGGCCAGCACTGAGGGGAGAGACGGTAAGCTCTCCGCAGGGAGAATGGGGATACCGGCCGGGGAGGCAAGGGCGCCAGGTCACGATCTAGGGCATGGGGCAGCGGTCCCTGGTAATTCCCTACGAGCGTCCTTGGCAGCCTGGTGGTAGAGGGGTGGGCCCCATAAATGGCGGACAAGGACCAGAGGGCTGGGGCTCACTGCTCAAGGACGCAGGTGGGTTGCGCCAAGTGTGGTTCTCAGTTTAGGAGATGCGAGCCAGAGGGCCCCTTGGTGCTGGAGCAAGTAAATATTGCCTAACCGGTGGTTATGATCTGTGATTAAGATTGCAGATATTAAAAGTTAAATATTGAATTTGTAAATGTGAATTTTATAACTGCATTTTGTCATGTTTATGAATGTTGATTGTTATTAAACATGGTCGTTTTTACCCCCACTCTTGGATTAGCAAGTTTTGATTGTGGGATTTCAGGAGGTTGGGGCGGGGGACATCCTAGGGGGTCCGGGCTCTATGAACCATGTCTTGCAGCTTCGTATGGACGGGCTGCACTCACATATACGTAGAGGAACAGAGATCACGTTTACAAAGAACCATGCCTTGCAGCTTCGTACAAGAGGGCTGCGCTCACATATATGTAGAAGACATGCCTTAAGTGCCTTCCACACATGACTAACACGGTCATAGTGCCACATAGGATGGAAGCTGATTCCTCAAGGTTCCTGCTTGGACCAAAAAACGTCAGTCTCAATTTTATGATCCTGGGGATCGTTAAGAAGTTGGCTGAAGATGACAAGATGCTTCCTTGTGAAAGGTGTCCATGGATAGCACAGTGGACGGTATAGAGCTGCATGAAAAGAATACATTCCCTCACCTGAGGTCACTGGGTGCCCTGTCATCATTTTCTCCTTCTTTTCAATTTCTCGCTGCACAAACTGGAATCCCCAAGAAGAGATGCAAATGATCAATGTATTAGTCAGTAGCCCCCAACGCAGTCAACCCAGACCGCAAGTGTGCCTCAGCTTCGGGAACGAGGTGCGAGGTCTGGGTGGTTGGTGGCTTTGGCTGCACAGTAGAGAAATAATAACTTCTTAGTGGCACAGAGAACTGATTATTTTAAATTTGCCTGGTGGAACCAGACCATATAGAAACTGGCCGCTGAGTACTATCCGTATATAAGGGAACCTGGTGCGGAGGTGCTACGTGATCCCAATGGAAACTGCCAATGAAGTGATAACTGGGCATGATGGAAACTACCCACACTGAGTTCTGGGCTCATTAGAAATTGGTATGGTGTGCTAACTGGGTAAGGTAGAAAACAGTTGTTAATTGGCTAATATGGAATCGGGTCATGATGCTGTAAACGGGCCTGGGCATGGCTAGGACATGCTACTGTATGCACATGACCTTCAGCAAAGCAGCAATCTTCTGCCTTTTTTCACAATACAACTTTTTACTATACAAAAGTTAAATCAATTGGCTTTGTTGATGCTTATTTTATTGTAGTTTCACTTTTAGTCGTTTCTGCCTAAAGTGCTAGTTCCTGTGATTTTCCCATGACCTTTTATCTCCTTTTATTTCTCCCCATGCATTCAATTCAATTATTTTTTCACAAAATTGAAAATAATGATAAAAACAAGCTAATCAAATAAGCTTAGCTGCTATAAAAAATATGCGAGGCTACTTGTACAGCTAAAAAATGACCTGCAACGAAGAATGAAAACAATCACTGGCAAGGCCAAATGATCTAACTATTAAAGCATGCAAACATGGGCAAGCACAAATGTTATTGCATTCATAGCCTGACAAATTCGCTTTGCCAATACTGGGGGAAAAGTAGCAAAGAGGATTGATTTCTGGATACAGTGCTTTAAGGAAATAAATAATCTAATGTATGTTGCTAAACAATCCCTCAAGCATTCCAACTGCAGCACTTCCTGGAAGGTCGAAGGATACACCACTCTACCAGTAGAATTAGGTGACAGAGAATGACTTTTCTTTGGGCGCAGCCAAAACCTACTCCATGCAGATTTTGGAGAATTGGTAACAATAGGTTTACAAACAACTGTGCTGTCAAGCAAGATCTAAAGTTGTCCCACAGATAGATTCAATGAAAGCCCTGCAGTTTATATATCTGGGCCACAGCAGGGCTGCTGATCTTAGCCATGTGTACATCAGAGATAGACATAATAAGTGTTGCACACTGATCAGTTTCTCATCTGTCCTATATAAACAGTGGTTTTCACAGATGATTTTATATACATCCTCACTTCTATTCTCACAGGTTTAGCTGGCATCTGCTGCATGACCACTGTTCAGTCCCTCTTATCCCAGTGCACTGTGGTGCTGACCATACGTCATATGACCAGCTTATGAAATTAGTTCACGTGTGACCAGGTAAGCATTTGACAATTCACAACAAAACCTAATAATGTCATCAAAATACTTCTCTGGAGTCACATGTTGCAACAGTCTGCTTATGTGGAGTGATAGCTCTTGCAGATTTTAAGTTTCATGGCGTGTATTAACAGGTGTAACCATCAACCAACTCAATGATGGTCCACATATAAACCATGTCTAGGTGAAAATCTGATCTAGCCTTGATTTGGCCTGCCTGTTGTACAAAGATCAAGTGAAAGCGTACTTTCAGGACTGTGTTGCTGGTTCATACTAAATGGCTTCCTCTGCCGTCCTTTGTTACGCACACACAATGCCTAATATGTCTTCTACACAGAGGTAAATTCAAGGACATCCAACTCAAGCACACCCACCATACCTCGCAGGCAGATCAACACCTTCAGTGGGTAACAGAACACCTGCAGCATGTATACAGGCAACCTGGAGACCAAGAAATGCACAGAGAAAAAGACTAGGCGCAAGGCCTATTTTCACCACCCATGATTATCTGGAACATGCTCCCCATCCAAATTTTGCAGCCTCCCTACAGGTTTCACTTCCAGAGGGACTGGGAGACATATTTCATCAAGCAACACTGGAAAATCAGTTCTCTGGCGCCTTTGGAAATCATGGGCAAGTAAGCAATCCTTGTGGCAAGTATGGCAGCTGAACCTGAAACTAAAAACCACAGAAGCAGGATAGTACTGAGAGCTCACTGGTTGCCAAGTATCTCCTATCTCGGCCGTTCACATGCAAGGGCTGGTGAGGTCCAACAGTCAAGGCTTACACTAAGAGGTTTCTAGTGGGATACAGCAGGAACTTAACCCCTGTTATAAATCTATGTCAAGGCACTTATCGTTTTAAGTAAAAGAAGTATGTAGTTCTATTTTGTTAAATTTTTTTTTTAATATAGTTAAATACCCTACATGCTATGATCTTTGAAAAAGGAACTACACACGCCCTGAACAGGTCTCATTTAGCATTACAGAAAGAAAGAAACCAAAGCACAGAGTCTGATCAAAAAAATACAAAAATGCCAGTGGCTTTCGAGTATTTCTCAGCTCATCTGGCATCTGCTCAAAGAAGATGGTTTCTTGCAGGGGAATTGTATAAGTGTGGACACAAGTTGTCAGCTTCTCCGCTTGGGACGTCAATTAGACATCCTTGCCACTGAGAGGTGGCCTGTTGTGGTGCGGTAAGGCTCACAGGGCTTAGAAATGTGCCAACAGCCACCTGGTTTTAGCCACGTGGTTATCTTGTGCTGGCAGGGAAGCCTACAGGCGCAGTGAGTCCAATGTCTATGCCTAAGCCCTGGGGCATGTTCCTTAGTGTTTTATGTGAAGCAGCCAAGATACCCTGCCTCTGTTATCAGCTTTTGGCTGCACTGCTTTACAGAACTCTTCCAAGGTAAAAGGTGAGCTCTGAATAAACCAAAGGTGTGAGACCATCTTTAGAACAACAGAAGCTGGCCCCAAACCCTCAGACCACTCATATTAAAGTGGTCCCCTAACCTTAGGAAGGAACCAATAGTTTCACGTTGTATTTTTCTAGTTAGTGTTGTGGAGTCCCATGGCAACCAACTACCAAAGGTGTTTTATCACTCTGATTTCCTTGGGAATGTCAGGTATCCTATAACAGTCACATTAGTTTGTAGACCAGAGCCAGACGACCTGTGGCCAATCAGAGGCTGGTACTGTACCCTCACTTCTCTTACCCCTCAGGATGCTGGGGGGCAGGCAGGCAGTCCATCACTACTGTGTAGACATGTGTTGTTGATCAAGCTCTTGGCCACAACCATGTGTCCTCTCTGCTCTTAACAAAGTGGGATCAGGGGCGCTTAAAGGTCCAGCATACGAGTCCCAAAGAATACGCATAGGCGAAGGAGTATGCAGTTCCTGTGGGGGAAGGAGGAGGCTGGATTGGTCAACACCCCTACCCTAAAGTGGAGACAGGGTGCCTCTCAAATTAGTAAGTGGGGCCCTCACACACCCGGGAAGGTTAACACTAAGAAGCCTCAAAAGCCAGACAAATTCAACGTTTTAGCGGTTCCTGTGTGGAAGTGGGGTAAAACAAGAGCAGCACCTAGGAACACACACGTGCCGCTCGTAGGCGTGGACATTTCCCCTGCAACTTCTACACCAGCTTACCGGCTTTGAGGAGTGGATTGGCTGTCAGTGGGGAACGTGTCTCTTTCGCACTGGGAAACCTGCTGCCGGGACTGCGAGGACCAGCGCGCTCCGCGCTTTGAATATCGAGAGCACCTGGGTACTCTTCTCGACTCCTCCCCTTTGTCTATTTAAAGGACTCCCAGTGAAGCGCGAGCGGGACGCGAGCGGGACGAAGCCCGGGCAAAGGGCGGGCCCGTCTAAGCCCGTCAAACACCAACTAAGGCCGGGCTGGGCCCCCTCTCTAAACCCCTGTTGTAAAAAAAAAAAATAAAAAAAAAAATGTTAATGTACTGCCTTTTAATTGTTTACATTTCTATTTTGGATGTATGCGTATATTATCATCATGATGACTACACGAGCTAGTAGGAATAAAACGGCCATGGAGGCTGCTAATATAATAGGCCCATTAGATAATTTTATTGTACGGGCAAATTCAGTAATTGACCAGGGGATTGCCTTAATGGAAAGAAGAGTATCTCAAGACTTGGCAATCGCTAAGCAATCTTCATTGGGTCACTTTGCGAATGCCAAAACCCCAGATCAACACAATAAGGAAACGGGAGTTACAGCAACGCATGCAGAGGTGTACAGCATCCCAAACATGGTAGACTTGTCACCGTCAACATCCATATCCGTTTCGCCCTTAGTTAGTACCTCGGATATAGAGTCAAATCTACTACAGGAGGTTTTGATCTCTAGTCAATCGAGGGGAACTAGAGAGGGCGCCATTGCGAAAACATCCAAAAAGACCCAGATTTGCGTAGAGCCCGTGGAAAAGAGACTAAGTAGGCCTCTCACAAGAAGTAGGGAGGCCCTCATAGAGATAGTGGACGCGTTACCACACAAATGGATTTAAATATTGTGGACCCGGATCAAGGCAACATTGAGATACTGGACGAGGTGACTGGTGCTAGAGAGGACGATGAGGCTGATAGTCGGTTTCTTGAAAAATTGAGAGATCTTTTTAAAACACACCTCTCTACGATAGAGTCTAGATTAAAACGCATAGAAACTCAGTTAACAGAACTAACCACCACCCTAAGTACTCCCGCCAAACCTGGTACAACGAAGGTAGGGGGTAGAAAGCCAACCCGTAATTATAATAAATCGATGGGTACGCCACTAAATAAATCATTTCCCCTAGTAGTAAATGCAACGGCAAATGCCAAACCATCGGAATTAACAACGCCTGATATAACAACGGTAGTTAAACCTAAACCTAATTCCCCCACAACGAATCAGAGACAAAAGGTAAATGCACCTAAGACCATCAGAAAAGACTTAAATTGAGACCCTAATAGGAGACCCACACTGGATAAATTAGCTATTAATCTGCCCCCTGAAGCTATTCCTTTCGTGGTAGTGATGACCGGGGTTCCGGAGTTGAGTGAATACGCTGAGGAGTCAGTCTGGTCACTAAAAAATAAAGTACAGTACTGGCTTAATGTCAACCGCCCATTACCCCCACATTGCTCGAGTAAGATACTAATGGTGCGTAGGGTGCCTTGGGTGGGGCAAGGGAGAAAAACAACTCAAGGCGATTGTATCTTGGTTAATTTTGATAACCCACGGGTGGTTGACCACATATGCGCTTGGGATATGCAGCGTATAGAAGAGGGTATTGCAATAAAACGCCTCTCCTTTTTTTATCCCCCCAGGAATTGTCTCGACTCGGACGATAATAGAAATTGGTGCAATATAGGACATCAAGAGTGGGGAGTAGTCCGGCGAGAACAGGGAAGACAAATGACCAGGGCTACAATACCTTGGGATAACTGGAGAGGAATACCAACTGAAAATAGGTTTGACTGCTTGGAGATGGTAGACTGACTGCCTAAGATCAACAGGTCTACATATGATGGACGAGAGGACCCCAGTAATCTAATTACAAAAATCAATCGTCAGGACCATAGTATTCCAAAACTTAATACCATAGATAAAGACACGGCCTTGATCGCCCCCCCCCCCCCACCCCCCAACGCTCAATGTCAAAAAGACCAGATATTTCTGAAACTGTAGTCCTTGAACAAACTAACGTTGGCGACATAAGAGAGCCAGCCTGTTATTATTTACAAAACACTGCAGTGGGGGTCTTCGTGGAAGCTCTTGATCCCATACCCACAGCTATAGCAACGGGCAACTGCTCTGATGTCCTTCAAGAATCAGAGTCGTTGGCTGTTGTTCGTGGGGGGAAGCTGGGTTTCCTTTCTTGGAACATAGCGGGATTGTCGAATAAAGTTAATGATCCCATATTCAGAGCGTTCATCGATAACCACGATGTTATTTGTCTCCAAGAGTGCTGGGAACAGGAAGAAATACATCTACTTGGCTACCGCACCTACTTTGTAACGGCTTTACAGTCTAGGAGGGATAGATGCTCTGGTGGGCTTACCATTTACATTTCCAATACTGTTAACTTGACTGTTAAACATCAGATCATCTGGGAAAACAACAACTATCAGGTACGTTTCCTTAAACTGGGAGGAAACCAGCATATAACCCTAGTAAATTTATATAATAATACCACAAAGATTGATCAAAAAGGTGTTATGGAAGAACTAAGCAACTCATTGGGTTACGGCATGGGCCCTGAGCCGAACGATAGTTGCATCATAATGATGGGCGATTTTAATTGTCATCTATGCCCGCACAGTAACCTGGGGTTATGTGGAATGGCTAACGTCCTGGGTGACCCCTGCACACACTATGAGCATTCTAGGCAGGGCAATCTCTTTAATAATCTAATTTATGATTGGAACCTGGGTTTTGCAAACGAATTATGCAGTCCCCAGGTTAACTTCCAACCAACTTTTAGTGGAAGGGATCAGCATACCATTATAGACTATATATTGGTCACTGAAAACTATCATAGCAGCGTCCTGTCGTTCAAGACAGAAGATGTTGCATTGAGCGACCACTTCCCGATTAGCTTAACCTTTGATAGTGGGTTGGCCAGTAGACGGGCACCCAACGTAGTCAAAAATGTATACTGTCACGCCATATCACTGGTGAGAACAAACGGCTACGCAATAAAATGGTGCAAGGTAGACCCCACAAATTTTCTACAGACACTAATAACGGATCAACTTAGCAATTTTATGCTGTGTCTTGAGGAAGTACCTGACCCAGTTGCCGTCATCGCAGCCTTTCAGAATATTAAAGTACTAATCGGCAATAAATTAACAAAAATAGTCCGGGCAGGTGAGAGACAGAAGGTTGAGGACTGGTTCAACGTGGAGTGTAGCAAAGCACATACCATGTTGAAACAGTCTCTTAAAAAAATACCTAAAAATCGGCAAGAAATTAGACATGCTAGAAAATCCTATAAATTTGCATTATACAAACGGAAAAAAGAGTTAAAAGAGGCAGCGTGGGACGCCTTAGTAAAGGCATGTAACACGGCAGATAATACCGCCTTTTGGAAGGCTGTAAACGCTCCCTTCTTTGTCGAAAGGAAAACTGACTCGATGGATATTGCCATCGAGGAGACTGTTTGGGTAAATCATTTTACCCAGTTATACAAAAAAGATGAGCTGGTCAACTTAGAAAGTATTTGCCACATACAGGCGAATGTTAGCGAGCCTGTCCCCCCTGTCTTTTTCCCACTGGGGATCTATTTTTCCATTGCAGAGACTCAACTTGCATAAATGGAAAGTTCTAATAACAAAGCCCCAGGACCCGACGGAATCCCCATAGATATTTACAAGGATAACATTCCCTTATGGGCCCCGCTCCTTACGAATGTGTTAAATAGCTACAATATTAAAGGATTCCCTCCCACATGGCAGGAAGCGATAGTGGTCCCCATATAAATGCTATAGGCCCATCTCGTTACTCGACTCCCTGATGAAAGTGGCAGGAAGAATTATCTTAAACAGACTGCAAAAATGGGCCAAAGATGGAGACGTTCTGTCCAAATTTCAATATGGATTTAAGCCAGGATTGGGAACCGTCAAGCAAGGTCTCAACTTGACCATATTGACTGGTAAATATGTCGTGGCAAAAAAGGGTAACCTATTTTTGACATTCGTAGACCTTAGTTCGGCCTTCGATTGCTTGAGCCACGATATTATGTGGGATACTCTAACAAGTCTTGGCATTGACCTAAACATTCTTAATTTCATCAAAGAATTGTATCGAGGGACAGGAGCAAAGGTGCGTTTCGGTAAAAAAGGTGAATGTACAAATACATTTCCAATATTGAAAGGAGTACGACAGGGTTGCATTTTGGCGCCCTTCCTCTTTAATTTGTACATTAATGGTGTGGCAGACTTTTTAATGAGCTTAGATGTAGACTGTTAGACCTGTCAGCCCTTTGGGTGGTCCCTCCTCATCATTATTTATTTTGTCCCCCTTTTGCCTCAAATCCTGTTAGAATTTTTCCTTTTTGGGAACCACCAGACTTTTTAGTATTGATGCAGATTCAGGGAGCCATTTTATCTACCCCTGGAACTTCTGTCTGAGGGCCTGGAGCACAAAATGGTGGCCACCCATTGTCACCTGTGACATCACTGGAACCTACTAGAACCTTCTGCAACATTCTGGAACCCTGGGACAGTTGGAGGAGGTTTAGAATGTTGGGAAGCTAAGCCAGAGTTGACAGTTGGAGCTGGCAGTTGGCACCTGACTGGTGAAGAGAAAGCAGAAGAAACCTGAAGGAGGAAGGAGTGAGGCAGCAGGGGTGGAAACTTGTGCCTGGAGTGGGGTCCATAAACCCACCCTTGATACTAGTCCCTACTGACTGAGCCCAGCCTGGAGCCCTGTGTGGGAGAAAGCAAGAAAAACCATCTTGAGGACCTGGACAGCAGGAACAGGCCTTAAAAATAAAGAACAGCCAATACCTGACCTGGTTACTGGTAACTACCTGAAGTCCGACGTCGAGAAGCCTAGAGACCTGGAGCCCAAGGTGGAGAAGCGGCGCTGACTGGAAAGCAGACGTCGTACCCGGAGCCGCCAGAGGTCGAGAGAGGGCGCCGACGGAGGTCGTGGAGAGTACCAGAGGTCGAGGAGGAAGTCACCCGAGGTCGAGTGTGCGGCGTCGACGGGGGAGTGAAGTCCGCCCTCCGGAGTCGCCGGAGACCGAGGTGAAGCGTGCCGGAGGTCGGGAGTGGAGATCGCACTCCGGAGTCGCCGGAACCTGAAGAGAATCGTGCCGGAGGTCGGGAGTGGAGGTCGCACTCCGGAGTCGCCGGAACCTGAAGGAAGGAGCACCGGAGGAAGGGAGTGGAGATCGCACTCCGGAGCCGCCGGAAGTCGACATCGAGCCAAGGCCGCCCGACGTCATCGAACCGGAGCCGCCCGAAGTCGACATCGAGCCAAGACTGCCCGACGTCATTGAACCGGAGCCGACATCGAACCGAGGCCGCTGACATCGAACCGGAACCGCATACCGGCGTCGACAAGAACTGTCATTGAGCCGAGGCCGCCGACATCGAACCGGAACCGCCTCACGGCGTCGACACGACTCCAGTGGCGTCGGAGCTTCATAAAAAGGGCAGTAAGTGGAATAGAGGGCGCCTAAGGCCCTGTGGAGCCCTGAGAGACTATCCTAGGGGCTAGAGAGGTGCTGGAACCAGCTTGATTGTGCCAGGGGTGAGCTGAGACTAATACAGAGGGGTTGTGCAGTGTGGGAGAGCCAGATCTCTAGATTCCCCCTTGATCTACCTCAGTTTAGGCCTCAGCCTTGTCCAAGCCAAGGAGTATACCCCTCAGGCCATCCAAATCTCTACAAGCTGGGATTGGGTCAAATCATCCCATAGTACCTCAGGAATGTGAACTGATTTTCAAGTGTCACTGTTGGCTTTTATTATTTATTGAGAGCACTGTATTTATTGTATTCATCCTATTTATTGCCTCACAGTATTTATTGTTTCACAGTATTTATTGACGCACAGTATTTATTGTCTCGCAGTATTTATTGCCTCATAATATTTAATTGCTTTTTTTGTAATGCACTTATATTTATGCCTTGATTATTTATGATCTACCTTATTTATTGAATCGTTAAGATAGTATTTATTTGACTTACCCTTCCACAGGAAAAGCCTTGTGTACTGTGATTGTATTATTATTTATTTAATCAGCAACTAAGAGAAAAGAAGATAAAGAGATATATTTTCAGTATAATTTTTAAGGTGTAGTGTCGTTTTTGGAACGGATGCACGCATGGTTATTGTGTGGGTATGACGTATGCTTAGCACGGTGCCTGATCCCTGACCACTCGAGCCAAGCTACCACAGTGTATGTCCGGGAAGACCCCATTACCACCCCTTCCGGAGTGGGGTTTTTCTAACATAGACTATCCCAAAATTGCCGACACGGCGGTGCCGATTTTATTGTACGCAGACGACGCTGTTATAATGGCAAGAACCCAAGTAGGCCTCCAAAACGCGTTAACAAGTTTCTCAGAATACATGAGATCCAGAGGCCTAAAAATAAATATTGGGAAAACATTTACCATGTGTTGTTCAACAAAAAACAAGATATCCTGTAATACCTTCCTAGAAAAGACTAAGCTAGAATTAACAAGCACCTTTTCATATCTTGGTATTGTTTTTAATAAAAGAGGCACCTGGAATACTGCAGTTGGCACTAGGAACCTTGCTTTTGCGCGTGCGATGGGAGCAATAATACAATTCGCTAACAAACTGGGGGGCAGACCAGCCCGAATTTTGCTGGACATTTACAAAGCTAAATGTGTATCAACTGCCACTTACGGAGCTGGCATCTGGGGGCTTGCAGACTGCAGGGAGATTCAGGTGAAAGAAAATTCCTTCCTGCGTTATCTTCTTGCAGTCCCTAAATCCACCTCCACATACGTTTGCCACAAGGAACTGGACATAGTCTATATTAAAGACCTAATCAAAATTAGCCCCATATTGTTGTGGCATAAGGTATGGACTTCTAAGGCTACTGCCTTTAACAGAGCAATCATAACGGACTGTATTAAACATGAGGGAGCTAAAAACATCCAGTGGCTCTCCTTTGTTAAGGATTTTATGACAAACATAGGCCACCCATTATACTTCTTCACTCCCACTACCTTAACTACAATCTCAAGGAAAGTCTTGAAAGAATGTTGTCTTAACTACCTTGAGAATCAACGATGGCTTGTCGAGGGAAAAAAGGCTTCTGTAATTCAACATCACTTATTAATACAGGGCCCCGGCTTGCAGTTATACTTATCCCCAGAACTGTCTAGCTATAATAGAATGCTACTAGCGCGTTTGAGAACTGGTAGTTTTTTCAGGTTAATAACTTTTCCAGCAATAAATGATTGGTCAATCAGTCTAACCAATTGCCCATGCGATGAACGTTCAGCACAATCCACTATTCATTGTGTTCTGTTCTGTAAATTTTACGCATGGGGGAGAAAGAGATATTTGAAACCCCTGTTAAAGTTATGGGGATTAAGACAATGCAGGCCTGCGTTTTTCAAGTTACTTTTACTGGAAGATGAAATTTGCATAAACGCAGTATCGAGGTTCTTAACATTTATTATTAGAAGTAGATCCTCCATGGCTTAAACCCAATTCGGGCCTTAACATCTGCTGGAGCAGAGTTTTCCTTTAGAAAATTCTGGGGCTTTTGAAGCTCTGGCATGTCTATGCGTGTTATTAATTTATTAATAATTAACAATTAATTATTTGTCTTGTGCAAGTATGTTTTACTAATCAACCTGTTTGTCCTAACACAAGAGAAAGTTACATGAGGGTTAGCTTACTTGTGCTGTTCATGTATTTACAATAACGTGCAAGTTTTCATGTTTAAACGTTGCTGTGTGCTATTTATTTTGAGCACAAAACGCTGTCTGAATTAATGCTTTTTATGTCGCAAAGCTAGATAAATGCATTCACATAAGGGTATTAGTGGGGTTAACACTGTTTAATCATTATGTTGTATTAACGTTGTTTTATTTCTTTTAAATTGAGATGGTCTATTGTGGCCTATGGAGGCCTAATCCATGATGGCTGATTTGAGAGCCTGGCCTCGAGTGAATATTTCTGTGATGTGGCAAGAGAGACCCCTGCTGGAAAAAGGTCGAAGACGACTGACCATAGTCCTTCTATGAAATTTTCCATGAGGACGGCAGCAGCTTTGGGTGTACTCCAAGTAAAGTGAAAGTGTCCTTGGCTTTCTCAAAGGACAAAGGAGCCTTAGAGGGAAACTCTGAACTGTGGCTCGATGGCCGAGGAGGAATCGGATTAAATGTGTTACATGTTTTATTTCCTTGGTTCCTGTTCCGTAGTTTATGCCTTGTGACTTTTCCTGAGCGGAGATTTCCAGATGTAGCAAAGCTACATTTCTTCCTTCTTGTTCTGCTCAGTGATACAGTTTATTCAGTCAACTTTATGTGTGTTTCTATTGTATTTTCTACTATAAAAACTGTTAGTTTAGGGAGGGCTTCCCCCACTCTTTTGGCCGCCTTCACGCGTTGCTGAGGATCGATGCTGAGGACTCTGTCCTGAGAGACTTTACCGAGAGACTGGTCCTGACCCGTTCTGACACTTAGTTAGAATAGGTAACTATGAGAAATGATTTATTCTGATTGATTTTACTTTGACTAATTTTAGATAAAGCAATATAACTTTAAACATGGTGTTGAATATTCTTTCTTGTCAATTATTGAGTATATTTTGATTATCGTTGTATAGATTGTATAGAATATGATTAAGGATAACCACTATAATCAGATCCTATCGTCCTAGATATAGATGCAGGGTTTTCTTCCCACAGGTCTTATGCTGGTAGAGTATTTGAGCGTATGTTAGTGAAATGGGCCCTAGCGTATGATGAATGTATGTGCGTGTAACTGTGAAATTACTCTATCCGTGGTAGTGGGTTTATTTTAGGTACCCTGATCTCTATCAATTTCTCTGGTAGCAGAGGATGGTTACAGATGGTTGTCTTGATCTGATAAGATAAGATTGCTTGTATATTGGCTTATTTGATTATTGATTTATTTTGATGTTGTTGGTATATGTACTAATATTAAATGTTGGAGATGTAATGTTGAGTTATATGTAGTGCTTCTGGAATTTGGAAGCTGTGGAAGCAGTTCCGTGGTAGGGCAGAGAAGGTGTATATGCTGCTCTCGGGAAAGACGGGATTGTGAGGAATTACGTGTGACAATTGAAGTTGCGCGTTCACATTGTCTGGGTTCGGAATCAGTGACATCGTCGTATGTTACTATTAGATATTTCTGGTATATAAGGAGTGTGTATCGTAGTGAAGGTTATCTGTGAAACTCTGGTCTTAAGTCCCAGGGATCCGTAAGGATTGCCGTTAAAGCTTATCGCGGGAGGAGTAATAGGTATTCTCTGAGCTTGTTTGAGGAACTGGGCAGAGGTAAGCTGCTTAGTTGTGGAGTTATAATTCTGTACAGAGACAGGTTGTGCTGTTCTCGGGAAGCAGGATTCTGTGTGCATGTACTATATTTTTCTCGTATGAATGTGCGTGGATGCATATACATTTATTGACTGTAAGACTCTTTGGATAAGTCCTAGAGGAAACAGTTATGCGATGTATGAAAGTTGTTGATTCTTGAGAAATAGACTCTCTTTTACTATTCTGTGGTTAGCGAAGCAGACAATGGAGATGTTTTTATGTTGTAACTAATAGATTTTGTAGAAGTTTTGACACACGAAGTCTACTGAGAGTTTTTGTAAAGGAGGGGTAGACGAGTGACAGAGACAGGAGACAGAGACTGCAGCGACTGTTGACGTCAGAAGGTCCGCGCACTGATTGGATAGTGAATCAGAATAGGGTTCGCGCTGGGATTGGTGCGTTAGTGTGAGTCGCGCAAGGATTGGAAGAGCTGTTTAGTGACGTAGACGCTCCAGGATTGGTGCGTTAGTGTGAGTCGCGCTGCTATTGGTTAAGAACCTCGTATTGTATATTTATAATACGGAAAGAGTAGAGAGTTTGATAAGCGCTTGCTAAAATGTATTACCAAGAAGAGAAAAAGAAAAAGACTTTCTTTGGAAAAGTTAAAAAGTGGTTTAGCAAGGATAAAGAGGTTAAAACAAGAGAGGGTGAGTTGTTACCTCCAGCGAAAACACCTGCATCCTTCATGGCTGCGAAATATGGATTACATACCTGTATATGGTTGCAGAATTGGGTTAAGTATACTAAAGAAGATGGTGTTCTAGCATTTCCAGAACATGGTTCATTTAATTTGGCCGTGTTGAGAAACTTACGGGAAAAGATGTTATGCTTAGACCCGAAGCCGAGACCTACGCAGTTCGAGGCTTTAGTGGAATGGAAAGAGGAAGTTCATGACAGAGAAAAGCAAAGATCTGGAGGGTATCACAGGTACATGTTTGGGAGGAGACATGATCGTGAAACACATCATGATCGAATGAAAAGATGGAGAGATGCTTGTATGTCAGAGGGATTATATCCAATGAGAACAGTTGAAGCTTCTGCTCCTTCGACAGAAAGAGTTTCTGAGTCAGATATGAGAAGATATGGAGAATATGAGGATGAAGTTTTAAATGACATGATTTACAAGAGACCACCTCCATATAGAACAGAACCAGATGAGAGTACACCAGTTGTCTCTCCGATAAGAGATACAGTTGAGAAAGAAAAAATGACACCTGAATCAAGAGGTAGTAGTTCTTTCAGGGAGAGAGAGAATCGAGGTAGTGAGGAAAATGCTAGAAAATTAGCAAAGACGACAACAGAACTGGCTGAGAAAATTAGGGAGTTAACGAAGAATCTGGAAGCTGTTACGGTGCCTGTAACAATAGGTCCAGTTATGCCTGTGTTTGACAAACAGAGAGCAGGTGAGAATGGACTGGTAATTCCATATATTGCAAATGAATCGAAAAATTCAGTTGGTCCTTCAGGAGATTCAGATAAAAGAACAGGGAGAAGTGACCTGAGACAAACCAGACATGACACATGTAGTGAACTATTGGATGTCAGTGAACCTAGTTGTTCAGGGATGCCAATTTTAGAACCGCAGAAGAAAGTGGTTCCAGTGAGAAAAACTGCTGAAATAACAGTTGATGATTTGAATGATTGGATGAAGGTTCTTCAGAAAAAGGACAAGGATTCACAAGTTATTGATGTGGTTCAGTTACGTATAGAATTAGAAGAGCTTGTGACAGGAACAGTTCCAACAGAAATCCTGAAGAGTCATCATGATGGTGAGCTGTTGTTTATGTGCAAAAGTGTTACCTGGAGAGCAAGGAATACACATGACAGGCTAAGAGCAATAGCAAATGAACAAGGAATTGACATTGATAAAGTGAAAGCTTTACAGAAAACTTACAGGATGGACTTTACAGAGAAGGACATTGAAAATTTGAATACTTCTGGTAGAACAGGACAGATTAAAGAAATGGTAGCATTATTGCGAAGATGGGGTGATGTAGAAAAGTGGAAGGATAGGTGGTACAAGAAAAGAGATGAGACTGAAGATAGAACAACTTATTCAGCATTTCCAGTGAGAGAAAAAGAGAAACCAGTGGAGAATTATCCTATGAGAGAAATACCTGGAGGAGGATATGTTCATGTTCCATGGACCAGACAGGATATTTTATCATTTACGAATGATTTCCCTCGATTGAGAGAAAAGCCCGTCGAGTGGTATAGGCAGGTAGATAGGTTTGTGAAATTGTCAAAAGTGCTGTGGGTTGACCTAAATAGTCTGTTTGATATAATTGTTCCAGCAGACTTGTGGACTGAGTGTAAAATAGTTGTGAGTTGGCCTACTGAGGAATATCCAAGAGATTCAAGAACAGGGGCACCAGATCCAGAAGTGATGAGGAAGTATGATCAGGTGATGGTATACCTGAAGAGTAAAGTTCCTCCAAAAGAGACAGACTGGGTTAAGATAGATCGAACACAACAGGAAGCAAAAGAATCAGTTCATGCTTTTTACGAGAGGCTGATACTGGCTTTTAAACAATTCAGTGGAGACGAACACCTGGGTGACAAAGATTTGAGTCACTTTGTATACAGATTTGTATATGGTCTTAGACCTGAAATTGGTGAGAGAATTCGTGAACACACGGTGGATTGGCAGAGTAAAAAAGTAGATGAGATTTTGAGACATGCAAAATACTTTAGTGATGAAATTGAAGCAAAACAAAGAAAGCTGAAAGAGAAAGCAATGTGGGCACAAGTGAAAGTTGCAGAAAGACAGGAAGCACAGTTGGTGGAACAGGCAAATAATCCAGGAAATAATGGAGGAAATAGACCGAGATTTGCAGGAAAAGGAAGGGGAAGTCTTGAGGAAGCCAAAAAGAAGTTCCCTTGTCACAACTGTGGCCAGCTGGGACATTGGAGATCTGAATGTCCTAATCCACCATTAGTGAATAATGAGGGTAAATCCTTAAATCAACAGGTGCAGAATGATGGGAATAACCAGCAGCAACAACAGCAGAAAGTTGTGAGACAGCAGCAGAGTCAAGAGCCAAAACCGCCCTTACCGCAGAATAGAGGGGTACAAAAGTACAATCAGGACTCAGGATTCTTCAATGATGAGCAGGTAAACAAACCGAGACGTACTAACAAAGTACAGCAGTACTTGTTAAAAAGTGAAGGGAGTGAGTCTGAGGGTGATTATTGACGGTGCCGAGGAGAGGAAGAAGAGTGCATACTTGGTGCAACTCTAGAAATAGACCAGGCAGGACCATTTGTGGATGGGAAAATAAATGAAGAGGGTGTTACTTTTTTGGTAGACACAGGTGCGACAAGATCAACTGTCAGGTCAACAGATGTTAAAAATCTTCCTCTCTCGGATGAAGCAATCCAAGTAGTTGGTGTAGCCAATACACAGATCAGAACACGTCTTACTGAACCAGTAAGAGTACAGATAGGGAAATTTTCAGACATGCACAGATTTATTGTCTGTGACACGAGTCCAGTGAACCTGTTAGGTAGGGACTTATTGTGTAAAATGAACTGCACAATTTTTTGTACACCAGATGGAATAGCTTTTGAGACACCAGATGATGATGTTTTCTACCGAATGACTCTAGAAAATAGAGAGAGTGAGTTAACTGGTGCATTTGCTGTGTTTAATCCGGAGGATTTGCCTCAAGTGCTGAGAGACACAGTGAAAAGAGCAGTTTGGGATTTTACAGGAGAGGATGTGGGATTGATGAATAATGTAGATCCAGTGAAAATTGCAGTGAAAGAGGGAATTACATATCCTAACATTCCTCAGTACAAAATGACACCAGAAATAATTGAAGGGATAACTCCTATAATTGAGAAAATGATTCAGCAGGGAGTTCTGAGAGAACTACTGAGTAGTCCGTGTAATTCGCCGATAATGGGACTGAAAAAGCCCAATGGCAAGTTCAGGATTGTGCAAGATCTGAGAAAAGTTAATCAAATTGTGGTGGCATGTTGTCCCATTGTGCCAAATCCATCAGTGATTCTGTATCAAATTCCACATGATGCTGAGTGGTATACAGTGATTGATTTGTGTCATGCGTTCTTTTCAATTCCATTGCATCATGATAGCCAGCCGATTTTTGCATTTAGGTTTGGCCAGCGTATTTTAGCATGGTGTCGTATCCCACAGGGGTATACGGAGAGTCCTTCGATATTCAATCAGTTATTGAAAAAATCGTTGGAAAGTTTGATCATGCCTGAGAGCTCAGTGCTGGTACAATATATTGATGACCTACTTGTGGCATCAAAGACACGTGAAGCTTGTGAAGTGGATACCATAGCTTTACTGAATCATCTGGCAGATGGAGGGTTAAAGGTATCTCCAGCCAAATTGCAATTTTGTAAGAAAGAGGTTCGTTATCTTGGACATAATATTGAAAAAGGTCTGAGAAAAGTGACTACTGACAGGATCAGAATAATCAGAGAGATGAAAGCTCCAAAAACCCAGAGAGAAGTGAGAATGTTCCTGGGTATGGTGGGATATTGTCGTCAGTGGATAATTAATTTTTCCCTGATAGCAAAGCCATTGATTAAATTGACAAAAAGTGAAATGACAGATCCATTAGATCTGGATGCAGAACAATTGGCAGCATTTGAAGAGCTCAAAACTAAAATGTGTGAGGCTCCAGCTTTAGGTATGCCTGACTATGAAAAGGAATTTGAACTGTACTGCAGTGAGAGAAATGGATGTGCACTTTCAGTGTTAATCCAAAAACATGGGCAATTGAGAAGGCCTATTGCATACTTCTCATCGACACTTGACACAGTAGCCGTGGGGTTACCAGGTTGTCTGAAAGCTGTAGCTGCGACATGCAGAAGTCTGGAACAAAGTGAGGGGATCATAATGGGGTATCCTGTAAGGGTATTCGTACCTCACAATGTGGCAATTCTTTTGACAAGAAGCAGGACTCAGCATATGTCACATAGTCGGCTGACTAAGTATGAAAAAGTGATTCTGGGAGCATCAAATGTGACTCTTGAGAGATGTGTGAATGTGAATCCAGCGACACTCTTGCCGGATATTGAAAATGTGGGTATAAAAATGGAAGATGATCATGATTGTTTGGATGTGCTTGAGTACTGTACAAAACCGAGACCAGACATAAGGGATATTCCCTTACCTGAAAATGACCATGTGTTGTTTGTGGATGGATCATGCCTGAGAAATGATAATGGTGTGTTATGTGCAGCATATGCAGTGTGCAAAGTTTCAGAAGTCATGGAAGCATCACCATTGAAAGGAGTGAAATCTGTGCAAGTTGCTGAACTAGTGGCATTGACAAAAGCTTGTGAGATTGGGAAAGACTTGAGAACAACCGTGTTGACTGATAGTCAGTATGGGTTTGGAGTGGTGCATGACTTTGGCCAATTGTGGCTACAAAGAGGTTTCTTGACATCGGGTGGAACTCCGATAAAGAATGCTGAGTTGATTGGAAAATTGCTTGAGGCGATACAGCTGCCTAAGGAGTTAGCGGTTGTAAAATGTGCCGCACATGGTTCAGGGAACGATTTTATCACTGTTGGTAACAGGTATGCCAACGATGTGGCGCAGTATTGCGCTAAAACAAACCAATCTATTAACAGGAGTAGGATGGAAGAAATGTCTGTTCTTTCTGTGATGTTTACTAATGTCCTAGAAACGTGGGATGAAGTAAAGCAGTTACAAGATGAGGCAGGAGAAGAGGAAAAACAAGATTGGGTTAAAGCAGGTTGTGCTCCAAGAGAAACAGACAATGTTTGGGTCTACAGAGATGGCAGACCAGTAATGCCAAACTCAATTTTGTCGTCAATGGCAAGGATGTATCATGGCCAGGGACATCTGGGGAGGGACGCGATGGTAAGGTCCTTTAAACAAACCTGGTACAATGCAAAGTTTAGGACAATTGCGGAGAGCATCTGTCAAAGGTGTTTGATTTGTCAGCAATTTAACACAGGGAAAAAGACAGTGGTAAGTTTAGGGACAATTGGCAGAGAAGGAGGTCCTTTTACAAGAATGCAGATTGATTTCATTGAAATGCCCCAAGTGAACAGACTGAGGTATGTTCTAGTGGTAGTCTGTTTATTTTCAAGGTGGGTGGAAGCTTACCCGACTAGATGAAATGATGGATTGACAGTGGCAAAATTACTGTTGAGAGAGTTGATTCCTAGGTACAGGTTTCCAGTTACAGTTGAGTCTGATAGAGGTAGACACTTTCAAAATGAACTCATTGGGTTGATTTGTGAAGCATTGAAAATACTGCAGAAGCTACATTTGCATACCGACCAGAGGCTTCTGGTGTGGTTGAGCAGATTAATGGCACAATCAAGAATAGGATTGGAAAAATGTGTTTAGCCACTGGCATGAAATGGCCAGATGTGTTACCTCTAGTCCTGATGACAATGAGATCTACTCCAGATAGAACTACTGGTTTGAGCCCGCATGAAATAATCATGGGACGTGCTATGCGCCATGCATTCGTGCCTGTGAATAAGTTGGTGTCAATAACTGATGACATGATTTTGGATTACTGTAAAGGCCTGGCTGACAGTTCATTCTGTGTTTCACCAGATTGGAGAAGAAACTACCACACTTGAGAAGAAGCAAGCCCATGATCTGAGTCCAGGTGACTGGGTGAGGATTAAGGTGCACAGAAGAAGAAATTGCTTGATTCCAAGGTGGGGAAGGTCGAGACAAGTTATTCTGACTACGACGACTGCAGTAAAGTGTGCTGGAGTGAAGCACTGGGTACATGCAAGTCATACTCTGAGAGTTCCAAGCCCGAGAGAGGGAACTGGTGAAGAGTATTATGAAGAGTCAGATTCCAGTGATGGTGAAGATCCTGAAGATACGGAATCAGTGAGAAAAGAAGCAGAGAGAGCTTCAAGAGATTCACTGCGAGTATCAGAGGGAAAATCAAATTCTGTTGCAGAGCCTGAAGTTTCGAGTAGCAGTGGAGAAAAAAGAAAAGAAAAGAGAAATTACACAGAGACTACTCCTGAATCAGAAGAGGAGGAGATTGAAGAACCACTTGAGATTATTCTTGAAGAAACAGGGTCAGAAGAAGATAGAGAGGGACAGATTGCGGAAGACTCCCGAGGAGGTGTAGGGAACATTGATGAGGAGCTAGGTGAAGGGACAAGTAGACAGCAAGAAGATTGCGTGTCGGAGACCCGAGGAGGGACAGAAGTAGGGAAGTCTCAAACAGTGGTGAAAAAATCTGTGGAGAAAAGAAAAGCTACTGGGAAACGGAAACAAGAGGCACTTGAAACAGATGATGAAGATGAACAAACAGAAGGTCGAGTTCTGAGAAAGAGAACTTCGATTGGAGAGAAGAGTGTTAAAGAATTGAGGCCGAAAAAGGTTGTGAAAGGAGATCGTTGGCCTAACAACCGAGTGAAAAGGGTGAGATACAGAGTAATAAGAGCAAATTCATCAAAAGCTGAACAAGTGAATGAAGTATCAAGCCAAACTTCGAAAGCTGAAGAAGAAGAATCAAAGAAATCAAAAGAACCAGTAGAAATAAGAAGAGTTAAAAGACCCAACCAAAAGTACAGATCACCGGAATGGTCTTATGTGACACTGTCTGAAGAAGGAAAAGAAGAAACAGTGACTCGAGATAATCCGGAAGTGGTCTTGAGAAAAGTGGTTGAGGAAGATACTGGTGAAATTCTGAAAGTACTCTTGACTGACATTGGAGAAGAGTCGAGTACTGAGGATTCCGACGTTGGAGATCTGATACAATTTGATGTTGAAGAAATTGAAGTGAAGAATGACAAGTATCCAAACTGAATGAAAGAAGGATTCACTTGGATCAAGTGAACGAGGAGATCATTTGGATAAACTGAAAGCTGAAGAATTGTTGAAGAATTGAAGAAGTTCAAACAGTAGTGGAGTAGTAGAAGCTAAACTAAAATGGCTAACATAGAGGAGAATAGAAATAGATGTGCCTTTTTAAAGAGGTGGTGCAAAATGTGCTGCTGTTGTACTGGATTATTAATGCTTCTATGGGGTGTTTTAATTTTATTAGTCACTTTTAGAGTAGAATTTGGAATGAATGTAGAGAATATGACTAATATAGAGAGGAATTCACAGAAAGTAGTTCCAATTACAAGTAGTAGTTACATACACAAAGATAGGTCAATTAATAATTTTTCTAGTAATGTTTTTTCTAAACTGTTATATGAATATGTGAAGACAATGGAAGTAAGGGATTGTTATGTCTGCATGCAATTACCTGCATCCGTCTCAGAGGGTGTTACTTATCACCATTTGCCAGCTACATATGGTATTTCTTGTAGTATTTTAAGTAGTGTTTTTTATTTGTTAGGGAAAATAGATTATAAGATGTCTAACAGAGATAGTATTTTTGGGCACTTGCCAATGAACAAAGAGCTGAATCCAGCTAAAGAAGCTAACACTTTTGGTGAGATTTTTATTGAAGAAAAAGGACTAACATTAGATTACATTTTTAAGAATAATTTAACTTGCAGTTTGAAAGGAGAGGAGAAAGCTTTCCTGGATATGGTTGAGGAAAGGAGAGTGAACATGCATGGAAAAGGGGGAAAATATGAAGTGAGTGAGACAATTTGGGATATTGAGATGGGAAAGGAGTTGAGAAATGGGGCTAGTCCAACTTTGGCTCTAGATGCACCGCAGAAGGGTAAACTATGCATTACCAGAAGGGAATCCCAATATGATACATATTTTGTGGGAACTAGTGAGTGCCATGATACATACTTCATTGCGACAGGTTGGGGTTTCAGAGGTGGAGAAGATACGATTTTTCCAGGGGTGTACTATGTGTGTGGGAACAAGGCTTATTACAAGTTGCCTGACCATTGGTATGGCACATGTTATGTGGGCCTGGTTTTTCCTAAGATTTTTCATACAGATAAAGTAAAAGATGTAGAAGACATTAACCTATTAACACGTTTTAAGAGAGAAACTTGGTCTGAAATTGTGGGTGATATTTTTGGGGTTTTGATTCCAGCAGTGGGAATTTCTTTAAATGCTTATGGAATTCGGAAACTGTCCACAGTGGTTGATCGCTTATCGACAAATACCGCAGGAGGGTTTCTTTTGGTGAATACGGAATTAAGTGCCGTACGTGCCATGTCAATGCAAAATCGACTTGCCCTTGATATTCTATTGGCCAAGGAGGGTGGAGTTTGTGGAATTTTGAAAGTTCAACATTGTTGCACTTACATTCCTGACGAAAGTAAAGACCTGAAGGTCTATATCAAAAATATTACTAATTTACATGAAGATTTAGTACCACTTGAGACTGGGAGTTTATGGACTAAACTAGCTAATAAAATGATAGCTGTTAAGAATTTTATTACAAAAATAGGTAGTACTATTATAGGTAGAATATTGTTTCCTTTGTCTTGTATAATTGTTGCTTTACTGATACTAAGATTGGTGTGTGTGTGTTGTAAAAACAGGAGAGGGAAAGAGAAATTGAAAAATGAAAAGAAAAATAAGAATTCGAAAATTTCAAAAAGAGAACCAGAAGAGATTGAACTAGAAGAATTGAGGGAGAGTGTTTATTTAGAGACTAAGAGAGATGATGAAAGAGTGACTGGTGTTTAATGTTGTCTAAAGGGAAGAGACATTTCTGATTTCCTAAAATGGGACTAAATTTTCACTAATTTTTTTTTTGGGTTTATTTGGTGATAAAATCACCAAAGGGGGGATTGCTGGAGCAGAGTTTTCCTTTAGAAAATTCTGGGGCTTTTGAAGCTCTGGCATGTCTATGCGTGTTATTAATTTATTAATAATTAACAATTAATTATTTGTCTTGTGCAAGTATGTTTTACTAATCAACCTGTTTGTCCTAACACAAGAGAAAGTTACATGAGGGTTAGCTTACTTGTGCTGTTCATGTATTTACAATAACGTGCAAGTTTTCATGTTTAAACGTTGCTGTGTGCTATTTATTTTGAACACAAAACGCTGTCTGAATTAATGCTTTTTATGTCGCAAAGCTAGATAAATGCATTCACATAAGGGTATTAGTGGGGTTAACACTGTTTAATCATTATGTTGTATTAACGTTGTTTTATTTCTTTTAAATTGAGATGGTCTATTGTGGCCTATGGAGGCCTAATCCATGATGGCTGATTTGAGAGCCTGGCCTCGAGTGAATATTTCTGTGATGTGGCAAGAGAGACCCCTGCTGGAAAAAGGTCGAAGACGACTGACCATAGTCCTTCTATGAAATTTTCCATGAGGACGGCAGCAGCTTTGGGTGTACTCCAAGTAAAGTGAAAGTGTCCTTGGCTTTCTCAAAGGACAAAGGAGCCTTAGAGGGAAACTCTGAACTGTGGCTCGATGGCCGAGGAGGAATCGGATTAAATGTGTTACATGTTTTATTTCCTTGGTTCCTGTTCCGTAGTTTATGCCTTGTGACTTTTCCTGAGCGGAGATTTCCAGATGTAGCAAAGCTACATTTCTTCCTTCTTGTTCTGCTCAGTGATACAGTTTATTCAGTCAACTTTATGTGTGTTTCTATTGTATTTTCTACTATAAAAACTGTTAGTTTAGGGAGGGCTTCCCCCACTCTTTTGGCCGCCTTCACGCGTTGCTGAGGTTCGATGCTGAGGACTCTGTCCTGAGAGACTTTACCGAGAGACTGGTCCTGACCCGTTCTGACACTTAGTTAGAATAGGTAACTATGAGAAATGATTTATTCTGATTGATTTTACTTTGACTAATTTTAGATAAAGCAATATAACTTTAAACATGGTGTTGAATATTCTTTCTTGTCAATTATTGAGTATATTTTGATTATCGTTGTATAGATTGTATAGAATATGATTAAGGATAACCACTATAATCAGATCCTATCGTCCTAGATATAGATGCAGGGTTTTCTTCCCACAGGTCTTATGCTGGTAGAGTATTTGAGCGTATGTTAGTGAAATGGGCCCTAGCGTATGATGAATGTATGTGCGTGTAACTGTGAAATTACTCTATCCGTGGTAGTTGGTTTATTTTAGGTACCCTGATCTCTATCACATCACTTATCTAAACCGCGATGTCCCTGGAATTTTTATTATTGATTTTTTTTTTGTGTGTGTTTTATTGCTTGTATTAATTGTAATGTGCTTTTATGATTTTTCTTTTAAATCGAATAAAGCTATCTTTGAATTACTTGAATTACACGCAGCCTAACCCACGTGCACCACCGAGGTACCGAGGAAAGCACAGTATTTTTTTAATTACAAAGATTTACACAGAAAGCGCACATAGGCAGTCCTCCAGCTGGGGTGAAGGGACACAAAAATGTGTACCTCACTACTGTTTATGGGCAGCAACACACCACCAGCTGGTGTCATGGCCTGGTCATAAGTCTAAAGTCTCCTTGGATAAAAAGGCACCACCATCGGTGTACTCCTATTTTCACCGCAATCTACCACTGGTGGCGAGGAATCACGTTGAGCATTGGTCAGGCAATTTGAGACATAAGTGTCCTGCACAGAAAAACATACCGGTTAAGTGGGAATGAGACAATGAGGAGCATCTTATCGAGCACCGACTGGGATTTTCGGGCCCTACAGCTTACCCTGTCCTTGCATAACCTCACGTACCCCTATGCGCCTCCACTTCACATTCCTTCTGCGTGCCTTGCCTCGGCTCACCTCTCTTCTGCTTTGTATTATTCGCTTCTCACCACTATGAACACTTGTTTACAACGCTCTGTTTCTTTCAGCTAGGTTGGCGCTATCCTAGTCCTATTCAGAAGACGCCAAACTCGACCGTTAAGTGCTGCTGTTACGCCATTATGATGGCGCAGCGCACTCGCGTGGTCCTGCACAACCCAATGGAGCCGTTACAAAGCGGGGGTGCGCGTGACGCAGGGTACTATTATTGAAGCCTGGGCACACACGGCGATTACGTGCAGTTGAAAATGGAATTACCGGGCACAGAGCCAGAAACCTAGGGTCTTAACATTGCGCTGTACCCAGTCCCTCAAATCCAGTCAGGTAAGATCAAAGGGGAGCAGCCCAGACTTGGAAAAACATTTCCAGTCGCGTGGATATACTGTCTGTCAGGAGGTAATTCGCGCCGCGGACGCACGCGGCTCGGATTGCCGGGGCGAGACTTGAAAGCTCTGCGCGGCCAGGGCGGCACACATGCGGCACATGTTTCTGTTCTACCGGAACGGGGACGAGGGGTATATTTTGTCTATAACAAAACCTCTACCAGGCCTCCAGCAAGCTTGTCCAATCAATCGAGCTCGGTGCCTGACCCGCAGCCACTGCTTTCACTTTCAGAACTGTGACCCCTGTTCAAAGAAACGGGGGGGGGGGGACTTAAAAAAAAAATCACAAACGCACAGACCCCGTGAAAGACAAAATAACTGTAGAGGTGTAAATCGTGGCTGCTGCCAGTGACAGGAAGGGCTCGGGTGAGCCATTAGCATAAATCTGACAAGCGCTAATTTGATGGGCGGCGGTATCTGTCTGCTGCAGGGCCAGTCTAGACAGCCTTTTGAGAGACGCAGAAACACCACTGTTTGTTCCCAGTCCCGCCATCTGGATATGGCAACAAGAGCCGAGCCGGTGCCTTTCACACGTGGATCAAAGCACATGCTAATGCCATCATGAAGTAATGCTCATAAAATCCATCGCCGAACACCAAGCCATTTCCCCAAGCCCTCGGTGGAGACTGCTCACGAGCTAACTAAGGGCAGGGAAATACGAATATTTAATGAGCGAGGCCTGTCCAGGGATATTGCTGTCCCTGTTTGTTTAAGAAAAGACCAGTTTTGCATACCTGCTCCTGTTTGTTTTAGAAAAGGCAAGCCTTGCATTGCTGGCCCCCCGTTTACAAATACAGCAGCCCCCCCATGTGTCATTTATGTGTCGAATTGCATTTTATAAGCATTGTCTCGTCATTACAACCACTTTGTGCAGCAGTATCGAATTAACAAAAGACCAGCCAATATTTTCGATCTCTCGAGTTAGTTTGTGCAGAATTATCACAATTCATTTTTATCCACTTGTTCTGTTCAGATGAAAAAGTAACAGAATAAAAACTCTCAAACAAAATGATGTGTATGCCCTAACACAACATACACTACAGCAATAGTGGTCGAAAAAATACATTAATTTCGATTTTCACCATTATTACAGTACATCATAAACCATTCATAACACATTTCAATTGCCACTGTCTAAAAATGAACAGCAACCTCTGATTCTCTTAAAGTGTATTCCACCCTATACAAATATGCACATTTCACCTTTTGTGTGTTCTCTGTAAAATTACAGCAATAAGAGCCTTCATGTAGAGTTTTTTAAACAATCATCTTAACCAGTACACATTTTCATTATCTACTTGTAGATTAAAATAAAAAAGGCAGAGCAATCCATGGTATTCCTGCAAACGTCACTCATTAGTGTCCAAGTATCAAGCAAATATTAAAGACCTATATTTTCTAGACCGTTCACGGTTACATATCAAGCCAGACAGTATTACAGATTATAGTACAATGCAATAACAGATCAAGGCAGCGAGGCCCCACTCCTGCCAGCCTTTTTTAGTTTGAGCCTAACAGACAGTGCAAACTATCTGGTTGCAAAACATATATTGTGAGCTTACCAAGAATATACAGGGGCTTGTAGCCCCATGAGAGTGCATGTGTTTTACAGCTATCTCCCCTCCTTTTCGCTTGTCCCTGTGCTTCTCTCCCCACTCACAGTAGTGTTGCGCTCGCTCCCCTGAGTGTGCTTACTCTCCTCTCCCATGTGGTCCATATTGCTCTCTTTTGATTGTGTTGCTTCTCCTCTGACCACTGTGTTGTTTCTCCTCGGCTCATCGTGTTGTTGATCCCCCATCCAGTCCTCAAACCTGCTCATGCTACTAGTTCATCTTTTTTAATGGAAAAAAACCCAACAATGTCTAAGCACTTTCATGCTGCATTTTAAAACAATGCTTTCATACTTTTTTTATTTAAGGATCTATCTCACATTGGTAAATAAAAATAATTTTAAGCACTTCATTGCTGCGTTTTAAAACAACACTTTCATGCTCCTGCTTAGGTCTCGCCTAGGCAGCGCATGTGCAGTGTCGTTGAGAGAAGCTGTATACAGTATATTGAGGGAAGCTCCGGCCACTTTCCACCCATCTTTTTGATTGGCCGATTTCCTAAATGTTGCAATCTGATTGGTTTTCCTCAACTTAATCCCGCCTCCTGACGGCCAAGTCATAATTTTTCTCCTTCCATAGCTATCGGCCTCTTTACTTTTAAAACGGTTTTGTTCCCCTGCCTCCCCCCGTTCCCTCCCGCAGTCCGTCACTTTTCTGCCCACCACAACCCCCCCCACCCACTCCCGTTTCTGCCTTGTTGGACGACCGCAGTTTTATTTACAATGCAATAGGACTCGCGTAAATACGAGTCCTATTGCATTTGTAAATGCCTTTCCCTCTGATTGGCTGGCTGCATTAAAGTTGTGCGCGAAGACCGGAAGTCAGGCTTCTCGTGTCTTAGTATGGGCGGGGCTCCAGTGCACCAAGGAGAGCCCCGCACATTGGCCCTGTTCTCCTGTCCCTATTGCGCCTGTTTGCCCTCTGCAGGGTTCCCCGGTTTCAGTCTGTGTTCCCCTCCGCTCCTCCCCTCTAGATGCGATTTATGCTGCTGTTTGAGCCGCCATCTCGGACCGAGAGAAGAAGCTGGTGCCGGAGCTCATGCAGGTGGTGCTGGCACGCAAACCCAAGATGTGCAGCTTCCTGGAGTGGCAGGACTTGAAGATTGTGTACAAAAGGTGAGCACCGGCTGCTGACACTACAACATGGTGCAGGTGCTGCTAGTGCAAGTCTGTGTACCCGCTCCTGGTGTGGACTTGTTATTTTAAACTGTTCCATGCTTGTTCACCTCAGCGTAACCCTCTTTCCTGGTCCTTCTGCCATTTTCTCGTTAGCAGGCAAGAAAAGTAATCCCGTTTCTGCGGTAGGCGCTCTGTAAACAGAATAAAAGGACAATCTGTGAGGAATTATGTACCGGGCTGATCGGCCTCGGGTGCCTGTGGTGACGGCGGGTGGAGGCTGTGCAGAGATCGGCACACCTTCTACGTGAAGGGAGGTTGGCTACATGGGCCGGTGATCAGGGGCTAGTCGTGCACCGTGCACGGACAGTGTGCCCCGGCATTAGTGCCCCTGGTCTGATCTGCTGACTCCCCTCTCTGTCTGCAATAGAGTGAGCAGCCCCCCCGCCTGCCTTCCTATATTGGCGGGGTGCTGCGGCCGTGTTGGGTGGCTCATTGATCTGGAGGTGGCGTGAAGAGGGTCGGTTGCATTTGCCACGAGCTCCCATATCGCGGAGTAAAACACCAATCCCGGCTGGATGGCATTGGGGTGTGCACCTGAGTGTACTTGTGGGGGGTTGGTAACCGGCATTAAAATCGCATAATTCCAGTGGCCATACCTACATTTTTCATGTTAAACTCTCAGCCCAGGCAGCATAGTTCAGTTTAATGATCAATCTATTGTGATGAATTACAAGTAAACTGTTGGCACCATATTCCAATCCTAGTTAAAAAGTTCATGTTGTTGACAGGCCTACTTAAATTTAGGTCGTGAATATCAAGTATGGAATATTGTTATATCTTAATATCATTGCCGTAATATTGTGGGACAAAAAAAATATCTAAGTATGTAACATAACATAACATAACGTGTATCCGGTAAGCTTGCAGCCAGATCATACACGGAGTTACATGTAAACTGCCCGTCATTATGTGGTTAGACCTTCACAGCATGCGTGCTCACTGATCAGGAGCCAAGCAGTCACGTATGCTCCTGTGCTCTTCTTGCAATGTATCACTGCACAGAATACAACGTGCTCAGGCAATATATTCATCCAAGACAAGTGTCACTATGTAAAATACATAAAATATTCCTGTTCTAACAGCATGTAATAACTCTCCGGACCAATTAAACGCAGGGCAGACCAATCACCACCGTGATGGTCTTCCCTGCTTGGGGCGATAGAACACGGACGCAGGCCCGCACTGCAGGGACACTCTCCGGTTCTACGCCATTCTCAATCAATATTGTTCCATCTGAAAAAAAAACAACCGAAAAGAACTCAGGCCCAACTAGGCTACCCCACTGGTACTACCTAGTTGTCCACGGCCAGGACCAGGCCCTAGGCCACCCAGATACCACTGGTCCTTGCCAAACCCAGAGTGGGGGGTAGTAACCCCTGGCATACAAGCCATTCTCCACTCTCCCTCTCAGTGTAGTTCCCAACTACCACTGATCCTTCAACCTAGGGTCCGCACCCTCAGGCTGACCAGAGGTCACGGGCAAGAATGCCCCACCCTACCTCTACTTCTGGGGTTCCGCACCCTCCCAGGGAAGCACCCACCAGAACACAACTCTCCCACCAGTTCAGGACCTCTCTCCACCAACTGGTCTACCACCTGGGATCCAAGGGGTCAGAGGCGAGGACTCCCTCCCTCTGCACCCCCTTCCACTGTAGAGCAGGGTCTCTTCACTTAAGATGAGCCCCACCTGCCCTCAGGACTACAGCTGCCCTTACGTCCAGATCCGGAAACACCGACTACTGGCTCCCCAACCGAGGGACGTACCCTTTGGTCAGATGCCTGGCGAACCAGGACTTAACGAGGGTGACACATACCTAATGGGTCGTGTGACAGTCTGCCTGGCGCTGATCTCATGACCTCCTGTCCATCTGACAGTGCGTGCAGACCCCCCAGGACAGAAGTGGCGACACCACGGTCACTCAGTGGCGACACAGCCCTCCCGGCTGGTCCCTGACCTACTGGTTCCCACTGGGGAATCCCTCCCCCTCTCACCCCTCCCTCTGGACTTCCGCACCCTCCCAACTGGAGCGGTACCGCCAGACACCAGGACTACTGGAGCTCTGATTACAGACGCTCCACGTCCTCTAGACACTGGGAGATCCTCCTCAAATGACCTATTGGTACAGCCTAGGCCCCCGACCTGATGTTCCCTAAAGAAACCATCCAGGCCCTGACACTGGGTTTCGGGCACCTGGAGACATGCAGTCACACCCACTCCTTCTCCGCAGAGACAGGACGTGAGCCCCTACACCGAGACCTAGCTGGGCTACTCTGAACCTCTTCCACCACGCTGGGCTGGAAGACACCTCAGCCACTACTTTTGGAACCACTCCCCAATGCAAGTTCCCTATGGCAGAGAACTCACACCCAATCAACCAGCAAGCTCCTTATTTCAGAGAACTCACACCATTCATCCACACTCACACCCCCCAGACTAGTAAGACAGTTTCTACCGCCCCTGATTTCTCAACCTGACCACCACGTGACACAGGTAGTATTACTCTGGGAACTGGGAATGGGACATTCACATTCATCCAGCGCATTACACATTCATCCCCAAACCCCTCCCAAGACTGGTAAGACAGTTTCTACCGCCCCTGATTTCTCAACCTGACCACCACGTGACACAGGTACCACTACCCCTGGAACTGGGAATGGGAATACATGCACTGGACACACATCTGCTGCCACCACTGGATCCCACCCTCTGGTGAATCCAGAAAACACAATGCACTAAGGGGGATGACCTACCCTCCCGAGCTAGGGACACCTAACTCACAGTGCACAAGAAACACATTTCCAAAGAAATAACAATTAAAAACAAACTTAAAACAATAATCCCTATACCATGTGATTTATCTAAATGCAGAGTTTTGTAGTGCGGCCAGTTGCCGCTGCGGTACAGCGCAAACGCAAGTCCAAATCCCACCGCTGATCACCAATGTTAGAAATGGGATTTCTGGTTGGCTGAGGCTTGCGCCAAAGCCAGGCAGAAACCACCACTCTAGTCAGGGCAAGGAAGTTACACGCCAAAGATAACCCCTGCTCACCCCCTTGGTAGCTTGGCACGAGCAGACAGGCTTATCCCTGAGGCGATGTGTAAAGCGTTTGCGCGCGCACCCAGCAACAACACCCAAGGCCCACCACAAAGGAAACTCCACACAAGGTATTCTATAAAAATAGCCTTTGTATTATACACAACACATTAGATAAAAACACACACTCTACAATGTGCCAACAGGCACGGGCAGAATTTACAAGGGATTATATATACAGGGGACAGGGCCACATGGACCACTGTCAGGAATTAGCACTTAGAACATAGCACAAATCACCAATAGTAAACGTAGAACATAACACAAAGTAACTGTAGAGCACAACCAGTCTCTACTGGCGCAATAATGACCTCAGCGTCATCACACTAGCATCAGGTATAAAACCTATCCTGCATCTATCACAGGGGCATAAATCACATTATGCAATTCTCATTGGTCTAACTCATTAGACCTAACCACCTAGGTATAACTATACTAGGGGCGCACATCGCACAGGGAAGTACATTCTCCCTACCATCAACCTAAGCAGGTAAAACAACCTTCTAGGCAGAAATAACCACATTTAGAGGTATAAGACACAGGGTGCGCCAAACATACTATACACAGCACACTTCCTAGCACCAAAAGCATGAACACAGGGTGCGCAAAACATACTACACCGTACATTTCCTAGCACCAAAATCACATCAGAGTCCAGGTTGCGCCAGAACCTAAACGTAGCAGCTGCCCACTACTTGCTGGGCAGCTGGGGACAAGCACAGGGCCTAAACTCTGCAGCTGGCACTAAGTGCTGCGCAGCTGGGGAAGGAAATTGCGGCAGGGGGCTCTCATTAGCCCTTCAAAACAAACTGCGCCAATCCTTGGAGCCCTCTAGGCTCTAGAACAAACTGTGCCAAACGTGGGAGCCATCTGGCTCTGGGAATCATGTCCCCTGGAGCACACTGGCTCCTGAAAACAATAGGCCCCCATAGCGTTGGAGCGCAGGGGCGCCCTAAAACAAATATGTCCCCAACGTTGGAGTCCTCCTCGGGGACTCGAGAAACAAAATACCCCCGTTCGTTGGAGCCTTCACGGCTCTAAATACTCATGCCCCCTTTTCACCTGGGAGCCTCACGGGGCTCGGGAAACAACTTGCACCGGGGTGGGTCTTGGAAATACTTATGCCCCCATTGGGAGCGGCCCGCTATCAGATGGGGCCGCCCCAGAACTCTGCAACCCGTGCCTTCACCGGCACTCCCAACACCGGCGGAGTCCCGCCCCAGCCCTGCTTCACTTACCGGGCTTCAGGCAGGACTCCTCTTCGGGAGGCGGCGGCAGCACTTCTCATGCGGCGCGGGGCTTCCCTCGCAGATGGGAGCCCCGCGCTGTGCTCACAGTAAACCCGGGTCTCGGGCTTCCTGTCTTCGCCCGGTCCCTCTTCCGGGACTTCTCTGGTGGAGCCTGCGAGGCTCCGGGGACAATGGCGGCACTTCCGCTTCCGTCCCGCGGCCCCGCCCACAACCAGGCGGGCCGCGGACGGCAGCGGCGATTTTCAAAGGCGGCTCGGGCCGCGGCGGTGACTCCATCACGGCTCAGATGCGGGGTGGGCACCCGCAGATAAAGATGAAGCGAGGTGGGCTCTCGCTAGGAGCACAATCGCGGGGTGGGCACCCGCAATTTAGAAACAGGATGAAGCGGGGTGGGCTCCCGCCCGACCAGGCAAATGCAGGGGAATCCCTACGCTGGGGATTCCCTCCCTCTACTGTGAGGTGCAGCCCGGTGCTGCGACGATCCAGCGCTTCCTCAAAGAAATAAAGCACCACAGCGCTCCCAGGGCGCTAAAAACGGCTGCCTGAAGTCTCTGTAAAGTCCTGGAGGCACAAAGAGATGGAGCAAAAAGCTCCCAGCAAAGAGGCCTTTAGAAAGTATGGGGCAATGGCAAAGAATGGTCCCAGATGTCCTCCAGCGTCCAGGGCATCAGGGGCTGGGCAGGGCCCAGGGAGGCAAGCCTTCCCCTGAGCCCCAGCAGCAGCACACCCCTGGCAGATTCAAGTACAGAACGAGAACATTTTGTAAGGGGACACAGCCCCTTTTTATACACCAAATCCCTTTGTTTTGGGTTCAGGGTGAGGGGGAAAACCAGTCGCAGCTGGTTGGGGAGCACCCTTGATGTGCTCTGCCCCTCACTCTATTCACTGGCAGGGCTAGGGTCGTCAGTCGCACCACAGGGGGCGGAGCCAGCATTGTGTGGGGAAAACCCTGCCCTATTCAGGTCCAAGGTGCACTCCTCCCCAGCCATCAGCATGCTAATCTCACACTCACCACTGGGGCAGACCCAACCAGACTCCTGGAGCCAGGCTCACCAGCCAGCTCCAGCCAATCACACGCCAGACACACTGCACACAGAAGTGCCCACTTCTAGAAGTGGCACTTCCACACTAGGTACATGTACGCCGCACACATCATCGCGCAGCATTCAATCACACGAGTCCGCACATACCAAACTCGGGCCTGCACACCCCACGCATCAGGAACTACTGGGGACACATTCATTCCCCATGCATTCCTATGGGAGGGCAGGCCTATCTCACCACATGCACTCAGAGCGCGCACGCACTTTACCCTGGGACACAGGGAAAGTGAGCAGAAACCAAAAATCACCACACCAAGTCACCAATAAAAAGCAAAAAGTTCAGGGGTGAACCTGCCAGAAGGGCCAAGTCCAACACCCTATTACATTGTACTTCTGCGTGGCATCCTAGGTGGTATCGCTCCTAGGTTACAGTATCACTGCACAGCATCACCCTGTCTCCATGCAGAACTATAGACGATAAATGTGTAATTCCTGTAACGTCAGCGTGTACCTGCAGGGAATAAAGAGCACTCATATATTGCTTTATATAGCATGCCATATTTGAGCTCAGTGCATCACTACACAGGTTGAATGGTATCTCAGACGTCTGCACCAGGAGCAGGTTATCATGCGGCAATGATGTTCTTGTGATCATCTGTTCCGCTGCACATGGTACAATGCATGCCCGGGCAGTGGTCATGCGCATCTCGGTAGCTGTCCAGGCTGGCTCTGACTTAGTTCTGTCTTCCATTTGCCGTTAGGTGTGAGGTGGCTATTGCCTTGGGGTGGCGCAAGGGTTTCAGATGTGGGTGGCCCCATCATCAGTTTTTGAGAAAGGAGTGAAGGTTTTCCTTTGGCAAAGTGTCTGAATTCGCATCACAACCACACCGCCTTGGGGTCATCAGGCCCCTTTACTCAACTGTTTGTTAGGTAGAGCCTAGAGGCTATGTCCAAGGCCACGGGAATTATGCGATTGTGCAGCCACAGCAATTTTTGCATAATAAAAGATTTGCCGTATTTGTCACATAGTCCATCATTTGGCGCATAATCTGCTAAAATTAAAAAATATGTAAATAAGAGACTAAGTGAGGATCTTTACAAGTGTGTCAAGTTTGTATGGCTAAGTAGCTGCAGTGACCCCATAAGAAGTGAGGATTGCAAAATGCTGTTTTCATGGGCGGGATGTATTTTAAAATTTTGTTCAAGCATCTAACATCTAAGAAATTTTCGGACATTGCGTTATTACGCTAATACAGTGTTTCGTTGGTTACAACATACCGCATATGTGACATTGTATCAGACCTTCCACCTTTAAAAAAAAACATTTGCAGTGCAATAGGTCTCGCGTTTTTGAATCTTTAACCTATTGGTATTGTAAATGACAATGCCTTTTATTATTGTATGTTTTTTAAACGCATAAATAAAAGGCAATGTCATTTACAATGCCAATAGCACAAAATCTCGCAAATGCCAGACCTATTGCATTGCAATCAGCCACACACTTCCACGCCACACAATTCATTTCTACACATTTCCATTCCACCCCACATTTTTCAAATCAACAACACACTTGCACAACACACCACATGTATCCAATCCACACCACACAAATCTGCATCATGCCACATAATTCAACAGCACACCACATAATTAAACTCCACAAAATACCACTCTACCACACAAAATGGCATTCCACATAATTCACTCTAATACACACTCCCACTCCACATAATTACAGTACACTCAATACCACATAATTACTATCCACATATTTCCATTACACACCATGCCACATAATTCCACTACACAAATCCACTCCACACAATTCCACCACACACAATTCCACAGCTAACAATTCCAAGGCACATAAATCCACTCCACACCACATACAATTGCTAAAATCCAAAACACATGGGTAAAACACATTCTCATTTACAACACCAATACCTCTAACTCACAAATGCGAGACCAATTTGCATTGCAAATGCTTGTTTTTTAACTAACCGATCTAGCTCAGATTGGTGAGTAAAAAGAAAAAAAAGTATCTATGTCATTTTGTAGGTGTGAGCCTGCATGTTAAACACATGCACACACCCACAAAATAATGCAGCAAACAGGATCATCGCCCATTTTATTTTAATGCCACAATGCTGCACAGAAGTCACAATGTTGCACAGCATGGCTAAAAAAGAATTGGAGAGCCAATAGATCTAATAGGTGAGACCTAGTGGCTTTATGCCAATGCTTGTTTCAATACAGGTGTCAATAGCAGCGATTCACATGAAAGTAGCAAATCTGGACCCATAAAAGAACTCGACTCAAAGGTATTTGAGTGCTTTACAGGAGCACAGTTATTACCCAAGGACACAGTAATTTTTGTGTTTTGTAGGCACAGGGAGATTGTGAGCCGATGCCAAGAATCGAACCTGGTTCCCCAGTTCCAAAGTCGTCAGCTCAGGCTGTTAAGACACATCACAAACTTACAAGGGAATCCATGCCTGGTTCCACCCACTCCCCACCCCCTGCAACAGAATTACTACTGCATATTTCTCTGCACTTGTCATACAGAAATTTGAAGTAGTAAATCCAACTTTGGAGAGGATGTGGCATAAGGGGCAGAGCTTCCCACTTTGGAACTGGGGAACCAGGTAGGAGTACCGACTTCGGCTCATTATCCTGTGATTCTGGGCAAATTACTTAATCACCCCATTCTGCATACTGCATATTGAACTACCACCTCTCATTCCACGCACCCCAAAGATCCCTCCGCTCAGCCCAGCTCTCCCTTGCTATGGTGCCCCGCATCAAGAAGACCAGAACAGGAGGCCATTCCTTCTCCTTCCTCGCGGCCAAGGCATGGAACACCCTCCCACTCCACCTCAGACAGACGCCAACTCTCTCAAAGTTCACGAAGGACCTCAAGACCTGGCTCTTTGACGGATCGCCTTGATCATCCGGAACCTGCACTCCCTCCTCCATGCACCCCCCTGGCGCCTTGATACCCTCTCAGGTGAGTAGCTGCGCTCTATAAACCCTTGATTGATTGATGCCTTAAAAAAAAAATATGTGTCCTTGTGTAATGTAACAGGTGCCCTTATAATGCGCTCCAATACCTATGGCAAGATTGTGCTGTATAAAACAAACAAAAAAATGCCTACAAGACAACATTTTTTGAAATGCTGGCAGATGTAAATAAAGTCATTTTTGCCCATAAACATATATTTACCTCTGAAAATACCTTTGTTATTTGTCCCCAGTGCATTTAGAGAAGAAAAACCCCACTTTCTGTATGAAAAACGAATTATTTGTTAACAAAGCTCTTGGATGTTATCTACTGTAACAGGATTAAAAATGCCTGCGGGATTTCAGAGCAGTATCTTGTAACTACAGTAAAATCTGTCAATACAACTTTCTCTTCACCAAGCTTACAGCGATTCTTCTGCGGTAATAAAAACAGGTGCGCCTATCAGATGCGAAGACCCAAACACAATGTACGGAAGTCTGCTGAAAGTGGATTTTACCATTTAGCCAAAGGATAAAACAATTTCATTTTAGGGTATTTGATGACAAAAACACGTGTGCCTTCAATGAACTTTCAAGATGTACGAACAGTAAATTACTATACAGTGCAAGCATTTGTTTTTAATCAGGCAAGCACCAGGACACACTCACCAGAATGTTCCATGTTTATCAACTTTGTATGCTTCTTTTAATGAAGAAGGACTAAGTTCTTATTTTCTGCGCATATTTTTTTTTCTTGAATAACAGTGTATACATAGTGTGACATGTTTATACGCCTCCAGAGGGCGAAAATGGGCACGCTTCCTTTTAAAGTAATCCGAGAGTGAGCATAAGGGCAAACCAGTCACTGGAAATGTCAGAACGCTGAGTAACTGGCATAAACACAGGTGAACTGCTGATCACATTTTCAGTCTAAATAGAATTATACAGTATTTGATTTTTATGTGATTTAGTCCTCCTGGTTAGAATCTTTGATATCAGTCATTGAGAGAGGCATATTTGAAGTATAGTATCTTGAGTCCCTTGGTGAATTTCAAGACGATTTTAAAGTGCACACAATGCGTTTTTTACTCAAAACAGTAAAGCCCGCCACACTGTGCCAAAATACAGATAGAAAACGAAGAAAATAAGAATGAGATGTTTATCCACAGTCCAACCATAAATATAATATACATACATACATAGATATAGATATATGATCTTTAGGTTTTCACTGAAAAAACAAGGTAAGAGTAAAGTTATTGTAAGCTTTGATTAGAACACTTTAACCCATGTTTAAAAAACCTCAGAATTTCACATTAAAAAAGACAGTTATGGTAATGAATAAATCAGCCACGTAAATTCACAAGCTACAGTAAACTCCACAATCCCTAACTGGCACTACACCCTTGCAACCCGTAACTTATGCACCAAATGCATTCTTCATTACCTCACCACTGATGTGACAGATGCAATTACAAATGTCGTAAATATTCTTACAGATAATGTTATCTATCACATTATGCTTAGCACTAAATAAGAGACAACAATGAACGTAGTATCATTTAGTGGTCTAAGCATGTGTTGTTTAGTTAAAATGCGCTTTTAAGTGTTCTTACTGATTGGCATAAATATCATGACGTCATAAACATTACTTGTTGCGTGTTAGGCTCGGTGCCCAACCTGCCATAGCCTTAAGCCGTGCACATTGACGGCTGGCTGAAGGACCTGCCCTTTAAGCCAGGCCCAGACGCCAACCCTCCGTGGGTGTCCAAACCTGTGCACACTGCCATTGGCTGTTGGTCCTGGCCTTCGGTGGCACTGCAGGTGCTACTATTTAATACGCACAAGTTCTTTTATTAATTTGTGTTGGTGGTTCTCCAATGCACAGTTTTTTTTTAGTTTTTGTGGTTCTGTGTGTTTAACGGCACTTTAAAAATGGAATCCATTTTTTTCCTCATTGGTGATTTTATCGATAATTCTCCATTTTCTCATTCCCAATTCTGGGGTTTTGCCCTCGACACAGAATGCTGACTTTGCACTGCCTGTAGTAAACGCTAAACATGCTGAGGGTGAGGCTTGTTTTGTTCCTCACTTTCCTTCCGAGCCTAGACAGGGACTGTTTGTGGTGTTTCTGTGAACTGTCTCTTCTGGTGCGGTTTTCTTGAGAATTCAGTGAATTCCTTCTCATTCTTTGTCCTTGAGACACCTGTGTACAGTAGAGTTGGTGAAATAATATAACCATTTTTGCCCTCTTTTGAGCTTGGTGTTGCAGAGTTCGCAAGTTACCCTTCAGGTATTTAACGTCATCTCAACAGGGGAATGGGTAAAGAGCTATGCATGTTTGTTAGAGAAGTGCCGCATAACCAGATAACGTTCAACCTGCCCTCAACTGAACAGAGCCCTTGCCCTCATACACCTTAAGCAAGTCCCTCATAACAGCATGGAAGCTTCTTGATAACTAGAGGGGCACGGCATACAGCAATAATCAGCATTGATATTTTTCCCTCAATTATGCGAGCAGGTCATGGATAGATTAATTGACTCTAAGTGATGAACACCTACTGGACATGGCCCTGGCTGCACAGACGACCAGCGCGTGAAGTGCCATATCATCCCTTCTGGAACGATAGAGACCCACCTGTGCCCCTGTACTTACCAATGGCCAAACAGATAAGCAGTAGTGTAGCAAGGATGCCATATGCCCTAGTGCAAGAAAGGAAAATTGCCCTTTGACTACTGATGGAGTAGTACAATATATCATTGTCAAGGTTCAATGGGCCCCACAGGGGTCTGGTCCCCGGTGCACTGCACCTGTCGCACCAATGGTAGCAAAGCTCTTGCAGATAAAAGCCCAAAGAGGACTAAGCAAATTTTGGGCACAGGCCACTCAGTCAGGACCGCCTGCTCGACCCTATAACATGGCATCAACAAGCATTGGCATAGCCAATAGGTCTCGCTTTTGGGACCTTATAAGTATTTAGTTATGCAGCACAAAATCCTTGGTGCAACAACATTAACTGTTGCATGGTTAAACACTTAAAAGGTCCCAAAGGCGAGACCTATTGGCTATGCCAATGCTTGTTTTCCATGTAGCTGGCAAACTCTGAAAAGCAATGTGATCAGAGACACAATTAGCTATAGAGTGTGTGATTTACAAAACTCAGCAATACATTCACATGCAAATAAACAGGCTTCCAGATCTTTAGAGCCAGTTAGATTTTAAACACACTTAGCAGAGAATGTGGCTGGCCTGAAAAAGTATTCATAATAATTAAGAAGAGGACAGTGTGGATTCCAAGCCCCTTGCCCACAGACCGGTCTTCACTTGATACTAAACGCCGAATGCCTGCACTGTAGTAATATGGTATATATTTAAAAGGTAAAGGGTCTAAAGCACGCAGCTGAAAGTTGCTACTAGGGAAGACCACCTCAGGGAAAGACCAGATCTGTGGGTCCGTAATGTGCCGGTGCAATCTTAATTCTGACACAACAGAATGATTTTTGTTGTAATGTTATTGGGGAGATAGTTGAACGTGTTATATTTATTTATTTATAACTTGGCCCTGACCAGTTAGGCTTAATTACGAGTTATTAAGTATGTGTGCCACACTCATTACTGTAAAGCAAAGGAAAGTAACTAAAACGCTTACACAGTAGTTACTAAGAAAACAAAACAAAAATTAATCCATGCAAGTGTCCAGATTAGCAGGGGGCACTATTGATGATGCGCTGCTGCACATTTTTTACAACTTATTCCCATATCCGACATGACTGTTGTCTAAACGAGCAAGAAGGAAGTTTACTCTGGTATTCACATAAATTGTTTTGTATTCCTGTAATTTGTATAATTTGTGCGCAACTAAAGCGCCGCAGTTACCTGCACTTCTATTGCTGTGTGCAAAATCACCACTTAGAACAGTTAAATTATATATATTTTGTAGGGAGGTTCACTTAGTGGGTTCACGCCTTGCAGTCAGTACGTGTAACACAATGGCACGTTTTATTTAGAAGATGCAGACGGGGAAGAGTAGGAAAGCCATGTGTGCATCAAATGTGGTATGCAAGGTAGTACAAACATGATTGCATTTCTGAAATCACCTATATGCACTGTTAAAAACATACAAATAAAGACAAATATTAATATTTATTTGCAAGCCAACTTGCTCTTACCAGAACACGCTAAACATGTTTTTTAATAAAATGCCATCCTCTATGATAAAATACACAACATTAAAAAACATGAGATAATATGCTTTGGCGGTATTGTGCAGCAACAAACAGAGGGCAGGGGGCAAGCTCTGTAGGTCCATAATGTGCCGCTAGAATCTTATTTCTAACACAACTGAATGCGCTGAATGTGTTCGATTTCCAAAACGCTATTAGGGCGATAGCTGACCGCGCTATATTTATTTATATATAACTTGTCCCAGAGCAGACAGGCTACACTTATTACAGTAAAGCATAGAATACTAGTTCGTTATTAGCAATTTGTTCAATATTAAGCAATTTGGTTAAACTTACCAATGTGTGAGTTCTGTAAATAAAATGCTAGTTACCGCTGCGCCTTGGTTTAAAAGAAGTATTTCTGTGCCACGCCCATGGACAGGACTTCCTGAAGGGGCTAAACATTAACATAACCTAGTCAGCAGACTGGAATTCACCCCCTGCACGAGGCCGGACGCTGTTCATGTATGTAGCAGCACAGTAAGCCGGGAAGAAGGTAGTCTGGAACCCGGCAGAACAAAAGAAAGTCCTGCGGCCTCCGGAAGCAGCTGCCATTATTTAAGATTAGCACAGCAGCAGCGAGGCGTGCGCAGCGCTGATCTTGAACACATAGTAATAAAAATATCGCGCATGCAGAAAAAATGCATTTTAAAAAAGCGCAGCGCGCGCTAAGCCACGAATCTCGGAGTGAAAAGCTGCCATATTAGGCAAGGGGTGGAAGAGTGCACCAGCGACACATTTACAAAATGCCCATACGGGCGGCAGCTCCTTTCCGGAAATAGGTTGTGTGATTGGCAGGCATGCGTGATTGAAAAAATGTGTAGCATAGCAGGGGAAAAGCTTTCATTATTGGAGAAAATAGGGGTCGATGTATCAAAGGCTTTTATGGACCTCATGCCTGCCACTTGCAACAGCTTGGCAACTCATTCAAAACGAGTGGTGCACGCGCGCGTGCCACAGTGAGACATGTGGTTTCAATTATCGCGCCCGTGTCTGGGCAGGATAATTGAAACCACATGGCGGCGGTGCGGGTAACCGACACCAATAGGCCATGGGCGGAGCAATGCGCCCGTCTTTGGCCAATTGTGTGCTGTCTTTGTTAAAAAGACGCACGCAAAGGCCAATAGCGTGTCCCAAAAGGAAAAGCACACACACTAGCATGTGCGATTCGTAGGTCAGTTTTGAAACCCCCCACAAGAGGTCTCTCGCTGCGCGAGCAGCACTGCGCACTGCAACGCTAGGCGTGAGACCTAAAAAGCAGTTGAGCTCTTCCAAAACCTATCACAAACCACACTGAACAAAATACAGATGCTGGCATTAGTGACAGAAGAGCTTTGCAGAAGACAGATCCACTATTGCAGCCATTCCCTTTCGCCCTTTGGTTTTCAGATAAACCCCAAAACTTAAACTGTGGAAAAAGCACAGAAAATCTTGAGTCCTTCCCAAGAAAGTCCTCAGTCCCCATCTACGACAGAGAGTAGCCCAACTGGAACACCAAAGGAAAAGGTGGACAGATTTAGGTCTGCCCAGCGAACAGCATATAAATAGGGAGTTCTTCCTGGATACTCAAAATGTTAAAAAGTTGATTTGATAATTAACTTTTTGACAGACCCAAGCATCATACATTCTAGGTCAAGTTCCTTTATCAGAAAGCGAAACCTACGATCTGAATAGCTGTAACCTGAAGTTGATGTACTCTAGAATGGTCCGTCCACATGGAGCAAACTGTCAGAGTGGAGTTTCTAGAAGACCTTTGATCTCAAATTGAACAATTGGATGTTGTTCAGCTTCCTTAAGGGAAGCCGTTATACTAGAAGTATATAATGCAGCCGTGGAGCTGGGGGGTCCTGGCTAGTTGGGGGTCAGGTCACAACATGCCTCATCATAACGTTTAGGTTGTATCTTATTCCTTTCCCACAGAGGAGGTGTTTGGGGAAGGGAGGAGTCAAGATGGGCTCTGAGAGTGTGGGGAAAAGGAAGGGGCTGGGATCAGATATGCGGGTTGCAAAACAACACTGATGTCAAGTTTGTTTTCATTGTTATGAGGCTACCTGACAATTCCCGTCTCCCTGTTGTTCTTTCACACATTAACCATACCTAGACTAATGGTTAAAATAACATCATATAATATCAGACATTTAAATTTACCCATTAAGAGTCACAAAATGTGGCAAGCGGTCCCTAAACCTATCCCCGACGTAATATGCCTCCAGGAAACCCATTTGAAATCAGGTGATACTCACTTGTTGAAGAATAGGCTATCCCCCACTCAGTATTATGCTGCAACAAGATTGAAGCAATGTGGAATTATGATAGGGATACACCAGGACTTCCATTGTTAAGAGAATAATGTGATGAGAGATTCTGTGGATGGCTGGTACATTTATTTAGAAGGGAGACAACAGGGACTCAATCTTATAATTCTAAACACATATGTTCCCAACCAGTGTCAGTACCACTTCTTAATTATGATTAGGGCTCCCGGTTTTATGGTATTTATTTTTTTGCCATTTCCGTCTGTATTTATCCACATTTATTTTTGCCACAAGCAAAAGACGACGCTACAGCTAGTATTTTTCCACATTTATTTAAATGACCAGTGCCAGTGTCCACCTGAACTAGAGCAGGTAGCAAGAGCACTTTCAGTGAACACGACCTAAAACCCTCAGTGTTACCGAAGCTTGTCTAGAGTAGACAACAGAGAGCACATTCAGTGTCCAATACACGCCACTGCCACGGTCCACTTGAGCTCATAGGAACAATGATGTTACCTAAGCTCTTCGGGTGAAGGCAGCAGCAAGTTCATTTATTGACCAATGTCCACAACCTCCAGTGTCCATCTGAGGATATCTAGAGTGTTTTCAGTGACCAAGGCACAACAATGTTAGTGCTTTCCTAAGCTTTTCTACAGCAGGAAACAGGGAGCACATTTAATGACCAATACCAGTGTCCACCTGAACTCACTTAGAGCAGGAAGTAAGAGCACTTTCAGTGAACAAGACCTAAAACCCTCAGTGTCTACTGAAGCTTGTCTAGAGTAGACCATAGAGAGCACATTCAGTATCCAATGCCCACCACTGCCCACCTGAGCTTATATAGAGCAATCTCAGTGACCAAGTAACAATGCTGTCAATGACTACACAAGCTCTTTGGGAGCATGCAACAGCAAGTACAGTCACTGGCCAAAGGCCACCACTACCAGTGTCTACCTCAGCTCATCTGGAGCACTTTCAGTGACCACGGCAGAATGCTGTCAGTGACTGCCTAAACTCGCCTACAGCAGGCCGCAGAGAGAACTTTAAGTGAGTACAACCCCAGCCAAAAGGTGTGCTTTCCACCAATCCAGGCAGTAGCGAGCACATTCACTGAGTACACCCCCAGCAGAAAGGTGTGCTTCCCACCAATCCAGGCAGTAGCGAGCACATTCACTGAGTACACCCCCCAGCAGAAAGGTGTGCTTCCCATCCCTTCCCAGACAGCAAAAGGCACATTCAGTGACTACAACTCCTCAACAGACAGATGTGCTTCCCATCAGCCGGAGACAGCAGAGAACACATACAGTGAGTACAACTCCTTAGCAGCCATAGATGCTACTCACTCACCCACATGCAGCAGAGAGCGCATTCAGTGAGTGCACGTAACCAGCAGAGGGGTGTGTTTCCCACCAACCCAGGCAGCAGAAGGCACATTCAGTGACTACAACTCCCCAACAAACAGATGTGCTTCCCACCATCCGGAGACAGCAGAGAACACATACAGTGAGTACAACTCCCAAGCAGTCAAAGATGCTACACACTCACACGCATGCAGCAGTAAGGGCATTCGGCCGAAGTCCGGTGCTGAGGGGGCCCCCTGGAGCTTGGAGGCCCCCCCATCCCGCGGGGGCTATGGGTGCCTGTGTTACGCCCTGATTTTTTTGTATGAATCAATAAATAGCACGTTGGGAAATGGTCCTTTTGTAACGTGCTCTGACACCTTCGGGTAAAGTTCACACTGTATACAATTGCATTACATAAATAAATAGAAGCCGGGAACCCGGGAAGGGTATGCAGCAGGCATCCTCTGAAGCCATGTGGGTGCACAAGTGCAGAATTATCCTTCAATCACAGAGATTAGTTGGAGAATGGGGTGGTACGGCTGATTTCATTGGTGTGTGGCAGCCCGGGCACACACACATCCGCACCAGAGTATTTAAAAGGTCTTTAAAAGACCATTTGCTTGTTAAACACCCATCTCAAAGTGAAAAGAACACCACAAGACCCCCCACCCACATGAGGAAGGAGGACAGAGGATCCGATTTCGGACTCTGGTGCTGCCAGTTCAAACCGGAGGGGAGAGGAGCTAAAGGCTGCAGCGGGACAGACTTTGTCAGGAGCAGCTTTCTCGGGGGCTTTTATCTCTCTTCTGTTTGTAGGGACACTGTGAAGCCGCCATTTATCTGTCCCCTGAGGGCACATACACAGGGGAAATACACGTACCTTTGTGGTTGCACGCGATATAAATTGCTAGTATTTTGCGGTTTCTTCATATAAATACAAACAAAGGAAATATAGATTTCCGTCTGTATTTATATGTAAAAATCAGTTTAAACGGAAAACCGAGAGCCCTAATTATGATTATGGATAGAATTAGGCAATGGGGGCTAGAAGGTCTAGTCTCATCTGGGTCAGTTATTTAAATCAAGTACCTGACTCCTCCATAGATAGACACCCATATGACAGATTTATAAGGTAAACAATGTCCCGGATCTTGTGGACCTATGGAGGGCCAAAAATTCTCAAGAGGGAATTAGTTTGGCCATTTTCACTGGTCCTACTAGCAGATACATCTGATCTGGGGTAAATGTATGACGTTACAACACATACATTTACAGTGCATGCCTTTACAACGCAGTTTTTACATCACAACATCCTTTACAACGCATTCATTTACATTGCATGCCACAACATCGCATTTTTAGAAACCACCTTTACAACGCATTCCATTACATCACAATATACCTTTACCAGGCATACCATTGTATTGCATTTAAGGTAAGTGTTGGATAGTGTAGGGGTAAAAATTACTAATCTAACTTCAGTGGGTGCAACAGTAGGGTAAGTGTTGGATAGTGTAGGAGTACAAGCATTTGCAATGCAATAGGTCTCGCAATTACATTATTTTGAGATATTGACATTGTAAATGGCAATGCCTTTAAAAAAAATTAAAAGGCATTGTTATTTACAATACCAAAAGCCACACCTATTGCATTGCATAGCGCGGCGTCCGTGAAGACAGCGCTGCGCTTATTAAAGTAAAAAAAAAAAAGTGTGTTCGGAAGGCAGAGAGCATTGGCATAGTCAATAGGGCTTGCTTTTGGGACCTTGTAAGCTTTTAGTTATGCAGCACAATATCCTTGGTGCAACAACATCAACCGTTGCATGGCTAAACACTTATAAGGTCCCAAAGGCGAGACCTATTGGCTATGCCAATGCTTGTTATTTATGTTTTTTTGAAAACCTGCAAGAAGTGCGTTAACAAGCACTTTGTACCTCTAGTCCTTGCTTACAAGAAGCAAGGCTGGCAGTAGCTGCGCCCGTTTTACTGACAGCTTTGCTTCTCGTAAGCAAGGACTATAAGTACAAAGTCCGTGTTTGCGCACCTCTTGCAGGTTTTCAAAACACATATATAAAAAGCATTGTCATTTACAATCAAGGATTGAGTGCATGTCTCGCATGCCAAAACTGGGAAGCAGAGGCACGCTACCAGCAAGGTAACGTAAAATGATTGGCGTCTCAGCAGAATGAGTCTCCCACACTGCACAGACATTTGACCTTCAAGATGAATGAGGCCCCTCTAAATGACTGAGGGCCCTTAAATGAGTGCTTGTGATGTGCCCTGTCTATTGGGGTGGGGTGGGGGGGAGTTGCAGCTATGATTCCCTCATAAGGGGTACTTACACATCCGCATTGGAGCTGTAAACACTTAGTGAGAAGGGCCCAGCGCTCAGAACCACGTTACTGGAATAGTGAAGGCCACGAATAACACGTGACAGCTGCCTCCATTTCTGCAATGAAACATTTTGGGGTGCTGCTAACGTCGGCGACTATATGAAGGCTCCAGTCTGATACCTGGGCCCTGGCTCGGCATCTACTTGGAAACTCGAGCCAAAAACGAGCCGATCTTTGAGGAGGCTTCGGCCCCCCTCTCCACTTCATGTGGTTGAAAACTGCACACAGGGCCGCACTGGAGCTGTGGGGCGAGGGAGCCAAAGGGAGAATGGGAGTGGAAAAGAGCAATGGGGAGGGGGGGGGGGACAGGAATTGTGAGTACGACCCTGGCTACGTGGACGTGTGGAGGCATGCACGGATGGAGAAGGGTGGACAGGTGCGTTTTTGCTGGCTGTCATTTTGGGATATTGTTGAAAGTTGGGGGTACTTTAATTGTCTGGCACCTCCCTTGCTTTATGTCAGCAAAGAGGAGGGAGTGGGAACCAAGCTGGCACACTGCACAGATCTAGAGGGGAAATTCAATCTTTGCGGTGGATAACATGAGAAGCGTGTTCAGCCGAAAACAAAGAGACGAACACGATGTGAGAGCTACAGTGTGTGCAGATGGCAGAGGAACAATAATTTAACCAAGAGCAACCACAATCACAAAACTGAATACAACACGTGTAAACTCGTTAGAGAGCAATGCCCTGCTGCTAACAGGCTGCTACACCTGCACAGCTATATCCGAGCGGGACCCTCCAAAAAGTTAATTTTGTAGATTTGAGCAGATTTCAAATGAGCCTCGCATGCTAGTTTGATCACTTCATAACTACCCTACTGCTGGCTGGCCTCAATTCTTACAGCGCCTTGTGCTCTGAAACAATTACCGAATTGTTTGCACTTTATTTATCAAGCTTCGGAAGGGTAGACAGCCTGTTATTATCATGTTATGTGATCTCGGGAAACAGATTCTCAGCTGGAGGGGTGCACAGCGGAGCCGGGGGCTAGGAAGAGAACACTTCTATATGAAACGTGCCACTGTCGTCATCGAAAGCACACTTAAAGCACCTGGCTGAGATATAAAGTTTCACTCCATGGTTAGAAAAGCTTTCAGTCCCTCACCAACGGCGGTTGTGTGCAGGTATACCCCAGGTACCCACACCAGAGCTTCCACGTGTCTGTGAGTGTGTGTCTCCCATAAACACGGCACATCTGACATGTTCGCCCTCTTTTATTCCTCCTTTGCAGCTGGGAACACAGTGCCTCAACGCGACGAAAGCTACGAACTCCCGCGGAGCACCGGCAACTCTGAATCATAAAAAATAAATTTGGTGTGCGGTTTGAAAAATAAAGGACACGCTATGCCCTGCTGAGTTTCCCGATGAGGTTTCTGTTTTTCTGCCGCCAGCCTCTCACCCCGGCTTTGCCAATGTGACCTCTCCCCGGTGGCCATTTCGACATGAAGTAATGGCGACAAGTTGGACGTCCCCGTGCTCGACATGAACAAGCACAGATCTGTACATATGCAAACAGAGAGTCCCTACTAGAATGAGTTTCTGTTGCGCGACCAAGGTTCTAAATAGGCTTCCTTTGAGCGACCACAGCGGAAAGACAGATTCCCAAATTCATTGTTTTACATCGCTTGTTAAAACAAGCAAAAGAGAAAGCAGCTCCATATCCGGGCCGGGGAGGAGACCTGCGAGGGAGGGGGCTGCCCGCGCATGCGCTGTACCTGTAACATTCGCGTGTTCTGCGGCTCGGGGCTCCTGTGAGCAAAACGGAGCCCCGCGTGTTGCTGCAGTGACCGTCAGGAACAGCAGAGGAGCAGCGCAGTGTCCCAACAAGAGCCGGTAAGTGCTTCGAGCATGTGTGCGCATTTAAAAAAAAAAAATGAAATTGCATGAGGCTGCTCAGGACGGAAGAGGACAGGAGATGTGCACACCTCGTGGCTGTACGTGCGCGTACACCAACTCAAATCCGCCAAAGCCTGCGCGTGCCCATCTCCTGTCCCACTTCCAGCGCGAGTCAGCAACAATAGATCTCGCTGGGGACAGCAGCGCTTCGCGCTGCGTTCGCCAGGCGAGACCTAAAAAATGACTATTCTAACTCCAGTGGGTGCAACAGTAGGGTAAGTGTTGGATAGTGTAGGGGTACTATGCGTTGAAATGGTATGCGTTGTAATGACATGCGATGTAATGCCTGCGCTGTAGTGACATGCGTTGTAATGACATGCGTTGTAGTGACATGCAATGTAATGGCTGCTTTGTAGTGACATGCGTTGTAAAGGATGTTGCAATGTAATGACTGTGTTGTAAATGTAGTGCGATGTAATGACTGCGTTGTAAAGGTTGTTTCCCATCTGGGGTATTCAGGAGGTGTTGGATATTACTACCACTTTAGCTCCTATCATAATAGCAATTTTTAGGTCTCGCCTAGCGTTGCAGCGCATGCGCTGCTCGCTCGGCAAGACCTAAAGTGAGAGGAGATTTCAGAAGGAGACTTGAAGCCCCGCCCCTCATTTTCATTGGATGGCGTCATGGTTTATGGTAAACGGTAGCATCCCATTGAAAATGAGGCTTCTTTGTTACCGCCCTTTCGCCTTTTGGGACGGCCCATCCGGACTGGATCGTTTGCTTCACGGCTGTCGTGAAGCAATTTCTTATCTAAAGTAGGCTTGTTATCTAAACAAGCCACCGTGAAGCAAATGATCCAATCCGGATGGGCCGTCCCAAAAGGAGAGAGGGCGGTAACAAAGAACGTTCCTGCCTTGCTAGCAATTCCCAAGGTCATGCGTGTTCAACAAAACGACCGGCACCCGCCTCGAGGGGCCCGCATCCCCTCCCGAAGGCGACAGTCCGCAATGTTACTTGTTTTCTAACTGCATGGGGGCCTAAGGCCCCAACGCGTACAGGACTTAGTAAGCGCTATATAACCGAACAGTGCAATAGATTGCTTCTATGTCTCCCCCAGGCCCACACCAGCTCCCCGCTGAGCGATGAGACAATCGCTGGAAGCCCTCCCGCCTATAGCTGCTTCATCGTCCCCGGTATCCTCCCTCCCCACTCTGCATCCTCGCGAGGGCCCGCCCCTCGCTGTTTTGGTTCCGGAGTCCACATCTCTGCTTTCCTTCCTTCCCTAGTCAGTCCGGGCTCCGGTGCAGTTCGGGGTCTTATATCCGCGCCCCTGGCTCACATAGGCCCCTGTGATCCCCCTCCAAGTTCCCATCTGCCCTTACCTCTCCGGCTCTGGTGTGTCCTCCCTACCGAGAGCATGCACAGAGAGGCAGGCACGCCTTCTGCCCCTAACGCCTACAGCTGCTTCCTCGTCCCCGGTCTCAGTCCGGGCTCCGGTGAAGTTCGGGGTCTTATTTCCGCGCACCTGGCTCACGTAGGCCCCCGCGATTCCCCTCCTAGTTCCCATCTGCCCATACCTCTCTGGCTCAGGTGTGCCTTCCCTACCAAGAGCATACACGGAGAGGCAGGCCCACCCTCTGCCCCTCCCGCCTACAGCTGCTTCCTCGTCCCCGGTATCAGTCCGGGCTCGGGTGCAGTTTGGGGTCTTATTTCTACGCCCCTGGCTCACGTAGGCCCCGCGATCCCCCTCCTAGTTCCCATCTGCCCTTACCTCTCCAGCTCGAGTGTGCCCTCCCTACCGACAGCATGCGCGGAGATGCAGGCCTGCCCTCTGCCCCTCCCGCCTACAGCTGCTTCCTCCTCCCCAGTATCAGTCCAGGCTCTGGTGCAGTTCGGGGTCTTTTTTCACACCCGTGGCTCACGTAGGCCCCCTGCGATCCCCCCTCCAAGTTCCCATCTGCCCTTACCTCTCCGGCTCGGGTGTGCCCTCCCTCCCGAGAGCATGCACGGCGAGAAGCACTGCCACTGCAGATATGATTCCACCTCCGAGGGGGAGGAAGATGAGCTGACCGATGAGAGGCTGCAGAGCCAGGTAAGAAGGGCTGCGGAAGGAGGGGAGGTGTGGATTGGGGTGTTTTGAAGTGGGACAGAGTGGTGGTGCTTTTGGCCAGAGATTGGTCGGGGTCTCGCGGAAGGGGGTGGTGAGAGGGACTTGTGGCAGCAAACGAACAATATTAGGGGATAATGGGGGGGCGAGAATGGCATGAGTTTTGACCCAGCGGGGCTGTGAGGATGGCAGGGGTCTCAGAAGAGAGGTGGTGAGAGGGGACAATGGAAGGGCCGACAGGTGCTGTAGGAGAGGGTGGGAAACTGTAGTGTGACATTCCAAGGAGAGAAGAAGATCGGATGAGGTTTGACAGGCGGGGTTGATGTAAGGGCCCGGAAGTAACAGAAGAAGCGAGCGAGTAGAGAGTTGCTAGTATGACAGGCGCACAGTGGAATTGGAGAGGAGAGACAGTGGTGATGAGACAGATTGGATACGGATTTGAGAGTGTAGTTTGACCCAAGGGAGACGGCGAGGGGCTGAGGGATGTTGTGCAAACGGTAAGGGGCAATCAAGGGTGTCTTTGACAGTCACATTTTCTCCCAATGAAAAATGCCCATAACCCATCGGGAAGGGTTTATGCACTCAACGTGATGCCCTGCATAGCATTTCTAGTGATCGATGCATGCCAAGCTGTGGCCGTGTTTGAATCTTTTCCAAGTGGCACACGTGAGATTTCTTCACTTGTACAGGCACTGCAGTTTTTACCGGAAGGACACATGGAACACACACATTCCTCGATATCTACAAGAGGGAGAGATTGTTTTTTGTTAGGTCTCGCCTGGCTATCGCTTAAGCGATCGCTCAGCGAGACCTATGTAGGGGCTTCAGAAAATGCTCCCAAAGACTTCCCATGCGGATCGGGTGGCGGTTACGCGCACAACCAAGCGCATTCCATTTGCCATCAGCTACTTCCTGCGCGTGCGCAGCCTCACGCATTCAGAGAGATTTAGTAAGGGGCACAAGACCTTAGGAATGCGGTTTATGGCCAGTGCATGTGAGGCATTCAAGCGCGAAGCTGGCATCTGGCATTGGACTTGAAAGCAGCAGACTGCTTTCGCCAGCGCGCACTCGGCCTCACTTCCTGCATCCCCTCTTACAACAATTAACTTTCGTTATAACTCACACCCCATATGCTCGTTCCCTCCCACCCTTTCTTTGATGTCCGCTTTTCTTGTTGTTTACGAACCACGCCACACACTGCTGCATGCCACACACTGCTGCACGCCACACACTGCGGCACGCCACACACTGCGGCACACCACACACTGCTGCACGCCACACACTGCGGCACGACGCACACTGCTGGACGCCGCACACTGCTGCACGACACACACTGCTGCGCACACTGCTGCATTACACACTGCTGCACGCCTCACACTGCTGCACGCCTCACACTGCTGCACGCCTCACACTGCTGCACGCCACACACTGCTGCACGCCCCCATTGCTGCATGCCGCACACTGCTGCACGCCGCACACTGCTGCACGCCACACACTGTTGCACGCCACACACTGCTGCATGCCACACACTGCTACACACCACACACTGCTACACGCCACAGACTGCTGCACGCCACACACTGCTGCACGCCACACACTGCTGCACGCCACACACTGCTGCATGCCGCTGCACGCCACACACTGCTGCATGCCACACACTGCTGCACGCAGCACACTGCTGCACGCCGCACACTGCCGCACGCCGCAAACTGCCGCACGCCGCACACTGCTGCACGCCACACACTGCTGCACGCCACACACTGCTGCACGCCACACACTGCTGCATTACTCACTGCTGCATGCTGAACGACACTGCTGCACGCCGCACACTGCTGCACGCCACACAGTGCTGCATGCCTCACACTGCTACACGAAACACTGCTGCACGCCACACACTGCTGCACGCCGCACACTGCTGCACGCCACACTCTGCTGCACGCCACACTCTGCTGCACGCCACACACTGCTGCACGCCACACACTGCTTTTATGCGAGTTTATGCTACTGACATTGTAAATGACAATGCCTTTTATTTGTTTTAAAACCAAAACATAAATAAAAGGCATTGTAATTTTACAATGCCAATAGCTCAAACTCTTATAAATGTGAGACCTATTGCATTGCAAATGCTTGATTTTGTTTTCATTCTTGCCTTGGAAACTGCTTTACACACGTAGGGATGCTGAGAAGTGCCGAGGGAGAGATGGATCAGATGTACGTACACAAATGTAGCATGTGGAGGTTGAAAGGAGTGACCTAGTTTGCATGCATCGCCATAAAACGCGGAGTATAAAATGCATCGTGTGTTTTCAGTCTCTAGAATAGTTGCTTGCCATCTGCAAAGTTAAATATATTAAAATGCGGATCATCTTCCCTGCTTGATTAAAATTGGGGCGATTTTCCAAAAAGATGCGCTTTCCTGGTGCAAAGTTAATGCCAGACCCCCTCATAGGTTGGTAGGCTAATATCTATTTTGAATCCTTAGTAAGGCAAGTACCTTATCAGATTAACTTCACCTTCCTCAGCATGCCTTAGTGTGTGTGAAGTATATCTTTTTAAATATAAAATTAGATTTCTTGTTTACATTTTATTGTTTGTCTGTATATGTGGATTTAGTTTTAGAAAATAAATATTTAAAGTATTTTTTGTTGTTTTCTGTATATGTGGATTTAGTTTTAGAAAATAAATATTTAAAGTATTTGAAAGTCTGGTAAGTCATGTAATTGTTTTTATTTTGTAGAGATCACAATTTCTCAGGTAGGCACAATAATGCCAAGATTGGCATGTGAGTGCATTTTTTCTAGATTTGGGGCAGCAAAGGTCTGTTGAGGCTACATATGGGTGAGTGTCGATGTCTGTCGGTGGCTTTGCGGGGGTCTCTTGAGTGCTGTGTTAATGCTCACTGAGTTGTGCGCGGGACCATTGGTGCACCTAATCTCACCAGAAAACCCACTGGTAAATGAGTTCCCCAGTCCTCTTTCTGCGTAGAAGGGATTGTGCTATGGAATAATGGAAGATAGAGCAGCACCAGCAGAGGGGTATGTCTTCCCTATGAGCTATTAGTATTGTAAATAACAATGCCTTGTATTTATGTTTTAAAACCCAAAACCTGAATAGAAGACATTGTTATTTACAATGCCAATAGCTCAAAATCGTGTGAATGCAAGACCTATTGCATTGCAAATGCTTGTTTTACCATGCTGTGCTAACGTGGGAGCGTGAATTACTACCGCATAAACATAGGAGAGAGTGATGGAGGTTTGACAAGCCCCTACTTGAGGATTGTTTAATCAAACAGAAGCCAAAGACACAATACATCAATATTTTCAAGAAAACAACACAGGTGATGTTTCTCAGAATGTGCTCTGGGATGCCTTTGAGGAGGTGTTCAAGGGAAGCTGTATTGCGGAGCGAGTGACTCAAAGCCAGAATAGCAAAGCCTGTAGAGGGTCCCTTGAAGCAGAGTTAAAAACGCTGAAAGACTAGCACAGAGCCTCAGACTCATTGAACGTTCTGAGAAAGATCACTTCCCTCAGGGGCCAATTAGGGCTCTGAGACACAGCAAAATCAGAAAAGTACCTACTTTGTCTTAAACAGAGATTCTGTGAACATGCAAACAAAACCGGTTCACTCCTGGCCAAACGCTCATGATCACAAATGAACTCGAGAATTGCCCCCCGCCAAGGGCATGAAAGAAATACGCTCTGTAAAAACGAAGTTAAAATCAAAGCTTTATTTTGAAGTCATAAACGCAGCAAACCTCCCTAAACTTATCAAAGCTATTAGTGATAGTTTAGAAGTCCCTACCACAACAGAAGAGGTCGCTAAGGTAATTTGCAAACTTCACCTCAACAAATCACCTGGACCTCGTGATCTGACCAATAGATGTTATCAACTGTATTGACAACCCATCTGCTACAATCACATACGGTCTCCCCTTCAATGTCCTCTTCCATGTCACCTGCAAACATATTTAGAAACACAACACAGGCAAGCCTGACAATAAGTGTGAATCATAACTCCCTATAGCACTCCTGAATTTGTGCTAGGAAAATGTTCACTAAAGTGGCTGCCAACAGGCTAATGTCATACTTTCCATACCGAACAGACCCTGATCTGTTGGGATTAATCCTGCAGAGACAAGCAGACAATTACATCCATCCTATCAAAAAGGCTAAAATAGAACAAGCATTAAAAATGCAATAGATCTCGCCTTTCATTACGTTAAAGCCATTGCTTTGCTATACAATACCATTAGCAAAGCAAATGGCTTTAACTTAATCAAAGGCGAGACCTATTGCATTTTCAATGCTTGTTATAAGAAGGTTTTGGGTTGCTATGGGCCAGTCTGTGAAACACCTGTAAACTGTGCCAGCCAATGGGGGCCTCTCTGGGACCTGGGGCTGGTGCAGGGAAGTGGCACCGAGAGAGTTTGGGTTGTGGGTACGCGAAAGACTGGTGTGTGCGTGTGTGTGTGAGCTAGACAGTTATGTGTGCGTGTATTGTTTCTGGTGAGTGTATGTGAGAAGCTGTATGCGAGAGAGAGTTTGGTGTGCCTCATGTATGTGTCAGCGAGAACGCGTTATGCGTACATGCAACTGAGAGTGGGGTGTATAAGACAAGTGTGAGATAGACTGATATGTTTGTGTATGTGAGGGAGCATGATGTTTGTGGAGGATTGTGGGTTTGTGTGTGAGGAAGCGTGATGTTTGTAGGAGTGTGTTTGTATGTGAGGGAGTGTGATGTTTGTGGAGTGTGGGGTTCGCATGTGAGGGAGTGACTTTTGTGGAGTGTGGGGTTATTTGTGAGGGAATGTGATCTTTGTGGAGTGTGGGGTTCGTGTGTGAGGGAGTGTGATGTTTGTGGGTTTGTATGTGATGGAGTGTGATATTTGGGGAGTGTAGGGTTAGTATGTGAGGGAGTGATGTTTGTGGAGGTGTGTGAGGTTGTATGTGAGGGAGTGTGATATTTGTGGAATATGGGGTTCGCATGTGAGGGACTTATGTTTTTGAAGTATGAGGTTAGTATATGAGGGAGTGATATATGTGTGACTGTATGTGAGGCAGCGTGAGGTTATTGGAAATGTGGGTTTGTATGAGAGGGAGTGTGATGTTTGTGGAGTGTGGGGTTAGTATTTGAGATAGTGGTGTGTGTGGGGTTGCATGAGAGGGAGTGTGATATTTGTGGAGTTCGTTTGTGAGTGTGTGGTGTTTTTGGAGAAGTGTGGGGTTGTATGTGAGGGAATGTGATGTTTGCGGAGTGTGATGTATGCAGAGTGTGGGGCTGTATGTGAGGGAGTGAGATGCTTGTGGAGTGTGGGGTTTGTGTGTGAGGAAGTGTGATCATTGTGGGGTTCATGTGTGATGTTTGTGGGGTTCGTGTGAGAGGGAGTGGGATGCTTGTGGAGTGTGCAGTTCATGTGTGATGAGTGTGATGTTTGTGGGGTTTATGTGTGAGGGAGTGTGATGTTTGTGGGGTTCATGTGTGAGGGAGTGTGATGTTTGTGGGGTTCATGTGTGCGGGAGTGTGATGTTTGTGGGGTTCGTGTGTGATGGAGTGTGATGTTTGTGGGGTTCGTGTGTGAGGGTGTGTGTTTGTGAGGTTTGTGTGTGAAAGAGTGTGATGTTTGTGGGGTTCGTGTGTGAGGGAGTGTGATAATTGTGGGTTTCGTGTGTGAGGGAGTGCAATGTTTGTGGGGTTCGTGTGTGAGGGAGTGTGATATTTATGTGTGACTGGTGTGTATAACGGGGATACTTGTGTGCAGGAAAGTGAGCAGTGTTATGGGAGAGAGAGACAGTGTTTTTGTGTTTGTGAGAGGGGGAGTGTGTGTGTGTGAGAAAGAGAGGAGTGTGTGTGGGGGGAGAGAGACGGAGGGAGAGGGAACGTAAAGGAGAAAGGAGAGAAACGAGAGTGCCCTGTTGAAAGGAGGAGCCACGCAGGTGAAATGCTGGCAGCAGGCCCTGGGGCCGCTCCCCTGCCTCTGAACGAGGGTCTGAGACCGTGGCAGAGTGCCCATGGGGTGATGTGTCCCTCAAGATCTCGCTCTGTGTTCTGTCTGTCCTTATAAGTGTTTAGCCATGCAACAGTTGCATAACTAAATACTTATAAGTTCCCAAAAGCGAGACCTATTGGCTATGCAAAGCGGCTGTGCGGCCGCGAAAGTGATCGCGATCAAACATCAAAGCGGCCGCGAAAGTGAAAGTAATCGCGGTAAAGCGCGGCGCGCGCGCACATGCACTGTGGCTCTAGGCTGGTCTGGTAGCACTTTTTGGAGCCCTCTCAAAAAGTCTCGCCAGACCAGCGCATGCGCTGGGTCAGGCGAGACCTAAAAATTGCAGGAACTACTTAATCCTTATAATATGCACACTGCATGACCGTGCCAGAACAAATAGACACAAAAAGGCATCTTTCATGTGCCTTTTCAGATTATTTGTAGAAACCGTATACTCCCGATAGGCTGCACTTTGAAAAAGTGCAGTAACAAAACTGCCCGCGCCCCCACCCTTCACCAGTCTAGCGACTTCCCAGGACAGTGAGGCTGTGAGTTCTGTCGCACCCTCACAGCACTGAAGTGCTCTTTTCGTTTCTCTGTTTGGCACCTTTGCATTATTTTGATTTAGTTTTCTTTCGTTTTCAAAAAGCATGTTCAAAACCAATCTGCTTTTTTTTGCCTTTTGTTCACAAAAGTTACGAAGGTGATTAGTAGCTCCCTCTTTATTTCACGGAAACCCTGCACTACCCAGGAATTCCGATATTGAAAAGAAAAAACAACAACATTATACGAAAAAGTGCAGAGCTTTAAATAACACGTGAGCAGAAAAATTGCTAGAGGATAATAATATTGCTGCAACAAAATTATTTTTGCTCATATTACTCTCCATTGTAATTTTTAAGCGATACGGTATTTAAGAGGTGCCCCTTCTGAGAATGATGAGTAGATTCAATAAAATACAAATAAACTAGTAGATATAACAACAGGCATGCACAGTACCTAAAACACACACATTTTGGCGGAAAACATGTATAGCGATGGAAGCCGCCGCTCTACAGTACACAGATTGACACACAGGAGCCCGATTAACAAGACATAGAGAAGCCCGGGAGTGGTGCGAACGCGCGCGCATTCTTGTGCCCGCCACTGCACGCGAAGAGAGCAGTCTGCTCATTTTCAAGCACTGCACTCGTGCTTGTGGCGCGCCCCTGCGCGGTCCCGCAAGTTGGATGCCACCACAAGCACGAGTGTGCGCTTCGAAAAAGAGCAGAACGACGGCTAAAGGTCCTCCTATGCAGCACGCTACGTAGGCGAGACCTAAAAAGATTCCTCTTGTTATATTGTAATTAGATACAGAGAAAGCATTTGACAGGGTCAACTGGGTATTCCTTTACCCGGTCTTAGCATCAATAGGCTTGGGGCCCCACATTCAAGCTTGGCTTGAAGCAAGCTACAAACAACTAACAGTGAAAGTTATAGTAAATCGGGACAGATTGGAGAATACCTCTTTGGTGTCTCTTTTCCCCACTCTTGATTGCCCTAGTGGTTGAGCCACTGGCACCAACAATACGACAACAAGCAGACATTAGTGTGATGTCCTTTGGGGGAAAACAACACAAAACCCAACTGTTTGCTGACAACGTCCTCTTATAGATGACTGACCCTGAACGATCTATCAAGGGAGTCAAACAGGTCTTGGCCTCATACGACAGGGTGTCAGGATTCAAGGTCAATCTTACCAAATCTGAAATGCTTAGTATAGACGTAACAACTAAAATTGCGAGCAAGCTGATTAGGCAGCACCCCCTTTCTCTGGGCGAATAACAAAATAAAATACTCAGGGATATACATCACACTAGAGCTTAGGTTTGCTATATACAGCCAACTATCCCAAACTGCGGCATGAAACCACTACTTACCAATAAAAGTGGTGGTGGATTTTCTATATACCCTGGATGGGTAGTGTAAGTGCAATTGAGATAAACATACTCCCTCCATGTCTTCTTCAGGCCCTTCTGGTGAGAATCCCAGCCAAGAACCCGAAGCCCTTCAGAGAGCCACTGACACTTTCATTACAGCAGGGAAAAGAATACGTATCACTGGGAAAGGGCTAAGAGTGAATAGGAAATCGAGGGGACTGAGCTCACCCACCATAAAGAAATACCACCAAGCAACCCAGCTTAGATTTACTCTGAATGGTCTTTCCACGAGACAAAGCCGCACGGTGTTCCCATGGATGTGGCAGTGATAGCTCGAGTCCCATGAGCCATTCCTTGGTGTCCTAGGGGCCACAAGATTGCCAGTACGCTATTGCTCAGATTTTGGTCCACCAGTCTTCTTTTGAGCAAGAGTGTGTTTGAGTTATTTAGAAAATCAGGAAAGGAATGGAATGTCAACTGCAGAACCACTCTCAATAGGAAAAGCAAGGTATTATAAGAAACCTCTCAGCAGAGCTCTCAAATGAAGCATCTTTCTGGGCTGGTAGCAAATCCACAAGACTGTTATACCATCTGGCTAAAAAAATTAGAAAAATATGCAAAGCGAGTGAGGTGACATCAAAGGACTTTTTTCTAGTCCCTCATGTCCCAAAAGCGTTACAAGTTAATATATACCTCACATACTGATAACTGTACCTGTAACACGCGCAAGATGTGAGTGCCACAATCAAATATTTTATGCATGTCCTGGGCACACAAGCATGAGGCACAGTCTCTGCTACTATGCATAGATGGTATATAAAACTGCAGAATGTAATATCTAGTTTTTGGCTATTATAATCAGGAAACATTAAATTCACTTTCAAACTGGTCTTAAAATTTACGCTGTATTTGAATTTTCGATCGATGAATTGAGTGGAATAATGGGTTATCCCTCACTTGGTACCCCAGCTCTCTGCCAACATGGTGGGGAGATGTAGAGTCACAGGATTCCTAGAGAACAGCCCACATCTGAACACTGCTCTAAAGCATAGTGGTTGCAAACAAGCAATCCAAAGACAAATCAGAGGGTACTTTTTATTCACAAACTGCCCTTCCGGATACTTTAAAGCCGTGCAATATGCATTGTGTGAGTACAAAGCACGTCATTTTATCTGTTCCTGGTGCACACTATATTTAAAACTCCTTTGCAATAGGGGACAAGAAAGGCTACTTGGATACAGGAAGCAAGCTTCACATGCCAATGATTTCTTGGAGCCAATGATGTTTGTAATACAAAATACAAAACATGGCTAAATGTACAGTTAGTGGGTGCACTGCATACCTATGGTGCACAATGAAGCAGAATACTGTTATCTAGGAGCTAGTGACCTACTGCTTAAATACTGAGACTGTGGAGTGCCCCATGTCCAGGTTACCCTTAGTTTCCTGATGAATACTGGGGCAGTGTTCAAACATGCGATGGTTCTTTAGATTGGCAGAGGGTTACCAGGCAGGGATATTGGAGCAGGATTCCCACAGGTGGCAGTGCGGCGAGCTAGATCCACAGACTACTGATACAGATGAGCCTTGCATCTCAGTGCTGCCACTGTCAGACAAGCAGTTCGCTTTTGTGCCATCTTGTTTGCAGGTCAGTGCTGAGCAGGCAGTAATTTAAAAGGTATGCTGGATACCTTATGGTAAATCTGCAGTCAACAGTGGAGTCCTGCTTGAAGCCACCAGTGTGACACCTACTGGCCTGTGTGAAAATTGTACTTTGCCTAAAAAAAGTCAGAAACATCTGCAAACGTAAAACCCAGGATTAGACTTTATGATAAAAGCTCTTCAACAAGCAGAACAATTAGCTAAATGGTGAGCTCTTTATCCCACTACATCCTGATAACATGCTCGCCCCATTAATGTTTAATGGGGACATATTCGGATAGGTCTTCAGTGCTATATACTGCTATACAGTGCTATGTTTCACTGGCATACCATATAATCATGGCCACTGGCAATTCTGCGACCACCGCCTTTTTCTACATAATTATGGTTTACTGCACTTGCCATATAACCCACCATTTGCTGCATAATTTGCAGATTCGTACTGTAGAAATGTTCCTAGCTGAAAGGCATCAAAAGTTATGGAAAAAGCGCCATGTGCTATTGCACAGTGGCAGTCTCTTTTGCAAGGTTAACTGGTCATACCCGAGTTGCCTATTGCTGTAGTAAAGCATTAAACTGGTACTGTAGAAATGAAACCTTGTCCAGACAGTATTAAAGTGTGTTAAAACGACACAAGAGCAACATAATACTGCCACACAATGTACAGAATTATGCTGCATAGTTTGCCATTTCATGCCACACAATGTTGACATCCCAGAAGCATAATATGCTCCTCTAATCCCATATAATTGTAGAGGCTACCTATATAATGGCAGTCTTAAAGCATGCAACCCGACTGAGAGACCATGACCAGCAGAGAAGCTGTATCGGAGTCTTGTGTTATACACAAGTAGAAGTGCTGAAGAGCGGTGCTGGTCGAGGTCTCCTGCCTTCAGTGTGGTCTTCTATAAGAGGAAAGCTAATCCGAAGCCTCATCCCCCCATCATACCTAGGGATAACCTGCACTGGAAGATATCCCTTGTATTGCTATCAGAGCCAATGAGAGCACTTTAAAAAGCCAAAGGACCAGGTGTACGAAGCTTATTTCTGCTCGCAAACGGTCCAATCCTCAGAATTGGGCAATTTTCAGCCAGAGAAAAGTATTTGCTGATCTACTGAACCCCATTTGCGATTCAGTAACCTATTACCGAATCGCAAATAGGATTTGTGATACGGTGTTAGCAAGGGTCATGTTTAGGGTGTCCCCTTACTAATACAAAATTGCAGCAGTATGTAAGAAATGCGTTACTTACCTGTAACTGTAGTTATCCAGTATTGGTATCTTTCATAGATTCACATGCCTGAATCATTACCCGTCGTCGGGAAGGGAGTCCCCGGTACATAAGTAAAGTAATGTCCCATTAGACATAGAAAGTAATAGGCCTAAGGCCTCACTTTAGTAACATATCCAGGTCCTTTTGTAATAAGGACCAAACTCTAGAGAACAACCAATCAGCTGTCGCCATCCTCTGGAACCTTCCTGGAAGGAGCTCTAGTCCCTCAGATTTTCTACCGCACGTCGTGCTAAGGGAGTCTCCACTGAGCTCTGCTCAGGTCTTCCTTATTTCTCCTTGTATTCAGTTGCTTCTTGGATTCAAGGTATTTCTCTTCAGGATTGTCTTTGTCTGAGTGAAGTCCTTACTGTCTTCATGTCGGACACTCCTAAAAAAGGCCTTTTTAGGCCCTATGGTACTTGCAGAAAGAAGGTTACACATCGACGACCCCCATAATGACTGCCTCTACTGTCTTTATCCGGACCACTCACCTAAAGACTGCAAGGTATGTCATACCTTTTCTACAAAAACGTTAAAAGACCGTGAGGGAAGGCTTTTGACTTGGCTGCAGAGGCTTAAGGACAAAGATGACCCCTTGTCCTCTGAGGAGAGTGGGAGCTCATCAAGATCCTCCTCCTCTTTATGAATATTGATAAGACAGGCCCATTTGTGACCCATTTGGAAATAGCTAAATGTGTCCCAGACATATTTGAAAGTCTCCTAATTGCGAGTCGCAAAAAATTGCAATTAGAAACTCGCAAAAAATAAATGGTCGTAGATGTGTGCAAAGAGTGCACCACAGAAAAAGTGGGGATTCAATGCCTGTTGTTGCCAGAAATAACAACGATGCATGGCATGGGCATTTGTTACACCACTGTTTTGTTTTAATACCTCTTCATAAAAAACAAAAGAGTTCAGAACTCTGAAGGGAGTAGACTGAAGAGCGTGGCAGGCATGAGTAGATGATCCAGACCTGGCTTTGCATTCTGATACTCACAGACCTGTATATCCCATTACAAAGTCAGGACTACAAGTAGCTGAAAGTAGCTACATTAGCTGACACCTGGCCCAAAACAGAAAGGCAGCATTCCAGGTACAAAACAAGCAGCCATGCACTCACAGTAGGGGTATCCTAGCAGCAGATAGACTGTTCATCTGGTTCTAATGTCCTTCAAAATATCTAATATAGCACTATCTAGCTCTAGCATGCAAATACTGCTTTTTCTACAGTTTTACTCCCTCAGATTGCATGCTATCCCCCAAAAGCCTCCTCCCACTGTATTCTAAACCCCTACACGAAAATCTGACCTGCATTAAAAACTTTTAATAGTCCCCTCTACTTTCTTTTGAAATCCCCCTTCATACCTCCATCCATGCATATCTCCTCTTCGTGTATAGCCTACTCCAAACCACATGCCTGTCTCCATTAATCTCCTTTATTGTATTCATGCAAGTTGCCTACATCTCATATCACAGACCACAACTTTGCCTTCTTTGAAACCCTATGCATGCAACCTAACAAAACCTAGTCTCCTCTGGCCTATCAATACCATTTGCAAGAGCTCACATAGCCCCCACTGAAGATCAGACCTAACTCATGCATGGGATGATTAATCAATAACCATGCTTTCTGCAGTATCGCGCAACTCGCCATAAGGTGCTTTGGCGCCTCTCTCAGGGGGAGTAAGTGCTATTTATAACCAAGTACAATATAAGACCAGAATTCCAAGAAAACCTGCCCTGTATCGCTAGCTCACACATTGACTTGGGAATGATGGGAGTTCTACGCACTCACTGCTTTTGTTCTCACAATTGAAAATGTTCCACTGAATCAAATAAAGATGACAATAAGCATACATAAATCATTTTTTGTTTGTTTGTTTTTTCAAATAATTGGCACTAAGGGGTAACCATCGCACACATAACACCTCTTAACGATATGGTATATACATTCATAACTTGCCGTGGTTAATTTGTTGTTGGTAAAAATTTAAAATGAAATACATGAAAAAAGAAGACTAACCATTTCAATGTGTGGGGGGTAACTTTGCTATAACATTAAAGGCGCACATTGCTACAAATGGAGAAGGGTGTACAGGCGCTTACATTTTGACACCTGGCCGTGGGGGCCACAGTTTCATACTTTAAATTATATCTCTGAAGTGTTTTCGGTTCTATCAGAAAAACCCGTTCCTGTGCGAGAAATGTACGCAAATTGCATTCATAGTTCACAATAATTCCGCTTTACTGTTCAGCAACAAACTTTTTTTTTTAAACTATGACTTCCAAGGAATCCAGAAGCGAGTCATCAATTGCAAACATGTGTTTTGCTTTGTTGCAAACTCTTTATGAAAACCATATTTTAGTAGGGATATAGATATTACATAGCACTTTTTAAGTGCACACAGGTTGCTGGGCGCTCAAAGTTCTGTAGAGCAACACTGCCATCTACCGAGACCCTCCGACAATGCCTTACAAACACACAATGCTTTGCAGTGTTTCATTTGCCACTACATTGATGAGTGGTTCTGTCAAACCTCACACAAACCGACTTGTGCTGAACAATAAAGGAAGCTAAACAAAGGGCAATTACTTTTTTATGTAGTTCGCTCGTTGGTTACATTAGAATTTGTGTTCAGCACAAATAGTACAAAACACGGTAAATTCTGAAAGGAATAACCTAATTATTTGATGGAGATAAAACTGTGCAGTTAAATTAGCATTTCCTTTCCTAGAACTTCAGGATTCAAAAATAGACCATGCTACAACAATGAAAAAAGTGGCTTGTAAGTTCCTTCTTTACACACCCATGCGTCTCTACTATGGATAGAAGTAGTTGAAGACATGTTTGTTATGTTAAGCAGTCCCTATGATTTATCTCTAGAAGAATTCCCACTCTTCAGGGCCCCCAGTCAGCCTTTGTCCTATGAATATATGTGAAATATGGGAGTTGCAGGGGGACATCAATTTGAATTATGCAACTGACAGGCAACCATTCACCGCTGCACCCACAGCAATAACTCCATACTCATCTTAAGGTCTGATACATCCAAGGTGGCAGGTTGAGAAACTACTGCGTGATGCTCTCTGACAATCTTGTAATATTTATGTGATGCATGGTCTGGACCCACAAAACCATATTTCTGGCGTGCTTAAACGAGCTAACCCTCTGCACCTCTGACACAATAAATGCTCGCTCAAGAGCCTCACCCCAAAGGTAAGACCCACCGATGTAACCACTCCTATACATTCATAGCAATGCTTATCGCTTCATGCAATAACAGCACACAAGGATCTCTGTGGTATTTGGAAGGTTTTAAGAATAATGATGCAAGCAGAAGATTAAAAAAAAATAGCAAGGAAATCCTCAACCAACGCTGCAAAACTCTTAAAGAAAACAATTTTTACAGAAAGAGAGTACCTCCTTCAAAAATCACTTTAGACACAATAGATTTCACAAAACGTTAAGGCCACTACCAATCTCCTCCATCCTGTCCACCCCTTCAAACAAGATCGGAACCTCACAGACCAATCACCTCAGTGACTCTCACACCCATGTCCTTTCTAACACCACCTTGAATATCTATACCCAACAAACTCTTTAATGAACACAGACATGCCTAGCAGGGATACTTAAATAAGACACCCAAAGAAACTATTGAAGTGGCAACCTCGAATAAGCCATCATAACTACCTTTGACTTCAAAAACACCCGCAACTACAGTACTACAGCCAACATTATATTGAAGAACTTTAAAACACTCTTCTGTACGATCAACTAACAAGTCACCGTCCACAAAATCATGAACACGGTTCAGACATCTTCTGCCCTGCAACAAATACCACCTCTAATCAAAATCCCGAAGAATACCTTTGAAGCAGGAAGCACGTCTCTTTGTAGTACTTGGCATAGTTCCAGCTTCTGCCATGGTAGCTCGTAAAACAAGCACTGGCAAAGCCAACAGGTCTCGCAGATTCATGAGCTATTTACTTTGGCAATTTGTTTTAGCCATTTTGTATACCAACGTGGCTGCAGTTCCGCATGGCGAAAAGTTAGTGGCGTAGAGGAGAGTGGTGTGGAGTTTTGTAGAGTGGAATGGCGAAGAGTGGGGTAGAGTGGAGTGGTATAGAGTGTCGTGTATTGGAGTGGCACAAAGTGTAGTCGCATATGTTGGTGTACAGTGAAGTTCCATAAAGTGGAGATGTAAAATGTTGCAGAATATAGTGGCATAGAGTGCAGTGGCATACAATGGGGCATCGTAGAATGCAGTGGCATAAATTAGAGTGTTGCAGTGTAGGTGCGGGGTGCTGGGAATCAAAGTCACGAGTTCCAGTTGTTATTGTGGTTTTGTTCACATAATTGAATCTCTACTACTCCACTAAGAAGACATGGGCCGCTGACTACGATGGGAGGCACATGGACCACTTGATGCCTCTAACTTCGTAATTATTCTATGGAACCTCATGAAACAAAAGTGACTCGCCATTTCAATGATCACCTCTCTGATTTCACATCTGTGCTTGTTCAATACGGTATTTCCAAATGCTGTGATGTCACTTACATGCTTTACGCTGTACATGAGGCTATAATTTGCTTCTCTTCATTAAACATGCTGTATACTACATGCATAAAACTTAATGAAAAGATTCAAACAAAACATTGGTGTAGAGTGCAGTGACATAGTGTGGCAGAGTGCAGTAGTGTGGAGTAGAGTGGCATAGAGATCAGTGGTGAAGAGTGCAGTATTGCAGAGTAGAGTGGCGCAGAGTGCAGTGGTGCAGACTGGCATAGAGTACATCGGCTTAGAGTGCAGTGGTGTAGAGTAGACAGGCGTTGTGAGCAGTGGTGTAGAGTAGAGTGAAGTGGTGTAGAGTAAAGCTACGTAGAGTGCATTGGGGTAAAGTGCAGTGGTGAAGATTGGTATAGAGTTCGGAGGCAGAGTTGAGTGGTATAGAGTAGAGTGCAGTGTTACAGAGTGGCGTAGAGTGGAGTTGTGCAGGGTAAAGTGGAGTGGCCCAGAGGTGTAGAATGCAGGGGTGCAGAGTGCAGTGGTGTAGAGTGGTGCAGAGTTGAGAGGCATGGAGTGAAGTGGCCTAGATGCAGAGGTGCAACATGGAGTAGAGTGCAGTGGCATAGAGTGCATACAGTGCAGTAGCGAGGAGTGGTACAGAGTAGAGTGCTGGAAAGTGGAGTATGCATGGTGTGGTAGCACACTTCCATTAGAGAAAACACATTTTCGATAGAAATGACCATTACATTTGCACAGACAGACAGTTTTAATAATAAAACTATACAGGGTACAAACAATAATGTATGGAAATAGCAACACCTAGGGCACTGATTTGTTTTGATCACATTAAAGTATTTTGTTTCCAACGCAATTCAAAATAAACAAAATATGGCCCCCATTTGTGTGTTTCCTAATACTGATATAGTCTGAAATACTTATGCAGTTCATTTAAATGTTGTTGTGTGCAAAAAAAAATAAAAAAACTTTCCTACCCCCAGCATCCAGCAAGATTGCCACATAAATCCTCCCACATTGAAGTCAGGGAAAGAAAAGTAAATGCCAAGCTTCCTGGAAGACAGAGCCTGACATTTGACCTCTGTCTTTGAATGAACAGCAAATGTGACAAGATAAGAATAAGATTTACAGGGCTGTTTACAGACAGAACTCATGGAAGAATACAAGGAGAAGTAGTGAAAATGATTTGCTACTTGGGTGACACAAACTCACGCTGGACAGCCTAAAACAAATAAAGTCAGCAAATAGAAAGCTCAGAAAATGTGAGTTACACACCACAAAGCCAATGGTAAGCAACGGGCGGAATGCATTCCCAAGGAAGCTTTCTGAATGTCTCCAAGTTGTCTTTTGAAAGAAAGACAACTGTGCTGTCTGGTAGGTTTTGACCTAAAAAGCATCAGAAGGCCTTATAAGAAATAGCTAGACTGGCCTTGCCCTTAGTTTACCTTCTTCCTAGCAAATAGAACACAGCAGCTTAAATAGTCACCACCCTTGATAGACTACTGCCAACCCACAGACTGAGCTCATCAAGGGTGGATAGCCACAAACACCCCACCTTCTACTGTTACTCTCTCCCCAAGGTTATCAGCAACCACAACATACTGTGATGTAGTACGCCAAGTGTTACTTTGACTGAAGCACAGATGATAAAGTCTAAAGAATAGCACATGTAACTTCTGCCCCACACTTTAGCATTACAAATACAGGGCAGCCCTGTATCCTAAGGTAGCCTGGGCATGAGCAAGTGTATACAATCGTCAGTGCCAGGGAGTATCTGAGCTTTATATCTGAATTATTTGGAGTTTAGAGAAACGGGTGTTAATATCTCATTCATAGTCAATGCATTTCTTTAGGCATTGCACATTAAATTAGCGATGAAAAGAAAAATCAAAACATTTGTTTTAGGTTTTTTTTAAAAAACAACAAAAGACTTTGCAGAAATGCAAGCTGAAATCGATTACTACTCAATCAAGAAAAACAGGTTACTTAAAGTGAAAAAAGTAAACACTGAAAATGGTGGAAGGCCAAGCTTCAATAAAGGAAAATATGTAGAAACCGTACAGAGCGGAAAGTAACATTGAAATTACATGGAAAAAAGTTTTTTCGAACCCTCCTGAATGATTATAAACAATTACAGAAAGCATGCAAATGAATCAGGCAAATGAAAAGCTCTTGTAAATCACATTCCTCTCTAGTAGCACCGTCATGACTATTCACTGTTTTAGGCCTTCACAACTGCCACCTGCATCGAATGTCCTACATTGTTCATGTCGCTAGTGAACAGTGCCAATTTACAAGTGTGTGATTGGATCATGTTAGTGTGCTGTCAGTAATTTTGAATGCTTCTTCAGCTAAAGACCTTGGAAAGATTGTTAACCCATGCAGAACCACCATCCCAAGGTTAAGCGAATCCAATGAACGTTTAAAGATGAGAGTAGACAAGGGGATCCAGCAGTCTGTCATTCTGAGGAGACATCAGACTCTGAATTGTGCAACAGAACAAGCAAAGATTATCGAAGTAGGCCACAAGCAGGGCTGGCTTTAGGGCAGTGCCACTGGTGCGGCTGCACTGGGAGCTGGCCTCGAGGGGGCACTGACCTCGGGTCGGGGAGGAGGGAATTGAGGGGGGGGGTCGCTGTGTTTAGCAATAACTTCCGATTTAAAAGCACCTACTGCAGAGTTCCCTGTGCCTCCATCTTTCGGGCAGCAATAAATGTGTCATGATAACTCTTGTGATTAATGTTCCCGCAAGAGAGATCGGAGTTTTGTCTAGTGGCAATTTTGACTTGGCATAAAGTAGTGCAAAGGGTTGATAGGCCTACTGCAAAGAACAGATCTGTATTTTATATGTTATGTTATGTTATGTTATGTTATGTTAGTGCTATTTGTATTGCGCACGGCTGCTCCAGCGAAGGAGCGTCCCGGCGCACCGACAAGGTGGCGAACACAACACAACTGGGGAACAGAAATAATTATTAAGAAATTGGGGAGTGAAGGATTTAACAAAGCTCAGAAAATAAATGAGTTTTAGCGGCCTTGCGGAAGGAGAGCAGGTCACCAAAGGTCCGGAGTTTCAAAGGGAGAGCGTTCCAGAGTGCGGCTGCCCGCACCTTAAAAGAGCGACCCCCCACCCGACTGAGTTTGAACCGAGGGGCTACCGCTAATTCTTGGTCTAGCGAGCGCAGAGTGCGGCCCGGGATGTAAGGGCGCAAGAGTTGGTGCAGTAAGGGAGGTGATAGGCCCTTCAGAATTTTGAAGGAGAGGCACAAAACTTTAAAGTGGATCCGCTGCCTAACGGGTAACCAATGCAAGGCTCGCAAAGATTGACCGGCCGAGCAAAACCTAGGAAGACCTATGATCGCTCTGGCCGCAGCGTTCTGCACTCTTTGAAGTCGGGTTAACTCAGCCTGGTTTAATCCTATAAAAAGGGAGCTGGCATAGTCCAACCGTGCCAGAACCGTTGCTTGCACCACCAATTGACGAGTTGCGGCATCGAAGTATTTAAGGGCAGGGCGCAGATTGCGCAGGATGCCGAAGCAGCAAGCCGCCGTCCTTTTGGTGTGGCCAACAAAGTTGAGGGAAGGGTCCAGCCAAACACCAAGGTTTTTGATCTCCGCAACCGGAGTGGGGGTCGGCCCCAGCTCGGAGGGCCACCAAGTATCTCCCCATAGGTCCGTCCGCTTCCCAAAGATCATCACCTCCGTTTTTTTGGCGTTTAGTTGGAGACAGTTGGACGTCATCCAACCAGCCACCGCCCTAAGTCCTTCTCTGAATCTTGGGGCATCCACCCCAGAGTCCCCGCTGATCGTGACCGCTAGCTGGGTGTCATCTGCGTACGACACCATGGTCATACCACAGAGCTTCACAACCTCAGCCAGCGGCCTCACGTAGATGTTAAACAACGTGGGGCTCAGTGAGGAACCCTGTGGGACCCCAAGAGACAGAGGATGACATTTGGACTGGTAGGGCGGGGACGCCACACAGAAGGAACGATCCCTGAGAAACGAACGGAACCACTGGTGTGCAGTGCCGATCACCCCTATCTCCTCAAGACGTTGCAGGAGAATGTCATGGGAGACCGTGTCAAAGGCGGCGCTTAGGTCTAACAAAACAAGCGCCGCCGTTTGACCTGCATCCAGAACTACCCGAAGGTGCTCGACCATAGATAACAGTGCTGTCTCCGTACTGTGGCCAGCCCGAAAACCATTCTGGGTGTCGTCCAGAATGTTGGCACGCAACAGATGACCAGAGAGGGCGGTGTTGACATGCGCCTCCGCGAGTTTGGCTGGCCACGGGAGAAGTGAAATCGGGCGGTAGTTCTCCGATTTTGTAGGGTCCAGAGATGGTTTTTTCAAAATGGGCATTACTACCGCATGCTTCCATTTCAAAGGCACTTGGCCTGATGATAGCGACGTGTTGATTAAGTCGCAAACCGGGCGAGCAAAAACCTGGTCTCTGAACATAGGTGGCTTGAGCGGGTCGTCCGGCGACCCCGACTTAACTCGGAGAGCCAAGGCCGTGTAAGACTCCAAAGAGAGAGAGGGGAGAGAGTCTAGCACCACCTGATCCAACCGGATGGGAGGCCCCATACTGGTTTGTGCAGTGGAGGAGGGGAAGGCCCTATATATGGTCTGGACCTTCTCCAGGAAGAAAGCCGCCAGCGCTTCACAATGAGTATTGGAGCTGATGGAGTTACCGGCCGGCTTCCTTGCCACAAGGTCTTTAAGGGCCTTAAAGATGGTTTTAACAGGATTCCCACTATTGCGAAACTCCAGAGCGTAGTATTCAGCCCGGGTTCTACAAACCGCGCGGTGATAAGACTTGACCGCAGCCATATACAGGGTTTTTTTGCTGCTGTCATACCTCTTCCTCCAGTCTCTCTCTGCACGTCTGCAGACACTTTTCAGAGCCCTCAGATTGCCATCATACCAGGGACTGGGGGCGCGGGAGCCACACTTACTGGAAACCATCGGGATAAGGGAGTCGAGGGCCCTGGTTACCCATCCGCAGAAATGGTCATAACCAGACTCCACGTTCTCCACTGCACCCAGTGGGTCGTCAGTGAGAAGGCGGTGGAGATCTTCCGCCTTTAATTTGCTCCAGCGCCGTCTGGGCATGGCTCGCAGTGGCACCTTAAGTGGGGCTTCATCAAGACTACAGTGAATGGTCACGAGTGAGTGGTCTGACCAGGTCAGGGGGAGGGGGGGGGCCACTGTAACCCCTTCTAAGTTAGAAAAAAAGGGGTCCAGAGTGTGGCCACCACTATGAGTGGGGTCCGAGACCAGCTGGAACAATTGAAGGGCCTCAAGGTCCGCCACCATCCCTCCCACAGAAGAAAGACACAAAGTGTCAAAATGGAGATTCAAATCACCAATGATAGAAAAATTGGCAGACCCTACTGCTAGTGAACTAACCGCCTCAGGGAGAGCCTCTCGAAATGCCACTGAGCTACCAGGTGGACGGTAAATCAGCAATCCTGACAAGGTAAAATGCGGAGTAACCGCAACCTTGAACAGGGCGCTTTCGCAGCCCGTGATGTTCTGCACACTCCAGGCGCAAGAGTAGCACGATTTAACAGCAAGAGCGACGCCACCCCCTCTCGAAGAGCGGTTGAGCGTGTAGATGGAATACTCAACGGGGAACGCCAGATTCAATACCGTAGAATCGGTGTCTTGCAGCCATGTCTCTGTCAGACAAAAGATGTCAGGGGGGTCATTGTCCACAAGATCAGCAATATCCTGATAATGCTTGACCGCCGATCTGACGTTTAAATTCCAGATGGTGAGATGTCGCAAAGAGACCTTACTGCTTATGGCAGGCTGCACTATACAAGACCCCAAACAGGAAGGGGCTTCGAGTAGCCAGCCGCCACAAGCACAGCGATGGGGGCCACACAAAGGGTCAACGCGGACTTCGGCGCAGGGAGGCAGACAGGTATTAAATGCCAGGAGACTATCCCTGGTATACATAAGCATGGTTAGAGATGCACCTGATGTAAATATCGCCGCGAAGCCAGCGCAACCGAGCGCGGACGGGCGCAGACGGGCAGGACTCTGGCACGACTCCGGCCACGCGAGGACGCGCCCGCTGCGCGATCCCGCTGCGCTAGGGGAGGAGCCTTAAATAGGTGTTCCCAGGCGTCACATGTGCATTCAAGCGCTGTCAGGTGGAAAAGCCTCACTCCACTCACCCCACTCCAAGATGTCCGCCAAAAACGAACCAGGCACCCACCCCAGGACCAGACCCGCCAAAACGGCGGTGAAGGGGCACAATTTATGGTGCAGGTAAGGGGCAATTTAAAAAGGGTCAAAATGACCAAAACAAACAAAAAGAATATATAACGTTTTTAAAACAGCAGTTTTACTGCAAAAACGCGCAAGCGCTCTCGCAGCAGCAGCTGCCTTGTCAGGGGCTGAAAGCAGGAGGGACTCGCCCTAAATAGGTGTTCCCAGGCGTCACATGTGCATTCAAGCGCTGTCAGGTGGAAAAGCCTCACTCCACTCACCCCACTCCAAGATGTCCGCCAAAAACGAACCAGGCACCCACCCCAGGACCAGACCCGCCAAAACGGCGGTGAAGGGGCACAATTTATGGTGCAGGTAAGGGGCAATTTAAAAAGGGTCAAAATGACCAAAACAAACAAAAAGAATATATAACGTTTTTAAAACAGCAGTTTTACTGCAAAAACGCGCAAGCGCTCTCGCAGCAGCAGCTGCCTTGTCAGCATATGAATAGATGAATGGATTAGTAAAGTCAACCTTTACCAGCACTTTAAAACAAATGAAATGTATTAGAGAGAGGGGCTATGTGGAGATGAGGAGCACTTTTGCCAGGTGGTAGTGAGGGAATCCGAGGAAGAGGGCGTGGATGGGGGGGCGAAGGGGTATGGGTGACATAACTGATTGTCGCACCATGCGCCACCTGGAAAAATACGGGGTTTACCCAAAATTACCCTCCTATACCTGGGTATTGAACACTATCATATGCAAAACAAGTGGTACGTTGGAATTAATATTTATTTTGTAATAGGATACAATCAATTATTCTAACATCAGTACAAAATCCTATAGAGAATATCTTCACAAAATTAATTCACATATGTTATTACACCGATCTTTGGGCATAAATCATTCTAAAATCCATAAACACAAGGACATAAACATACAAAAGTGCAAATAAAACTGATATGGAAAAACACAAACACCACTAAACAAAACTCTACATTACCAATACCCAAAACGTTTTTGAGGATACCCTGATACCCTCAATCTGGGTGATACACTCAGAGGTAGTCTTTTAAGCACATGAGGTGTGTTCCCTCTCTCCCTTACTCAAATGTGCTTCAAACTATACATTTATACATATTTCATAGAGACTCCTCTATAAAGAAATGTCGACGCGTTTCAGCCGTCAATTTCTTCTTAGCCTCCTCAGGACAAGGGCAAATGGAACGGGTCTCTCCCTGTTTCGATATCGTGTGAGTCGCAACCAAAGTAAACGTCCTCATGAGGGGAACACTCCCCAAGTCGAGGTTCCTCTGGTTGCGCCTCTGTTCGAGGTGCTAACACCTCTCTTCAAAGTCGGCTCCTTTCTCTTATTGGGCTCACGTGTCCCTCGTTCTGTAAACTGTTTCCTTTTGTAAAAGAGCAGTCTCCTCTTTAAACCGTGCTCCTCGGTCCTCACCAGCAGCGTATGCACCACACGCCACCAGCACTAAAGCTGGACCCAAGTTCTACGATAATCTGCAGGGATCAACAAAAGACTTACCATCCCTTGGAAACACTCTTCTCTGCATTCCCATTTTACGCCAGATAAAAACAGTATTCCAAATTTGTGGGTGGACCTATCGTACCATACAGGAACTGGTCAACACTTGGACCATGTGAAGTCAATGTAATGCCAATGTGGTCTTCACATGGCTAGGGTTTTGCTCTCTTTCTATCATGTGTAAGGCCCACCCACACATGTGAGGTACAGTTTATCTCAGGAGCATGTCGGAACGCAGCACAACACATTTGTCATCGGCTGGAAGTGACTGAGATTTCCATTATAAAAGTATGGGAACAATTATGTTTTTGACTCTTACATTGACATTTGCAGAGCATTCTGGATATGGAAATCACCCTCCTGCAGCAACCCCCTACCAAGGACCCACTGGAGAGAGGTACTGCTGGAAAGGGGAGAAATGGATCCCTCCTCTGATGATTGGTGCCTGGGGGGCTGAGCTGTACCCCCAAACACTGAACATAGTGAAAGGAAAAGGGGCTAAAGAGTTCCTTCTTTCTATTTCAAGAGTGATGAAATCAGTGTGCTGATTGTCGAAAACCACAAAATAGAGCCTCCGGTTGCAGGATAATCTCTTCCCAGGAAACCCGAGGTTGGATCTATAAATGGGAATCCGCCTGGTGTGAGTGCTAGAGGGATTTCCTGCTCTCTGTGGGAGGACATGATGCTCACGTCCTCTGCATTGTGCCGGTCCTGCACAGAATGTGAGCCCTGAGTCCTCCACACTAAAGGGATAAAGACAGACAAGACTATAATTGATCTCATGAACCTCCTCATTCATGCAACCATAGCATATTAGCAGCCAGGTCATTAACTGGTGCGCTCCACAGTAAAATACACTGTGCTGCATCCCTCGTTGAACAACTAGGAAAGCATTAAAGTAAGGAAGCAATGTTCAGCATGCAGGATGGATATACCAGAAACTAGACTATAGCATTACAGAGACGCACGTTGCCCTTTACTAGGCAATCATATTTTTGTACGCGTAGTAGGGCACCTTAACATCTCACCTGACAAAGAATGCTAAGGGTGGCAGCAACTGAGTAGGAACTTACACCCTCATGGTTTTTGCCACTATGAAATCAGCATGCCAGTTGCAGATAATAATGTGACTGCATGTACTTCCTTCACTATGCATACATTTATCATTTATTATTGAAAATAAATATAATGTAACAGAATGCGTAAAAATACGAGAGGTACCTCTGCAACATAAGTAAAGATTATTTGGGTAAAGGGTTTGAGACACACCCAGTTCTGTTCCTTTAACTCTTGGATTTCAGATAGCAGACTGACCAGAACAATCTTTTAACCACTTTCTGTGGCTGAAAAAATTGTAGAGCCCCACAAATATGTTATACATATTTAAAAATATTATAAATGAGGCTGTGCTAACTTGTCAATCTTTCACAAGTACAGTACTTGCTTGTGTTTGCGCCTAAGAATGAGTATGTCCGTGTTCATCTGGCCTTAGCTTATCGGCGACACCTTATCACTGCACCACTCTTTCAGTACACTTTCATCAGTACTCATGTAGCAAGGCTGGCAGATTATCTACCATCATACGTTCCTAAGTAGGGACAAGACAGGTGGTGTTTCCGGGTGAACACTGACCAGTTAAAAACCACACACTCGCAGGTTTATGAGGATTAACAAACATCTCACAGACAGGATTTTACCCTGAAAACACACACAAATGTACTCCAGAGAAAGGTGCAAGTAAGTGTATTTCCAGGGTGAGAAGGAACATCTCAATATTTAAAGGGAGCGCAGGAAAAGAGTTTCTCCAAAGGGAAAAATATGTTACCACCAAGTGCATAAAAACAATTCAACTTGTTCAAACATGACTGTGGTTGTCAGTCCCACAAGTTTAAGGAGCCCCATGAGGTTGAGACTTCTGCTCAACAGAAGTGAATGAATGATACACAACAGCAGCTGGAAGGGAGGGAGAAACAAATGGCGAGGGAACAGCTTTGAAGACGAAGAAATAGAAACATTTAAAGACCACTCACCCCGCTTTTCATCTCCTTTTCTGTTTCTTTTGTTTAATTAGTGAGAGGATTTATGTAGCACACACAAGGCAGGAGAGTATCAGAGCGAGGTCACGGCAAGTACACACAGCACACACAGGCATCCAAGATTTAACACAGATCACAAAACTCGGTAGGATAAAGTGAACGGTAACATCACAAATAAAACAGAATCTGCCGATAAAAAGAGGCAAGACAAAATAGCATGTAGAATCAAAGTTATAAGACACACATCAGAACAGCCACCACAAAGCATCAGCACTCTTCACTCATATCAGTACACGTGAGCAGTGGCGTCACTAGGGGGAGCGGGGGGTGCGGACCGCACCGGATGACACCCTCGTATGGGGTGACACCAATCTGGTTACGCTGTGTAAGTGTAACACAGCTCTGCAGCCTTGCCAATGCCTCTGACTGCTTTATAATCAGGACTCAAATACTGCAGTGCACTGTGCACGCCAGCGCCACGCACGCACCACCTACTAGCATAGTGGTGATGGTGCGATGCGCGGCGGTGGCGTACCCAGTTTGTGGGTCCTAGGGCCGTCAATCTTATAGCGCTTCCAATGACGGCCCTGGGACCGCCCCCGCGCTGTGCTCCTCTGACGCGCGCCATCACCACGCGCTTAGACTGAGTGAAGACAGAGACAGTCTCGGCAGGGGACGGAGTGCTGCTGGGCCTGGGCGATTTGCAGAAACAGAGCAGAACCGATATGGTAGGGGCCCAGCAACCACCACAGTGAGTGACGCAGCCGGGGGGGGGGGGGGGCATGGGGCGCTGCAAGGTCTGAGGCAAAGGAGCGCTGAGGTGCGCGGGGGGCATGGGCAGCAAAAGGTCGGGTTACGGGGTAAGGCGGGGAACCAGGCCTCGCAGGGGGAGGGTGTTGGCAGATAGGAAGGGACTGATCGGTTAAAATAAATTAGGTTCTTTCGCTTGGGAATGTTAACGGTCAGAAAAACATGGAAGAAATACAATGAGTAGTCACGAAGTTCATTTATGGATAGTTATCGACCGTCTTCTGCCTTTAGACAGGGTTTACGACCCATCCTCGTATCGGCAACAAGAGTTTACATAGCAATAGCTATAGTTACAAACATTGTTTTCCAGAAAGCAGGGATTGGCGCCATTTCTTACACTGGCTGGAGTAATTTCCTCACGGGGGCGTAGAGGCACCAGTCGGCAACAACAATATGGAATGCAACAGCAATTACTGGCGGGTAGCTGGCAGGGCATACACCGCCCCCCCAACACCCTTTCTAGAACCCCCTGCATCGCTACACGGATATTGCCTGAAGCAGTAGCACGTTACACAAGAACAAGCCCTGTCAGCTGAAACGCCCGAGGAATTGGGTTTTGCTTGCATGAATAGAGGGGTCAGGAGACCCGCCGTGAAATCGTTGGTCTCCCGCGGGAATGGTGAGGGCTGTCATGTCGGCACTAATGCCATCTGGGCCTTGCAAAGAGCGCCCCCCCCCACCCCCTCACAGGCGGCCTCCTCCCTTCCTGCTGGGCGATTTGCAGAAAGTGAAACAGAGCAGAACCCATATGGTAGGGGCCCAGCTACCACCACAGTGAAGTCTGAAAAGGTAAGATGTTTCGTGTAATCCAATCAGGCTGCTTGTAGTACCCGGAAGACCATACACACTGCAGTTACAGTTCATGTAACATTACAGTGATTCACCTGGAGTCAGCTTAGATGCCCCTGGGAAGAGATGCATGCATGAGGGCTGCTGTCTGACAAAGGCAATGTCACCCACTCACGAGTACCCCTGCATCACGTGCGGATAGGTACCGAGAAAGGTCAGGGCGGTTGCACCACTGTGCCATGCACCTCTTGTTATTAAACTACCCAGTGTAAAAACGTCATGAAACGTATGCCTTTTAAACGTAAACACCGCATACCTAAGGGGTTTATGGCGTGAGTAACCACATGCATATAAGGATTTTCCAGCAAATTTCAAGTCAGTTTATTTACTTTTGCTGGACCTATTAAAAAGAGCTTTGACAAAGTCAGCAAGTCTGATTAGAACTTGCTAACGTATGTAAACAGAGGCATGCATAAACGAACACAGACAATGTATGTGGTCTCTCAGTGGAGCATGCTTCTTTCTAGGTCACCCCAGACTGGACATTTTTTTTATGCAGTTTTTTTTATAACGTGAAACTGTCCCCAGGGCATTAGTGCACATAACAACAAAACCATACTACTTACACATTTTTTCATTTTTTAAGCAGCGAAAGATTACGTGATTTGCCCACAAAAACTGCTAAGCCTAGACAAGGATTCAACCCCTGCTCCCTAGGTCAGCAGCTCAGTTCCACTAGGTATTCACCCATACTCCATCATGTGGCAAGGCACTTGCACTGTAAACTGAGGAACAAAAGAAAAGCAGCACCAGATGTTTAGGACAAAAAATCCAGGGCACAGACAAAAACACAAACAGAAAGTGACAGGTTACACCGAGGCACCGCACAAATAGTCTGTCTGCATTTGTGTTTCCCTACCTGTGGTTGCATGCCTTAGCAGCAAAGCGTTTCCCAAACTGTGGCTCAGGACCCACTGGAGGGTCGAGATTACTTTTGGTGGGTCTTGAAAGTTAGTCCGAGCAATATACAAAGATGCTTGTAAATTCTGTATTTATCTTGTCACATTTCCTATGCTTCAAAGATAGAGGACATGACCTGACATTTGACTTCTGACAAATTGCTTCTTATGTTTTTTTCAACGTGAAGGATTGGTATTTACAAGCTTCTCTCACTTTGTGGTCAGAGAAAGTAAAGTGAATTATATGACAATATTGCGAAAGGGAAGGCTGTCATTTTTTGTAACCCACAACAAAATGTAGATACCTGTAAATTAAATGTACACATTCACCTGTGAGAAAACCAAGCACAAAGCCCCTTTAGTTCTGAAGAGTTATGGAAACACAGATTTGAATAGGGTTAAAACAAATCAGAACACGCAACTCATTGATGCACAAATGATGAATGGTCACAGTAGAAACCCAAGCTCCACACATGATCATTTGTCACCAATATAGTTTTATCAGTAAAACTGACTGTCTGTGCAAATTTAGTGGCCATTTCAATGCACAAACTAAAATGACACCCAAAGAAAACAAACAATAAGGATGGGGTTTTGTGACATCTCACTGAGTGCAGTGGGCACAGTGTGGTTTGGTGACATAAGGCCACAACAAGGAAGCATTTTCTGAGATGAGTCGGTGTGCATTGGGACGTTCAGCTTTAGAACATAACGGATGCCAAGCATATAATGCTGCATGTCTTTACGCGCCTTCACAATAAAGCAACATGTTATTGAGCAGACATTGCCTCTGGGAGTTTTTTGGTGCCCCAAGGTAAGACCTTCCTCCTGATGACCTAAACAACATGAAGAAAAAACCTTCAGCAGAAGGCACAAAGTTTTTTATATGGCACAATACATACATGTGGGCCATCTTCCTACCCCTCGGTACTCACTGTGGTTCATGGGGTTATCCTCAGATGATGCCACCAGGTGCAGGTAGGCGGTCCAAAACCCTTCTATGGCCTTTGTAAATAGAGGACCTAAATTTACAAACGTTACTAAGGATTCTGTAAGGTTCAGTTATTTGCCAACTGTGTCCACTGGCGGACTCGGAGCGGAGTAGGTCCATGCGGTAAGTCGTGAGGGGGTGACACCATGAGTTACCCGCACCGGGTGACACCAACCCTAGTGACGCCACTGCACGTGAGATAAAACCAGAAAGCAAGGTTAGGGACTTTACAGAATCTGCAAATAGACAAGAGAGTTACGTAAAAGTTCAAGGTTATGAGTAAGGTGGAGGAGACCACTCCCAACATACCAGTATGATTGATACAAACTTCAAATAACTACAATAAGTTGTTTGGCCATTCCAAACATTTCCCAACATAATCAGCAGACCGATGCATCTCTAATAGATAACTGCAGACAAGAGCTCCCCAGTATGAATATTTGAGTCGTACAATCAAATGATCAAAACGTAGAGAGAAGATGGAAGGAAAAATTGATATAGGGGGAATTTCACTGTATGTATGATCAATTCTAACTGATTTACTTAGTCACATGTTGTACTGCAAAACGGAGTACTTTAGTAAATATTGTTGTGCCTTAAATTCTTAAATTTCCAGGGGTAATCAATGGATTGTTTGTGAATTCTAGTTCATTTGGTGCATATTTCTGACTTTTACAGAAGTGTTTTAGTAAGTGTTAGTTTAAAAATCAAGTGATATAAAATCCCAAATTTTAGGAGCAAAGTCCAATAAAAGTGGTTCAGGGTGTTTTTCTTGTGGAACACAGGGATTTCAATGTGGAGGGAGTTCGAACTGTGGAACCTACAGGTTTTCTGACAGATAATTGAAACGCTTATATGTTTGTGTACTAAACATACCAGTTTGTAGGTCGATCTGTCATAGACCGAGAGCCAACGAAAGGAGTGCCGTACAGGGGTTACTTGATAAAAGTAGTCAGTCCCAGAGGTTAAACGAGCTGCTCGGGCGAGTTGGATTTTAGGGATACCAGAGCGAATGGCATTTCTGTAATCAAGTCTTTAAAGTACCAGTGCTTTGATAATATCTTTGAAGTACTGCTGTTCCAGAAAGAAAGGTTTAAATATCCAGATAAGTCTCAGCTGATGACTGGCACAATTGTTTCTGAAGATTGGTTTAAAAACCACGCATAAAACTAAGCGATTAACACTTTCAATTTTCAATGGAATGCAATAGAAGATATTGGTAGAATCCAGCTATTTGTGTACCAGTGTATCAAACAAATGGGTCGAGATGAGTAGGAATTATTTTTTGTTTGGGTTAAATTTAAGAGTATGAGCAGAAATCCAAGATTGTTTCATATCAACATTTGACACATCCAAAATAATATCAGAAGAAGATGAGACTGTTAGATAAAATGGTCAACAACATAAAGGTGATAGGCGAGGCTGGACCCTATATTGATATCACCCATGGGTTCAAGCCAAAGTGTGAAAAGTGTTGGGGCTAATAATGACCACTGTGGAATTTCTTAAGTGACATGAATAGGGGTGGAAAAGGAGATCCACATTTTGATTGTGAACAATTAGTTAAATAAGATTTCAAAAAGTCCAGAACACTGCCTTTAACACCGTGTGTTCCTCAAGTGTATGTGTAAGTAATGGTTTCAACTGCCGCTGAGAGGTCTAGGAGAATCAGCTAGCATGAGTCCCCATCGTCAGTAATGTGCAGGGAGTCATCGATAATTTGCAAAATTGCAATTTCAGCCAGCTTGGAACCAGGATAGAATGTCTACACGGAGAATGGTATTCTTTACACATTATTTCAGTTTATTATACACATACCTTTCCAAACTTTTAGTTGTAAAAGGTTGACCTAGGACTATATGAAGGATTTTCATAGCTCTCATTTCAGCATTTTCTTTAATTTAGGAAGGACGACACTTGCCATTCTTTTTAAAAAGTTGGGAAAATAGGGCTTAATAAGGATAATGTTACTTACCTAGTAAGCATCTGTTCTAGCATGGAGAGCTTTAGATTCACATGCTTTGCATACTCCTGCCATCTAGTGTTGGGTCCGGGTGTTTGCAAGATGTTTTTCTTCGGAGAAATCCTTCCAGTCACAAGGTAATGTGAGTCCTCCTTTCGGTAACAATGCGCATGGGCATCGACGCTATTGTTGTATTGTTTCGCCTCAGAGGGTGAGAAGGAAGTAAGTGAGTGTAGAATAGAGATGGCCATGCGTATGTACAAAAAGTGAGAACTACAACCGCTAGAAGTGACCGGGGAGGCTGGTGGGCGCATGTGAATCTACAGCTCTACATGCCAAGAACAGATGCTTACTGGGTAAGTAACATTATCCGTTCGAGGCATGTGTGCTGTAGATCACATGTTTTGCATAGACTATAAAGCAGTATGCTCCCCAAGCAGTGGCTAACTAGTAGCTGTTGTAGTTGATTGAAACAGTGTTTTGAGTACGGCCTGGCCTACATTAGCTTGCTGTCTTGCTAACACATATATACAATAGTGTTTGGTGAATGTATGCGGTGTAGACCATGTTGCTGCCTTACATATGTCGGCTATGGGAATATTCCTCAAGAAGTCCATAGTAGCCCCTATTTTGCAAGTTGAATGTGCTCTAGGGGGTACTGTTAAAGTTCTCTTTGCTTTTGCATAGCATGTTTGTATACATTTGACAATCCATCTAGGAATGCTTGATTTAGATATCAAATTGGCTTTGTGTGGTGGAGCAAAAGCAACAAAGAGTTGCTTTGTTTTGCGAAAGTCTTTTGTTCTTTGTATATAATAAAGTAAAACTCTTATAACATCAAGGGTGTGTAGAGTTTGTTCTGCCACTGAATCAGGTTTAGGAAAGAACACAGGCAACTCAACTGATTGATTGATTGATGTGAAAGGCAGACACCACTTTAGGTAGGAACTTAGGGTTAGTACGAAGAATTAATTTGTCTCTGGAAAGTTGAAAGGAGGGTTCTTCTAAGGTTAATGCCTGGGGATCACCAACTCTTCTTAATGAAGTAATTACGATGAGGAAAGCAACTTTCCATGATAGAAATTGCAGTTGACTCCTATGCATTGGCTCAAAGGGTGGACCCATTAACCGTGTAAGTACTATGTTTAGATTCCACACTGGTGCTGGTGGAAGTCTTGGTGGTATTACTCTTTTTAATCCTTCCATAAAGTCTTTAATAACTGGTACTCTGAATAGAGACAAGTGTTGTCTATTTTGTAAGTATGCAGCTATTACAGCTAGATGTAAGCAGATGAATGTGTAGGCTAGTACGGATTGCTGTAAGTGTAACAAGTAACAGATGATGTTCTGCATGGAAACATCTTATGGATTGATATTGTTATTATTACAATATATAACAAATCGTTTCCATTTAGCTGCATAACATGCTGTTGTAGTAGGTTTTCTGGCTTCTTTCAGGATATTCATACAGTATGGTGGAAGATTTAAATAACCAAACTCTATGACTTTAGGAGCCAGTTCGCCAGGTTGGGTTGTTTGGAGTGTGGGTATCGGATTTCTGTGAGGAGGCTGGAGGTGAGATGCAGCTTTTGGTGTGGAACTACTGAGAGCTTCAACAGCGTTGTGAACCAGGGTTGACGGGCTCATGTGGGAGCTATTAGGATTAGTGTGAGGGATGTTTGCCTGAGCTTACGAACTACTAGTGTAATGAGTGGGAGATGCGGAAAAGCGTAGGCAAATATCCCTGACCAGTTCATCCATAGGGCATTGCCCTTGGATAGTGGGTGTGGGAACTTGGAGGCTAACTCTTGGCATTTTGCGTTTTCTGCTGTTGCAAATAGGTCTAGCTGAGGGAATCCCCATTGTTGGAAATACGGTAGGAGAACCTGGGGATGAAGTTCCCACTTGTAGATTTGCTGTCTCTGTCTGCTTAGGAGATCAGCAATCTGATTGTTTACTCCTGGAAGGTGTTCGGATAGGAGATACATTTTGTGGTATGTTGCCCATTTCCAAATGTTTTGTGCTAGTAGCAACAGTTGGATAGACTGTGCCCCCCCTATTTTTTTAAGTAATACATTGCTGTCATGTCTGCGAACTAGGACAACTTTGCCTATTAGGTGAATTTTGAAGGCTTTGAGCACTAGAAAGACTGCTAGAAGCTGTAATTGGTTTATGTGAAGATCTTTCTGTTGTTGACTCCACAAGCCTTGTATTGTGTGATGTTGTAGGTGAGCATCCCAACCAGTCATTGATGCGCCTGTTGTTAGTATTGTCTGTGGAACTGGGTTGACAAAGGGCAGCCCTTTGGACAGATTTTGTTGTTTCCACACTGCAGAGAGCGATAGGTGCGGCCGTCCACTAACACTAGATCAGTTAGACGATCCTGCGATTGTTTCCAGTGACTTGCTAAACATTGTTGAAGGGGATGCATGTGAAGCCTTGCATGAGGTACAATTGCTATGCAAGACGCTATCATTCCTAGCAGTTGCATGAAAACTTTGGCTGGTAATGAGTGGTTGATCTGAAACTGAGTGAGAAGAGACTGAATGTTGCGAATTCTGGCTGTATTGCAGGATGCTAGAGCTTTGTGAGTTTCTATAGTAGCTCCCAAATAGGATTGAGTGTTTGAAGGTTGAAGATGAGATTCTAACACATTCACCGTAAACCCCAGCTGATGGAGCAGGTGTGCAGCTTGAGTGTGTTGGAGACACTTCTGGTAACAGTTGGCTTTGATGAGCCAATCGTCCAGATAGGGAAAGACATGGATTTGCCGTCTTCTCAGATGGGGTGCGACTACTGCCAGGCATTTGGTAAATACTCTGGGAGCAGTGGTGACTCCAAACAAAAGTACTTTGAATTGGTAATGCTGTCCCGCTATCACAAACCTGAGATACCCATGATGAGCGGGGTGAATTGGAATATGGAAATATGTGTCCTTTAAGTCTAGAGTAAACATAAAGTCACCTTGTTGTAGAAGTGGGAGCATTTGCTGAAGTGTCACCATGTGGAAATGATCTGATAGTATGTACTGATTGAGTTCTCTGAGGTCTAGGATAGGCCTCAAAGAGAAAAACCCTGACCATTGATATTTTAATGGGACTGGTTCTAGGGCTCCTTTGAGCAGACAAGATTGTACTTCTTGTTTGAGAAGGTGTATGTGTTCTGATGACAATTTGTGAACAAAAGGTGGAATGTTAGGAGGATTGTTGATAAGCTCCAGGCAATAACCATTTTGGATAATTCCTAGCACCTATTTGTCTGTCGTTATTAACTGCCAAATGGGAAGGAACTGTTGAAGACGTCCCCCAACAGGTGTTGAATGATCGAGGGTGATAAGTAAGTCACTTTTTACTGGTGGAGGGAGAGTTACGTGGAGTGGAACCTCGACCTCTGCCCTTACCGTTATTTCCTCTATATCCTCCCCTGAAGAAACCTCTTGGATTGATTGCCTCCTTTATACGAGGAAGTATTTGTGTCCGAAGGTGTATTTTTGGAACCACCACAGTAAAAAGAGCGACAAAAGGAGCCATGGTTAAGAGATTGTAATGCTCCCCTAGATTTGACTACCTCTGTATCTTTTTTAATTTTTTCTAATGCCTGATCTACTTCAGGTCCTGAAAGGTGTTGCTTATCAAATGGAGTATTTAGAATAAACTGTTGAACTTCTGGTGTGAAACCGGAAATTTTTAACCAAGCGTGGTATTGGTATTGGTATTGGTAGACTGGTATTAATTTCTCTGGCTACAATGTCAGCCGCATCTAAAGTGCATCTAATTAATGAATTAGAGATGAGCTTCCCTTCTTGACTAAATCTAGTGCTTTAGCCTTGTGTTCATCTGGGAGATATTGGAGCTGTTGCTCCATTTCATCTCAGTGAGCTCTGTCATATCTGGCTAAAAGGGCTTGGGTGTTAGCAATACGCCAATGATTTGCAGCCTGTGCAGCTACTCTTTTACAAGAAGCATCTAGAAGCTTAGATTCTTTGTCTGGAGGGGGATAATCTCCAGAGGTTTGTGAATTAGCCCTTTTACGAGCGTTAGAAACCACTAGTGGGTCCAAAGGCAATTGCACTTTAATGTATACTGGAGCAGATGGAGCCGGTTTGTACTTTTTGTCTATACTAGGAGTGAGAATTAGATCTCTGACAGGGTGTTTAAATATATCATCTGCATGTCTCATCATGCCCTCAAGCATGGGGAGAGACTGGGTAGCCTATGTGTTCTGCCTAATGTTTCAAATAAGAAATCCTCCTTGGGTGAATCTTTGTGTAATTGTACCCAATGGTACTGTGCAGCTCTAGCTAACAGTTCTAAATACCCTACATTATCATCACAAGGGGAAGGCCTTGCAGGGTAGAGATCTGGGTCATCAACTGCCAGCTGATCAAAATCATAATCCCTCCAGGGGTTTACTGCTAATGGATTATGTTCCTCATCTAGATCATCTAAATCATCTTCCTGATAATCAAGAGGATGTGAGGGTGGAGAGTCCTGCAGTGTACTATGCTGTCGCTCTAGTGTAGGACAAAATGGTGGTGGTGTAGGGGAATGTGTTGGAAGAGGAGATATCCTGTATCTGGATTGATGTACAGTTCTTTTTATCTAGGATCTGTTTTGGGAGATGAAAAGTCAAAAATCTGATCCTGTGTTCCAGAAGGAAAGCTTTCTGATTTCAGCAACGATGACTTGAATACCGGAATATTTTGCCCTTTCGGTGCCGAAGGTTTTGGCTTTGAAGACACCTTGGGCGTGGAAGGTTTCGGCTCTGAAGCGTGTTTTGGATTTGAGCTGGTTGGTTTTGGCTCCGACCCCGTTTTAGGTTGACACCGTCCCGAGCCGGAAGCCTTGACTACTTGTTTTGGCGCCAGACTCGAATGCAGGGCGTTAGAAACATTGTCTCTGTGCCGACCGTGACCCAAGGTAGGGGTGGCACTGAAACCTTATGTTTAGTAGGAATTGGATTTTGGAGGAAGGGGTGTCCTGTACTCACGCGACCTTGACCTTGGCTCAAATGTAAGTCTTCTTCCATCTCAGAGTTTAATTCCGGCACTAAGAGGGGTTGCTCCTCCATCTCCTTTTCGGCACCTTGTGCGTCAAACTCCTCCGTCTCGGAACCTTTGCGGAAGATGTCCGGCGTGTATTCGAAGTTCTGGCTCTGCATTTCACGACGAGCCCGACGATCATGGAGAGTCTTTCTGGACCTAAACGATCCGCAGGCCTGTTCGCTGTGTTCAGGGGACAAGCACAAGTCGCACACTTAGTGCAAGTCGGTGCGCGGATACTTCGTGTGACACCGAGGACAGTACTTGAATGGAGTCCGTTCCATCGACTGCGAGGTGGACCGACGCAGTTAGGCCCAAAGGCCTTCCACGAGTTTCCCGATTGAAATTGAAGTTTTCCTCAACCGATACGATACGCGGAGAAGTGGAATACGCATACGAAACAATACCGTCATGGGCAGAGTGGATTGCGCACCAAGGGCAACCCGAAGAACGGCTTCAAACCGGAGCACAGCAATTCACGTCCGAACCCAATGGCAGAAAAAAATCTAACAATGGAGTTGATGCCCATGCGCGTTGTTACCAAAGGAGGAGTCACCTTACCTCGTGACTAGAGGGACTTCTTTGAAGAAAAACAACTTGGAAACACCCGGAACCAACACTAGATGGCAGGAGTATGCAAAGCATGTGATCTACAGCACACATGCCTCGAACATTAGAGTTCCACCTGAGAGAGCATTCTGAAACAAGACTATATGTTCAGGGCTGGCTGGGAAGAACTGGGATGTGGTTGTAGGGAAGCTTCAGTAGTGTGGTGTCCTTCTTCCGGCTCTCATTAGGACAGTGTCCCTCGCCCACCTCCTGTATGCCATAATTCCTTCATGCATTCTAAAATGTGTTGGGTTTGGAACTCTAAAGTTTGGCAGATGGGGAGTTTCCAGTGGCTGAGGTCAATTAAGCGATCTATACTCCTGGATCTAACAGTGTGGCTTCACTTGCAACAAGGACTGGTCGGTTGCTCTCTCCATCTGAACATGGAAAGGTTAATAAGGATGGTATCCTCCTTCCTGCGTCCAGGCCCCTCCGGGTCCTAGAAGCAAATGCGGATACTGGCTTAAGGTGGTGACTTCAGGCTGGGAACTGCACAGTAGAATCCCTTCACCTTAGTGAGCCAGTGGAGGCATGCTGGGACTGTGTGCATAGCGGAGAGGATCCAGAGGTATCCCATTTTCAGGGGAACGCATCTGCATTCCAAGAAGGTGACTGTTGAAGGTGAGGAGCAGGCAGAGAAACACATACTGGCAAGTGACTGAAATAAGAGCGCTGTGACGTCTAGTGTGCTGTCAAAAACAAAGTGGCTTAGAATAGCTCAATCGATGCAAACTAGACATTGGTCGTTCACACTTGTGCTGTGGCCATTTTAAGTTTTTGAGCATATTTGCATTGCAAAACATAGTGTACACACAGTTTGAAGGGTTGGTGTCTTCAACTTCAGATCATGTTGAGTGTGTTAGCATAGTCTGTTGACCCACGCTCAATCTAGTATTTAGTCAGTATGCTCAGTTCGTGCCAGCATTTCTACACATGAACATTGGTGTCTGCAATTTTGGTGGTAGAGGCAAGACTAATTTGCATATGTCTGGGTCTAACCTGAGGTGGCATGGTGGACAAAAAAACAATGGGTTGGAAAGCTACTCCGAGCCATTGCCAGTAGTTATCATTACTGTAAGCATCCTCCCTTCACCTTTTTTGTTTATTTCAAGTTGGTCATATGGCCAATCACAAAGAGTGGACACAAAAGAAACGTTATCAGATGTTGCAGAAGCAAGGAGATTTGAGAGGGAAAGTTATTCTGCTAGTGGGTTAGAGGGATCCAGACCATATCTCTGATGTTGTGATGGCGAACAATGTACGGTTGAGCATGATTTTCCACCCCTGCTCCAGGCTGAGCATAGTTCCTGATGAGATGTTTAAAAGATTCCTTGACCAGGAGTGTTTCTTCGCCAAATGGGCATTAGGACAGGGACCTATGATGGTCTAAAAATTAAAATAGAAGATGATTTCCTGTGCACCATTGAGTATCATAACAGATTAAATCCTGGGAAAATCTATGATGCTGTCATGAGTGACAACATTCTGGCATAGCCCCATGAAAAGGCCCTTGTGTTTAGTCAAATCCTAATGACCAGCCGCAAGTCTGTTTGTAACAAATGTTAGCGGATTGTACTGATTTCAAAAGTATGTTTACTGACGTTTTCAACCAAAAATTGTGGTGCATAAAGAATTAAGTTTACTTCACCAAATTCAAGCATCAGCCAAACCCAGCATCCCTAAGGTCAGTAGAATGCCTTTGGGAGTACAAGATAAGGTATGCAAGAAATTGGAGAGATTGGAAATGGCTGGTATGATAACACCTGGGGAGGTGACTTAGCTGTTAGTGCCTGTGGTCGTTGTTCGGAAAACCAGTGGAGCAATACATCTCTGCATTGATCTGAGGAACTTGAAGAAGGAAGTTATTATTGATAGATACCCACTACCCAATATTTTCGAGATGCTTTGAACCCTGACAGATGCACAGCACTTCCCCACCTTAGTCCTGGCTTCTGCCTACCACCAGATCCAATTGCATCCAGATTATCAAGATTGCACTGCTTTCATTTCACCTATGGGGCATACAAGTTACTCAGGATGCCTTCTAGCCTGGTTTCAGTCACCTATGTCTTTCAGAGGGCCATGGGATCTGTCTTTGGCAGTATGGAAGGTGCACATTTTTTCCAAGCTGATGTTCTAGTATTTCATTTAACCCAAAAAAATAAAATAATAATAAAGTGTGTGTCATTCTGGTTTTATGTTCTGAGGGTGTGACATCTCACCAACATAACTTCAGATGTGCCTCTCTCTCAGGCTGAAAGTGAAATCCTATTCCTTCCCTTTTCTTCCCATACTCGTATCCAACCATTCCAAACTATTCCCAAACCAGCCCTTTCTGCTGGTACTTTGGTGCATCTAATTTGCTTCAATCAAGTCTGCTCTAACTCAGAGGTTCTTAACCTCTGTGGACCCCACTGATCACTACTGGAAGCATGGGGAACCCCACCTAAGCAATTTCTATGATTTGAATCTCAAAACAATACACCAAAATACAGAAACTAGTAAATATGAAATACACAAATTATGAAATATTGTATTTATTTAATTCACAAACGTATGCAAAAATATAAATTCTAATTGGAAGGTTCGAGTTTTTCACCTTTTGTTTTTTTATTGCTGAAAGATCAAAGTGACATGCAGGACTCCAGCACGTTTGTCTTTTTACTCCAAATACATGCTCTCTTTTTAGTGTTTACTAGTGGTTCAAATGGGGCCCCCAATCGTTCATAGTAGATTCCCATTACTGTATATGCACTCCTCCCTCAAGTCAGGATAAGGATACCAACTTAATGTTTATGCTCCAATTTTACATTCCGTCCCAAAGAGCATTTTAAAAGTTTCAATTTTGCTTTTAAAGTAACCTGCTAATATTATTTAATTTTCCAGTTGTGGACCCTCAATGGACCACTGGTTAAGAATCACGGCTCTAGCGTAGACCAGCATTGTCAGTCGCAGGTTTCCAGGAACAATCCTGACATCGATTTGTGTATACCTTTATGGCATAGGAATGTCCCCAAAAAAATTGTATGCAAGTACAATTATACAACATAAAAAACGAGAACGCTGCTGCAATGGCACATTTTGTTCCCCCATGGGGAAATATATTTACCGGTGGAGAAAAATCCCCCACAAAGCTACCCACGCCTTGGAACGCCCATCCCCTACTTTAGTGCGGTACTCACTTTTTTTTGCACATGCAAATGAAAATTACATGCGCTCATGTGTGGCGGGGGCTCACAGTAGGCAGTTAAATTGGTGCTTGTAAAATGTCTGGCTTTGCAATAACGTTTTGTGATTTCTAAATTAGGTGCACTTCGTGTGTTTTCTGTTAAAAGTCCTAAATAAGGCTTGTTCTGTGGTTTTCCACATGGCATCTGCATGCAGCTTCGGCCTCTATGAATGATCAAACACGACCTCTGGTGCACCTTTCCTTCCACACAATATGTTTGAAAGAAGGAATTCTGCCTAAGTTTACTATTCCTATTGCGGTTAATATTTATTTGAAACTGCTGGTGTGATTTAAAAACATAAAATCCTGAGAAATGTGCACTACTCTAAGGCCATCAAAGGCGTTTTGAAGCAAGGCGCAGAGAAAGTACTTTCATTGAATGCTGAAAGAAAAGAACTGAGCTTGCAGATGAATGAGTTATGGCATATGGGCCTACAAAGTTTTTGAAGTATGCGTTTTACTTCATTTGTGTTTTGAAACCAGCACTTGTTTTTCGTACTGTACTAGTTAATGTGAAACAGCTGGTAGGAGACTGAAGTTCATCCATTAGGTCCTTCCCTAAAACCTTTTGAATCTAAATGTTGCCGAAAGTCGCCCTCTAGTGGCGACCTCTGAACAAGCACGAATTCACGACTTTACTTACGGTTCAAACCTCCATTAGCTCCCTTCTAAATTTAAAAGAGAAATTACTTGCTCCTTTTGTTTTGCCTGCTCTATTTATTCTGCCCAACATTTCTTACATAACTGCAGAGGAAAATTGATAAAACATACAAGGTTGGAACACAAACATATACATTTTAGATTTGGATTTTATAGTGATAAATTAAATATTGGACTCTTCCTAATCCAGAGCAGCAGTGCCTAAACGGGAGGACTCCTTTATATTTGCTGACATACTGAAGGATTTCATATTCCCAGCCTTTAAATATAGACTTTTTGGTTGTATGTTTTCCCCCCTGCTGTAGCTCAAAGTCTACATCAGATCGTCTCACTAATGAATAAGGTGCTATAATCTAAGTCTAGGACTCGTAAGTAGCAATGATAATAAAGATGCTCTAGAACAGTATTAGCTAACCTCATGCTCTTCTTTAAAAGGCGCCATTCTTCAAAGATCACAAATTGCGACCGCCATTTAAAAAAAGTGAAATACAATCATGTATGCACTGCAACACAATGCCAGCTTGTTTACAAAGCAATGCTGTAATCCTGCTCTCGACTGATTAACTAAAGGGTCCCTTACAATGGTATTTCAGCAAGAGGATAAGGATAGTATTTGTGACAACAGATAAATACGAACCGAACAATGACCAGATCCAGAATATCAAACAAAACAGTGAGAAAGAAGACCCTGAGAAAAGTTAGAAAAACTCAACCTAAGAGGTAGTGCTGGCTGTTCGTCATACCCTCTGTTTCTGGGAGGTAGGCAACCGACCTGTAGCTAAACTCAAAATCTTACCTACCTGGCAAAGCCACAGTTCCAGCTTATAAATGAAAGTACTTAACAATTTCCTGTTCCAAGGTTTGTGGGTTGCTTGTTTAGCTACATCATGACCTGAAACTTAAGCTACGGCAAATAATCATGAGTCACAGTCTCCGGACAGTCTGCAGAGAGGGCCACAGTATGGGAACAAGCAAACATCAGGGATGGTAGTGAGGTATTCTGTGTATATGTGTGTGTGTGTATGAATATAAATATCACTAAAAAAAAACAATGGTTACAGGGACATTATAGTGAAGACATATAATTTTTTTTAAAACTTAGAAATTCACACAAAAAAAACAAAGGTTACAGTGACGTTATAGAGTTCTTTGTAAGATAAAAGGGCCAGAGATTCTGTTCCTGGATGTTATTCGCCATTCTTGAAAGTGACAGGAGGATGTTGACTCGAGGTACTGGACCTTACTGACCTCTATTGTGAATGGTTCGAGAAACAGATGAGTACGTACTCCTCCTTAGTGAATGTTAGTATCTTTTGGCAAAGAAACTTCAAAATTCTAAATGGTGTTTATTTTCTTCTTTTATTTTTCATGTTTATTCTTGGTTCATAAGCTTTCATCATTCCTCACAGAGTATTACAGGGATTACTTCTCGACAGCCAACACGTGTTTCACCCTTAAGCGGTCATTTTGACTAGGGCTTTCTCAAGGCTTTTACAATCTTAGCAGCACCACTTATTATGTAACAGTATTTCACAAATATATTGTATCAGGAAAAACAAAGGAAGACAAATATATGTTTTCGTCAAACAACAGCAAGTCCTGGGTATAATCCCTTTATTTCTCGGTCAGGAAGTGGTGGGGTAATTTATTAGTCATTAAGTAGTTTGGCAATAATCTTCCTCTTCTATTAGTCTCCAGAAAGGTTTTGCTTTCTGTAATTCTACAGAGTTCCTGATATCCTTACTCACCAAGTTTTTATATTCTTTTCTGAGTCTGTAAAGTGCATCATAAGCTGTCTGGCTATTGGAGGAGATGTGGATCATTTAAAATATTTTGATGTATTTTCTAGCTTTACAGATTTGTCTTTTCTAATTTTGTTATTTGTGGCTTCTGGAATATTTAGGGAGCACCTAATGCATGCTTTCCTATCGTTCAATAGTTTGTCTGATTTCATATCTGGAGAAATATTCTCTTTGAAAAAATTTGGACAAGGCAGTTTGATTTTATGTAGATAATCTGTGTCTGTAGAATAATGTGCATAATGTGAAATAGCATTGGTTCCATTTTGTATTTTGAACCTGCTCAACTGAATAGCATTTATTTACCAGGATATAACGGATGCAAGAATAGGACTGATGGGAAGGAGGAACAGAAAATGAAGACTAGGCCCATGAGGTCCTCCAGCCTCCCTTGGCTTCTTAGGGCAAGATTGGACAATAACTAAAGAACCTTATGAGCGTCGGGAACAATAAAGACCCTAGGCCGATATGGCAGTTCCTGTCAATGGAGGACAAGTTTGACCTACGCAGTGGTCAGCCATCAGCTTTCCAAGTTTTTAAAATGTTTGTAAACAGTTGGTGTTAAAAAACACAAAAAACTAGTAACACCCACACCTTGGAAGTTTTCTCCCAGGGTGTAGGGGTCATTATTGATTTTTTTCCTGTCCCTACCACCAGGATTTATTTGGCAGTGAGGGCCCAGAAAGCAAAGCATTATACCGTCCACCCTAAACAGGGAGGATGGTGTAATGTCTTTCCTCCAACAGCCCCAACTTTCTTTCAGGTCATTGGAGGAAATATTGAGTTGACGGAGCCAACAGAGGCTCTCTTGACCAAAACCTTACGGTCCACCTGTCTTTAAATGAGGCATGCGGATTGAGAAATTGGAGGGCAGCATGCCCCGTTGTTTTTGGGATATAGTACCCTGATGCTAAACTTGACTTGAAATCCTCAAGAATAGAACAGGACTGAGAGGGTAATGACCTCAGGTTGATCTAATCAAGTCTTGAGAACTGGTAGCAACAGATGAACCTGTAAAGCTTTCTCTCCAATTCCTCTGCACTCAGGCAAGGGAGTCCGCAAGGTTGCATTCTCTGTCCCACTCTCTACAAAACATATATGGAACCACTTGCTTCCTTCCTCAAACCTTCAAACAATGCTTACCATTTTTAAACAGACAACTCAATTTGATAATTTCCCGTCCCACAGATGTTAAAACCGTAGCTGGCATCCAATCCAGAATAAAACCACTCCAAAATGAACTCACTTAAAGGGGGGTGGTTTGGACGAGAAGGAAGATGGTGGCGTGAGCCTGCAGCTCGGCTCCAGGAAAATGATTATACCCTCAAATCTCTGCTAACACTGTCATTTTCAAGCGAAGGAGACTGAAATGGGTGCATCTTGATGCTGCGCACCCCGAGGTACCTTTTGCCACTGCTCAAAACCTCAGTCCAAGAAATTAAGTGGTGGCCTCTGTTCGGGCTGTAATGACACCACGCATCTCCCATCAAGGGTGGAGAACCCCCAGAATGTCCATCATCTAAGCCATTGACTCCATCGGAAACATAAGCAAGTAGGAAGTACCTAACCCAGCAAGGGTCCCTTCCATAGTGAATTACAGCCATTTTCGTTTTTTACTATTGCAAGGCTATCTGTTCCCCACAGGCCAGAATGGGCAGTTTGATTATTACATCTTATAATCCTAACTGACTCAGGGAACATGGTAGAAATCCGAGTTTAGTATGCTTGAACTCAGAATGTTAAAACCAACTTCGCTAAAAGATGTATTTTAACATTCTGTGTTTGAAAATACCACTTTTAGAAAGTAGGTATTTTCTTGTCTAACCATCCAAACCTGCCTCTGCTAGGCTGTGTATTCCTTATCTGGAGTTTGAGTGTCAGGGGCTGGGGAAATTCCAGGAGACAGGGTGAGTCAGCACATGGCTGAATAGAGAGATCTGCATCTAGATGGGTGGGAGGGGTTGCACCTGGGACCTGAATAGGGCTGTGCCTTCCCTCCACAATGCTGGCTCCACCTCCTGTGGTGCGTCTGATGTCTCTGCCCTGCACTCTGAAAGGAAAGAAGGAGTCTTGTCAATAAAGTGCTCCAGGACTGACCAGAACTGGTTTGGACTAGGCAAAGGCCTCTCTGCCTTCAGGGAACAAAGAGAAACTGGGTATAAATATTGGGAACCAAACCCAAGAACTTTAGATCACTTTAGGAAACAAGAAGAAAGCTTTGCTGAGGAGCGGAACCAGAGGAGACTGAGGAGAGACTATCCCTAAGCTTGAGGGACTGGCCTGCAGTGGTTGCCTGACTGCCAAAGAAAGGAGAAAGAACTTTGTGTGCACTTTATTCAACTTGTGAAGGATCTCCAAGGGCTTGGAAAAGAGCTTGTCTCCTGCTGAAGTCTCAAGGACAACAGACTTCACCACCAGCTCCCCAGAGTTCTTTGGAAGTGCCTGCTGTTTTGCGACGCTTTCTGAGGGACTGCGTGTCGCACGGAGCTGGAAGCGAAACTCACAAACAAGAAGCGTGTCGCCGAACTGCCGCTGCACAACACGAAGCACCTCGCATCACCGGAGAAGAGGATCGACGTCGCATCAGACGCCGCCGCATCACCAGGAAGCGTGTCGCAGAAGAATCGTTGAGTCATCGCAGGTCCACCGAAGTGCCTCGCATCTCCGGAGAAGAGGATCGACGTCGGATCAGACGCCGCCGCATCTCCGGGAAGTGTGTCGCAGGGCCTGTCGAGGCTCATCGCCGGAGAAGAGGATCGACGTTGCATCAGACGCCGCAGCATCACCTGAAAGAGTGTCACAGGGCCTGTTGCGGCTTGCATCGTTGTGGAAGCAACTTGTATCGCCAGGGGAGAGGATCGACGTCGCAACAGATGCTGCCGCATCACTGGGAAGTTTGTCGCAGGGCCTGTCGCGGCTCGCACCGTGAGGAAACATCTGGGATCACCGGAGAAGAGGATCGACGTTGCAGCAGATGCCGCCGCATCACCTGAAAGCGTGTCGCATCAAGAAGAAAGCGCCATCTTTGTTTCTTTGCACCAGATCTTCAACGCATCACCGCCCTTGCAACACTTTCGTTGTCTTGCGTTACGCATCTTAAGGTATATTGAACACTGAGTGTCGCATTTACCACCTTAAAAGAACTAAGCTAAGTCTACCATTTTAAAGTGCAATATTGTGGATTTTTGTCGTTTGTGGTCTTGTGATAAGTCTATATAAAGAATACTTATTTTTTATATAAAACTTGTGTGGTGTCCATCTGTAGTGTTGTCACTTGATTACTGTATGTGTTCACAAATGCTTTACACACTGCCTCTGAGATAAGCCTGTCTGCTCATGCCAAGCTACCAAGGGGGTGAGCAGGGTTTATTTTAGGAGTGTACCCCCTTACCCTGACTAGACGCAAGGGTCCCTATTTGTCACAGGTATCTACCTATGCCAACTCGAGACCCCCAAATCTAACAGGGGTATTGAGTCCAAAATCTATCCAGCACTGCATCCTGCCCATAAGCTACCCAGTGATGCAACTTGTCCATAATCTACCCAGTGCTGCAATGAAGTTGCTGTCTACTGAGAACTTGCAGAAGGCACGCATGGGGTTGATTGGTGGCACTCTAAAGCACGCAATAGCCATAACATGTGAAAACTAATACCATATTCAGCATGCCTGACTGTTTGCTGACTCTGATCTAGTAGACCGCTAAGAAATTGGACAAAATATTGGGGACAGCTTTCTAGATTCCCTATCCGTTCACCAGAATCTAAATACCCCACATTGGGCATTTGACCGCTTTAGGTCTGTTGACTCTGCATCAAGGTATTTATTAGAAACACGCTGTTCACCTAGACCCCACTGGGTCCAACACCCCCAAGATCTACTCTCTCTGATTGCTGTTCATTTATTGTTCAACACAGAAGCTTTGAGCTGTCTTGCACACAAAAGCCCCATAATTGTAGGTGGGTTGGAGGTTGACAGCCGTTGAGACTGTCTATCCGACTAATATCACTCTCTTCAAGGACTCCTATATAATGCACACTTTGAACGGGACCTGGACAGCTAAGCCTATTGAGAGAGCTGAGCCTATTGAGAGACTAACTATCCTATCCTACCAATTCAGTGGTAAATGTCAAAATGTGACCTCCTTCTCTATCAATCTATTTGATACAGATACATCTGTTGAGCTCAATTCCAACAAGAGCCCAAAAGCAAACAATAGTACTCTTCCATCGTTGGTGACCTCCTACTTTTTCTCACAACCACAGTACGGTGCAATATTTTAGCTGGAGGCCCATCCCGTCTTCAGCGTTCACACCCAAATAAGGAAAAAATACTTGCTGACCTGTCATTTCAAATTTGCTTCCTAATGACTCAAACTTCAGTCAACGGTCCCACCACGCGGAGGATTTACACAAACAATACTTCACTAGATCACAAGAAATGTGGAATATATCTAGATAAGGCCAAGTTGCCCAAACTAACAGAGGAGGAAATGAAAACAATGAATGGCCCAATAGCAAAAGAAGAATTGGCCTGCGCTATCAAAACAGGCAAAGCCCCTGGATGGGTATACTGCACAACTCTTTAAATCTTTTCCACAAGAATTACGCAACCATTAGTAATACTCTATACCTAATTTGCCAGCTCTGGACAACTTACAAATGCAAAAATAACAGTTGATGGACAGAATGCAGAACAATGTCATACATTCACCCCAGTACAGAGATCTGGGCCTAAATCCACAGTTTTTTTGCTCACCATGCCGCTCCAGTTTGAACCCAGCCATATGCAAATCAGTCTTGACCCTGTGCCTCATGGGAACAGTCCAGCCCGAACTGCCAAGCCAGGTCCTCCCTGGACTGGAAACAAGCATCCTAGGACCGGTTTCGGGGTTTCACCCTTCTTCAGCCAGGATAGCTTGATTCCAGTGGCATGGAGAGCACGGGACCTACGTCTGGGCATACCCTTCCCACTCTGGGTGACAAATGCAAAAACAGTTGATGGACAGAATGCAGAACAATGTCATACATTCACCCCAGTACAGAGATCTGGGCCTAAATCTATTGTTTTTTTGCTCACCATGCAGGTCCAGTTTGAACCCAGCCATATGCAAATCAGTCTTGACCCTGTGCCTCATGGGAACAGTCCAGCCCGAACTGCCAAGCCAGGTCCTCCCTGGACTGAAAACAAGCATCCTAGGACTGGTTTTGGGGTTTCACCCCTCTTCAGCCAGGATAGCTTGATTCCAGTGACATGGAGAGCACAGGACCCACGTCTGGGAATACCCTTCCCACTTGGGGTGACAAATGCAAAAACAACAGTTGATGGACAGAATGCAGAACAATGTCACCTAAACTGGGGTGGCATGGTGAGCAAAAGAATGATGGATTTAACCCAGATCTCTTGACTGGGGGTGAATGTTTTGATTTGTTCTGCATTCCGTCCATCAATTGTGTGTCTTTTGCTTTCTCGCCCTAAGCGCGCCAGGTATGCTCAGACGTGGGTCCTGGGCTCACTGTGCCACTGGAATCAAGCTATCCTGGCTGAAGAGGGGTGAAACCCCGAAACCGGTCCTAGGATGCTTGTTTCCGGTCTAGGGAGGACCTGGCTTGGCAGTTCGGGCTGGACTGTTTCCATGAGGCACAGGGTCAAGACTGATTTGCATATGGCCAGGTCTAAACTGGGGTGGCATGGTGAGCAAAAGAATGATGGATTTAACCCAGATCTCTTGACTGGGGGTGAATGTTTTGATTTGTTCTGCATTCCGTCCATCAATTGTGTGTCTTTTGCTGGATAACTCACAGGCACCACCAAGGTGGTTATCATAACTGTGATCCCAAAAGAGGGGAAAGACACCTTTCTTCCAAAAACTATAGACCAATATCATTAATTAATCTGGAATGCAAAATGTATGACATGATACTCTCCTTCGGGCTACAAAAATATATATCTAAACTCATCCACCCCTCACAGGTTGGATTTCTGAAAAACTGATTATCCAGCGACAACACACAAACACTTTGTCACATCCTAAAAAAAAAAACTTTCAAAGACACCTACTGTAGCAATTACGCTTTATGCAGAAAAAGCGTTTGACAAAGTTGATTGGTACTATTTAAATTCGGTCCTTGGGAAGTTTAATCTGGGCGAGTCAGTGATACAAAGGATTAAGGCACTCTACCTCAACCCGACTGCTTGAGTTAGACCGGGGGGCACTATCTCTAACACATTTTCTTTGAAACAAGGAACCAGACAAGGCTATACGCTCTCGACTCCTCTCTTTCTCTTAGCATTAGAGCCCTTTCTACATCATCTGAGGGAAAATGGGGGAATATAGGGGGTAACTTTTGGTGATAACATTATAAAAATTGCTGCATATGCAGATAATATCTTAATTACGACCAAGGATGCTCCCACCTCCACTTACGCCTCAATGACATTGATTCAAGAATTTGCAGATGTATGCGCTACACACTCGATAACGACAAGTCTGAGGTTATACTTCTCATTAATACTGGAAATAAAAATATTCTAGGTGAATCAGGCCTTGCTTGGCAAGTTGGCAACCAGGCTGCATTAAATATTTAGGGATAGCATTCTCAAATTACCTTATCACTACCTTAAAGTATAACGAAGATTCCATAATTAAGAAGATTAGCAATCTCCTGGATAGCTGGTCACCCAAATTTCTTTCATGGTGGGGTAGGGCAGAGTACCTCAAAATGATGATTACTACCCTTGTAAATTACTTATTGGTATGCTCCGTTAGAAATGGATGTCTCTAGCTGGCAATGGTTTGCAACTTTGTCCAAGTAGGCACCTTTGCTTCTAGTCAGAGTAAGGGAGTGACGACCTTAAACAACGCCTGCTCATGCCCTTCGTACCTTAGCACAAGCAGACAGGCTTATCTCAGAGGCAGTGTGTAAAGCATTTGTGCACACATACAGTAATACAGTGAAAACACTACAAATGGACACCACATCAGTTTAGAAAAATAAGTCACCTTTATTTAAACCAACACAACAAAAATCCACAATACATACACCAAGATATCCTCAAAAATACGTTATTCATACAAATAAAGATTTTAGCAACAAATAACTCCACCTGGAGCTATTACGACGTTGTGACAAATGAAAATCCAAAGTACGGCGCTGACCATGAGGTTCGCCGGGTCTGGCGTGGAGTAACACAGACCCCCAAAGAACAGTACCTTGGCAAACGATGAAGTAAAGGCAGTGCACGGCATCAATGAGGTGATGCTTTGTTGGCGCCGGACGTTGCCGGTTCCTTACGACCACAGGGGAGGTGAGTCCTCGGTTCCCTACTGCGATGCTGGGGAGGGGAGGCATTGGTTCCTTACTGTTATCGGGGAGGTGAGGCATTGTTCCTTACTATTGCCGGGGAGGGAATGTCGCGGTGGCGGCGAGGCATCGGTTCCGTGGATGGTGTGGTGTCAAGGGTTTCAGGAAGTCACCCACGTCCAGTATCGGCTCTACTATGATGAGCGCCAGTGTCAATGAGGTCACGGCTCTGGTGTGAGACGGGACAGTCCGTTGTGAGCGTTAAAAGCTTTGCCCTCTTCTCCAGTGCAGGCAGCAGCCTCGGTGACAGCATCTCGAGTTGATACAGTAGGGCTGCGGTGCAAGTCAGGGTGCTGCGTTGTGCTCTTCACTAGCAGTGCCCACTACTTCATTGCAGGTTGTGGCGTCGCTTGCCGGCATCAGTGTTGCAATTTTCATCTGTGGCAGCTGAAACAGCTGTTCCAGGTGCAGGAAGACAGAGGAAATGAAGTTTTTGTGGCCTTGAGGCCTCAGAGCAGGAGGCAAGCTCTACACCAAGCCCATGGAGATCTTCATCAAGCAGGACACACAGCAAAGTCTTGGTCCTCTCCTTGGCAAAAGCAGCCACTAAAGGCCAAACCCGGACAGCAAATAGTAAAGCGGCAGTACTTCTCCGTCAGTTTTCCCAGCTCTTCTCCTTTGCAGAAGTTCCTCTTGCGTTGAGAAGTATTCAAAACTTCTGGGGTCTGGGCCCCAATATTTACATTCCATTTCTCTTTGTTCTTTGGTGGCACAGAGGCTCTGTGCTCAGTCAAAACCAGTTATGTCCTTTCGGGTCCAGCTTCCCAGCAGGAGGTGGAGACAGTATTGTTTAAGGCAGGTTAGGCCTATTTAGGTGCAAGGAAATCTCCTCCCTCTACTTTAAATGCAGCCCAGGTCTATTTAGTCTAGCCCTGACTCATCCAGGAGAAGCAGGACACACATCAACCCCCCCAGTGGCGGTCTACAGGGAATGCACATCCCCAGCCCCTGTCACTCCGAAAGCTAGACAGTCAATACACAAACCAGCAGAGGCACACAGGATGGCTAAGCAAGAAAAAATCTACATTCTAAAAGCGGTGTTTTCAAATCCACAATATAAAAAGTATCTTTACTAAGAGTTCAGGCATACTAAACTAATTTTTTTATCTTATCTCCATGGAAAGTTATACGTTTAAGATGTAAAAAAGTATTTCCCATTCTATCGTATGAGACAGATAGACTTAAAATAGTGAAAAATGAAATACACTGTATTTCACTATCAGGACATGTCACACACACCAGTACATGTCCTACCTCTCACTTACACTGCACCCTGCCCACAGGGGTGCCTTGGGCCTACCTAAGGGGTGACTACATGTAATAAAAGGGAAGTTTAGGGCCTGGCAAGTGGGTGCACTTGCCAGGTCGACATGGCAGTAGAGGCTGCGTGCAGACACTGCAGTGGCAGGTCTGAGACCCCTTTGAAAGGCTGCTTGTGTGGGTGGCACAATCAGCGCTGCAGACCCACTAGCAGCATTTGACTTACAGGCCCTGGGCACACAGAGTGCACTGTACTAGGGACTTAGTAGTAAGCCAAACAAGCCAGTCATGGAAACATCAATACATAGTCACAATTCACAGAGGGAGCACTTGCACTTTGGCACTGATCAGCAGTGGCAAAGTGCCCAACGCATCTAGACCAGCAGAAACTAAATCCAGCACACTGCAAAAATACAGGAGGTAGAGGCAAAAAGACAGGAAAACCACGCCAAGGATGCCAGGTCTAATATGTGTCCCCTCCAGCTGAAAAGTGGCGAGAACTACCTACCCTCCTGTGAGTTCTCTTTACTAAGGTGGAAAAACCTGGACAGGCCATCAGCATTGGCGTGTTCTGTACCAGAGTAGTGTTCCACCGTAAAGTCCAACCCCTGCAGGGAAATGGACCACCTCAACAGTATTGGGTTCTCACCCCTAATCTGCATCAATCATCTGAGGGGACTGTGATTGGTCTGGACCCGGAAGTGAGTCCCAAACAAGTAGGGCCTCAGCTTCCTCAGTGCCAAGACCACAACAAATGCAAAAGAAACAATCGATGTACTGAATGCTGGACAGTGCAAACATTCACCCCCAGTCACAAGGATCTGGGTTAAATCCATTATTCTTTTGCTCACTACACCACCTCAGTTTGGACCCAGCCATATGTAAATCAGTCTTGACCCTGTTCCTTGTGGGAACAGTCCAGCCTGAACTGCCAAGCCAGGTCCTCTCTGGAACAGAAACAAGCATCCTGGGACCGGTTTCAGGGCATCACCCTGAATCAGACAGGCTAGCTTGAATCCAGTGGTGGAGTGAGCACCGGACCCACGTCTGGGCATACCCTTCCCACTTAGGGGGATATATGCAAAATAAACAATTGATGGGCGGAATGCTGGACAATGCAAACATTCACCCCCAGTCGCAAGGATGTGGGTTAAATCCATCATTCTTTTGCTCACCACACCACCTCAGTTTGGACCCAGCCATAAGCAAATCAGTCTAGACCCTGTTCCTTGTGGGAACAGTCCAGCCAGAACTGCCATGCCAGTTCTGGCAGTTCGGGCTGGACTGTTCCCATTGGGCGCAGGGTCAAGACTGATTTGCATATGGCTGGGATCAAACTGGAATGGCATGGTGAGCAAAACAACGATGGATTTAGGCCCAGATCTCTGTACTGGGGTGAATGTATGACACTGTTCTGCATTCTGTCCATCAATTGTTATCTTTGCAGACCACAGCAAATGCCTCAGGCTCAATCGCACTCCAGCTCTGTTCCCGGGATAGTAACCTCCTACTAAAAGGCTACAGGTTTGTCTAGGCCCTCATCATTTAGCTGTGAGAGAACAGCCCCCACACCGTGCTCTGAAGCATCTGTCTGCACCACAAATTCTTTTAAGAAGTTGGGCGCCTTGAGCACGGGCACTGTGCACATGGCAGATTTCAGGGCATCAAAAGCTTTCTGGAAGGCATCGGTCCAGTTCACCTTCTTGGGTTGCTACCTGGAAGTTAGCTCGGTCCAGGGGACAACAATGGTGCCATACCTCTTGTAATAACCGGTGAAGTCTAAGAAGGCTCTCACATCTGTCTGGGCTTTGGGGGGTTCCAAGCCCCACTGGTGTAAATCCTGGGCTGTAGGAGGGTCACCTGGCCGCTTCCTATATGGTGCCCTAAGTACACTACTGATCCCTGCCCGATCTCGCACTTGCTGGCCTTGATCAGGAGGCCTGCCCTCTGCAGGGTCTTCAGCAATTTCCAGAGGTGCTGCAGATGTTCCTACCAAGTGTGACTTAACTCTGCAATATCATCCAGGTAGGCAACACTGAAGTCCTCCAGTCCAGCCAACACCTGGTTGACCAACCTCTGAAAGGGGACAGAGGCATTCTTCAACCCAAAGGGCCTCACCCGGAACGGGTAGTGCCCCTCTGGAGTTGAAAATACAGACCTCTCCTTGGCTTCATCAGTTAAGGCAAACTGCCAGTACCCGGACGTTAATTCAAATGTACTAAGGTACTTGGCAGCTCCCAACCGATCTATGAGCTCATCAGCTCTGGGGATGGGGTGTGCGTCAGTCCTGGTGATGGAACTGAGCCCTTGGCAGTCCACACAGAACCAGAGTTCTAGCATGGCACCGTGTGCGGCAGCCTTTGGGACCAAGACAACTGCGCTGGCCCCAGGGCTGTTTGAGGGCTCAATCACCCCTAGTTCCAACATCTTGGAGACTTCCTGCTTGATGCTAGCTTTGACCCTGCCAGTCAACCTGCACATTTTGTGCTTAACAAGAGGACTGTCCCTTTTTTCTACATCATGGACACATCACTGAGTGACACCTGGGGTTAGGGAGAACAGACCGGCAAACTGCCGCAACAGCTGGCAGCACTCCCTCTGCTGTTCAGGGGTCAGGCCAGGGGAGAGGGTTACACCGTCCATTGACCCATCATGTTCCTTAGCAGACACGAGGTCAGGGAGAAACTCTGTTTCCTCCTCCATTCTATCATCTGTTGCTAAGAGCGTGCACACTTCGGACCTCTCTAAGTGAGGTTTGAGGCGGTTCATGTGTAGGACCCACAAAGGGTTCCTGGGAGACTGCAAGTACACCAGATAGGTGACTTTACTCTTGCGCTTCACCACCTCAAAGGGCCCAGTCCACTTGTCCTAGAGAGAACAAGGCTCCACTGGGGCCATGACCCACACTTTTTGGCCAGGCTGAAACTCGATCAGAGTGGCGTTCTGACCATACCGTTGTTTCATTTCCTCCTGGCTGGCTTCCAGGTTCACCTGAGCAAGTTGCCTGAATCGCGTGTTTCATTTCCTCCTGGCTGGCTTCCAGATTCGCCTGAGTGAGTAGCCTGAAGCGCTTAGTCTGGTTCATGAATGCCAGCATGTAACTATATACATCCTCAGGAGGTTTACTCAGAGCTTACTCCCAGCCTTCTTTGACCAGACTCAGAGGTCCTCTTACAGATCCCAAAGAACAGTACCTTGGCAAACGATGAAGCAAAGTTGTTACACGGCGTCTGTTAGGTGATTCTTCATTGGCGCAAGGGGGCATCGGTTCCTTTCGACCACAGGAGAGGTGAGGCCTCGGTACCTTACTGCGATGCAGGTGAGGCATCTGTTCCTTACTGTCGTCCTGGACGTGAGGCGTTGGTTCCTTACTGTTGCCGGGAAGGTGATGTTGTGGTGGCGGTAAGGCAGCGATTCCGTACGATGGTGCGCTGCCAATGGTTTCAGGAAGTCACCCACGTCCAGTATTAGCTCCGTGATGATGGAGCACCGGCGTCGATGTGGTCCCGGCTGTGGTGCGAGTCGGGGTGGTGTGGTGCCCCCGGCTCTGGTGCAGGTAGCAGCCTTGGTGACGGCATCTGAGTTGTTATGGTGAGGCACCGGCATACATCGGGGTTGCGGTTCAAGTCGGGGTAGTGCGTCGTGTTCTACACAAGCGATGCCCACAGCTTCGTTGCAGGTCACGGCGTCGCTTGCCGGCATCGGTGTTGCAATTTCCCTCTGTGGCAGCTGAAACAGCAGTTCCAGATACAGGACGACTGAGGAAATGAAGACTTTGTGTCCCTGAGACTTCAGAACTGGAGGCAAGCTCTACACCAAGCCCTTGGAGATCTTCTTCAAGTAGAATACACAGCACACAGCAAAGTCTTGGTCCTCTCCTCTGCAGAAGCAGCCACTGTAGGCTAACCTCAGACAGCAAACAGTAAAGCGGCAGTACTTCTCCTTCAGTTTTCCCAGCTCTTTTCCTTGGCAGAGGTTCCTCTCGAGTCACGAAGTATGCTAAACTTCTGGGGTCTGGGTCCCAATATTTATATTCCGTTTCTCTTTGTTCTCTGGTGGCACAGAGGCTCTGTGCTCAGTCAAAACCAGTTCTGTCCTCTCTGGTCCAGAGTCCCGGGAGGAAGTGGAGACAGCATTGTGTAAGGCAGACCAGGCCCATTCTGGTGCAAGGTAATCTCCACCCCCTACTCTAAATGTAGACCAGATCTATTCAACCCAGCCCTGACTCATTCAGGAGAGGCAGGACACACCTCAAACCCCCAGTGACGGTCTTCAAGTAATGCGCATCCCCAGCCTCTGTCACTCCAAAGCCAGACAGTCAATCCACAAACCAGCAGAGGCACATGGGATGGCTAAGCAAGAAAATACCTACTTTCTAAAAATTGTATTTTCAAACCCACAATATAAAAATGATCTTTACTAAAAGATGCATTTGTATATTCTGAGATCAGGCATACAAAACTCCATCTTTCTATCTTGTCTCCATGGGAGGTGATACTTGTAATATGTTACAAAGCATTCCCCATTCTATCCTATGGGACAGATGGCTTTTCAATAGTGAAAAACTAAATGACTGTATTTCACTATCAGGACATGTCGCACACACCAATACAAGTTCTAATTTCACATACACTGCACCCTGCCCACAGGGGTACCTTGGGCCTACCTTAGCAGTGACTTACATAGGATAAAAGGTAAAGTTAGGGCCAGGCAAGTGGGTGCACTTGCCGGGTCGACATGGCAGTAGAGACTGAGTGCAGACACTGCAGTGGCAGGTCTGAGACCCCTTTGAAAGGCTGCTTGTGTGGAAGGCACAATCAGTGCAGCAGGCCCACTAGCAGCATTTGACTTACAGGCCCTGGGCACACACAGTGCACTTTACTAGGGACTTAGTTGTAAGTCAAACAAGCCAATCATGGAAACACCAATCCATATTCACAGTTTACAGAGGGAGCACTTGCACTTTCGCAGTAATTAGCAGTGGCAAATTTCCCAAGGCACCTAGACCAGAAAAACCGAAATACAGCACAAAGCAAAAATACAGGAGGCAAAAAAGATAGGGGAAAACCATGCCATGGGTGCCAGGTCTAACACTCCCCATGTTACTTTCAGATGATTTCCTAACAAAAATCAACAACACTTTCAATTCATTTTCATGGCAAGGCAAGAAACCTGGAATCTCACTCAAAAACCTTAGGCTATATAAATATAATGGTTGTATAGGATTCCCTACCTTTAGGAACTACCAACCAGCATGTTTATTAAAGCAAGGTACTAACTGATTCCTTGCTGAGGCAGATTACTTGCCAGTTTGGGTGAAACTAGAAAAATGACTTCTAGATGACAAACCCATTAGTGTGTTACTAACGATGCACAAGTTCCACCTCCCCTATTCTAAATATATCATGAATAACACTAAAAAGGCTATTATAAGAATGGACTACCATTTGAAAATAAAGAGCCGCAGTTCAAACTTGTCATCCATATGACTCAACCCTAAAATTAAACTTGATGGACAATCCGTGTAGTGTCCCGACTGGTCAAAGAAAGGAATAAACTTGATCAAACACATCTTTGATGACAATCTCCCACTCCCCTTCTCCACCTTGCAATCACGTTTCAAGATGGATAACCTGAACACCTATAAACTGTTGAGGCTGAGAGTCCAGATATCGAAACATTCAACACTACAGAATAACCCTTCACTCCCTATTCTAATCAGTAACTTGTGCAAAACCAGAGATGTAGTATTCAAAGTATTTAAGTTACTCCTACCTAAATCCCTGAGTGCTCACACATGAAACAAGCAAAAATGGGAGGCAGAACTATCCAAAAGCAATACAAAATGTGATTGGAAGTGTATCTACAGATCCACTTTTACAAATAAGATATTACTGATGTTATTCAAAGACAAGTACATGATCATTCACAAATGCTAATGGGACCCCCAGAAACTTCACAAATGTAATCTCATACAAGATTCCACATGCACCACACCAAATAACAACCACATCACCACTGATCTAAGGGGTCTGAACTGGCTCCCTTATGAGGGAAGAACACAGCTAAATGCCTGCATGACACACACAAAGTCTTGCACATCAACACACCAAGGTATCTAGCCGATAAACTGGAATTATCAGGCGGTGGCAGAACGTTGAGAAGCACCAGCACCTGGCTATTGAAACCTCAAACATTTCAGAAAAAGAAAACATACAACCGTACTTTCTCCGGACTAGCACCCAGAATCTGTAATGCCCTGCCCGTGGAAATCAGAATGAACCCTTTAACCACTTCTTCATAAAAGAAGTCAAACTGCTTTTAGTGAATAAATCCCTACTCGACCCCAACACTTGATTTAGCTCACCAACCAGGACTTGCACCGGATTTTAAGTACCCCCAGACCCACTACTAATGTTTGACATCATGTATGCTTTCCCTGCTATCTACTCTTATTTTTGTACCTTTGTATCAAGCTATCTATTTGATGTAAAATTTGTAAAGCACTCCGATACCCTTCCAGGGACTAGTTTGCGCTATATTATACTTTTTAAATAAATACAATAAATAAATGCTGGAACTGTGATGCACATAAAGTTGGCATGGTTGAAATGCTCTTTTATTGTCCCATACTCCAGAATTATTGGGAGAAATTTTTTTAATTTATCAAAAACACCTTGGGTATTAATCCCACTTGGAAATTCTCTGATATAATATTAGGTCAGCTCGACCCTCAAATAGAAAACAAAACAAATGAATTTCTTTTAGACGTAATGCTCCAAACTGATTCTTACTAATTGGAAGAACTCCAGCATAGTTTCATTCCATATGTGGTGCGAATGGCTCACGTTTCTTAGTGGAACGGATAACACCTCGCTACAACTCTCTCCCTTCACACTTCAATTCGAACCACCATAGGCCCATTTACCTCTTACTTGCGCCTGCTTTATATGTCCCAATGCGCATCCAACCCTGGTTTTCTTTCAATCATGACTGCCAATAACCAAAACCAAATTAATTCAAATAACGTTCTTGTACTCACTCACTCCTTGTATCGACTTAATATACCATTTAAAGTGCTGGCTGTTTGTTCCACAGTGTGGATAAAATATTATTACCATGGTATTTTATGCAGTCTTGACCCATTCCCTTTTAAGTTACTTACCTATTTCACTTGTGCTTAAAGAGGTCAATGGTATTAATGTAATACGAATTGTAATGACAAGTACATTCAGTCTCTTAATTTTTTACAATCCCAAACTGTCCGTGTGTTTGTTATTCATATGTAAAATCAATAAAGATTATTTGACATTAAAAAAAGTGGACTCACTAAAATGAGAGTTCCTCCTGATTTCCCCTCCCCTCCCCTCCCAGCCGTAGAGCCCTAGTCCACGCCTGGCTCAACTCACGATCTGTGGCAAATTGCCAGCCCACCACTGTGAATTGCATCAAAACTCTAGACTTATTCCTGGAAAAGAATTTAAATTCTGCAAGCACACATCAACATTTTGGCAAATGGGGCAGAGCATCATCTCAGCCTCCTACAAGCTATCAAACTCCTCATGCAAATAATCATTTAAAAAAAAAGTAATTCATCAGCTTCATGTGCTGTCAATGTTGAATTATGGAAACACAAATTCCCAAACTACAATTTCCACGTCTCATAGCAGCTTTACATGCAGCGGCTAGGCAGGCCATTAGTGCACGTCTTAGCGTATCCCTTGAATTTTAATTACACTGAACTTACTCCCACTCAAAGTATGGAGCATCCACACACAAGCCTGCCTCATCCACAAAGCCCTTCACTTTACTTTCCTAAACTATCTAACCATCGGAGGGGGGCACAACAAAATTGAAGCTCTGCCTTATTCCTTTCCAGTAGCTCTTCAGTCAAATATCAAAGAATGCTAACAATTATCTTCTAGAAGAATCCCACAGTTTATTATATCTAACAAAAAAAATTAAAATACCTATTGCTTCAATGCAATTTCACACCAGTGGCGGCTGGTGACATTTGAAAGTGGTGAGGCGTAAAATGATTGTCATACTGCACTGCAGCGAGCAAGCGTAGCGCACGATCCCGAACAACCTACGGGGGTTTGGGGCGGTTCTCCTGAGAATTTTTTTGAAAAAAAGAGTGGACAAATGGTGCCTTTTCAACCAAATTTGAGAACGCAGGAAGGTTAATAAAGCAATTGTGTAAGTGCAGTTATTACATTAATAAAGAGATGTCATATAACATAGGTAGCTGCTTATTCAAGCTTTCTTTCACCCCATAGTCCAGCAGGGTCTTGATACAAGAAAGATAAGAGAACAAGCATTTGCATAGCCAATAGGTCTCGCCTTTGGGATCTATTAAGTGTTTAGTTATCCAGCACAATATCGTTGGTGCAACAACATCAACTGTTGCATGGCTAAACACTTATAAGGTCCCAAAGGCGAGACCTATTGGCTATGCCAATGCTTGTTAAATACTGCTGGTGCTCAGACCCGGCTCACTTAAAGCCCTTCCCCCCACATTCCTCTCTATGACCGTCTCTTCCATGGCCTTGGCTCCTAAACAGCTTCCTATTGCTGATGAGGGATTGAGAAAAGTGAATGGAGTAGAAACTGTAGAAATACTTTATTGTCCTGCAGCTGCCTTCGAGGCCTTTGAAAGCGACGTAGCAAAACAGTGCCAGTTGCAGCAAAAAAGCAAGAATGAATTAACATCCATGGGTCCTGCTAAACCCCCGGTTTTGGCTAACCCCTGATGGATTCAAATAAGGCAAGCCTATGACATTTCATAATCGCAGAAAGGTTCCTCAGGAGAAGAGAATCACAGTGCAACTCATTCAACTGTATCATGTACATATTGCTTATTTGCCCGCTTGGGTTTACATGGCAACATTTGGTCAGTGAGAAAGTACTGGGACTCTTAATATAGGTACATACAGGGCTTTAAGTGGGATGAAAAAACGGGGGGGGGGGGGGTCTCTCAAAGGGGCCTGGCCGATGTAATTGGGGCACGGCTTAAAGCCCTTAAGCAAAAAATCTGTGCCTAGCATAGTGTGCAGCCTGACTGGTAATTTGCTGCTTGTCGTTGCATCCAGATATATCGTACAACAAGTAACGTTACACCTACAACAAGCCATGACTATTGGCTTTGCCAGTGGTTGTTAGTTGCATAAGATAAATAAGCAACAACTATGGCTTAGCTGTATAGAATATTGAAAATGCTTCAGTTTTGAAATGATGAGACTGAAATAACTATACCGAGTATCTACACATACACCATAATCCCAATCCGGGCACAAATGCCCGCTTGCACCCGGATCGGGTTTACTAGCTTAGTTGTAAAGCCAACGCATTTCCCTAAAAGCGCCTCCTACACGAAGCTGGCCTACTTTAACATTTAAGTTGATGTTCACAAAATATTACTTACGGTTGGTGTTGTTATTGGTTGCTAAATGTTATTTTGCTCCGAAGTTAGGTATTCTGTTAGAAACTGTGACGATAGAAAGAGTGAGTGTGCAGGCACCCTTGACATAGTTGCTTTTCAGGTTCAGTGTTCAGAATCGTTTAAAAGAGCAGCTTTGACCAGGTTTTCCTTCTGATTGATCATTGAAGTTCACCTCCGTAGCGATGTCTTATGTGCTTCTACTGAGAACAAGCGAGGTGTCACGTCAAGATTAGTTTTGTTTACTTTTTTGCTTCAGCAAGGCAGTTAAGCCTGTGCTAATGACTGGGGCTTGTACCACACTTTGCCCTTTAAGAAAAGAAAAACAAGCATTGGCCGCGTGGCCATAAATGTAACGCTGCGCGGCCGTGAAAACTAAAGTCATCGCAGTGAAAAGTGATCGCGATGACGCGCTCTGTGCTCCGCACGCGAGGGATGCGCGTGCAGCAGCGTTGATTGCAGAGGCAGAGCGAGGTGCGTGCGCTTGTGCTCGTAACCGAAAGCTGATGGCCGGCAACAGCCTTTGAAAGCATTTCCAAAAGCCACTGACTAAATGTCTCGCAGAGCAGCGAATGCGCTGACTCAGCGAGACCTAAAAAGCAGTGTGGTCCTCGACCAGGAAGACACTCATATTTCGTTGGTAAGAAGTCAAAAGATTGGTCAAATTGAAAACCTGAAATGCAATACGCAATCCAACAATTTGCAAGTACATCTCATCTATGTTCAACAAGCCATGTTTTACCCATGATTGGCTTTGCTCCCACACAGAGTGTGCCTAGAGACAGGCCAAGCTACCGGCAGCCAGCCTGGGCTTCCAGGACACCAGAACACGTACAGTAGAGACAGCTTCAGTGCAAGCTTCACGTAAACACACAGAGCGATAGTACATGCTTTACTCACAATGACAGAGCATGAAGATAGGCCTCAGCGCTCTGATCTTCCTAACACACGTGCGCGCAACACAAAACTGCAGCACTGAGACCAGCCGGGCACGTGACATGGATATAGCAATGAGAGCAATAGTACAAGCTTCACTCACAATCACAAGTATAAGTCAAGAGTAAAATACAGAAATGGAGAGGATGGAAATGAAGTATGAGATATGCACATGTGTGGAGAGAAAAGGCATAAGTGACTAATGCAGAGAGTGAATATAGTGTTGTGAAGGGGACTGAAAGAATTAAAGACTTATAAAGCACGTTTTTACCCAGCAATGGATTTCCTGGTGCTAAGAGTGGTAACTCATTTATCTGATATTTGGTAAAAATCAGTGCCAACAAGCATGGGTAAAGTCCATACGTCCGTTTATTGTAGCTCATTGATGTGTATGTGTGTGGTGTTTTTAGATGCATTAACAAAACAGAGAGGTACCAAAACACTTGTCAGATGCCTAGCTGTGTCAAGCACTGGTTTCTAATTTACAGGTTTTAGGTAAGCTTATAATTACATAAGCCATACCTCTAATATATGATATAATCAGTTATGCTTGTCTGGCCATGTCACATCCCTTTTAGAGATCACCTCCCTCCTCCGAAAATTTTTTCACCCCACTGAAAACACTGAATAGCTCAGAAATGCCTTGCTTAAGAGCAAAGTAAACTATAAATGAGTTTAGTGAATTTGCAATAAATCCGGTTTCCTAAAATATCCTATTACTGTGTCTGCAAAAAGGTCACATATTAGGTTGGTTAATAAAATAATCGTGGTAATATTATGACCTTTTTTCAGACACAGTGTTCCATGTTTATATATTTGTAATACGCACAATGCATATCTTAACAGCTACATGGGCACCTTGGGTGTAGCAATGCTTTGAGGCTGTTCATGGTTATATGGATCATGCTTGCAGTTTCTTATTGCTTATACAACTACATATAGATTCTGCCCTGCAGCATGTACTGTGATTGTGCAGCAGATATTCATAGGGATTGGATGTCCTGAACATTGATAGTTACAAAAAGTGACCCGCAGAGAGCCTGAGCCTAGTTTCTACATGTTGGTGATGTGCTTTAATGTTTTAATTCCTAAGTTAGTTAGCATGGATAAACTAATGTTAAAACATCTGAGAACAGAGAGACAGGCCAGTCAACATGAATTGTATAGGTTTGAGCTTTGGACAACAAAGTCATTATTCAGGTAAAACGGACCCTAATAGAAGCTCAAGCTTCAAACAGGAACAATACCCCTAAAGCTACGCATATTGAGGCACAGGCACATACACCACTGAGCTATTTTATCCGGATTGTAGCTTGTGACTTGCAGAATACACAATGGATTCTGCAACAAACACACTTACCGTCTGAGCTACGTAACCAGCAACCTGCGGGTAAAATGAAATGCTCTGCAACTGCCATATTAACCCACTACGTTTTTTAGATCTCGATTACAACCATAGACCAGCAGGTTATACAGAAATCAGCAGAAAGTGCATTAACCACCTGAGTTACTTTACCAATAATATATGGCTTAAGACTTGATGGGGTCCCGCGTAAATCTGCAGCAAAAGCCAAAACCCCACGAGATTACCTTACAATGCACACTGAATATGATCAAAAAAGTAAAGTAAAACAACTATTTTTCCTTGTCGGTTTGCACGGAGACAGTTTCTAAAAACACATAATGCATTTGTACTGGCAGAACATAAGCTGTCATGGAAATTCATGTGTTTTCCTGATTCAAGTCACCCAAGCCGCTTTTCGGACACATACTCCCAATTCGTTAACTTTCGTCAGCTCTAAACCATGAGCTCAGGTGTGTAAATCTAATAGACGTAGACTAGGACTACAACTCCCACAGGACACGAGGTTGCCAATTAAAGGTAAGGACTGAGAGTACGGTGTCCAGACAAAATAGATCATTGTGTCAACCATGTCTATGCCTCTTTGGGAAGTCCTTTCTACCTAAAGCTAAGGGCTGTTGCCCTAACCCCTTCCTCCGTCTACAATAACGCTGCATATTTCGTGTATAGCTGCCCCGAAGCGACAACAGAACTTCGCCCGAGAGCCTCGATCACCCACCAAATGCTGCCTGGGCAATTTAAGAATATCTGGTGCCCGAGAAAAAATAGGCTCAATTTGGCAGCTCTTGATTTATTTTGTAAAGCGCTCAAAAGCGTATTTATGTGATTATGTTTACCCCTTTGTAGAGCTAAATGGCTTGCTGAATATAAGAAAGCCCGATATGCATCACCAGCGCCCTGAGACCCAGAGTGGCAGAGAGCTATCTGCTAAGACATCCGGTGCCATGTACATGTATCAAAAGCAAACAAAATACAAGAAGAGGTAGCAAACAATATATTACAAGAGGAAAAAGTGACATGTGTGCAAGTTACATAAGCGTACAAGATACAAGTAGAGGTATAAAACTGCAATAAATGGCAGACACTCAAAACACAAGAACACACTGGGAAGGCACTGGGCAAGGCCGAGCGCTAAGTATCGCGTGCCGCCATTATGGCGGTTGGACCAGTCCCCGGGGGAAAGAAGGCGGTGGGAGCACTCCCACCTCCCATAAGCGTCCAATAGGCGGCGTTCTGCGGGGCATGAACCGGAAGCACCTTAGTGCTTCCGGTTCACACGGGCATCCAGCGTGGGGGTCTGGCCGGTTTAGACCGGCCTGGCCCGTGCCCCCCCCCCCTTAAAAGGGGGTGTGGGGAGAAGAACAGTCTCTTGTTCCTACGCTCCCCATGGGCACAGCACCCGGGCCACCAGCGGCCCGTAATGTATTTTCCTTTTCCTATTTCAGGTCCAATCAGCTGTTTTCGATCGGAAGAGGAGAGAGGGAGTCGCGGATTCATAAAGGCATCGACGCAGCGTCGACTCGTGGAGCCATTCAGCAGAGGTTGCTGCGCGTCTTAGGGAAGCCGATCGTGGTCCGGGGTCTCCGAGGGGAGCCGGTGAGTGCTTGTGTGACACCAGGCTACAGCTTCCTGCTGCTGGTGTATGCGGGGCAAGAAGAGCTGTTTTTGAGACGCTTGTCTCGGAGGGGAGCCGGTAAGTAATGGCCTCGGGCCCTTTAAAACGTTGACTCCAGTGAGACCGGACTCCCAGAATGCTTGGCAACATGAGCGCCGTCGTTGTGTAGTGATTTCTGTATTGCCTCTTCTTTACTGTTATCAGTCAGGAGGGGATTCCTGCTATGTGTTAGGCTTTGCTCTCAATTCTTGAGCCTGCGCTGCCCTCACGACAGACGACTGATGTGCATATGTACAGCGCACAATATTCACGCAGGAGAGTTGGAGCATGTGCTTTTAGCTGGCGTGCACTTGTAGCATTTTACTTTTACTGGGGCAGAGCGTCCCCGCTGTTGGGACCGCAGCCTATAAAATATTCTTGAAGGGTACTGTAAGGCTATGGGCGCACCATTGTGCAGCATGGTCGCAGTACACCCACAATGCAATTTGTAGTTTGTGTCTGTGAGACAAAAATCCGCTAGGTGCTGTGGCTCAGTTGATTAAAGCGCCTGTCTAGTAAACTGGGGATCCGGATCTCAGCAGAGCCTTCGTTTGTAAACACGTTCCTCGTGTAATTTCCTGAATGTGCCCACGACAGAGAACTTTCTGAATGTCTCCATCTCAGACTGAAGTGCGAATCGGCTTTGTGGAGGAGTTTACTTTGATGGACAAGTACGGGCCAAAGTACGCAAGCCTCTCTGTCAATTAGTCTTGTTTGGATGCAATTACAGTTTTCAGATTTCAGAATATTTTCACAACCATTTAGTCACAGCGTTTGCTGTTTTTAAGGCCCCGCAACACAATCTCCATGTGATACTGCCAGAAAAGTTATGCTACTTCCCAGCCTTCTGCAATGGAGTCACCCGAAAGACAGTGTATCTAGCAGGTCAGTACTCCAGGTCACCAGGGTACCCCCAGATCTTGGAATATAAAACATGCTCTCGACATGTGTGAGAGGGGGGAAGCATAGGGAGCTGGCGGAAGAAGCATTAGTACAGGGGCGACTGAGGTGCCTGATGCATGTTTGGATATATGTTCCGGAACGGCCATTAATGAAAAGAACCGCTGAGTACTGCCACCACCGCCATCGCACAAGGAGGGGGGAGGACTACACCTTCCATACTGCTCTGCTGCCTGTGTGCCCGCCTGCCGCGCCGGGAGGCGCATAAATTACAGCGCGGATCCCACTTCGCGGGACGCGCACGGGCGTGCGCCGTGCGAAGCCCGCGCAAAGGGCGGACCGTCCGTGACCGTCAGAGGCCGGAGGAGACTGGACTGGGCCATCTCTCTTCCATCTGGCTACTGCTGAAGTTGCCCCACAGGTGAGCAAAGGCTAATTCTATTCAATCACACCGTTCTGCGTTCCTATAGCGCTTCTAAAGTAACTATGGGGAAGCGTACGGTTCTGCCGGTTGTGAGACCCGTCACAACGAGTATCGAAAGCATGTTGGAAAGGGCAGTCAGTATTGTGAGCAATGAAATTGAGCTTACCGAGGGGCGTCTCTCCCTCGGCTTAGGTCAACCTGCACAATCCCTGGGTCCGATTGTTGAAATTTCTGACTTAATCGTATGTGACCCTGATGTCCCCGTCTCGGGTTGTGAAGAGACTTGTGATGTCATCACACCAAATCCATCTGAATTAAATACTGCAACAGTTAATGCTCTTCCTCTGGGGGCTAAACGCAAGAGGAAATCAGCAAAGACTGTGAGCGCTAAGAGAAAACAACCAATTCGCCCATGTTCTACTCGCACAACATTAAGTTCCTGGATTCGCTCATCCTCTAATTCAACAGCTGTTGAGGCCCATGTGCATGCTCCAATGATTGAATCCCCTCATCACTCCATTGGAACTTAGACTGAGAATGATCTTCAGTTTTCTATTATTGGCAATGGCAGTTGTAGTAGTGCAATTGATATGAACTACTTTATGGACACTATCACTGACCGTGTCAAGTTCGCTCTTGATAGTTTTCTATCCTCTTTGAAAGATTGTATTTCAGCTGCTTCTCCTGTTCAGTTTGCCCAGCCCGAACTGTCTGCCCCCCAAATTATTAATATTGACCCCCAAGTGGATGCCAAAGTGTCTGACCCCATTAGTGTTAGAAAGCAAACACAAAATGCACTTCTTAACCCCTTCGACGCTTATGACGGAACGGTTCCGTCATGCACGTCGGTTGGGCTGTGCTTATGACGGAACCATTCCGTCATGGCCCCGCCCGCGCTCAGAACCTTCAGCACTGCGCGGAAATCCGCGCAGCGCTGAAGGGGTTAATAATAACTCCATTTGCTGCCAAATCACTAATGCTCCACCTAATCTAAATTTGGGAGTCAATGACTGTGCCATATGTAATAAAATTCGCACGTGTCTAGAAACTAGGGGCAACACAGGAGCAAAAAGGTCTATGGAACAGGGTGATAGAAGCAGGATTAATGAAGACAATTTGTTAAATAATATGACACTTGTCAGTAATGTTCCCACCTGTTCACTTAATAGCAATGGTATAAATAACGTTTCAAAAGAAGGCGCCACTGACCCAATTTCTACGTCTTATACTGAGGGTAGTAACATGGTGCTAAACTTACCTTCGGAGGCTTGCCCATATGTTGTGGTTTTAGCAGGTGTTCCGCCTTTAAAAAAAAATCAGACAGAATCTTGGGAGCAATTACGCTGTAAGTGTGTTAATTGGCTCTCTAAACATAAGAGATTTAGGCCATCCTTAATTGAGAATATCATTATGGTACGGCGAGTGGGTTGGTTGGGTATATCATATATATATTAAGGGGGACTGTATAGTTATCAACTTCCGTAGGCAATCAGTGGCAAAAAGCATACTATCACCACAGATGGAACAGACAGACTTTAGCACTAGTATATGTGCGCTACCTTTAGGCTACTTCCATAAACCCACATTTGAAGCATCTTGCTCTATTCTCCTAAATCCATTCCAACACTCAACAGATTTACACCATTATCTGGTTTGGACTGTCAAGATTGACTGTACTTCCCACTAATGAGTGAAGTATTAACTGAGGTACCAGAACTAATATTGATTCAAACACGCCTCCAGTCTAGTAAATCTGACATAACGATTATAAGTAATGTAGATTCAACACTTAAAATACTGAGCTGGAATGTTGCCGGTCTGGCATCTAAATTAAACCAACCAGACTGGAAGGAGTTAATAAGTAGCCAAGATATTGTAATGTTTCAAGAAACGTGGGCGACACGGGAGTTGTCTATGGAGGGTTTTGAATGTTTTAATATTTTATCCCCCATCCCTAAATTAGGAAGGCCTGCTAGCGGCCTCTCTACCTGGATAAATATTAAGGCAGGTGGTCGTGCTAGAACCGTGCAAACTAATAGTGACAAATTCCAAGTAACCCTCTATACTCGGGGGGTTTCACTTTATTTTATTAATTTCTATAATGATGATTTCAAAACTGTTCCCAATATGAACTTTTCTGAGTTGTTTAATTTCATCTTAAAATTACAAATTGATAATTGTGGTGCCCCAATCAAGGGCATATGTCTAGGGGGAGATTTTAATGTTAAAATTCCAAGGGATATTTACTCTGCTGTCCAACCCACCATTAGGGGCTCGCTGAGCAAAAGAGGCGAACAGTTAGTGAACCTCCTAAGCTCGAATAATTTTCTTAATGTTATGGAGATTGCAGCTGCGCCTTCTAGTGACGGATGTATAGTACCAACCTACAGAAGTCGAGGTTCAGTATCGACCATTGATTATATTTTTATAACTGCTTCCTTAGAAAGTTATGTGCTAAAGGCTGAAGTAATCCCAACATTACAGGGAGACCATAATCCCATTAATAATATTCTAAGTGGAGGGAGGAGCCTAGCGCGCAACCAAGATGGCCGCGTAGGTGCGAGGCTCCCGAGGACCTCCGCAACCTCCTACGTTTATCCTGCCTTCATCCTGAATCGGTTGAGGGGACTGTGTCGGTGAGCTTGAGCCGAGGTGGTACCCGTTTTCCGTTTTTGAATCGGACCCCGGGTGCCGGGGTGAGCACCGACCGAAGTTTGCGGCCTACTTCCCTCCTGACCCCGGATTCGAGTTTGGGGGTAACCCAGTGGCGAAGTGAACAACAACGGCGGGCTGGGCCTGGCGAGTCGCGTACCCCGCACTTTCACTTTCGCTTTTGACTCCCCTTGCCCTCATCGCAAGTGGGATTACGGCGCTTCATTGTGTCGGGGTGGCCTCGCTGGGAGACCCTGCCTGCCTGCCTGGCGGTGGCCCGCTCTGCCGTCCTGGGGTGACCCCCGAGGCTCTCGGCCTTGATTGCTTGCTCTCCACTGCGTAGCTGGTGAGGGCGCGAGCCACGCGACGATGGCCACGAAGCAGGATGGGGATCGGTTGAAGGCCAAGTCTACCCGGCGTGGCACCGCGCACCAGGCCAACATTATGGACCGCTACACCCTCCCGAAGGGGTCTCCCGGCGGATCGCACAAGTCCTCCGAGTGCCCCTCGGATGCCCCGGATTTGCCTGCGGATCTGACTTTGCAGGATGTTATGGGCGCCATTGCTGAGATGAAGACCTCAGTGGGCCAGCAATTCGACACCTTGGCACATAAACTCGACGCGGTCCTCATCGATGTCAACCTTGTTAGAGCCGATCTCTCTAAGACAAATGACCGGGTCGACTCTTTGGCCCACACCGCGTCAGGCCTCACGACTGAGGTAGCGGCCCTTCAGACGGAGGTGCATCGGCTCCGTCAGGCAAGTGCGCTCCTGGATCGGCGCCTGGAGGACTCCGAGAGCAGGGCCCGGAGGAATAATATCCGCATTATTGGAGTGCCCGAGGGACGGGAGGAGTCGGCGGCGGATCTCTTTGTGGAGGACCTGATCTCTACCCATCTCCAGCCTAAGGGGCTGAGTAAATTCTTTGCGGTGGAGAGGGCCCATAGAGTTCCCGGAGGCAGGCCGAAGGTCGGAGCCCCTCCACGGCCTCTTATTGCCCGTATTTTTAACTTTCGGGACAGGGATGCGATTCTGCAAGCTTCCAGACTGCAAGGGCCGATTAAGCTGGAAAACATGGAGGTGAACTTTTATCCTGACTTCACGCAGGCGGTCCAGAAGCAGAGACTGAGTTTCCTGGGTGTCAAGCGGCGGCTTCGGGACATGAACCTAAAATATGCCATGCTCTTCCCGGCCAGGCTGCGGGTGGAGGCGGATGGTCGCACTCACTTTTTTGACCGTCCTGACATGGCCGGGGACTGGTTGGACACTTTGACTGGGGGACATGGTCGGGATGGAGGGGGGGCGACGGGAGGTGGGCGCTCACCGGACCGGGCCTGAGGTACTGACACCGTGGCTCACCCCGGATGATGCCACTTTTGGCCATGCTTAGGGTCTTTTGCCTATTGTGCCTTGTTTCCCCTCCATGGGAGGTTGTGCTGGGTCTCGAGGGGGTTCTCCCTCCTCCTCTAGGGGGTCTTAGTAGTTTCATTCACATAGGGGCGACAGGCACACTGCAAGTTGGGGGGGCTGTTTGGGCTCATGCAGGGGTGCAGGGAGGGGGGAGTTTTGTTGGGGCTGTTGGGTTGGGGTTGGGTATTGTTTATTTGTACCACAAGGCAGATGTATTGTTGTGCTACTTCTACAGTGCTCCCTGGGGGGAGATGGCTCGATTTCGGCTATGATGGGGGGTAGGGGACTGAGTCTTTTGTCCTGGAATGTTAATGGACTGGGGGACAGGATAAAACGGGGTGTGGTCCTGCAGTTTTTAAAACGTATTTCTCCCGATATAGTATTTCTGCAGGAAACACACCTCATTGGAAACTCCTTTCGTGCTATGAATAGACGGGGCTATCGCCTTATAGCCCACTCGGGCTTCACCTCTGGTTCGAGGGGCGTGGGAATTATGGTTAAAACTTCGCTCCCGTTGGAAATGGATGAGGTGTTCCACGATGACAGGGGACGATACACGGCTCTGGTGGGTAGATTGGAAGGTAGAGTGATTGGTTTAGTTTCTGTTTATGTCCCGCCAGGGTTGCAAACAACTACTTTCGCTGATCTGGGACGCCTCCTCCTTGGCCTTCCGGAGGGGATTCTAGTGGTTGGGGGAGATTTTAACGCTGTAGTTTCCGGTACTGAGGATCGTCACCCTCCTAGGGATCTCCCCCGTGCCCAAGCGTGGTTGTCCGGCCTCTTGGATACATTGGGGCTGGTGGATTGTTGGCGGCTGAAACACCCTACGCAGATACAGTACACCTTTCATTCCGGGGCTCATGGCAGTCTTTCAAGGCTTGATTATGTTCTGATGCCAGCGGCACAGGCGGGGAGGGTTGGGGAGGTACGACATTTGGCGCGGGGTGTTTCGGACCACTCCCCGCTCCTGCTGCACTTCGACATTGTCCCGAGGGGGGAGGGGAGGGTGGTCCCGGTCAATCCCTGGTACCTGCGTGACCCCACAATTCGCGCAGATTTGGTTAAATCTCTTGAGCGGTATTTTGAAGATAATGTGGGGTCTGTATCGTCTGCGGTCTCTCTGTGGGAGGCGTTTAAGACGGTAATCCGGGGGGAGGCCCTGTCCCTTATTTCCCATTCCCGGAGGCGCGGGCGGGAGGAGGTGACCCGTATTGAAACTGAGATAACTGAGTTGGAGGGTGATCTGGAATGTGGGGTGACGGATGACAAATTACATGCTCTCCGACTCAAGCAGGCGGACTATAAGGCCCTCGTCACGGAGGCAGCCAGGGGCCTCAGTAGAGAGCAGCAGGGGAGACTGTATGATGTGGGTGATAAGGCTGGTAAATTGATTGCGTGGCTGGATAAAAAGGAGAGAGCGAGTCGAGTTGTCCCGTCGATTGAGAAATTGGATGGTGTGTGTGTCACTGATCCGGGTGAAATTGTTGATTGCTTCGCAGAATATTTCCGCGGGGTGTATTCCCCGGTATCTTCCCGCTCGGAAGAGGATTCCCATGCTCTGCTCAGGGACATTGCGCTGCCTTCCCTTTCGGAAGAGGATAAAGTGTCATTGGACGCCGCCCCTACATCTGAGGAGATTGCCCTCGCCATACGCTCAGTCGCTTCCGGCAAGGCCATGGGTCCTAATGGCCTTCCCATTGAATTGTACAAGCTGCGACCGAATACGCTGGCGCCACATCTCCGTGCTATGTTCCTCGCGGCCCGTTCGGCGGGTTCCCTCCCGCTGGACCAGCGTCTGGCCACTATCGTGGTTATTCATAAGGAGGGGAGGCCGCGGGATCGGGTCACGTCTTACAGGCCCATTTCTCTGTTGAATGCGGAGCCCAAAATTCTCGCCAAGGTGCTGGCTAATCGGCTGGTTAGCGTGGTGTGCGATCTGATTCACCAGGACCAGTCCGGCTTTATCCCTCATCGCAACACCGCGCTTAATCTGCGGCGTTTGCATGGGGTGCTCGCGCGGGTCCCGTTCATACGAGAGCCGGCCATTTTGGCGTCCTTGGACGCCACTATGGCGTTCGACACGCTTGAGTGGCCATATATTTGGGCGATGCTGGCGAAGTTTGGTTTTGGCCCGGGATTCATTGGTTGGGTGAAACTGTTATACTCCGGACCTCTGGCGCAGGTGGTGGTGAACGGTAGAGTGTCGGCTCCGTTTGAGCAGGGCAGGGGTACGCGGCAGGGCTGCCCGCTGTCGCCGCTCCTCTTCGCGCTTGCCTTGGAGCCCCTGGCGGAGTGGCTGCGGTGGGATCCTTCCATTCGTGGTCTCCGTTGGACCCCTGAGTATGAGGATCGCGTATCCCTTTACGCAGATGATATCCTTTTATACCTTGCTTCCCCGCGTAAATCACTGATTGTATTAGTGGATGTTTTGCATTCCTTTGGCCGCAATTCTGGCCTAGTCATCAACTGGGCTAAATCCTGTGTGTATGTCCTCTCCGGGGAGACTCCTATCCTACCGCGGGGCTGCCATATCCAGGTCGCTCCGCAGGGATTTAAGTACCTGGGTATCTTTATTACCCTGGACGCTGAGGCCCGATATAAACAAAATTTGCTCCCCCCCCTCCAGCGCCTGAAGGAGGACGTGGCGCGTTGGAGGCGCTTGCCGCTCTCATCGCTTAGCCGTGCGGCATTGTTTAAGATGATGTCGCTGCCACGTTTCCTATATACTTTACAGAACACGATGGACGTTGTCCCGGCGCGCTACTTTCGCGAGGTGGAGAGTCTGCAGCGCCACCTATTCTGGGATGGGAGGCCGCGTATCGCCCTTGCGAAGCTGACACTCCCGTGGTATGACGGGGGGGTCGCCCTCCCAGACATCAAACGGTACTACTGGGCCTCCCAGCTGGCCGCGATAAACCACGGCCTTTACGGGCCCGCTTTAAACCCGGCCTTTGAGATGGATAAGCTATTACTGCCGGGTGGTGACTATAATCGGGCGCTTTATTCTCGATCGCTCGACGCGCGTCTGACGGGCCCTACGCGGGTCATGGTACGGGTGTGGCACGCGGCAAACTTGGCGATGGGGTGGAAGGATCGATTGACCCGGGCGACGCCACTGTATGCCTCTGAGCGGCTGGGCTCCCTGTGGACCTCGAAGGGCTTTGAGAAGTGGGACATGATAGGCATCAGCAGGGTGGGCGATCTCTGGACGAGGGGGGGATTCAAAACGTTCGATGTGCTGCAGACGGAATTCCAGTTGCAGGACAGGGAGTACTTTCGATATCTACAGGTCCGTCACGCGCTGGTCTCCGTATTCCCGGATGTTGCCTCCATCCCGGAGTACTCCCCTCTGGAAGATAGAGTGCTAGATGGGCATGTGCCGGATGGCACGATTTCCTTGATTTACAAAAAGCTCATCAACGATCGCTCGGGACTGTTGACTAGCCTTCGTGAGGCGTGGGTCGCCGATGGATTGGAGCTGGACGACGAGGACTGGGTGTCTGCGGTGGCCTCCCCGAAAGAGGTGGCCATACCGGCCCGCCTTCGCTTCGTCCAGCTCAAAATACTCCATAGGGTCTATGTTACAGGGCCGGGTCTGATGCGTGTGGGATATTCCGTGGATGGGTTGTGTAAGCGTGGGTGTGGTTCATTAGGGACCTTCGTCCATATTTTGTGGGAATGTCCGGAGGTGGCGCGATTCTGGCGTGGTGTGCATGCGGTGTTGCAGGCGGTCACACATGTGCCGCTGCTTCCTGAGGCGAGGAGGTGTCTGCTAAATGTGTGGGAGCCGACTGATTACTCAGTGCCGCAGACGTGGTGGGTGACTCTGGGCTATATGGTAGCCAAGCGTGACATAGCGCAATTGTGGGGCTCCCAGAGGTCGCCAACGATCTCGGCATGGAAGGACAACATGGATTGGTGTATGTTTCGGGAAAAAGTGGTGTATGTCGCGAGAGGTAAGCCTGGGAAATGGGTGAAAGTGTGGGGCCCCCGGAACTCCTACCGTGGCGGAATTTGTACCCCGCCGCTGACGCCTGATCTGGCACTGGCCCCGTCTCCCTAGTCTCCTTGTCTCCTTGGTTCTGGGTACTGAGTCCACTTTGTCTCCACTCCGGCCTGTCCCCCCCCGCTTTTCCTGTGGATCGGTAGGGTCCTCCCCAGGGGAGCTCATACTGCTGCTTCGACTTCTTGCTGCCTTGTGGATTTGTTTGTTATTTCTTACATAAAAATGGAACCGCCATCTGGGGGGTCCGGACGGTGTGGCCGCCAACGTTTTTTCTTTCCAACTCCTGTGATCTCTCTCACGCTGCAGCGTGTGTTTCCCATTTGTATTCTATGCTCTTATTGTTTGCTAGCGGCCGGCCCGAAGGTTGTAGGCCCATTTTTGTATCTCTTTTGACTTCTGTAATAAAGGTTTCAAAAAAAAAAAAAAAAATACTATTCTAAGTTTCACACATCGCCCAACGTATGATCATATGCAGGGGGCGCGTGACTTAACAACGACAACTGATAATCTTAGACTTGTGTGGTGTGGTATTGACAACAAAGTACTATTTGAAAGGATGATAAAACTTTACCCTGATTTGATTAACATCTGTCTGACATTTAGAGAACGTAACGCAGAGATAGTTGGTGCTTTTTCAGAGCTTTGTACTGGCATTAAAAAATTAATGTCTAAGCCAAATAAGAGCAATAATTCTGACCCAGGTTGGTTCAATGCAGATTGCTTTGCAGCTAACAGAGCATTAAGGATGGCACTCGTAAGCAAACCTAGAGTTAGCTCTCTTGTGTCGTCACTTAGGTGGTGCTATAAAAGAGCTATCATATGCAGGAAGGAGGAGCTTATTAATGACCACTGGGCTAACCTCGTTCGGGCAAATGTGTTAAAAAACGGAAAGGACTTTTGGAAGGCTGTTAAAGGTATGAAATCTGTGGGAAATACAGTCTCACCAATTAGCTGTAATATTTCTAGAGAGTCCTGGGAGGCACACTTTAGCAAGATTTATGCTGCCCCGGACCATTGTGAATCTAATAAGGAGTATACATATACCACCAAGATTCAGATTGAATTATTTGAAGTTGAGGAGGCCATTGCTCAGAGCCAGGGGGGCAAAACTCCCGGGCCGGATGGTCTTCATATCGACCTTATTAAAAGTTATCCCGATTTCTGGGCACCACTACTTGTAAATGTTTTTAATAATTTGACAAATCCATCTATTCCTGAAACCTGGTCTTATAGTACCATAGTTCCAATTTTTAAGAAGGGGGACCGGTCAAATCCGAGCTGTTATAGGCCGATCTCACTAATCGATAATACTCTGAAAACTTTGGGGAGGGTATTATTTAATAGGATTAAGTCATGGGCTGAGGATTGTCAGGTTTTACATCCATGCCAGTTGGGGTTTAGGAGCAAGGTCGGCACCGTGGAACAATGCCTTAACCTTAACCTGATTATCAGTAAATACACTATAGTTAAGAAAACACCTGTGCATCTGGCATTTATGGATCTCACGCCGGCCTTCGACTTTGTAAATAGATCTCGGCTGTGGACAACTATATTAAATTTTGGGTTAGATGACTCTTTAGTTTCCTTTTTGGCATATTTGCACAGAGACCTAAAAGCCAGGGTGCGGATTAGTAGGGATGGTGAGATCTCGAAAGCTATCGAAGTTGGTAGGGGGGTCAGGCAGGGTTGCGTCCTGGCCCTCCTCCTATTCATTCTGTACATCAATGACCTAACCAAGTCCTTGGTGACTTTAACTCAAGATGTCCCGATTATCAATGGAAATAAAATCCCTGCATTATTATACGCTGACGATGCAGTGCTAATGGGGCGTACTCCTAAAGTCCTACGTGCCCTAGTCTATGGTTTTGTGGAGTTTATGGCAACCCTAGATTTATGCACTAATTTTAAAAAATCTAATTTGATGTCATGTGGGTCTAAGAAGCATTTTAACTTTTCAATTGTTTCAAATCTGAATCAATTATTAAGCACTCGCACTTTCCCGTATCTTGGGTTGGTATTCGCATCCAATGGATTGTGGAATGATCATGTGGTCCACTGTAAAAGGAAGTTTATTAACTCTATTAATACCATACTTGGGATACCTAAGCCAAGAAATATAGAGGTGGTGCCTTCGATTGTTAAAATATACAGATTGCAATGCTTACCAGTAGCTACAGATGGGGCGGAGGTTTGGGGGAATACAACTAGTACTCCCATTCAGTGTGAAGAGAATGGATTTTGTCGCAAAGTCTTGGGCGCACCATTTTTTTCCTCTACGTATGCTGGTCATAGCGAACTTAACCTACCGTACATAGAGGACTACATTAGGGCTCGCCCGACTTTGTTCTGGTTGAGAATTTGGAAAAACCCGGCTGCACAACTGACAAAAGAGATAATTTTAGATTGTTTGAATTGTGACAAAGGGATGGACATACCATGGTTGGCAGCAGTTCATAATAGCCTAAGTAGTGTGAACATGGAAGACCTTTTTTTAAACCTCTTAGACCAGGAGTACTCATAGTACGGCCCGCGGGCTGCCAGCGGCCCGGCAAGCCTTTCTTGGCGGCCCGCGGACCTTGCAGACATCGTACCAGTGTTTTTTTTGTTTTTTTTAACAGTGGCAGCAAACACAGACTCTGCTCTGTGGGGGCCCGGGGATTCAAGCGATAGTCAGAGTGGAACTGCTGGGGCGCTAAGAGGTGAAATACAACAAAGCCTCTTATCATGCAAATGGTCTCTTAAAGACCTGTGAAGTACTCGGGTGTATATGTGTGTGCCCTGGAAGGGAAGCTGCCTCAGCTGCCAGGGGCATAACGCAGCCCCCTCTAAGCGAGGGAGATGGATGCGCCTGGAAGCAATCCTCTTCAGCCTCCCCAAGTCCCCATAAATTAAGCTGTGCGCGCACACGCCACGGTGACGGCATCTAAGCCTCCGAGTCTTCCCTCTCATTCTATCTCGCTCCTTAATGAAAACCGAGACTTCAAGAAACGGATATTACCCTCTCTTTCCTCCTTTCGTTTATTTGCTCCCCTGTGAAATGGATCCAAAAAAGAATAAAATTTTTGCTGGAAACGTTGTCTTTCTCTGACACAAGTGCAGCCTCCGGGTGGAGAGAAATAAAACATTCCAAATGTGAAAAATAAATAACTAATTAAAGCAAGACAGAGTGGTTGCAAGGTGGCCAGATTGATTTATTTACACCTAAAAACATTAGTGCCACTTTACAGTGTTTGCCAGTGAAGTGATACTTTTGTTTACTCCTCTCTCTTTGAACAACATAGTTTTCCCTGTGTGGGAAAGTGCACCTTGCCTGGGGGTACTGAAATACCTGCTTGATGGGTGAATTTGAAAACAAAATGTGTACAGCGACTGTGTGTTTACGAATGTGGTCTTTTTATACCATACTGCCTATGTTTTGAAAGAATATAAGCAATGGGCACTGAAACGGGTCCCTTCCGGGCCCTGTAGTCATGGCCTTACCTTTTCATGCAAAAGCACTCACTAATTTCAGAATAATGAGTGTAAAAGGAAAAAGGTAACCATGACTGAGAGGGAGGGAGACGGAGAGGGAGGGAGAGAGGGGAAGAAGGGGAGAGGGGGAGGAAGGGAGGGAGACGGAGAGGGAGGGAGACGGAGAGGGCGAGAGAGAGGGCGAGAGAGAGAGGGAGAGAGAGAGAGAGGGAGGGAGAGAGAGAGGGGGAGGGAGAGGGAGACGGAGAGGGAGGGACAGAGGGAGAGAGAGAGGGGGAGAGAGAGGGAGGGAGACAGGGAGGGAGGGAGACAGAGGGGGAGGGAGACAGAGGGGGGAGGGAGACAGAGAGGGGGAGACAGAGGGAGACGGAGAGGGAGGGAGAGGGAGGGAGAGAGACAGAGGGAGGGAGAGAGACAGAGAGACGGAGGAGGGAGGGAGACGGAGGAGGGAGGGAGACGGAGGACGGAGGGAGAGGGAGGGAGACGGAGGACGGAGAGAGAGGGAGGGAGACGGAGGACGGAGGGAGAGGGAGGGAGACGGAGGACGGAGGGAGAGGGAGGGAGACGGAGGACGGAGGGAGAGGGAGGGAGACGGAGGACGGAGGGAGACGGAGAGAGATGGAGAGGGAAGGAGAGGGAAGGAGAGGGAGAGAGACGGAGAGAGACGGAGAGGGAGAGAGACGGATAGAAGGAGAGAGGGAGGGAGACGGAGGAGGGAGGGAGGGAGATGGAGGAGGGAGGGAGAGGGAGGGAGACAGAGGGAGAGGGAGGGAGACGGAGGGAGAGGGACGGAGATGGAGGGAGATGGAGGAGGGAGGGAGACAGAGGAGGCAGGGAGACATGTAACTGATTATAAGGAAGCCTATGGGATGGTGCTAGCTATAATTGATGATGAATTATGTTTTTCGTGTTGGATCTTTTTTTAAAATGGCGGTGCGTACTCGTAACTCTATGCACCCTGGTTAATTCAAATGGTTTTTGTTTTAAACTTTTGACCCGAACGTTTTTTATCTGATTGTATTTTTGCTAATTCTAATGTATTCACCCTACGTCTCTGATTTACATTTTTAAATGGTATTGTATAATTATGACCTATCTACTAATATTGGAGACCATTGTAATCGTAAGGAATTATGTTTCTTTTAAATTTGTACTTTTATGGATATGTTGTTTTTATGCGAATAAAGTTTATATTGATTGATTGATTGATTGATTAATGAAAAGAAGTTGCGCATACCAGACATGCCTGGCATCATAACATCATAACAGAGCTATAACACTGCAACTGGCGATGAGAAGAAGGAAGTGAGCCTACACTGTTCAGAGTAGGCATGGCCCTCAGCAGCAGTATGCCAATGTGTTTTAATTGATTGCATGTAGGGAGTGTAACAAGAATAGCACATCTGTTCTCACATCTGCCCATTGGCTTTCCAGCAGGTCTTTCTAGAAAGGTTCAAAGTGTGGCCCTATGCTGGAAATGGTTTGCTGCATGTGGTATGCGCCTGTTCTACAGCTCCTGCATGCATTTCTTGGTTCTTCAACACTATCCTATCGAAACCGCCTTGAAATCTGAATTAGAATCATTTGATTAAAGTATTCATGTATTATGTGCACCTCGTAAATAGTGAAGTTGCCATAAGGAATGCTAAAGTATTGATTGCAGCTTGTCATACCATAGTAGTGGGCAGCCGCGAATGATGAATTGTTGCATGTAGCTCTTCATACCACAGTAGTGGCTATTTCCGAGCACAAGGGTTAACCGTTGTTGTTATTACTTAATGTCTGGTTCCCAGTTTCTGGCAGCTCATCTAGGTAACATTGAAATGTTAGTTTATTCGCTTGGGGGGGTTGGAGCCCAGATAATCGAGTGTAGATGCCTGCATTGCTGAAAAGAGGAGTACCGCGTGGGGTAAAAGTGGGCTTTGGCCCAGGGCTACAACCGGGCGGGGGGGCTCCCTCACACAACAAGCTCTTAACATTAGCGACAGTCCAGGCGCGTTATCACTACCTCACTACAAGTGGTCCAATGTTTTCATCATATGCTTGCCAAGGAGCACTACTGTACAACTTGGCGTTTACTCTTTCGTTGGAATAGGAGCACCTCATGGCGCCCCACCTTCACGGGTCACAAGTATTCACTTTGCTAAATCATAGTGCCAGGGACCCTGACCAGAAGGCCACCGCAGCTTGCACCCCCATTGCCCAATTATCGTGGCCAATGCCGGTACCAGAACAACTGCTAACCATCATGTGCAACAGGCCAGCTTATGTCAGGCCCCCAAGAACTAAGGGGTTGGCTGGGTAAGCAGGCATTAATGTGTTTATGTATTTGGTATCATAAACAACAGTTGTTGTTGCTCATATCTGAAGTAGTTAATCAAGCGCCAACATGTGGCAGAGCATCATAAGTGTGGCGATGACAATTAAAGGCTGGTGTCGAGAACCGGAAACCAATTAAGTGCGGCTGGTGCACATCAGAAACCACCAGATCAATTTAAGCACAGCATGTCATGAATAATTTCGGGCAGCATATCAACAGGTAAAGTGTCTACAATTCTGGAAAAGCTGCAAAGATCACTAATGAAACAATGCTTTCAGTAGTTTTCCCGGTCAGAGACACCGAAACTTGCAATCAGGAAGATTTCCTACAAGGGCAGAGATCGACCCCCGAGTTATTGGTGGTTTGCGGGTGCCACTTATTCCTGCTCCTGGGCATTTTCCTTCTCTCAGATGCACAGTTTTGATTGGCCTCTAAAAGGATTGAATTATTCTGCAGTTTCACAGTTGGGTCTACCTGCCACTTCCGTACCATAATATTTGCTGCATTTTGACCCGTGGTAATAGAGGGTCCGCTAGCCGGGGAAAAAACATCGCGCGGAAAGCAGGAAAGCAGTTCAGTTCGGCCTACAGGAAGCTGTACCTGTCTTGGCATTGTCGTGTAGTCATACCACTTTGTAAAGAAACATATTCATACATGCATAGAGGGGCTTCCTGTCACCCCTTTTTTCACCCATTGGCCCGCTTACTTGTCATTCCCGTTTTTTAGTTCCAACTACCCCATCATACAGCGTTGGGCGAAGGCTCAGTACCGTTTTTCATTTCTCTGTGGCAGCTTGCTGAAGATGCGGGTTGGAAGGCTAATAATAGGGGGTGTTAAAGAGGCCTAATTTATTGTACATCAGAGCATCTCATTAGGGCCGGAGATTTTCCCATCAGTGGCATTTAAAACAAACAGCCCTCTCTCGCCGGCAGCTCTGGTCCCAGTTTGCATGGGGTGCGAGTGGACGCCAGCCTGTCATGGCCAGGGTTCAATGTTCAGCAGATAACGCAACTGGTGCTACGCTAAGCGCTCTCATTTGAAAGTCTGATTTCAATGTTCCGCAGGTAATGCAATTGGTAGTACGCTAAGCGCTCTCATTCGAAAGTGCGTTGACAGTGTTCCTCATGTAATGAAACTGGTATTATGCTTAGCGCTCTCTAAGTCTCTCTAAAAATCTGATTTCAATGTTCTTCATGTAATACAACTGGATATGCTAGGCGCTCTCATTGGTAGTCTGATAGGCGCTCTCACTGAAAGTCACATGCAATGTTCCTTATGTATTGGAACTGAGGCTATGCTAAGCGGTCAGAATTGATAGTCCGATTTCAATGTTCCTCAGGTAAAAGCAACGGGGGCTATGCTAGGCGCGTTTAATTGGTAATATGATTTTCTACGTTCCACACTTAATGGAAATGGAGCTAGGCGCTCTCAGTGAAAGTCACATACAATGTTCCTTATGTAATGGAACTGAGGCGATGCTAAAGCGGTGAGAATTGAAAGTCTGAGTTCAATGTCCCTCAGGTGAATGCAACTGGTGCTATGCTAGGCGTTCTCATTTAAAGTTACATGCAATGTTCCTTATGTAATGGAACTGAGGCTATGCTAGGCGGTCGGAATTGGTTATGATTTTCAATGTTCCTCAACCAGTGCAAATGGCGCTATGCTAGGCGCTCTCATTGAAAGTCACATGCATTGTTCCTTATGTAAGGGAACGAAGGCTATGCTAAAGCAGCCAGTAGTGAAAGTCTGTCAATGTACAGTTGTGAAAGACCTGTTTCGGGTCAGCCAGCAAGGTATATATACGGTATTATTACCCGTTATTCTTGTAGTTCCATAAACAAAGCCATGCGAGGGCGAACATATAAATATAAATAAGAAGGCAATAGGCACGTGGGTGCTATTACAAATATGAATTAGGACTCTGTCGTCAAAAATAGCCATAGGCATGCCGGGGCTGAACAAATATGAATATGAATTAGGGGTCTGTTGCAAGTAGAATCTATGCATCCATCACAGGTACACGTATACATTAGAGGCTGGTTATGTCACACTACCTTTGCACCTTATGCGCATACACTTCTGATGAGTTATGTATTATTTCAAACAGTATTGCGGCCCCCTGCGTAGGCATTGGGATGTCCGTGTTGTATCACACGGTACCTATGCACCTTTTGTACTTGTAGGGGGAGGCAATTAAGCTTTATATGCCTGAATTTCGTCACCCCCTTGCGCTCGTACACTTATACTATTAAAGTATGGTGCCACACAGTACCTCAGCGCCCTGTGCCCGAACATTTAGGCAGTGGATGTCCGTGTTTGTGTCACGGTACATATGCTTGGGTGCATTCCGGCATTAGATGCCTAGGTCATAGCATACAATACCTATGCACCCTGGTTTTTATACACTTTTTCGCACTAGACACTTATGTGGTGGCACACAGTATCATACCTATGCAGCCTGGGCTGAGGGTGTGGGCAGAACAAGAGGGGGGCAGTCTCATGATGTAGGCATTAGGCCTGGCACACAAACCACATCTTTTATCCAAAGGCCAGGAGCACTAACCAGCTGTGCTGTAAGCCCTATGTGCGGCTGCGCATGCAGTAGCCCATTGGTTCTGTTTCATGTGAATTGCAAGCTACTTTACCCTGTGACTGAGTTAGAAGTTTGCATCAGTGGACTGCTACATAGTATCATGTACAGTAGTGTAAGTTTTTAGCCTGTCAGTAGGGCAGTACACTGACGGATGCGCTATTTTTATGTTTGCTTGCAGTTTCCCGAGGCCATGGTGCGTAATTTGGGAACGAGAGTATAGTTACATGGACATGCACCTGGGGGTAACGACCCGGCTCGCCTGGGACGAAGGGTTGTAGTTGAGTCTAGGGGCAGGAGAGTTATAGGGCATGACCTTCCTAGTGGGCTGAGGGGGAGGACAGATAGTTGGCCAACTATGCTGTCCTGTGGCGGTAAGGTCATGATTGGTAAGCATAGTCTTCGGTCCTTAGCGGTCAGAACCATGTAACTCCAGGGGCAGTGACAGCCGGTAGGTAGGCTGTCGGGGTGCGAGGGCCGGGGGAGTCATTCTTTCCAGTGGGCCTGTGGCCACCCCAGCACGCGCATCAGAGTGCAAGTATGCAGAATTTCTGCAGCCCCCGTTATGGAGTTTAAGGCACAGGGCGTAGGGGGGCCCGGGGGAAGGTATCTGTCCGATAAGCTGTACCCCCTGCGCAAGCCGACTCCGGCGGAGTAATTTCTCGTAGTTTGCTGGGATCTGGAGGCAGCCAGTCATTGACCTTGCCGTAGGCTCTAGAGGGGACACGCAGGAAGTGAAAATATGCATTGTTAGATTTACGGTAGGAGTGTCATGTGTATTAAGAGTTAAGCTTAGCCATGTGACATCATCTGTCTAACAATGTATCTGGCCTTTCTGCGTAATTGTACATAATGTTAATAAATAATGTTTTTTAATTTTGTAATAAATACGGCCGGGTGTTACACCCCCTAATCCAAAAAATTGGGGTGGTCTCAATACTTGCCTTGAAGGAGGGAGGGAGACCCCATCCGGACAAGGGCTGTGTGTACCAAAGGTAAAGAGGGGATTTGGGGGAGTACCAGGCAATATTCTATAGGCATGGAGTACAGACTTTCCTATAGTGGAAGAACTTCCTTCAGGGACTAGAGAAGGCGTGAATTTGATTTGGAAGTACTGCTGGGACCGAGTGAAAACCAGCCATCTCTCTACACACACACACACCCAGTCTCACGCTTTGCCAATGCTTCTTGGTTCCTCTCTCTCAGCTTCTCGTGCTCTGCTCGCCCAGAAACCGCCGACGCCAGCCAGCACGGTGCTGTCACTTCTGAGAAGTACTGTATTGCTCCACTAAATGTTTTACACTATCCCTGGGAGGCGCTGGTGCTGCATCACTACATATACTTCAATGTCACTGACAAATGATGTGCCCGACTGAATATACCTCGTTGCACCTGACAAGTATTGGCAATGGCCCCTTAAACATAGTGAGATCTGCTAAGGAGGTTTGATGACATCATGTGATGTTAAAGATATTGCAGCACTTCTAAAATATTCCTGTAATGTAGTATTGAATATATTCCCAAAAGTGTTGATGCTCTCTCTCTATCTTAGAAACAAAGATTTTTCGATGTTCTCAGCCAATGATCATATGCACATTTAATAAAATCAGATGCAGGTCAAAATTACTCATAAGGGATGCATTCTGCACAAATTAACTTTGGTACAAGCTTAAATCTCCCAAGACAAGCGACCCATACTAGTGAAGTCCAAATTAATGAAGGCCAGAGCATTACTGAAGAGAGAGATTCTATATACTGAGGGATGAACAAACAGATAAGAGAAGGACGTGAGTGTGTGTGTGGCGGGGGAGGGGGTAGCAGGGAGGAAGATGGTTCAAGCGGTGGAGAGAAATAAAGAGACAGACGTGGGGATTAGAGGGAAGGGAAAAAATAATGGGATGAATGATAAAGGTGGGTGAAAAGGAAAAAGAAAGGATACAGAGGAAACCGGGTGAGAAAAAAACAGAAAAGGTAGTAGACATCACAGGGTTTGTTGTGTGTAAGCTGTGTACTGTGAAGTTATGTGGCTGCAAAGTCAAATGTTGTCATAGTTTTGGTGAAACATGAGGCACTTTGCAACATGCGGGCACTTATAATAATGCCGGGGGAAATGTCACGTGCTAACAAAATGTATTCGATTTAAATCATATCGCAAGAAGATTGTACCGTTCTTGTGGTCATGGGATAGTCACACGTCCCTTTAAGCCATTGATTACGTAAAAGAGGAGTAAGACAATGCGTTTAACGCACCCACACGAGCATAATAATGAAAATATTTCTGCTCTAATAATACATGATGATGGAGCAAGGGTACTAATAGGCGAATATTAACACATTTATCACCACAGAACAGAGTTTAAATTCCAAGTTATATTACTATAAAATTGAAAATAAACCTTGGAAATCACTACTTACTGCACTGCAGACTCCATGTTGCAGTCATTTAGAGAGGAAAACTAGACATACTCGTCCATCCCTTTTTCTTAGATTTGACTCTACTGCACCAATGAAACCCCTTGCACTTAGATTCTTGTTCAGTATCAGTTGCGGGTTGCGGCTCGCGGGGGGGGGGGGGAAGGTGTCACGGGAGGGGTGGGAGGGTTGGGGAGAGAGTTTTAAAATCAAATAATAATCCTACCTGACCAGGTCCGCACCGCCTCGGGTCAGTTGGCGCCTACAGGACAACAGCCGCATCACTGCTGGCAAGTGGCAACCCCTCTCAGCCTCCTTACAGCTGGGTTACTCACCGCCCGCCTGCCCATTAGGAGACCGAGGTTTAAGCCTTTGCTCAACCCTCGCTCTTCTAATGGGCATGCGCCAGCCTGAGTAGACACTAGTAGACCATGACTGGGCATGGCGGAAAAATTTGCCGATCTTCACAAGTCATGCGCACTTGTGCTGCTGCCTGCCCCTGGTCTGACAATGCCTGTCAGTCAACATGACGTCGGACCACCCACCCCCTTCAGACTCTGAAGGGGGTGGGCGGTCCGACGTCATGCTGACTGACATGTTTGTAAGTTCTCCCTAGGCGTCTCTGAACTTAAGTAAACTGAGAGTTTACTTAAGTTCAGAGACGTCGAGGGAGCTGCGGGCGCGGCGGCTTGTGGGACAACGCCCCAGCGCCCTAATGGATGCACCGCCACTGCTTCACACTCTAGGTTAGTATTGATTGCTTATGATTTTGTCACTCTGCATTCTGAAATTAAGATTGATATTACTAACACGAATTAAGACAAATTATCTTACGCTCTTTTTTAAAGCCTTTTTGCTCTTTTCACCATTCAGTATGTTGGATCTGGTTTGCTATCCATTCTATATTATAATGCTTTGCATTTGTTTCAAGTAAGCTATTCTTGTTTTGATGTAACTACAGTATGCACTGCAAGCTCTTGTGACCTATTTTTTGGGGCAAAGAATTCTATTCTTCTTATTTTTTCTTGATTTACTGTATTAAAATATGTAATTTCTCTCTTGTAAACTGTAACTGGACACTTGTCATTGTATAAAGCACTTTGCCGTCCTCCAACTATTGTCTGTACTCCAGAAAACTGAGAACAAATCAGTTTTCTGTGGGAAAAATCTGCATCGCTGTTTTTCTAAAGCAATTGTTGCAATTCAGTGATCGGAAGCTCCATTCTACTGCACAAGTGTGAGCCGGACAATGACTGATGAGACCACCCTTCCCATAATAAAAACGCTGGAGTGTTGTGGTCGAGGATACTGGCAGCATTGTACCAGCTCCCGCACAATCAATGCAATTATCTGAGCTGCATTGTCATATGCTTCTCCAGTGTGGAGCAGTTGCCTGACATAGGATCTGAAATCTCTGCAAAAGCTCCGAAACAAGGCCCTATGGATAGCAGCAGGTGTTCATACTTCACAAGAACAGCAGTATTTCACAGACATCTAGGCATTTAAAAGTTGAGCAACCACCTCCCCAAACTCAAGGAGGCGTTCTACAAAGGAGTGGATCAAAAAGAAAACACTGATCAATAAACATGTTGACATTTCTTCAAACCCTTCTGGATGTTACCAATGGCCCATCACAGCACTCATGCTGTGACCCAACTCACCTGTGACAATGTTTCATGGACCCACAAGAAAACAAAACCGCAACTAAATAATTCAAAGAGAATATGGAGCTCTGCGGCTCAAGCCTCAGTATCCAAAAACATCACTATCAAATTGAAAGTGACAGCCAGAGAAGAACAGATTGGGTGGGGGGTCAGCATTGGACCCAAGCAGAGAGCCTTTATCTAACACGTCTGCCGCGGTGCATTATTAAACAACGCGTGCAATCAAGGAACATTTGAGAACATACAGCATTAAATCAGCCTCCCTTGTAGTGAATATAAAAAAGCTAGAAGAAAACGAAAACAAGTATATGTTAGTGCCAGGATACCCGTGGGGTGATAGAGCGCTTTATAAATGCTGGATACATTACATTACATATTAGGAGGGAAAGGAGTGAGCTAAACAGGATCACTCTATAACTCATAAGAGACTGAGTGGTTGTCTCTTGCCTTAATTCATAGTGGCCATTTCAATAGATTTTAAATACACTATGATGGTTTTTGCAAAAACATACTAGCGACTTAATGTGACGAAAGCTTCACATGCATGAAAAAAAGACTTCGGTGTTGGGAAACAATAGTTTGCCTTCAAATAGGAAGGTACCGTATAAAAAGTGAAAAGTAAACCACAAATCAACAAGTTAAAAAAGAGGAGGTTCTGCATTAATACCACAAAGCAGAGTACCACAGCATACTGTTATAAGGCAGAGATAATAACAGAATTGCACATAACACCACATCAGTCTTTCATTCGTGGATGACCAGAAGAGAATAACACGTTTTTAGCCACACATAAGAAGAAGCGAGAACAGTAACAACCTATACAAAACTGAAGCATAAAGAAAGACAATGGAGCTGAAAACAATCTATTGGGAAGCAACAACCATGATCGAGCCACGCGCATCACATCTAACATGGGAACCCAAGAGAAGTGAGCCAACCTGGGGTATGTTAATAGGGAAAGGGTCATTAGCCAACCTTCACCTAAAGACACCCGCAAAATGATGTAACAGAGGAGGGCGCCACCCTGGGGAATGCTAATAGGGAAAGGGCTGCAAGTCAAACTCCACCTACCCAAGAGCCATAAAATGATGAAATAGAGAAGTGAGCTACCCTGTGGAATGCTAATAGGGAAAAGGCGCAAGTGAAATTCCACCTACAGTCCCAAAATAATGTAATATCTTAATTTCAATGAATAATAAAATCGCCAGCCACAAAAATATGCAGAAGTTGCATTTCATTCTGAAACAAGAGCTAAGGGTTATGCCGAACAATCTTTCTTACAGTCTTCTGCTAAGCAAAACACCACTGCTCATCAAAATTTGGCATAGAACCATAACAAAGTCGGCATCAGGGTTGTGGGTGAACGTGGATGGAGAAGAGAGGGCACATTCAAACCACTGGTTTGTTTATATGAAGCTAACCCATTCCACAACCTCCAGCCGAACATGTACCAGAAGAACAGCCTCCTTCGATGAACAAGCATTGGCATAGCCAATAGGTCTCGCTTTTGGGACCTTATAAGTATTTAGTTATGCAGCACAATATCCTTGGTGCAACAACATCAACTGTTGCATGGCTAAACACTTATAAAGTCCCAAAGGCGAGACCTATTGGCTATGCCAATGCTTGTTCTTTGAAGCTATAGCACTGATTGAACTTGGAGTTAGAGTGTTATTTACTGCGTGGTCCAGTGTCTGAGTTTCCAACTCCCCGCATCTCCTAGACGTAAGCCTTGGCAGCTCAGCTTTGTTACACCTGGAGAGTCAAGTGTCCATCGAGAGGAACTTTGTTATTCAATTGCAGTGCAATACTATTTATTGCCTTGGAACAGCAGTGATAAACAAAACTACCCACACAAGAAACTGACCAGTCACCATTTACTACCCACCAGAAAACTCCTCACTTGCTCACTGCTCCCTAGATTAGTTGCATTCTCGAAAATTAGGCATTGGCAAAGACAGTATGTCTCTGCTTTAAGTATTTGAAGTAGAAGCTTTGCCAATGCTTGTTTGTACCAGCATGCGTGAACTTATGCACACGTATGGCCTGCAATCTTTTAATGAGCTTTTCATCAAAGCAACGTATTCCAAGATGATCGCCACGCGTCATGATGTGAGTGTGCACATGTATTATGACGTGTGCACATTTGCCATGACACCGGTGTGCATATGTGTCATGATGGGTGCAATATTTTTAAAAATGATGGTATAGAATGCTGAATGGCCAGGTTATAACGGTAAATGAAACTAGTGAAAAATATTGTGTTGTGTGAAAAAGGTGTTTGTGAGTACTTGGCAGGTGCCTGGCTCTTGTAAACCAAAAAATAAAAAATAAAGCAAAGAGCACGATATGGGACATTGAGTCCGGAAGCCAAGCCACGGTCAAATGTCTGACAAAGTCTGCTGATAAATTGCAGGTTCTTTTTTCATGGAGTTTGCTGTTTACTGCTCCTTTCTGTAACTGCAATTACTAAAATGAACCAAGTAGCAATCTTGCTAGGGTACAGAGAGCACAAAGAAACGGCTGCAGGATGTCAAATATTTTCTAGTACATAATAATATTGAAATAATTGTAAATGAGCTTTATAAGGATTTGAAATTACATCAGCTGTAAGGAAATTATAAATGAGGTTGTGTTGGTTTTTTGTCATTCTGAAGCGGAAACGAATATTCTAATACGATCAAAACAAACTGGGTAAGTTATTGTCTGGCATATATGTTTAATAGTAAAACTGTGTGTCTGATGCAAATTTTGTGGCCATTTCAAGAGGCCATTTTGATGGAGAAGGTGCTCTTTGTGTAAATGGCATTACCCATCACAAAATGCTCCAGAAACAAATTCGGGAGAGTGAGCTCCAAAATGCACCACTGGACGCATACTGCTCCAATACCACTCTCTTGCTAAGGTGCAAAGTACGGTTACTACACTTGTTCCGTGTAATGCTTGTATTTTTCGCTACTGGAATGACTTCACTGATGTAACACTGAAGCCAGCAGCTCCACTCTTAAAATTGTTCGATGTATTCTGTGGCAAGTAATGAGCGTGTCATGAAGAGGATGAGGGCGGATCCGCCCTCCCAGTGACACAGAATGATGATGGGTGTAGACTGCAAGAGAGTCACCCAGAGAGATGGACCACTGTGTGTCCCGGGGATAGAGTCGGAGTTAGGATCGGAGCCAGCACACGCTCTAGCAGGAGAAGAACGAACAAGGAAGCACTCACCATAGCGGAGCAACCGCAGCCAACGCCCGGCGATGCTCATCAGCTGTGGATGGCGACTGTCACAGGCAAAGCGAGGTGGAGAATCAGGGGTGAAGCCTCGCAGCCGGGAGGGGAAGCCTATTGGTGAAGGGCGAATGGTCAAGTGACAGGAAGAGCAAGAGAAGCCAATTGAGAGAGCTGCTGCAGTCCAGGTACTGTGTGTTTGTGTTGTGCGTGTAGAGACTTCTTATTCACACATAAAGCGTGTAATTTCAGATAAACACGAAGATTCTAAAAACATATTCTGTCTAATGCATGTTACATATGCAGAAATATGGCGAAACACTACTCCAGACAAAATAGGTAATTGTCAATGTTTTTAAAACTCAGATTCTCAAGATTTACAAGAAGAGAATAAACTGTAGATTTCATAGTCTTCTGTTACATGAAAGAAACCTCTTTGTGATAATAGCGAAACAAGTGCGCGAAAGACCGTGAAAGTGATCACGATCGTGGGGACGCGCTCTGTGGTCGGGGAGGGGTGGAGCGAGGCGCGCTGCATTGGAGAGGCGGAGCGAGGCGCACGCGCTTGTGTGCGTAATCGCAAGCTGGTGGCCAAGCCTTTGGTAGCACTTTTAAAACCTGCTTACAAAATGTCTCGCAGAGCAGCGCATGTGCTGACTCAGCGAGACTTAAAAAGGGGAGGCAACCCAGACAGGTTTCCTAAGTCCTATGAGTGAGGAGCTTTTTAGTTCAGGGTTTCTTGGTTTAATTCTGGGTCTTGTAGTCGTATTTATTCCATTGTAAAACAAGATCACAAAATCCTGAATTTAAAAAAAAAAAAGGGACTGGAGCAGCACATAACGCAGGAACCTGGGAAACATGGCAGCTATGGAGAGGAGCCCTGACAAATTGAGGGAATTAGCAGAAAAACAGGCTCCTCATGCTTCTCGCCCTCCATAAAACAGAGGCAATCATACTCGGCTGAGCCTGAGACCTGCATTTGCCACAGCAGAAGAGAGTCTGCCATGGCTGAACCTTGCTTTCTTGTTTTGTGCTTTGAATTATCCTTTTAACAAAAAGAAAGGGGCAGTCGGACAAGGGAAGAAACAGTCTGGTTCTCTGTTCAACACGGAGAACAGTTGCAGAGAAGACCACAAGGCTAAAAGCCAGACCATGACCACCCAAATAATCCTGTGTAGGGAGGATTCATTGATTGGTACAATAAATTATAGTCTGTGTGCCCCCAAAAACACTGGCACACATGGCCAGGCAACAGACAGCCATGCAGCCTCTTCGAACAAAAGAACTGCATCAGTCCTATGGTCCGCACCCCAAACCACAAATCACAGCACCAAGAGTCCATGCAGGATCAGAGACATTGTGTTCATTTAACCAATATTGTGTTCACTGAACCAATATTAACCACCATGGTACAACACTGCAAACAAACATATTCAGAGACCAAACAAATGATACTAGACCCTATGACTACGGTCTATGAGCAATCCTAGAATTATGCACAAAATGAAACTAGACTCCAAAATTACCAAAATGCAGACACAAGGCAGAAGTGTGCCATAAACGTACTGGTAGCATAATATTAAAATAAAATGCGGATAACATGTTCAAAACAATAATAATTCACAAAATCAAATGACCTTGAAATCATAGGGATCACTAATCTCTGGAACACTCAGCTACAACGCACATCCTTCAAAAAACTGGTCTGAAGTTAGTAACACAAATCTCAAGGCTGGAAGAAGGCTCTGTTCTCAGCCAAATCTCATGCCTGGATGACCCTGAACTCATACAAATCATCTGCACCCCAAAAATACTTCAATCAGGGTTACCCAAAGACTCTCAAGATAAAGTTTTTAAAGCACCGCCTGGGCAATCTACAGTGCACCTAACACTTTCGACCAAGGCAGAGGGCATGCTCACCAAGCATGTGCAGTCTGTACGATACAGGCCCAGGAGACATTCTGCACTTATCTGTACATGCAATGCACTGCAGCAACAGAGGATAAAGCTGCTAAAGTTCCTACTCAAGCAGTTAGGGATCTGCACCAGGCGACAAGCGGTGCTGGCATGTTTCGATTCAAGGGGCCACACAACTGAACTGTAGAGTGGTCAAATTTATCAAACTGGCGGAACAAAAAATGAATCAACATCATAGAAGCGCACATGCTGCTCTAGCATTAAGCGGACAAAGAAGAACCTGACATGCCAACCGTAAACTGCTTCCTTAGAACTTAATTTCTAACAACTTCAACAAGCATTGGCATAGCCAATAGGTCTCGCCTTTGGGACCTTATAAGTTTTTAGCCATGCAACAGCATAACTAAACACTTATAAGGTCCCAAAAGCGAGACCTATTGGCTATGCCAATGCTTGTTTTAACTGCTGCAATCTATTGAAGCCTCACAGAGAACATCAAAGCGGCCGCGAAAGTGATCGCGATCAAACATCAAAGCCGCCGCGAAAGTGAAAGTAATTGCGGTAAAGCGCACATGCACAGTAGCTCTAGGCTGGCCTGGTAGCACTTTTTGGAGCCCTCACAAAATGTCTCGCCAAACCAGCGCATGTGCTGGGTCAGGCGAGACCTAAAAAGTGAGCACCGTGATGGGAAATTCCGTCCTGTCACTCAGCCATCAGGAGACTCCTCATGATATGAACGCTCTCTCTGCATTCTGCCCGGTGGTTGTTTAGCACTATTGCCTTATACAATAGATGCCCACCGCAGGCCACACTAACCATTATTATCACAGCCATGTAGTATTGCAGTGTATACTTTTTGGGGCCCCCGTTTTTTTTTTATTGGTTTTACTATCATAACTTTGGCACTCACTGAATGGTTTTATCAGTCTTGTAAACTTGTATACAAGCACTGAACAGCACTTTTAGCATGTGTATCAATGTTTTACTGTTGAACCATAATGACTTTTTTATCCTGACCGAACATAACTGTGCAATGGTTTTTAATAACTGTGCATAATAAGATAAATCTAAATGGCCTTTCTGCAGAGGCCCATAGAAAGAGATGGAGACATTTCTTTAAAGTCACAATAGCTTCCTTGGTCCAAAAACTCCTGCGTCTCTTAAAAAGTTCTTAGTCCTCTTTTTTATATCAAAAAATAAAGCCACCAAATATGTAATTTGATTAAGTTTGTTCCTAGGCAGGGGACCGACCAAAAGATCCACAAATCATTAAAAACTGGCCAGATATCCACTAAAACACATATTTATTCATACTTTATTCTAAAATACTTAGAACGAAATGAAAATAACAGCCAACATACTTATCAGAGCCGTGTGACCGAATGGAATCAATGAAAACAGGAAACAGATGGCACTTCTACAAGCCATCGCCACACCCAACTACTGCATTGGGAAAGGAAATCGAGCACGCATTGTTACAGTAAACGTATTTACAGTACAAAAAAGACAGCAAATTACGAACAATAAACAGGAACACATGCACACCACCCACGCATTTCTCTTTCCCTGTTTATTCGACGAGCTTTCTTTCCTCACGGGAAAACTTTTAAAAGTGAATTTAATTGAGATACTTACATTTATACATGCACCCGATCTCTTCATAAAATAAAATAATGTATTCTCTCCTTGGAATCAATATTACTTAATTTTGCTACCCAACACTTATTACGAGGTTTATTACATCTATGTTATGAATACAGTCTACATCCCCTGTTGCATGACCTGCATTATGGATTTCCTCCCTCCTCCACTCTGCAAGGTGTGGTCACTCATAGGTACCCTTTCTTTAGCATATATACCATCTCGTTCCGATCCACCTCCTTCATGTCACAACTACTTTGAGTGGTACCTCCTCTGTCAATTAAACAGATCACTCTACTGCATGTGCAACACACATCCATGAGTACCTGACCAAGAGCCAGATGTACAGATTGCTATTTGGTAATTGACCGTAAATAGGTTAGCGACCGGTAAAAGATAAGTTTGGAATGTATCAAAGTGGTTTTCATATCCAGTCTCCAAAATAGCGATGCAAACTGTATCTTACAGGCTAGCTATTTTTGCGACTGGAGTTTGTGATTATCTATCACCAATTATCAATTTGTGTTTCTTATTTTGGAATGTACCATTAATTTGCGAATTGCGAACAGTTGCAAAAACAGGATTTTGCACTAGCAAAGAAGCATTAATTGGGAGTAGGCGGTAATCAGGGGTAAAGTATAAAAAGGGGTGGAAAAATTGATTATTTTTTTTTCACAATGGCTGCTTAGTATGCTATGGCGAGGAGGATGAGGCTATTTGCTCCAACTACCACAGTGATAGGCAAGACAGGAGCGCATTTTCAGAGGCAGGGTGACTTTGTTTCAGCAGACTGCGGAGGAGATATATTGCAAGTATATGCTCAGAAACACTGTTATGTATGTTAGATTTAATTGCTGTGTTAGATCCTTTGTTGTGTAGTGACAAACACTGTAGTGTTGCTGTACCAACAAGCAATTCAGGTATTTGCTGCCTACACCTTTTAGCCTATCAAATATTTTTTTGTACAGTAGGATGGGCTTCCAAAGTGCTCTTTAGCGTTTCTTTCCCAATTTTCTAGATGCAAAGCTGCAAAATATTCATATATATATTTTTTCCAGCTCACACCAAGACTTGCAGCAAACCAAATCTGAGTTTGCTTATGTTGCACATTTCACAATGGTTAAAGGGCAGAGCTGATGGGACACATCTTAATTTGCCCTTCTAATGCTACAGAGTTTTTGTATAGGAATAGAGCCAGCACCCCTTAAACATTCAGACAATATTGGTGACTCCTGATCACCCACATCTTCCACATTGTGACCATCATGTTCTTCTGTAATGTGGTCTTCTATTTCTGTACATAGAATGTCGTGTAAGTGTAATTAATGTGGGTCATTTTGAATGACACATAACAGCCTATCTCGAAGTGTTAGCCTCTACAGTTTATAATGCACTATTCCCTTTTTTTCTTTCAAGAATCATGAAACAAGTGTTTTATATTATTGTACTTAGTTATGTAATTACATGGCAAATCAATATTTAAATTTGGATTCTTTTAGACTGCAAAAACCTCGAAGACTGTCATTTGACTGCAAATCCCATAATGAAATTTATTGAACATAAAAAATATTTTTGGACTGGGCAATTACATAAGCCCAAAAATAAATGTTTTCCTTCTTTGAATAATGTATTTAGTTATAATAAGTTTAAGCTCCAACATTTGTAGTGTATTTAATTTTTTTTATTAAAAACACTAACCGGTGTGTTGCTGAGGAGGTTCCGAGGTATCAATATTAGTAAGGGCAGATATAGCCTCCATAGTGAGGGCGCTTTTGATGGCTTCTTCTATCGCAGTTGGTGGTGGCTTGGTAGAAGGCCTCTCTCCAGTAGCAGCAGCCTCCTTCCTCCTACTGGCCAGTTTCTCCTTTGAGCATGAGCGCAGGTCTTACCACTGTTTACGAATTTCAGGAATATCACAACTTGGTATGCCCATAGCATTGATCCTTTCTTGGACATCACTCCACATCAGTTTTTTGTGGCTCTTCAGGCACAGATAGGGAGGCTTTCCTAAAAGTGTGTGTGTAAGCTACACACTTCTCCACCGGTGTAACTAGCTTATCATATGAGAAGTTCTGACTCTTCGGTTTGCCCTTCCCGGGTTGCCATTAAAAATAAAAAGGAGCTGGGGCTCCAAGCAAATGCTTACTGCAAGTGCCGGTACTTCAGAATGGTAGTGCAACAATGTAAGAACAATTCCAGATTGTGATGTGACTATGGACCAGATGTATGACCCGCCAATTAGCGAGTCGCAAATTGCGTCACATTTGTAACTCGCAATTTGCGACTCGCTAATTGGGATACACAACTGTGTCTGAGACACTGTTTGCGATTCCCAATGGGGTCGCAAATTGCATGCCTCATGCATATTAATGAGGCTGTCGCCATTTGCGGCCCCATTGGGAATGACTGGCTCTCCCAGGGATGGTGGCCTGCTGGGGTCAGCAGTCCTCCATGTCAGGGACTGCTTTTAAATAAAGTGTTTTTTTTTCAATTAAATGCAGCCTGTTTTCCTTAAAGGAAAATGGGATGCATTTAAAAAAATAAAAATTTAAATTTCCAGTTTCATTTTTTAAGGGCAGGAAGTGGTCCCTGGGACCACTGCCTTCCCTTAAAAAATATTTGCGCATGCATTCAAAAATGGGAAGGGGTCCCATGGGGACCCCTTCCATTCTTAGATAGTTTAAGGAGTCACTGATTTGTGACTCGCAAAATAGGATTGTACATGGGCAACTGGATTTTTGCGGGCGCAAACGGGTCTAAAACACAGTTGCGCCCACAAAAATCCTTTGTACATCTGGCCCTAGGCGCCATTCACAATTTGCAAATGTGTAGAAATCCCTTTTAGCGATTCAGTATTTTTAGGAAGCGAATAGTAAAAAATAGCATACAGGAACATGTATGCGATAGTACATTTCATTTACCAAATCGCAAAATTATATTTCTTAAAAATCGCAGTTTACGCTCTGGAAAAATGGACAATAGTATATCTGGCCCCAAGTGTACAATTACTCTAATTTGCCTCTCGGCCTGTTTCACTCATCCACCCCTTTGACTTACTTATCAAGGCTTTCAGCCATATCCCTCTCCACAAATGTCCAACACCCTTTGCCTACTTTTTAGAAAGGCCTTTCTTAATATTTCCCCCTCGCAATATGATCCAGACACCTGTGTTATAGCTCTGCTTCTCCAACTCTCCCCTTCCTCCTAACTTCCCTCAGAGACTCCTTTCTTCGCCACATAGGTTTCAGGTTTCAAAACCATCAATAACCATAAAGATTACATCACCGGAAATTACATCACATGAGGCTCGCTTAAGCAATCAAAGCAAAACAAGCACTCCCAGTCACATTCAGTGAGTGCAGCTGTGCTCCAAAGTGTGAAATTCCCTTTCAGTGAGTCAGAATTTGTTCCAAGGTGTGAAGCTTATACTCAGAGTGTAAGATACTGTTCCACATCGTGAGACTCACAAGTAACGAGTGGAGCCTCCATCCCAAGATGCGAGTGAGAGTTCGCTGCCTAGGTCAGGCTCACAAATAACAAGGAAGACATGGGAAACTGTACCAAGCAATGAGTCAATGTTTTGCCAGGTAAATTTTCAGGCATTCTAAGTGATACTGTGTTCAAAGAGCGTGAGGCTCACATTCAAGGACAGTGAGACTGAGACTCACCGTCAGTGAGGGATAATGTACTCCAAGGTTGAGAGCTGCTATTCCCAAACCATTCACTTGTGAGAGGGCTTGGGCTCCAGGGATGTCGAGTGGGTGGAATCTGGTTACTAGCCTAAAGGCGGGGTAGTTACAAAAGCCCCCACAGCTGGGAGAAAAGACACTGGGGTGGTGTTAGGAGACCAGAGAGAGGCATGGAGAAGAGACAGATGCGGGCGGGTATGCATTAATGACCATGGCAGTAGTCAGGTAAAGAGATTTATTCCTCTAAAATGAAACTATCTTAATCAAGGCTGCAATTGGCACAAGTCACCGGGCAGCAGTGCAGCGGTTCAGTCTCAGTGCAAGTGGCAAGCCAGCTGCTGGGACTTGAGCTTCAGAAGACAAATGCTCTCATTCTCTTTAATTAAGAAGCAATGGTGCCCAAACTTTCTTGTTCTGCATATATAACATGGGAGCAAGCAAAGGCTGATGAGCAGCAGCTAGGTGGATCGCCCCTCCCCCATGTGCTCTTTCACCTCCGCAGACACTTCTAGTTTCACTTTCCAAGGACCTGTTAAGACTTAAACCCGCATGGCGGAAGTAAAATGCTGAGGCCTGCTCTGGCTTCTTGAAAAGACACTGGATGGTAAATCGAAATCAGCATGCTAAAAAACAATACGTGTGATGCAATTCTGCCTTGTAAATCCTATTACTCGCTCAGCACCTCCCAGCCTTTTCTGTGGGCTACACTTCTCCGCACCGGACGCCTGTCAATGCCAATGCTCCCCACTTCATTATCTTAGTCTCTCCTTCCCTACTGTGTAATCAGCCACTGTTGGTAACCTCTTCAGTGTCGTATGGTGCCACATGATATAAAGCATCAAAGTAACCATCATCATGCATGATCCCCCTTTCACCGCGAGTTGTTTGTTTAAGCTACGCCCAGTGTACGTGGGACGAGTGGCAAGAAACCCGAATTGCCATCTCCTGGTACAAGCACAAATCCAATAAGTATCTGACTTTGAAAAAAACCTATCAGCAGTGGCGGCTGGTGACTTTTGAAAGTGGTGACCGTAAAAGTTAGTGATGAGTGGTATTCTCTCCCTGAGAAAATAATGGGAAAATTATGCACTTCCAAGCATATTTGAGAAAGCAAGAAGGTTAATTAAGCAATTATGAAAGTGTAATTATGACATCAATAATGATCACTAACATTACTGCAAATAATCTCTGTGATGCCCTGCCATTTCTCATAAGTGAGATCCTGTTTTGATCTAAAAGAACACTTTTTTATGGTTGTTACATGAAACAAACACAACATTTCTCTGCAACATAGCTAGAATAGACTCTCACACTTCACCTACATTCAAAATAAATTAAAGGAAAACTTATTTAAATCAATTTGTTTAAGAAGAATTCAATGTCACCAGGGCAAGAATCTCTGCAGAAAAGAGCTGGCTCTATAAGGAGGCCCCTGGAATTCTGGGGTGCTGAGCCCACTTTGTTCATACCTTAAAACGTCTCTAACCAGGCCCTGTGATTTTGTTTGTCCGGACAATTGCATTTGGAAGCCCGAGCTTTCATCAAACCACTTTATATAGGCTGCAAGCCATTTGTTAGGCCATAAACAAACACTGCATACATGCATTGTCACTGGTGAAGCACAGGATCGAGAAGCACTGGAGAGGAAGGGTTCATTGAATAAATACCACCAAGAGGCACGGGTATGGCTCTGAGTATCTTATATAATAGATACCAGGCTGCATCAAACATCAAGCTTGCTTGTGACGTGTTTCATGACAAGCTACAGCTCTGCCTGTGGCCTCATCCTATTCGTTGTCAGAATCATTCTCAGGCGCTCCTTGCAGACAGACATGCATCCTACAGTTCCAGGGACATTAATATGTGTCGTCATCACACTCACAGAGCTGAAGTGGGACAGCCACAGAAGGGAATCCTAAGCATGGGAGCTACAGTTTGTGTCATTTTCAGAGTGTAATACAGTAATAGCATTACCAATGGCCTGTGTTCTCAGGCATTAATTATTAATCAACACATAATTAGCCTTAATGACGTCCATTCTGAGTTCATGTGCTTGGAGGTGGCATAAAATCTGTACGGATGGGATTTATTTGCGCACTTTACCGGCCTTTGATGTGTGAAGCATGGCAGGACTTAACCAGGCACCTGCACAACGCATAGATTGAAAAAAGGCCGTTCGACCGTAGTACAGTTTACCAGTTTGTGACATTTTAGGCAGCTGTGATAGAGAGAATTTAACAAAAGTAAGCACTAATTGGAATGAATGCAAAACGTTGGCGACTAGATGGGAGGGACATGGCCTTCTGTAGTGTGTATGCCCCTAATGTAGACCAGGCCGCCTTCTTTTCCAGACTGTCGGGGCAGCTCGCGGCCTATTTGACGGGGACGGTGGTGTTGGGAGGGGATTTTAATTCAGTGGCTGATGTTGAGCTGGATAGGTCCCACCTCCCCTTGCACAATCGGTGGTCCGTAGGGTGGCCAATAGTGGGCGCGCTTGGCAGGACACCTGGGGGTTGGTAGACACGTGGCGGACACATCACCCGATGGATAGGGATTACTCCTTCTACTCAGTCCCCCACGAGTTGTATGTCCGTTTGGACAGTATATTGTGTTCCCCGGATGCCCAGACTCTGATGCGACATAGTGAGTATTTGGCTAAAACCATCTCGGACCATAACCCTTGCATGGGGGTGCTGCAGTGGTCTAGACAGCGGCAGGCGATACCCACATGGCGCTTAAGCCCCTTGTTGCTGGGGGACCCGGTTTTCCGGGCGGAGGTTAGCGGCTGCATAGAGCAGTACTTTAGGACTAACTCGGATACGGCGTCGACCCGGGCGACGGAATGGGATGCGTTCAAGGCGGTGGTTCGGGGAGTTTGTATATCGTCCACCGCTGGCGTGCGGAAGACTTTGCTGAAGGAGGTAGCGGGGGCGGAGGCCCGACTGCGGACGGCTGAGCGCGCGCACCAGGCGGGGGAGGGCGAGCTGCCTGCGGTCGTGGAGGCGCGTGAGGGCGTGGCGGTGTGTGTAGAGAAGCTTCGCTGCTTTGATCATAAGGATTATCTTACCCGGGCGCATGCGGAACGGGATAAGGTGGGGTCTCTTCTGGCATGGTTGGCGTCCCCGACGGCCCGCGGTACCCCTATATTATCTCTGGTCGAGGCAGGGGGGGTCCCGGTCTATTCTCAGACGGGGATCAATAAGCAGTTTGCCAGTTATTATGCAGGGCTGTATGACAGCACCATGCAGGGGGAACCTGAAGGCTTGGCCGAGTTTCTGGTGGCGGCTCGCCTACCCCGGCTGGACCCGGAGAGCGAGAAGGACCACGGGGGTGCAATATCGCTGGGCGAGATTCGTGCAGCGATTAAGCATATGGCCAGGCGAAAGACCCCGGGAGTGGACGGTTTACCCATTGAGTTCTATGCGGCTTGCCCGGATCTGCTAGCGCCACAGCTGCAAGTCCTTTACGGCGAGGCTTGGCGACTTGGGCGCTTACCGGCCTCCGCTCGAGAGGCAATTGTGGTGCCCCTGTTGAAGGCGGGAGGGGAGGCTGGCGCACGCACGGCGTACCGCCCGCTCTCCATGTTGACGGTGGACTACAAAATCCTGAGTAAAATCTTGGCGTCGCGCCTGTTGACTCATATGACCGCCTTGATCCACCCGGATCAGGCGGGCTTTATCCCTCGGCGTAACACGGCCACGTCGGTGCGACGTTTGTTGCGGGTGATGGAGCTGGACCGGGACATATATCCGGAGGCCTGCACACTGTCGGTTGATATCGAAAAGGCCTTCGATAGTGTCGAGTGGCCCTATTTATACAGAGTGTTGCGGGCTTTTGGCCTGGGGGACGGCTTTGTGCGCTGGACCACCTTGCTCTATAACGAGGCCACGGCCCGGGTGAAGACGGGGGCCACCATTTCGGCCTCCGACCCGGTGCGGAGGGGGACGAGGCAGGGTTGCTCGCTCTCCCCCTTGTTGTTCGCCCTGGCTATTGAACCACTGGCGGCACATGCCCAACTGGGGCGTTCTTATGCAGGCGTTCACTTGAGGGGGGATGCCCACTATATCTCTCTGTATGCTGATGATCTGCTGATGTTTTTGGCGGATGCCGAGGGTGCACTGCGTGGGGCGACTGCCTTGTTGGAGGCCTTTGGACGCCTATCTGGGCTCAAGGTCAACTGGGGCAAGACGTGCCTGTTCCCGCTGGGGCCGGGCGGCCGGGCCCCCCAGTCACTGGGGCTGGTCCGATGGGAGGGGGGCTGCCTGCGATATTTGGGGGTTAATATCTACCACACCCAGCCGGACTTGCTGGAGGGGAATATTGGCAGAGCCATTCGCGGCTTGCGGGGTAGCATGAGTTTCTGGAGTACGCTCCCACTTTCGTGTGCCGGGAGGGTGGCGCTGTTGAAGATGGTGGCTTTGCCACGACTCCTCTATTTCTTTCGCACCCTACCTATATGGGTACCTGCGTCGTACTTCCAACGGCTCAGGGCAATGTCCACGGGCTTCATTTGGGGCTCCGGGAGAAGGCGGGTGGCCTTGACCACCCTGCGGCGGCCGAGAGCAGAAGGGGGCCTGGCAGTCCCGGACTTCGAGTGGTACTATCTGGCGGCCCAACTCCAGTGGCTTACACAGGCGGTTGCCAGGGAATACAGGGGCCCGGAGGGCCCACAAGGCAGGTTGATTCCGCGGCATGTGCTAGCCTTCATAGTCTTGCAGCAGAGGCTGGACCTTGCCCTGCTTACGATGGAGGAGCGTACACTCCGGCTGTGTTGGAACCGGTGCCAGAGGAGGGCGGCGATAACTCGCCCCTATGCCCCGGAGATTCCTTTGGGAATGTGTACGGCGTTCCCGCATGGAGGCGACTGGTCTGGGCTGGCTGTTTGGGAGGAGTTGGGCGTGCAGATGGTGGGCGACTTATTCCGGGAGGGGGTGCTACTGCCTTTCCAGGAGTTGCAGGACTCCTATGGGCTCCCACGTGGGGACTTTTTACTTCACGCGGCTCTGGTAGCGAGCCTTCAGCGGCACTGGAATGCGGGGCTCTCGGAGCCACCGGTCGCTGCAGGTTGCCAATATGTAGTGATGGCGGCGGGGACGTCCAAGGCCATTACTTGTCTCTACCGCAGACTGTCGTCGGAAGGCCTACCGCCCCTTGCCGCCTTGAGGGGCAAGTGGGAAGTGGACCTTGAGAAACCGATCCCCGAGACTACCTGGACCACGATGGTGCGGCGGGCCTGGAAGGGAACGCGCAATGCCCGGTTCCAGTTGGTTCAATTTTTTACGTTGCACAGGGCATATTTGACGCCGGTTAAAATATTGCAATATTTTGGGGGTGCGCACTCGCAATGCCCGCGGTGCGGAAGAGAGGGTTCTGATTTTCGCCACATGTTTTGGTCCTGCGTTCAGTTGGGTGATTATTGGGCAGAGGTTATGGATTGCCTAAATCAGGTGACGGACCGTGTTATTAACCCGGACCTGGGGGCCTGTTTACTGCTTTGGTTCCCACACACCCGCCGGACGAAGGTCACTAGCAAGTTTTATGACTTAGGATTGATAATGGCCAAGAGGGAACTGACTATGCACTGGAAGTCCAGGACGGGGCCTAGCTTCTTGCGGTGGAGGGCGGCCTTTGCGCGTTGGGCGGGGGCTGAGGGTGCGCTCCGGTTGCAATTAGCTCTTCGGAGGGATGACGAAAAGGCGCTGGCGACGGCCCGTGCTTGGGAGGCGCTGGTGGTGGAACTTCAGGGGCTGATGTCTATCAACGGGACAGAGGGGGACACATCTGGCGGGCAGGAGGAGGCGGTGAACGGGGAGTAGAAGGGGAGGAGTAGCGAGCGCTGGAAACAAGGGTGTGGCTAGGCGCGAGGGAAAGCCATGGTTCTCTAGTGGAGGTTGGGCACCCATGTCTGATTTATGGCAGGGAGGGGGCACATCAGGAGCGAGGAGAAAGACAGGAGGCACACTGACATGGGGTGGGGAGGGAGGGGGGAGGGCCCGTATGGGCTGGAAGCTTATTCTCCCGGATATTGGCTGGTAACTCTGTATGTGCAATACATTCTTTGACCGGGGAGGAAGCGGGGTTTGTACTGAGTTGTTGCTATGAAAACAATAAAAAATGTTTCAACAAAAAAATGAATGCAAAACGTTTTTTCAATTTTCTCAGTTGCACACAACTTCATGAAAAGCGGAATATTTAATAAAAAAAATGTAATGTGTACATTTGTGCTATTGGCAAGATTGGCATGTGACCAAACAGATGACCAGGAGTTAGCTTAGTACACAGGAACTGCCAGTTGTGTGTGCCTGGAAGACAGGAGGAACGGGAACTGTGTTCGTTTACAGGGGGTGGGTAGCGGAGTAGTGTGCTAAAGAACGGTGATGGATCAAACCCAGATCTGTTGACTGGGTGTGAGTGTTTGATTGGTTCTGATGCTCTGTCCATCACCACCCCCTTTTGTACCGCTTTGTTCGCCATAAGTTGGCAGGGTATGCACACACGTGAGTCCCTTGCTCACTTTGCCACTGGATTCAAGCAAGCCAGGCTGAAGACGGCTGAAATGCCAGAAACCGGTCCTAGGAAGCTTGTTTCCGGTCCAGGGAAGGCATGGCTTGGCAGTTCGGGCTGGACTGTTCCCATGAGGCACGGGGTCAGACTGATTTGCATATGGCCATGTCTGAACTGGGGTGGCAGAGTGGGCTAAAGAACGGTGATGGATCAAATCCAGATCTGTTGACTGGGAGTGAGTGTTTGATTGGTTCTGATTCTACGTCCATCACCACACCCTTTTGTACCGCTTTGCTCGCCATAAGTTGGCAGGGTATGGTCAGAAGTGAGTCCCTTGCTCACTTTGCCACTGGATTCAAGCAAGCCTGGCTGAAGACGGCTGAAATGCCAGAAACCGGTCCTAGGAAGCTTGCTTCCGGTCCAGGGAAGGCATGGCTTGGCAGTTCGGGCTGGACTGTTCCCATGAGGCACGGGGTCAGACTGATTTGCATATGGCCATGTCTGAACTGGGGTGGCAGAGTGGGCTAAAGAACGGTGATGGATCAAACCCAGATCTGTTGACTGGGTGTGAGTGTTTGATTGGTTCTGATGCTCCGTCCATCACCACCCCCTTTTGTACCGCTTTGTTCGCCATAAGTTGGCATTGTATGCTCAGACGTGAGTCCCTTGCTCACTTTGCCACTGGATTCAAGCAAGCCTGGCTGAAGACGGCTCTAATGCCAGAAACAGGTCCTAGGAAGCTTGTTTCCGGTCCAGGGAAGTCATGGCTTGGCAGTTCGGGCTGGACTGTTCCCATGAGGCACGGGGTCAGACTGATTTGCATATGGCCATGTCTGAACTGGGGTGGCAGAGTGGGCTAAAGAACGGTGATGGATCAAACCCAGATCTGTTGACTGGGTGTGAGTGTTTGATTGGTTCTGATGCTCCGTCCATCACCACCCCCTTTTGTACCGCTTTGTTCGCCATAAGTTGGCAGGGTATGCTCAGACGTGAGTCCCTTGCTCACTTTGCCACTGGATTCAAGCAAGCCTGGCTGAAGACGGCTGAAATGCCAGAAACCGGTCCTAGGAAGCTTGTTTCCGGTCCAGGGAAGGCATGGCTTGCCAGTTCGAGCTGGACTGTTCCCATGAGGCACGGGGTCAGACTGATTTGCATATGGCCATGTCTGAACTGGGGTGGCAGAGTGGGCTAAAGAACGGCGATGGATCAAACCCAGATCTGTTGACTGGGTGTGAGTGTTTGATTGGTTCTGATGTTCTGTCCATCACCACCCCCTTTTGTACCGCTTTGTTCGCCATAAGTTGGCAGGGTATGCTCAGACGTGAGTCCCTTGCTCACTTTGCCACTGGATTCAAGCAAGCCTGGCTGAAGACGGCTGAAATGCCAGAAACCGGTCCTAGGAAGCTTGTTTCCGGTCCAGGGAAGGCATGGCTTGGCAGTTCGGGCTGGACTGTTCCCATGAGGCACGGGGTCAGACTGATTTGCATATGGCCATGTCTGAACTGGGGTGGCAGAGTGGGCTAAAGAACGGTGATGGATCAAACCCAGATCTGTTGACTGGGTGTGAGTGTTTGATTGGTTCTGATGCTCCATCCATCACCACCCCCTTTTGTACCAGACTGTAACTTCAGCCAGAGGCGCTGCTCTCAGCCTAGCCTGGGGGAAGCAGGAGCACTGTTATTCTACCGCCTGCAGCAATGCTGAGAGTGTAGCATCCATCCTGCCAGCTTGAGACACTACCATCAGTGCAGGGACTCTAGTGCAAGCAGCCTGCACAGATTTTTTTTTTATCCGAAGTTTTCCGTTTTTCAGCAATCAATCTTGCAATATTACCCAAGTCTCAGCAGTCATCTTGGGTTCCTAATAAAACCAGGCCTCATCTTGTCTCTCTCTGTATCCGATCCATAATCGAAGTTTAATAGCATCATGAGCCGAGTGATGCGTGAAGCGCAGCAGGAGTTCACTGGGGTCTACGCACTGCCGGAGTGTAAAATTTAAAGGCCGTTAGTCGGACGCAGCGATCGGCAGCAGAAATAAAAAAATAAAAAAACACATCATTGACTGTTGCAGAAATTAAAGTAACCAATTTTCTTTAAAGCCAAGAGTGCTGCTTCCTCCACTATAAATATCAAAAGGGGAAAACAGTTCCTCTCTATAGAGAGGAACTGTTTTCCCCTTTTGATATTTACAGACTTGCCTTGGAGCACGGAAACAGGACCTCGATAAATAACAAGCTCTAACGTCCCCCTTTTGATTATACGCTTCCTCCACTATTCACCACTCGCATAATTCGGGGGAGAGGGGGTTCGCGCGGGGGGAAGTGGGGGGGGAGGGGGGTTCCTGCAAGTGGGGGGTTTGAAAAGAATATATTAAAAACTTACCTTACTTGTCCGGCGCAACCTCCGTTCCTGGCCGGGTGACGGTCCCGCTGGGGTTTTCTGGAACTGGAAGGAAGCATGCATCCTCCCGCCCAATCCCATCCCCTAAGCCAATCACACCGCTGCAATGGCAGCGTTGTGATTGGCACCGAGTCCCGGACGGCACCCAGCCGGCACCCAGCCGGGCACCAGTAGAGACGCCATTTTCTCTATGTAGGCTGCATAGAGAAAATGTAGATTGAGCATGACTGCTTTGGTCGGCCCAGGGCCGACCAAGCAGTTAGGGCACTCAGAGTGGCGCAAGCCGCTCTCCCCGGACCCGCCCACATGCCCGCCCCCAACCAGGCAATCCCTCCCACCCGCCCCCAACCAGGCATACCCCTGACTTCTGCTTTCTCGCAGTGCGAGAAGCATAACATGAAATAGTATTTCAAATACCAATTTATTTTCTGCTTCTCGCACTGCGAGAAAGCGGTGGGCGGCGCTCCGACGCCCAAATGGAGCGGCCGCCGCTGATCAGGATAGAAAAGCAGTGAACAAGACCCTTGATAACTCTCTGACTTATTGTGATCAAAACGACAGAAAAAAAAGTTTGTACTGCTTTTCCCTTGTTTTGTTCCTGTCACCCCGGTGAGCCTATGCATCTTTCCCAGGTTAGCGAGCCAGACAATTAGTGATCTTTAATGGGCCTTTATTTTATTCTGCTATGCAGCATCCTTGTATGTTCAAAAGCGTACCCCAAGAGCACCACAAACTCAAATGACAGGAATCAATCAGAATACAGATGTCCATGTCTGTCAATTAACAATATATACCAATATAGCAGGAGTCACATAGGAAAATCATTTTTCTTTAGGCAGAAGAGCATTAGCAGATATTCCAGGCTGTTCGTCACACAGCTGTGTTCTCGTCCCAGTTCCTACCTCACTTTCATGTCCGTCAGCTACATTAAGCCATTGAACTGGTTTCAAAGCATGTGTTAAAAAACAATACAATTATTTGGCAGGCGCCATAGTCGGAAACTCCCCATTTTCATTACCTTGGCCCAAAAGATTAAACAAGAAGTTCCTTGGGCAAATTAGGAATAATCAGTTGTTTGATCCAAGAACCTGCATTCCTTCTTACTTTCCAAGTTTACATAAGGTCAGAGCACATATAATTATAGCACAGACATTAAGCATATAAACTGGCTGGATAGTAAGCTTAAGTCGAACCTTCCCCAGGCAAACAGCGCAGTGAATGGAAGAATAACTATGGGAACCCCTAAAGCTAACTTAAGACTTCTTCAACCCGACCGAGCTCGCAATTAACCGCACCACCAAACCCCTGCACAACTGCGTCCCAAGTGCCAGCCCCAAGCCTCGCAGCGCATTCTGAAATCCTCAATGATGAACTGGTGCCAGACTGGTCTGCCTGTGCCTAGTGCTGCCCAATGCTATTCATTTCTGATACAACTTCCCGGTGCTTATATGACTCTAAAGATTTACAAAGCACTTGTGCAATACATTGTGGCGCACTGCAGGGTACTATTCTACACTGTTCAGCTCTGTTCCTCTGGTTCAATCTGTACTGATTTTCATAACATGCTTTTAACTTTTGTATTAGATTCTGTTCAACTCCATCCACTTTATTCCAGAAGCACCTCCAACCTGCGCACACGAGAGGGGAATAGTGGGAAATCGCACCTCTTATAAAAGCAATGGGTGCATTGACCCAGTCTGCGCCATGATAGACCGTTACGGGGCGTGCTGGCACAGACCAGGACCATATGCCCAATTACAAACAAATGCTGGGCCAGCAGCGCTGCCTCGTACTCCGAAATGTGTGTATGTGCTGGAGAGAGCACAGCAGTGAAAGCTGATGCAGTCGTTTTAAAGCGCTACAAACACTTTCACTGGAGGCGGGGGGAGGGGGGATTCTCCCTGTGGTGGAGTTTAATGGACCTTAAGTGCCTCCACCCAAATGGCACCCGTGGGTACAGAGTCCACACTTGGGGGCAGATTTACAAGCCCCTTGCGCTGCCAGTAGGTCACTTTTAGTGACGCACTGGCAGCGCATTTCTCTGCCCCATATTTACAAGGACAGGAAAAGCTACCCTGTGTGGCTTTTCCTGCCCCTGTAAATACGACCCCTTTACACGCAGCACTTTGCGTGAAAGGGGCGTTCCATGGGTGCTGGTGTGGGTGTTTCCACGCAACACCCATGGAACCGGACACATTTTGAGATTTACGAGGAATCGTAAACCTGGAAATGTGTCAGTATTCGTAGCGAGGCACAACCAGGAGAAATGTTTTCATTTCTCCTCTTCTTTTTTCCTCTTTCATTGCGTGCTGCATTCTACAGCACGCATTGAATGAGGAAAATACCTGTAATGATTGTTTTTGCGCAGGAAGGGGCACCTGCACAAAAACAATCTCCCCATGACGCAGGCATCCCTGCACCATGGTACAAGGGTGCCGGCGCACGGCAGCTGTTTGTGCGCCAGCGCAGGGGAGAGCACAGGAATGCGACATATAGGTGGTGCATAGTTAATACAACTACCTAGAATCTCATGACTTATATACCTGTGTCCATAATACAACCCTCATATTGACATAGGGTAACACCAGTATGAAAATGAGGGACCACCCACTTTAAAATTTCGAAGCCAAAAAATGAGTACCAGGGCAATGAGAGATACAGATGGGGACACACCAGCAGTTTCAACTCCTACTATATCCCATGACAACACTAGAATTCAACTCATAAAGGTTTTGAACTTTACAATTTAGGATTTACTCTTAAAGAAGAAAGAGAATCATTTCAGAACCTCTTGCAACAATCCTGTTGGCTATGTTGAATAAAACAAGCTTTGGCAAAGCCAATAGGTTTCAACAATTTGAGAGTAGACCCATTGGCGCTGTCAATTTTGATTTAGACATTTACACAGCAGCGCGGGGATGGGGTGGGGAAAGCAACACAAGGGAGTGGGACAATGGCAGGACATGAACTGCAGAGATATGCATTCTTTGAGAGAACATGTTAAACAATTTTTAAGTACCTGCAGGAGCCTGTGGCCAGCGGAAGGACACTGGCCACAGAAAGGAAGTGGTACTAGGTCCATACTCCACAGCATAAATGACGATGAAGCTCCGGGACGAAGCAGGAAGGAGAACAGGGGGGAAGGATCAATCAGAAGCAAGGATACAAGAGTGACATGGAAGCCAACTAATGGTAAGTAACATTAAGTAATGGGCGGGCTCCATTTTATTTTTTGTTTGCTAAAGATTTCACAGGCGCTTTGCAAGCAAAACCTAAAGAGACCTATTTTAAAGTGGACGGCCCAAAACGCCACTTTTGCCATGAAGCAAAAACACTTAAATGTCACTGAAGAATGGGTGGTGGTATCTAGTGATGAGAAGCTGCCTCAATCTTAAAGCAAATAGGACCACAGTCCTGTTACTATTCCCTCAGCACATGCCCGACTATGCCATTACTGCTCACATCCCTACTGGCAACGAAGGCGTTATATTTTCAAACAATCGACAAAACCTTGTGATATCCACAGTGAGACAGAACAAACACATGAATGTACACATAAGTGATATCACCATGGGAGATTTCTTCCCAATAAAGCAATTCAGAATAATCCTCCCATGTCTCATCCATGAAACGGTCATACCTTTCCCATCGCTTTGATTGATCTCATGAAGTTTACTGTGAACAATGCTTGATTGGTGGCAATCGCAGATTAGCTCTTCAGGTATGAATGATTATGTACAAGTCTGAGGAGACTCATCTTTTCTTCAGCACCATATCAAATGGCTAACACACACATTGTGGCACTGGAAATGATTAGAAAGGGTCATGAATCTTATCAAGTCCTACTGGCTTTAAATTTATGTTTCACCATTTCACAACCAAACATTCAACATTTCTGATTGATATGTATAACTCATTTTCCTTTCTCTATATCTATGATCATGAAACCATTCATGAGCCATTATGTAAAAGTGTATTTCATCCTTATGAGGCTAAGACCTTCAAACAAAGGGATAACAATCGAAGATGAATCAGGGGCACTAATCTTACTCCACCACGAGGAAGCACCAATTGACTCATATCCACACTAGTGACTTCCTTATGTGCCTGTTTTTTCTGATCCTAGAAGCATTTCAGTTTTGATTGGAAGGCTAAACCGCACTAGAGGCACATGTGCTAGAATTCACAAGTAATTGTTTTTATTTGATAACTTTTCAAATTTACTGTCAGGTATTTTCTCTCTCCTATTCCGTTTGGTGTCCAGAAGGCCCACCTGTCTAGGTCACTTTCCTTTTGTTGTGATATCTCCACCTTCCAATTTAATTGCGTGTCTTAGTTTTTTCCCCAGCCTAATGTGTCTGTTTCAATGTTTCAACCTTGTAGATATGACAGTCCTATCTGGCACAAGTGCATGGGGTGTGGGTGTGTTTCTATGTGTGTACATGCTTGCGAGTGGTGATCATTTATTTAGAGTTTTGCCTGCTACCATGTGCTGCTGGTAGTGCACTGCAATTTGTTTCTCCTGTAGTTAGCTGTGATTTAGTCTGTTTGTGTTTGCTTCAAATAATTCAGAATGTTCATGATGTACTGCAGATTTCTATACTGCTGAATTGGACGCAGTTTCACCAGCATGATTTGATATGTGTTGTTATTATAATAGTTGGGAATCCATGGATAGACATCACAAACCATTATTTTAGAATCTTTTTGTGATGGCACTGGGTGAAGAGCTGCACTTGTTTCTGTATCAATGATGATGTAATCAAATGCAGGAGCGTGGGGCATAATATCGGCCAGGTTTCCAGATGACTCTTTGGTATCTCCACAACCCTGCTGAATGTAATTGTTCTCACATGGAAAGACAGTAGGGTTATATCCTCACTGTTCACTCATGGAATGTTTCTTCAACTAGTTGTTCTTCTGACTTAATGATTAGAGCTAGGCCTTACCTTTATTAAGAGCACCATCTGTGTAGCAGTTTGACGGAGTTTATGAAGCGTGAATAACAGTGTTAAGGTTTTGGTTTTTTATTTGTGTTTTGTGCAACAGAGGACTTAAAACAGAACTTGCTCTGTACTGGATCCAATCCTCCTGATACAACTACAGCCAATATACAGGGATTGCTTCAGCCCAACCCACTAAGAGGTGGATAACTTGTGGGGTCCCTGAATCATCGACCACATGGGACCTGCTTTGGCTAGATTCTGCACAGCGTCTCAAAGACAAACTAAAATGTGATACTTCAAAAAGATATAAACTGTTAGTGCGACAAAGGTCTCCTTCAGTCCATATTGGAATTTATCTCGGAGTTCAAATTTCATGTACACGTGATACTCACATTTTCATTTGTGGATGGTACATGCTCCACATTTGAACATATTTCTTAACCATCCTACAAACTAGGAGCCTCCCGAGTGTATTTCCTACCTTTAGGACCATAAGATTTTACAGCTTTCAAGAAGCTTAAGATAAAATATTTTGATTCGCAGCCTTTGTAAATGATTAGGTGCTTTGATAACAAAACATTTACAGAATAATTCAGTGCTGATAAATACTACACAAATCGCACAAAAGACTGGTGTTGAGTTTATGTCTTGTTTCGAGAGATAGGTTAATCTAATAGCTTAGAGCACATAATGTACATGGCGAAAGGTGAGGCTAACAATCTTGAAAAATTTGCTTTTATGGTTAACATCTATGAACACATTTTGATGCACTGACAGGTGAGTTCAAATAGTTTTACTTCATGGAATATAAATTCCTCTTCATAATACTTATCAAGCCATTATTAAAATATTTGGTATCACAGTCCTCGTCACCTGTATTCTCTGACATTTAGACTGCGGTCCGAAGAGTTTGGTCTAACTTCTGAATTCACAGTAGAAAACAGGTCAAGCCAGAGCGCTGCAAAAAGTGGACATTAAAACAGTGTGAGAGGGGGGCGTGGCTTCGGCGCCGACGGCCGCCTGAGCCGAGGACTCCACTGCACTGGGACGGACTTCTACCTGCGGGTACCTGTCTCTGTGCCTTTTTGCCAGTCCGCCATCAGTTCCTAGTGTCGGAACATAACGTGCACCCGGTGAGCGTTTTTATTTGTGAAAATGAGCCCAAATTGACCTTCTCATCAACGCGGACATAATCTCTTTAGAGTGCCCGCCATTTTGTGTGCCGCGCGGCGCTAGTGTTCATTAAGGATCCTTCACGCTCCGACCTTGCTCAAATGAGGATTCTTCATGCCCCGGGGACCTCTTTCTCTGAAACAACGCACATTTGCTTCAATTGTTGGCATGTTACTATTCTCTTTTTTATGAACAGTAAGATACAGTAAGATACCTGCTGTTATGTAAAGTCCCATTTACCCGGCTATATTATTAACAAGCAATTTGAGTAACTGTTCCTTCTGAATTGCACAATGCACCAATTTTAAGGAGTTTTCTGGATATCTCTACATTATGCATGTCATAATTTGGTTTTTCTCAACATAAGCCTGGCTATGTTAGTCTTCTGTCATTCAAACGGCGTCAAAGTTGGAGAAGCTTTCTCTATGCCGACAACAGCTTTTCCTTTGAAGGAATTACTATCCCAGCTGCTTCACATAGTTGATCATCATTAATTTTTAGACGCAACTCTCTTTTATCATTTTCACATTGACTGTCACTCCTGATGAAGTATTTTAGAATCATTTGCATTTGACACCATTGCTTATAACTGTAAAGGAAGCCTTTTTGATATCTCAGGTGCCTATTTTTGCCTTTCTTCTATCAGGCATCTTAGTGTCACTGTTGCTGTATGCTCACCTTTCCACTGTGGTGGGTGCTTTGGTCGTCTGCAGTGCTGTACTTCAATGCATCTGTCATTCATTTGCTTGCTCTATAGTGGATATTCGTCACTGTTTGTGAGTGGGTAATTTCTTGCACCATTAGCCTCCTTCATCATAACAATCCCTCACTCACTCTACTAAGTGAAAGAAAATTAGATTTCTTTGGGCAAACTGCATAATCCGAAGTTTGTTTTCGTACCTTCGAAGAGTGCTTCTGTGGCAACATCTTCATTCTCCTCAACACCAGGTTCTCCTTCTAACACAAGCCAAATGGCGAGAGTTGCCCCTAATCGCTCTTCCTCAACGCAGCCAATTTTGAACAAATCTTCTCCTCCTACATCAACTAAACGCCTGAAACACGATTCTCCCCCTCCAGACAAATCACCATCTCCATGGAGTTACTTTTAGAGGAGATACGCGCTTTGCGCCAGTTTGTAGAGGAAACCAATAACAAAATGCAATTTCTTGGGGAGAAATGGTCGACTATGGATAACAGAGTGACGTCTGTGGAGCAGCAGGTTTCAGAGATACAAGTTAATTCTCAACGCATCTCCTCTTTGGAGAAGTCAGTTCTCGCTCTCCAACAACATAATGAGGACTTAGAAAACAGGAATAGGAGGAATAACCTACGCATATACGGATTGCTGGAATCTCTGGAAGGTGATGACCCTGTGACGTTCTTTACCTCCTTCCTTCCGAAACTTCTGGATATGCCAACTACCACTTCTCTCAGTATCCAAAGGGCTCACAGGCTCGGTCCTCGTTCATCTGCCTCAACTAAACCACGAGGAGTCATCATTCTCTTCTTGAAATACACAGATCTTCTTTCAGTCCTCTCCGCAGCTAGATCTAAACGTCAAGTTTCCTGGCTGGGTCAGAGAGTGTTTCTCTCTCAAGATGTTTCCAATGCTACTGCGTCAAGAAGAAAAGAATTTCTGAACCTTCGTGCTCCTCTGCGAACTCTTGGTGCCAGATATGGTTTATTTCATCCATGTATCTTCAAAGTTACTCACCAAAACCGAACATGGACTTTTCAAGATCCTGCAGAACTTAAAAACTTTATTCACATTCAAACTAACAGTGGCATGGATACTTCCACTTCTCCTTGTGGTTGAGTGTTTAACTTTCTTTTTCCTTACAGGATTTCTGATAATGTTCTGCACTTATTTTTATCTGTTATATTGCAGGTTTGCATTTTTTGATGATCCTCCAACAGATCATCAAATGGTTCCTTCCAATATTTACTTCTTCTTTTTATGATTGTTCTCCTCAGACATCTCAATTTCTCTAGAATTCTTATTTCTTCAAGTTGCTTGTTGGTCTGTTGTATACACCCTTATGTATTTCCATGATGTTAACTGCCTCTTATATTTATTCATTTAGATTGATTGGTGTATTTCCCTTCAACCCATATGGCTCCCCTCCAACGTCTTCTGTCCTAGTGCGGTCCGGGCTCCCAATTTCGGGAGGCCCGTCTTGTTGAGTGTCGCCTGCCCCAATGTCCTCTTTTATGTCCCCCCTTAGGTATGTTACTCTCAGTCATCCTTTTTGGATAAATACTGTCTCTTCTTGTACTTCTTTGCTCTTTTCCTTCCCCTCTCTTCCTTTTCTTTCCCTCTTACTTACTGGTCAAACTAATTTTTCCTCTGTTTATGCCTTTTCTCTACCTTTTTATATGTACAGTCTTAATTTTTTCTTCTTTGCATCTCTCCGGCCTCTTCTCTGAATCTACCCCCTTTTTTTGCTCTTTCTTTATTTCACTTTTTGGCATTTTCTTCTCTCTATTTATTACTGTAGCTTTTGCTTCTATTCAATTTTTGCTGTTTTTAACTTCAGAGTAATCTCCTGGAATGTAAAAGGTTTTATTAGCCCTATTAAACGACAGAGAGTCCTTTCCCATCTAGCTTCATACAACCCTGACATAGTTCATTTACAAGAGACTCATCTTACAGAGGCTGAGTCTCTTAAGTTAAAAAGAAGCTGGGTGGGTACGGTCTTATTCTCACCTTCTACCAATAAAAAGAACGGTGTTGCCATCTTATGTCACAAGAAATTAAAATGTAAAGCTTTGTCACAAGAAAATGATACTGAAGGTAGATGGATACTAACTAAGTAACTAATTAATTCTGTACCTTTAACTGTCTTTAATGTTTATGGCCCTACACAACCTGATTGTTCTTTCTGGCCTTCAATCACGAAAAAATGTATTCAATATAGAGATGACCTATTTATTCTAGGTGGCGATTGTAACCAGATTGTAAATCAGTTTCTTGATCACAAGTAAACTGTTCGCTTTATACCTCACAAGACTCACAAACAATTTCTGGACACTATCTCTCAATCACATCTCATCGACTCTTGGAGACTCTCTCATCCTGATACTCTAGACTATTCCTTTTTCTCTCCTCCTCATGCACCTTTTTCTCGTCTTGATTACATTTTTCTCTCTCAACCTTTATCTTAAAACTTACTATCTTCTTCTGTTGAACCCATAGTCATCTCGGACCATGCCCCTATTGTAACAGAACTTGATTTACTCCCCCCGCATCCCAAGTCTTCCTGCTGGCGCTTCAATAACTCTCTTCTTACTGATCCTCATTTTTCCTATACTTTTCGTTCCTTTGCTAACGATTTCTTTTTGTTCAATTGTGACCCCAGTACTCCACCCCATCTTCTCTGGGACTCCTTTAAAGCTACTGCAAGAGGGTTCATTGTTGATTTTGTTTTTAAGAAAAAGAAAAACTTTCTCCAGAAACGGAAAACTATATTGGCTCATATTAAATCTTTGGAGCACGAATTTTATACCTCTTCGACTAATTTCATTTCACCAGACCTCATACGAGCTAAACTGGAATTCAATAAATCGACTACTGATCATGCTTCATCGATACTTCTTCGTAGTAGTGCTCGTTATTATGGTGGTCGCAATAAAGCAGGGAAGCTTTTAGCTAATTACCTCAAATCACGTAAAGAACGTACCTTTATAGACTCTATTTATTCTTCTGATAACACTCTACTACACAAAGATCAGGAAATACTTGACCAATGTCAGCTGTTTTATCAAAATCTTTATACGCCAGAATCTTCTCCAACTTCTTCTCTTATTCAGGCCTATCTTGAGAAACTTCCTAACCCCTCTACTTCTCATCTTAACTTTCCGGATGTTGAAATCGACCTTTCACTACATGAACTCTCCACAGCTTTGAATACCGTCACTAAAGGAAAATCACCAGGTCCAGATGGCTTTTCAGTTGAATTTTATTTACATTTTTCTGATCTCTTACTCCCCAAACTCTTAACTCTTTTACAATCGTTCCACTTATCTGGAAAGGCGGAAGGCACTTTCCAAGAAGCTACCATTTGCCTCATACCTAAAGACGGCCGTGATCCCCAATTTTGTAAAAATTATCGTCTGATTTCTTTAGTCAATGTGGACTATAAATTATTTGCTAAATTGCTTGCTTTACGCTTAGATCCCTTTATGTCCCATCTCATTGGTAAGGAGCAATGTGGATTTGTTAAAGGCAGACTTACCTCTGATAACTCTCGCCTTTTCCTCAATGTTTTAAATAAAGTTTCATCTCTTTCTATTCCTTTAGCTTCTATCTCTGTTGATGCAGAGAAAGCCTTTGACAGAGTTGACTGGTCTTTCTTGTTTGCTTCACTACGTTGGCATGAATTTGGTCCTAAATTCATATCCCTTATCTCTCTGTTGTACTCTGCTCCTAAAGCTTCGGTTATAGTGAATGGCCAGGTTTCCTCTTACATTTCCTCTTCAACGAGGAGTTCGTCAAGGTTGTCCCTTATCCCCACTTCTTTTTGTGCTAGCCCTTGTACCCTTTTTGTCCTTTATCCGTAACAACGACTCCATTTCCGGTTTTCCTTATGGTGACAACCAATTGAAGCTCTCTGCGTATGCAGATGACATTCTCTTATTCATTTCCGCTCCAGAAACATCAATTCCCCCTTTATTATCTGAATTCAACTCATTTTCAAAGGTTTCAGGGTACAAAATGTATTCAGATAAGACTGAAATTCTTCCTCTCACAAAATTTTGCCTCCTCCATTTCTTCTCCTTTAATGGGTTTGCTTGGAACAATTCGAAGATTAAATATTTAGGTATTTGGTTCTCTAACTCTATTGCCTCTTCAATCAAACTGAATATGTTCGCAGTCTTGTCTCAAATTGAAAAATCATTCTCCACTTGGATCCTCTTTTTCTTTCTTGGTGGGGGCGGGTGGACTCGATCAAGATGATGATAGCCCCTATTCTAATATATATCTTCTCCATGCTGCCCGTTCACGTCCCCGCAATCTACTTTAACTGTATTGATTCATGTCTGTCAAAATTCCTTTGGAAAAGCAAAAAATCTAGAATTTCTTTAGCATCTCTTCGAAAACCCAAATCTAATGGTGGAGTGAACTTCCCAGATTTTCGTCTCTACCATAAATCCTTCTCATTACGTCAGGCTTCAAGATGGCTCACATCAGAATCTTCTCCCTTCACTCCCCTTTGGCTCCTCATTGAACAAACACTACTGTTACCCTTCTCCTTCAGTGAAATTATACGCTTCTCTGCCAAAGCTCCTTATACTTCATTTCCCTTATTCAAATATACCTCTTCTCTTTTAAAACCCTTGGTCCACCCTACTACTATTACCCGTGAGTCTTTCTTGAATACCCCTATCTGGAATAACTCACGTATTCTTCTAAACAATAGGCCCATCTTTTGGAACACTTGGAGATTAAAGGGTGTCATGTGGGTTAACCAGCTCTTTGATGGAATGTCACCTTGCTCCTTTCCCCAATTTCAACTCGTTTTTCATTGCCCTCGATACTTTTTGCAGAAATTTGCTACTCTTATGGCAGTTACTCTTCACCTTTATTATTCTCTCCCTTCCTCATCTTCTTCTGTTACCCAAAATCCTCTTCTCAAAATCCTTTTTACCCTTCCTAAAGCCTCTCTCATTTATAAAATTATTTTCATCTCCTAATCCAGATTGTGTTAAATCTAAATTAGAACTCTCTAGGGAAGCGGATTTGGGATGTGTTTGGTCTGTTGCACTTTGGGATAAACTTTGGTCCAGATCCTTAACAAGCATTTGCAATGCAATAGGTCTCGCATTACGCGAGTATCCGCTATTGACATTGCAAATAACAATGCCTTTTATTTTTGTTTTCGTTTCTAAAACAAATAAAAGGCCTTGTCATTTACAATGCCAATAGCTTAAACTCGCCTAAATGCGAGACCTATTGCATTGCAAATGCTTGTTTTATCATACCCTTGTTCACCAGCTACACTACATGTTTGTCTTCACCTTTCACTGTCAGTGATGTCCAAGGGACCTGCGTTCTGCTGCTTTCTGCTGCCTCAGCTTTTACAACGAGATACGCAGTGATCGTATTCTGCAGTGGCGTTCACCAACCCTGATGTTGTGATGCACCGAGTATGAGATATCATTCCAAAGATTTAGCCTTTTCAGTGCTTAATTTGAGCCGGTGGTTTCTGGTGCTCAGCACCACCACTTAATCATCAACAGTGGCGTTTCATGAGCACCAGTTAAGGACACTTTTATTTACAGTGAGATTAAGTGATTTGCCCAGAATCACAGGAAGTTGAGCCCACGCGGAGACTCAAACCTGATTCCCCATCTCCGAAGTCGGCAGTACTGGCCATTACACCACATCCTCCCTCAGCTTTCATGGTTAATAGTTGGTTCTGTTTTAGGCGGCACTAACAGGAGAAATGGGCTGGTGCAAGCTGCCTCCTGACGAGAGCACTGGCACTTTTTTTTGTGTGTTTTTGTTTTACATATTAACCACTGAGGCTTTCATTATATAAATGTCATTGAGTTTCCATGAGTGGTAACTATGGCACCTCCCTTGAGGACTTTGCATCCATTAAATAATGCCTAGTGGAGTTTATAGTTGTCTGCTGGCAAGAAAAGTGCAAACATCAGAACTGTCAATAGTGTGCATAATGGCAAGGCCTATGCAAATGATGCTCACCCACATATACTGCCAACGTTATGTAACAGTTTGGTTTTGCATTGGGGACAAATTAAGGAAAGATCCCCCTAGAATAAGGCCAGCCTACTGAACTGGGTACTCGTAAGCATATGAATGTTCCATATATTACAATGTTTGATTCACAGAATGATCCTTCGAATCGATATGGTATGTAGATGAGAAGGTTTGCAGAATAAACTGGTGATGTCATCTCCACTACCACTATAAAATAAATGCAATGGCTTAAGAGACAACAGTCATGTAATTTCACTTTATTTGATGTCATAAAAGGAAAGGATGGGAGCACCAAGGGATACTCCCTCAGATTATATGAGACTGTGCAAGCAACATGCAGGAGTGTGGATGCATATTTAAAGAATGAAGGCCAAAGACACTCTTTCTAATACATACTTCCTGGCATATGACCAATCACTTATGGAGTCCAAGCATGCAATAACTATGGAACCCATAAAAAAACAGTACTGTAAACAAAGAGCAAAGTTAGCAATTTCATATAATTGGAGATATGCAAACTTTAATTGTAAACCACAAATTAAAGCTAAAATATTTTTTTCACATCTTAAATTTACAAACGTTATCCTCCGCATTTTGAAAGTGTTAGCTTTTGTCGATCTGTATTTTCTCATAACTATCCAAAACGGGCTTGAAAGTGCAATTTTTACATGGAAATTAACTTGCAGAAAATTCCATGGCATATGGACAGTAATCGTAGTATTTCCGAGAGTTACAGGAATTTCTCCAGAGAAAAACTTTGCAACATCTGCATATTCTGAGTCCTGTGACTCCAATTGCAAAAATGTTTTGGAAAACGATAGCAAAATAATGCCCCAATTACATGTTTTTACCCTTCACTCCATCACCTTTTAGTGTTCTTAATTCAGCCTCACAAGGTCGCCAGACACCAGACTGCTCCATTGAGAACATCCTTATCTTTAACAAGACAAGCCCGGCGGAGCGTGGCGCGCGCGCTTGGCGGGGGCGGGGGAGCGCATTCCAGGCGGGGGAGCGGACCCTTTGAAGTAGGATGCCAAACAGATTGCATGGCGGCACGATGCACGTGACTGTGCGCGTGCTCGCCATGCAATCCGCTTTTGGGAGCACTTTTGGGAGCCCCTTTACTAGAGTCTCGCTGAGCGATCGCTTACGCGATAGCCAGCGAGACCTAAAAATCTCTCGTTCTGCTTCTCTTACTCAATCTTTATTCTACCTATATCACAGACTTTATTTTTCTGCGCTTTCTCTGTCACGTTTCTCTGCTTCTCCTGATTCTAATTGTTGGACATGCGGCTCTCCGAATGCCGATCTTCTTCATCTCTTTTTTCTCTGTCCTATAGTTTCCAAATTCTGGGAAAAAATTACTTGATGTTGCCTTTGCCTCCTCCTACAATCTAATTCGTAACAGAGATCTCTTCTGGTTACCTCTTACTTCATACTTGGACCGGTTGGCCCTGAAGAATCTTCCGCATATCAATTAGGGAAATTTTAAACCTCCTTGAAGGATATTGACTTTCTTCTTCTCTTCTCCTTTTACAGGGCTCTTATGTTTCTATAATCTTTTATGCTGAACATTATGTATTGCTTTAGCTACAGCATTTGTTGATATGCCATATTCTGCACCTCTATATTGCAGTGTTAATTTCTCCTCCTCCTTCCCCCCCTTATTATTTCTTCTGTCTCCCCTCCCTTCTTTCCCCTTCCCCCTCACCTATAAAATTTCACAAAATGCTTTTACCCTTCTATATCTGATATTAGCCTAGTCAATGTTCTGATATTATTTTTGAATATATTTTCTGTTTCTGCTGATATCTTTATGTGTTAACAATTTGCTCAATAAAGCTTTTCAAACTGAAAAAAAACAGTGTGAGAGAACAGATGGAATCTAATGGTAGAAGTGAGGGGGCCAGACTGTTCTGAGAAAACAACACATCACGTTTTGAGTGTGGGCTTATCATTTATAAAGAACTTTATTCCGGAATTACCATCCATAAAGCCTTTTGGCCAGAGATCCAGAATAACTGTAGACACTGGCTCTCCACTACACTCCTGCCAGAAAACTCACACCTGCCCACCTGATTCAACAACGATCATTCAAGAGGAAGAAACACGGAGGCAGGACGCTGAGATCACAGGGCTACAGAACGCGGAGTGCCCTCAAGACATGGAGTGCATTGCACCCCTCCTTGAGATTCAAAGTCAATACTGTGACATACAGTTCGGCTGATGCACATGGGGGTTTTGCACATTTTAAGATGGCGGCCGGTTTAGACATCGAAACTATTGGTCCTTCGTCTAACTGTTTGTCGAAGCCGCGACTGTTAATTGGCACGCATACGTATAAATTTGTTCGCAGGGGTGAGTTCGGCTTGACACATAAGAAAAGTTACTGGTGACGCTTGGAGTACTCTCCTTTTCTTCTTCGCTATTCCAGGTAAGATCTCGTTCCAAACTGAAAGCTATTGTTGGCACTTATGTGAGCATTGCCGGGAATTTGAAGAACTTTTTGGTTATATCATTTTGCTTGTTCTTTACCAATTTCTTTAGGCTGTGCTTTAAATAGGTAATGACGCGTAAATATGGCGTGACTCACTGGATATGCTGATAATTATCTGTGTTTTTAATAAACCACAATGCCCACTAGTCAGTTGAAGGATCTTGATATATATTTGCCTGTGATTCCCCGTCCCAGTAAAATGAGAACTAAGTAGCTGTTTTGACATGCAGTCTCTGACTTTAGAAAATGTACAGGATAACAGGACATAGGTTGTGTCGTGTAGGTCATCCCCTAGATATTCTGATATAAATATATATCTTAGTTTTGTTGGATAGACTACTGATGATATGGTCTTGTGGTAGATGTATATGACCTATATTCAGTCTTTTATTTTCAGATATACTAACCTTCCCCGTCATCTGATGCTTTTGATCGGGATTGTAATCCGCTGAAGGTATTTTTCGTTTAATGTTCCTTTAATATGACTGATACTCGTTTCGAGTGATTCTTTATATGAATATGATTCGCCATAGGTCACGTACCGAATAACATAGATGGAACCTGGTTCACTTTTTAGTCGTTTTTAGCTTTACTGATATATTTAAACTGCTCAAGGTACTAGGCATGGAGAGAAAGGTTCTCTTTAGTTTGAAATGATGTCTAAGAAAGTCGTACGATTTTGATCAATGGTTATGATTTGACCTGTGGGGGATAAGACACAAGGTGATGTCTTGTCTCACATTCTCCTTCCCTTAGACCTTTTATGTATACACAAATGAAAGTGTAAGGATCTACACTCAGGATTTGTCATAAGTGTGGCGAAATAAACAACAATATATACTTCATTTGAGATTTGTTTTTATGGTGAGTTAAAAAATCTTTTAGGGAAACCGTAATTGGGTTACATTTTATCTTTATGACACACTGGGACTGTTATATTCCCTTTCTTTATTTTCACAATGATGAGAATTAATTAAACTTCTAGTATAGAGCTTCTTTTTCACTTCAAGGTGTTTCTTTGTCGCTTTTTTCCCTTTTGCTCGTTTGGTGCTGGGCAGCACTTTTACGTCTTCGGTTAGCTTTCACTTGGTGGATATATTCTTTTTTCCCCTGATTTAGGGTTACTTTTCTTTCTCTATCTGAGTCACATTTGCACCATCTATGTGGACCTTTTGTGTACTGAGATTTTGTGAGAATATGATTCTTAAGTGACAAATGTTTTGAACAGAACAATTTTTATTGTTGTTGTTGTTGTTGTAGCCCTGAGGAAGTGGCCGGGCAATTTACCCGAGACGAAACACGTGTTGGCTACTGAGTTCGTTGTGGCGTTTCTAACAATGCCAATATGGAAGAATTGAGAAGGAACAAAGAAGATTAAAGAAATAAAAGAAGAAATTTATATGTTTGATTTACTGGACTCTAAATCAGTCTCTCTATAATTGTTATTGAAAATTGATGTTTAAAGGCCTAATTGCCTTGTTCTTGCTCGGGAATCTCTCTTTGTTTTTCAGTTTTTTCCTTTGTAACGGAGGAACATTGGGGCATAGGTGGCTGTTCCCCTTGATTTTCCCTAGAGCACTTTCCAGATATTGATTGATAAAGCTGACAGGACTTTGGATGTGCGCAAGACTGTAACCCTGCCACGGTTTGAAGTCTACATCATACTGTATACACTGTTCTCTCCTACAGGAGTGAGAAGTAATTGAAAGGGAGCATACAGCACTTTTCCAAAAGTCGCAAATAAATAATGTGGCAAACAAGACTACAACACAGGTGCCATTCACCAAAATAAAGTGGTGTCCCCCACAGACATTGAGCCACGTGGCAACATATTACATCCCCAAACAACTGCTATCTTGCTTCCCTCGTAATGAAGAGAATTACAGTTACATAACAGAACATAAAGGTCTTTAATTCTTGTAATAAATGCCTTTAATTCTTCTAATAAACACACATTCTTACCCCCGTACATCGTCTGCAGTTCTCCTTGCACACGTCATTGCCTAGGCTATTTATTATATCACTTATACAAACCATTTATAATGCATTAGTGACCCACGTGGCCAGCAAGACAAATTTAAAATGCATTAGCAGAAAGAAAAGGAACTATAATGATGGATATAATGTGTTTGACAATCTTATAAAGGCTGATAGCCTGACAAGGCGATAGTTTACCGACAGGGGAGTCTGTAATCCTACTGTCCTATCATCATTCCTTCTTCACCCTCACCCTCACCCTCTCCGCCCCACCCTCTCTACCGCCGCTCATTTCACAATCCCTGCGGTACAAGTGACAACGATCGGTCCACAACCTGCGGTCACTGTAGGTGGGCACTGCTTAGTCACTAAACCTCAGAAAGAAAATTCTCCACAGTACATTTGAAATTCCATTCATCTAAATAAGTGGTAAAAGTATTTAATCTTCTAAAAGCAAACGGAATGTTTACTTGCCTGCAGTCCTAACAAACTGTTTATCTGTAGCACTTACAATGTGGTTAAGTGTAAATGGCACCTCTGCTTGTGGCTTTTTGCCTAAGAGGGGCTGTAGTTATGCAGTTCGTGCTCAAAGACTGAGGAAGCAAATCTGAGCCTGTCATACAATTCTAGACAAAAACAAGGAAACCTCAGCTCTCAAAGGTGTATGTCACTTCCTTTCATCGACGAATTGCATGCCTGTCATTCAAGAGCTGTGCCAATCTGTTTCCAGTGTGATTTCCACTGCTGCAACTACTGTGGCCCTGGAAGCATGCTGGTGCATGTATGGATAGGAAGGTAGGCTGGTTACTATGACCACGGTAGATAGTAAGGGGCATTACCTGGGTAATTACAGAAAAAGTGGTCTTTGTTCAAGAAATGAAACACGTCAAAGGCCGAGTGATTTTTGAGTTCACCAGGTCCCATGATGTCAATACAGATACATATTGCACATTATTGATTATGCATTTTTAAATTACATTTTTATTTAAATTAGGTAAAATAATTTCTTTCTTTCCGAACAGAAATGTTTATTTAAACTACTACGAGAAATAACGGTGCAGTGCTTACAGCATATGACATAAAAGACACCCACATACATTCTGCTGTCTTATTGTTTGGATGATATGCTTGCAATATACATTGTAAATTAAAAACATATAATCATTGAATATAATTTTAAAAGACTGGAAGGTTTACTTAAAAGAGGTATAGAAATACTTTAGTTTAAAGGCATATCATAGGAAAATATCATTCCTATTGGCACAAAATAAAAAGAAATCAATACGAATGACTACAAAATAAACAAGCATAGGCAAAGCCAATAGGTCTGGCACATAACTGCATGGGCATCTTTATTGATTAATTAGTTCGAGCACTCAGTCACACAACATACATGCACTGCCATTCATCTTTGCAACTCCTGCATCCATTCACCCACTCACTCATCCACAATACCACAAAAGCGCAACCAAACTCATAAATCAATAAAGCAACTCTCAGTTATAAGCCAGAAACTGGCTTAGCCAGTGCTTGGTGTAAAAGGAACAATTGATTAACAGAATGCTGAACAATGTCATACATTCACCCCAGTACAGAGATCTGGGCCTAAATACATCGTTTTTTTGCTCCCCATGACATTCCGGTTTAGACGCAGCCATATTGCATACCCGTCCCACTCAGGTGACAAATGTAAAAATAACAGTTGTTGCACCAAGGATATTGTGCTGGATACCTAAACACTTATAAGGTCCCAAAGGCGAGACCTATTGGCTATGCCAATGCTTGTTTCACTAGGGTGCAGCATTGTTTACAGGCTAAAGTTCAAAGCTTTGGAACGTTAAGATTTGGGTCCTAATTTTGGTTCTTGTACTTAATAAAAGGGATTCTGGGTCAATTACTTTATCGCTCTCTGCCTACAATTGTAAATATGTGTAACTTAAAAGTATAAAATTAAACATGCTGTGGGTGGAGTTTTGTTTGAGGTTCTTGCAAACATACATCTTCATTTCTGTAATCCAGTCACAGTCGCATCTGAACCCCATGTACAATAAAACTGTGTTCTGTAAAGTTGTCTGCAGCTCCTGTGGGCTAAGCCTGACCTGTACCAAATTTCCAAAAATAAATAAGGTAGAAAAACAGCCAAGTACATATTTAAATACAAAAATCGATCACTGCATTGTGAAAACTCTTGAACAGCATAAGGCCGACTCACAAAAGCATGTATGAGTCCGCAAAGTAGCACAGCTGGAGGACTCGTTAACATACGTTTACACGCCCTTGTGAATGGGTCCTGAAATGTCCAACGCCCTGTTAGTAAAAGAGCAAAGAGGGTGCGGTCCTATGTATCTACAATCATTTTAGATGAAATTTCCAAAGCTGCTCCTATTTTAATTACTCGAGGGCCTATTCACAAAAGCATGAAAGAGAGTGTTAAAGAGTCCTATATTCACAATTCCAGAATGCCTCGGTCAATATGCCTCCATATGTTTGATATTGCAATGACTGGTGAATAAAAATGGTTGCCTATATTAACTCTAAATCTCTTGAGTTACTGCATGAGGTTCCGTGAGAACACCTCGGAAACAATGAGGCAACCATTGGCCTCTGTCTCCAAGCTCAGCTGTCGAGCACTAACTCAGAGCTATTCAGAGTCAAAAGCATCCCCCCAAGACACTCCACATACAGACCCCAAGAGCTCAGCTCTGCTCTGAGCAGCACAACTGTTCATGAGACGGCCCCTGGATTACTACAGTAGAGGACAGCGTTAAAATGTTGGCACCACCAATAGCTATCTTGTCAATTTTGGTGTAGCGTGGTTGAACTTAATTGGCAAATTATTGCATACGTATGGCTAGATAGGTTGTGGGGGGTTAAAATATTCTCCACATTTTCTGCCCCCCCCCTTCCCACCCCCCAAACAAACACATCTATTGTTGTACCTCATTTCACAATCCGTACAGAGGTTAGCATGGCACATTGGGCTATTTTTATGAGCATGAAATCCTGGGGGGCATTATGAGAGAGATAAGAAAGGGAGGTGTCAGAAGTGGAGATTTAAATGTTATCTCTGACATATTGGACAGGTGGGAGTGAAATGGCCCCGCGCTGTGATTTCACTACTGTCTGTTAAAAACACGATCCCCGCTAGAAATACAGAGATGTGCCTGATCATATGTTCCCGCCCCTGATATTTCTTTTTTCTCGCTTCCAATAGGCACTGGAAGTTGGGGTGCGGGGATGCTGGCACCCCCCAAAAATTAACATGCGTGAGGTCCTAAAGTGACTGAGCATTAAAGATTACATTTATTTTGTTTTGATCTTGCCACATTTGCTGTTCGTTCAAAGTCAGACGTCAAATGGCAGTCTAGTCTCCTAACAAATTGTTACTTATTCTTTTAACATGGAGACTGGTGTTTCTTTTCTTTCTCGGACTACGAAGTGTGGGGATTTTGTACAGTGAACTAAGTGAGAGTCTTGCTGGTGTGAATTAAAATACTGTAGGATGTCATTTTATTCTAACACACAACACAATTTAAATACCTATAAATGAACTGCACGAATATTTCAAAATAAACAGTTAGAAAAGCACAAATAAAGTGTTGTTTCTAATTCTGAACTATGATGGAAACAAAGATTTTAACAGAATGAAAACGAATCAAGACAGCTTACTTGGTGAAGGACAAATAACAAACATTTGCTGAAGCCCAATTTCCACACATTATCTTTTTGCACAGTATAGTTTTATCAGTAAAACTTGTGTGTCTGAGCAAATTTAGTGTTCACTTCAATGGTAAATGTGCTGTCTCGAAGCGACAGCGTGCTACCATCGGTGCCTAATTTGAGCCAGTGGTTTGCCCTGCTCGGCACCGGCACTTAATTGCCAGCTCAGGCACTTAATTGCCTAAACCTGCACTTATGACAGCTGCCATATGGTGGCGCTGCTTGTGCAACTTAAAGATAAGCAGAACAACATTTGTTTGTTAATTCAATATACATTATTAACAACTAATACCTGCCACCGCAGCCATTCTTAAAGTGTTGGCGGCCTCGAACAGTCTGAATTGCCACACTTTAGTGTGATAGTTAGTAGTTGTGTAAGTACAGTGGCAATGTGTGGTGCAATCTGCAGTGGCCTCCTGACGAGGGCTCCGGCACGTGTTTTGTTTTACAAATTAAGCCCCATTCTTTAGTAATATATTTGTGACAGTGTGCTCCACAAATGCAACACCAGTTATATACTCCGCCTTCACCGTTCTCTTGCTGAATGGGCGTGGCTCACTTGTGACACTTGTTCTTTGTGTGATGCTAGGAGTTTTCAGCATCAGTGATGTAACATTGATGGCAGCACCCCCATTCTAAAATTTCTTCCAGCACCAGTGGTCACAAGCTGGACTGGCATGGGTTTTAAGGGGGTGCAAAAAGAGCAGAAGGAGGGATATGTCTGTAGAACAGAAATGCTGAGCAACACATGGCGTTTGTATCAAGCAGTGAGTGAGCCAGAGTAGCCTGGCAGCTTGCACCACAGAGATCAATGTGTGACTAGAGTGGTAACCTCAGGGCAGTTCAGGAGAAGTGACAAGGGGGAGGCTACAGGGCATCAAGGGGCACATCTGTCATATGCTGCCCAGTTCGGAGGTCCTCAGAGGAGATGTAATAAAATGTGGACTGCTGAGATGATCCCCAGCGACCACGTAAAGGCAAAGCAAATGTGTTCCTGGAAGCATGCCCACAATGGCGTTGTGTCTATTCTCCATTTTGTGGGAGGTGGTAGGCGGGAAGACACACCACCAGCAGTGAGAACAAGACTGTAGGCAGGAGTGAATGGGGACTCACGTGTAAAGGTGCACAGAGGGCACATCATTTTATTCTAACTGGGAGATTTGAGGGCAGCCGACCAATGGTTAGAGAACAAGAAGTGCCACTGAGAGGCTGCAGGTTTTGGGGGGGCGGGAAGGAGAGGGGAGGCCAGGGAAGGGGGTGAGCTAGATTCAGGGTGGTAGTACTGAATTTGACTTTGGACAGGGGTGAGAAAAGGAGGTACCACCAGTGGATAATTTATAAAACAAAATAAGTGCCGGCGCTCTTGTCAGGAGGCAGCTTGCACCAGCCCATTTCTCCGGTTAGCGCCGCCTAAAACAGGGCTAACTACTAGCCATGAAAGTGGGAAGAGGATGTGGTGTAATGGCCAGAACTGCCGACTTCAGAAATGGGGAACCAGGTTCAAGTCTTAGCGTGTGCTCAACATCCTGTGATTCTGGACAAATCACTTAATCTCCCTGTGCCTACCATAAATGAACGTGCCCGTAACTGGTGCTCATGAAAAGCGCTGGTGTTGATTATTAAGTGCTGAGCACTGGAAACCATCGGCTGAAATTAAACACTGGGTACCACTGAGAGGCAGTGCGAGTGTCAGGTGCTGGCACAGAATATGCACAATTTCAGTAATGGTAGAAGAGAGGAGACTGCTCACCCAGGCTAAGCAGAGGTAAAGGGCACTGAAGGTTGGCAGCTGGTGCAGTCGCCACTACTGACAGGAAGAGGTGGGGCAAAGCCTGAGGCAGTTCCCCTCACACAGGACACAGTTGGGCAGAGTTGAGGCAGCCTGCCGTTCAGCATAGGTCACTGGTCAGTGAAGGAGACTGTGCTGTCAGAAGTGGGGATGGTAGTCCTAAGAGTGTGTGTTGTCTTTTAGTGCCGACGGGGGGTGAGTGAGTGACTTGCAATTGGTGTTAATTAGTTTAGTGCTTGTATGGTCAGGAGTCAGTAACGTCGGGTGGTTTGTAAACTTGCATATAGTGCAGTAAGGGAATCTTACCTTCCAAATTGGGTCAATTTCTGTTACCATTAAACTCTAAATCGGGCCCTAAATGTTATGTAAAGCAGCACATTGTGGCAGCAGTTCTAATGTTCCAGCTTGCCGCAGTGTGTGATCCTCTGCAATTTCCTTTGCATCCCCATTTAGGAGATGTGAAACATACAAAAAAACAGCACTAACCAGCGGAATGCACTTTTCAAAAACATAGACATTTTTGCCTGGGGTTTTATCGAGTGGGGGAGAAAAAGCTGTTGAGATAAATATGCTCTCACTTTGATTTGGAAGAACAAAGCGCTTCCCGGCCTCGACAAGAATAAGAACCGCTAAATAAATGCTGAAATGCAATACCACAGGTAGATTCTTAAATTGAAAAAGTGGTGCTGATGTCTACTGGTGAAAAATGCAGAATCTATTTAAAAAAGAACCCCCCGTACCCCGGCTCTGTTAATATAGTGGTGGAATTTAGAAGAGGGGCCTGTGTTGGGTGAGTGGGAGGGTGGGGGGGAGGTCGGGTGTCTCAGATTTCAAAAGTGAGGTCAGCGGTGGGAAAAGTCGTCCTTACATAATGAAAGTTGCGCCGTGAGTGTGCACAGATTTACAGGTCTGTAACTATTCCCAGCAGAAAGGCGAATTTTATGGCACCCCTGGAGCAGTGGCCTCTCTGAAAGCACATTCTGATAGACATTCTCACAAAACACTGTAAAAAAAACGGCGAAGACCTTAAGAAACATAAGACATAAAAGCACCGAGACACGGCAAAAGTTAAAGCAGGGGTGCGCGCGCTGCATTTGAAGTAGTTAAAGTGATCGGAGACGCGATCAAGCGAGCAGAAAGGAAACTGAATAGAAGGGAGGGGGTAGTGTGAAAACAGCGGGGAGAGAAGGGAGGGTGTAATAAAAAACAAAGGAGCCAAAGCTATAGAGAAGGGAGGGGGGAGTGGGAGCAGCTGTGCACGTGCATGTGATCGTGCACTCAAGGTTTAGGCCAGCCAAAAGACTGTGGGTAGCACTTCGAAAATCCCACATACAAAATGTCTCTTTGAGCCTTTGGCTCAGCGAGACCTAAAAATAACAATTGTTGGACAGAATGCTGAACAATGTAATACATTCACCCCAGTACGAGGCCTGGGTCTAAATCCATCGTTTTTTTGCTCCCCATGCCATTCCAGTTTAGACTCAGCCATATGCAATTCAGTCTTGACCCTGTTCCCCATGGGAACAGTCCAGCCTGAACTGCACTGCCAAACCAGGTCCTTCCTGGACTGGAAACATTTCTCTGGCCTGCCATTGCAGAGCCTGTGTGTGAAGCTTTAAACTGCTATTTTAATCTTGTAAAATAAACCCTTTGCCAGGCCCAAACCTTCCTTTTTAATGCACATAAGTCACTCTTGGGGAATGCCCTGGACAGCCTAGAAGGCAGGGTGCAATGTATTTAAAAAGTAGGTCAAGTACTTTTAAGCTTTACATGTCCAGGTCGTGAAAAACTCTTATATTTGGTTTTCCCTATTGCAAGGCTTGCCTCTCCCATTTGATAACACTGGAGATAACTTGCTAAATTTTATAAGTATAATTAGCAAATGGTAACAGGTATTTGGTTCATGTTTGGTGTCTCTGGAATTGCAGATTCAAATCCTAATTTATGGTGAAGTCTGATTTTAATTTACAATTTAGAAAATGGCACTCTTGGAAAGTTGTGCCAAAAACAAGGGTGAGCTTAAATATATCATTAACCTAAGGGCAATACAATTGATCAAAAAGACAATGATTCACTGCAGTTTCATTCTCATGTCAAGAACCTCTACTTTTCTTATAGGGACAATATTTTCCATCAATGGCTATACAAATCACACATATATGTGCACAACCAATATATTATCAAACAGTAATCTCCAATAAACATATTTCAAAAGAATATATTTTAAAACCTAGTCATTATCACAGATACAATTTAGTTCCAGACATTTTATTTACAAAATGGCAATATTTATGTATGATCCAGTGCTCACAACCGTTAAAAGAAATTGCAGTGGTGAAATTATGGGAACTATGAGTCAAGAAGCATGTTAGGAAGTATGCCTTACTGCTTATGAATCGATGGGTGCATTGGCACAGTACTCCAGCCATACGTGTGAAGAGGAAAAGTCCAATTCAAAGAAGAAAAAGATGGCATTCTCCACAGAGCTTGAAGTTTCAAGTGATGGCATCCAGATAACAAACTATATTTCCCAGCAGTCTCTTCATTCTCACGTTTTTTGCAAACGGCGGCAGTCATTCTTGTAATATTGAGTATAACTTTCAGCACGTCTCATGGTGCCCTTGCTAGACAATCGTGATACAATCTCAATGCAGCCAGGACCTTCCTACATGGAGTAAAGATTTCTTATGTAAAGAACGACTGTGCTTCGTGAAGGTTGCTGGATGGCAATGGGACTGCAGATAGCTAGTCTACAAATCAAGTCATGGTGAGAAAACAAACTCTGAACTATTTCTTTTTGAACATTTGACCTTAGGCATTCTAAAGACTATTTCATACTTGAGGTTTATTCCAGTGACGGAACAGGGAGGATTCCAATGTTAAGTGGCGATTGGAAACATTATGACCCGCTCGCCACCTGGCCTGATGATCTGGGAACGGGAACACCGCCTAATGTATCAAAGGAACTCAGAAACCTCGGAATGACCATGGACTCCAAGCTAATGATGAATGCCCAAGTGGACAAATTAGCAAGATTAAGCTTTGTTACAATAAAATCTTCCCCCATATGGGATTTCTACACAAGGTGTGTGCCGACAACCTCGCCCCAATGAAGAACCCTCTCACCAGACCCAGAAGCAAGAAGGCCCCCTGGTTCACCAACGAACTCAAGGATTCCAAGAATGCCTGCCGCACCCTCGAGAAGGCCTGGCTCCTCGACAAGACCACCGACAACATGACCGCCCTCAAACTCGGCACCCGCAGACACCACCATCCGCACCACTAAGAAGAAATCTCTGAAGGAACGACTGGACAAGAACGCCCATGACAGCAAGGAGCTCTTCAACATCGTTAAGAAGTTCTCCAACCCCAGCACGGGCAACAACGACATCACTCCCTCGCAGGACCTCTGCGACTCCCTCGCCTCGTACTTCCACCGCAAGATCGCCGACATCCACAACAGCTTTGGCGTTCCACCCCAGCACCCATCGTTCGAACCTACACACCCTGCTGCCACCCTCCAGACATGGACCAAGGTGACCCCGGAAGACACGACACGCATGATGAACACCATCCACTCCGGATCTCCGACCGACCCGTGTCCCCAGCATGTCTTCAACAAGGCCGCCTCTACCATCGCACCCCACCTCCGAGACATCATCAACACCTCCCTCGACACAGCCACCTTCCCGGAGAGCTGGAAACACGCCGAGCTCAGCGCACTGCTGAAGAAACCTACAGCGGACCCGACCGACTCAAGAACTTCCGCCCCATCTCGCTCCTTCCCTTCCCTGCCAAGGTCTTCGAGAAGATCGTCAACAAGCAACTGGCCGCCTTCCTCGAGACGAACGGATCCCTCGACCCATCGCAGTCCGGATTCAGAGCCAACCACAGCACCGAGACCGCCCTCATCGCTGCCACCGACGACATCCGAGCCCTGCTCGACAACGGTGAAACAGAGGCACTCATCCTCCTAGACCTCTCCGCAGCATTTGACACTGTCTGCCACCGCACCCTAGTCCAACGCCTCAGCGACACCGGCATCCAAGGGAAGGCCCTGAAATGGATCATCTCCTACCTCTCCGGCAGAACACAGAGAGTACGCCTCCCTCCGTTCCGCTCTGCGGCCACCGAAGTCATCTGCGGCGTCCCGCAAGGATCATCGCTCAGCCCCACTCTCTTCAACATCTACATGAAACCCCTCGCTGCCATCGCACGCCAACACAACCTCAACATCATTTCCTACGCCGATGACACCCAGCTGATTCTCTCCCTCACCAGAGACCCCGACACCGCCAAAGCCAGCCTACACGAAGGGATGAAAGACGTCGCCGAATGGATGAACATCAGCCGCCTGAAGTTGAACACGGACAAGACAGAAGTCCTCATCCTGGGACCGTCGCCCTCCGCATGGAACAACTCCTGGTGGCCCCCGGCCCTAGGCACCGCACCCAAACCAACGGACCACGCACGCAACTTGGGTGTCATCCTGGACTCCTCCCTATCGATGACCAGACAAGTCAACGCCGTATCCTCAGCCTGCTTCCACAACCTTCGCATGCTCCGTAAGATCTTCCGTTGGATCCCGGCCGAGACCAGGAAGACGGTCACCCAGGCCCTCGTCACCAGCAGACTAGACTACGGAAACACCCTCTACGCCGGTACAACAGCCAAGCTTCAGAAAAGACTTCAACGTATCCAGAACGCCTCCGCCCGACTCATCCTGGACGTCCCCCGACGCAGCCACATCTCGAGCCACCTGAGAGACCTGCACTGGCTCCCCGTCAACAAGAGGATCACGTTCAGACTCCTCACCCACGCACACAAATCCCTCCACGACCTTGGCCCAAGATACCTCAACGACCGCCTAACCTTCTACACGCCCGCCCGCCAGCTACGATCCGCAAACCTCGCCCTCGCCGTCGTCCCTCGCATCCAGAGAACCACCACCGGAGGAAGATCCTTCTCCTACCTGGTGGCTAAGACATAGAACTCCCTGCCCGTCCACCTGCGACTGACCCGGGACCACCTCGCCTTCAGGAGACAGCTCAAGACCTGGCTGTTTGAGCAGTAGCAGACCCCCTCCCCCATGCGCCTTGAGACCCATCCGGGTGAGTAGTGCGCAATATAAATTTCATGATTGATTGATTGATTGATTGAAGGTCCAAGCTACCATCTCCCTTCTTCTATCCAAACTCGATTACGCCAATAGCCTTTACCACAAATCACCTTTAATGATCATGAAAAGACTACAACAGATTCAGAACTCGGCTGCCAGACTACTCTTGCATGGAAGCAAGAAAAAATTAGCTTCTATCCCACAGAAAAATTTTAATTCCTTCTCACAACAGCTCATATGATCGGCTGATGGCTTTGAGAAGAGTCCCGTTGAAAAACGTAATTCCAAAGACCAGGAATCCCATCCACACTGACAGACTTCTGCTCTACACAATCTCTTCTTAACATCTTCATTAGTCTCTTGTTCATCCTCCTCCAGCACTTGAGAATGCCTAGGATCTACACACACTTCCCAGGCTCCCCCTAAGGCACCCAGCATCACTCCATTCCTTAAAGTTAGTAGCTCCTATATTTGTAAGAGACTTGGGAAACCTATATTTGTTTTTGAGTCCTGTATTGATAGATCTATCTAGGTCCTTAGGCGCTGTTCTCCCTTGATGACCACCGAGAGGTACTTCCATTTGCGCCTATAAGATTGAAGAGCAAGGCTGTGCAAGAGATACCTCAACAAGACTTCCTACATCTTCTCTTCCAGCTGGCAATGGGCATACTTCCTCTATACTCCCAGGGTTAGTGTGCTGTGCCTTCATGAGAGTTCCATGGCAATTGAACAGAATTGCCCAACTGTACAGCACTAAAGCTGCTTCACAAGGAAGCGTCCCAGCGCTAACTAGCAGGGAGAGAAATGAACGGAATCCTACGTATCGTCAAAGAGGAAGGTCTTTAGCCTTTTCCTAAATAGCATTTACGAGTCGAGTATTCTGAGCTTGTCTGGCAGCTCATTCCATAAAATGACGGCAAGCATAGAAAACGAATGACCTCCAAACCTGGATTTATTGAATCCTGGAACATGAAGACACTGGTAAGCTGAACAAAGAGCTCTAGATGGATGGTATATGCGAAACCTATTCCTAAGGTACACAGGACCTTTTTTCTGAATTACCCGGGAAAGAATTAACAAGGCTTTGAACTTAATTTTCTCTTTAATAAGGAGCAAGTGAAGTTCCTTCAGGCCATTACAAATGGATTGTGCCATAGGAACTTCATGAATAGCTCTGGTTACTGCATTTTTGTCCAATCATAACTTTCTAATTAGGTAGTCAGGAGCCCCCAATTAGAGCAAGTTCGCATAGTCCAATTTAGAAGTGACCAGAGCTAGCACAATTGACTTACGAGTCTTAAGCAGTAGTATATTCAGATTCTTTCTCAACGATTTCAGAATGACAAAACAGATCCCTTCACAGCACTAATTCTGGCTGTAAAGGAGAGTTATTGATCGAACTTTAATCTCAAATTTCTTACCACCTTGGTCAGAGCAGGTGGTTCGTCAAAGGTGGTAGGCCACCATCATAAAAATCAAAAGGGTTGTACTTCTCAAGAAAAAGAAGCTTGGATTTGCCAGAGTTGAGCTTCAGGCACTTCTTTTGCATCCAGTTTGCCACCTCAGAAAGGCCGGCCTGGAACCTGTCAGTCAATGCTGTACTAATTTGCTCAAAGGAGAGAATAAGTTGTGAGTCATCTTCAAATAACACTAAGTTAAAGCCCCTGTGCTCAACTAGTTTGCCCAGTGGCGCTTAGGATATAGTAAACAGAGTTGGGCTCATGGCTGAACTTTGAAGAACTTTATATTTCAGTTCTTTATAGCTACGACCAAAAGGGGGAAGAAAGACAGCCTGAACTCTATGAGTCATGTGAGAAATTTAGCCATTTCTTGGCTTGCCCAACTATACCATCCATCTCCAAACGTCAGAGAAGGATGTCATGAACGACAGTATCAAAAGCCGCAGAGAGATCTAAAAGAATCACTGTGTTGAACTTTAGACCTAAAGTCTAAAGTTTACACCTCAACTCTAAGTTTGGATCTAAAGTCCAACTTTAGATCTGAAGTCTAAGTTTAGACCTGCAATCTAAGTTTAGACTTCAGGCCTAAGGCACCAAACAGAAGAAACACAGAGCATACCAAGAAAAAAAGCTTAGGAAAACCAAATTTAATTACCATACAAGTGCTCACTTGTCATAAAATAAGCCACAGAAATACTTTATGACTCTGGTTTACAAAGCAGTGCATTGCTGTAAGTCTTCTACCATAGTATTATGACGTGAAAAAGCACAAATCATTTAAAGTGCAGACAGGGGATTCCAGGCTAGCTTAGAAGAAGTAAAATAAACAGGCGATCACAGTATGAGGTGCTGATTTCTTATTTACATTCAGTCCATCTGCAGGAGTTCTATCTGAGTTTCTGCAAGTTGCTTAGATTTCATGTAGCGTGAAACTACTGAAGTTTTTGATGATAACAAAATGAAAAGGAAGCCACTGACGAAGTACTTCCAATAACAAATATGCATAGACAAAGCCAGTTGGTCTGGCATTTGCAAGCCTGACATATACAATGGGCTATAAAAGTAATAGAAAGTAAAAACACCATCATACAAAGGTGGCCTGTATATGTTTCCCTCCCCCCCAAAAAAGTACAAAAAATAAGATAAATGGATGAAGAGAGCGGACCAAAAGCCTCTATATGTATGTGTGTCTATCTATATATGTATTTATTCTCTCCTGCGCAGACCCCACAGTCTTAAGTTGCCAACCCTGGCAAGATGGTTCGAAAGGGCAGGTGCTCCTAACCCGTCACAAATGTAATCACTGCTCACTTCACAGTCAGACGAAAATCCAAGACTCTGATGCAGTGGCCGTGGCGGGCACCGGGAATTTCCCGGGTGGGCCACGCGGGTGGGGGCCGGTTCTGGGCCCCTCTGTTTTTTGTTATCGGAGGTCGGCACTATCAGCCCGCTGTAACAAAATCGTCCGAAACCGGCTTCAGCACACAGCTCGCCCGCACCCCCTCCACTCCCCCCGGGGGCCAGCCGAGCAGTTTGCCAGGGACGGTTTTGGTTCCCAGTCCGGCCCTGCTCTGATGCAGAGGTATAATTGTGAAATTGTATTGGGATTCAGACCCAGCACGTTTCGGCTTGTCCTTGCAAGCCTTGTAGATAGACAGATAGGTAGATATATACACACACCCACATACATGCATATACACATATATGGGCTCTTGTCAAGTATTTTTATTTAGAATTATTTTTGGGGAAAAAGGATGGACCTAAAAAAACAAAGATTATGTTCATTCACACTCACTCAACAAAACCACTGCTAAGCATTTCAGAAAACTGTGAACATCTATGAAAATAGATGCCTTTGGTGAAATATTTAATTTAAATATATGAAACGAACGTCAAGCACACGCCAAAAGTCAGTCTAATTACTATTCATGTAATCAGACACTGTACTTATAACCATAAGCACACCAAATACATGGCAGAAACGGTTCTAAGAACATTGCACTTGGCACAGGCAGACATAATGACAGGGCCAGTGTGTCCTTGGGAAGGTAAGGAAACCATCATATTTTTCACAACCAGAGAGTGAGAGAATAAACAACGTAGTTGCGTTCTCCCGAATCAACTTTTTTTCACAAAAAGCAACCACTGTTAAACTGGCAGAATAACCAGATCCAAGGATGTGTTAGGAATGTTATTCAACTACCTACTTCTCAGGTGGAATATCAAAGATATTGAAGTAAAAGCCTCACTCACATAATAGTGACATGCTTCATCATAGGCAGTTACTCTACACCCAGAGAAGATGGTACTCTCTGGGCGGACTCAACCAAAGATGTAATGGGAGTTCTTAGATAAATGAATAACTGGTTAAGCAGGGAACCAGATCAGATTTAAAAATACCTATGAGTGTACCCTTTTCTGAGTCCTTTATTCCTGGGCACTCATGGTATCACTAAAAACTTATTCTTGGGGTTGTTTTGAACTTGATTCTGTTCAAATATACCCTCAGATTTGTGCCAACATGTTTCGGCCCATATGGGTAGCCCAGTCGGGTCTGAGGGCCTTCGTCAGGGCGTTATATCTCTGTGCCTTATTCTTTAAGGTCCCTGCCGTGTAGCCGTGCATGTGTTACATGCAACCCATCAAAACGTGAGGCCTAATGCACTCACCTGTCCGTGTATTATCTCCAACTTCATTAGATTTTCTATGGGACATGAAAAACAATATCGTATATTTTTTAAAAAAAGGACATAAAATAATCCTTTCTACAGCCCATCTCGTGCTCTTAATCATTGATTTATAGTTGGAGTATTGGTGTACCACCTGTCTATGTGCTCACTAATTAGGGCTTAGTGTAATTCATTATCCATTACATTTTAACAAAAGCCACATGGCCACGACATATATTCACCCCACTACGTGATCATCATCCAGTTGGTGTTGTCTATGAGTGAGAAGATTGTGACTATACAGTTTGTCTTGGCCACCGATCCTACTGATCTACATTTAACCAAACCTGTCTATAGCGTGTTGTCTTTAGAGTATGAAGTGGGAGCGAGTGTATTGATTTGACATAACTTTACCCAGTCTAGTGAATCATGATGACGCTCACCTACTGTTTGATGCCTACTAACATCATGCAGCTCTCATGTATTCAGGTGCTGTCCTGTAGTCAAACACTGGATAAAAGATATATATCTATATAACAGCATTTTTTAGATGTTCATCAATCTACACCCCCTGCCGTAGGGCGCTTTTGTCGCCATGGTTATATGTAAGTCTACCGTTAAGTAATACTGCTTCCATGGTAATTATTTACTAGTGCTCCATCTAAGTTCCATAAGCACCTCACCCCCGATAATGGTTTCAGAGGTTTAACCTGTGTATGAGTCTGTTATAGAGAATCACGCCCTTCTACTCTCCCTACGTAATAGCTATTGCGTTCCTCATTGGTTCGCTATTTGTTTCCGGAACCCGCTCTCCCTGTTTGTTTAGATTCAATAACCCTCTCGCTTCTAGCCTTCATGCTATGGCAAGGAAGAAAGGCAGTTCGTCTCTCGCATTCATGGGTTCGTCTCTATGTTAACATTGCATAATGCGTGTCTCGGGAGACAGCTCCCTCTGTCCGTTTTTCTTAAATACCCCTCTCGTTTTTAATCATCATACTCTGGCACATTTCAAAAGGACAATTAATCTCTAGCATTACTGGTATTGTCTCTATCTTAGCGCTGCATAATTGGAGTCTTTAAAACATTGTATTTGGACACCCCTGGTATGCGCAACCTCCCTCTCACTTACTTCGTCAAGGACACCGCACCGCCGTTACACCTTGTCAAACACATCGTCTGCCGTCGGAGATGTGTATGCGGCTGCCTCGACTTTTAAGCAGGGCTTCCCAATTTCATTGGTTGGCTGTTCTATCCCCTGACGTATTTTCTCTATGGTTGAAGAACGTAGTGTCGACTGATTTTCTGACGTGTATAAGGTTGAACTACAAGATTTCTGGGTAATGTAGTTCGGTACGCTCGTGTTTACGGTGTTCTAGACCCCTCGTGTTAGAGTACCTTTGTTTTGTAATTTTAAATTATTTGTTAATAAATTATGTACCATTTAGAGGGTTATTCCTCGGGGTATATAAATTGTGTACTATTTCGAGGGTTATTACTCGGGGTATACGGCACTAATTCTACCGTTAGGAAGGACAGAAAAAGGGTGACTCACTATATAAGCTGTTGACCCGTGTTGGGGAGTCATTTACATGGAGTCCTAATGGGTCACTCATACTCTGCACACCCGTGGTGAATACTCATTAATCTTTTTGTTAGTGTGTTACTTTTGCTGTTTGACGTGACTGTCCAAGTCGGTCGTCTCATTTGCCCGACCTCTTGGAATCGTATCGCGTGTGTTCCAGATTTCTCTAAAAGAGTGAAAAACCCCACATTAATATAATTCAAAGGTTCTTATATTATATATAGGGGCTGAATTCGTACAAATACTTGTATTACTGCCTCCTTATTTTTATCATACTATTTCACGTTAACACACTTTCCTGTTCTGTTTAGATTGTTAACAACTTCTGTAAGGATGGCATGTTTCGAGCCTGCCTGTTGTCAATGTTCAGTGTATATTCATCATCTTTTCAGCTATTTGTTGAATTTGCATTGGCTAAATTACAGGGATATTACATCTTGTGAATAGATTAGGTCATGGAACACCACGGGATTTCCTCGTTGAGACCTGACGTTGTACTTGACAAACGATAAATCCACCTCTGCTCTAGTTTCAGTAGTTGTCTTTCATTGCAGCTGTCCGGTAGTTTTTCAATTACCGTCCAAGTGAAGTCATTCTCAGTGTGTTTATTTGTTTGGAAGTGTCTCATCATTTTGGTAATTGTTTTACCGCATCTAAATGTACTGCGGTGCTCGTTAATTCTGATCTTCACTTTTCGTGTAGTCATACCAATGTATATCTACTTGCAGATGCACGTGATTAAGTAGACTACATTGTGGCTGTTGCAATTACTAAAGGATCTCTGTTCCCAAGGAGTTCTCAAGCCCACGTCGATCGCTTTGCTAGGTGTTGTTAATCTGCATATACTGCATGATCCACAAGGGAAGTGTCCAACTACCTCTGGTAGATTTCATAGTGTGTTTTGTTGGCCTATTTTGCATTGTTTCTTTTTTGGCCGAGTATGAACAACGGAGTCCTTGATTGATTTCCCTCTCTTCAAAGCAAACAAAGGTTTCTCCAATTTCAAACCACCAGAGTTCAGTGTTCTCCAATGTCGTAGGACGATGTTTTTTACTTTATTCGAGTCTGTTCCGTAGGTAGTCACGCATACCATTCTTTTGTTGTCCGGTTTCTTTTTGGTTCTAATAGTCCTTCCCGATTGCAGTTCTTGGTCCTTTTATATGCTTGTTTTATCAGTTTTGTTGGGTAGGATTTTATCTTCAATTTCTGTGTTAACTTCTTCGCATGGGTTTCGTAATTTGCTTTGTCAGTACAATTCCTTCTCAACCTTAGGAATTGGCCCACTGGCAAATTATCTCGTAGGGCTTTGGGGTGGAAGCTATCGTATTTAAGTAGGTTATTAGCATCAGTGGGTTTATAGAACACTTCAGTTTTTAGTGTCCCATCTGCTGGCCAGATCTTTAGATCCAAAAACGTGATGGAATCTCTCTCTAGAGTCATTGTGAACTTCAGGTATTCATCTCTGCTGTTTAGCCAAACCAGAAACTCTTTTGCTTTGTTGGCATCTCCTTTCCAGATTATAAAGATATCGTCTATGAATCTCCTCCATACCCCCAAGTTGGATTGGTACGGGTTTGTCTCATCATAGATGAAACGTGTTTCGAAATCATGCACGTACAGGCATGCTACGCTGGGTGCGCAGGTCATGCCCATCGAAGTACCATGGGTTTGTAGGAAGTACTCCCCTTCAAATTCAAAATAATTCCTAGTTAGGGCTAGTCGTACACACTGGACCACAAAGTTTATTGGTGTTATTGATGTCCAGTTTTCCAAACCCAGCAGTTTTTCAATCCCTATGAGGGAAGCTTCTTGGGGGATACTAGTGTACAGTGCTTCCACATCTGGAGTCATTAGATAATCAGTTGTTGGATCGAAACTTAACGTTTGGAGTTTCAACAGAATGTCTTGTGTATCTTTTAGGTAGGAAGGCATTCTTTGCACCATCGGTCGTAGGAAATGGTCGGCAAATTTTGAGAGTGGTTCAAGTGCCGAACCAATGCCTGACACAATCGGTCTGCCTGGTGGTGGATGCATGTTTTTATGTACTTTAGGGAGGATATAAAAATATGGGATTTTAGGGTCCATTTCTTTTAGAAAATTCTCTTCTGCGGTGGTAATCCATCCCTCTTGTACTGCTTCCGAAACCATCTCATGTATTTCTAGTTTCAGATTCCCCGTTGGATCTCTTTGTAATCGTGAATAATTACGTGGGTCATTAAGTAGTTTCATACATTCATTTTTATAAATTTCAATGGGTAGGATCACCGTTGCTCCTCCCTTGTCTGCTGGTTTGATTATGACGTCCTGCATCTTATCAAACTCTGCCAGTGTCTGCCGTTCAATCGATGTGAAGTTGTTAAATTTTTGGTTGTTGTTGTCTTTTAGTTGGTCAATTTCCAATGTTACTGCCTTCTCAAAGGCTAGTAAAGCCGGTGGCATAGTGTGGTTTGGGGGGATGAATTTGGATTTTTTCTTTAGGCCGGTATTTTTTTCTGTGATTTCGACCAATTCCTCAGGTCCCTCTGTTTCTGAGAACAACACAGACAGACGAAGTCTACGAAAGAATTCGGCTAGTTCAATTCTTAGGTCAAAAAGATTTGACCGATTCATCGGAACAAAGCCAAGTTCTTTTTTCAGAACATTTTCTTGTTGTCTAGAGAGGACTCTGTTGCTCAAATTTAGTATTCCCGAGTGTTCTTGCTCGTGCTGGGTCTGGGTTCCTGTGCTGTCAGATCTTCTCTGTTTGTTTCCCATTGAACCCGATGCCCTCTCCGATTGCCTCCTCCTCGTGTGCGGCCTCTCCCTAAAAAAGGTTGTTGATAGGGTTGCCATTGGTATCCAAACTGCGGTGGTTGGAAAGGTGCTTGCATAAAGGGGTTCCATCCAAACGGTGGTTGTTGTTGTATGCCTCCTTGCTGGTATGCACCTCTGTTCCTTCTCGAACGATTCCCCCTGCGCCTATAATTGCCTTTCTGGCCATCAGTTGATGAATCGCTGGAATAATTCCCGGAACCTGTACTTGCTGTGTCAGAGAAGTCTGATCTGTCCTTGTCAGTTGGAGTGTAATCCTCTCTCAAGTATGGAAATACATTCTCAAATTTGAATTTTTTTAAATCTTTTTGGAATTTTGTGATTTTGGCTTGGGTGAGATATTCTTTATACTCATTGATTACTTTGTTGTTCTCATCCAATTTCTTCTTAAATTGTGCAATTGTGATTTGAGTTTTCAGACCATTTTCCAATGTTTTTAGGTCTCGGCAAGCGATGGCTGCGCTTGCGCAGTCTCGCTCGCGAGAGATAATGACTTGGGAGAAGAGGGGCTTGAACCCGCCCCTCTTCTACCCTGTTCTCCATTGGCTGGCCTAGTAAATGCTGGCCAGCCATTGGAGAAGAGGTCCCGTCACTCCAATCATGCCCCGTCCTTTTCGGATCGGGGGGCGTGTTTTTTGCGAAAAGTCTCAGGGAGGAGACAACAGCAAAACACGCCCCCGAATCCGAAAAGGACGCTCCCTTTCTCCGAGGCATTTCTGCTGTGCCTCGGAGAAAGGCGGTGGTGTCTTTCGGTGCCCTCGTGTTTTTTTAGGACTCGCACTGGTCTTGGCTACGTCGCACTTATGCTCAGTGTTTCTTCCAGTGTTTCCCCTGCATACATGAATATTCACAAGATCAGAGGGGCGGCGCCCCGGCCACATTTCAGTCGCGCACTTCAGAAGTGCTCTTGCAACTCTGAACTTGTTGAATCAACTGTTCCGGGGCATGCGGGCCGGCAGCAGACCGGCGGAGCCGGTTCCACGGCCGCTAATCCCTTCCTGTTGTGGTTGCAGCACTCACTAGGGCGTGATGCCTCCATGGTATCCTCTCAGCCCAGGCTGGCTCTGGAGCACAACAGACATGGGGCTTGGGGGGCGCCTGGTAACCCCACACAAACACCACTTCACTCCAAGCCGGATAATCTGCCCTTGATCCGCAGTCAGAGGCGGCCAGTTGGCCCTTTGAAGATGGCGATAAGAGCACGGGACGGGACAGCGGGAGCTGAAATGGAAAATAGCCGGGCCGTCTCGCCACAGTAAAGTGTATGTGGGTACATGGGAGAGTTTAACCCGGAAGCATTGCCATGCGAGGTTCTGAGGAGACCTATTCTGCCCGTGTCAGTCGTGAGTAGTTCACCCAAGGTCTGGCCGTCTTTCCATTCTGGCTCTAAACGTGCATTTTAAAGATAAAACTAAAAGATGTGCCAACGTGCATCTAAACACGTCTAAGTACGAGCTCCTCACACCGGCCCGTCAGAAGGAATTCCGAGAAGGCGGTCTCCTCTTTGGGTCCATTCACCCTTCTTCATCCAAAACTCGGGCACCTCTAACCCCAAAAAAAGGTCGCCTTTCTAAAATAACGAGGTAATCACATTATAGAGATAATGACTTGGGAGAAAAGGGGCTTGAACCCGCCCCTCTTCTACCCTGTTCTCCATTGGCTGGCCTAGTAAATGCTGGCCAGCCATTGGAGAAGAGGTCCCGTCACTCCAATCATGCCCCGTCCTTTTCGGATCGGGGGGCGTGTTTTTTGCAAAAAGTCTCAGGGAGGAGACAACAGCAAAACACGCCCCCGAATCCGAAAAGGACGCTCCCTTTCTCCGAGGCATTTTTGCTGTGCCTCGGAGAAAGGCGGTGGTGTCTTTCGGTGCCCTCGTGTTTTTTTAGGACTCGCACTGGTCTTGGCTACGTCGCACTTGTGCTCAGTGTTTCTTCCAGTGTTTCCCCTTATTAGGACTCGCACTGGTCTTGGCTACGTCGCACTTGTGCTCAGTGTTTCTTCCAGTGTTACCCCTTAAACAATCTTTGTGCTCCATCATGTACTACAGCTCCTAAGGAACGTCACGGCCACCGAGGTAACAAGAGCAGCCTACACCTCGAAATCTAACTCGCCTCGTTAAGCTTTCAGCCTCCCTTCGTTTCCTTCCCGAGTTTCGACCCCCACCGCCTCCACACTGAACATCCCACCTGACCTCAGCCAATCAACTCGAGGGCCAGAACTCACCCCGCGAGTCACGCGGCGACGCTACTGCGCCTCCTATTGGACAAAAGGTAAAGATGGTGGGAGGGGTCCTGCGAGACGATTGACAGGCGCGACGGCAGCTTTTCCTAGCAGCGGCCGGCAACTGCTTGAGAGGAGGAAGAACTGCATTCAGAAGGGCGGTCATCTGTACGCTGCTCTAACGGGACCGCTCCCTCCTCTCCGTCCCTGGGTCGTGCTTTTATTTCTTCTTTTTTCTTTACCTCCTGCCGCTCCTCGTGTCTCCTTACTTTGCTGCTGTCTGGTAGGTGACATATTTATTTTTACTTGAAGGACGCGGCCCTGGGGATGCTGGGCATGTGTGTCTCCTCTGCAAAGGATGCCAGTAGCGCCCAGTTGATGGGTGTCAGCCCAGGGCTGGCACATCGTGGAGCTCTTATCCCAGTTATTTGTGTTCCTGTGTGTTCAAGGCCACATTTCCTCAGTAACAAGTGAGAATCTCCAACCCAAGGGCGTTGACAGTTTAAACCGCATCAAATATTAGCCTCCATTGAGACTGGTGTGTGTGCTGACTGCACAAGACAAGCATCCTGAGATATTGGGTAATAGTAGTACCCCCACTTGCCTTCATGCTCCCTACGGTTTACCTGAAAGATATCTGTTCTGAAATCTAATTTTGGCACTTGTTCCCACGCTCCCGGCACTTGCACTTTGACTCCTACACTGGCTCGTGATGTTATTTGCGTCGATGCAAATAACTTGGTGTACCCATAGCTTGTCCAAATAAGTTGCTGTTAGAATTGACTGACCCGACTGCAGATGTTTGTCCTCTATTTAGATAAGTCGGGCCATCCGCATGTCACTATCAACTGCAAATCAGGCCTGGCTCCAGGATTTGGGATCTGGGTGGGCCAAGAAGAAGAATGGATAGGCCATAAAGATAAGCGGGGTTGTCCAGAGACTCCCAGGTGTCTTTGAGCTTGGTGTGTGCATGTTGGGTGGTCTTGTACGGTTTTGAACTGCATACCATACCTATTACCGGGTTCTGACTACTAGTTTTCATTGAGCATTGCTAGAAGTTTACACCTACTGGTTTCATCCCTAATGCAGTTTCCAGATCACATTATTTTCTCTCCGTGTCACTCCCTCTCTTCCGACTTCACCCTTCTTTCTCTTCATTTCACTTTGCTCTCCTGCTCACTGCACGCTCTTCCTCTCACCCTACTATCTTCTCTCCTTACATCATCCAACTCACTCTCCATCTTAGCCACCTGTTTCCGTACGTCTCTTCACTTTCTACACTTCCCTTTAATCTACCTCTCACCTCATCCTCCTCTCTTTCCACCTTGTCCTACTTTCTCGCTTTCCTGAACTCGCAAACCTCTCACTGTGCCTCAATTTACTCTGACTAGACTTCACCCTTCTCTCTCCACCTCACTCTTCTCTCTCCACCTCACTGTTCTCTCTCCACCTCACTCTTCTCTCTCCACTTCACCCATCTCTCTCTTCCTCACCCTTTTCTCTGTTCCTCGCCCTCCTCTCTCTCTTGCTTACTCTTTTCTGTCTTTCCAATTTGCCCTCCTCTCTCCCCATCACAGTTATCCTTTTGTTCTCACTACCCATCCTCTTGCTTCCTCCTTATTAACCCAATTACCCTCCCATCTCTCTGCTACGCCTTCACTTCTCCCCACCTCACCCTTCTCGCGATTTCAATAAATAATTCATTTGTGGATTTATATAGTGCGGCTTGTCACCCGTGAGGGTATCCATGCACCGTCAATGGGCTTGGGGAGATTAAATGATTTACCCAGATTGACATAACATTGATGACAGCACAGGCACTCTGAAGATTATTCCAGCACCACTGTCCCCACCCCGCCACCCCCTTCACATGGTGTCCATCAGCCACTTCCGTTCTGGTACACAACTGCACCAACGCATGCTTCTTTGTAATGCCTGAAGTGAAAAGCGCGGGATGGCTGAAAGTCACACACCGGACATGGGGCCAGCGGGAAAGATGTGGAAATTAAGGATACCGAGCGACTGGGTATATTTAAGGGCGTGCTGCTGCAGTCCAGGGCTTTTCTTTTACAAATCACAGTTTCAAAGTTTGTGCAGTCACTTGTATCCAGTGAACTGATCTAGGACTACAACTCCCAGAATGCAATTCAAAAGATTTTAAATGCAAAACCAGGACAACAGCCTTGCACCCTTAATGACAGTTCATAGCAGAGGACATGACACGCATAAAAACTATGTTACAGTTTTGTAAATACAGGGATTGTGTACACAGAAACTGCCCAAATCACTGGTACAGAACAGGGTCAATTCCCTCTGCCCTGCCAAGCTTCCCATGCATGCATGATGAACTGTTCCAACCCAAGTTTTTTTCTCTGCATTGTGGGGATCATTATAACAAGCATTTACAATGCAACGGTCTCGGCATTGTTAAAGTTAGGGCTATTGGAATTGCTCATGACATTATTTTTGATTATGTTTTTAAAACATGTAAAGAAACGGCATTGTTATTTACAATGTCAATAGCTTAATCTGTGTGTGGGTGCAAATGCAATAGGTCTCGCATTGGAGAGTGATTAAGCTATTGACATTGTAAATAACAATGCCGTTTCTTTAAATGTTTTAACCCCTTCGGTGCTCATGACGGAACGGTTCCGTCATGAGCCACGGTTGAGCTGTGCTCATGACGGAACCGTTCCGTCATGACCACGCCCGCGCAAGATTCCGTCAGCACAGCGGCGGAATCTGCGCAGCATGGAAGGGGTTAAAAACAAAAACATAAACAAAAATAATGTCATGAGCAATGCCAATAGCTCTAACTTTACCAATGCCGAGACCATTGCATTGTAAATGCTTGTTATTTCAATGAGAAGGGCATCTGAGAGTCTTTTCGCAGTCTTAATGATTAAGACGAGCCAGTCCCTGCTGCATTTCCATGCAATCAAAGACCAGCTCCGTCTAAATTCCGGGTCATTGAGGAATATTCGTGGGGAGTTTGCCACAATCAGACCAGTGGGTGCTATATTACCCCTCAAATATTCGGTCATGATTGCCCCGTGTAGTAAAGTTTTAAGTTGGGTCCGTTTTAATTCCGTTAAGGAATCCCAATCGCCATTGTTTTGGCTTACATACGCAAGTGTAGTATCAGAGATCAATGGTGGCATAGCTAAAATGGATGATATTTCATCCTCGTCGTAGGCTAGTCCTTCCGCCATAGTGACTGGATGATTATGAACCTGTAGGGTGATCAGTATGCCCTCGGCTCTTTGTTGTAAGGACACCTAATACAAACTATGTTTGGTGTCCTGAACCTCCTCTAGAGATGCGTGTTTCTGAAAGCTCTCAGGGCTATGGAGGCCCCTCTAAACTTATTTTTCACAACCAGAGAGTGAGAGAATAAACAACGTAGTTGCGTTCTCCCGAATCAACTTTTTTTCACAAAAAGCAACCACTGTTAAACTGGCAGAATAACCAGATCCAAGGATGTGTTAGGAATGTTATTCAACTACCTACTTCTCAGGTGGAATATCAAAGATATTGAAGTAAAAGCCTCACTCACATAATAGTGACATGCTTCATCATAGGCAGTTACTCCACACCCAGAGAAGATGGTACTCTCTGGACGTGTCCAAATACAATGTTTTAAAGACTCCAATTATGCAGCGCTAAGATAGAGACAATACCAGTAATGCTAGAGATTAATTACAACCAGTTCCGTGGACAAACTCATTAAATATTCCAGTGCTTTAATGGGTCCCAAGCAAGCCTGGCCTTCCAACAAGATATTGAATTGAGGGGGTAGGGTTGTTTATATTATTACCAAGAGTCTAATGGCCAGAGACAGGATGGGAAAATCAGACTATAAACAGATTTCACAATGTTAGGTCACAGTCAGCTGCGGTACCCTTTGGACTAGACGGATCCTACAGTGTTTATGCTACACCTAGCACTGAGGGCTCAATTTCATACAACATACATCTCTCAGGTAACTGTATCCCTACAGGCTTAGGTTTTAGACATCAGAAGTGATGATAAATATTCTTATAAAAAGTACCATCAATGTAGATGACCACATGCTTTAACTTGTCACAAAACAATACCTATAGTAGTAAGTGCCCTTTAGCACCAAGAAAATAATGTCAGCACTAGGAGTCTCTAAATCATAAATAATTATTATTCAAACAGTCATACACTGGTGGAGCATCCAGGAATGTGTACTTGATGCATCTGCATTGACAGCTGAGAGTACTGCCAGGGCCGGACTGAGACCAGCAACCAGCCCTGGCAGGTTGCTGCTCGACTGGTCCTGCCAGGAGGGGGGCAGAGGAGTCAGTGACAAAACCGGTCTCTGCGGGAACAAAACCAGTCCCCACCCCTCAGGCCCACTGGGGAAATGCCCGGTGCCCACTACAGCCAGTCTGGCCCTGAGTACTGCTTTCTATGCACTGTCAGACCTTGCCACTCCCACTGAAGCCCCTGGCAGTGCTGCTCAGATGCTTCTATGATGTTCCTGATACAGCATGGCAAGACTGAGCTCTACAAGGAGGAGCAAAGGGAATATCTGATTGGTGTACAAGGTGGCTATGTCCTGGGTTCCTGAACTTCAGAAACTTTCCAGGCAGTGGAATCAAACGAATGTCAGTCAGAGGTAAGAGTGGTGATGTTTCACACTGGACACAAATACCTGCATAGATGAAGTCTGGGTTATGGCCAGAGCAAAAGCAAGGACAGCATGAAAGGATACACAGGAGAGGAGGGTTTATAGTTTTTCTCAGCGCCTATAGAAACATTTATCTTTACATTTATGTTTTGTCCTTTTTTGTTTCATTCATTGCAAATTCTACAAAAGAACGTATGAAAAAGATTTGAAAAGCTTCTATAAAGTCCTTTGAAAATCTGCGTGCATGCTCACAGTTGAAAGAAGGCACCTAACTTACAGTACATTACATAATGGGATACTCCTCAAGTCCTTATTGGACCATAATTGGGCAAGAGGCCACATCAGCAGGGCCTAGTACACTTGGTCATCACTTGCCTCCCAGTCAAAGAATTAACTAAAGATCTAGTTACATATTCAGAAGCAATGAGGAAAGCAGACACCAGCTTGGATAAGTCAGAGCAGAGCAAATTACTTAAGTAAATCAGTGCACTCTGATTTGTCAGTTAGCAGACTATGAATTTGACCAATAACTGTAGTATTAATTTCTAATTAATTGCCATTAATGCTGTTTAGGTGTGCTTCTGGGTTACTTAAATCTTTTGAATGTGTTCTCTAACCATCATCTTCATCTTTTTAGCTGGTTGGACTAAGGCTATTGGGTGTCTTCTGATAAGTCTTTGAAGGGGAACCCATTCCCTTTTCTCAAAGAGATAGTGGGGGAAATGGAGGAGGAAATAAGATGAGATTATTTATAACTCAAGTACAACAGAAGAAGATTGTTTATAAAACAGCAGGTCAAGGATAAAACGTAAAAAGTCCTCCATGGAAGAGGTTGAAAACACTCTGAAATACCTTGCACGCAACGCAATCTGTGCCGGAAAACAGTGCTACATTTTACTTAGACAAAACTAAAGATATTACAATATGTATAACAGCTTTACGGAAGGGTGCCCTGAGTTGGGCCCCTGTGAGCATATTGCTTCACAGGGTTCCCCCACTTCTCTCCCTCTGGTGGCTTGTTCCCTCCATATGCCTGCACGTAGACCTTTAATAGGGTCTTGGAATGTGGCTGGATTGGAGTCCAAACTCTCCGACCCTGAGTGGGGAGAGTAAATGGACAATTATGATATCTGTTTATTCCAAGAAACATGGCTACGGCATATTCCATCGAGGGTGGGCTACGCATCTTTTTTTGTTTCTGCGGCCCAAGGTGCAAGGGGTAGACCCTCGGGGGGGCTAGTCGTTTGGGTTGCAACTCATCTAGGTTGCTCTGTAAAACTCATAGATTCAAAATCCCCAGATATCCTATGTTTGTTACTCACATTTTCTACCGGTTATTCGCTGGCAGTACTAAATGTCTACCTGCGTCCTCATCCGGTACAGCTGGGTTTGTCGATCTTGGGCGCCCTAGATGATGTACTACATTCCCTTCCCCCTGCGTGTCACAAATTAATAGGTGCGGATTTTAATTGTCACTTTGAACCTCTCCTTGGGATCCCCTCTCCTACTTGTGATGAGGACGAAAACTATAAAATTCCAGAGCCCACTATCTATCCTGCTAAACGTCTTATTCCACTAGCCCTTGAGATCAACAAGTTGGCCATTGCACATTCCTTGAGGGCTTGCAATGGTAGACTCTGTCCTGATGTACCGGGGTCTTTCACCTTCAATAGACCTGGGAGTTGTTCGACTATCGACTACATCCTGGTGAACGTGGAATTTTGGGGCTTTTTAGCAGCCTTTTCTGTTACTCCGCGGGTCGATAGTGATCATAACCTACTGTCATTGGAACTGGTAAATAATATTGGTGGCAGTGGAGTCCCACGGGGCCTAACACCACTAAATAGTGAGAACTTGGTGCTAGTTGCAGGAGGCAGACGGATTAGGTGGGCTAGGGTTGTGACTGATGAGTTAAAACTTGCAGCACTATATAGCAATGTCACTAGTTCCCTGGAGGCGGTTTCCCACCTTTTGAGCCCCAATGGGGATATTCCGCCGAACCATCTCCCAGATTTACAGAACATTCACAAGGAACTCCTCGGCGCCCTGGTTGGCTTTTTTTACACCTCTACCGCCCCTAGGCCAAGGGCTGTTAGGCCTGAGCACTGGTATAATGGCTCTTGTAGGCTGGCTAAGGCTGCCCTGATTAAAGAGGTAAAAACGGGCACACAGTCTAGTGTCCAGGCTGCGAGGGCCTTTTACAAAAATTTGATTAAGGAGGCAAAATCCGAGTGGGAGGACCTAAGGTGGCAAAATATGAAGCAAGCATTAGCTGATCGTGATTCGAGGGCTTTTTGGAACCTCGTTCGAACTGGTACGGCAGCATGCAGCCCTGCTATTATCCCCAACCTCAGTGAGGAGGTTTGGCTTGCCCATTTTAAACCCCTTTACTCTTCTAGTAATCCTAGGGGAGGTGTTGACCCGGCAACCCCGCCTAATGTTATTGTAATGAATCAATTGTACCAGGAAGATTCAGTGAGTCGATCCTTCTCCCTTCCAGAAATAGAGCTGGCCCTTAGTACCCTATCAGTAGGGAAAGCTCCGGGGCTCGACAGGATCCCTGGTGACCTTTACAGAAGTGAATTAAAAATCTGGGCCCCTTACATCCGGGTATACTTTAATGCCATTCTGCAGGGCCTTGAGATCCCGGATACTTGGTTGGGAGCAGAAATTATACCCATCCATAAAAAATCTTCCCCTTTGGATCCAGCGAACTATCGCCCTATAAGTTTGATTGACGTCTTACAGAAGCTGTTTGCCCGAGTCCTTCTAACAAGACTGCAGACCTGGATGGAGGACCACCAAATTCTAACCTCCCTCCAGGCGGGGTTTCGTGCAAAGGTCTCCACTATTGACCAATTGTTTAGGTTACAGTTGATTTATTGGAAGACAGTCAGTATGGGTGCTGGCAATCTTTATTTGATTTTTGTGGACCTGCGGTCCGCATTTGATATGGTCCAAAGGGAAAAACTATGGGTCCTATTACTAGAGATGGGCGCTCCCCCCTACCTTTGTCATTTATTCAAACGTCTGCACGAAGGCACTTATGCAAGGGTGAGATTCGGGAGATGTGGGGAGATTTCAGGGCCATTCCCGGTTGAAAAGGGTGTGAGGCAGGGCTGTGTTCTGGCCCCCACTCTCTTCTCCCTCTTTATCAATGGGTTGATCGAGCATCTCTTGAGCGCCGCCAACCTGGATTCCCCTTTTCTAGTGGGGCGTAAGATACCGGCTCTAATGTTCGCGGATGACACGCTCCTGTTGTCTAAATCTTACATGGGCATCCAGCGCACATTAGAGGCCTTTTGCTCCTTCTGTAAATTAAGGGATCTGGAACTGAACCTATCTAAAACAAAATTTATGGTCTTCAGTTCTAATTCAACCAACTGCCCACACCCTAAGATGGGAGATGTTGCATTGGACAGGGTCTCTACCTTCGATTATTTGGGGGTGACCCTCAATGACAAAATGAAATGGGGGTCTCACTTGGCGAAGGCAAATCTTAAGCTAGCACAATCAGCGGGGGGTATCCTGAAGGTTTTTAATAACACCTTTTCCCTTTTCTAAACCTCTGGGCCCCCCTATGGAAATTTACAAATCCCCAGCAAGAGGGGGTGCGCTTTACGGCGCTGAACTCTGGGGACATTGCACTTGTGCTACCTTATCGTCAATTGAGAATTCCTTTATTAGGCGATTGCTAAAACTACCTGCAAGTACCCCTTTAATTCCGTTGAGATGGGATTTAGGTCTAGTTCCTATAGAAGAGATTATCCTGAACCGCCCACTCCTGTTTTGGAGACGTCTCTGGTCAACACCCGAGCTTGCAAGCTATAGGCATGATCTTGGTGACTTACTGTCAAGGGGAAATCTGGAAAAAATCCCTTGGTTAACTTATGTAAAGAACCTCTGCTACTCCATAGGGATGGGGGACCTATGGTCCGCACCGGAAGCGACTAGTCGCTCACTTTCTAAGAATTCACTGCGGGAGGCTTTACAATTGTATCGGAGGGAGATTTTACTGCATTCCTCTCTGGGCAGGCTTACCGACACCTTTCTGGACATTAAGTTTTGTCCCCAGTTTGAAGTTTTCTTGGATGTTATCCAACCCCCTTTGGCGAAGAAACTCTACATTCAGTTTAGACACGGTTCGTTACCATTGAGGGCTTTTACCTGCAGATGGTCTAATGCATCTGATCCCTTAAACACGTGTCCTGTATGCATTGATATTTGTGAAACAGAGCTCCATGCTGTTCTTTTCTGCCCTCTATATAACAAGGCAAGGAAGAAGTGGATTATTCAGCTCTGCAAGTCTAAGGGTCTTAGGGACTATCAGGAGGTGTTTAGAATACTGAAGTACGACACTACCCCTTTGATAGTGTTTGAGACGGCCAAATACCTTCTTTCTATGTGGTTCACCCGGTCCAAAAAACTGCAATCTGTCACACAACCCTCCCGATCCTAGTGTTGCTGCTACCAAGAAGCTGTGGTGTAGCGAGAACACCGTGGGCCTTGGATTTAGTTTTAACAATTTGTTTTTATGATGAAAAAACTTTTTGTTCTCATTTGTTTGTGTAACCTTTGTATCACTAAAAAAATTTTTTTTAATGTTTTGATGGATTATACTCTATGCATTGTCAATTTAATCATGTTTTATTGTACATAATTATTTATGTCTTTTTATGGTATCTTACCGAAATAAAAGCTTGACTGACTGACTGACTGACAATATGTTAACCGCTTATTGTTTCTTCTGATTCTGGAAATGCAGTGCATCTTTAATCATTAGAAACAATAGATATATGGATAGCATATTGCCTCCAACTGTGTTTACCAACAAGCAGGCACCTTCTAATGAAGTCAAGTGCTCATTTGACTAGGGACAAAGTTAGTACATTGGCCTTAGTAGGTAACATCCAAATTGCTTACACATGCCACTCTGCCATATGGAGATAAATGCATATGTTCATCAAATACTGCATTGATGAACAAGTTACTTACCTTCGGTAACGATATATCTGTAAGAAACATAGGTTAGTTATAGACTCCTTACCTAGAATTACCCCCAGGCATCAGACTATATCCGGAAAGTTTTTCGTCAGAAGTACCTCTGCGCGTCGGAAGTTGGCGTTGGTCGGCTCCGCGTCTTTCGTTGGCGTCGTGGTCCCCAGGATGACGTCGCGGTAGCTACTTAGACGCCACCCTGGCGCGCGGACGTCAGTTCTTTACACGACTTTCCACGCCAGAAACGCAGAGCCATGCAAGACACTGACCACTGGTGCACAAAACAAGGGCCCAGAAAGGATGTCCTTAACCCTAGAAATCAGTTCGCAGAACAGGGAGGATGGGTGGGGCAGTAAGGAATCTATAACTAACCTATGTTTCTTACAGATATATTGTTACCAAAAGTAAGTAAATTGTTCATCTGAAAGAAACATGTTAGTTATAGATTCCTTACCTTAGAATAGATACCCCAGCAATACCAACCCCGGAGGTAGGTCTGCGAACCAAGATCACACCAGAAAGTCCTGAAGAACAGAACGGCCAAAGAAGCCATCTCTCCGGACTGGACTGTCAAGGCAGTAGTGTTTCGTAAATGTGTGGAACCAAGCACACGTAGCTGGCTGACAGATGTCATTTAGAGGAACTCCTCGTCCGAAAGCAGTAGTGGCTGCCGTTGCCCTGGTGGAATGGGCGCGCAGCCCTACTGGAGGCTCCTTCTTTGCCTGAGAATAGCAGGCCTTGATACACAAAACGACCCATCAGGAGATAGTCCGCTTGTGTACGGCCCGACCTTTCTTGGTGCCCACGTAGCCAACAAAGAGCTGGTTCTCCACCCGGAACTGTTTGGTGAGATCCAGATAAAGGAAAGCGCACGTTTTGGGTCCAGACGGTGGAGCCTCTCTTCCTCTTTCGAAGGATGCGGAGGCGGAAAGAAGGTGGGCAAAGTGATGGTCTGCCTGATGTGAAAGGCAGTGACAACCTTGGGAAGGAAAGATGGACGAGTCCTGAGAACCACCTTGTCCGGGTGGACAGACAATTAAGGAGGCTTGGAGGAAAGAGCATGGAGCTCACTCACTCTTTTGGCAGATGTGATGGTTACCAGGAATGCAGTTTTAAGCGTCAGAAGCCTCAAAGGACAGTTGTGAAGCGGCTCAAAGGGAGCGCACATTAAATAGGTTAAGACTAGATTCAAATCCCACTGAGGCATAACGAAGGGAATAGGAGGAAAGAGATGAGTTATGCCTTTCAAGAACCGATTAACAACCAGGGACTTGAAAAGAGAAGGGGTATCTGGAAGCCGAAGGAAGGCAGAGATGGCCGAGAGATGGCCCTTGACAGTGCCCAGAGCAGAGCCCTGCTGGGCCAAAGAAAGGAGAAACAAGCAAAACTCAGAAAGAGGGGCAGAAAGGGGATCCACAGCCTTTGCTGTGCACCATGCCACAAATGTGTTCCACCGGCAGGTGTATACCGTCTTAGTGGAGGGACGCCTGCATGCCAAGATTACATCACAAACTTCAGGAGGCATGTCAAAAGACGTCAACTGGCACCGCTCATTCTCCACGCAAGGAGGTGGAGGCTGGACAGGTTCTGGTGGAGGACCGTCCCCTGTTGCTGCGACAGAAGATCCTCCTGAAGAGGCAGACGGGTCGGAGGATCGATGGCCATGTTGAGCAGCTCGGGATACCAGACTCTTGGTGCCCCGTCCGGAGCCACAAGGATGACTGGGGCCTGGTCGCGCCCGAGCTTCTTCAGCACTCTGGGCAGAAGTGGTATAGGCGGAAAGGTGTACAACAGACCGCAACTCCACTAGCGACGAAAAGCGCCGCTCAGCGAGTGCTGCCTTGGAAATTCCAACACGCAGAATTGCAGACATTGCGTGATCTCTTCGGTGGCGAATAGATCTAACCAAGGCTCTCCCCACTGTTGAAAGAGACCTTGCACCACCTCCTAGTGCAGACGCCATTCGTGATCCATCATGCAGCTGTGGCTGAGTTTGTCCGGCCTGGTGTTCAGGGAACCTGCCAGGTGTTGAACCACCAGGGAAATGCCCTGATGTTCCAGCCATGTCCAGAGGCGGAGGGCCTCCTGACATAGGGTCCACTACCCCACCCCGCCCTGTTTGTTGGGGTACCACATGGTGGTGGTGTTGTCCGTGAACACCTGTACTACTCTTCCCCTGACAAAGGGAAGGAATGCCTTGAGTGCAAGACGAATCGCCCGAAGCTCCAAAAGGTTGATGTGGAGCCCGGACTCCGTCGGAGACCAGAGGCCTCTGATCTCTGCCTCCCCCATGTGGCCGCCCCATCCCAGAAGTGTTGCATCGGTCACCACTGTGAACTCTGGCTGAGGAAGGGAGAGGGCTCTGCCACTGATCCAATCCTGGTTCGTGAGCCATCACTGCAATTGTCGTGCCATGCCCTCCAGGGTCTGGACGCAATCGGACAGATTCCCCTGATGCTGCACCCACTGGAACTACAGGTCCCACTGCAGAGCCCACATATGTCACCCCGCATGATCGACCAGCAGAATCCTGACCGAAACCCGGGATAGAGGCCGAAAGATTGGAATCAGAGCACGAATATCTCAGACTCGCTGTTCGGGAGGATAAACCCGAAACTGCATCGTGTCCAGAACCGCTCCGATGAAGGGGAGCTTCTGGGAGGGAATCAGGTGTGACTTCGGCACATTGATGGAGAACCCCAGCGAATGCAGGAGGTCGGCCTTAGTCTGTAGGTGGGAGACAACTGCCTGGGCGATCCAGTCTTCAACAGCCAGTCGTCGAGCTAGGGGAAGACTGAAACCCCCGATCTGCGCAAATGAGCTGCGACCACCGCCATCACTTTTGTGGGCACAGGTAAGGCCAAAGGGGAGCACGGTAAACTGAAAGTGCTTGTGGCCTACCTTGAACCGCAGGTAACGCTGGTGGGCCGGCAGGCCGGGGATATGAAAATAAGCGTCCTGCAAGTCCAACGCTACCATCCAGTAGATGCGAGGGCAGACAAGACCTGAGCGAGCGTCAACATCTTGAACTTCTCCATCCAGTGGAAGCAGTTGACGTTCCTGAGATCCAAGATAGGACGCACGCCCATGTCCTTCTTGGGTATCAGAAAGTAGTGGGAGTAACAACCATGACCTACTTCGGGGACAGGAACGCGCTCGTTGGCTCTCTTGGCCAAGAGAGCCGTAACATCCTGTTGGAGAAGGCCCACTTGCTCCTCCGACATGTGGTGGTATTGAGGTGGCATGGCCGGAGGGGTAGTCTCGAAGTGGAGGGAGTAGCCCCTTCGTACTATCTGCAAAACCCACCTGTCCGATGTAATGATGCACCAGTGGGGGACGTGATGGTGGATCCTGCCGCCCACTGGCGTTTGATGGGCCTGAAAAGCCAGACTAGTAAGGCTTGGAGGCTGCTGTGTGTTGGTGGACTGGCCCACTGAACCGGCGGTGGTTCCCACATCCCCGGCCGCACAAAGATTGGGAAACTTGCTGCGGCCTGTTGCTCTGGGCGGGACATAGTGGGGCACCCCTTCCGTAGCCACAAAAGGGTAAAAAAACAGACTGCGCAGGGCGGCTGGAGAGGCCCAAGTACTTGGCTGTAGCCCATGATCCCTTGAAATGCTCTAGAGCATTGTCTCCAAAAAGGCGACGGCCATCAAAAGGCATGTCCATGAGGGTATTCTGGACATCCCTAGAAAAGCCAGTTGATCTCATCCAGACGAAGGGCTACTGACGTGGAAATCGTCCTGCCTAGAGAGTCGGCGGTATCCCGCCCACAACGGATGGTAAACTTTGCCGCATCCCTCCCGGCGGCAACAGCCTGGGATAGCACTGTGCGGGTCTCCTCTGGACACTGAGGCAGCACCTGCGCAACCGTGTCCCACTCAAAGTGGGAATAACAGCCCAGTAGACATGTAGTGTTTACCGACCGCGGTCCCATGCTGGTGGAAGAGAAAGTCTTCTTCCCAAGATGATCCAGCTTCTTGCATTCCCTTTACGGTGGAGCGGTAGGGAATGCGCTCTCGGAAGTGCAGGCTTGGACCACCAAGCTCTCCGGGGTGGGGTGTTGGGAGAGGAAAGTGGGGTCACTCGGAGCAGGGCAGTGGCGTCGGGCAATCATCCTATCTATGGGATCCCCGTGTTGGGCCTGGACCAGGTGTCCAAAAGGACGTCGGTAAGGGCCTCAATAAACGGCAGCAGGGGCTCCCAAGAGCTAGCAGCCGGCTGAAGCACCTCTGTCAGGAGGTTAGTCCTGACCGCCACCGTAGGAAGCTCCAGGTTGAGAGCCTCGGCCGCCGTACGCAACACCACTGCGTATGACGCTCCCTCCTCCGTAGCCACGGTAGGAGACACCACGCCAAGGTCAGGGGAGGTGTTTAGACCACTGGCATCCCCCAGTTTCACTCTCCAGTCCTGCTCAGAGTCGAGCTGATCAGTCAGAGGGTCACCTGCCCCTCCCAGTCCTCCTCCTCATCCTCTGGGTGCCAATCTGGCCGATAAGGGACCCCAGGAGTGAACATGGGCACAAAATCCCCGCTCGGCACCAGATCTGGCGTCGGGCGACACCGGTCTGCCTCCAGGTCCACATCAGGATGGAGGGTGGGTCGACGCCGACTGGGGGCACGAAGGGAGTCAGCTGCGGAAGCAGTGCTGGAGGAAGCAGCGCCGGTGGAGGTGTTATAAGGTCAACCGGCACTATCCAGATCCAGGCCTGGATCCAAGGGGGGCCTGCGGCGCCGGGGCAGTCGGCGGAGAAGGCCTAGGCCCCCCAACCAAGTCCGCGGGGCCCGAAGACGCACCGGCGGGTTCGGGCTTCTAAAAGATGGAATGCATCACCTCGTAAAATTTACAAAGCTAGGCAGGAGTCGCTCAGGGTCCCGGGAAGGGAGGGAAACCCAGAGCCGACTCTTCGGGCTCTGCACGCAGAGCCGCGGGAGGGGAGCTGCCCGCATTCCTTGTTGCGTCAGACGACTGACGGGGAGAAGTTGAAGAGTGACGATGCTTCTTCACCTTCTTCTTATGCTTCGACTTACCCGACCCCTAGTGCGAAGACTGCGAAGACTTGGAAGCGTGATGATGGCTCTGCGACCGGTCCCTCGACCTCCCTCGCGACCGGAAACTCGAACGGCGCAGAGCCGACTGCTGGCACTCAAGAAGCTTTCGGGACCGCTCCCGCAAAGCCTTCGGAGCCATGTACCAGCAGTCGGAGCACGACTTTGGGTCGTGCTCGCTCGCGCTCCAGGAAAAAGAGGCCCACGCAGTGCGGATCCTTAACCGACGTCAGTCGGCTACAGGAACTGCATGCCTTGAAGCTGGGCATCCCTACGTGTATCAGGAGTTGTAGACTCAAAAAAGACGTCGACAAAAGTCGCTCAAAAAGTTCAGTCAAATAGTGACTGGAGGTACCGCTCTCTCCGGATCTGCGCTCGCTGGCACGGAAGAAGAAAGAACTGACGTCAGCGAGGGCGGCATCTAAGTAGCTACCGCGGCGTTATCACGGCGACCATGACGCCAACGACGGAAGCAGAGCCGACCAACGCCACCTTCCGATGCGCAGAGGTACTGCTGACGAAAAACTTTCAAGATCCAGTCTGACGCCTGGGGGTAATTCTATGCTAAGGAATCTATAACTAACATGTTTCTTTCAGACGCAGATGCTAAAATAAAATCCACTGTTGGGGCAAGCTACTATTATTCCTGTTTTGGCCTTCTCGGTCTATTCTCACTGGCGGTGGTGCCACTTAGAAGTCTGTCCTAACTGTCATCATAAGATGAGGCTCCTGTTATGGAGAAGGAAAGATTTAAATTGTCGTTTTCCACGATTGGAACCCTGCTTATTGATGACTGTTACTCAGCCTCCTCTATACTGGAGAAATCTAGGTTTTTCAAAGAGCTTGAAATAAAACTGAGGGCTTGTATGGATCAAGGCACAGTAGCGCTAACAACCTCACAGGTATAATACCCCATTGTTCCTTCAGTTTTTGTTATTACTTTGTTATCACAATGGCTTTGTATTTAGTTTATCTTTGCTTTTTTAAACACATTTGAGTGAAACTGATGTTTTAAATAGGGATTACTAGTTTAATAGTTGTATTCTAGTAGCTACCAATGCTAAAATTCCTGACAGAACTATAGGTATGTGTAAACCTTTCTTGTTTACAATGCATTCTTAATCAATTCTCAGTTCAAACATCCATGAGCACCTTTTTCAAGGAGGTAAGTTCAATAAGTTAGATGACAACAAATAAAAAACAAATAAACAAAAACAAAATCTGACGACCTCTTAGCTAACCAAGTTAGGATATAACTGTCAGACAAAGAATTCGAGATCCTACTAGCTACATTAAGAGAAGTAAGAAACTCTGGAGTGATCCCATACCCAAACCTGTTACTGACACCATATGTTAATGAAAGTACAAGGAGTATCTTCTACACAATGTGAACCCCGAGACGCATCTTCCCGTACGTAAGATGCCTCATACCGTACTTAAGGTGCCAACAGAAACTACAGGTCGTTCTCACACTGGTGAGATCAAGGGTTAATTATGCTTACAGGCAGAACCATGGCGCACCTTGCTTCCTAACACGCAAATTACAAATGATCCCGAACTTCGGTGATTAGTGAAACTAAAGGGTAAGTGCTTTGCTAATAATCTGCCTACCTCCAGCTGTAGCAGAGCATGACCAGAGAAACTTCTAGGAAAAATGTGATGCATATAGTCTGTGAAAGTCCAGTTATTTGCTGTTGGCTTCTGGCAAATCACAAATTGTGTGTTAAACTATACCATATCATGGTGAGCGACATTGTTGGCATAACTCATGAGATTCACTTGTGAGGTTCCTGGTTTAATGAGCTTCACTGTGTAACATGGCTCTACGCATTTAATGTGTGTATGTTAGTGTCTCAAAAGGGTGCTTTTTAGGTCTCTGCTTGCGAAGGCTGCGCTTGCGCAGTCTCGCTCGCAAGATTTAATGTTTTTCAGTAGTGGGGCTTGAACCCGCCCCTCTTCTCCATTGGCTGGCTTCCTAAACGGAGGCCAGCCATTGGAGGAGAGGGGCGTCTGTCCATTTAAGCCCCGTCTTTTTCGGATTCGGGGTCGTGTTTTTTAGTTTTTTTCTCTCCTCTGTAATGTAAACATTCCAGCCAATGGGAAGAGGAGAGAAAGAAAAACACGCCCCCGAATCCGAAAATGGCGCTGCGTTTCTCCGAGGCATTTCTGCTTGACCTCGGAGAAAGATGGTGGTGTTCATGGCGTCATCCCCGTCCACCATGGTACCCCGTACACGGCCCGGCTGGTGTCTACTCCGGAACAAGTCGTTCAAACCTCAGTGTAAGCTCCAGTCGACCAGTTACAAATGGCCCGTAACTGGAATCAGCGCAGCATATACGCACCTCAAATAATACATATTTTGTTTGTTAAATGAAAACACCATTTGGAAAAATAAGCTCAATTCAACTCCAAAGTTGAGGTCCAAACTGCAACTGGGAGTTACTCCATAACGGAAGCCATCTGAAAATAGTCAAATGGATTAACTGGCGGGCTACAGGAGTCATAAAGCTGTTCCTGTGGTGTGGCCCTGCACACCCAGCACTGTGGCGCAGTAGGGGCAGGCAGCGCCGCTTTATGGCCCCTCGGCTGAGAGCGCTGCTGCGATGGTAACGTCACCGCTGCCCCAGCTGCTCCAGGAAGGGATTCCGGGAGAGGTGCCTCGCACAGCGACACCTGTGTTCCGCGGCGGACTTCTGCAGGATCCAGTGTCCTCGTCTCCCGGAGTTACCAGGCTGGCGGCGCGGGAGGCAGCGGCTGCAGGTGAGCCTCGGGGTGGGCGGCGTCTCTGAGGGGCTCGGGGGAGTCCGGTGAGGGCTGAGGGCATGGGCAGTACCCCCGACGAGGCTGTCGACTAGGCGGGAACGGAGCGCAGTACCGAACGTTCTTCTTCCGCGTGTTCTTCTCATTTTGTGCCCTCACTTCTAATCTCTGGTGGAACTAGGGTATTTTAGGGCTCTTGGCCTCCTAAATTCCAAGCGCTGTACTCCCCTAGCCCCCCTCCGGAGATCCACGCACCGGACCCCAAACTATTCAGAGTTACACGACCAGCCTTCCTCTCTGGATGGGTTTCTTTCTATTCTTCTTATTTCACCAAAGGTGCCCGCTGGAGCTTCTCCGGAGGTCTCTGTCTTCTGTCTCCAAAGAGACCCTGCGTTTTTTTATTTAGGTCCCCGACTCCCTGTGCCCTCTCCAGGTGCAAGTGCATGGTCTCTTCGTGTCCCCTTATTGTCCTCATTCTGCGCACCCTTGTGCCCCATCTACGGAGAGTCCATGCTCCTGAGGTCGAAGGGTCTGAGCATCCTCCTAGTCCTGTTACTCGCTGTCTCGGGGCTGTGCGCATCCTTTCTCTGGTCCATGTTGTGCATGCTCTCTATGGTGCACCATGGTGCTATTGACATTGTAAATAACAATGCCGTTTCTTTAAATGTTTCAAAAACAAAAATAATGTCATGAGCAATGCCAATAGCTCTAACTTTAACAATGCCGAGACCATTGCATTGTAAATGCTGTTTATCACTGCAATTCAGAAATCGATCATGTGTGGCCAATAATATGTTTTTGGTATTCACATTCTGTGTTTTTGACATTCACAATTGTCCCTAGAAAGGGTTTACGTGTGGATGGGCCTCCCGGAGGCCCCTGGGTGAATACTGCATCTATAGCAAGCTTGCAATTATGTTTAGGTGAATCCCTAATATGCTCAGCTTTGGTAGTGAATTCGGCCCATCAGGTTCAATCTGCTCTGATCAATTGGGATGTATTGTCATTGGTTGGAGCGCCTTGGTGTATTGAGTTTGTGAAGCGTAGCTTGGTGTGTATTGCCTGACGTCAGTTTATCTCTTGTGGTGCAGAGAAGACAGCAAGTTTGATAGTGGTTTCTGCTAAACCAGAACTCATTTCTACCAAATTTGTAGAATTTCTGAGGTTTTAAAAGAGAAAGAACCCCCCAACAGTACACTGTGTGGCACTGAGATGCCTGGTTCATCCTGCCTCTCCCTCTCAGCTCAACCGGTATTGCAGGTCCCGGCTGGTTCCCACTCCCTTGCGCACCAATGGTTTATCCAGTCCTCCCACTCAGATATTCAGGTACCGGTTGCAACTTCACATGGAGTGTAGTTATCCACTCAGTTCCAATTGTAATTGGAAATCGAAGATGTCATAATTTGTGGCTTGCTTTCTAGTGCTCAACAGATGAGCAAGTCCAATACTACAAACTCACAAGTACCAAGTTTATCCAAGAGAAGGAAAGCTGGCAGTGGTCACGAAAGATTAGTGCTATTTGGCAACAAGGCTTCTAGTCTCTGGAGTATGTATTATGCATCAACACCCACACAAAAACTACAATTCCCATGTGCTCACTGAACTGTTTGTAAGCGGTTGCGGGCATTTTGAAATTGTTGGAAACAGGTTTTTCATGAGTCACAGCCTGCATTCTAGGCAATTGATAAACTTTGTTACTGCAGCCAGGACCCTCATTCCAGATCCTGTGGAAACCTGGAGAGGTTTTCTGAAGACTGTTTGGAAAATGAAACCTTCACCTGGAGAAGTATTCTAGGAATGGTAACAAACTTTTGAAAACTTTAAGCAATGACTCCGAATTACTTTGGACAACTATAATGCTATATTTTTGTTGCAAGTTTTTAAAATAAATCCAAATTTACATGAGGAAATAGAAAGGATAATACTCACCTAAAGACTTTTAAAATATTCACAATGCACATTGTGTTAAGGTGGTGGTAGGTATCAAGGAAATAGAATAATTGGTATTAATTTGAGTTATTTGATTCTGATGAATGTTTGTTATATTGCAGTGTATGGAGATAAAACCTTCAATGTATATCACAACCAGAAAGCACACATACACAAACTAGAAGGCAGTTACCTAATCACAGAAGAAAGTGAGCTTATGCTAAGGGTTGGAATAACATTAATTAAATGGTTATTGTTGATGTTACAGGTTGAGGAAATATTATTAGAACATTGGAATGTTGGAATCTCCATTGAAAACAATGGAGAAGCTCCGGGCTTATAATGGCTGGTATAAGCCCAGAGCTCCAACATTCCAATGTTTCTTTGTTCACAGCTCTGGCTGTGAACAAAGGCTTCAGGGAGCCTGAGGGGATTTCAATCCCCTCGCGCTCCCTGAAGGCTTTGTTTTATTTGTTAGAACATTCTGCCCTCTAGTGGCAGAATGTTCTAATATCCTTATAGCTTTAAAGTCCCGCTGTCTTGTTAAAGTCCCTCGCCTTCGGTTCGGGCCTTTAACGGTGCAGCGGGCCTTTAATAGCCGGTATAGCCCGCTACGGTGGGCTATAAGGCTATATTAGAACATTGGAATGTTGGGAGCTCCATTGAAAACAATGGAGAAGCTCCGGGCTTATAATGGCTGGTATAAGCCCGGAGCTCCAACATTCCAATGTTTCTTTGTTCACAGCTATGGCTGTGAACAAAGACTTCAAGGGGCCTGAGGGGATTTCAATCCCCTCGCGCTCCCTGAAGGCTTTGTTTTATTTGTTAGAACATTCTGCCCCCTAGTGGCAGAATGTTCTAATAGCCTTATAGCCCTTCGTAGCTGGGCTATACTGGCTATTAAAGTACCGCCCCCTAGTTAAAGGAGTGGGCCTTTAATAGCCAGTATAGCCCGCTACGGCAGGCTATAAGGCTATAGTATTTCACTTCAACACAGAGATTGTCTGCATCACAGAGATAACTGGAAAGCACATCATTTCCATAGAAAGCGAAAGATGACTCACAATATTGAGCAGACAGTAAAGATTCTCATCTTGTCTTTTGTTGTCCACCACGACCATGGATGCTAGTGCCCAGCTCAGTGAAGAGTCTTGGTGAAGATCTGCAGTATCTGTTTTATCTCTAATCCAATTCTTTATTTCCCACATCTACGCTTAGCCAATATATTGTTCCAGTGTACTGAAAACTGTAGATATAGATACGTGCAGAAACTGCCATCGCTCGAATTGGATCGGGACTACAAAGTTAGTACTTAACGACACGAGAAAAGCCAGGGGCTCCCTTCATTGCAGCTGCCCATGTCTTCATCTCCATCACCATGGCAATGCCTTAAGCTACTAGAGGGTCCCTGGTCATCTTCTCAGGCCGCTAGCCATACACACCCCCAGCATAATTTGCATGCACTATAAAGATGTGTTGACTGCTCTTCAAGTGCCTTTGACAAGGTTACTGGAACCATGATCAACTCCGTCGTTACTACTGATGCTATAGAATTACATTTAGAGCCATCCAACTTCTGAGGGCCATCTAATTCTCTTATTCTGTATAGTAGTATGCCGGCAAATCACATTCTGCTAGATAAACGCTTAAAAGTGATATCTAACAAACAACCTTCGTTTTACATCATACTTACAGACAGGATGGGCCATAAACAACAGACTCACACCAGGCCATCAAGACATATATATATGAGGGTGTGATTGTAAAGCATGGGAGGCAAATGCAGAAATATGTGCCCTTGAAATAAAGTGACATCATGATCAGCCACAGCAAAAAGTTCAGATTTCTGTTTTTCTTGTTTCCTGATAAAGTATGACAGTTCAATGCTTTCATAGGTGCGCCCATATCGAAAGTGGAGGGAAAAAACTGCCCAGATTGCAGATCGTTTCAAGGTCATAGTAACGTGACCCACCATATTATTATGCTCCATAAAAGACTAAAACAAACAATTAAACAAAGACATTCTGGGCACATGCAGCACACATGCTGAGTTTCCAATGGAGACTTCATTTGCTGAGCTCAACAAGTCTTGGACCCACTACTGACAACATGGCTGTGAGGTGTTGATCTTGAACAGCAGGGCTGCAATCACGTGTCTGAAGAAGAAAGCGAAGACCATTCTGGATTGTTGTTTAAAGACACTTGAATGGTCAGGCATTTGAAATCCAGAAGCATGCCATAAAAAAACATTGCATACAGTGAAATAACAGGAGTGATCAAACGAGAAAAAGCAAACGCGATATTACTTTTTGCAACAAAAAAAAACAACGGCAGTTAGCTCAAGATAAGTTTGTTTAAAGGGGAGAGAAATACAAACGCCATCATAAACAAGCATTGGCAAAGCCAATAGGTCTAGCCTTTTGGCTACTAATGTAGACCTACTAGCTTTGCCACTGCTGGCCAGCAACGGAAAATTGAAATGCTGTTTGCACGTGCTGCGCTATCAGCAGCAACAGTAAAAACATGAAAAAGACATAATGAGGTATACAATGAGGTGTACTCCTGCATGAATTATTATCACATATGTGCGTACTCAACATGGACCTAGATGCAAGAGAAGTGGATTACTTTACACACAATTTTACTGTAGCATCTCTAACATGCAACCTTGTACAGTATACGTGTGGGGACCCATTCACACAGGTTTACAGAACTCAGGCTGTACTGTGATAGGGGTTAGATAATGCACAAAGGCTTTCTTTTTGTTGCAAACTTGCATTTATAGTTTGAGTTGCAGGAACATAAAGTGAATCAAGCAATTTCTTTCAAGAGCTAAAGTAGAGATGGACCGCCAGCTCCCCAGGCTCCGAGGTGAACAAATTAGTAAGCCTGGGCAAAGCACTACGCTACGCTCGCGTAGTTTGCGAAGTTTGCGCTACTTCGCACTACGCGAATTGCATGTAACACATTGCAAACACGCGTAGCGTAGCGGTCATTTTTTGCCTGTTCGTGGTCCTCAACGTCAAGTTGGCGAGCAAGCAAAATGACATCCCGGCGAGACTTTTTCCTCGTTCGCGATCAGCAACATCAAGTTGCCGATCGCGAGCGCGGAAAAATAAACCACCCGGCGAGATTCTCAACACGGGGAGGTCAGGTTTCTCATTGCGAGTGGTCGCGTATGCTCGCGACCGCTCGCGATGAGAAACTACCAGTTCGTGTTGAGAAAGCTTCCGCTCGAGTAAAAATCTACTCGAGCGGCAGAAAACTACAGCTCGCACTGTGAAAGATGCCGTTTTCAATGCTTGCACAGTGCCGGATACTTGTCCGCACTGTGCAATCATTGAAAACGGCATCTTGCACAGTGCGAACAGGGTACTACGCGTAGCTCGCGAAGTGCACTTTGCGTAGCTACGCGTAGCGCTACTTCGCACACTACGCCCAGGGTTACAAATTAGTCACTAGCCCACGCAAATAAGGAATGTCATACACCTCATCAATAGAAAATGTAAAAGGTGGAAAGTAAAATAATCATATATATTTTGTTGAGACTATGTGCCTTGCATAGCAGTGGGTGCAACGCTCCATAACTTCTAAGCGCATTCCAACAGACCCTTCGCTGGACAATATACTTTCTAACGCTCCGCTTTGAATAGAAGTCCAGCAAAATAAAGGCACGAGAAAACACTGATTTGTGGACATAATAATATATGGAACAATATTATCTTATCACAGTATCTCCTGTTATAGCATGATAGGATTACATTTATCTAGGAAAACCCCACTGCACATGTCATTCTAAGCTTCCAATAGGTGTAAAACAACATTTAAAAAACAACTGGAGGGTGGGTGTAAACGAGACACTAAAAAAGACAAAAAAGAATATATCACGAAGCCAGCAACACGGATAATGGGCGGGTTCTACTGACTGGATATCTGTCATGCTCGTATTATTTTATTTATTAAAATGCATTCTATTTTTCTACATTGGTTTAGGATTTTTTTGTGTTGTGTTTTCACTTTAAAACTGTTTAGTACTGTTTAATACTGTACTGCTGCATGAATACATAACACGTTGCCTCCAAGTTAAGCTTGATTGCTTTTGTGCCAACTTATCATAGGGTTAAGCACAGGTGACTTAGTGACTGTTTGCGTTAACTCTGACATGGATTGAGGATCGTGCACAGTTCTACAGTCACCAGGAAAGCTAGAGTCAGGTCTTCATTAACCAGGTGATGCTCTAGGGTAGGCAGTCTAGCAACTCCCTTTCTCCAGCAGGCAGTTCCTCCTTCTATAGGTAGTATACAAAGATCATCGCAAGAGACTTTTCAGGGATGGCCACACCTAGGAACACCACCAGCAATCATGCATACTAGATCTGTAGCTCACGTATTTCTCACCCACTTCTTCATTGTTTCTGGCACTTGTCAATGAAAAACTGTGAAAACTGACTTGTGACATCATTAGACAAATGCATAATTTAAAATATTCCAGTTTATTAATAGCACCAAAGGGCAAAAGATAATTTATAGAATAAGAGAATGGAAACTCTCAGGGCCACAGGCAAATCCTGATTGATCCTCCATAAACTACAGGACACCTCGGTTGACTGGGTCCTTCTAGCCAAGACTAATTCTACAGCCCTGTATATTGGTCTGTGACTGTTTCTTTCCATTTCTACTGACCAACTATATAGGATAATCCTACCCCACCACTCAAATGCTCCTAACCCCCAACAATTTGATCACCATCATATTCAGACAATTAGAAGGGACCATGTTCCTGGAAAGGGAGCTAAAATTAGGGCAAGCAAAGATAACAACGGTATAGAATTATATTGTGTAACTTATTTTGCATGTACCAACATCTATTAACCTCTGGTGTTGTTAATACACAACATTTTAAATTATGCACTTATATATTGATGTCCTTCAACCCTAGCTATGTCCAGCTCACAAAGTCTACCCCAGGCTTTACTCTTGCAATCTTCTCTGGGAGCACCCTTAGAACAGTTTAAAGGTATTCTTGGATCCATATCAGTTGAAGGAACCCTATCCAAACTTCTCAAAAGTCAAGCTAGAACCAACAAGTTTCCACAACAATGGCAGATAACATTCTTCCAGCATATTCATAATTCACCTTACAGTGGTGTACGTTTTCTTGTTTTTTGCTACATTTGATATTTTTATGAGAACTTATATATATATATATATATATATATATCAATTATAGGAATACTCCGTTTTGCTTGAAATAAACATCCAGCACTCCAAGTCAACGTTTCTGGCACTCGGTCTTTATTTCTTCACACGAGGAAAAAACATCTACACGTTTCAGCAGACTCACGCTGCCTTGTTCACGATGTTTGTGCCCATTTTTTTTGTCAATAAAATACCCAGCGTTTCGTAGGCAACATCAACAAGGGACTTGACACATTGCATCACAGTGTCTACTCAGTACATTTTGGCAGCCATTTCTTAACATGTACATTTTCTTATGTTAACCTATATTGCACAGCTAATTCGTTATCACTTTCTTCCTTGTTATCATTTCCCAGGAATTTATACTAGAGAGTATTATTTCTCCAAGTACTATACAGGGAATGAATAGAAAAAATAAAAATAAAGTGCAAGTGCAGACAGGGAGTTTTATCCGGCAAGTGCCTTAAAACTTTGTCATTCAAAGTGCTAGTGCTGGCTGTGCAAATTACGCCAACGGTCCATATTATTTTAAAAACAAATAATTACTATATGTAACTCGTTATTAAATATCTGCTATTAAGCAAAATCACCATAATTTTCTTATATGCCTTCTATACAAGAACTAATTAGTCGATATAATTTATCCTGATGATTCAAATTTAAAGTGCAAGTGCTTCTGTAAACCTAAACAGTTATTTGGACAAAGTGCATATTTGTTCCCTTCAATCCAATACATCTAGATAAAACAATGTTACATATCCATATATATTTGCAAACATTAGGACCGGCGAAGAAATAAACAATCATTTTCCTGTAGAGCAGTTGTTTTGTGTCATAATCACTATTATGTTGACCAATTTTTACCATTAAAAACAACAAAGGGGCAAAAAGAAAAACCATATCCTTAATGGTTAATCATATGTGCAGTTTTCTATTACTCATTTTTCTTTAGGTTTCTCAAGACAGACAAGTATAGAGATCCTCATCCACATTCAACCCTTGTGGCTCCTTGCAATTGAATTCTAGAATAAAGTACGTTTCCAATTTTCTCAATTCCTTCTCCCTGTCTCCTCCCCTCTTTCTCCTCGGGACTTCAGCTATACAGGAATATTGCAGAAATATCGGATTACTTTGGTGGTGGGTCTCAAAATGACGTGCTATGGGGTACATTCTGTCTTGATTTACGATCGCCCTTCTATGTTGTAAAATACGTTTAAATACAGGGAGAGTTGTACTCCCTATATATATTTTTGGGCAAGGGCATCGTAACAAATAAACAACAAAACTAGACTTGCAGGTCAAAAAACTCCTGATTGTGATTGTTTTATTAAAGAATGTTTTTAGAGTGGTGCAATTTACACCATGTTGGCACGCTTTGCACTTCGGGCATTTCTTAAAGCCCGATTTCTGGTGTAGCCAGGTGGGAACTTGTCTTTTCACCTCCTGATATTCACTCTTTACAACTAGATCTTTCAGTGATTTTGATTTTTTATAAATGATGTCAGGGTGTTTCTTTACCTTAGAACCTAAGACAGGGTCGTTTCTTACTAGATGCCAGTGTTTGTTAAGAATAGATCTTATTTCTTTATGTTTCTCACTGAACGTTGTTATAAATCTAGAATTGATACAATTTTTATTTACATCTTCTTCTCTGTCTGATTTCCTCTGTTTGGTTCTAGATGGTTCAAATAGAATTTTCTGTCTATCCAAATTCCTTGCTTTAGAAGAGGCCCCCTTGATTACAGTCGGGGAATACCCTCTCTGTAAGAATCTGTCAGTCATCTCTTTCTCAATTTTGACATATTCATCCTGATTGCTACATGCTCTCCTAGCTCTGAAGAACTCTCCAAAGGGAATGCTCCTAATCAATGCAAGTGGATGGGCACTCCCTGCATGGAGCACTGTATTTCCGGCAGTAGCCTTCCGGAACACTGAAGTCTCCAGCTTCTCCCCTATAGGTTTAACCCGAATATCTAAAAAGTCTATAGTAACCCTACTATAATGGCCTACAAACTCTAGATTAATTGTATTTGAATTCAGGTCTTCGATGAACACAGGTATGTCCGTCTCCGTGCCCTGCCACAGCACGAAGACGTCATCGATAAATCTAACCCATAGTAGTATGTGCTCCGACCAGTGTTCCAACGGTCCGCCTCTGAGCACCTGTTCCTCCCACCAGCCAAGATGTAAATTAGCATAACTGGGGGCGAAACAGGTGCCCATCGCAGTCCCCTGCTCCTGCTGGAAGAGTTCCTCACTGAACATAAATATGTTTTTTGTTAAACACCACTTCATTAATTCTAAAATCATCTTATTATGTTCAAGGAGTCGAATTGGTCTTGTCTTTAAAAAGTACTCAGTTGCCTTTAAACCATCTATGTGTCTTATGCTGGTATACAACGTTGAGATATAAAGAGTTAATAATACCATGGTCTCTGGATCCCATTTGACATCATAGATACACTTTAAAAAATCCGTTGAGTCTTTAATGTATGAAGACAGCGTTTTCACGATTGGATTAAAAAAGTAATCTATATACCGTGATGCATTTTCGAAAAGACTCCCACAAGATGAAATTATCGGTCTCCCCGGTGGACTTGTGAGACTCTTATGCACCTTGGGGAGCATATAAAACACAGGGATCATTGGTTTCTCTCTCTTGATAAATTTATATTCATCCCAGCTTAACAAGTCTCTCTCTTTCCACTCATCCAATTTTATGAAGAATGATTCTTTCACCTTTTCATATTCTTTCATGTTTATTCGGATGTAACAATGAGTATTATTCAATTGATGAAGGGCCTCTTTCTTATATAGTTCCCTTCCCCATAGAACAACATTCCCTCCCTTATCCAAGGGTTTGATCAACACTCCATCTTCTTTTTGGAGTTTATTCACTATTTTGTGAAAAGATGCTTTTTGTGGACACATTTTCTTTTTCTTCTGGTTTACTGCAACATATAGTTGTTTCATGTCTTTGATTACATTCTCTCCAAATATATCAAGATTATCTCTCATCGTTTGGGGCAAAAATTTAGACGGCGGTCTAAACGGCGTATAATCCTCTTTATTCATCCCTACAGTAAACAGGGCTGATGTTTCCTCACTTTCTGGTGGATTTTCCTCATTCGCCAGTGAGATTATGTCCGTTAGAAAGGGTATATCATTTATATTCAGAATTTCTCCGTTGCCAGCGGATTCTGAAACTTCCTCCAGTGGTGCTTGATTGGTATCACGTCGGTTCAGATGCAGTTTAGCTAATTTGAGCTTTCTAATGAAGCGGTATAAGTCCATTCTGTTATTGAGGTAATTATATTCATTACTGCTACAGAAAGACATACCTAATTTCAGAATTGACTCCTCATCTTCTGTTAGCTTCATATTGCTCAAATTAATGACCGTTGTATTGTCCATCACTTCTTGTATTGTTTCTTTGTGTTGGACCGCAGTGATCTTTTTGCTTGCCAATCTTGTACTCCTTCTGTATCCCTCACCTCCTGTTCTCTGTTTCCTAGCTATGTCCAGCTCACAAAGTCTACCACAGGCTTTACTCTTGCAATCTTCTCTGGGTGCACCCTTAGAACAGTTTAAAGGTATTCTTGGATCCATATCAGTTGAAGGAACCCTATCCAAACTTCTCAAAAGTCAAGCTAGAACCAACAAGTTTCCACAACAATGGCAGATAACATTCTTCCAGCATATTCATAATTCACCTTACAGTGGTGTACGTTTTCTTGTTTTTTGCTACATTTGATATTTTTATGAGAACACATATATATATATATATATATATATATATATATATATATAGATGGATAGATAGATAGATAGATAGATATCTTACATAGTTCTGTTTCCTTTTCAACCTGGCATTTAATTTACAGTTGTATCGTGATACACAATACTGGGCTTAGTTATTTGTTGAAAAACACAGATTTAGCAAATAATAAATTACCTATTTGAAGATTGAATAATTGGTTTTCTTAATCTTGTTAGGGTTGTTTTTTTTATTTAGAATTTATGGCAAGCTATTAAATTCAAAGAAAGGTTGGTGGGTCAGTACCATGCACAACACCACAGCTCCTATTTGCGCATCAACCTTTTTAACAAATAAGTCAGGCTCTGTGAAGAGATAACGGTAGGAAGGGTGTCAAAGACTGGGAGACCTATACCCAAGGGATAGAATCATCACTTAAGAGGAGATTTATGAAGAGTTTGGGATTGGTACTGGCCAGTTTCTCCAATCTGCTAATCTGACTGGTTGGGCAAGGGAGATCTGACCTAAATTCCGGACTATGCCGACGGTCTCAAATACACAGGAGGTACTATTGGAAACGTGACAAGATCATAGCCTGGAGTCATGTATATACAAGGCTTTGAAAGCTGAAAGGAAAGTGCTCCTGTTAAAAGTGAGAGAGTAGAGGGAAAATTACCTACACAAGCCATTGACTGTTAAGGAATGGTAGAAAACCTGTGAACAAGTACAAAAGATTTCTAGCACCTGTAGATTCAAACTGACACATTTGAATCATCTACACCACCTCACTCCTTCCAGATTACATAAGATATATCTAAAGAGATCCCCAGCCTGCCCCAGATGCAGAGGTCAAGAGATTACATATCTGCACACAACCTGAACTTGCAGAATGGTATCTGAGTACCGGAAAGAAGTGGTGGCAACGCTCCGGTTGGCATGAAGATAGAGGTGACAAGACATTGCTTATTAGGTGTTATGTCCATTCCCCAAAAACTTAATGATACAAGAAAGATTTGCAACATTAGGCCTGCTGCTGGCAAGATACAGCATAGCAGTATACTGGCTGTCCCCTAGGACCCCCACAAAACATATTTGGGGAAAAAGATGAGTTGGAATGCTGCCTAACCGAAGAGAGAGGGTAGGAGGGATGAGAAAGCAGAAGAGGACCCAAGGTACTGGGCGGGAATGATGAACACAATAAGATAACCTAAGGTGGATAACACTCTGTGGGAAAAACAGAGGGGTGATGTGTTTTGGGAACGATTTATGGAAATATGACATGTCAGAAACGTGTAGTATTCTGCAATGAATGGGATGTGAATACTGGATTCAGTAACATACAATTATTGCTCAGGCACAACAGGTGTTTACAGATAAACATGCATTAAAATCAATCACAACCACAGGCCAATATATACACAAAGGGTTAATAGCCCAAGTAAATGCTAAACACTGCACTGAACAAATACATAGTAATATAACATGCGTTTTATGCATGTGTGAGAACGTGCAGTAAACGTGTGTCCAGTAGTGGCAGCAGGGTGGTGTGTGGACTAAATTGAAGTGATTGGCAGAACAATTTTATTGCATTTTCCACTGTCCGATCCTGGACAAAAATATCTAAGCTAACAGCTACAAGCCTAAGGCAGAATGCTTAATTCCTCATGCCGGAGAACCCATAAGTGAACCATCAGATCTTGCGAGAATAAATTAATGTGCATGGTTGCAACATGCTAAAAGAGTGTGTTCTCACATCTGTCTGAAGCTCCGTAGACACCATACCGATTCCACTGATGAAAATTCCAAATGAAAAGTGGTAGCCATAGTAATCTTAATCAGATTTGTTCCTACTGGAGTTCCTATGATGCAACAGGGGTAAAGATTGATTGGCCCACACACAGATAGCTTAGTGGCAAGGCAACTCTTTTCTTTTTACCCTACTTTAGGTGACAGTATGCAACATCAATTATGCCCTATTACTAGGATGTCAAGTGATTTCATTAGAAAAACAGCTCTAGGGTACAAATTCAAAATCTTAGGGAAGTTATATCTGAAATAAAAAAATGGTGTGGATGAAAAAATGGGGAAAGACAGGTTTAGTACAAAGGGATAGCGGTATGGGCTGAGCTGAGCAAAGTGCAACAATGAGAGAAAGGTAAAAGTAAAAAAAAACAAAAGGGAAAGGTAAAGGAGTAGTGAAGCTCCTTACCACAAGTGAAAATATAACGAGCATTACCTTGAAAAAGTAAATATTTTTTTAAAGTACAACACGTAATGTTATGTGTTCCTACGAATTAAGTAGGACGGTGCATCTGGACAATATAAGCTTCCGAATATGGGACCTCAGTACACACACACCATCAGAAAATATTGGCCTGGTTCCTAGCTAGGTCACAGTGTACCATTTGAACCCCTAACCTTACCATTGTACCAGATGCTAACAGCAACCTTAAACCTGACTGTTCTTTATTACCCAAGTTAATTGTGGAAACATATCTACTCTTTTGTTGTTTGGCATGGCCAAGGTAAACACAAGAAAGACACGAACTGGCTTTTCAAAAATGTATTCAAACAATTGTATTCTTGTATAGAAAGAGTGTGCTGCAATTATAGAGGAGAAGAAACGGGCATTGTAACCAGCATTACACAAATGGTATAAAGGATGAACAGTTCAACTATCATAACATTACTTTATGATTATACTCCTACTTAACACTGCCTACACTATCATGAGCATAGTGGGAGTACTCCCTGAAAGGACCACTGGGATAACATAACTCCCCATAACTATGACGTTTCAGATTAGAACAGGCTATCATCCTTTGCAGGAAGGAGGCCAGAGTCAGCAGGACAGCATCCCAGCCACAGTGCATCTCGTTGCAGGCCAATCCCAGCAGAAGTGTTCCTCTGCCTTATGTAGCACAGAGGCCTCGATATAATAAAAGCACTGAATCAATCGGGCTGTGTCAAAGGTGCAGAGTTGATGCGATGGTTTGTCTGGAGCCTTAGAGTGGCCTCCAACTGGACAACATTACTGCAAGGGCATCGCGTTCTATGTACCAAGCCTTGTACAGAGTGTACGAGTAACATAATAATGCTTACGAAGAAATGAGCTGCATGTAGAATAACTTCTCAGTATTATTATGTAAGTATAAATCATGTAAAAAGTCACTATTAGTAGACGATGCCAAGCTTAAACATGAAACTAAAATGGAGACTGAGTGAGGGCCCTGTTGTACCTTAAAACAGTAATAGAAGGGGGTACTGGGTGTCTCACATAATAAATAAAATGCAATAAGAATAGTATATACCGTCACACTATATAATAAATAATATAGAACACAGAAAATCCAACATATTATGAGAAATATGAGGAATAATACAAAAATAACAAAATTAATCACGCAAAAATAATATTGGCATTAGTAATTCTTCGGATACATTTACCGAAATGGTTAAGACTAGTCCTAAGTGAAAAAAGAAAAGGTTTACTTAGCTCTTGTTCCTTGGTCAAGCGTTATGCAACAGACTTATACCCATTCAGCACCTTGTTACAACAAAATAAATAAATGTGTAGAAGTGATAATGTTGGTACATAACCAAAGAAGGAAAACGAGACAGGCTATTCTCGTTCAAGGAAAGGCAAAAAGAGGTACATTTATGGGCAAAACATCCTGACTCCTCAGGTAAGCCTTTTTGAAATATAAAATTATATAAGAGATAGACCTACAAGAAGAAATTAAAAGAAGTGAAGGGGTCAGGAGGTGATAAAGGTAAAGAACACAGAAAACAGAACTGTAAGTTTAAAGACCATGATAATGAAGACTCTCAAATTTTCATTTTTACTGAATAGCACAGACACAAACATACATTCAGATGGAAAGCAATCTATTTTTCCTGTATGTATTTAATTTTAAAAGAGGAGAACTATATAAAGATGATCTTCATTTGCGAGCCATCCATGCTGTCATTTATGCCTGGCAGGCCATATGCTGTGCTTACTGACAGCATTGGAGGTTAAAAACAGGAATAGGATTTACCAATAAAGCTTAAATAGTTGGAACTGTGCATGTTCTATTACTACATGTTGAACTATACTAACAGCAACTTAATTCATTCACCTGCTCACAAAACTGGATACATACTAAAAAGATGAGAAAAATAAAGATAGTTAAAGACAGACAGAAATGTAAAAAAACATAAATACCACACAATACTCTTAATGACAAAATAAATATTCAGTTTAACATTACTTGGTAAGTAGGTGTTCTGATAAGAGCGATGCCACTGTAATCCAAGCCAAGAAGTGGTTATTAAATAAAGTAAATTACACAATTGAGGTGATTAAAAAATGAAGCGAAAAGAAAGAAATGTAATTGAAATAAAAATATTTTTAAGACTCCATAAAATAATACAGACAAAAGGGGGCTCTGGCACAGGCATCGTTCATGAATATGTGGAAAAACTGAGCAAGAGGGAACAGAATGTGAAAGATTAAAAAGACAGCCAAACAGCAATCGTTTATATTCATTGCTACAGATCAATTCAATATAATCCATAATGGACCTTTGCACTTCACACGGAGCCAATTAGATGGGTCTCAGGCTGAAGACTGTGATAAAGAATGGTATAGTGTATGTGATGCATTCTGCAATTTGTCGAAGATTGAGAAACAAATATGGGGGAGGATTATCACAATACAATATTTAACAAAGGGTATTCACGTTTATGGTAAAATCGTCCATTGGCAATGAATGTTAATGACATTTTAATAGCTGCAGATTCCTAAAGTGCACTGTTTCACAAATGTACAGCAGGACTATGATTTAAAAAATATCACAGAAATGCTAATGAGTGAGCCTGGACTAAGCACGTTTTCTCTCTGTACCTCAGTTCCCTTATCAACCAATAAAATAATACACATTTATACAATGAAACTAAACTAATCAACAGAAGCATAGATATGATGGGCACATAGACACTTTGTAGACAATACAACATGCAATACGAAAACAGCAAAATAATTTTTTTTTAAAGCTGAAAAATTATTTCTCAAATAGGGTTTGGAAACATGATAAAACCATAAAATAGAGAAAAATGAAAACCTCAAAATGATTACTAGCAAAGAAAAGAAAGAGAATCATCATCAAGTACATAAAAATCTTTAAAGTAAAGAACTCGAATCCTTAACCTCTACAACATGAGACGTTTAGGCCGGCCTTTGTTAAATGTAGTCATGTTACACAATTTTCAGTTGCAGGTTACTGACTGATTGAAGCCAGACGCACACAATATAGAACAGTCACAATACAATTATTATTATTATTATTATTATTATTATATGTTCTTATATAGCGCTCAACTACCCTTGGGCATCTTGGCGCTTGCCTTGGGAACCCGTCCTGGTTTTTCCCTGTGAGATAACCCGTACTGGGCATCCCCAAGGTGAAAGCCAGGCATCCCGCCGCAGGGGGGCCGTTGTGGAGATTAAGCAAGCTATTGCCCAGAGTTGCAGCGTGGGATCATTGCTATAGTGGTAAGAAAGCATGAGACAGTCTCTCATTAAAGAATGTTCAAATGCCAGATGTATGACTGATTTTAAGAGTATTCACTGGGTTAACTTTACCTTCAACTAATCTAAATTGAAACCACTGACGAGGTTGATCTATCTTGTTAATCTGCCCCCGGTGAGCCAAGTTAAACATCCCTTATCTGACTGCACTGAAATAAACTCATGCAAAACAAGCATTGGCAGAGCCAATAAATCTCACCTTTCGATGGGATTATCTAGCGTTTTGGGTTTTTTCAATGCTTTTTGCTGATGCTTTTAAATATTGTCCAAAATAATATGTTTGTGGAAATGAAACAACAAAAACAAAAACCACAAACATGCAGTAATGAGGGATAGGCGCACATGCATCATCATGCATAGGCTCATATGATCCAGAATCACATGGGTCATGACAAGTCCATTTTGCTTTTTTAATTTACCATTCGAAGATAGCAGATGCCCGTTTTGGAGCAGTAAATTAAACGTATATAAAAAAAAAGTATGAATGTAAGCCAAAGCACATTTTTTTTCAGAAAATAGTGGCCTGGCAACAAATTATAGCTGCCAAGACATCTCAATAAAAATAAATGGAACAAGATAGGGGGAAACGTTGCAGAAGGTGGGGTTGGCTATAAGCACTAATGACAACAGGAGCGGGCAGGGAGCAACAGATGAGCTGGTTTGTGGGTAGAAACATTTAAAAAAACAGAAGACAAAACCAGGAGGGATAGGGCCAACAATGGACAAGCAAGAGGTTAAAAGGAGGAGCAACACAGAGAGCCCGGGGGTGTTAGGAAGAAATCTCAGTGGGGATGCAGCACGTGGGAGTGGGCAAGAAATCACAAGACCCACACAGAGTGCTGAAGATAAACAAAACAAGCATTTCCAATGCATAGGTTTCACATTTATGAGAGTTTGAGCTATTGACATTGTAAATGATGATGTCTTTTATTTATGTGTTAGGTTTTAAAACATAAATAAAAGGCATTGTCATTTAAAATGCCAATAGCTTAAACTCCAGCAAATGTGAGACCTATTGCATTACAAATGCTTTTTTGTGAACGCACCCCATGCCGCGCTATCACTTTAATGGCGGCCACGCCGCTTTCTTTAGACTACCCGCATCTAAAGAAAGGTTTGCGGCTGCCATTAAAGTGAAAGCGCGCTATGGGGTACTTTTACAGACAAAAAAACATTTGTTTAAGTTGACAAACGTAAATGAAAAAAAAAAAAACATTGATTTGGGCGAGTTGTGCGGCCCATCCCGGTAGTTGTGCGTGTGGCACCATTGTGAAAGTGAAAGCGCACCTGGCGCGCTGCAAATACAAAAAAAAGTGGCTGCCATTGCAAAAGTTGGCATCCCACCAGTGCTGTTTCAATTAATTAAGCAAAGAGTTCCCACGAAGGGCTAATGCAAGTTATACAGTAGCGACACATGTAAAAGGGCCAGTCCTGATGGGAGGTTACAACAAAAGACTGGGGGGTACTAAGGAACAACTAATACGCCTATTAACAAATCAAAAACCAACATTTACAAAAGACAGTCACAGCAGCCAATTGAAAAGATGGGCGGAGAGTGGGCAGAGCTTCAAGTACATACCTGAATACAGCATGCCCCGCAGAGCAGTGCATGCGCTGCCCAGGCTTGACCTAAAAAGTAGTCCCCTGAAGGTAAGCAGTGAAAAGCTACAAGTCATTCAATTAAAAGGATGATAAAGGAGCTACGCTCCAGGGACGGGGCAATCACAAAAAGAGGAAGAATGATAAGAAATAGTCCCAATGGTAAGCAGTAGACTGAACCAAAGTCCATCGTAAGTAGTACTAGTGTTCACAATATGTCTTCAACAACAGACAGCTAAAACCTTTTAGCTGTCTGAAGGAGAGACATGAAAAAGCATAACATTGCCTTTATACTGACTCTTTTACTCCTAAACCATAGGCTTTTTTCCATTCGCAAGCTTCCAGCATCCCTGCCAAGTAGTGTAGGGACCTGAAACTGCTTCTACAGATGGTTAAAAACATATATGACATGTCTCCACTTCTGCAAGTATGCACACCCTCGCCAGTTCAATTCCATTTAAAAAACACATTTATCTGTGTGTGTTTTCCAGCAGATGGCAGAGGGGTGGCTATCAAGTAGTTAATGATGGGAAATACTTAGGCTGTCCTGTTTTCAGCATTTTTAAGGTCTCGCCTTACCCAGAGCATGCGCTGGTCTGGCGAGACTTATTGAGAGGGCTCCAAAAAGTGCTACCAGGCCAGCCTAAAGCTACAGTGCATGTGCGCGCCGCGCTTGACCGCGATTACTTTCACTTTTGTGGCCGCACGGCCGCTTGGCAGAGCAATTAAGGCACGCTTTTGGGACCTTATAAGTATTTAGTTATGCAACTGTTGCATGGCTAAACACTTATAAGGTCCCAAGGCGAGACCTATTGGCTATGCCAATGCTTGTCTTTGGTGGATTTCAGTTAGTTTTTCCTCATTATTTTCCAACCTTTTGAAATCAGTGCATATCAGTTTTTATTCAGCTGCCTAACCCCCAAAGCTGCATGCAGCTACTGAGGCTGAGAAGCCCACCTCAAATACCTGAAGTAAGTGGGTCGTAAAATATTCCATGTCTTCCATTGCTACACCTATATCGTCCATCTACTACACCATCTATTGTATATTTTTTTATCCTGTATTTTTCTTCTTATGTTTTCCTTGTATATGTTGTTGTGCAAACTGAGTAAAGCACTCCGACACCTTCAGGTCAAGTTTGCGCTATATAAATCTCGAAAATAAAACAACATAAAATAGACAAAAACTGTGTTCTTCCAGTGTTTACAAAACATGCTTTTTTACAGTGATTTTTATAAAGCACATATTCAATTTAAAGCTTATGTAGCTTGATGCAGCTTATGTAGCGTCTACCTATTGACAATGTGTCCTATGAACTTATGTTAGATTGTTTTCAGTATAGAAAGTCGGTGTATTGCACTCTCACTCACATCCCATTAGCTTTGCTCACTTCTCATCATCACTATTAATGGATTAAAAAAGTAAGAGCGTTGTATTCAAATGTTTTAATAAACAAGTTCCTGGACTAGAGCGGCGCAGGCTGCACCAGCACACAGTTGGATGCACGGCGCAGCAAACATACCATACCTTAGACTAGAAAGGCTCTTTGCTGACCCGCTCCTCCTCGCGGCCGTTCTTTTCAAGCCGGCAGATCGCAGAACAGGAATACTGGACTCGCTCAACTCGACACGGCATGCCTGGCACTGCTTGCTGCACTTGCAAGCGGGGGCTCTATTATACTCCCCGACAATGCCAATAGATTGGGTGGTCTGGCTGGCCCCCTGCAGTGATACAGGGGTCCTACGAGCGATACAAGCGCTGGGTATACATAAAGCGGGAGACCTGTTTGCAGAAGGTGTCGCCAAAACATGGGACGAAGCCACGGCCAATACAGAAGCACCCACTTTACTGCAATGCTTTCAATTCCACAGAGTACGCAGAGCGCTGCAACAACAACTAGGGGACGACTTGAACGAACCCCCTGAGGTACAAGAACTATCGTATCTTAATGAAACTAAATCTCCCCGCAAACTCGTCTCCAACATATACAAACTGGCAATGTCCCACAGAGCTAATCAGTATACTAGGGCTAGGCTGGCCTGGCCTGGCAACGCGACTGGGACATGACAATAGATGATGGCATGTGGTCTAATTGCTGCAACAACACGAAACGCATATCACTGCACGGCAAGCACAGACTGATACACTTCAAATATATTAACAGAGTGTACTACACGCCAGAGAGATTGCACAGGTATGGGTTGAGAGAGGATGCAGCCTGTGACAGATGCCGCTCCCCGAGGGCAGACTTCATACATTTAGCGTGGGGTTGTCCGGGTGATTTTCATTACTGGGAAAAGATATTCTGTGAGATAAGCACTATAGTAGAGTTGGAGGTAGCTCCCGACCCGGCGGTAGCGCTGCTGGGCTATTCCAAAAAACTACAGAGGGCAGCGCGCAGGGTGGACTTAGGCCTTCTGATGGCAAAACGCAGAGTGGCAATGTGCTGGTTGAGGGGACCCTTGCCTACAGTGACACAGTGGGCACACGATGTCCTTTATTGTTGCACACAATCAGAAAACTTCAGCGAACTACTCCCCCCACGGAGCAGACCAAAAAACTTCTGGGGGCTATACACTACATACCTGAAAGGCAAAGGAGAGGGCCCAACTGTAGAGACAACGACAGGAGCAGAAAAAGGAGCTAATACCCCAGTACAATAGAGGGCAGAGCTACTTTACGAACTAGGATGCACACTACACACAGGTACAACTACTGATCTCCGACTAATAGATGAGGCTGGCAAATAGGGTGGAACTTAGTGGCCATAGGCGACAACCGATGGGAGGGAATAGAGACGGATGGGTCCCCGGACAAGAGTCTCATTGTCGAGCGTATACGCAAGAAGTATGAGTCCTGATAGCGGCAGGTTGGGCTGACACCTCTTTGTTTGTTTGATATAAAAATTTGAGATCCGTCTAGGATTACTGTAGCGCAACAGACACACTCTGTATACCATCAAGAATTGCAACTCTTAAGAACAAAGCTGCCCAGCCTCCGGGATGTGGGCTAGGAAGCTGTGTGATGTGCCTTATGTGTATACGCCGCCGGCCTCAGGGTTGTAGGTGAACTGCTGTGCATGTCAGTGACACCTTGCACAATAAATCTTTGTTAAAAAAAAAAAAAAGTTCCTGGACACAGCTGGGTGTCACACCTTCTCTTTACTGAATATCATAACATTAATTACAGGGATAGTCAACTCTACCAAAAGCACAATAACTTGTGAAACCTTTACAGTTTTACACCAGATTAATTTGTAGCCCTGCATTTTAAAGCACCTGAACCATGATTCTTTTAAGCATGCTCACCACTGCTTTTCTGCACTCTTTGCCTGACTACATTAAGGTGGTTCTGCTGTTGTGTGGAAATTCATAGCTGCCAAGTTTCCACATGGCTCACTTTGAGTCAATCCTGACCATTTAACAGACTTCACACTGCATTCCAGGAATTGTTAACTAAGAACTCAAAAACCCAGCAGTAAAGAGCAGTTGAATCTAACACCAGGATTAGCTGTCGCTACCACACATAACAATGAGATACCTTGCAGCTATGCATTTTGTTGGTTTTGGAAAGTCTTGTTTAATGTTTTCATCACTATCCCATGTGCATGGTGACAGCACCTGTTTCACAGGTACCTGCCACTACACCTTCAATTGAATGTTTAAATCCTCGAATGTTAGGCTATAAATGCTGACTTCTTAGAAAAGGGCACTGATATATCAAAAGGGTTTACCCATTCTGTGTCTGTGGGTAAATATGATACTACATATTTGCCAAGATTCTTGAGCCAGCTATTTCACCAATCAGTGAAAGAACTAAACACTGTCAAAACAACAAATATGATTATAAAATTGACAGATTACTGTGTGTTGGCTCACTCAGAGAGAAATAAAAATGGCTTATTCTTTATCACTTTCCTTTCTTTGAATGACATTTTAGTTTTTTTGCTGTGCAGGTGTTTATCAGAGTTTATATGTTCACTCTGTTGAAGGTTGTTTCCCTTTTGGTTGGGTTTTTTCAGTTATTATAGGTTTAAACGTAAAACAGGGTTGCCAAGAAATACTCTAGGAAACTGGAGTTGCAGAGTAATCAAACACCTAAGTTTATACTACTCTCTCCCATTCTCAACCTGCAGGTAGGACCCACAGCAAATGACAATTACAGAAGAGGAAAAATAAGGACGAGTCAAGCAGATTGGGCTAGACAAATAGGTTTCAAGAACAGCTTAGACACATTTTGAATTGCTCTGCCGTGAGTATAATGTGTGTGGATTAACTCGTGTAGCCACCTAGTATATATTTCTGACGGGCACAAGCCTGGAGAAACACAGTGATTCAGTTTTAGCACTTGTGAAGTGTTCCATTGCATCGCACGGAGGTTGAATTTTGTGTCAAATCTAGCAATGCGGGATCTCCATCCAGCAATCACCTATGCACACTCTAACATCATTAGCACTTTTGGGTGTAAAGTTCCATCTCATGGATAAACCCGAGTTGATCTGTGTATCCAGGTTGATAATCAAGAACTTCCTTCTTAAGCTGCATAAATGCTTTAAGGCAGTGGTCAGGGTACAACTATCTAAAGATGAATGCCAACAAACCTGAGATTCTCTTAATTGGTAACAGTTGTTATTGCTTCCTCTGAGCTAGATAAATGGTAGTGGCTCCTGCAACTCTAGTCGAGGTAAAAATATAAGTGGTCATATCATATATGCCCATCTACAAATGACCAAATTAATGCAGTTTGTGGTGCTAGCTTTTGAATACCATCCCTTCAGTAGGGCGTTTCTGTCAAAGTAGTCTCTACAGATAATTACTAACCTATTCCTTGGCAAAACTTTTTATGTGTGCAGAATACAGAGGTCAGGCTAGTCTCACACCTGAAAAGTAGAGACCATGTGTCAAAGGCCTAAAGAAATCTGCATTAGTTGATGGTTAAGCCCCTAATTTATATTAAATGCTTGGGCATAATACAAAAAGACTTTTCATAAGCTAGACACTTCTGGACTGGCCTATTATCTATGTCCTTACACACTTATAAGATCATTCACTCACAAAACAAAATGCTAATAAAAATAGTACAATAACAAACAAGGCAAATTTTTTATATCACACCCACAAATTTAGGGCTCTTGTATTCATAAAATTACTAATACAATTTTGACAGGAACTGAGCTTTCTTCAGGGTGGGAAAGAGCTAAGATAGTTCCTATATTTAAAAGGGGTCTTTGTGAAAACCCCATTGGCTTCCGGCTTATAAGTCTTATTGAAAACTCTTAAAAAATCTGTTCTCGTCAGATATTAGGGAAACGTTATGACTGGGCTATGAACATAATGTTATCTAACATCTACAAGGTAGTTTAAAAAAAAAAAGGGTTAGCACAGTCCGCCAGGTCTTTATATTCCCCTCTTAAATGTTGGAAAAACGTTGTCCTAGAAAAGGGGCATTTAAGTTGCATTTGATCTCATCCCACGTAGGAAGTTGGGGATGGTCCTTTAGATAACGGGAGTCTCAGACAACATCCTCTCCATTCAAGCAAGATTGCATGAAAAAACCTTTGCATAAGTGAGATGTGGCTCCTTGGGTAACTTAACAGAACCCTTCCTTATAAAGAAAGGAGTGTGCCGTGTGTGTGTTCTTACACCAAATTTATTTACACTCTGCTTAATTAATCTTATAGGTTTTCCTGCCTAAACTTTGTAAGACACTCGATCCGGACCGCTCGTTTGCAGATGATACACTACTTATCTCCAACCCACCTATGGGCCTAGGAGCTGTGCTGGTTCTATTTGGCATCTTCTGCAGTCAACTGAGGCTTAAAGTAAATTCCTCTCATGGCCATAAACCTGCATAAGAGATACTGTGGTGAAATAAAATCAGAAGGAACAAAGCCTTTGAGTACTTGGATGTAAAGCTGACTGAAAATATGACATGGGGAATACAGCTAGAAAAATGGGCATTAAAACTCCAGCAATAAAGCTGTTGTATACTGAAAGCAAAAAACATTGACTTTGACCCAATCAGTCTTTCCAGCATCAGAAAGTTACAATAAGCAAGCTCTGGGGTCAGCACTCTATGTGTTGAACTGTGGGTGAATCAAAATATCTCTAAATAGGTGATATTGAAGACAAACATTTATGATATCGTTGGTACAGTTGCCACAGAATACCCCAGTTTTGACTCTTTACCTCGACATTGGAATTAAACATATGGAACAGAGGGTCAATCTTAGACGGCTGTTGTACTGGTGACAAATACAGTATACAGGGGAGTTGTCAGTATATAGTATGGCATTAGAAGAGGTAGTGAGGCTTGATGCCCACTGCAAAATACCTTGGTTAGATTATAACTGTTCGCAGGTGCATATTCTTGACGTGGAAGAGATATGGAATAACTGGAGCAGGGTGATTGATACCTCTGAAGATTACATAAAAATAGAATAACTGGTCGCTTGTCATGGGAAAAGATCCTGCTAATACCAGACATGGAACATTAACTAACACCTTTTTAGACTTAAATGCTCATATAGATTTACGCCATATCTAGATAATCTAACACCATAACTAGACAACTGTTATATCGTACCTTTATATTTCTTAACAGCACTCTTAATTTGAAGTGTCAAAGCTCAATGCGTGCTGTAGAATGTTGCTTAATGCGTGCTGCCGAATGCTACTCTCAATAGGTTCCATGAGGGTTGTATTGATTTGAAGTGAGTGTGCGACAGTTGGTGTTGTGTGGGAAAGCCTAAAGTACATGCGTGTACTCCTGTTGCGGCTCTTTATCTTGTAGAGAATACATTTGTCTCATCTCTACTTTCCCCCTATTTGTAGTTTATCACTACAGACTTTCTGGCGATGACTAAGAGCTGCTGAACCTGCTTGATACTTTGTTTGGTTATTGAACTGCTTCTTCAAGAGAACTTCGTCATACAAAGTTAAGTGGGCTGTTTCGTTAACCCCTTCGCTGCGGCGCGAATTCCGCCGCAGCGCTGGGTGGGTTTGGGGGGTTTGCGGCGCCGCTATGCTCATGACGGAACCACGCCGTCATGAGTCACGGGCGAGCTGTGCTCATGACGGAGTGGTTCCGTCATGACTCCACCCACTTGCGCTAATCGCCCGCACAGGCGGGGAATTAGCGCCGCGTGGGCGGAGCGGCTGCCAACGGCCGCAGCATGACGGAACCACTCCGTCATGAGCACACGGCGCCCGTGGCCCATGACGGAGTGGTTCCGTCAAGGGCATGGTTAAAGAAGTATTTTTCGCCACTTTTGACTTGTTAAGGAGCAAGAAGGAGCACGTTTTGCTTACACACACTTTTTCAAATGAGAGGATGAGGCCGTTTTCAACATACAGTAGGGCATCCTGGCATTACCAGCATTTCTGTGAGTACCAAGACTTTATTTTGTCACAATCAGGCTGGGAATCCCTCCCCCTCCACCTCCCCCGGTGAAAGGTTTTGGTAACAAAGAATAGATAATCAAACTGATGACATATGCCTCGCTTGCAAATGTGAAACTGAGGCTGTTCCACACCTGCTATGCTTTGCTGTGCTTACATCCACTCTCACAGGAGATGGATTGTTCTGATCTGTCATCAGCTTGGTGTGAAGCAATATAAAGTTGCCTTGAGAATTCTAATTTCAGACACTAGAAGGCCAATCACCTTTCATGTGGACCGATATTGTAATAAAGCGATGGAGTCAGCTGAATTAAATAAAATGAAGGTTTATTTAAGTGCCATGAAAGGACCCACTGGTGCAAGAGCAAAGACGTCCAGCCAAGGCAAACTCCAACCGCTTAAGCTGGAATTAAACCTAAGCCCCTGCATAGGTGAATTCCAACGTACATCATACAGTTCCAAATGACATACACAATGTGCCTATAACACGGATGACTCTAAACTCTAATGTGAACATAAAAGAAGGATAATATTACCACATGTATCCTTTAACAAAACAAAAAAACAACAACAAATAATTATTCCAGAATATATTCATCAAACTTCTTTGGTATCCTGGTGCTTCTTTTTTGCAACACAAGATTATTCTCAACAGAGGAGCTAACACTTCCTTCCACAGTAGATTCATTTTGGTGTGCATAAGGAATGGTAATAGATCCATCCCCAGTTGAACCTTGAGCACAAATGCATCCAGCAGAATTCTCATCAAAACACACATAAGCATCTTCAATCTTTCCAAAAAAGGTTTCCTGCCCTGGTTTAGGAACTACAATAGAACTTTTGTTCCACCAACCCTTGTTCTTTAGCAAAACAGCAGAATCAGTCACCCTTTCCACTTTGAAAGGAATAGTGAACTTTGATGAACCCTTACGGGTTAAAGAAGGATTGATGATACGCACCCAATTACCAATTTCCACATTTTTACTTCTAGCCTTGTGACATGTGTCGTGATAAGACTTCCCAGAAATGCGAGAATCTGTTATAATACTCCTAGCTTTGGCAATACAAAACTCCAAGGTGTCACCCTCAAGAATGTTCCTGAAAAGAAGTAAATAAAGACCTGACCTGTCTTACGCTCATCAAAATAAATGGTGACACACCTGTGCAAGCATTAAGGTTAATGTGATAACTCCAAACCTTTTCTTTTAGAAATTCCAAAACATCAAGGTTGCTCTCCAACGCAGTTTGAATACCTTCTTTTAAGAACCTATTGGCCTTTTCCACTTGACCATTGGCCCTGGGACAATATAACGGTGCTCTCTCAGAACGCACACCAAAACTACTTAAGAAATGTAACATCTTGGTAGACACAAATTGCACTCCGTTGTCTGACATAAGAATAACAGGAGCACCCTCAATCCTGAATACATGTTCTAAAAACAAAATAACTTCATCAGTAACAGGATGTTCCACGAAGGTGTAATACATCCATTTTGAAAAATTGTCAATGAAAACAATCAATTTTTTTTTTAAACAAACTTTATTAAATTTTTTCATTAGTAGGAGCAATGAATTACATGTTGTCTTGATCACATTAAGTACATACATGGCAGTGGAGACCTCTCAAGCATCTTGCGCCAACCTGTAAGCGGAGTAGCACAGTTGTCCGTACATTCTTAATATGCATCAGGTCGGCCTGAAAGTCCACCAATCACGCACATTTCTATGCACTAAGTAACTATCCTTCAAGACACTTTGCCCACGGGAAGCGATGCCCCTCTGATGTCCCCCCAACTCCCCATCCCACCAGGAACCCACCCACCATAACCAACCCATGCCACAAAAATTTGGTCTGAGGGCCGCAGGCCATTACCCGGGGGGGGGGAAGAAAGGGAGGGAAAGAAGACCACATCTAAGGCGTGCGGCAGGGGAAGGGAGGAGGCAGGACAGTGCAGCAAGAGGGGAGGACTAGATGAAGGAGAATAAGTGGAAAAAGGAGGGGAGGAGTAGACCACCACTCACCGGGAAGTGGCCTCCCTCCTTTGGGATACGTCATCTCTCATTGGCATTACTTTCTTCAGATGTAATAACCTTAGCAGACTGAATGGATCTTTAAATCCCTTTAGCTAAATCCAAGACTTCAGCCAAGGTGGGGTTATGACAAGCAAGAAGTCTTTCTTGTACTTTTGTTGACTCACAAAAACAAACTGATCTCTAATACAGAAATCAACATTTGATCCAAACTCACAATTCACAGCCAATACTCTAAGTGCTGCAACATATTCTTCAATAGTCTCATCCACTTTCTATTAATACATTTGGTTGATCCTCAAATTGTTTCTCTAACCTCGCAACTGCTTCCTTGAAGACATTCCAACCGTCTCCTTCAGTGCTAGGCAGTGCTATAGGTACAAGATTCTGAAATATTTCTATAGCTGCAGTGCCAAGGAAACTAAATAAAATGGCCTTCTTCCTGTCAGGTTAAAATTTAGTGCCATCAATAGCCACAATGTAATTCTCGAAGTTTTCAAACCATTTTTTTCACAGTAATTTTGGTTTACCTGAAATTTGCAAAAAGATAGCAGGTTGGTTGCAAATTTGAGAGGCTGCTATATTAGAATGAATTGACAGCTAGTGAAAAACAAAAGTGTAATAACAAGCAATGCGCAACACAGCAGGTAAGAATATGATAAAACAAAAACAACAAAATTGTATCAGTTACAAGTGTGCATATCACTGCTGAATAAAATATACTGCTTAAAATATGCACAATGAAATTGTGTATCTCAAGAGTGTGCATATCACTGATGTCAAACTTCAAAGTAAAAGCAAGGTAAGTGTGTGCATCACTGTGATACAAAATCTGAAACGGAAAGAAAATGAAGTACCCAGTAAAATACAATTGTGAAGAAAAGTGTGCGAATCACTGAATCCGCATGAATCCTCCTGAAGACTGAATAAACGCACATGTAACCATAACAGGACTCGCTATCCGCAGTCCGCGTGTGAAATAAGCACACTTGAAAGCTGACGCAATATGGCAGCCACCTAACATCAAAACGTGCAGAAAACGTACACCAAAGATGGCCGCCAATGACGTAGGTAACGTGAAGAGTACGTGCTAGTCTTAGCACAGTGTATCCAAGCAACGGTCGACGTAAGGCAAGAAGACACGTCACAAAAGGGCACCAGGAGAATGACGAGAAGACAGGAATGCTCGCGTGAAGGATCCTCAGCGCATGCCAATTCCTCAGCGCGTGCTGGCTCACGAGCAACAACGGCTCCAGTCAAACGGTAATTTCGTAAATTGTACAAGTACCTTGTATTATTTGACACGAAACCAAAGATAAGCACTTCCGATGAAATCCTCAGGTATAACCGAGGGATTAAATTTTCTTCGCGTTGGTGGAATTAAAGCAGTCTTCACGAAGCAGGTCTCCCAAAAGAAAAAAGAAAAATCCCAAAAAAATCAAAGCACAGTGGGTCGGCACTAGCAACTCGTCGCCATTGTAATAAAGCGATGGAGTCAGCTGAATTAAATAAAATGAAGGTTTATTTAAGTGCCATGAAAGGACCCACTGGTGCAAGAGCAAAGACGTCCAGCCAAGGCAAACTCCAACCGCTTAAGCTGGAATTAAACCTAAGCCCCTCCATCAGTGAATTCCAACTTACATCATACAGTTCCAAATGGCATACACAATGTGCCTATAACACGGATGACTCTAAACTCTAATGTGAACATAAAAGAAGGATAATATTACCCCAGATACCTACCACCTGGCCTTTTGTGTGGACCGACACCTATCACCTGTCTGGTTTAAGAGGAGAACATTTTGTATTAGTGATAGTGCTTAGATTTATTGTGGCATTTTGTCCAACTATGACTGCATATATTTTATGTTGTACAAAGTTGTTTGAATATTCTATTATGCTTATGAATGTTGCTATTTTTAGAATGATTACCTTTTTTATGAAATGCTTGAAAGAGTTTTGATCATGTTTTTATTTATGGGCACTGCTGCTGTAAGAATGATTATATGAACTGTTTAATATGGTTAATCCGTAAATAAACATTTAGCCTGACTGACAAAATGCTGTTATTGGTACCGCAGAATAAATGGGAGCAGTGTGGTGGCAAATCTTTATTTAGAACCCATAAACTTTCACTGCATATTTCTGTGACTGAGTCCCACCTGTCTTTCAGAAAGAGTCTGAATACCAATTTGCTTACTTAATTTCTGTTCTGAGGGTATTCTTGGATGTCATGATTGCTCTTATAAGCAGGCTGGGTCTCACTGACAAGAAGCCATTTATGGGATAGGCTTCAGGTTATAGAAATGAATCATCTTCTTGTGCAGCAGCAATGGTGCCCTTTGCAGCCACTTAGGCCCTTTCCTAAGCTCGGTCAAAGTAAAAAGGCAAGGAGCAGAGCTGCTGACTATGCAGTACTCTTCTTCCCATCAACAATTGGTTAAGCGTAGGAGCCTAGCTCAACTGCAGGGATGGAAGAGAAATCTTGAGATTGGCCTCTTTTAGGTTGTGACTGGGACAGAAACAGCCCACAGGAGGAGCTGGACAAGACTCCCAGGTTCAAGTGTCTGGTTTACTGGAATTATAAGAGACTTCTGTTCTGGGCCCACACCCTGAAATGGGGGGGTGGGGGGGATGGACGTGATCTCTTAGTTCAATGAGCCTACAGCACTGTGTCCGGAAAGAAAAACTCTCTTCCCCCGTCAGTGGAAGGGGTTGTTAGGGGGGGATGGACGTGATGTCTTAGTTCAATGGGTCTACAGCCCTGTACCCAGAAGACGAAACTGGGCACCCCTTCAGTGGAACAGAAGCTTTGGGCCACAGAATCCAGATGTGGAGGTAGGCTCAAAGGGATGTACAACAGAAGAGGAGGACAGGGATCTGCTTCTTGAACGTTTTAGACAGTTCCCCTGGACTGTGTCAATGGGGTCTAGTTGTAAGAAGTCAGGTATCAGAGGTAGATGGTCTTTCAACCACTTACCTGCACCTACTGCAGTGTTACCTGCACCGCTTTCATCGGGCAAGTGAGGTGGGAGAGGCTCACTCAATAGGGAACCGCACTATCTCAGTGAACCTGTGTCCGTGGCCCTGTATAGAATTAGGGACTCTTTCTGGCAATTAAATCTAATGTTTCTTTTGGAACATATCTTTGCTCTGCATGTAAGCCTGGTGGTTCTCGGGGGCAGTCAATCCGATGGTAGCACATAGAACGCAGATAGCTCTGGGTGGGTATTTCATAAACAGTACAAGACACTGAGATTATCCTGGTGAGCTGCCACAAATGGAAGATAGCAAAATGCACCTAGCATTAAGCCAGAGTACAGCGCCAGAAATGACACAATCTGAAGGAAGAAAGAGGAAGGAATAAAAAAACACAGCAAAGAATATGCACAAAAAATAACTAATCATAGGACCGGTGACCCACTAAAAAGTCTGCGAGCATGAGTGGCGCTTCTTCCAATATGTACAGATGGGAGGGAACAAAATAAACTCGTGAGGGCTTGCTTATGTGCAACAACGGGGCTGTCAGCGTAGGACATATGCATGCATACACCGTTTGCATTTAAATAAATACAGAATAAGAGTCTGGTCTCAGTGACAGGTGGCAGGGGAATCCACAATTAGAATAGGAAAGAGTCAGAAAATTGGAGGAACAAGAGTGAGAGAAATGAAGAGTGTGGGGAAATTGGAGGAGGAGTTAGTAGATAAAGAAAGGAAAGGAGAAAAATTGGGAGGGGAATAGGAGGAAGTAATAGGGGAACAATGAGCCTAGCTAAATCATATTTACAAAATGTGAATTGCTGCTTCTTTAATGCTAGGGTTCCCGCCAATGTAACTCACTGCACAAATGTTGCAATATACTGGTAATCTAAATCTACCCAAATGATTTATGACAGTAACAATACCTTGTGAATAAACTGCAAAATTATAATCCGTGAAACAGTTGGCACACTGAAGCAGTTGCATACTCGTATAGCATTGCAGTCCATTTGAGTGTCTTATATAAAAAATATTTTGCTCCACTATGGACAGGGCATATTCTATCTCTATTTTGTACATCTCACTGCATTGTTCATACAAGTATACATGTCTATGAAAGTCTGCCAAGTTAAACTCTCTCCAATTTTTTTCAGTCAATTACCTTTTCACATGTAGCAAGTACTGTTGCTATTCAGTCCCTCTAAGAGGACAATCCCATCTCTGCGTATTGCTGCAAAATCCCCCAAACCATACCTCATGTCTTCCTATTCTTCCTTTGTGTTAGCCTTACACTTTCTCCATCTCTTGTGGTCATGCTCTATCATTACTTTCTGCTGAGGCCAGTCAAACAATTGTCCTATAATCTGTAGTAAATATTAGACACTCAATTTACAGACGTTTTCTTGTTTCCTCTCTTGTAGCGAGTTTCCCCTTTTGCCACTCTTGATGTCAATGCTCCTTATGCTTGGTTTTTCCAAGTACCAGCCTCTAATAGTAATAAAACCAACCCGTTTTCAACTTACCAGAGAGACGCAGAACTAGTCCTTCTCTCACTAACCCTCTTCTGGAAATGCATTTCTTCTCTGGTTTTTGTGGTTGGTTTCCATATTAATTTTCTATGTTTCACATGTACATCCAGTGTTCCATGACTGACCAAATTCATTTGAATCCTTATATGTCTATCCAAGGTCTATCAAATAATGACCTTACACCATTTTCTGTTTGGTGTATGGGATAGTCCCACGGCTCTTTAATTAGAGTTCATTCAAGCGTACAGTTTCATTAATCAAAAACACATTCTCCACTTCCTTGACAGTCTTCTGATTATCTTCATTTCATATCCAATAGTCCACTAACATTCAAAAAGCTTCCTGCCATGCATATCTTCGGGAATCGTCGGGATTGTATATGAACCTCGAAAGTCCACTCTGTGGGTCCTGGGGGATGCAGCAGGCCCAGGTGGCCACCGGGGGTGTGAAGTATTTGGGGGTGTTCTTGTCAGATTCGCCTAGCGCGTCTTGGGATAGAAATCTGGCGCCGGTATGGGCACGTGTACAGGAGGATCTTAAGACCTGGTCACATATGCCCTTAATCATCTATGGTAGATCGGCAATTTTTAAGATGGTCTCACTCCCCCGTTTACTGTATCACTTGCAGAACCACCCATATCCGATTCCTCCTCAATGGTTCCGACAGGTTAATGCGGCCTTGGGGCAGTTTTTGTGGGCAGGTGGTGTAGCTAGAGTTGCGTTGCGGACGGGTTTCCAGTCCATGTACTGCGGGGCGGCTGGTGACCTCCGACATTTAATCATACTACATGGCCTTTCACCTGCTTGTATTGAACGAGTGGTAGTAAGGAGCTAGGGCAGACCATGCCTATGCGGTTGAACGGCGATGTATGGGGGATCATACCTTGCATACTATATTGTACTCGGCACTGCTACGCAACTCCTTGGCTTCAGTTACGAGGGTCATATTTCAGGTTTGGAAGCAGGCTCTTCGGAAGATGGGGTGGTGGGATAGGTTGACGAGGGAGACCCCCCTTTGGAACAATGGGCGATTGCCACAGTTGGCTACTCTAACTGGGTTTCGTGACTGGGACAGTATTGGCATCTCTACCCTGGGGGATGTCATGAGGGGACCGGTTCTGTAGACCTTTCAGGATCTCCAGCGGGACTTCCAGATGCCAAAGACCCCATTTTATAGATATCTTCAGTTCCGGCATGCCATCTCCCCTAGCTTGGAGGGCTTAGAGTCAATTGCTGCATTTAGTCCTATCGAGGCGAAGGTATTTATGGAAGATCTCCAGGACCATACGATATCTAAAATCCATCAATCTCTAGTTATGCATAGCTCCTCTACACTGCAGAAGCTCAGGGAGGCCTGGGAGAGCGATATAGGCCCACTGGAGGGGGAGGACTGGATGGAGGCACTAGCCTCTCCGCGGGGAGCTGTAATAGCGGTGCACCTGCACCTTATTCAGTTCAAGTATCTTCATTGGGTATATTTTACTAGAGTTAGATTGTGTAGGGCGGGATTGGTGGCCTCCCCAGTGTGCCTCAGGTGCAACCGGGAAGAGGGAACTCTGCTGCATACGGTCTGGCACGATTTTTGGAGGGGTGTCATGGCCTGCCTCTCAGAGGTATTGGGTTTGTTACCTTCCCCGCTCGTTGAAGCTGGTCCTTTTACACATCATGGAAGGGGTGGGGGGTAACATCTACAAACGTCACCTTATGCTACTGGGGTTTACTCTGGCCAAAAGAGATATCGCAAGGTCGTGGAGGGTACCGGCAGCGCCCTCCCTGACTGCGTGGAAGAATGGCCTGGACTATTGCATGGGTTTGGAGATCCCAATTTTCACAGCAATGGGGTGCCCGCGAAAACATTTAAAAATTTGGAAGCGATGGGCGGACTATCGAGGCCTACAGTTAGAGCCAGTCTCTACAGCGGGGGTACCTGACTCAGTTTGAGTTCCTTTTCCGGTGTGCTGTACAGTTCTTGGTGTAATAATGTACTGCATATATTGGTATAAGTTCTTTTCCTTACGGTGTGTTGCTTTAAGGAAGACCCTAGTGCGAAAGGAGGGGGCTGTTATGATATATTTCTTTCCTTTTCGTTTCCTTTGATTTGTATTGCTTTCCACTTCTCCATGATTATCCTTCTTTAAAAGTCAAAATCATGATGATGTAAATTTATTATGCAGAAGTTTCTGGAGTACAGAGCTCTGCCTCATATGTGTTATTTGACAAATAAAATCTGTTTAAAAAAAAAAAAAAAAGCTTCCTGCCAACAAGTGTTTTGTTCCAGATGAATCCTTACACAGAACTTCATCAGGACCTTTTCACTTTAGTTACATGAACGTGAAATAACACAGCAGTCATTACACAAAACCCAAGTCACGTATAGAAGGTTTTGCCTGGGGATAGATTAGTCTCCTGGGGAGCAACCATAACCATGAAGATGGAATGGTACCCCAGTTAGGAATGTATGGTTTCAGCGGGCTTGTAACTCTTTCTGCGATTTATTTTCTCCTCGAACGATCAAGTAACCACACATCTTCCCTTATGAAGGGAGTCTCTCTTACTCTTCCCCCTGATAGTCTAGGCATGATCCCCTTGCTTGTGCGTTAGTTCTTCCTTCTCGCTCCATGTGCATTTATTTTGCCAGTGCTTACTCTTCTCCTGCTGGACCTAAAGGGGAGGATGGGGGGGGGGAGAGAGAAGAGGTTTCCCACTCCTAATTTCGTATGCCTATTTCTACTTTTGGCCTCTTCTCCAGTCCTTCTTTACTTTTGGTCAATCACCATTCCTCTCATGTGATAACCTGCATCATCACTTGCCCCTAGCGACCCCACTCCACTACAGAAGGAAGCACATGACATCTTAGCCAGAGAGTCCTTGACTCTGGGGCACCGCTTATCTAATGTTGTGAAAAGCAGAATAAATACAGCTGCATGCACCGCCTCAAACAACATCTGTACACTGCCCGAACACAATGGCAGGTCTCTGACCGTGCACGCGGGCACCAAGTGTTGGTGTGAAAGACGAGTCAGCAAGTGGAAACCTCCAGGCCCAGAGGGCTTGCATAACAACAGCAGCACTGCTTGAACACTTGATCTTAATAACCATGAGCGCACATTCTTGCAGAAAAACAGCTATCCCCAGGCTCTTGGTTTAACTCCCTTCATTAATTTGTTTTCTTCTTCAACGCACTAAAATTTGTCTCCTGTATTTTACTTATTAGTTCTTTGCCACAGGAAGAAGCTAGATTGGCAGCGATGCCAACATTACTGTTCTAAGGTGTCCAGACACTGTCCCTGTCCCTTTAAGATGGAGGCATTGAATGGTGGTTCCCAACACATCTGTAGGGTACCCCAAACATTCGCGGCTGGGTCAATATTATGGTAACATCGCATTGCAATTGAAGAAAAAATATTATGGTCAACTTCGATCTTCGGAAAAATCACATCTTTTGCGTATGGGTGAAATGTAACATTTTTCATTAAATATTGTATTTATGCTATGTATATCCTATCCAGTGGCTTCTTCCTGTAATAAACTTTTTGCAAAGTCCGCAAAATATGCAAAACTTGAAAAGTGCACTAAGCCTCAAAAATTAATTGTGGGATTTTTTTTTTCAGAGAATGTGTTTTGGCTTGAGAATTCTCTCGTTAAGTTCGTGCTAACCGTAGTGTTTCAGACGCTTTTTAAACCTTTTAAGTCTTTGCAAAAGTTGAAGCTTTGAAAAAAAAAAACTTCATGAAGTGTGCAGATCATTCGAACCTGCACACCTAATCAGAATTAGTCTAAAGGTCAGAATAATTAAATTTCTTTGGCTCAGAAATGAACTTAATTGGTGGGCGTGGCTTGGCGCCCGACTCGAATGGCGGCGTTCCTGTTATGCTCCGCGAGGGGGACCGTGACAACCACATTCTGCGGTGTCCTTTGCGAAAACGGTGAGGGGTTTCGGACGTCAGAAGATGTGCTGACATGCACAGTCGATTTCCCGAGACCTTTTGAGACCTTTGGCACGAAGAATTCATTATTCCGTTCCCGGCGCTTCACTGCCGTGGTACATGGCGGCCATCTTGTTTTTTGCAGCGCTCTACCTGAGGAAAAATCCTGGTGAGGAAATGTCGTGCGCACAGGCATACAAAGATTTTTTTCTTCTTCTGAATGTTTACATACTTTGAATTCAGCGGTCTCATTATCTATGGAGCCTCCCGCTGGACTTTCATCTCCATGTTCCACGTACTCTGTTCAATATTCTTTTTTGTCTGCTTTGTACATGATTTGTTTTGGAAGCTCGTCTGTTGTGGAGCCCTGACAACCTCACAGATTCTACAATTTTTTTTAAACTGGAGATGGGGTCTCTTGTTGTGCATGTTTGTTAAGCATTGCTCTTGACATCCCAATATTGTCACTGAGTATGACGGAGCCCTAGTCTTGGCGACTGATTTAATGAAGTGCATTTTGTTTGCTCTGTCTTCGGATCCCGTGTAAGCTTTCTGTTTTTGGGAAAAGACAAAGTCATAATTAACAAAGCTTCCACTGTACAATTCAAGCTGTCTTCCACCAGCAGGAAGACAGATGTAATTGAGAAATATCCTTTAATGCTGGTAACTATCTGAGGAACTGCACGTGCTTCAATTTCTTGTATATGAGAGCTGACGTGATAACCTGTGTACATGACTTTCCTCATCACCTAGCCATTCTCTGGTGACTACGTCGCTCAAATTGTACTCTCTTTGCAGCTCATTCAGCTATACCTTTTCACAAGAGGTAGTCTTGACCCCATTAGATCACAGTACTACTAAGCTTTATTGCACCATCTCTCTATCTCTCATATGGGAAGTTGGGCTCCTCTACGCTACGCATTACACATACGTTTATCAATAATTCTAGAATCTTCGCTGAATTTTCTAAGATGGAGGAGTCATTGGCACCTGTCTCCAAGACAGTATCTCCTTTGAACGCAGGCACTTCTGTGGCTGGCAAATCTACTACCAAAAGACTGAAAAAAGACCCGCCTTCTCCACCGAAAGCCTCTTCTCCTGTATCTTTGAATATATTATTGGAAGAGATACGGGCGCTTCGCCCCTTTATGGAAGATGGTTCTACTAAACTGCAATTCCTGACGGAAAACTAGTTTCAGATGAATGAGCGTCTCACTACGGTGGAACAAAATATCTCTTTCTTTAACCACACTCATGAGAAGGTTACTATGCTTCAGTCTCAGTTTTCATCGTTGCAACAGGTCGAGGATTTGGAAAACTGAAATAGAAGAAACAATCTTCACATTTATGGACTGCCGGAAGGCTCAGAGGGGTCAGATCCCCTATCATTTTTCAAATCCTTTCTCCCTTAAAATATTGCACCTATCTGAAGGAACTTCGCTCAACATTCATCGAGCTCATAGACTTGGTCACCAACGCGCAGATACCTCCTCTTCACGGAGATCAAGAGGTGTCATCATATATTTTCTAGAATACACAGATCTCCTAAAGGTGCTTTCAGCTGCCAGGTCTATTCAACGTATTTCATGGTCTGGTTCTATATTATTTTTTGCATAAGATTATGCTAAGTTCACAGCAAATAGACGCAAAGAATTTTTGAACTTGAGACTTGCCTTACGCGATATGGGTGCTATATATGACCTTTTTCACCCCTGCCTCTTTAAGTTTACATATAACAACAAAATGACGACCTATGATGATCCCGTCAAATTGAAAGGTTTCATCGATTTCTCCAAAACTGATTCTATGGACTTTTCCAGCGCTTCATCTTCTCTACCTGTTTGAAGGGTTTTTGATGTGCACATTTATCATATACCCTCACCTTCTTGAATTGCATTGAATTGCTGTGGTTTGTTCTTGAGACCGGCTCTACAGGCTAAGGGTGTTAGATTTGGTCTCTTCCACCCCTGCCTTTTCAAGGTTACTTACAATAACATGATGACGACTTATGAAGTTCTAGTCAATTTGCAAAGTTTCATCAATCTTAATAGAACTGACTCTATGGATTCTTCTGGAGTTTCTCTTTCCCAGGCTGTTTAATTGGTCCTCTTGTTTATTATAATGAAATCTCCTCTAGGTTTAGTGTTTTTAGACTTTAGCGTCTAATATTTCCATTTACAATATTTGTTGGTTTTTTGGACCATTCATTTCGTTAGCTCTTGTTATGGTATTGTGTCTGTATTAGGTTTGTATTATGTCGTTGTAATGATGAATATTGTTGTCTTTTTTTTATTCTTTTTCCCTCTTCTCTACAGGTCCTTTGATGTACGCCCTCATTTTATACCCTCACCTTATTTGAGCTGCTGTGGTTTGTTCTCGTCCTTGTTTCATTGAGTGTGGACGCGCCATTCATTCCTCGTGGCTTCACCTCCCCCCACTCCTTTGTGATGTCTCTTGTATTAGGTATGTTACATCTTTTTCATTGTCAGTCTTTATTTCCCCTCCCTTTTATATCTTCTCGTTTTCTATCCTTGTATTATTTCTTCTTCTTTTTCCACTTCTTTTTTCTTTCTTTTCCTCCATCCCCGAGTTTATCAATATGTTCTTACATGTATATCTACTTTCCTTACTTCTCCTTTTATATTGTTTTTCCTACTCTCTTGACTTTCCTCCTTTTCTTCTCGTGCTTCTTTCTCCCTTTTTCTTCTTGTTGTTTTTCACTTTTCTATCTAAGTCTATCACTACCTACTCTTCTTGGTCTCTTATCTCAAGCTCACTTTTATATCTATTGTTCTCAATTTTTCTTTATCGCCATATTTTATGCTTCTACAGTTGGAATGCTATAGATCTTACCTTTTATGATTCGAAGGTCATTGTGGGCCCTCTTTTTCTGGTTAATTTGTTGTTGTTTTTATGTCTTTGAAAATCATATTATGAATGTCAGAGGTCTGAATTCTCCCATCAAAAGACAATGTGTTTTAACGCATTTATCCAAATTGGGAGCGGATATTGTATGTTTGCAGGAATCACATTTGAATGCTATAGAATCTTTGAAGTTGAAGAAAGGATGGGTTGGGAGTGTCTTTTTCTCTCCAGGTGAAGGTAAACGTAATGGAGTTATTACTCTTAAATCATTAAATAATAATTTGCTTTCTCAACAGTCTGATGAAGATGGCAGATGGTTATATACTAAATTACAAGTTGGAGGTGTTCAGTTATCTTGGTTCAATGTTTATGCTCCCACTAACAGAGATCCTTTGTTTTGGTCTTCTTTGTCTCAGCAAATTTCCTCATGTATTGATGATAATTTTATCCTCGCTGGTGACTGCAACCAAGTCATGCATCCTTTCATAGATCGAAGCTCACTAGTATCTTTTAAACCTCATAAAGCTTATAAACTATTTATTCAGACAATTCAACAATATAAACTCATAGATGCATGGAGAATATGTAATCCCACTACTAGAGCATTCACGTTTTTTCCACTCAGCCCACCAAACTCAATCCAGATTGGATTTGTTTTTATATCTTACAACTTATCCCAAACCCTAAAAAGTGCTGAAATTGGCTCTGTTCTGATCTCAGATCATGCTCCCATTTCCATTCAAATGGACATAGTTTCAAAATCTAATTTACCAAGAAGATGGGGATTTAATAATTCACTTCTTTTCGATCCAAATTTTCACTCCTCTTTTGTTTCCTTTTGTAATAAATATTGTTCTATAAACCAAACCGATAGTCTTCATTTTTCCATAATTTGGGACGCATTCAAAGCAGCTGTCAGAGACTTCATCATTGGTTTTGTCTCCAGAAAACGTAAAAATGCCCGTAAGGTTACCAGTGATCTTTTGGCTGAGATAAAGAAACTGGAACATTCCTATTTCTCCTCCAAATCTAAAAATTGTCTCTCAAAACGTATTGAGGCAAAATTTCAATTTAACAAGGAATCTACAGACAATGCCTCATTATATCTATTGAAATCAAGCGCAAAGTTCTATGGTGGTCAAAAAAAGGCTGGCAAACTTTTGGCAAATTACTTAAAAACTACACATAATAAGTTTAATATCGATGCTATTTACAATGAACATAACACATTGCGCACTAAAGATCCAGAGATACTCTATGAATTCCTTCCTTTTTACAAATCACTATACTCTCCTGAGACCACGCCCTTAGATCCTGATATTACACAATTTCTCTCAGGTGTCCATAAATTTTCTAATTCTCAAATTGACTTTATCCCCTCAGAAGCTGATCTATCACGACAAGAGCTTCTTGATGCTTTACAATCACTTAAGAAGGACAAAGCTGAATTTTTTAACCACTTTGCTCCTATTCTTCTTCCTAAACTACTTAATCTCCTTCATCTTTTCACACAGTCAGGAGAATCTTCAGGGTCAGGGTCTATGTTTAATACCTAAAGAGGGGAGGGATTTGAAATATTGTAAGAACTACAGACCAATCTCTCTTGTAAATAATGATTATAAATTCTTTTCTAAAGCCCTAGCTATTCGTCTTGAATCTTTCCTCCCCCAATTGCTGGGAGTAGAACAATCTGGTTTTGTTAAGGGCCGTCACCTTTCTGACAATACCCAATTGTTCTTTAATATTTTATCAAAAGCCTCACCATTACCTCACTCATTAGCTGCAATAGCATTGGATGCCGAGAAAGTGTTCGATCAAATAAATTGGTCGTACCTCTTTCACGCATTGAAATGGTTCGGTTTTGGCTCCAAAATTATTTCTCTGATTTCTATCTTATATTCCAATCCACGAGCAGCAGTTTTTGTGAATGGTACTTCATCTCCTTATTTTGAACTGAAAAGGGGGGTGCGTCAAGGTTGTCCATTATCCCCGTTCCTCTTTAATCTAGCCCTGGAACCCTTTTTGTCCAGGATTCGTCAAAATGCTGATATAAAAGGATTTAAAACCAAAGACAACCAATTTAAATTAGCAGCTTATGCTGAGGACATCTTATTATTTCTTTCCAAACCTCAACCTTCTCTTCCCGCCTTCTTACAGGAAGTGGAACTATTTGCCTCTGTCTCTGGTTATAAGCTCAATCGGGATAAGTGTAAAATCTTACCTCTAACCAAATATACATTCAGGGATGATTTTAGGTCCTCCAACTTTGCTTGGAACCCACATCATATTAAATATTTGAGCCTTTACTTTACCCCCTTGATTTCGACAATATCTCTTTGCATGGAGAAATGTTTAGATAAAATTACTTCTCTGACCACAAAATGGCACCCTTTATATCATTCATGGTGGGGTCGTACAGATACTATTAAAATGATGCTAGCTCAATTAGTCACCATTTCAAGTATCCCTGTCCCCATCCCTTTAAAATTCTTTACAAAGATTAACTCTGTTTTATCATCCTTTCTTTGGCACAGAAAATCACCTTGTATGTCCTTGCTGCGATTAATAAAACCTAAAGTAGAAGGTGGCGTTAATTATCCTGATTTCCCCGCTTATCATAGATCTTTCCTACTTCGCCAAGCTTCCAGATGGCTCTGACTCTTTACTGGAATGTCCTTTGTGGGTAATACTCGAACGTTCCTTTCTTTCCCCCTTCTCTTTTAAAGATTTTCTCTTATTTACCAGTAGACCACCATCTTTTTCCACTCCTATTCTCAAGTACACTTGTAAACTTCTGGGTTTTTCTCCATCCCCATCTCCCAACGATCTGGACTCCTACTTTAACTCTTCTTTATGGAACAACACATCCATTTTAATTGGTGGAAAACCTTTTTATTGGAAATCTTGGAGAAACAAAGGCTTAATTTGGACACTCCAACTATTATCTCAAAGCAAGATCTTGTCTTTTTCTGATGCCAGTCAACTTTTTCACTTGCCTCCTTCCTTCCAATCCAAATATATTTTACTTTCACAAGCTTTTTCGAATGCATATACTCAAATCCTAATTCATCCGAAAACTCCCCCGGTCAATATTTTGTATGCCTTTCTACTAACCTGTCCTAAAGCTTCTAATATTTATATTCACATACGATCCTCGCAGCTCATTAGAGCAAAGACCAAAGTTGAACTTTCTTGGGATGAGGATCTTGAGGTTGATTGGCCATCTTCTCTGTAGAATAAAATATGGTCCAAAATTATGAAAACTGCCCGTGCGGCAAATGTCACTCAAACGCTATTCTTTAGCTACAACAGACTTTTGTTACACCTAGTTGTTCTACATAAGCGATACGTCACAATACCAGACACCTGTTGGTCCTGCTCCTCTCCACTAGCTGACTTAAAACACTTGCTTTTCACTTGTCCATACATACATAACTTCTGGACATCTGTTTGGACTCAGTCAGTCATTGCAAAAATGACCATAAAAGCACATATAAACTATATAACATAACGTCACCATATAGAATAATTACAGGGTACAATAATACAACTAAGCCATCCGGATAACTAAAACATCATACTTTTCCTTACTTGGATACATTTAAGAAGGTAGGTAGCAGTAAAAAAACAAATATCTACTTCATACATATTAAAAAGCAGTTTCATTGAATCGTGCACGGTACGTACACCATATTTTACAAAAATTGGTTTTAAAAAATGTGTTCGTAAATGATGGTACAGTTTACATATCAAAAGTAGATGTAAAGTGCTTTGTGCTGAGGTGCCATCGCAGGGGCAGGGACCAACAGGATGTGATTTAGAGGAGGGGAATGCTACCAGATTATGTACAATACCCAACCTTAATCTGGTCAATACAAACCGGTGAGATGCTCTAGTTACATTACTGAGATAGATTTGATAGCCATCTCCATCCACAAATATGTTATAAAATATACGAGTAACTAGTTGTCCAGAGCTTTCGTTCCGTTTCTCCCCCCAGTAGGTCATAAAGATATTCTTCATCTCAGGTTTTGACAAAACTGAAGCAGCATAGCAATCCACAGTAATATCTATACCATAGATATCTCGGAAACTGGAGATAACATATTTTAGCCACGGGATATTGAGATAGTTATCAAGGGAGAGACAATCAGTTACAACTGCTCTGTTTAAAGAGGTCTCTTCCTTCAACCATACAGATCGCCACAGCATGAGTGGCCTTCAGAAGATCAAATCAGACAAATGATGGATCCCTAGCTCTCTACGGATTAATTCATTAGGGGCTGATTTAGGCAAGCACAGGAGCCTTTTGAGGAAAAGATTTTCCTCCACTTGCAAAGTACTGTTCGGTATATATCCCCAAACCCCTGCTCCATAAAGGGCAGTGGACAGGCTACGTGCTTGATAAATTTGTAGCATGTCCCATATATGTCTTTCCCCTAATTTAGCGGCAAATTTAAAAACTCCATGGGCACTTTTTGCCATTTTTGTCCGCACATTGGTGGTTTCATGGGACCATCTACTGTCCTTTGCAAATATGATTCCCAAATAACAGAATGTAACTACTTGTTGGACCTTGTGCCCGTCTAAAAAATAGGATTGAGGTCTCCTAGACCCTGCCCCACAAGTCATGATAAATGTTTTAGTTTTGTTGATGAGTAGTTTCCTATTCTCAATGAAAATAGAGAAACTATCCATCAAACGTTAAAGCCCTAATGGGTTCCTTGCCAGTAACACGGCATCATCTGCATATAACAGTACCGGTACGTCAAGGCCATTAATCTTAGGAACATCAGCGCTCACCCCCTTTAAAACAACATCTACCTCATTAATTAAAAGTGTAAAAAGAAGTGGGGCAAGAACACATCCTTGTCTAATCCCACGGCGAAGCCTGAACTTCGTCGTACCCTCCCCATTAGTACCATATCGTATACTAGTTCGGAGATTGGTATATAATTGGGCAAGAAAAAAGACAATTCCTTCTGACGCGCCCATTTCTAATAATTTGGCACAAAGAATCGAATGATCAACCATATCGAAGGCACTACTTAAGTCTGCAAAGCAGAGATAAAGGGAACCCGTTTTAGCCTGCGTGTACTTTCCTATAAGGAGATTTAAATTTAAACACTGGTCCACGGTTCCACGCCCCTTCCTAAAACCATATTGGGTACTAGCCAAAATCCCATTATCTTCTGCCCATTGTTCCAGCCTTACCAATAAACCCTACTCATAATTTTGACCGAGGAATCTAGTAGGGAGATAGGGCGGTAGTTCTTAACATCCCCTCTGTCACCTTTTTTGTAAATTGGAATTATAATAGATTCCTCCCAGGTTGGTGGCACCCCATCGCTTACAGCAGCATTAAATACATTTGCTAGCAGAGGTCCCCACATCTGAGGCACAGCTTTATAAACATCAATAGGGACCCCATCCGGTCCCTGTGCCTTGCCCCCTTTGCTGGCATTAATACTCAATATAACCTCTGCGGTGGTAACATCCAACGGGATAGAGGACCAAGGTCCACTACTATCATCTGGCGGTATATTAGTGTTAAAAATGGTGGAAAAATGAGTTACCCATGTAGGCTTGTTGACATTAGAGGAAAGTTCTGGGACCATATCATCTTTAAGAAAAGGGCAGTTAACTGTTGCCCAAAATAGAGCACAGTTAGATGTCTCAGCTGCCTGTGTCAATTTGTAACTCCTTCTTGCGCCGTTTAACCTCTATCTTGTAATTCTGCCTGAGTTGGTTAACAACGTTCATATCTCTTGGCCTGACGGCCAAGCCCTGCTTAAGCTCTGATACCTTTGCGGTACAGGCATGATCGAACCAACCGTTTCTGGGAGCTAATTTCCCGGGGACAGTTTCAGTAAATTTATTTTCGGTGACTTTATTAATAGATATAAAATCCTTCACGATGTCATCAGCCTTACGATCGCTCTCAAGGATAGCAAGAATTTCTTCTCGACAGTCCTTAACTATGGACTTAATAACTCCTTCAGCTTTTTCTCCTTTCCATCTAATTCTTGCACCATTGGGTCTGTGGGCTTCGATATTCATCACAGAACGATCAGAAGGGAGAACTCTATCCTTTCACAAAGTGATAACAGTGATGATACAATTATGGTCACTTAACATATAATCTCTGACCTTAGGTGGCTTGCACAGTGAGGTAATATTAGATGACACGCAAATGTGATCAATCACTGTGTTTGCATTCCTTCCCGTGAATGTGGGGATTGTATCACCCTGTTCACTCTTAGCGTTTTCTAAAATTTCCATATCAAGGGATGCCAATAGTTTATTCAGGGAATCCCCGTACAGATTATGCGGGAAGTGCAAATCATCTTCCTCAAAATGGTTCTTAACCCCACAAACCCCGAAGGTCGAAAAAATACAAGTGGGTATATTAAAATCCCCTACCCAAATAAAATTAAAATTAATATTGTCCCCTGTGATTAAATCGACTAGGGCAACCCCTAATTCATTCACGGCTTTATGCCTCGTGCTATCGAAGACGTTATTAATAACATTTATTAAAATAGTATTAGAGCCCTGATTGTCCGATAACCACAAGATCTGGGAATGGACACCAACGATCAGGTATCTTTTAACTTCAATTGGGATGTTAACAGAATCCAAAACCAGGAGCCCTCCCTTCGGTCTACCGGATAACGATGCCAGGGCTGGTAGATTAAATGAGACATGGCCGGAATAGCTGACACTTTCCTTGCACCAGGTTTCTTGGAAGCATATAATGTCATGAGAGCTAATAAACTCAGCCCAACCCGGATTATCGCCTTTAGCAGCTAAACCAGCGATGTTCCAACTGACAATGGAACATGGCAAGTACTCCTGACCTTTATTAGACCTTAGATTCTTGGAACCCAACTCTGCCCTCCCCGGTTCCTCCCCTGTTATATTGATAGTGCCCCCGGCCCTCTCGGTAGTTACCACAACGGGACCCCGTCCTTTCTCTATATTACCCCCCAGAATCGCTGAGACTACAGTTGGCGATTCAGGACATACACACTGAACTACTCCACAAGGGCTGATACTACTGCTGCATGAGGGGGAAAAAGTACCCAAATGTACTCCCCCATACGCCTGTGGTCAATCAACAGCCTCCAGTCCGCTAAACCTATTTTGAATAGGAATTTGACTCAAAACAGGAGGGTGCACTTGCCAACCTCTATTGGTCATTCCCTTCCTTCTTCGCTGTACTTCGGTCCACTCATCTGAAAAAGTTGAAAAATGATTGGGGGGATAAAAATAGGACAATGGGAGAGATTGTATGGTAGCTCCTGGACTATGATGTTTCCAATTACAAATATACTCCACAGTCCTAGAGTCCCTAAAATTAACAAGGACACAATCACCCCTAATATCCTTAGCCAAATGTCCCACCTAGGACACCCTACGTACCATAAGTATTTTACTAGAAATGTGCAGGGGTAGTAGTCTGAATTTATTTAGCCAGTCAGCAACTTTATTCTTTAAGGCCATAAATGATTCTTGACCTGGCTTACTCAATTCAGGGACCCCTGTTAAAACAACCAAATATGGGCTCGTTTCCGGGGGCAGGTCGATGATAGTTTTACCCATAGGGGCCTGAACTATTAAAGCCCCGGCTCCCTCTTTGGGCTGAACCGGTTTGCACTCCCTTGGGTTCTTAGTTGCTGCTACCACTGGAATCTTAGGTGAAGGAGCAACTAGGGCCGGTAAAACTATGGTAGGAACTGAAGAGGGTATAGGTTCTATGACAACTTTCCCCCCCCGAATGCCATTTGATGGTACAATATCCCTAGGCATAGTTTCCTTTTTTAGGGAACAAACAAATTCCAGTGATACAAGCTCAATCTTATTAGGCTGCTGTTCAATCTTTGTTAATCTATCTTCAACTGGGCGAAGGAGGAGTCTAAATAAGTCACCCATTTGAACCAAAATGGGGTCCTCCATCATCGCCCTTACCCCCACACTATTGCCCTCACACTGGGACACCGCTCCCGTACATGTTAAATGTTCTACCGGTGCTGCTAAGGTATCCGGGGGGTTAGTAACAGCCTGCTCCCTAACATTGGCTGCAGCTTCAGTATTATACAATTTTTTGGACGACTTCCCTTTCTTACCACCATTGGCATAAACCTGCCCTTGTTTACGCTTTGGAATCGCCCCTTGGCGTCTCTCCCGTAATTGCCTGGTATTAAAAGTCTTAGCAGGACTAACCACTGTAGGTAGCATGTGGGATGATGACACTAATAAATCCGAAACCATGGCCTGCTCCCCCGGGGTAGTACAATCCAGATCTCGGGCAGTCGATGAAATACACATGGTTTCAGAGATCACAGGGGCACCATTACCGCTAGTTTGTCCATGGGGTTCAGGTGTCCGTGCATTAGCAATATACCCCATGGATGACCTTCTAGCGATGGCTAAATCTTGTGAGACCCGCCGCTCCATCAGCGTGATCCCCTGATCTATTACAGAGTTAGCTCTAATGATAAAGTTGTCCAAGGTCCCAGTTAGGTTTCCATTAACCGCTCTGCTTCTGCTCTCCCTCCGGGCCATGATAATGTAGGTAAATAGTCCTCGTAGAGAAAGTACTTACAGATTAGGTCCCGGGGAAGCAGATGAAAGAGGGTTGGCCCGATCTAGCCCGGTCTGGTCTCCTCTGGGCTTAAACGGGCCCGCCCTTGGTCCGTGTACGTTCAGCGAAGCGGAAAGCGCGCAGAATGAAATAGACGTAAATGGGCGGGCGGGAAGAGGCACAGCTGAGAGTGAGAATGATCGCGGGCTGCTGGTCCTCGCAGTCCCGCCGACGCCAACACCCCAAAGAAACACCAAGTCCAGCCAACAGAACAACTCGATCCATTGGGGCAGTGAGACTCCAATGCAGACCCAAAACAGTTCAAGATCCAAAATGCAACAACAAAGAGCTCCCAGAACAGGGCTGCCAACCAGTCAAGAGAATGAGGCAACTGAGGGAGGAGTGAGGAGCATGGTGAGCGGCCTCCCCCCCAGGAGAAGCAATCCGCACCAGCCGCAGGGAGACAGCCGCGACCCCAGGGCTTCGCCTACGCCCGCACCTCCAAGCGCCCAAAGCAAGCTCCACTCGGCTCCCTCCCCGCCCCCGAGGCCAGTTCGTCGATGTCGCGCCCGGCTGGGATTCGGACCAGGGACCCGCGGCCGGGAGCCGCAAGAAGCCGAGAAACACCGGAGAGACGAGGCTTGCATGGAGTCTCGCCGGCGTTTCGACTCAAGTTAACTCTATCTTCAATTCTATCTTTCTTTTTTCTATCACGCACATATTTTTGGGTAGTCTATCTTCTATCTGGGAGGATCATACTTCTAATACAAAGATTGTCGACTTACTGTTTGCGATTGCCTTTCATCAGATCACTAAAAATTGGAAGGATTTTACGAATCCGTCCTTCCAAGCTTGGTCGTACGCAGTGTGTTATCATCACCAATTAGATACAGCATGTATTCGTCCCATTCATCTAGCCATGAAACGCCCCAATATTTGGTCACCTGTTACCTCATTCATTGATTCCAGTGCTAAACGCTCTTTTTCTTTATCTCCTGCTCAACAAGAAGTTACTCGACCTCCATGACATTCCATATTTTGGATATTAATATTATATAATACATTAGTATATTTCGCCTAATACTAAGTTGCTATATAGTTGTTAAATGAAATGCATTGTTTTATAGTTATAATGATATTTTTCTGCTTTGTCATTCCATCCTAGATATGCTTATCTGATACTTTAGTTTTTATGTTCACCTTTTTCTTTTTCTCTCTTTTTGTTTCCTTGCTCCCCTCATATTATATTGTACTGCATCACTTGTTTATTTCAATAAACTTACTTTTTGAAACTAAAAGAAATGAACTGAATCATTTCCTGGATGTTGGGTTCTATTTATGAGTCACTGAAGAGGACAGACTATGAAAACAACCCTGGCTTTGTGCGTACAGTAATGATGTTGGTGCAACTATATACAAACATCTTTTTTTTAAAACTTTTTTTCTGACCTACAATCTACCCTTGTGCATATACTATAGGGATTACATTTATTTTGAAGACGCAACGGAATAAACTGTAGGGAATAAAAGAAAAATAAATCTTCCATGTTCATATTGTTTCTATTGTGTAACTTCACCCTCCAGGGTTAAAGTTACAGAGATTTAGGACCAAGCATAAAAGCCTCCAATTTCTTGCATTTAGAATTACACTGGAAGTAGTTGGACTCCGAAATGTTATCTTAAAGAAAGCAAAACTTTGCCAAGGTTTTATGGACGACAATGTAATGAGCTCCTTCTACTTCAGGGGTCATCAATTAGTCAATGACATAGGAATTCAAGTCCTTTGTGTGGCAGTTTTTTTACACAGATAACATGGCATGAGGCGTATTTGTAAAGCACACGTTCACTCTTTGGAGCATCGCTCGCCCAATAACAGATGGTATCCTTTCCCAACTCAATGCTTCTCATTTTAGTGACCTCAAAAACATGGAAGGCCGAGTGCACCTGCTGAGATTTAAACCTCGAGGTCAAAACTAGAATGCTCCAGTGGATGTAATAAACCACTGAGCCACCAGACTCCACTATAGACATAGCTCCCCTTTATCGCCACACACTACTTTTCCCCCGGGCATTTCATTCAGCCATGATTGACATACATAAGGTAACCATGTGATCATCTGTGTATAGGTCCATATTTGTATCGGATATTCAGCACAGTCAGTCACCAGTATGCCTTGAGTCTGACCCAACTCTCCTGAGAATACGGGGCATAAACCTACAAAAAATGACACTTTTGGGTATTCATGCAGCAAAGGACAGGTATTTGGTAAGGTGTGTTATGTAGTACCACAAAGTAGATGCCCCACGTGTAACTCACCTCACAGACGCATCAGTCTGCAGATAGCAAATCATAGTGGTGAGATGGTTTTGCCTGTAGGTCTCAGTCTCATCCCATTATGTGCTACGGTGATCCGTTCCTCCACTGCTTGCAAAATTATAGCGGTCTCTGGAAATCGAGGAAGTCGCTTTGTACAATCTCACCTTTTGTGGTCACTAGTTTATCTTACAGTGTTACTTTTGGTGGGTGTTACTGTCATATAGGTAACAAACCTCCCCTTATACATGTCCTCCTTACCTGAGCTGGTTTATCATTTTAAGGTCTGGCTTGAGAGCACAGAGCTATTGTTACCAACTCCTTAACATATAAGTAGAGCGGGCTTTGGCTCCGCCCACAGGAGTATATCTCTCTCAACTCATAGTATTGGGTGTTTGGTGTATCATTCCACCTCATATGGAGTGCCTGCAATGTAATGCATCAGGGACTATTTTACATCTTGAAAGTACACTGAATCATCACACATTAAATCCTTTGTTGTACTGACAGAAAAAGAAGCCCATTTTTGTTTTCTTTATTTTTTTTGTTTTTAGAATGTTTTTTGTTTTATTGTAGCAGTTTTTTCTGTAATATTTTAGTTAGAACTCAAACTGCCAGCCAGACCTTCTGGCTTTGCCAGTGCTTGTTCTTTCTGTTACAGTGTGAGATAGTGGCCTGCTGAGAACAGCTGCCACGCATAGCTCTAGCCATTTTTCCAGAAGTACTGCAAACTCATTCTTGTCCGGTCTAGGAATACCGGTTTCCTCTTTAATTGGGGCATAGTTCATGCTCAGGAAACCAGATCTAGCCTACCAGATTTGCTTAGGAATACCTACATATTCAGAAATTGTCAATTTAGCATTTATGAACAAGTTCCCAGGAAGTCGGTGGTTTTGAGACAACTATCTAGAGGTGCAAGAATTCCATGTGGCTTTAAAACGACGGAGGACACTAATCATGTGTTGCATGTCTTTCCAAACTTCACACCAAGTATTTCTGAGATACATTTGAGCCTGGCACTTTCAACTGGTCATACTTGAGGCTCATGCTGGGAACATTCTAGAATAAAGGAAAGGAACTGTTAGGGCAAAGTGACTGGGTAGAGGAATAGAGATTCCCAAAAATGGCGAGTAATGCCTACAGCTTGCTCTTACCTTTCATGCAAACTTGCAACACCGCCTCTCTCCTAACCTCTACCGCAGACCCCATCATATCCAGGTCCGTGTTTCCAACGGTGATGACCAGTGACTTAGGATGACCTCTGCCATAAGAATGAACCTGACCTCTGGCCATGGAACTCAAGAATCTACTCCTAGGCTTGTAAAAAGTTCAGCCAACTTATTCTCCTTCATGGCAAACTGGGTTAGCTAAAACTAGCTAGGATAGATGAAACTGAATGCTGGGCCATGAGCCACAGATGAGTGAAATGAATCGTGTCTAAAGAGGGGCCCATGTCCCACCTCCTTTGCTAGTACTGATCTGCTCTTCTTACACATGGCAGGTGAAGGCCCGGAACAACAGATGACATCACACTCCATAGAAGACCACCAGGTCCTTGGGGACCTTTGTCAAACTCGCTCTCCTGCAAGACAGTATGGTAGCCAAGGAGGAGTAATCACCAAGCTTCTCATGCTATCATGGGGTTGGAATCAAGACCCCTGCAAGGAGAAGGATGACGGGTGTATACAATCCTTTGAACAGTAGATCCTGCGTTCAAATTGGCCTCTTTGGCTATTCCACTGATCATAGATTCTGGATGGGCGCTGGTTAAATGCTTGCATTTTCTCTTAAGCATCATCCTACATACTATCCAAACACGTTTTTCACACTCATCTCCATGGCCTGGCTGCCATCTTGTGCACTCTCTTTGAGGACATATGTCGCTTATGGGCACATTAATGCCTCTGCATTAGGTACCACAGTTCCCACTCTGCATACAAAGCAAGCAGCTACTGCAGCAAATTCATGCATGGATCCTAACTGCATGAATTAGCATCCGCTCTACTGCATTCATCAAGCAGCGTCACCAGCAGCACAGCAGTTTTGCTATAGGCTTGCTATAAGCGACTCTTGAGCGAAACACTGTCACCTTGATTGAAATCCATTTCCTGAATTAGGATACTTTTCAAACCACATCTGGAAAGACAAGGCAATTTGAACAGATGCATACATCTATATATTATCTTAAAAAATGAACTCCTTGGGACTGCCCTAGTATTCGCCCATTTTGGGAGGAAATTCTCTCCCACCTATGTTGGGGTACTCGATTCCGACAGACATTGAGGGGGTTCTATTAGGGGTCAGGGATCCAGGGTTGGAACACAAACCATCGTCCGATAAAGCAATCATATGGATGTGTCTAGGAGCGGAAAAGCTTACCATAGCAGCGGCATGGAAGAAGCCTGGCGCACCAGCGACGTCGCTTTGGCTTGCACGTTAATGGAGACTCCTCTCTATGGAAATACTCGCAGACATTATTAAAGATGACTATCCAGCCTTAGAACTTAAATGGGGCCCATTAGTTACATACCGCTCATGAGGCCTACCCGCAGCAGTGTGCCCTTCCTCGGTGAGTGCTCTGCACCTTTTTCAGCTTTAAAATGACCCGAAACAGTCATCCGTCGGGGCGGACTTGTGTGCGAAACGATCTGCTTCCCGCGCCAACAAACCAGCTTTACAGATGACTCTTAGTTTATTTTTTGATTTTATCCTGAGGCATCACCACCACCAGGGAGGGGAAGGGGGGGGAAGGGATTTGGAATAAAGGGGGGTGGGGAGGGTTAAGTTTGATTATCGTTCATGGAATTGTTAGGTCTGCTTTGTTATGGTGAGATTAGCATCACCTACATCACCGGTGGGGGGTCTGCTCGGACCACAGGACGCTTGAAACGGTCTGCTAATTAGACGATCACATTTGACCCCGGGGCCTGCACGCCCTACTGGTATTCATGCTGTTACTTTTCTCTATGATGCTCAATAAAATAATTTTGACAAAAATTAACTCCTAAACCGTCAACACTCCTAAATACACAATCAGTTGATAGTTAAAACAAAGAAGTATCAACAATCCTAGTTACCTTTTAGGTGTAATGAGTGCTAAAGATAAGACTTTCTAGAAAGAAGTGCATGATTTCAATAGAGATGGTGTAATTTATTTTATTCATATTCTTCTATATTTTCTTTGCAATGATCAGTATAAATGTTCAGGTAACACGTGTTTCACCCTGTATAGTGCGTTTACCTAGCACGTTCTCAAAGCTTGTGGTGTTGTTTGGATTAAACTGACAAGTCTTGAAGAGTGGGGGGAATCAAAACAAAGCGATCTGTCAGTCGCATCCTGGACTCACTGCAATTTAGCATTGTGACGTTCATGGTCAATACTTCTTTGTTTTAACTACTTTCACTTAGGAATGATAGGGCCTTTTCCATTTTTTAAAACTATAAATTAGCACCCACCCCATAACTCCATCCTTACTGAATGGTCATTGTGTTAAGTAGTTGTTTAAGCGTGGATACTCCCTGTTCTTGAAAACACAACCAGTTGATATCTGTAAATTAGCACACCATTCACGATTAATCCTTTGTACAATTAAATGTCTGAAGTCTACCTCATGGCCTTAAGTGTGTCCTGGCTTCCAGACACAGGGAACCAGTGTAGGATACATCAAGAGAAGTGTGTTTTTCTTCCCTTTCTCAGAACTGAAAATCAATATCGTGCACTGACTAGCAGTGTTGATTAGATGCGATTTTCATCACAAATGTGAGGTAGGTTAATTTTAAAGTTGATTTAATGCTCTCATGGTTTCTTAACATATACTGTATAATATGAATTTGTATTGTATTTTGACGGAAAAGGTATGGTATTCTCTTTTGTACTGTACCTCCTGGGAAAAATAATAATAAAATCTTTTATTAAAAAAAAAAAAAGTGAGGTAGGTTTCAATCATTTCTAATGACCATTGAAAAACAACGATCAATTTACCCTTGCAGGAGTTGTTGCCACTGAGGCCAAAATTACTTGGAAGGCTATTTAGGCAATAGATCCTCATCACACCTTTTCTGGAGTCAGAAATGCACGTTTACAGTCTTCTCCAGGTCAATTTTTGTTCTAATGATATAGTCTTCCTGGCTTGCTCCTCCTGAGGCATTTCTGAACTTCAGCTGAGAGGATTTCTGTGTTACAATCCAGGACCCAAACATTTCTATTATTACCTATGGTGTGGCATCGCTGCAACTCGAAGAACAAAACGGGATGATGGAATGCCTAAAGTAATCAGAACTAGAGGCATAACTCTGGGAAGCCTTCTGTCCCATTGCTTTGTTGCTCTTCATGCTATAGAGGTGGAACCTATATGAAAATCAGTCTTGCAATTAATGGGCTGTATGACATCACCATGCATGCCTTTACCATGTATGCCTTTGGCATGGATGGTAAGTATATTTAAAGTAAAACCCATATCTATCTATCTTGCTATATTAAAGTGAAATATGCGGTGTGCACTCGATCATTGGTGGTGCTCAGCTTGAGGACGCACTCCGCCCGCACATCTATACGCGTTACTCTCTCTTCCTTACTTTGCAGGGACCAGGTCGGCACTCCAATGGTTTATACAATATCATTTATTTACATATTGTGGCTGAAGAATCAACATGTTTCGAGTGTGTCACACAGCTTTGCTCAAAATACGCAGAGGCCATATTATACATAATATACATAAGCTCCAACTTATTCTCAAGTACAACAAACATCAACAAAGGACTGGTATATTTTTACTAGGTGGCTATCTTGGAATGTCTTAGCTCATCTGGATCCTCTCATTGCCTTTCTAAATTCATCATCGGCTAAATCACAAAAGCTTGAATTAACAAAAATATAATTACTAGTCTGATATTCAAAATTCAATACAAATATTTTCCATGTTATAGTCAACATATGAAACAATTATACGACAATCAATGTACTAGTATCATGAATCCATGGTTTGAACAAGGGATCATAAAAATTAACTTTATCTACAGTTCAGAATATTCATGTATACTTTGCTTTCCTATAATGCACTATCAAACAAAAAGAGTGAATGAAATTTCAATCAATATAATATTAGTTCTAAAACCCCAGTGGGCTGAATGTTCAATGTTTCTCTGATCTTAACTGTAGCTTCCATCACTTTTCAACTTCCTAATCTTGTTCAAAATATCCATATATCCACCCTCAGAGGGCGAGATAACTATCAGGTTCCAGAATACCTTCACTGTTGAATTCTACAAAAAGACAATAGAACACAAAAATTAGAAAACTGGTAAAGTAATAAGCATAAGCCTGAATGAATTGTTCTACTACAAAATGGCAACAGCTGCCGTGTATGAGAGTTATAATACCTTCCAATCAGATAAAAGTGTGTAATTCCTTATCAATATTCAACCCAAAAGGTTCCTTACAGCCGAAATCCAATATCATTTTAGCTTTCAATCTCCTTAGCTTTCGTTCTCGGTCTCCGTCTTGCATGCATCTGAGAATTTGTGCTATCTCGCTATATTTCTATTCCGATGCATCACTTTCATGAACTTTCTTAAAATGCCTTGCTACTGCATAGGATAAATCGTTATTCCTGATTGTATCAAATGTAGCAAAATTATTTTGTACAATAGCAGTGTTGTGCTGCTTACATACATTGCAGTGATTTCCATTCAGGGCCACACTTTGGTTCTCCAGTAGTTTTGAGTTTTACACGTTTTAGGCTGCCTCTGCATAGCCACATATAACACATTTGTTTTTGCAACATTATTCTGAGAATACGCTGTACATGTTGTTTGTTACTCAGGGACTCTTCTTTGGATTTTGTCTACACATTTTGTACAAGGTTGCTTGGAATACATAACAACATAGTGTACTGTTTTCTTTGCTCATTCAGCAACAGTTCTTAACGTTTAGACATAACACGGTCGCAGAGCTGCATCTCCAGCACAATACGTTTATCATATAAACTGTGTTCCATCCCCTTGGGGGCCAGACAGGAGAATCCCAGCAGATACGACTGCTCTGAAACAACAGCAGTGCCCGACATGCAGCCCTGCGTAAACTACGTTTACATTCATGAGGCGGACCACCTAAAGGCATACACCAGATATGAGGTCCTAGGCCAATCCCAGAGATACCAAAAATATCCGGGTGCTCATATAGTAAGAGTAGACCTAGACAGATATATAATTTGCCGTGGTTGAGATGTTTGTCCTATACAGTTTGTTAGTAGTGCTAATTACTTTGCTTAGTTGCATCTGCCTAATAATCTTGGCACATTTGCTTCAAAATAGACTACAATAGTTTCAATAAATGTATTGTAAACGTCCTTCATGTCTTACTTATGTTTACTACGGGCATGTATGAGTGCGTAAGTGAGTAACAAAAGGGAAGAATCTGTTTCCACAGTAACCAGCAGAATCTGTGCAACAATATTTTTGAGCAAGGACATACCAGAATATATACTACATGATCACTCTTGGATGTTGTACTTCCCTGTCCCCTGATTTTCCTTTTGGGTGCTGTATCAGTGCTGGTCACATTCACTTCATTCAGAGATGCCATACATTTATTGCACTTTGTAAAGCCCTCTCCTGGTGTTAGCCAGGTACTCATTACTTTTGGTCTCAACGTCACTCCTCACCAAATCATTCCTCAAAGATATGGCTCACATGAAACTGATCAAAGGGCATCTAGAAAGTGTCTGACCAATTATTGGATCACTCTTGATCAAATGCCAGTGCTTGATGAGTGCAGCTCTCAATTTCTTATGTTCTGTATTATATGTTGCTAAAAACACATATCCAGTAATGACTATATTCTTTTTTCTACTCATACGAAAGAGAGCCCTTTCTCTTTTGCAATTTCTATCTTTAACGGCTGCAGCTTTAATAATGCCCTCAGTATAACCCCTCTCTCTGAATCTATTCTCCCTGTCTTTCTCAACAAACTGATGCTCTGATTCAGTACTGCAAACCTTTCTGGGTCTATAGAATTCCCCATAGGGGATGCTTTTGATTAAGGTTGTCGGATGAAAACTATGGGCATTTAGGATGCTATTGCCTGCAGTAGGCTTTCTGTATAAAGTCGAGCTCAAGCTTTGACCTTCTGCCCGTACTAAAACATTCAAGAACTCCAATTTTTATCTCTGATGTTACCCGTGAATGTCAAATTCAAATCACTTTTGTTAATCTCTTCTACAAGTGTTCTAGCTTCAGATATACTGCCTCTCCATATAGTAAAAAGGTTGCCTACATAGCAGACCCAAAGGATGATGTTATTAGTCCACTTTTCCATTTCGCCGCCACCTATAACCTGCTCCTCCCACCATCCATATACAATTAGAATACCTTTACTTTGCACAAAGATCTCTGCGTCAAACACAAAAAATGTTTTTTGTTAGGCACCATTCAATAAATTTCCACAACATTCTGCTGTGTTCATAGAATCTGATCAGTCTCACCCATAAACAACGTTCAACTGCCCTTAAACCATCTTCGTGGCGTACACTAATATACAATCATGATACATCTAATGTCATTAACATGCCTTCTAACCAGTTTACATCAAAGATTCTACATTAAAAAAATCTGATGTATCCTTTATATAAAAGAGGATAAATCTGAAATCAATGGGTTCAAAAAATGAATTTATGTATTTAGATGCATTCTGAAAAGAAGAAAAAAACTTGTGCCGCTATTATTGGTCTACCTGGAGGGGTATGAACATTCCTATGCACTTTCGGAATATGATAGAAAATATGTATCTGCAGATGTTCCTGTTTCAAAAACCTATACTCATCCCAACTGATAAATCCCAAATCTTTCTATCCATTCAGTTCTTTGCCAAAAGTTTTTCTTACTTCTTTTTAATCTGTCATGGTAATTCTCTTGTAGCTTTCTACTTCATTCAACTGTTTAAATGCTTTAGATATATACGAACTTTTAGAGCATAGCACACCATTACCTCCTTTATCTGAGTTACGTATTATCATTTCATCTAGGTTTTTCAATTTAGTAACAACTTTTTAATATTCTCTACTCTTGAAACTATAGGTTTTCCTATTCTTCAGGTAGCTGCAATGTATCCTAATTCTCAGAGAAAGCATACGTATTATCCCAGGGGGTTGTGCCCCCCTCCACAGCCCCACTTACCGAGCCTCATTAGGCCCCAGGGACCCCACCCACTGGCCCTTAATTTAATATAGGTGGAAGCCCTAGTGCCCAGCCATGGGTAATCCAAGCTACACACCATTTAAAGTCAGACAAAGCAGCATTTGGATAGGGTCAACCAGAATGAGATGCCCAATTACAAACCTGCTAACATTCACTTGCTACTAGAGAAAACCTCAAAATCAGCACAAATCAGCGTTAATAAAAAGACTAATGAACACTCAAATCACCTTAGATTGAAGATACTTTGTACTGATGGAAAAGAAAAACTATAGTTGTGGGAACACCACAATGCAGTACAATGAGTGAGATCAGATTTATTAACATAAGAAGGCCAGAAAATGAATCTATTAGGCCTTTTGTCAGGTTGCACAGGTAATGATACACAGCTTTTCAAATGTGCACTGCGTGCGTGATTTCGCTCTCTTTCTGTGTTTTTCCCTTTTCGTAAAATAGACATAAAAGTGATCTTTTCCGCGGTGTTGTTTATTTGCACTGTATCAGCTAATGAGCTTCAGAGGAAGAATGCCAGAGACATGCCTGCATTGTTGCAAAGTTCAAGGCTGAAGGCCGCCTGCTAGCTCCATTGTGCGCTCATTCCTTTTTAAATAGATTATTGTTCCATCACACAATGCCATTTTCCTTTGTATATAGCTTAATGGAGACATTTGGTAATTAATTTCAAGTGGGTCCCTAGAGTGAGCCGGTTTTACCCAACACAACGTTTTGCAATGTTGATTGGTTTTTGCCATGTTCCTTTAACAGATCGAACCCTTATTACCACCTCATGTTATGTAGAGAGCATGGTTTCCTACTCTTCTGAAACTATCAAATGTGCTGATTTTGGGATGCATGGTGCGTCTGTTTTTTAAGGCATGCTGAAGACTAGGCGCCGGCTTAGAGGTTCATTCTCTCACTACTGGGGACTCACACGCGATGCAGGTTTCCTGAAGCTCCACGCACCCGTGATTGTTATTCAGGACGCATCTGCAAAGTAATCTTGCATTTTCCATGGAGCTTGCGCATGTTGTATACACTGATTTATTTCTGCAAACAAGTGTCCAATAATGGTACCTACTTATCACGTATTAAGCAATCGTTTTTCTGTTATGGTTTGCTCCAGACCAAAGGCGTGGTGGGCTCTCTCTTAGGATAAGTATTTCCAAGCAAGCTAGAATCTACCTATGCTCTACAACTTGTCTGTCCCGATGATGACCGTGGAAATCCCTTATGGGTCGAAACGTCGTCATTTGGGGGCACAAAAAAACATTTTATTACACCATTGGTCTACCAGGAGCTAATGAGGGACTGATGGATTTTAATTACAAATTTGAATACAAATAATTTGGTGTATAAGCCCTGTAACAGACCATTGGACTGCCTATTGCCCTTTTTATAATCATATTTTATGTTTTCTTTATCACTGCAACAACTTACACTGTGTGATCACTTTATTTCACAGAGCACCATTGTTAATTCTCATAGATCCATGTGTACAATGTCTGTTCTTGACATTTTCTGATAAACAATGCATATATAAAAAGAATTTCTGTACAAGCTAGAAGTCTCTTTCTACATTGATTATTATGGGACAGAAGAAACTGACAATCAAAACGTTTCTATAATTTAAGTTGCTAAATGAAATCAAGTGGGTGTGGCCAGGAGGTCAAGAATGCGGCAAAAAATGTCTCAGGTGTGGAACCCGGGGGCACAAAGAGAACACTGTCCAGCGTTCTAGTAATCTGCCAAAACATGACCCTTGCAAAAGACACACAAACGATGGACGGAATGTGGACCAAATCAAACATTCACCCCCCTCCCCCCCCCCCCCCCCCAAGTCAAGATATTTGGGTTAAATTCATTGTTCGTTTGTTCACCATGCCACCCAAGTTTAGACCCAGTCATATGCAACACAGTCTTGACCCTGCACCTCATTGGAATAGTCCAGCCTGAACTGTCAGACCAGGTCCTCCCTGGACTAGAAACAAGCATCCTAGGACTGCTTTCGGGGTATCACATTCCAAACTGTGCAAAAGAATGATGGATTTAGGCCCTGATCTCTGTACATTGTTTCAGCATTCCACCCATCAATTGTTCTTTTTGCACAAGACATGCCCCTTGAGCGCTCCAAGTCCGTTAATAGGCGAACTGTGGTGTGCGCGATAAAGGGTCAGAGGTGGAAGCAGCACTGGAGGGAGGAGAGCAGAGCTTGGACGTGTAGGACAAAAGTGAGCGAGGAGACACCGGCAGGAGGAAGAATGACCCTAAGGATGCCATCGGGACAGTCTCGTCAGAGAAGGAGGCGCGATCGACATCGTGGCAGGTTCCAGCATTGAGGACCGAAGGGACGACAACGCACCTGCAGGAGTTGAAGACCCCGCCCGATGGAGAAAGCGGTGAACAACACACACCGGGGTAAGGGGACATGGACAAGGCCAACGCCACAGCTCTAAACCAGAGCCGCAGCTTCAGGCAAGTTACGAAGCGGGGAGCATGAACTATTGTTTAGTAAGCGGTGGCACAGGGATACTTGTGTGGGCTTTAACAGGTCCCGGGGGCAGCACTTTGGAGCCTCTCACACACAGTGTGAATTGTTAATCATGAGGAAGGTAGGGCGCACACTAATGACCAAGGTATTTGTGACCCATTGGCATTTAAGGAACGAGCCCGACTGCATCATAAGTAAAGACCATACACACTTCACTAAAGTTGGTGCCCTGGGACCACAACCTTATTCATTAGCCTGCGGTCCTCGCACAGGGGTCTTCATTACGGTGTAGTGTTGAGAACCACTATAACAGTATAGCCTGATTACTAAGGACATTTCCCCCATTTCATTTCCCATGAGGGTAACCACTGGGACCTCGTGAAGGATTCACAGGAGAAGGCTCACAGACAACACCAGCAGCTAAGGAAGCCCCAACGGCGCACCCTTATAACACCCTGTTCTAACGAACCTTTCATTCTGCTCATAAATCCCTTTATACTTTACTCTACTGGTCTGGGTCATCTTTCGCATCCCTTTAGATTAGGATACTTGTTGTTTCACGATATGGGTATGGGTGACAGAGCTTTTTCTCTATTCTCTAGAGGCAGACTTTATGTTGGTCCTTTTGTGGCTTCCATACTTCCATACGTGGCAATTGTGCAAAGTGAAACGATTATGATGGGACACACACTTATTGTACTGGTTCCTGATTCAACTGAGATCTGGCTGACATCTACCCGTACTCAGCATCTTACAGAGAGCTGCTTGACTAAGTATGAACAGAGTATACTTGCAGTGGAAAGCATTTCAATCAAATGCTGCAATACTCTGAATCTGCAACACTTATGCCATTGCCCGGGCCGGAAGCTGAGAACAAGATTGATTAAAATGACCATGATTGCATTGATGTGACAGAATTATGCACCAAACCAAGACCCGATATTCAAAATGTACCACTGAAATTGGCTAATTTGGTATTATTTGTGGATGGTTCCGGTCAGAGAGTGCATTATGGAACTCTTTGTGCGGCATTTGCATATATTGTTGCAGCATACTTGTGTAATGTCTGACTAGGAGACAAGGAAACCCATCTCACATAGAGCCTGGGTATTAATTGTTACAAGGAAACAGTGGCTCGTGTGGATCAATAATTAGTAATATGATATACGACACATAATAGTAATCAAAAAAAGGGGGGGTTAAATGTGACGTCAGAAAGAAAAGTTAGCCATACACATTAGAATTTTGGTAGAAAACTTTGTTCTTTATATTTATAATGAAGGAGTTTTTTAGAAAAGTAAAAACAATCTCACAATACATAATCCACAAAATAGCAGTCTTAGTACATAATTCTAAATAGTGTCCCAGTGAAAAAAGTGATATCAACCTAAACAAAATAAAGTGACATAAGGTGCAACATAGAAAAGGTTTCAATTATTCATTACAAAGGCGATCATAAAAAATGAAAGAATGTAATTGTCAACACTTGATCATTACATAAATATAAAGAACAAAGTTTTCTACCAAAATTCTAATGTGTATGGCTAACTTTTCTTTCTGACGTCACATTTAACCCCCCCCCCCTTTTTTTGATTACTATTATGTGCCGTATATCGTATTACTAATTGTTGATCCACACGAGCCACTGTTTCCTTGTAACAATACTTGTGTAATGTAGCACACGTGGCAGAAATAATTGCAATTACAAAAGTATGCTGCATAGTCAATGGATTGAGTGTTAGAATTGCAAATACACTGCAATGATAGAAGCATGATTTTCTATCACCGCAATTTAAAGAGTTTATTCAGGTGTTTATTTTCAGGTGCGTGTTTTCAAAGCCTGTGTCTAAATGCGTGTTTTGCAAGTAAATCATGCACACTCACAATTAAAAGTTATGTTGCACAGGCGAATCAGAGTGCAGATAAAGGCACTAAATTCGATGTAAATATAATTCTGATTTGCTGATGCAAGATTACCTTTAATTCTGGGTGCGGGTGAATAACTTTCAAAACACAGCCTTAAACAAAAGCTTTACGTTTATTTAACAAAAGAGAGTGTGTGTGTGTGTGGGTGGGTGTGTGTGTGTGTGTGGGTGGGTGTATGTGTGTGTGTGAGTGGGTGGGTGTATGTGTGTGTGTTGTGAGAAAGTGTGTGCGTATGAAAGAAAGGGTGTGTGAGAGAGTGCATGAGAGACAGTGTGTGTGCATACGTGTGTGTGTGTGTGTGTGTGTGTGCGTGTGTGAGACAGAGAGAGAGACAGAGAGAGAGAGACAGAGAGAGATCTAAAGAAGGTGAAACCAAAATCCTCCCAAAGCTACTTGTAGAGAGATGGCAAAATGAAACCACCTGCTGCTGACCAATCAAAAGCATAGAAATGGTAACTAATGGATGGACTCTAGCCATTATAATTGTTTTGAAAACATTTTTATTAACAAAAGATCTTGCAAGCGGCAGTCGAGACTTAAATACTCCGACCTTTCTGATGTATGCCAGAGTTATTCCCTAGTCTTACTGAGCAGTCTCTATGAGGGATTATGATTTGACTCTTTACTTGATTTCTTGAGGTGATATTTTACTATCCTCTTGCTTATTATGAATTACTGAATTGCCTGACTGACTAGTCTTATTGCTTTCTGTAATGATTCTTAATTTTAAATGGACCTTCATGGTTTGGACTTTGAATCTTGTCTTGTATAGGTTTGTACCAAACCACAATAAGGAGCTGAAGGGGCAGAGAACAGGTCATCCCCCACTCAGAAATCTGTATACAATAAAGGACCTGTTCACATAGTGAGCTTGTGATTCATACATCCATTGAAGTTGTCATCTATTTTAGACAGACTGTAGAGCAAGTGATTATATCATCTATGCTACTTGTAGGTAAGACTCACCAATCACGGGAAAGACAAGAGTATTTCAAACGAGGTAGAAGAGAAGGCTATCCTGTGTCCAACAATTTATATCTACTAACACCCAAATGTGGTGAAAAAGTGTAGGAAAGGAGTGATGGTGCCTCACGGTAGCAACACCAGGGAGGATAAAGCAGGAAGGTACTCGCCTGCTACCTCAAGATCTCATCATCTGCTACCAACACTCCTCAGAAAAGAATGTGTATGGAAAAAGTATATAGCAAAAGAATGGGTAATGACCCAAAGGGCTAGGGTGTATAGTAAAGAGAAACTGTGCAGTGATCCGTGCACCACGATAAACCCCACATGTATATACACAAAATTGAGCTAGTTCACACTGGCTTGCACTATTTATTCTCTGCTGTGTGACTACTCATAGTTAAAAAAATGCCGACATGTTTCATTGCCTTTTGGAAAAACTCACAGCAACTTCTTCAGGGCTTGGGGTATCGTCATTCCACCCTGCAACCTTGCTTGGTCTATTAAAAAAATCTGTTAAGGACAAAAGACAGACAAACAACACATAGCAAAATTAGTTGGCGTCCGGTTCAAAAGGACCTAGTGCTGTATCTACTGCGTTCCGAACTGTATGTCCACCATAGTATTTACCGGGATATTGCCCACCATGGGCATACCTTAACCCTCGAGCACTTGTGTGTGTGGCAGCGATCACTCATTCAAGGCTCATCCACTCGACTCCTATCGTGAGTCTGTAATACACAATAAAAGTTACGAATTATGAGATTTTAGGGAATACAGATAACGGGTTCCTGCCTGTATAGGTTTGTCCCTCCTCCATTGGGACTTACATAGCCCAATCAGTCTAAAGTGGCCCTTTGGTAACTTAGTAGCACAAAGCGCCAGCAAGTAAAAGTGTGGACAAGCACAGTACTGCTTTTCGGTTTAGCACTTTATTCACATGTGTTATGATCCTGCCACTGGAAGGTAGAACATTTGAGGTTTAAAATTAGTGTATTCATGAAACATAACTGATTTACCATAGAGTTAAAGGGGTAAAGTGGGGGATGATAACCTACCATACCTAAAGCCAAATGCCATAGCTCAGAAACAAATATTGATAATAATTCAAATCATAAAACCACATATATGTTAAGTTGTACCGCTGGGGCCTTAAATTCCCTACCCATCTGTACAAGTGTGAAATTAGAATTCCCTTACAGTGCTCCTCTGAGTCATTCGATTGAAGGCTACTCAGGCACAACATCTCAACCAGATGTACTGTAAATATATAGATGTGTACCTATGGCAAATTTTTGAACTAGACATTGGGCAATCCCCTCTTAATTGCACTCTGATAACAAGTGTTCTATGACCTCTTCATGAACACATAATACAAGTAAAGCAGAGTGGCAGGATAGGTGGATCTCTAGCCTTCATCTGCGATAAAGTCCAACATGGAGGAAGCTGCCTTCATAAATGCGTAAAGACATTTCAATGTGTACTTAGGACAATCCATATAATATAGGAACAAAATGCGCAGAATTCACCAGTAAGGCCTTCAAGTGGTCAAGGTAACATGACGTAAGTCTTCCTACTGTGGAAACAATGCTACTGCTTACCAATCAGACTCCCTTTTATACACAACGAAATGGAGATTATGGGGTACCCACAATACACTACTTAGGTCTTATACTTTTAATCAGAAAGCAAATAATGCTTGAAAATATCAATGGGCTGCATCTAAAATATGGAAGTACTTCCCAGCATTTTTCTGGATATCAGTTTTCAGTAGTCTGTAGAGCTCTACCACATCCTTATTCACCCATCAATCACTAGATGCTGTAACATGCACGTATTAGCAATAAAGCTTCAGTGTACTCCATTTGTACTGTTCTTAGACAGTTACTATGCAGCTGAGCGTTTGCTCAGCAGAAGATGCCGGTTGCATCTTCCTTTGTTCCATCTTCCTTGAAAGAAAATCCGTGCAAACAGAGAAAAGGTTAAGCCAGACTGTTACAACAAGTTCCAAGACATAATCTTTTACTGTGAGTGCCACATGGAATACTGGCAACTCAATGTTTAAAGGGGGATGTCCATGTTGATCAATAGCAACTTGAATTTTGTGGAGGTGTGAGCCTTCAAAAGGCCACTTTCTCAAGTTTATTTCAGATGTAGCTTCCTGCAAGCACACTTCTGCAGCCTCATTTCTCAATATATGTCTCAGTTGCAAGTTTCATTGTATTTAAATGCAGACAAAGGAGGGTGATGACTGCACTCATAAGCAACAGCATTGAATGATTTTTCCTCAGGTGTCAGCCACAAATACATTCAGTACACTTATCATACACATAACAGAGCATTTGCACGAGCAAATCAAACAACGTCTCCAAGGGAGTTGAGACTCAGCTGCATATTCAGAAAACATACTTGTGTCACCACAGCGAATCCTGCAGTACCAGCACCAAGCTTGAACAAGCATTTGCAATGCAATAGGTCTCGCATTTACGCAAGTTTGACTTATTGGCATTGTAAATGACAGTGGCTTTTATTTATGTTTCAAAAACCAAAACATAAATAAAAGGCAATGTCATTTACAATAAAAATATCTCAAACTCTCACAAATGCGAGACCTATTGCATTGCAAAGTTGCATTTTTGCCTGTTTCAATGAAAATAACCTTTAAGAGTTGAGCATGGTTTGCACCTCTCTTGTGTTAGCTCTGGCACTTAAAGGAACAATTAGCATTTGTGGTGATGCCCCATTATTTCACCCAAGTGTAACCACTATACTAATAAAACAGATAAGCCTGGTGCAAATCTTCCCTGGATTAGGTTTATTATTGGCCCATGGATTCATTGTGCCCCTGCTGTTACATGGTTTTACATAAAGGGTGTGTCTATATAGCATCCTCAAAAGGAAACTTGAAAGAGAACCTCGCAAAACACACTCAAAGCAAATAGTTCTGGCAATGTGTGTACAAAACACTGAAAAGAAGGGAAGGGGTAGAGAAAAAATGCACTACAAGAGGATTTCAAAGTATACACTCCACAGCATGTTACAAAGATATCTAAACAGAAACGTGATGCCCTAGAGCTTACTGACCTGTAAAACCTGACAGGGTGAAAACAAAAATGTAATTACCCAGCTCTTTGCTTAACTGAGCCATTTACCAACAACACATGCATGGTTTAAGGCTTGTTTTAAGAATTTACACCTTAAATGTCTATTTAGTCAATTGGGTCATATGAAGGAAAAGTATGAAATAAAAAAATGCTTATTTGCACCTGATATTGTAGGGCTACAGATAAACTTGAATAAATAGTATAGCACCACTGGGAATTGAAAACAACTGTAATATTGATCTTCGCCTCGGAAGGAGGGAGTCTTAAACCCCTCAAAAACAGAAGCAGCAGAAGCCACGTGTCTACCTGCCAGGCAGAGCTCTTTATCCCATACATAAATAGGCCAATGTGAGTCGTACAAATGGTATATCCCGCAGACCCAGGAGGGTGGCGATGTTGAGAGCTGTATACACTTAGGCGATTTCCCAGGGCAGGGTCTCTAAATGCGACTCTCATTCAGAGCTCTGCTTTGTGGGTTATAAAGGCTTCACCACATTCCCTCCTTTATGCACTTTCAATTGTCAAGGGGCCTTCTTTGGACCCCATAGATTGCTGTTTCACTACTTTTGGGATATGTGGGGCAGCTTGAACTCTCCACCCGATGTCACTATTATTCTCCTCTAACTTACCTTCTCCTCCAACACACAGAAGCTCCTTGGACGTCTGGCAGACAACAGAGGCGCCCTGGTCCGGACGTGAGATTTACTCGTTACCACTGACTTCTTGCATTTTAACCAACACTGAATGATCAAGCCGGGTTGGTCAAGTGGTGCACAACGTGCAGGAGAGGACTGCAGGGGGCGGCTAAGAGGAAAACGGAGCGGCCATCTTGCACTGTCTCGGGCTGGCAGTCTACTGTACGGCAACCCTTCCGAATACGGAGGCAGGTACACAAATTAAAGACCAAATCCTCAGCGGAAAGTAAGAACAACGCAAACGTGTCGTATGCAGGTTCAGAGGCCTTGGACGGTACTCGCTGCGTTGTGGATAACCAGATGAATCCTGTGATTAACTGCAAAGAAGAATATGTCTCTAGAGCAAAGCCATCCCGACCTTTAACTCGGACCAATGCCCAAGCGAGGAATGTCCTGTCTCCTGCAGTTCGGTATTCAATTTAGCGCCCTTATTACAAATTTCGAATCTCTTCCGGGACAGAATAAAGCTTCTTTTCCAGGGCGGGGACATCTTAGCAATAGTCGCGAGATGTGTTGTGAGGTAACTGCCCATGTCTTCCTAGTGCCGCCCCTTGATTGTCACTTAGTGCTGTCTACTTTACATATTGCGTCTCCTTAGAACCCGCTTAGGCGCTGTGAATGCGGCGTAGAATCTAGCTGTGGGAATCGGAGTTTAAAGATACGGTGGCGGCAGGTAAGTCACACTTTCGAGAACCTGAAGCTTGATTTGTAGGGTTATGGGGTGAAACGTAAGGGAGCCTTGCCGCAACTGACATCACTCACTTACTATTTATCTGCCAGGTGGTCCTTCTCTCGGACTTGTAGTAATTTGCTAGGTTGCCCATCTGCACTACTAGGTATTTGGTATGTTGCCCCTCTGTCACACGAAGCCCAGGAAGACTTTCTTTATGCCAGGCTAATCATTTGCTAAGCTTTTCCCTTCGCCAAACCAACCATCCTGTCCACGTAGTCTTTTTTAATAAGTCTAACCCTCTGCATTGCTGGACCTCTGTCGAGGTAACTTTTTCTGGCTCTTTCCTGCATGACTAACCCGTTTCACGATGTCTGTCGTCCATACTTACCATTTGCTGCCCTTCCATCTCACCACCAAGCTGTTATTCTGCAACTACTGTTATTGTGGTGATCACCAGCTGGGGGTTGTTTTTGGTGGGCATATTTGGTTTGTAGCCCCGTTTGTAAAAGGAAACAGTAATGGAAACAAGTTCTTCTAAGCTTAACAAGATGCAGGGAAAGCGATCGCTTTCACATTTGCGATCGCTTCAAAAACAAAGAAGCCCGCGAGTGGTGTGCGCCACAGCAAGCCATACTTTTTCAATTATCGCGCCCGTGTCTGGACACGATAATTGAAACCATATGGCAGGAATGCGCGTAATAGACACCAATAGGCCATGGGCGGAGAAATGCGCCTGCCTTTGGCCTATTGTGTGCTATCTTTAAAAAAAACACGTAGGCAAAGGCCAATAGCAGGCTGCAAAAGTAAAAACACACGCACAAGTGTGTACAATTCCAGGGTCCGTTTCGGATCCCCGGACAAAAGGACTCTCGCTACGCGAGCAGTGCTATGCACTGCATCGCTAGGCGCGAGGCCTAAAAATGAGTCCTTACATTCGATTCAGGACCCGCCTATTTGCAAACAAGCAAACAGGTGGTAAAATCTTCCGCAAAAAGTAGAGTGTTTCAAGCAGAGTTGTATAGTATCCAAGGATGGAGGATACAGTAGACATGTGTGTTAAAGATTTTTGTTGTTTTCTCTTTTTAAAGTGTTTGCTTCTGCAACCAATGGCAGACGAGTACTAAAGGATGAAGAACTCATAAAAGCCACACTATGGAGACCGTAATATTTTAAAACGTTCATAAAATCCTTCCCTACGTTCAAAGGAACAAAAGAGGTTTTGACAGGAGCGCAGATGAATAAATATAAACAAAACACTAATAAATACGAGCACACAAATATCACACTTTCAAAAAGTAGGATTTCAATATTTTGCCTCGCATAAAAAACTGAGGGCCATATGTAGGTACCTAAATACCGGTCGGTAACGGCCGAAAATCAGTAAATTTCCCGCTACCGACCGGTATTTAGGCAATTGAGATGTAGGAGGCTGGATTTAAGGATTCGGTAATTTACCGATTCGTTATTTTAAGGAATCGGTAAAATACCGATAGAGTAAATTACCGAATCCTTAAATCCTATGTAGGGAGCACTCAAGCTAGTGCATTTTTGTTTTAAGGATTCGTTATTTACCACCAACTACAGGTTGGTGGCAACTACCGAATACCTTTTAAAGAGTAATTGTGTGCTTTTCTAGAAATGCCATGTGGCAGACATACATGCCCTTAGGGCATGTATGTGCGCCACATGTGCACACATGCACGATTCAGGGGTGCGACAGGGTGTCAATGTGACACCCTGCCACCCTTGAATGTGCTCCCCCTATTACCGATTCAGTATTTACCGAATCGGTAATAGTGAATGGCTTCCCATTCATTCCTATGGGCCTCCAGGCCCATAGGAATGATTAGGAAGGTATTCCTTATTACTGATTCGGTAAATACAGAATCGGTAATAATGAATATTACCGAATCGGTAAAATTTACCGATTTTTTACCTACATTCTATTTACCGATTCTTAAATACCGAATCGGTAAAATTCGGTATTTAGGAATCGGTAAATAGAAATTACCTACATATGGCCCTGAATTTCTTCCATTTAACATCAGCAAATTTTAGAGGCAGATCAGTCTTTTTGTTGGGGCCACAAACTTTGATTGCTAGTTTAGGAAGAATTGCTCTCCCTAACAATTCAGAGCAGACATGCTAGCACCATGATATGAGGCACAGGGCAGTTCCCTGAACTGGAGCTGTCTGACCAAGGCCAATGGACACAAATAGCAATTTATCATTAACTTTTATGACCACTCTGGCCATCAAGTGAATCGGTCACCTCAAAATTCCTCAAATCGCTCTAAAAAATTGAAAATACGTCATCCCATCATTATGACATGCTGAGATAATCACACACATGCCAGGAAACGCCTTTTGATTGATGTACTCTCTAGAAGAAATTGAAAGGGGAGTGTGTTCAAGATTTACCAAGAAAATGTATGTCAAATGACTGAAGGCCATGTAATAAAACCTTTCTCAGAATTTCCCACCAAAACACACTCTAGAATGGAGGTGGGCGAGTCAACAGCTTAACAGAGAGCCCAGCCAGGGGTCTGGCTCAGCTCTTATAGCCCGTGCAAGAGCCGAGCCTCGAAAATGTTTGCTATATAAATCATACAACAAACATTACATAAAATATGATAGACATTTCAAAATTCAAAAACGTGCATTTCCACACGTGGATGGAAGAATGTGCAAGCAGACTGCCCGTCGTGGATGTCGTTGGAAAGGGGAGTCTGTCGACACACAGGGTGTAAAAAACTCAGATACTGAAAAGAAAGTAGCAGGTGCTCACGCCGTGGAGCATAATAGCTTGGGAGCGTTTATGAGGACAGAATGGGAGCGGGAAATGGGGTTGGATGAAGTGTTCAAAGAAGTCATGGTGATAATCAGGAAAGGGGCCGCGAGAGAGCATGTTTTCTCTTTCCGCTAGGCCTTTCTGGAAGGTGTTGGACGAATTATCGATAAATGGCGTTGATGTGATCATAAATGGTGATCGGTTTGTACCACCTGTTGGGTTAAGAGTTTGCATCTTTAAATTAGCACATGAGGGACATTTAGGACAAGGCATGACAAGAATTATGACAAACAAACGTAAGAACACTATAAAAATAGTCAAGAAGTCATGTGTTAGTAGACATCTTTAGCCTATCAGTTGGAAAGATTTGTTCTTGTAAAAAATCCAAGGAGACGGCACTCTACCGGCAAAGGTAGGTATTGATCTGGCTTTAGACAGAGGGCCTGGGGGGATTATTCCAAGACTGATCTGATAACTATCTGTTAACATTCCCACCCGCTCACCAGGAAAGAAATGTAACTGTAAACCAATCCAATAAAAGGCTACCTATAATTCAGAATATATTGGCAAAATCGGTTTCTAATGGCACTAGATAGGTGAAGAGTTCCTTATTGGCACTATAAACTGAGGACCTATGGTGTTTTGCTGGCTAAAAATGTATTTGAGCAAACTTCCTGTACCATGCCTGCATTTAAAAGGATCTGTACCTCAGAATGAACTGACCTTCCTGCTGAAAGTTACTCATTGAGAAGGACGTGCGAAGATGTTGCTGTGTCTGAATATGGTCCACTTGTCTAATCCCTTTCTTGCTAAAAAAAATAAACAATTGACTTGCATTTAGTTTGTCCGTGTAAAAAGTGAGCACTATCTTACAGTGGTCTTTAAGTGGTAAGAAAAAAGAGCTGTTTCTTACTGTTAAGAGGATGGTATATGGCATTACCACTTATCCGCGTGGCAAATAAACACTGAAAGACTCTTCTAAACTTAATCATTTGTACAACATATAATTGTTATGGGTGGCTTGAGTCCTGTGTCACTAGAGCATATTTAAGAGCCACTGAAAGACTGGTATTGGCAGTGTCTGTCGAAAAACACAGTGGACTTCTAGAATCAAAGTCCTCTTGAGTGAAGAATAATTTCAAATAGTGTAAGAATATAGGGCTTTTTGCATATGCCCCCTACTTTTTGCCCCCATTTGGAATACCAGATGTTGGTTTTCGACTCACTTTGACAGTGTACTGAAGCCTGCTAACCAGGCTCTAATGCCAGTGTTCTCTTATTAAAACGGTTATGTGTTAATTGGCAATCACAACTGACATGGCTTTACCCCCCTTACAAGTCCCTAGTATACTGTACCAGAGGTAACCAGGGCATAGGTGGTGAAGGGGTACCCAGGGCTGCAGCACGGTTTTGTGCCACCCTGAGTGACCCAAGTAAACTACTGACAGCAGGCTTGCCATTGCAGGCTGCAGAAGTAGTGCAAACTGCTCGAACTCGACTATGCCCTCACACCATGTGGGGCACAGTCAATACACTATTTTTAATATATGTCAGGCACCAATAACGAAGGCCTCCTGAGCCCAGTAGGCAGGGTGCCTTATATTAAAGGTGAGGACATATAAGTGCAAGCCTATATGTCCCTACAGTGGTATTCCCCATTGGAAACTACTATAAGTGTGTACGGTCCATAGGATAACATGGGCTGGCACATGGGCATTCGAGGTTGGCAGCTCCATTAGGGTACTACCGAATTATGTCATGTTTGGTATCAAACAACACGTCAACTCACCCCGACATGAATCTTGTGTCATAGGTGATGTGGCATGCTCCTAGGTGGATACCTTAGAGGTTGACCAACGGTTTGCCCCAGCTGCTCTGTGCTTTGGCTGGCAAGCACGTGCTTCCAGCATTTGCTGCTGCCAAGACAGGATTCTGGCCTCCTGCCAGGCAGTGTGATCACTCACAGGAGTAAGAAATAAAGGCTTGGGTAGGAAGAAGGCCACACCACCCTCCTCCCAAGCATGTTAATTAAGTGGCACATCAAGGCGGTGAGCTTCAAAGGTTGCACTGCCTCCGATATACATCAGGGCTGACTCCCAGCCCTCCCCCTGCCCAGGCACATTTGCACCCGGACAAGTAGGTATTCAGGAGACATTCACCCCCAGAAGGCTAGCCACACCACCAGGATGAGCAGCCTGGCCTATACACTGAAATTAGATTTCTGCCAACTTTAGGAGTGGCAGACTAGAGGGTTCTGGGTAGAAAGTGTGACACCCCCCCCCCCCCTCCCCCGGCGTAACGAAAATTGAGGGGGCCTCCCTGCACGGAACGTAGAGGGGCCCCCTCCGGGCTCAATCAAGAGCTTTACGGCCAGAGTGCAGTGCCGAGGGGGCCCCCCCGCACCAATGGGGCTGCGGGGGCCTGTGTTACGCCCCTGGTCACCTCAGGAATGGACTAGCTGCAGGGACTAGCTGTCCATTGGCTACTAGCTCCCATATCCCCAACTCACCTAAATCTAGGATTTAGGGGATCCCCCTGACACCAGTACCTTAGTTCTGAACACACTGCGTCAAAGAGAACAGAAGAGACCTGTACCAGTGACAGCAAGACTTGCCCAAATCAAAAGAAGGATACCCTGCACCTGTGGCATGGCTTTTGGAACTGCCTGTACGAGACTAGTCCTAGGCTATCTCTTGGTTCCCCAGACAGGGGGACCCCTGCCTGAAGCCCACTCAGACTCCCCTGGACTAGTGGCACTAGTCCCGTGCAAACTGCAGGTAAAACAACCCTCTAGATCTGAAGACTGACTGGCAATCGGGCCATCCGAGGGACCACAAAATATCCAGATGGTCTAGTGCATTGTGGGAACTGTAGTCCTGCCTTCCACAAAGTTACGGGCAGCTACCGTGTTCCCCTGGACCACCGCTCATCAAAGTTACTTTCTGCTCTACTTACCACTGCAAGGGCTGGCTGGTTGCCAGTCCGACAACAGACCCCATTACTCAATGCTGATTAAGATGGAACTCCATCCATCCTTCGCCCGACATCGGCAACTACTCTATTGTTGTCTTTTTGCATCTTTTTCCCCTGCAGCACTGTTTCAGTGGTAAAAGCAGCTCTCCCACAGCCCCCGTTCAGCACCAGGGACAGCCAGGACAACTAGGCTGCACGGGCCAGGTAAAATCAACTGACTGACATGACTTGGTCCTGGGACCTGCATCACCTTTACCCTGCAAGGGTACCATGCAACTCGACCTGTATGTGACCAATTACCACTAGTGGTTTTTAGGTCTCGCCTGACCCAGCGCATGCGCTGGTCTGGCGAGACTTATCGAGAGGGCTCCAAAAAGTGCAACCAGACCAGCCTAGAGCTACAGTGCATGTGCGCGCGCGCCGCTTTTACCGCGATTACTTTCACTTTCGCGGCCGCTTTGACGTTTGATTGCAATCGCGATCACTTTCGCGGCCGCACAGCCGCTTGGCATATCCAATAGGTCTCGCTTTTGGGACCTTATAAGTATTTAGTTATGCAACTGTTGCATGGCTATACTCTTATAAGGTCCCAAAGGCGAGACCTATTGGCTATGCCAATGCTTGTTCCCATTGACAGCAATGTTAAAGTTTCACTGTATTATTCTGCACTGATTTTATATTGCTTCAAAACTCTATAACTCCAGTTATATGTATGCTATTCCGTTCGTATTGGTATCTAAATCAAGATAATAATACACTCTATTTTTATAAATTGATGTTGGATTTCTCTCGAGTTGTGTCAATTACTTATCATCCATGTTGGTACTTTGAAATGCTTAACACATGTTCCTATAGTAAAGTCAGACTGCTCTTTACCACACTACCAGGACTGAGCTAAGGATTTATTGGTGTGAATTCAAGGACCATCTTTGGGGTAATTGGGATAGTATTACATGGTGAGGTCTAACCCCCACACCACACAAAGCTCCATTTTCCTCAACCTAGATAGAAGGTCAGGAGGGATTGTAATCATTGAACAAACCCAGGAAGCCATATACTTCTGAATGAATGAGTACCTGCAGGCCAGATGAAAAACAAATGGCTCCTGTAATCTCCTACACTGGTTTACTTTTCTTAGCATCATCTCAGCCAGTGTCTACTGCAAATTATGATACCGTGTTTTCCAATTGTTTTTCTTTTGAATTCCCCTTCTCTCACTCACTTCACACATGAGCACTTTTTCTTTGCGCCCTTTCCTAGAGGGACCGTCTATTGATATACTGTCAAATGGTGCGATGGCTTTGCTACTTTCATAAAAAGAGAATATAAAATAAGATTTTGTCTTCAAAATACAGTTGTTGTTTCTTTCTCTCTGGTGCGTTCTGAAGAGTATTTTGTTCTCTCTTGTGCAACTATCAAGTGAAAACATTGTGAGTGACTAAGCTAATTAAAATATAAGAGTCACAACATCTTTGTCCTTTCCAAGGAGGAACATTAGGAGCACTTGTTGTTCTTATTGCACTATAACCAGGTGCTTTGGCGTTTAATGGGTTACCCCATTAGTTCGTAATGGTGTAGATGAAGGAGCGCTACCTTTGTATGAATGGCACCAAGACTGAAATTCTTTTAGCTGACAACCAAGAAGTCACGGTTATACTCCATGCAACAGATTGCATTCTACTACCAATGGTATTGGTGCTAGTGAGACTGAGTTCTGTAACATAGTCTATGCAGAAGCAAATAAAAATCAGAATGTGAAGTTACGGAAACAACAGAAAAAGCCGCCAGGCTGTTTCAACTTTAAAAAAAAATCTGATTAAATTATATCTGCTGGCTCAGTAAGGCACAGAGAATACAATTCTATTTACTGTGGCACGAGAGGGCACAGGCCTTAAATACACACAGGACTTATTCCCTTGCAATACTCTGAATTATAACTTGAGATTCAGATAGGCAATCCTGATGACTCAATCCTGGAAGCACAGCCCTGCAACCCATTGACACCTGACTTGAAGACCCTTATATGTTTGTTATCTTTAAAAACAAAAAAACTTTAAACAATCCGGTTTTAAAAGACTTTGCCATACTCTATTGATATGACTGGAACTAGCCCCTGACAGAAATACATAGGACTTCATGGAAAGCAAAATTATTTCAGGTAAAGACTGGCCCTGAAGCAACCTTCAGGCGTTTCCAGATATGCCTTAATCACGTATTCCAGAATTTCTCAGGAAAAGGATTTAAAAAAAAATTTTTTTTTAATAATGATTGGATCATTCTGCTGTTAGCGCTGCCACAAACAGACTTCTGTCACAAGCCAGGGCTTAACACAAACAAATAAATAAAAAAATATATATATATATATACACATATAAATATATATAAATTACACAGTGGCCGTTGCCACTGTGTAGTTAAATGTAAGTTAGAGTTTCCAAGGAAAGAGCATTTTTAGTTTTGCTACCACCTTTAGCGCCGTTTGATGAATCTTTTCACGAAACTTAGCAAAACAAAAAATTCTTCCCCCTCAGCTTCTTCCTGGTAAGTTTTTCAGTGATCGGTCAAGCAAGGAACGAGAAAAAGGGGCGGTTCCAAAACAATTTTTTCCCCATGTATTTTCCATAGGAAACAATAGTCGGCTATATAATCATCAATCAATAAAATACTTTATTTCGGTTCTTTTACAAACCATAAAAGTGCATATACAATATACAATACTTTGTCACAGAAGAAAAAACCATACATTTCACCAAGTACCAGTGCAAAGGAGGAAATACAATGATGGTATAGGCACATAAAAAGGACAGAGTTTCACAAATTAAACATTACTGGTCCAGACAATTTCTCAGTCTGACAGATAAGTTTAAAAACTCCTTGATTTGGAGGATACTGTCACTGTGCAAAAGCTGCAAATACAAAAGTGCCGGCCTGATTTGTTTAAAACCAAGTTTTTTTTAAAAGAGTTACTAAGTATCGCTTGCGTGGAAATTCATAAAATTTACATAAAAAAATAAAATGCAGCATATCCTGCGGAGACTTTCCGTCGCAGCCGCAAGGCGCTGCGGATTTATTAAAAATATCAGTCTTAGGTCTAATAAGCAGGTGATGGAACAGATTAAACCTGAATCTGGTCAATAAGAATTTTTCATGTGTGGTCAGTGAACCTGCCAGGTATGGTTCAAGAGCCTCAGTAGTCTTTAGCATACCAAACTTCCACACACTATGTTTCTGAAGCTCCACTTCTTCTCTCAGGGTCCTCCGGTCCATCAAGAAGGCCTGTTTAACAGGCTCCAGATCTCCCTTTGAAATTAGGCATGGGTTGGCAAAGAGTTCAGGTCGTCCAAGTTTTGCAAAGTTTGACTTTAAATAGTTTAGCCAAGGGGAACACATTGCCTTGTCCAGGTCCATAAAGTCCTTCACAATTAAATGTGTTAGGGGTATGTCCTCATTTAGCCATAATTTGAGCCAGCAGGTCAGGGGACGTAGAGAAAACAGATCACATAAATATTGCGTCCCCAACTCCTCATGTACAACAAGGTTAGACGTGCCAGTGGGGACACACAGTAGGCGCTTCATGAATGAGTTTTCCACGATCTGTAATTGCTCCCCGCCAACATACCCCCAGATTTCGCTGCCATAGGATGCAGTTGCCACGGACTTAGCTTTATACAATTTTAGCATGGCGCAAATGGGTCTTTTCCCCAGTTTGGCAGCAAGGTTGAAAATAGATGCATTAACCCTCACCATTTCTCCTTTCTTTTTTACAAGATGATGTTCCCAATTTAGTTTTGTGTCAAAAAGAACTCCTAGATAGGAGAAAGTTTTAGATAAGGGAATTACTTCTTCACCAATCTTAAATGAGATGGACCTTTTTGGTTGCTGACTTGTAGAACAAACGATTTTGTATTATTTACCAGAAGGTCTCTGTCAGTCATAAACAAATTAAAAGCATTTAACAAGGATTGAAGCCCCTTCTCTGTTCTTGAAATTAAAACCGCATCATCTGCATAAAGAAGTATAGGAATTCCACGCCTGCCTACTCTTGTGCAGTCAGCACAAACATCCTGTAACACACCATCTAACTCATTAATATAAAAGTTAAAAAGAAAGGGGGCCAGAATACAGCCCTGCCGGACACCCTTTCCAATGCTAAAGTTATTTGTTACTCTCAGATCTTGGGAGTATCTCACGTTGGCTCTGGTATTACAATGTAAATCAACCAGAAAATCAACCAGACCGCTATCTACCCCCTTCGACCTCATGAACTGCCACAGCTTTCCCCTGTTTACACAGTCGAAAGCGGAGGACAAGTCCATAAAGGCGAGATGGATGGTGCCATTTTGTATTACGGTGTATTTGCTTAATATCAAAAAGAGGTTGAGGCATTGGGTTATTGTCGAGCGGCCTTTACAGAAACCATACTGCGAGGGGGACATAATATTCTTTTCCTCAGCCCAATCCGTAAGTCTTTGCAGTACCATTCTTCCTACAATCTTGACCATAGAGTCTATCAGTGAAATGGGTCGGTAACAATGTGGGCTACCCTTGACCCCCTTCTTAAAAACCGGGACAATTGTAGAAACACTCCACGATTGTGGACATCCTTCTTTCACAGCAGCATTGAAGACAGACTCTAAGATGGGTGCCCAAAAATTAGGTTCAGACTTAAATAAGTCAGGGGGAATCCCATCAGGCCCAGGGGCTTTCCCACCTGTGAGCCCCAAAATGCCCTCAAAAACTTCACCTCTGTTAAAAACAATTTGTTCACCAGTATCAATACAGGCAGAAGTCGTAATCGCATCCACAGTACAACAGTATAACTTCTTAAAATGCGCTTCCCAATCCTCCTTGGATATATGGCTTTCTAGGCCGTCTCCCGGCTCCTGGGCCAGGAACGGTTTCCTCACCAAGGCCCAAAATCCAGTACTACTCCGAAGGGTGGCAGGATCTACAATCTCTGACCACGCCTCTTCCCTAAGGGATGCCTTATGTCTAGCAATAATATTTTTATAGGTCTTTCGACACAACTGGACATCAGCTTTAATCCTAGGTTTTGACGCCAGTGCTGCTCTTAGATTTCTGGCGGCTTTTAAGCAGTCGTGATTGAACCACCTAGGACCTTTAAAATCCGACTTCTTTACAGATGCTGATAATAGCTGAGACACCTTATCTGCTAGACATTGGAAAGCATTTAAGACAGTATTTGGGAGTGCACCCTCTTGTGTACAAACCGTAATTTCATCTGCACATGTAACTTTAATTTTATTATACAGCAGATCGGGGGTAACCGTGGACCATCTCAGCCGGCGTCTGCCGTCTGTGGTATTCACCCTACCAATAGAGGAGTCTTCTCTTTCTTTAGCTATCAGTGGACCCCTCATGAGAACAGTGAGAGGGTTATGGTCACTGAATTCATTAGCTTCAATGGAGAAGGATCCCACAAAAGACTGCATTACTGATGTTAACAGAACAAAGTCTATAAAGGTTCCCCTCCCATTCCCCTTAAAGGTCGGGGTATCAAAGCACTTGATAGGGGCCATCAAAGCCATCGTAGTTGTTAGGTCCAACTCATTAAGCATGTCATTTAAGTGTTCCCCCTCAGTTGTATGCTCGAAATGGAAATCCTCACAACGTGAGCAATTAAGTTCTGTAATCATTTTAAAAAGGGGATCTCCACAGGGATGCACATTAAAATCCCCCATCACCATGAGGTTGTGAATGCAGTCCTTCATAGAGTTACTAATAAAGGTATTCAGTGTTACTATCTGACTGGAAACAGTACTTAAATTGATAGCATTATAGAAATTGACCAGGCCGGCCCTACAGTTATCCCCTGTTAAAACTAACCCAATAATACCAGTATGGTTTGTTGAGATTCTCCGCACCTTACAGCAAAGTGCTATAGAAATAAACACAACCATTCCCCCTTTGGGTCTGCCCCTAGTGGTCGCTACTGCAGGGACATAGTAAGCCTTATACCCTTCCAGAAAATGATTGCAGTCAGTTGACCATGTTTCCTGCAAACAAGATAATTTGGTACTTCTTAATGTACCCAATCCAGTTGCAGTCCGCCATTTTTATGCCTAAACCCGCAATATTCCAGGAGATTACGTTATTTGAGTTTGTTACTGCCAAGGTACTCTCCATACATCCCAGGTCCTCTGATCGTCGAGTTACCTGCCCAGCAGATACCTCATGTCAGTCACATGACTCTAATCCCGAAAGAGCATCAAATCTATTATGTGTTGCAATATTGAGACCATTCCCACTCTGGCTACCAACATTGTACAAGTAAGCTCCATTGGGGGTCAATGGCTGTAAAGATATACATGATCTAAGAGGCCAAGGGGTCGGTGGATTTTTAATCAGGTGGGAGTAGAAGTACCCCAGAGGGCGTATGCAAATGCTATTAGGAGTATGAACCATTGATGCTGCTCTTAGTAAAACTGTGGCAACATGTTGAGGATGCCTGAAGTTAACAATAATACAGTCACCATTTGTTGACTTACTAGATGGTCCGATCCAATTCACCCTTCTTGTTGTTATTATTTGGTCAGCAAATTTAGCAGGAAACCCACAATTTTTATTGAGCCAAGAGACCGTTCTATTCTTTAAAGAATCATGAGTTTCCTCATGGGCCTGATATGCATGGGACTCAATGGGAGGGACAATTGTAAGAACAGCCACATAAGGTGCACAGTCAGGTGGAAGATTGACATTGCGAGTTTTCTTTACATAACTGTGGACTGGCATGCCCTCAGGAACTCCCGTAGCCCTTATGTTCTGCATGATTGGTGGGTTGGGATCAAATGGGGCAGGCTCAGCAGCAGATGTATACTGCCTAGTATTTTTTAGATTACCTCTGCCTGTTCCCAGACCCTCAACAGTTGGTTTATTATTCTCTACATTTGAGTTTCCTGTTGCTAAAGCCAGATGTGATGTTAGCAGCCCACCTAGTCTTTCCACTTCCAGAGCCATTATGTCTAATTTAGATACCAGGGGTTGCATCAGCTCAGTGATTTTTGCCTCTATTTTTTCTTCCAGCGAATGAATTAGAAGAGCAAATGGTTCCAAATCTATATTAATACTGGTGCCACCCATACCACTACCATCCTCTGGGTCCTTTCGAGCTACCACACTACTTGGGGCTAGATTGCTCTTTCCTGCTCTAGGTTTACAATTCTTCCCCCCACGTTTAAATTGTACCTTCCTGCACAATCTTACTGGCCTAAGGGGGGGTGGTGTCTCTTCTTCTAACGAGTCAGGTACTATTTCTGGGTGGTCTTCAGTCTGATCTGCATATACCTGCGCCTCAGTGATTGTGATAACCCCATTACCCCCTTCCAGTCTATCTGTAGCAGCTAGATCCACCAGAGGGGGAGGCAACTCTGCTGATAAGTCAGAATCATTACCTCGCCCTAGAGACGCTCTGCGGGAATTATTAATTTGATTAACCTTTTGTACAAGATAATTTTCCATGGAACCTGCCCCAATTACGGGTTTATTGGCCTTAACCTTAGCCATTTGCCAAGCTTAACAGTAATCCTCAGCACAACACAAGTTACCGGCGAATAAAGAACAAACTACTAACTTCTAGTGACAAACAAATTAAAACACACACTTTGGTGAGTAAAACAGGTCCAAAGGTCAAAGTACAGGGTCCGTGGCCCAGCCCAGCCTCTTCTGGCCTCTGAGGGCCCGCCCTTTGCCCGGCTTGCTCCCGCGCGGGCAGTCAGGTAGAATTTATGCGCCTCCTGGCGCTCCTCTGCCTTTGCCGTAGGCCGCTTCCGGCCGCACTGCACGCTGGGACTCGTAGTCCCCACAGCCCTGGCTCCCCTCCGCACTGCGGCTGCACAGGTGGTAGGAAGTGAGGCGGCGGGAGAGAAGCGGGAAGAGTCGCGGATCTGCCCCGTCAGCAGGAGTAAGCAGGCGCTGGTGCTGGTGTGAGAGCCACAGGTGCGCTGGTGGCTGCCAAAGAACTCAATTGGCCACAATGCCACATCAATCCCCGAAATTCTGGCAAACTGACCCAGCTAAAGCCAGAAACCTCTGCTGAATCTCAGCTCTTTTGCCAAAAGATTATGTGCTCGCAATATGTCTTTTACAAAAGCAGCCCCTGATTTTTTAAGAACAATAAGGTCCGAAAACAGAGCAGGATAAGGGAGTAACTGGAAGCAGCAGGTTACCGGTAAAGGCCAGCTAATATTGCAGATATTTTTTAGCTTAGCAAGTCAGAGAGAAGATTTTAATGAGCTTCAATCCGTCGGATATTGTGCTGCCTTACGGTTCACGTCGTCCTCCTTCAGCTGCTTTCCCCTCCTCACCTGCAGCCTCGTTCGACGATCCTCCCCAGAGTTGCACTTTAATGCCCTGAAGCCGCAGCTTGAGTTGAGGCCTAGACGATTGACTGACTGCTCTGCTCTCGTCTCAGAAGATAGTGCTTTAGCCTGTGCTTGGCGTGTTTTTGCCTTCAGCCCAGTCGCTGAATCAACTTTAGCCACCAGGTTCATTTGTTTAACATGTTTCCCCATATATATTTTTTCCCTCTCTACCACCTCTTTCTTCTTTCGCCTCAGTTCCTCCTACTTACAGCCTCTTGTTTTCAAGTTCTGTGCCTCTTCACCTCCCTCAGCCTGCAACCTGCTGCATGCGTTTCTACCACCACTTCTATTTGAGCAGCAAAAATGTCCTGCGTGCATTAATTAGTTCAATTGCTTAGTAGAACAACTTCCTCCTACCTCCTGGGCTCCGAGCTTTACAGCCAGTCTGCGCCCCCTTCACCTTTCCGGTCACCCCGTCTTGCAGGCTGATTATGCGAAAGCTCCGGGCGTTTTTCCAGGTGTTTTCCTGTCACTGGAATACACTATTCACTCTTCAAGTGCCACGTCTCCTGTTTTGCTATAATGCCGGATCGTAGGAGGAAACTGCCTCCATCTCAGCCGTCGTTAACAAACCAGCAGTCCAGCAGCAATACCCATTACCGCCCGGCTGGAAGCTTCAGAAGGAACGCAGAAGGAAGGAAAGCAATTTTGCCGCGTTTTCGATATGGCATTTAGCGTTTAGCCGCGTTTAGCCAGCGTCTTGCTTTCCGTGCTCTTTTTTTTTCTGCTTTAGCAGGGGCTGCAGTCCTGACCTCCGCGCCTACACCGCCGTGGCTCAGGGACGCCGAAACTCCATTGCTTGGGGGCGGGGCGGCATCCCCTGACCGGCTATATAGCCTAAGCGGCTGAACAGAATTACACCGAATTTGAGAGAAAGCTACATCTTTACCCAAAAAGTGGGCTTTTTGTGATTTAGTATAAATCTGTTCAGTAGTTTTTGAGAGTTGAATGACAAGAATTTATAGATATGTTGACAGCTGACCCCCACGGATGCAAATAAAATCAATACAGCGATCTGATTGGTCACAAGTGTTTTTTTCCCTGTCACTTAGCTCACTCCTGCAAGACTTGTGGCCCCGCGGGAGGGAGCGATCTAATTAGCTGAATGCAATGTGAAAGAAAATGCTGCCGCCACCATTACGGCCAAGGGGCTCAGTAAAAATAGAAGATAGTAGGTGGCAGGGTTACCTTATTGTGATCCTGCTGATCTCCCGCAAAATTAAGCACCTCCCCCCCATGTGTCCCAGGGGAAAAAACATTTTAAAAATGAGGGGCGACGGTCTGTTGTTATAAGGGAGCTGAAGGCCATGCGTGGAAAGGGCTTGGCAGCAAACTTGTCATACAATATTACTTGTGAAAACAAAGAGGTATGCAGTTCCTAGAAGTGACGCAGGGTGTAGTAGTATAACTCAAAGGTGCCAAAGTGACAATGTGAGGGTGCTGATGGACGCAGGAGAGAAGATCACTCCTTCTGGAAAAGAAGACCTTCGATTCCGTACTAGGAAAAGCTCCGCAAACCTAAGGCCTCACCATCCATCGATGTATGATGCTGTACGTGTGGCCACCACATACCTAATGGTGAGATATGTGCGTTTCACTTTGGTTTTAATCAGGATGGTGACCATGCTTTATTAAAATAGGTTGAAGTGGATCACCTATCCCTGTTTTAGTTCACTCACTTCACAATTCACATGCACTACACCAGTTAGTAGAAGTAACCCCTTACACACCTCATTCATCGGCATTGGAAATAAAGATGTCCGGTAGGAAGGCCCCATTTGGGTGTCTGATCGGGCATTGCACCGCCGGCCCGATAAGGAGCAGGACCTGATGATGAAGCAAGACACCCGCTTGTTGGGTGTGTGAAGGTCTTCTTTTCCAGAAGGAGTGATCTTCTCTGCTGCGTTCATCAGCACCCTCACATTGTCACTTCGGCACCTTTGAGTTATACTACTCCACCCTGCGTCACTTCTAGGAACTGCATACCTCTTTGTTTTCACTGCTATGCTGGACCTATATGAATAATAATAAAGATTATTATTTATAAGCCCTCTATCCCTCTTTTTGTTTGAGATACAATATTACTTTACATTATTAAAAAAAAAATGCATTGTAAAAACCAAAGGTTAAAGTGGTTACTTGAGGGTGGTTGTAATATTTTAACTTACGTTAAAAAAAATCCTTAGAAATTCACTGAAAAACACTTACGTTTAAAAACCAAAAACAGAGAAATGCACCAGTTATACGTAATGGGCATTAGCTTACCTTGCACTGGCAAATGTCCGTGTTTTGTATACAGAAGTTCTTTTTCGATAATACAAAGTACTCGCAGTTATGTCCACACTTGAGATGTCGGTACCAGGAGCGGGATGAGAGACCAGTCATGTATGCATAAACAGTCCAGAAAATGTAAAACGGTACTCCTCTGCTGTGGATCACTGATTTATTCAAGTGAAAGCAACAACAGTAAACACCAGGCTGGGTTATCACACTAAGGATTGCAAAATTATAGATGACCCCTGCATCTGGACCGGCAAGAGTAAAAATGTTTCCGAACACTAACTACTTCAAACTATGCTCAGTTATGCAGCAAGGAATTCATAGCACCTAATAAAAGCAAGGAAAATGGGTCCCTTTCAGCCGGTTGAGTAAAAACATAATTGGGGTACCAAGAGCCCCTCACATCTCTGGGTCAATGCGCTTCTGTGGCTGCTAAGCTAAAGCTAGCCACACTGCAGACCCATCAATACATTCCACCCTACTGGGATCACATCACATGTAAACGGATTACAAACATTAATTAAATATGTTGCAACTGGCAAGAGCAGTCTGCAACACATATCATCATCACATTCTCCAACACGTGTGAAAGCACTGACAGCATAAACTTTATTTCGGTTACACATGACCCATAAAAGTGCATATACAACTTTCACAAACATTAACAATGTTAGATGCCCATTATTATTACTTTTTATGTGCACCTTTCAAAAAAACATTTGTAGATAGGTCAGGGCCTGATCCGAGTTCAAAACAAACGTTTTAACAAGGGTAACATCGAGTTGGTTCGTAAATCAGTATAAAAATCACAAAAAATATAATAAAAGGGATTGTATCCTGTTCTGAAAAAATATCACACCCACCCGGTTCGCGATCTCTCACCTGCGTATACTCTTCCAGAGCAGCCAACAAACTGTATCACACGGAGTCTAAATCTTTTAATAAGAAATTGATGATTAGTGCAACGGTCAAAGAGGGCACAATCAACACAGTTGTTGTTGGCAGGGCGTGGGCACGTACAGTAAGTAGCTTTATTCATTCACTGGACTCTCTGATTGAATTTTTCAATGCAAGGAAATTCATTTATGTCCTAATCAAATCGGATGTCTTTAGACTGTCCAGAATAAAAAATAATTCTGGGAGCCCCACCCCCGCAAAGATTGAACATAATTCAACCGTTGAATCCTGTCTGCCTTATCAAGGGACAGGCAGTACCTTAAAAAACTCTATTGAGTGCTGTTTCCGGCTTGAAGTGTGGAAGCAATATTCGTTCCCATCTCCCTCTAGGGATTAGACTAACATAGGCAGGATACAAGAATGTTAAACAAACGTTTTATTAAATATTTTAAGCATTACAAAAACAAGGAGAATCTTTCATGCACATTTTACTTAACGCATGATTGTTCATTCAGTATGTGCATGAACAGCAAAGAAATTCACTTTAAGCCATATATCCATCAGCTTAGCACAAATCACATCACCACAAGAACAAGTATATGAGCCACAACACCTTCTCAAAGGCAAATAAATAACATCAAAGGCTTATTTTCTTTTATGTGCTCTTGAAGAGAATGTAAATATCCCAATATCCTCCCCTCAACAAAAAACAAAATAAATTAGGATTCTTCTGTGGACCCCCACTTAATCATTACTGGAACCAGGGGACCTCCACTGAATCATTATTGAAATGAGGGGACCCATGATGAAAAATGTTACCTAATTTACAAACTATTTAAAAAAAAAAGAAACACGTATTTGTATGGGAAGATTGGAGCTTTTCTGAATTCAATTATTTTGCCTATACTGTATTTTGTTAGATGCATTTGCACTGCTACCCTGAATCAATCTGAGGATACCAGTTTTTAGACTCCAATTTCAAATTCTTTCACATTTCCAGAATGTTTCGATTTTTTCAATTTAAATGTTGCCCATTTATTTATATACACTTTATTATTCTGTTAATAATATTGAATTTTGTAAGCAATTCAAGACCCACTGAGTAGGCGTCGTGGATCTCCAGGCGTCCCCGGACCACAGGTTAAGAAACGCTGGTTTAGATGTTCTAAATTTATGAATAAACAACTTATAATTTAAAATAGATTCTAGCGAGTGCAAACTCACGAGTCATCGGAAATAAGCGTAATACCTCTCTTTGAAAATAGCAATCCTTCCAAACAATCCTAAATTAAAACGAATTGATAAATAAAAGTCAGAAAATAACTTATTAGGGCACAAAAAATTATTTGTGAATTAGAGGTCCACATGTCCAATTCATGTTCTAACTGTAAAATCCACTATTTGTAAAGCGCACAGCTACCCGTAGGCATCCTGGCACTGGGGGCCATCGGGAGGATTAAGCAAGCTATTGCCCAGAGTCACATGGTGCTGGGCTGACCTGCTGCCGATGCCGGGGATCGAACTCTGAACCCCAGTTGCCCTGGCCGCTGCACCACACCTCTTCCCTCCCAAGTAATACAAAATATCCACGACAAAGATATTTATCTACAAAGGTCTTATTCATTCACGTTCCACTAGTGACACATAAGCAAGTCACAAAAAAGGTTTTCAGAACCTCTTTCAGAAACACTTTGGTGCCTCTGGGGTATACGGCTCATATCACAATGAAGGTAGAAGAAAAAGATTACTGATGTCATAAGGAGAAAAAATCTGAGATTCACAAAAAATAGCATTTAATTGAGTAGCCAATTGTAAAATATTACCACAATGAAGTGTTCGATATAAGTCTGGAAGAAAAGAGGTGACTGAAAAATGTGGATAATTATTGTACACAATGGAGATGTCCAACTTTGGGATGATCTAGGCTAAGAAACACAATATGTAAGTGAGTACTACTTAGATTAACTGCATGAGCATTTGTTTCATCAACTGACTACTGGGCAGGCTTCACTGCCTCAAACATAACCTGATGACGAAGGAATACCTGGTTGTGGGGGTGCAACAACATCCTGGCATCCAAATTTGTGGAGTTTGCCACAAAGCGAAGTTAGATGTTTGATGTTATAATGGACACCCACTGGCCCCCCAACTACAGTATCTCTAGCTACTGAATGTGATTTAGACCCTGTTCACACCTCTAAGCAGTTAAGTGAATCTTCCACTGTCTTAGATTTTATAGCATTGTACCACGCAATGAGGCCACTTGTTCAGGCAATTTTCCAGTACACTGGCACAATGTGCCACTCGTACAGAATGTTAAAGCATGCATCCTGTTTCGATTTACTTGGTGCATGCAACACCAGCCACCCATCTGTCGTACTTGCTGCAAAGTTTAGTTCAAAGAACTGTTCATCAGAAGCCATGTCACAAATAGTACTGGCCTTCTATACAATTTTTTATTTCAAAATCACAATTTAGATAACATCCTGATAGCGGGTCAAATCCACAAAATGTAAGAAATCTGTTATGGAATTTTGGGCCAGATTGAGACTAGTATTCTTGCAAACCAACCTATGGTACAAATAGGCTAGTTGACAAAAAACGGATTCAGAGTGAGAAGCAATCCAACCTTCCTGATGAGTATTAATGAGGTAGGCTGCCAACTGAGACTCACTCAGATTGGAGGCCATAAAAGGGGTGATGGCCTGCTCGTGTCAGCAGACCACCATGTCTGCATTTCCTCTCAATAAAGATTTTCTTTTTACTGCAACCAGTTTTCCTAAAGGAAACGGTTGGATTAAAAAAAAAAGATATCCTTTCTTTGAAATTGTGCATATGAATTGGTTGTGGCTCCCTGCTTAGTCCCAAACAAACTTTTCTTTCAAGAATCACAGTGGGGAAGCGGTCATTAGAGTGACCCCTTTCCTTTTGTGAATGCATTACCACCCCAGCTCCATAGTCGGTACATTTTCAAAAGGGGAGGAGTACAGTTGCAGCAGGTTGATATTTCACACACCAATTCACAATCTGGAAGAGATGACTACAACACGCCCATTCCAAATTGCGAAGTGCATCCATTGGCAAAGCCCTTTTTAGGATTCACAATATTTTACAGACTCCTAAAATGGCTTTAGCACATTCAAAAGAACATTTTAACAGTTGCAAACACCGAACTGGTGTGTTTGGGACTGTTAAAACACATAGTACAACCGGGCGGTAGCCCTATATTATGCATCCTAAAAGCTGTGGAATTATCTTTCCTTCAAAATAAAATCTATCACTGACAGCTATGCATTTCGACCAGCACATAAAGATGTATTTTTTCCCCTGCATAAGCTGTTTAGTAATAATGGCAACTGTGATTCTTGTTAAACAATATGAGGCCGTTGGGTAGGAAATAGGCCTTTCACTGCACGCACTCAGTATCATAATGTGAACTTCTAGGTCATTGGTATGGCACACTACGTTTTGGACTAATAGTGGACAACTCAGTTTTATAAGCTCACAATGACAAAGATCTAGTTAGAAGAAATACAAAGCTAGACACCACCGCAATATAATGATAAGGACCTAACAAACACATGGAATAAAGAGGAGACTGCTAGAAGGAAAGGTAAGGGGATCACACCACATCAGGCATAATGTTAGACGCCACAATTCCCCAACGTCTATTCTTGCCCACTTTTCAGTTAAATTATGCATCATGATGTGTGGGATGCCCTTAAGGGGTGGTAGTGTGAAGTCTGTGAGGCCATGGATCAGGACTTTAATACCACCCAGATGCAAGAGTGCGAAGGCTTGAACAGCAGTTCTCAAGTTGCTTTCTGGAAGAAACAGTTTCACCTTCTTTGGAAGACAGAGCTGCTGCCAGGCCATTTTTGTTTCCGTAAGGTGAGGCTGGTGTCCAGGGTAAAAACAACTTGACTTTGCATTCAGTGAAAGTTGGTATTCGAAGCAGTCCAGGTGAATGTCATTGAGCCAGGTTTGTACTGTTTCTTATTTGTTGTTCTTGAAAACAACAGGAATTGTGACTTGGTTGGGTTGGACATCTAGGTCTAGATCATGTGCAGACAGTGCTTGAGGTGTTGGATGTCTGAAGCAGAGGAAACTTTCAAGTAGAGTTGGGTTTCATCGGCGTATTGGTGAATCTTGATGCTGCTACCTGGGACTGGCATCTAAAACAAAGGCATCCCAATACACAAAAGGAACCTGGGTAATCATTAGTATGTGCAACAATGGTTCACCAAGGTCTCATTTAGTATACATGTATAGGAAACCTGTCAGCAAACACCTTTTGAATCAATACAATTGATGTAGTTTACACAGTGACCAGAACATCTCTAATAAGATTGCACAGATGCCAGCAGATCAACTAGACTCAATATGGTGGAAGAATGGAGGGGTGTTGTCCAGAACCAACAATGGATTATTAACCAAGACCGTCTCTATTCTGTTTATTAGCTACTACTGCCTATACTATTCTACTTATGCTTGTGCCACACGAGAGATCTAATCCAACATGTTTTGAATGTAAACGTCTTACATGTTACAATTTCTGTTCATCATTATTTCCTTTTCTGTTCATCATTAGTCACTGCAAAAACTAGGTAGGTGCCTCCGTAGGTTCGTGGATGGATTTTCTAGCCCCTTTACTCACAACTAGAACATCTACCAGTGCCAATGCTGCACTGCACGAAAGGACAGCAGTGTCAGGTGAGCAGTCCACACTCTTGCCACTCTATAATGGCTATGGGGAGATGAGGGAGTCTGCGGACACACTGACCCTTTGCTGTTGTAAATTCTACATATATCTGGCAGGCTGAAGGTAGACAATACAGCAGACAGTCCAATGACCTCACCCAATTGTTTTGTTAACAAGGAGCTTAACAAGAACTGTATGGCTTGTGTGTTTGTTTTGGTGACAAAAGCCACATTTTGATAGTCTCCTCTTTGTATGCATCAATTCCTTTTGCCATTTTTGATATCCTGGGCGGTGGAGCATTCAGACCTGTATGCTCATTTTACTGTGTTTAGTTTGTTTACAATATAAAGGAAAAGCACATGTACAAATGCTAAAAAGACCCAAAGCAGCAAAAAGCTCTGAGTGTGTGCATACAAGTAGGTTGTTCTGTAAATTGAGGTTAAGCAGTTTTCTAGCGACTATACAACTACAAGTGAGCTCTAAGTTTTATACTAAAATAAAACATAGCGGAGCATCTTTATGAGGAACGTTTAGGGACCGAGGAAGGATGAAATCTTCTTTTGGGGAGCCAAACCTGTCTGGGTGTCATATTCGAAGAGGTTGAGTGCCCTGAATCGGCGCTCACAGGTGTTGTTTTGTTTCCGGTATTCTCTCTTTCTGATGTTAGCAGTCCCTGGCAGAAGAAATGTTCAGTTAGATTTGCCAGGATATTAGCATGTCAGCTGATACACAGCTCTCTCTAGCATATGCATAACCTGCTGCCCCGACAGTGCTGTTTTAATTGAGAGGCTGTGGAGCCCGTTTGGTTCCTTTCAACTGTCCTCAAGCACCCTGCCTTTGCATAAACTGATGCTTCTCACAGCAGGTAGAGCTGGAGCTGGATCCAAGCAGAAGTACCCACAATATGGACACAGTGAAGTGTGACATTTCTGGACCTGCCTGTCATTAACCTTTCTAAAGCGGCAATTAGTGACAGACAAAGGACAAGCCCAGCTTAGAAACTTCCTCACCTTGAACAACTGAAACTGTAGTCCACCCCCTCACCCTAGCATCTGCCAAATACCAGTGTTCAAGAAGACACTATTCAGCAGCCCTTGCTAACTAAGTAAATGGAATTGGTAAAAATAGCCCTGCATCCTCCTCAATTCTTTGTTTGATTCCCCACTCTGTGGGCACAGGAATGTAGCCAATACACTTTTACTCACCCACATTTTATGCCATTCCATAACTATGGGCATCCAAATTAGATCCCAGTTCGCTTTTGAAAATAATACTTCCAGCCAAACTTTAAGGGTGAGCATCAAAAGACATCGGCTCCAGCATTTGTAGAAGTTACTCTTCTAAGTTCACTTAATTTACTCCTACAATTTCTCACAGCGTAACGATCATGAATTTACTGCTACCTTTGAGTGCAGGTGAAATCTCTCCAGATTTCTCTCTATATAGGGCCAGCCATTAGTTTACGCGTCCAGCCCTGGAGCTGATCAGCTGTTCTTGCTGAAGTGGTAGCCTTTCAGGGGAAAGAATATGTACCCGGTTCTAGTGCTTATAAAAGGGTACATAATATAGTACTGCCTCACACTTAGGTTTTGCATACTCAAAGTGCATGCCACTCCAAAAACAAAGCCTTTATATTCTCTATTATTGTATTTCTGCAAATTGCCCATTCCTCATTTCAAATATCACAACCTATTCTTCAAAGGTCATACCCTGCAACCAGACAATGACTAACCTCATGTTGCTCAAATTTTGGGACCACCAAACATGCATGAATTCACTTACCTACTTTCCCACTAAAGACTCCTATCAATTCAATCTACCACATCGAAACTGGAGTAAATGTATGGAATGGTTTTCTTAGGAGCACAAGACTAACCATCCATAATCAGTGAGAAAAAAATACATTGACCTAGGATTCTGGATTAGCGTGCAGCCCAGCATCAAGTGCTTAGATGCCCCGTCATGGGTAGTAAGTGTTATATAAATGCAATTCCAATACAGTACCATTCAATACAATATATAACCATCCTGGCCCAAACTAATACCATAACACAGACTGATCACATAATCAATTGTAGGTCTTACAGGCTGCATAATAATTTCATTGAAGTGCTTAACGCTTCGATGCTCTCGTGAGACAAAACTAGTATGGGCCATGTCCGCTGCCCACTAGTGTCCCAGTCCACAGCAATAAACCATACATCATCAACTGAACAGTCACGGACCAGCTGAAGAGATCTGTCACATGGTGCTGGCCAAGGGAGTATTTTAATGTAGTCTACCACTGCATGCCCCGACAAGCTATTACTGCTTGTTGAAATCTCACAATGACAAGCAGATATGGGATGATATTAAAGTCTATCCTAGCAGATCTGTTCATCATTTCTCTATCAAATCTAGGCCTGCTCAGAACCATAAACTTTAAACAAAATATCTTTGAATGGACAACCCAGTGGAGTAACCAGCTAAGGAGACTGGGATCATAAACAACGCCATAAGAGGACCTGCAGCAGCTCAAAGCTTGCAGCTTACTGAAAAACATAAACTGCGCACCTGTCTCAGACTTCTTGATCCATCACACTAAGTGCTGCGTCCGAGAACACAATAACAGTTCCTCAGTCGTCATCACGCAGGACATGGAAACACTTCCCATATAAAATCAAAACAAACACAGCACAATTCCAATCAAACACCCTATACAGTAAAGTGTGCTACCCAAATAGGCAAGCACTTCAACACCCCACATATGGGTAGTAAGTGCTAAGTAACTTTTGCAGTAGAGTACAATGGGCCTGAACTTGCAGGCGTCACAAGGGTTTCACCTTCCATTATAATCCTCACACATTGAACATCCGCAGTCAAGCTGTACATCTGCAGACTTACTGAAGAGTATAGGTGTCTGGGTGCATAGGGGCTCCTTACCTCCTACTTTCAACTCAACCACGGTTCCCAAACACCTGAATGAAAGCAATCCAATTGCAACCTGAGAGTTCTCTGGCATTCGAGCATCCGAACTGTCCTTTTTGGTGTTCCTAAAAAGCCTATTTCTTATCTTCTTCAGCATATCCATTTAACGTCAACTTTTAACTCATGCTTAGCAATTTCTTGACATCCTTTTAACATCATATGCGCCACAATATCCCAGCCTGCACCAAGCCACTGAAACGCGGTCCTCGCAGCAATCATATTCAACATTTAACGGACCCTGATAAAAGGAAGTTACCAGCATTGCCAGTTATGCCTTAAAGGGGCAACAATTCACCACTGAGCTAGGCATCTTAGGATAAAACAGCTAAAGTCCTACTAGAAAGCACCCTTCACTTCTTAAATTAAACATACATTCAAAGAAGCCCTTTAATCCTGTTGACATCTTGTCTCTCTGGACTAGATGAATCAAGAGGAGATGCTGTAGGAATCTCCAGCCCCAACTTGTCCACAAACATCAGCTCTAGAACTGACATTCCGAGATACAAAGGTCCTCCATTTCCCCTCAGCCTCTACCAAGCATTCCTTGCGCACACTCCGCCTCAACGCTCGTTTGTCCCCAGGACCGTGTGCTTTTTAGGTCTCGCCTGACCCAGCGCATGCGCTGGTCTGGCGAGACATTTTGTGAGGGCTCCAAAAAGCGCTACCAGGCCAGCCTAGAGCTACAGTGCATGTGAGCGGGCGCGCGCGCCACGCTTGATCGCGATTACTTTCACTTTCGCGACCGCTTTGATGTTCTCCGTGAGGCTTCAAAAGATTGCAGCAGTTAAAACAAGCATTGGCATAGCCAATAGGTCTCACTTTTGGGACCTTATAAGTGTTTAGTTATGCAACTGTTGCATGGCTAAACACTTATAAGGTCCCAAAGGCGAGACCTATTGGCTATGCCAATGCTTGTTTTATATTGCAAAAGACATACATGCTGGTTTCTCAAATCGCTTAAATGTTCCCACAAACACAGATAATTTGAGCGAAAAAAAACTAAATAATAGGTCTGTTTAAAGGAGTAAATGATTTTTTTAAAATCACGAGCTAGAAGGTAACGGATGAATGTTAGTGAATTAAAAAACTCTGCAATGCATCTTGCTTGGCCTGTGTTAATCTTGAACATGACAAAGATGTGTGAAAAACAGCCTTAACCCTTTTTCATATGCAAGTTTATACACGTTGACAGGTTAAAATGTTAAACATTCCATTGTAGGATGCAAATACGGAAATTCACATGAAACACAAAAGTACGGCACGGGACTTTTACTACAGCTATAAATTCCACACATGCAAACTATATATTGTTCAACTGTCCACAATTAATAGGAATCAGCATACATTATGCATATCTTACCGTGTAAATGCCAATTCTACAAACAGCACATGAGATCTGGATACATTCAGACATAGTCTAAAAAGATTGAGAAAAAAAGGCGGTTACCAGGAAAGGTACAAGCCGGTAACCCAGTTTCACTTCATTACCGCTCGCTACATTGCTTTCTGAAACAAACTACTCCTGATCATCATGCAGGCTGTGAAAGACTGAATACATCACATGACAGCGGTTCATTCCATTTGCTGGCCTGGATTTAACTGAACACTAGTTTGATCTATTTCTGTATATGTTCACAATTAAAAAATAAAATACACAAAAATCGGCATTTACACTGAAGGTCTTATGAAAATGTTTTCTATGTCAATAATAAATACACACCAGAATAGCATTTTTTATTTCGTCTCCATGCTTTGTTGCTTTTGTTTTTAGGTCTGGCTTGAAAAAGATCTTGCTGTCTCCTAGGGCTTTCATAGACAGGGAAAAAACACACCTGCACGGGACTACAATGGAGTGCAGTGGTATATGGCGATGCATTCATGAAACAGGCCGTTCCTTGCTGCACCATTTTCCTCTGACCAGCAATATATTCAAGCTGCTTTCAAGTAGTGCTTCATTGTGCGTCTCCTGGCTGGAAAGAGGTTCCTTGACACTGCCTGTGTATTCAATAGGGAAAGTATAGATACTAATTAAACTTCGTGATGGGGGATGGGTTATGCGGAGGGCTAGGGATCTATAGGCTGGCAGAGAACCCGCTGAGATTAAAACAAATAATGGAAACGCTGGACTTAATAAGTGCGCATGTTCACTTCTGATGCATGCGCACACAGCAGCGACTATGGCCTTCCTACGGGAGGGGGGGACCAGCACACACCACTGACACCAGGTTTGTGTGGAAAAGGCCGCTTTATTGAAACAGGTGCACATTACAAAACTACCTGGGCCTTTGCCTTACAAAACTAAAACCTCACTATACATATTTATTCACCTTTGATAAGCTACCCCGACCCCATAAATACCCCCCCCACCCCCCTCCGCAACAACATAAATCAGCAATAAAATACTTGCACCAGAGCTGATCATCTGTAACTGCGAACTCTAAAATCCCTTCACTATTTTATACTTTTATTAATCTTCCAACCCATTCAATTTCCTAACTAACCTTGAACTTCATGGGTCAGCCACGCTTGCCGACCTGTTCCCTTTCCGCCTGAACTGCCGCTGACAACAATAAACTACTGTAAATCATGACAACTCCACAGCCAACCACCTGAATCAAAGTGACAACCTTATAACATAGCTTTCATTGCACACCTCTAAGCAATAAAAACCAGTCCAGCACTCACAGAGGGATATTGGACTGGGAACCCCCCAAAAATCTTATTAAGGGTACGTGAGGCAGGGGACAAAAAACGCTACCACACCACCTACCAGCCAAAGTGTCACCAAGACAAAATGGTGTCTGCCACCTCAAAATGGCAGGTTATATATCCCCTCAAATGACGCACAACCCCCTGAGCAGTAGCCGGACTGCTACACTTCCCCAAAATGCCCAGGGGTAAGACCTCACTGTGGTCATCTGCCCCCCCTTCCCAAACCACCAATGTGCAAAAGCAGAAATGTAATATTCTCATTCACCTTCCCCTCTTCTGCACAAAGATGCCCAAGCTTAGAATACATTCTGTCCCAGTCTGCCGATTAAACAGAAGCTCTCCAGTTCACCTTGCCCCAATTCCACGGAGTGCTTCCCGCCCTCAATGCAGAATTCAAACTCATGTACTTTATTAATACATACCATTCATAAATAGCTCATCGACACTTCCTCTTTCTTTGTGTTTTTGTATTTCTGGTTGTAAAGAACATAACACTACAAGTACCACAATGCAAATGGGGAAGACATTAACAAATGAAGCACTCACATAAACTAGAAAACAGTAAAAGATGACAGACTCCCTCTTAACATGGCATGACCAGTATAGTGAGAAATTCTCAGAGAATGTCCTTGCCTCTTTCGCCCCTCCTTATCCACAGCCTATAGCCCCCTCTGCTCTGTTAAGGTGACCCATGGCATGCATAATAACCGGCTCATCCTGATCTATTGCCTTGCCTTTGGCATTTTGTAAAGCGCCTTGGACTGAAACAGGTGTCTAATTGAGGCGAGGTCTCTAATTGAACTTTGGACTATAACTAAGGTGAGGGTCCCATGTTCAGTCTGTACCTTTAACATGTCGAATTCAGCTGTTAATATATAATACAACAAGTTTTAAACTCGGCCTGCCACTTGGCCCTATTCCAAAAATTTTCATGTTTTTCCTGTATATTTGGCTTTGTGAAAACAACTCTTCAGCGCCCATAGAGAGACACATGTATGGCTAGTTGTGAAATAACAGGGTGATATGGTGCATTAAGCTGTTACTAGAAGCATTTATTTACTTTATTAGTGATTTGTCAGCGACATATTAATCACCCCTGCTTTGTTTGTGATGGTACAGGTCTTGAAGCTGATGCTAGCTTTGGGGAGAGGTCATGTATATACACTCAGATGTAAACATATTTTTAGCCCCTTAATAAGATGTGCAGTGGGCCAGAGAACACTCTTCACTGGACTCAGGATGATGTCAGGAACCCAAACAAGCAACCCATTGCTAGGGTACTGGTGTAATAAAGGTTGAACTAAAGTTCTCCAGTCTACTTCAGGCATGTATCACTTGAATTTGCATAAGAATTTAAATCGGTGCCTACTTGTTTGTTTTTCATGGTGATCTGCTGCTTTGAGTGAGAAGTAGGAGTCAATGGGGTTTTATTTGAAGAGAGTTGTGTCTATGTGTAGTTTCACATAGGAGATGCAGTCCTGTACTTGGGTTTGTCAGGTGTGGTTGGCAATAAGGATGGATTACATATTTTCCTGCTTCAGTAGTCACTTGCTATCTGTGAGGCAATCAATACCCTTTATTGACTAGACTTTTAGGTAAAGTTTAGCATGTTAGCAAAACAGTACTTGATTACTGGGAAGTAAACCTCTGGGCTGTTCCACGTATACTTTTAATATCATAGAGACTCAGCAATTCACAGGAAGTCACTTGAAATTGATACTGCCCATCTAGACTTTGTTGCTCTTGATCAGATAGGTAGGATAAGAACCAGTTTAGTGGGGTGTAGTTGAATCCCTTGATTGCTGACCCGGCTTTGATTGCTGACAGGGCTTCGATTGCTGACAGGGCTTTGATGAAGTCTTAATGTTAAACAGTGTCAAAGGCTACATACAGAGAGGTCATGTACTATGAAGAGACAACAGTCGTTCTTGTCTGCAATGAGGATGCCATCAACAAATTTGATGGTTCTATCTCAGTTCTGCATCTATCAGCACTTACTGTGTCTGTCCCGTAACATCTGATCGTCATGTTTTGGGGCATATTGAGCGTCAGCGGAGCTTCAGTGTAGCTTGCCTGGAGGATGCTCCTCAGTCAGTGCAGGAGTAGGAATTACATGGTGCTCAGCAGCTCTGAGGTACTTATGGAAACCACGAGTTTGGGGGATGTTTGTGGGGTCTGTAGGGAAACATGTCAGCAGTAACATCAGCATCCTTCCTTTGATCAGTATTCTCCTGATCAAAGCTGCCAACAGTTGTCAAGCACTGTTGTGTTGATTTACCCAATTCAAGTTGATAGCCATCTCTCGGTCTCATAGAGCAGCGGCCAGACCCTGCCTCCAACTGTCACTGCGCATGTCTGAAGATAAAGTTCAAGTGGGCCTATTAGGACTTATGGATGACTGTCATTCCTTCTTAAGATGCTGTCTCTTCGACTGATAAATTTTACGCTGCAAACTGCTGAGACAAAAACAATCAAGAAGTGTGGTGAAGTTATGTAATGATCTTGTGGTGTGAGTTGCATGGTGAAGGACAGGATATGGAAAAAGGTGCTGCATTCAGTAGAAGAGTATGTTGGTCTGCTCATCCTTTTGCCCAGTTCTGGTCAAAGAGGTGACAAACCAATGACAGGGACTAAACAATCCCTTAGTTCATAAGTTAACGAACTGACCTATGTATGTTTGTTCAACCCTAAAATGCTCAACTGCACTGTTCCTTGTCTGGTTTACAAGGGTGGAAGGACAGCTGTGATTACTGTTGTCAATGCAAGACTCAATCAAGCGAACTTGATACACTGCAAGTGTATAGACAGAGAGCTCAAGTAGTCAAAAAAACTGATGCTTTCCACTTCTTACTTGCCTGTGCCAGCACTAGCCCAATTTAAGGCTGTGTTCATGGCGCATCTGGCTTGCCTGTCTCTAGCTTACCTTTTGTAAACTACATACTTGCTTTGCACTGGCCTTCTTGTGCGTTCCCATATTATTGGCAGTCTTTGCTGACAATCTTCTACTTTACATTGCACCGAGAGGGCGGTCTGATGTTCCCCAATTTGGCCCCTTGTGTTTTTTCTTTCCTAGACTCTTAAGAACTGGTTGTTTGCAACAACACCAATTCAAGCCTACATCAAGACACTCCACTGGCTCCTGGTGGCACTCAGCATTAGTATCAAGCTCTTAAACATGATGCATAGGGCATTCAAGAACAGAGACCAGGACTACCCCAAAAGCTGACCTCCAATATGTTCCAACTAGATCCCTTAAATCAACAACGTAACATGCCATTCATCAACAAATGCTGAGGTGACAAATTGACCCAGGAGCATGAACATTCAAGGCCAGAAGGTATGAATGTCCTTCAAACAATCTTTAGATCTCATTCACTTAATAACTAACTCTGAGGATGAAGCTAAAAAATGGCATTCTTAAAGAAGAATCTGATTTTAAATATTTAGTCTGTTCCTGCAATCAAGTGAAGCTATCATGCCTGAACTTGCAACACATGCAATATACAAGGAAGAATCTGTACTCTCTCCTTCATATCACATAACACTAACAACCTACATACATACTCTGTTCACCTTCCCTACTTCTGCAGTCAAACTGGAAATGCCATACTATCCTGGTGCACTTGCCCGCGCTTATTCCATCACCTGGAATTTGCCACTCCCAATCCACCATTCCTTCTGTACACTTAATCTTGTTAAAAGCACCATAAAATGGCCATCAGACAACATATCTGCTTTCTATAAAACTGATTAAGTAAATCCTTTGATAAATAAATATAATTAGTCCCTGTAACATCAACATATTATGTTAATGCCTGCTTTGAATGAGCTTGCTGAATGAAAATCAGCACACAAAGTCTGGCTCCTTCAAATGTTAGGGGCATATAATGGTCAATCTGTACAGTACATAATATGAACAAGCATTAGATCTGGCTTATGAATTGGAGTGGCTTTTGTGCCACTGATGGGTTTACGCAATCAATATGTCATGAAACATGCATTCTGTCACTCATCTTTGCACTCACGCATCCATTCATCAATCCACTGGCTCATTCTTGCATTCACCCTCTTACACAACAGCAACAAAACGCACACAAACTCAACAACAAATGCTCTATAAATGAAAGGAAAACAAGCAGAATAAAAGAACACATGCTGCTGTCTAAACATGCCAAGCATATACTTGAAAAACCAAAACTAAACAAACTAGCAGGTGTCCGCCTTGCAGAGGTATTTTAAATAGTCTATTTTTCCTTAAACGTTGCAGCAGGGCTGCCACATTTAGAACCAAGATAATTTTTTATTTATAAATCTGTTTATTGAGGTTTTGAAGAGGCATACATCTCAGTATAGAAACAGCATAACGTACATTAACATTTATACCTCAGCTATTCACCCAGACGGGCATACATTGAGCTGTGGACAATGGGTCGCCTCCTGATCTCCTATCGCCATGGAGGTCCTCACAACTGTGGCAACAACTACAACTATAAAGCTGTTTCTGAGATTCTACCACAAAAAAAAGGATATTAATAAATCACCCATTCTCTCCTAGGGTTTCTCCATAAACAGATAGCAAACCATGAAATAACAGGGGCCAAACAGCTGACGCCCAACCAGTACAGCAGCAGCAGCAAAGTCCGGCCATTGTCCAAGTATTGCTCGCCCATGTCCCGTAAGTCCACCTCCCAGCCCCATGCATCCCACACTGGCTACTGCACATACAGTGTTGCGCTTGTTCTTGTGCCCCGCCAATCTAGCTATGCCTAGGCTACTGTACTCCATGGCACTCAGATGGACGAACTAACTCCATGTCCCCCGGGATGTCGCCCTCGCCACGTATCTGACCGGCCTCTGCGGGGCCTGCATCGGAGCGCATCATGGTCTGTAGAAGCGCCTCCCACTGAGCTGCAATGGGTGTCTTCCTGAGGCATAGCGTTTCCTCCCTCCTGAGGGCCGTGCCCTCCGCTGTAGCCCACACCAAAAAGAAACCACGCCATGCCCGCGTGTGCGGTGGGGTAGCCGCCTTCCAACGCTTGGTGAGAAGCCGTTTCGCCACCACGAACCCCAAGTCAATGAACCGAGAAGTGACCTTCGTGGAAGGGGTTCTACGGAAGAGGTGTAATAGGTAGGCTGGCCACTCAAATGGGATATCACAACCTGTACACTCGCAGAGCGCTTCCTGCACTGCCTGCCAGTACGAACTCAGCGCTGGACAGCTCCACAGCATATGAATTAGGCCAACGTCCAGCTCCGCACAGCGGGGACAGCATGCATCCGCTCGGTGAAAGTATCTATTGATAGAGATATGCTCTGTGTAAGATGAAGAATTGTATTTGGCGGAAGCGCATGTTCCTGGGGATTCTCGTCGGGCCCTGTAGCACCCTGTCCCACTCCTTGTCAGTCACGGGCCGAGCCAGATCCGCCTCCCACTTACCCCGCAGCGGTGTCAAACTAATCGCTGTATGTGTGCGCAAGGACGCCGCGAACCATTTAACCAGATGTCTCCCCCGCCCCATGACATGAAGGTATTGCATCGTGAGGTGCTGCTCCGGCTCCTCCCGAAGGTCCCCCCAACATCCCGTGAGCATCGCTATCAAAGACCGGTGACACAGGAAGCGACCGGGAGCCAACCCTGTCTCTTCCGCCAGGGCAGCAAACGAAAGAAGGGTCCCGTCCCGATAAAGGTCCCCCAATGTGTGTATGTCTGCCGCGCTCCAATCCTCAAGCTCCAAAGCCCTGAGCACCCCCTGCCCACTAGGAGAGCCCTCGAGCGGTATGGCCGGGGTATAAGGAGTCCGGGTCCGGGTAAGGTGAATACACCGGCGGTAGCACTTATATGCCACCGCCAAATGAAGAGGTACAGGCCTCGATACCTTCGCGGCCGGATGGAAAAGCTTAATGATGTAAGCCAATGAGAGGGGGGCGCCACAGTCGCAGTATCCTCCCGGCCCCTGTCCGCCAGCCAACGGGCTATCCACTGCAGCTGCGCAGCCAGATAGTAATGTTCAAAACACAGCATTGCAAGTCCCCCCCGGTCAGTGGGAAGGTACAGCTTGGGCAACGCGACTCTGTGACGCGCGGCACCCCACAGGAAGTCCCGCAGGGACCGCGCCAATACCGCAAAGAAAGACGCCGGAACATAAATGGGCAGGTTGGCAAAATAGTACAGGAGATGGGGTACTCGGCCCGTGACCGAGAGGGGAAGCGTTCCCCAGAACTGCATCTGAGCCTTGACTGCAGACACAGCTCTGCCCAGGTTGCCTTCCACAAGATCCGCCGGCTGACAATATATCTGGATACCCAGATACCGAAAGGTATCCGGCCGCCATTGTACCTGCACTCCCTGTAAATGATAACTCGGGTCTTGAGTGTCTGCTCGGAACGCGTATAGGCAGGACTTAGCAGCGTTCACCCGGAGACCCGAGAGGGCCTCGAAGTTAAGCAGAATACGCTCCAGGTCGACTGGAATGTGAGCCACATCCCTGACAAAGACCAGCAGGTCATCCGCATAAAGCGATACCTGATGCGTCGCATCGCCCAGAGGGATGCCGTCAGCCAGCTCTCTGCGGAGTGTGGCCGCCAGCGGCTCTACTGCGAGTGCAAAACGGAGGGGTGAGAGCGGGCACCCCTGCCGAGTGCCGCGGCCAATAGGGATAGGGATAGCATCAGATATGTACGGCCCGGTTCTCACTCTCACTGTGGGGTCCTTATACAGGAGGGCTGCCAGTTGAAGGAAGCCAAGACCCAACCCGTAGTGTGACAAGGCCGCCACCAGGTATCCCCATTCCAGGCAGTCGAAGGCCTTTTCAAGGTCTAAAACCAGGCAGCCCGCCCGAGGCCATTGTTGGATACTATCAGATGCCACTCGAAAGAACCGCCGCAGATTAAGGGAGGTACTGTGTTTAGGCACGAAGCCATTTTGGTCAGCATGTACCAGCACCGGCACCGCTGGCGCTAGCCGCTCCGCCAGTACCTTAGCCAGAATTTTATAATCTGTGTTAAGCAGGGCAAGGGGGTGATAGGACCCTACCTGGGTGGGATCCCGCCCGGGTTTGAGCAGCGATATCAGATAGGCCTCCCGCATTGAGCCGGGTAAGGTACGCTCCTCAAGGGCGGCCAGATAGAGGGTGTGCAATTTGGGTGCCAGTGATTCCCGATAGGTCTTATAGTATTCCGCCGGGAGCCCATCCGGGCCCGGCGCCTTCCCAGAAGCCATAGAGGCAACCGCGTCTCCGATCTCATCCGCAGTGAGAGGGCTCTCGAGTGACTCCTGATACTCATCCGATATCGTGGGTAGACAGGCAGCCTCCAGGGACTGGTCCAGATCTTGCGTCTGCCAGCGTCCCGTCATCACCTGATGAATCTCCCACTGCGTGTATACAAGTGACCCGTCGGGTCCGCGTATAGCGCCTATCGGAGCGTGATCCGTCTCCTGCCTTAGCAGCCAGGCCAGCAACCTCCCCGCCCTGTCCGACGTGGCATGGGCACGAGCCGAGTGAGCCGCATAATTGTGGCATCACAAGCGCTCTAGCAGCTCGACATGGCGCGCCCGGAGTCTCGTCAGCCGAGTCGAATCACGACCGCCGCCCTCCCCGTGTCGCTCGTATGGGAGTAGGAGAGACTCCAAGGCAGCAAGCGACAATGCAAGCAGCTTGCGGATATTCCACGTCGCGCCTAAACAATGCCCCCTGATGGTGGACTTATGGGCATTCCACTCGGTCAATTCACTGCTCGTGGTGCCTTCATTCAGGTAAAAAAACTGCTCTATCGCAGTGCCCAAGGATGCACGGAATTCTGCATCTTCCAGAGCCGCTGATTGGAGGCGCCATGTAGGGATTGGGGGACGGCCGGGGTTCCATCGGAGGCACAGTCTAAGAGGATTATGATCGGAGTGCGTCCGACCTAGATATTCTGCCTGCTCTAACAGGGGAAGCAAAGAGTAGGAGCCCACTACCCTGTTGGGACGTACATGGAGGTCATGCACTGCCGAATAGTACGAGTAGATGTGATCATCAGGGTGTATACTACGCCACACATCAACCAATGCCCAACGCGATATCCAGTCATTCAGAGCCCGTGCGTTTGAGACCACTTTTGTATTACGGAGGGGCGGGAAGGACCGGTCAAGATGTACGCGGAGGACTGAATTAAAATCCCCGCCCAAGAGCCAGGGGAAAACCCGCATACGGTGCTAACACCGTGGACAGATGGGCAAGGAATGACAATTGTTCAACGTTCGGGGCGTACAATGAGCCTAGTAATATGTGTTGTCCATTAAGGCGTCCGCGCACTAATGTGTATCGCCCAGCCGGGTTGACTACTACTTCCGTGCATGCGAATGGAGTGCCCGCCCTCACCCAGATCAACGTGCCCCTGGCATGTGCAGAATATGTGGTTCCAAATAAATGACCCCTCCAGCGGGTAGGCAGCCGGACTATTTCTGACTGCGTCATATGGGTCTCCTGAAGGAGGGCTATGGCCACCTTGTGTCTCTCCAAATAAGCGAAAGTGGAATACCTACGCGCTGGCGTGTGCATGCCCCGAATATTCCATGTGATTACCTTGGTATTGGCCATGTAAAGCAAGTAAAGACTGCAGAGGTGACGGGGCCGGTCGACCAGTGGGAGGAACATGGGCGCTATTTGTCAGGCCGGCGCGCTGCAATGAGAAACAATACAAATAAACATAAACGTGCTGCCAAGCACGCGAGCTGAAAGTCAAAAACAGTATAACCATCAGGGCAAACCCCTGTCCGGGCATTCGTCCAAACTGCAAGCTAAACGCTTATGGAATGAAACTAAGCCAGGTAATGGCTAACGGGCGCTTAGTGTGGCTATAGCTACTGCGAACAGCTCCCTTGCCGCGGTGCCCCAGTGTACACTGTAGGTGCCTCCTGTAGCGTGGGCTGGGCCAAGCATGGGCGGATAACCTTACTGCAGCTACCTACGCCACCTAACGCAAATTCTGCCTGGCGCGGGCCCCCCTTAGGGGGCAGGGTCTCCCGTCCCCCCCGCACCCACGCAGCAACCAAAATAGACTCAACAGCGCCTTCACATAGCACCGCACCATAGCCGATAGCAGAATCTGCCAACAGTCAGCCACCATTACGTATTGCCTGTACCCCATTGATGCGCGTGCCAGTGAGCGCCACTGTCACACCGCTCTAGGCTTACACAATGTGATCAAAGGTCTGGGGTGTCACCAGTGGCATGAATTGGTCCTCAGAGAGCGTGGTGGACGGAGAGGACGATCCGCTGGTCTCGGGTTCGCCATGTCCATGAGTGTCCACATCTCCCTGACTGCTCGTAGACCCGAGAGTTGGCACTGCCTCCAGCGCGCCTTGGCGTTCTAGGCGCATCCTCTCCCGGCTAGGCGCCACCCCCGGGCCCAATCCGGCATCCCTGTGTGACCCTCTCCACCACCTCCGCCTTGGTCTCCTCCCCCGCTGACTGCCAAGCTCCAGGTCCGGAGGCCTCTGTCCCCTACTCTGCCCAGTCTCCTCTAGCCAGTCCCAGACATCTGACGGGGCATCAAAGAACCGGGTCCCCTCTTTCGTGACCCCTCTGAAGCGCGACGGGTACAGCAGGGAGTATGGGATCTCCAGGTCACGCAGTTGGCGCTTCACCGCCAGGTAGCGGCTTCTCCGCCTCTGCACCACCGCCGTGTAATCCGGGAAGAACATCACCTGCCCACTTCCCACTGTGATGGCGCCCAACTTCCTGGTCTCGCGTAGCACCACATCCCTATCCCGGTAATTGAGAAGTTTGAACAGAAAGGGGCGGGGTCGAGCCCCCGGCTTGGGCCTCTGTGCCGGGACCCTATGGGCCCGCTCCACCACAAACTGCGGAGAGAGTGCCCCCGGGGGGAGTAGGTCTCGGAGCCACCCCTCAACATACTGCTATGGATGTCGTCCCTCCTCGCCCTCCGGTAATCCCACCACTCTGATATTGCTGCGCCGGGAGCGCCCTTCGGCATCCTCAGCACGATCTTCCAGGGTGTGGACACGATCTATTAGGTCTTGCAATGTTGCAGTGTGATTATTCACCACTGGCTGGACATCTAGGAGCGTGCGGCGTTGTTGGGCCACTGTGTCCGCTAACTTGCGGTGGTCCGCATGAAGAAGGGTGAAGTCCACCGTGACTTTATCAATCCGGGACTCTAGAGAAGCCTTCGTCTGCTCCAGGGTAGAGCCAATTCGTTACACCGCAGCTAGCACTGTGTCCAGTTTTGCCGCAAGCGCCACCGCCTGAGGCTCCCCTCCTTCACCGTGGCATCCCTGCACGGGGCCCAGGCCCACCGCCTGTGCCCGGCTCCCCTTTGACGCGTTTCGTAGCCGGCCCATGACCAATTGCTGCGCCGTAGGCATCTGCCGATAACTCGAACACCAGGCAGGCGGCCCAGGCCCCGGCCCCCAGGCCACCACAACAGGAGAGAGTCGACACCACAGTCTCTCCGGCAATGCTGCAAGGATGGAGGAAGGAGAAGGAAGCCAGAGCCCCCCCTCCCCGGCAGGGTCCGGAGCTGTCGACCAGGAGGAATCAGCTTGCTGTTACTCACGGGTTTCGTGGGCCTCCAGTGGCCGTCGCACGTCACTCCCCCGATATATCAGGGTCCCCCATCGGGCACCCCTCCTCTGTCTGGACGTCGGTGTCACAGCATATATTGCATAACCAGTCCCGCGCGGACTCCTTAGTATTGCACCACTTGATTAACGCTGCTCTAAATACCACAGTTGCCTAGGCTACCTGAGGACTCTAGTGGTCTCTCTCAGACCTGTGTTTTTGTAAACTATGGAATGGAAGCAGAGCATAAATGATATTCAGAGAGGACCCAAAGGCTCACTATGTACCTGGTCCATTATTTGTGAGGCCTCCACAAGTAATGGGTCCACAATTACCTGGTCATGGGGAACCAAGTACCCCATTGTAGCACATGACTCTCACTGGGTAGCGAAGCAGAGCAGTCCAAGGCCTACTCAGGGGAGGTGGTATGGGCTAGTAATCACTATTTGCTAGCACGCAATAATAGCACTCAATTAATGAATTGTCCAGTCTGTGCTTTTTCTTTAGGAAAGGAAAATGTACATTTATTACGCACACTACTTTTTTAAACACAAACTTTATTGCATTTTTCTCAAAGACATACATATCGCTGTCATTTGGTACGTAACTTTAAACCACAATGGTTTACATATTATCACAGGAGACAATCCATACTACTGGTCAAGTTTGTAGGAAAGGTTACAATGCAATAGATACTTCAACTTGAACAATTAACCCAGTTACCACCCACCTTAAACTAGACATCATCACTCTAAGGAATGAGTGTGTTAAACATCTTATATTTGTCAATTTCATGTTATTTTCTGGCCCGCCCCGGAGCATGAATGAGGTCACCCCGGAGCATGAAGGAGGTCAGAGGCAACTGTGACAATATTATGTGATAGGGATCCTGGATTGTCCCAGGCGCTATGTAAAGCATGTTTGTGCAGGCATGATTTGAGAGCCCTGTAAGACATGCTATAAACAATTATCCGCAGCAGGGTGGTGTAAGCCAGTTTAGGAATCTGCTGTGTGTAGGGCTGTAAAGGATTCAAACAAGGCATCCCATTATAGAGCTATGGATCTTTTCCGTAAGCCCCGCTATTCCTCACGGCACGGTGCACCGCTCTTAGCCAGGCTGCATTTCTCCACCTCTTCCTGCCATTGGGAAACTAAGGAGCGGAATGGGATTTCTAATGTTTTGTCAGAAGGTGTCTAGCTAACAGTAGTGCTAAGTCAACATAACGCGATGTCACCTTCGCGTTTCTGGGTGTAGGAAAAAGACGAAGTATACATCACCCCAGTGTGGGCCAATGGTTCAGTTTTGTGAGGCCTGAGAGAGCAGACATGATTTGCACCCAGTAGGGGGTCAATATAGGGCAGACCCATAACACGAGTAATAAGTTGGTATCTAGTGTTCAACATCATGGGCTGGTCGAGGGGACTGTTGGGGAACATGGAATGTAATCTGTGTGGAGTGAGATAAGTTCTGTGTAAAACGGAAAATTGTATGAATGTGAATCAGGAGTTTCGAGAAATCTTCCAGGGGTACTGTATCTGGAATTCCAACTCTTTGTCTTGTAGATTACACGCTAGGTTACCTTCCTATCTGGCCTGTAGGTAGGTTAGAGGGAACCGCAGGTGCGCTCGAATGCCCAAGTATAGCCGACGAATTAAATGACGTCCATGTTCCATCGTGTGTACTACCTGGAGTCGTTTATGTGGAGCGGGTTCAGCTTCCTCGGTGCCCAGTGGTGCCGTATATAGCAAGTGATGCAGGCATGGGTTAAAAACTGAGTGTTTTGCAGGCCGTGTGCATGCATGAAGTCTGCGCAATTCAATCGGGTACCCGCTAGAAAAAGATTGCCAACTGTTTCTACTCCACCCTGTGCCCAAGGCATCAATCTATGTGCCGTAAGAGTCCCAAAGGTCATTGGTAGGTTTGTTAGTAGTATATTTGGAGCATAAGGCACTTGTGGGGGGGTGTATATTAAAGCCATCTTCCAACAGGAGAGTGCGACAGGCAGCAACAGTGGGCCCTTCTCAGAAATGGAAGCGCCAAGGCACAGCATACTATGTAGTGTACTTCACTTAAGCATGGCTACGGTGTAGATGATTTCAGGCAAATTATGACCGGCTAGCCAGTAGGAGAGTCACTGTAGTTACCCTACAATACAGTAAGATTTGAAATCAGGTGCACCCATTCCTACTTGGTCATGGGGGAGTTGAAGTTTGGGAAGGGCAAACCCATGACGGCCACAAGCCTAGATTAAATCTATTAGAAGAGCGTTTAGCATTTTAAAACTCTGTGCAGGGATAAGTAATGGAAGATTTACGAAGTGGTAAAGTAAACGAGGCAACATGACCATTTTAGCTGGGCCAATCGTCCTGCTACTGATAATGGTAGTCCAGAAGTTTTTTTGCGATTTGAGTGACGTGATAGTTTTGAGGAAGCTACCCTCGAACATATCGAGTGCACCCAGTAGATTTGTACTCGTACGTATAAAAATGTTCAGGGTGACATTTTTCCGAAGGCCAGAGATGGCTGGTTGTAAGTGTCTGCAAAGGAAAAGGCATGGGATATATTCTCATTAATTTAGAGGCCAGATAGGGATGCAAATACTGAAAAGTGTCTAGCCACTGTCCCGAGGTACAAGCGGAGATCTTTAATGTACAATATTGTATCATCTGCATATAATGAGATTGAGTGGGTTGTGGGCCCTATGGGGATGCCCCATCCACGGGCATCTTGGGGTATTTGTTGTGCCAATAGTTGCAGTGCTAGGACAAATAGAAGCAGCGAAAGGGGGGCAGCCCTGACACTTGCCTCATTGTATCAGATAAGGAGCCGAAATATATTGGTCTGTGCCGGCTCGCACGGTAGGGCCAGTAGAGAGCAATTTTACCCAGTGAATATATGCGGGAGGTATACCATATTATTTAAGGGCAGCAAGCATAAGGTCCCAGCTTAGTGTATCAAACACTAGTCTTACGTCTAATTAAATACAACATATCCAGCAAAGTCACCCACAGATAGCGTCCATAACGTTGTGCAGTCAGTGAACATTAAAGGAGGTATTGCAATTGGAGACAAAGCCGTATTGATCTCTGTGTATGAGTTTGGGAAGTAGGGAAAGGAAGCGGCAAGCAAAGACTTTACTGAGGATTTTGAATTCAGTATTGAGAATGGAAAGAGGTCATGTCTGAGGGGTGTTAGAGAGGTGACCAGCACTTGTGCTGTTGTAGGAGGCAATGCACCAGCTTCCAAAGAGGCGTTCTAGAGACGCTCCAACTGTGGGACGAAGCGGGTAGCAGATGTAGCGTAGAACTCAGTAGGGAGGCCGTCAGAACCAGGGGTCTTATTTCTGGCTAGTTCTCTTATTGCACCCTGGATCTCAGTGGACGTAATAGGGGCCCCTAGTTTGTCTCTCTCTATAGCCGTCACCTTTGAAAGGGACAGGGTGCTTAGGAAATCTTGAAGTGGCTCTAAACCTACAGATGGGGGGCAGTGTATAGAGTCAAATAGAAATCGAGGAATGCTGTATTTATTTCCAGTAGGAAGGTGACTTGAGTGCCATGTGGAGTAGTGATGGTGAGGATCGGGGTGGGCAGGGGCTGTGGCTTAAGTAGACGAGCTAACAATGCCCCAGATTTATCGGCCTCAGTGTGGGTCCTCTGTATGTATGCCCTGTAGTCCACTATGCGCAAGTGTTCTAATAATTCCGCATATCCGGTCCTAGATTCTTGTAGGTTGGCTGCATGTTCCTCGTTATCCGCTGCTGTCCTCTCTAGGGGTCTCAGACTCTCTTACACTTGGGTAAGTTCTCTTAAGACAGTTTTACGGGCCCCCACCACTGTGCCTATGGACGTCCCACGTATTACTACTATAAATGCTTCCCATTCTGTTAAGGTAGACGAAGTAGAGACTGTATTCTTATTGTGGTAGCTCAAGTGTCACGAAAAACTGCATCTTCCAATAACTGTGGCTGCAGAGGCTATGTGGGAACAGGAGCCGGTACACATCCTAATGTGATCGTTATCTCTAGAGGATTATGATCGGAAAGGGTTTTTCCTAAATATGTTGAGCGTTTAATAGAAGGATGGAGTGAGGCTGTGCATAGCAACTGTTGAGGCCTGTGTGAAGTAAATGGGGGGGGAAGGATAATAGGAATATTCATGCATGGCTCTATTATAATTGCAATAATAATTGTGTTATCGCGGTGCACTCTTTTAACTTATTTTTTCTCTTTTTTCTTTTTCCTTTGTAAAGTTTTTCTTAGTGCTACTCCATCAATAGCGTTGTGTCTGTCAGCGCTGTAGTTGTATAAAATCCAAAATGCCATGACCGAGAGGCTCCGGCACAAGAAAACACAGAGTATCTCTCTTTAACGGAAACCCCTGATGAAGGGTCATCTCCGACCCGAAATGCATTGGGTCTGTAGCGAGAATGTATCTCATTAACGAAATTTGTACAATGGAAATGAACAACAAAAAAGAAAAGTACAAAAAGACATAATAAATTCAAGATTCAAAACACATGGAATGCGTCTATATTGGAGACCTGGCTAAATTAGGCAAAGAGTCTTTGAATTGGAAGAGAAACTATAAGTTTCAAAGCTAAGTGCACCCGGCAGCAAGGAATTGGTTATTATAATTGCACCAGACATCATTAAGGGACCATCCTTCCAACCATTGCGGCAGGGCCCTAGCTTGACGCACCAAGGCAGCAGTTGGAAGTGAGGAGTGTGATCTGTCAAGGTCTATATTTAATACAGCATTATAATACCCACCTAGGAGCCTCGGGTAATGTGTCCAATCTGCTAGTGTCGTGCAGAGATGAGCTAGGAATGCATCCTGATACAGGTCTGGGGCATATATGCTGTCTATTTCGATAAGTGTATTATCAAGTGTACCACGGAGAAGAAAGAATCATCCTTGTGTATCTAGTTTCGACTGCTGCGAAAGGAATGCCTGCTTTGATCCACACAGCTGCCCCACAGGTGAATGTGGAATATGAAGAATGAAAGAGTTAGCCAGGCCATTTCTTCTGATTTCTAAGAGCCTCACTGGCTATGAGGTGGGTTTCCTGCAAGCACACCATGTGTGCCGGATGACAATGTAATTGGGCCAGGATCCTATATTGTTCCTGTATGGATCCCATGCATCTGATGGTTAACATTTTACAGTTATGTGCAGTGGTGGCTGGAATTTATGGGGATGGGAACCTGGGGGGGGGGGGGGGTCGGGGGGTATTATTATTATTATTTTTTTATCTTACCTAACTCAATGGGACGTCCTCCCTCCGGACCTCTTCGTCACTACAACCGGATGCTGGAACTCCCTTGCCCAATCCTGGCGCTGCTCACATGCAGCATGTGAGCAGCACCAGGATTGGTAGGAGCAGCCTTACTCGGCGCTCCACAGCACCCTGGAGGCCTGCACTGTCTCTCAACCTAGCTGTCTTAAGGTTTAAAGGTGTGCATGTGTGGCTAGCTGTCACAAAACAGCCGACCAAACAGACATGAGCACTTTAAACAGTGGACATCCAGCCCACTCTCCTCCCTGCTGAGTGACATGCTGCGGTCATCCAGCAGCGGCCCGCCCCCGTCCTGATACTCGACTCGGGACAGGGAATGAAAAATAAATTGGTAATTAATTTGAATTTAAGGGGGATTTTTAAGTGGGGCGACTGGTTATGCGGTACAGGCATTGTGGATGGGCAGAGGTAAGCACGCAAAAAGTACTAGGAGCTGGAACATGACTTCAATTAAAAAGAGATTAAGCAGTGACAAAAGTCCCAACAACAAAAAATATCTACTACCTGGTCCAGCGATATACTAGGCGCCTGGGCCCAGCATCTGGCATCATGGGATGGGGTGAGACATCCTGATAGGGATAACAGAATAAATGGAAGCAACTGAGCAATGCTTAGCAATGGAGGACAAAAGAAAGGGTGGGGGCTGGGGGAAGCAGTGCCACACAGACATGAATAGGGCAGAACCAAAGGTGTAAGGGGTCGTCAGTGCCCATGAATCTAGAAGGAAGAAACTCCACCAGGGGAGTCACATATGAGTGTGTTCACACTGAGCATGCAGATAAAGGTCTCCATATTACACAGTGAGCAAGGGGGAATGCGTTTTAAAATATACTATAAATCTTGTGAAGAGATCTAGCCAGGGGTGGAGTGGCATGCCCTCACACAGGTGCACACATATTCACATTAACACACCAAGTGTCCCTTCCCCCTGATGTGCTGCAACAGCCTTATCTTAAAAGCCAGACAATGGCGGTAAACACGTGCACTCCACTTATCGTGTGATTACTGTGGGTGAGACACCAGTTAGGAGGCTCACCCACAGTAAAAATTTGAAAAGCAGGTGATCCAAAAGCAAAACCTGCGGGCGGATTAAATGGGCAGAACCCATTTCGCTACAATACCTCTATGGATACGTATTGATACACACATTATTTAATGGTTTTCTTTATTACAAGATCCTGGCAGACAGCATAGAACAGATTTTAGCAAGAATTATTACAGTACAAATCTTCTCCCTCTAGGGTTTGTCAGAGAAGGGAACCAACAGCAAAATCCTTCCCTACAAAGGTAATCTGTGACGTTTCATGTAAAATATCTATCTGTAGGCTTTAACAAAGAAAAAGATCTACCCTTAAATGCCTATTGACTTTAGTACATGCTTTTCAAAATCAATGTGTCAGACCTACTGCGTTTATATTAACTCTGCATAATAAACAGATACTTATGGCATCTGAAATATTTTGTCCTGGTGAATCAATCAGGCCTCTGGATGTTATCATTAACTTGTCAACATACACAACGGAGGCCTCCTGTACTAAGCTTAACCTTTCCCACAAGGCAACCATCAGGCAAACTGTCATAAATTACATAGTATACAAAAATACAGTTGAAAAACAAAACACCATCTCTTCTAAGAAGACCTAACAGGATTCGCACAGTGCAAATCTCCTATACCCAAGGTATGTCAGAAGGGGTAACATGCACCAAAACCCTTGCCCACTACACTAACCCTGCTTCAAAGGTAATCTGTGAGATCCCACGTAACAAATTATCTATCTGTAGGCTTTATACAAAGTTATTACAATCTACTCTTAAATGCCTATTGACTTTTACTCTTTAACCTACGCTTTTCACAATCAATATTCAACACCTAAAGCTTTTATTGTAACTTTTCATTATAAACAATCGGGCTATACCTTTATCATTGACTGGTCACCATTTTTTTTTTTTTTGGAAAAACGTTTTTATTGGCATTTATATGGAAAGACATACACAGGCACAGGTGGTAACGCCATCAGCACAGAGATTTACATAGCAAGCGCGCTCAGTCGTAGCCTTCTGGACCTCACAGTCTTGTGATTGACTGGTCACCATAACCAGTTTAAAGCTACTCTACTGGTTAAGCGCCTTCCCACAAGTCAACCATCAGGTAAACAGTGATAACATTACAAATATGTACATAATACAGTTGTAAAAGCAACATGAATTTATCTTAATAAGAATTACCATAGTGCAAATAATCTATCCCTATGGTTTGTTCGGGTGGGTCACCAACAGCAAAACCTTTCCCTACTATGGTAATCTGCAACATTCCATGTGACAAAATAACAATCCACACTTAAATGTCTACTGACTTTAACATACGCTTTCACAATAAATAAGTCAGGCTTAGTACCTTTTAGCATAACATTTCATAATAAACAGATCAGGCCTAGAGCCAAGATTATTGGCTTGCCACCATATCCAACTCAGTCCACCTCTATTGAGTATAAGCTTTGCCACAAGCCAAAAAGTGGAAAACGAGCAGTCTTTTTAGTGGAAGCACACAAGAAATCTTGCACTTAGGGGAACCAACATGTGGAAGCCCTTCTCTCTCAATCGTATTCTACAGTTCATTTTTTTTTTATCACATAAGGTCAGGGAATAGTTGCGCTGACAAGCCTCATCGGAAGCCTTGTTAACCTTGGCCTGAGCCTCTGGACCTAGATACCTCCAGGATTTGGTTTTAACCTCCCTTCTGCGACATCACAGTCAACAAACCATCACCCACCACCTGGTCAGATCACACCCATGTCATTTTCTACATCAACTTCCCACACCACAGAAGACAAGCCGGATCCGGCCCACTGCTGCTGGAAGAACATATCAGAGAAGGAATGGACTTCTGCCCTGTCTGAGAACCTTCCAGAGCAAACTGGCAACCTAGCAGAAGGCATCAAAAACTTCAATGGCTAAATCACCATCTGCAACAATACCCTGGCCTCCTGCAAACAAAGCAAAACAGCAAGAACAAGAACTCAGGCGATCTGGTACATGGAAGAACTTAGTATGATCAAGCCGCATTGCAAATAACTAGAATAAAGGTGGAGAGGGAGCCAGAAAACTACAGTCAAGGATGTCTTCAAATTGACAGGGAGGCGATACGAACAGTAAATCCGGAAAACCAAGCAGAAGGCCGTAGCAGATCAAAGCAACGCCAGCAGCAACAGCAGCAAAGAAATCTTCTACATCAGAGATTTTACCACACCTGCAGCCACCGCCAGCAACATCATTCCAACCCAAGACTGATGCAACGATATCTCAGACTTCTTCAGCAACAACCTCTCTGCCACATTCAACAACTTTCAACCCACAACATAACACAACCATCCTAGCATCTAGTCTCCCAGTCTCAGCCAAAGAATGGACTCTAACCACATGAAAAGCCTTTACCACAGACAAGACTGCCACTATCATGAAGTCCATCCACTCCAGGACACCATCGGACCTGTGACCCCACCATGGCTTCTACAAAGAACTCCCCTAAATCAGCAAAGCCCTCACTCTCATCCTCAATTCCTCTATCAACACATCCACATTCCTGGAAGCCTGGAAACACGCAGCTGTCAACACCCTAGCTAAGCTCCCAACACTAAAACTGCAGGCCGATCTTCCTCCTACCTTACCCAGGCAAGACCCTGGAAAAGGTCACCAGCAGAAGCCTCACTGACTCCTCAACACCACTCAATCCAGATTTAGAGCCAACTACAGCACGAAAATAGCTCTTGTCGCAGCAACAGACAACATCCGTATACTCTGTTTTCAGCCTTAGTTACTGGTTAGGCATTTTTCATTTGTTCTATATACCTGTATTTAAAATCTCTATGTCAGACCAAAACCAGCTGAGCCCACATTAACATTAAATAAAATTTCCTTCACAATGCCAATAGACTTGAAATCATTTAAGCAGAGCCTCAGCTTTTTGCAATTTTGTGAATCGCATATGTACCACAAAATTGCCAAGACGCACACCCCTAGCAATTTCATGCGCATGTGTTGCGATAAAAGGAAAAGGAAAAGTGCCTTTTGCCCTGATTTAGTTGTTGTTTTATTGCTTGCTTGCTCTAACTAAAGTACTCTACATTTGGCTTGCAAACTACAATGTACATGTTATATCCTGAGCTGGAGAAGGATTGTCTTAGTTTCAGGAATGTTGTATATGTAATTTATAATGTATTATGTTGGCTTCAGGCAGCAGTTCCGCACAATTCAGTTGGTTGGCTGACTGATGAGGGAGGAGTGCACAAAGGACGTTTTCTATGGACTAAGCACACTAAATGTAACTACAAGTCGTGGAATATTTTATTAAGTTACACGATTTTTATCTAAAGCCGCACCAGCACACTCCCCAAACTCTTCCTTCTGCTTCCTCCTTAATCAACTTCCCTAAAAATGACATCATCCACCATTTCTTGGCACCACTTATCCTTTGACACCTCACCGTGTCTGCAATCTAACACATCTCCAATACTTGCCAAGGCACCTCCTTTCTCCCAGAGTAGGCAGTATCCGTGTGGGCAAATATGTGATGGTGAGGTCTGGTCAGGTGGAAGGTGGCTTGAAAAAGTTCAGGGTCCATTCAAAGTCAAAGAAGTGCATTGTCATTTTGCATTATTGGATATGGAGAACGATGAAGAGTGGCAAGGTATGCTGAGGCAAATCAGGAGGATGTGAACCAGGTGGATGGGTGTAATGGTTTCATGCTAATGAGAGATTCTGAGGTGTTGGGTGTGTGATGAAGAGGCTTCCAGGGAGGTTGTAGTTAGAGATTGTGGGTGATGGTGGGAATGGAGAAGGTGGAAGCCATGAAGGGATGATGCCATTAAGAGTGACTCAAGAACCAATAAGGACACATAGATTTTGTAGGGCCCCTGAATACTCTAGAGATTTTGTATTGAGTACTGGAGATGTGTTAGACCACACACGGTGCTGTGTCAAAGGAAGAGTGGTCGAAAAAACAATAGGAGAGAAAGGGTTTAGTTGCTAGGGGTACTCCTAGTCCCCTGGAGCAAATTTAGACAAACAATAGAAGGAGTACACCCTTAAAGGTAAATTAATGCCTAGGGGATGGAGAGGTGCACTGAAAAGAAAGGCTTATCCTTTCTTATAGAAGACCCCTCACTCACCAACCTAGTTGGTGACATGCTTCATCATCGGGGTCCCACCCGGATAACCGAGTGTCATCCGGGTGTGCTGCGACACCTGACTACAGTGGAGCTGGTTTTTTGGTGTGGTGCAAGTGCATGAAGTGATTTTAAAAATTGGTCAGATTTAACTCACTATCAAAAATTGTTTAATCATGGAGCAACTGAACAATATTAACATGCATTTGCAATGCAATAGGTCTCGCATTTACGCGAGTTTAAGCTATTGGCATTGTAAATGACGATGCCTTTTATTTACGTTTGAAAAACGAAAACACAAATAAAAGGCATTGTTATTTGCAATGTGAATAGCTCAAACTCGCATAAATGCGAGACCTATTGCATTGTAAATGCTTGTTGTTCCTTTCACTGTAGCAGTGACCTGGTTTGTTTTTAAAAAAATAAGACCTTGGGCCTCACGCTGTTTGTTCGTTTGCATCTCACTGATGCTGGGAACAAAGAGATTGCAATCTTTACTGCCGATCTTTACTGCCGTGCGGCCCGCGAAAGTGAAAGCAAACGAGTGCTTTCAGGCCTCCAAATGGTGCGCGCGCCCGGCGCACATGCACTGTATTTGGAGGCCTGAAAGCACTCGTTTGCACTACCAGATCCCCCATTTACAAAAGCTCTCGCGAGAGCAGCGCTAAAGTGCTGTCTCAGGCGAGACCTAAAAAGGATTGGCGGGATACCATGTAAGGTTAAATTGACCTAAGGTATCAAAAAAGTGAAGTGAAAAAATGGTGAAATAGGTCTACATGTTTCTACCTTGAGGGTAGTTATCCAGGTTTTCGTCAGGACCGATGCTAACCAGGGCGGTCTACACACGCTAAGGTGTACCCTACCCTTGGCTAGAATTAAAAAAGACCTCCTGTATTTACAGTGGGGTAATCCTTGCTCGTAATTCTCAAGGGAAAATACCTGTTGAAAAAAAGAGAAGGAAACAATATATACACAACAAAATATGTTCTGTACTCAGCTTCGTTCCAAGCTCCTCTCAATCGTCATCCAATGTTATTTGTAACGTTGTTGTATGTGACTCAACTCACCAGTCATACTGATTTGCCACATACAGTGAATTCATATCACCGTGCTTCGTTGTGTCTCACAAAACGTAAACACTGAATCGGGCTTACATTCACCCGTGATCACTCCATGTATCCGAATGAAACACACAAGTGATATTTTGCACTCACAAGGAAAATACCGGGGTGCACATAAAGAAGTGACGAGTGGTCAGGTGACTAGCATGGGTGCCATTCGTCCCCCATGAGAACACACATAGCCAGTATCTAGTTACTACCGACGGCGGCGTCGTCCTAAGTTACAACTAGATGTGCTCTTGAACTGTGTGTGATCATGGGCGAAAATCAGGGACTTTCATATTCCACAGAAGAAGTGGATGCTATCCTGGCGGACCCTTCTTTATTTGCTGACGCCAGTATAGCACAAACAATCTCACAGACCACAGACTGGGAGAAACTCACTGAATTGAAACGGAACAGAATAAGAACCATACTGCACGGAACTATCCTGAAGGAATACTTAAGAAACAACATGGCACCAAAAGGTCTTCTAGTCACGAATGCACCACGGATCTTTCTAGATGACCCCACCTTTAGAAAGGATTGGGCACAAATCGCGTGGCATTGCACACGTGACTGGATTGTGTTGATTATAAAAACTGCTCTACGACTCTCAGAGACAATACTAATTGAAATCCAACTTACTGAAAGCCATATAAAGACCAGTATATCAGGATATAAAAAAAGACTGGATGAAATTAACAAGGAGATGAATGAGTATAAAGACAACCTTACTCAACAAAAAGTACAGAAATTTCAGAAAGATCTGAAACGGTTCTCTTACGTAAAATGTTACCCATATTCAGATCCTGATTATATCCCTCCAAATAGACTAGACCAGGACTCGGAGGCATCCAGCAATGATTCTACTGCTAGCAGCAATTCAAGCACAAGCAGTTACCGACAGAAACAAAGAGGAAGGAACAGGACTCAGGGAAACTGGCCCACCTTCAACACCCAAATGATGCCGAACTTTCAAGGGCCTTTCAATCAGCCACAACATTATCCAATGTATGGATGGCAACCACCCTTCCCACAACCCCTGTTTCCACCAAATTCATATAGGCCACCTTTTTTAGGCAGGGGAAGAAGGGGAAGAGGTCGAAGAAGAGAGAAGAACCAAGTACACTGGGAAGACGAGGATCCAGTGGGCCCCAACACACGGAGCAGAACATTAGAAGCCAAAGCGGGGACCAGCAACAGTCGAACCTAGTAACCAACCTGGCCAGAAGACCATTGACAAATGCGGAAGAAAAAGTACTCAATAAAGGTTTAGGTTTTGTCCCTACTGCAAGACTGGATAAATTCCAACTTCATTGTGAACTTGCCAGCTTTTTTCGGAAACTGAAACTAAAAGCTTATTTTGAAAAACAAGGAGAAAGAACGTCGGAACAAGATCCCAATGAAACAGGTCTACAACCAAAATCTACAAACATACCCCCACCCCACACTATCCCAGTAGAGATCTCAGCTTTTGAACAGGCTGTTTCCAATGACATTGAAAAACTTGAGCCTAAACAAACATCAGCAAGGAGGAAAATACAGCAATAGAAAATTTGAGAAACTGCGACACTATTGTTTTTAAACCGGCCGACAAGGGAGGAGGGGTTGTGATTCAAGATAAAGAATCCTATTGCAATGAATGTATCAGGTTGGTGTCAGACAATAGGAACTACCGAATAATAAACACTAATCCGTCTGCTGATTTACAACATGAGATTAAGTCTCTGACAGACCAGGCAGAAGCCCAGGGGCATATCTCTAAACAAGAGGCGACCTTTTTGTGCGACAGTGAGGGGAAAATTCCATACTTTTACACACTGCCTAAAATGCATAAAAACAAATCCCCCCCCACGGTAGACCCATTGTATCAGGTATTAGCTCTCTGTTGGAACCACTATCACGTTTCTGTGACGTTTTTCTGAAACCAATTGTTCAGAATACTACCACATATCTCCAAGACACCAAAAGCCTACTTCAACTACTTGAAAACATCAGAGTCAATGACACCACGATACTAGTGAGCTTTGATATTGAAAGCCTGTACACCAGCATTCCGCAGGATGATACCCTCGAAGTCCTAAAAAGCACCCTCGATGCCACGAATTGGACACATCGAACACCTAAGAACTTTGTTCTAGAATGCGCCAGACTGGCCCTAAAGAAAACTTTTTTGAATTCGAAGGCACCCTCTATCTCCAAACAGAGGGTACTTCGATGGGAAGCACATTTGCGCCGAGTGTGGCTGGACTCTATGTGTACAACTTTGAGGAGAAATTTATACTCACTGAACAGAACCCCTATTCCGGATATATCACCTTCTGGAAACGCTATATTGACGACGTCCTTGCAATTGGGCAAGAACCAGAAAATATCCTGTCTGAATTCTGTCAATGGATTAACACCTGTGATCAGAATTTGAGATTCACTCACACCAAAGATCCAAACACCATGATCTTTTTAGATGTTGAGATCACGAAGGAAAACGATCGCCTGGAGACAAAAACTCATTACAAACCCACAGCTAAAACAACTTATTGAGGTTTGAAAGTTTCCACCCAAGGCCTCTGAGAGAGAATCTTCCGTACGGCCAATACCTGAGGCTACGGCGTAATTGCAGTAAAACCCAGGATTACAAAGAGCAAGCCTTGGATCTTACCAACAAACTCTCATCAAGAGGTTATCCTGAGAAAATTCTCAACAAATGCCAGAAACGGGCACGAAATCAACCACGAACGGCACTACTGGAAGACCGAATCAATAAAGACGTTACATCACCATTGACTTGTGTGACCACATACAATACAATATCCAATCTGGTTACTAAGTCCATCAATAAACTTTGGTCAATCCTCAACAGCGGCAACCTTAAATGGGAAGAACCTCAGTTTTCATATAAAAAATCCAGAAGCCTGAGGGATACTCTAGTGAATACACGCCCCAAAATGATGGTCCAAGAAAAACAAACTACAGTCCTCAACGCATGGGGTCTACCGGAAATCCCTGGACACTACAAGTGTGGTAATTGTAGTGTCTGTCACCTTACAGACAACACAAAAACCCTAGAACTCGAACCTCGTAAGGTGTGGACATTGAGAACACACACCAACTGTAATAGCACAAATGTGGTTTACAGGATTATCTGCCCCTGCAAACTCCAATATATGGGGATGACAAGCAGGAAAGTTAAACAGCGAATTTGTGAACACCGCAGCACCATCCGGTGTAAAAAATCAATGACTAAACTCACAGAACATTTTCTTGTGCAAGGTCATACAACAAACAATCTGAAATGAACCGTTATTGAACAGATAAAGACAGGAGAGAGAATGCAGGAGCGATTATTTGAAAAAGAACAACGTTGGGTATACAGACTTTCCACTAACAAAAGCGGATTAAATGACAATATCCCATGGAATTCTGTCCTTCCAAAATAGACTGTCATTTATCCAACGTGTTGTTAATATCGTTGTTTGACCAAGTGATCCATCAGTACAAGAGAGTGCCTGTTTTGGTTGACTGTTCTTCTCCCCTTTTCTTCACGGGGACTTTGGATTTGGGACTAGGACTTGGGTTTATTCTCTACCCTCTGTTTTTAGGATCATGTCCCTTTTGACACTCTTGGCCCGACTCCGAGCAGTGCCCCTTTGCTCGCTGTCTATGAACGCGAGCCTGTTGTATAACACCATTCATATTTTACAGTTAGGGGGATCTTGCCCCTTTTGACACTCCTGGCCCGATTTTGAGGAATGCCCTTTCGCTCGCTGTTTACTCACACGAGCCTGCGATACAACATCTGTCACGTTCTATAATAAGGGGCGCTTACGTATTCAGCTGGTAATCCTGCAGCGTCCCTAGTTACCAATCACGTTGCTCCTCTTTGAGAGAGACAGTTTCCTTTTTCCGTGAACGTTAGCCATTGGTTCCTAATCCGGAGCTAACAACCGCTGATTGGCTCTCCCTCTTCCTATTGCCGCCAATCCGGTAGTATTTGACTTCCGTCCGCAATTCCATCAGTATCTCGGCCATTGTCGAGACGCGGTTGCAGGTCACGGTTTTAGGCGGAACAGCGGACCCGTTTTCCCCATAAAGTAAGTTCCTTCGATAGTTGTGGGTGGGCACCACAGTACTTGTCCGTTTCCTGCCTGCCGCTTTACCTAACCACATATCCCCCTCTCTTTAGATTGTGGTAGGACCTAGCAACATGACCTCGACATCCTAGAGGCACGTTTGTTCCGCAAAACCAGTAAGGCTGGCCCTTCTAGCCTTTTTACCTTCCCCTCAGTTCTGTCCCTGATTTTTCGTTCACGCACGCATGCCTCTGAGAGTGATTCTATGCTGTGGAGCACATCTAGTTGTAACTTAAGACGCCGCCGTCGGTAGTAACTAGATACTGGCTATGTGTGTTCTCATGGGGGACGAATGGCACCCGTGCTAGTCACCTGACCACTCGTCACTTCTTTATGTGCACCCCGGTATTTTCCTTGTGAGTGCAAAATATCACTTGTGTGTTTCATTCGGATACATGGAGTGATCACGGGTGAATGTAAGCCCGATTCAGTGTTTACGTTTTGTGAGACACAACGAAGCACGGTGATATGAATTCACTGTATGTGGCAAATCAGTATGACTGGTGAGTTGAGTCACATACAACAACGTTACAAATAACATTGGATGACGATTGAGAGGAGCTTGGAACGAAGCTGAGTACAGAACATATTTTGTTGTGTATATATTGTTTCCTTCTCTTTTTTTCAACAGGTATTTTCCCTTGAGAATTATGAGCAAGGATTACCCCACTGTAAATACAGGAGGTCTTTTTTAATTCTAGCCAAGGGTAGGGTACACCTTAGCGCGTGTAGACCGCCCTGGTTAGCATCGGTCCTGACGAAAACCTGGATAACTACCCTCAAGGTTGAAACATGTAGACCTATTTCACCATTTTTTCACTTCACTTTTTTGATACCTTAGGTCAATTTAACCTTACATGGTATCCCGCCAATCCTTTTTAATATTGTTCAGTTGCTCCATGATTAAACAATTTTTGATAGTGAGTTAAATCTGACCAATTTTTAAAATCACTTCATGCACTTGCACCACACCAAAAAACCAGCTCCACTGTAGTCGGGTGTCGCAGCACACCCGGATGACACTCGGTTATCCGGGTGGGACCCCGATGATGAAGCATGTCACCAACTAGGTTGGTGAGTGAGGGGTCTTCTATAAGAAAGGATAAGCCTTTCTTTTCAGTGCACCTCTCCATCCCCTAGGCATTAATTTACCTTTAAGGGTGTACTCCTTCTATTGTTTGTCTGAAGGAAGAGTGGTGCCAAGGAATGGTGGATGATAGTGTTAGTTAGGCTTGCTGAAACAGGTTTAACACACACAAAAAAAGAAAAATGCAAGTTTCTGGTGGAAGAGGTTGAGTATCAGGGACACACACTCTGTAAGGATGGAGTAAAGCCCAAGAAAGATTAGTTGATGGCCATTAAGAAAGCACCCGATCCATGTAATAAAGATCCGCTTGGATCCTTACTTGACCTGGTGGAATACAACTCAATATTCATAAAAAACATTTACTGACAAAACTGAGGACCGGAGAAAACTCTTGAGGAAAGGGTTCAACTTTGTGTTGGAGGAATGTCAGCAGCTTGCTTTTGACAACATAAAAGATTAAATGTGGAGTGTTAGCTCCATATGATATGATGCTCAGAACAATTTTTACAGTAGATGTCGGAGCCATAGGAATTGGTGCTGTGCTGTGCCAAAGTCATAGAATTGGTGAAAGGACTTTGCCTCAAGATCGCTCACTCTCCGTGAAAGGAATTATTCTGTAATTGAGAGGAAGGCTTTGGCTGCAGCGTGGAATATTTTCAAACGTATATTTGGGGCATTCAAGTAACACTTTGTACAGACCATAAGTATCGTTAAGGTACTGTTGCCAGAAGGTAAGGATAAGAGGTCTGCAAGATTGGAGTGCTTAGCATCTCACTTCAGAAGTATCGCTATTCCATTGACCACATTCAAGGCTGGCGTAACACTCAAGCTGACGGTTTGTCGCGTTTACCGTTGGATTTGCAGAATGTGGATAAGATTCATGTGGAGAACTGGGAGAAAGAAGGTGCTGTGGAAAATACTGGAGATATGCTAGATTACACACAGGGTGCAGTGTCAAAGGAAGAGTGGTGCCAAGGAATGGTGGCTGATGTGATTTTGAGGGAAGTTGTTGAGTTAATTAAGTAGGGAAGCAGGAGGGAGTGTTTATTGAGTGTGTAGGTGCGGCCGTATGTAAAATGATTGGATGAATTGTCGGTGGTGGGGCAGGATGTTACAAGGAGAGAGGACAAATTTGTTTCCCCAGAGAGTCTTCGGATGAAACTGTTTAATCTGGTCCATGAAGGTCATCTGGGATAGACTTTGACTAAAAAAAGGGTGCAAGAGAATTTTTGGTGGCCAGGGATGGACGGTGAAGTTGAGGTGTGAGTGGAGCATTGTACTGATTGTAAGGAATGGGAGAAAAAGCTAAAAGTGGGCAGTCAAGCATGTAGTAAAGTGATAATAGATTCTGGGAAGATGTGGCATAGTGTGTGCATGGATTTTATAGGACAGTTTGTGTGGTGAGCTTAAGTTTGTCTTCGTGGTAGTGGATGTCCATTCTAAGTGACTAGTAGTAAAATTTCTTAGGGAGTTTGCCAAGAAATCTACTAAAAAAACCCTGGAAGAAATTTTTATGGAAGAAGGATACCGGTGTAATTGATTACTAACAATGGCACGCAATCAGTTTCGGAGGAGATGAGGATTTTGTGGTATCTGGTTCTCAGTGCTATGCATCTTTCCTGCTTCTCTGCCTTGCTGCTCAGCCAGAGTGGATGTGCTGTGGAATGCTGGTGCACGTGAGGTAATGGAATGTTGGGGATGCCTGGTGGATGAGTGTCAGCTGGGAGAATGGGCTGAGCAGCAAGGGAGCTGCTCCTGGTGGGGCTCACCTTATGATCTACATTTATCTTCAATACCATCTTCAATAACCCATCTTCATCATTGATCTACACCTCGGCTAATGGACTTATTTACCCTTATTGCAGATTTTCCTAAGAAGGTGTGGTGTCAAACACTCTCACACTAGTTTGTACAACTCACAAGCCATTGGCATTGTACAGAAAGCAACTAGCATGGCAAAAGGGGCAATGCAATTGATTGTGGTCAACATGAAAAATGTCAAGTCAGCAGTCATGGATTTAGTGTGTGCTTGCCACACAACTAAGAATGGAGCAACTGGAAAAGTTCCATTTGAGTTGATTTGGGGCAGGAAAGATGGCACTAAGATATTAAAAACTTTGATGAGCAATGAGTGAAGATAAATTTCCCTAAAGCAGTGGAGTAGGTAGTATTTGTGTGGGTGAATATGTGAAGGTGAGGTCTGGTCAGGTGAAAAGTGGCTTGAAAAAGTTTTGGGTCCATTCAAACTCAAAGAGGTGCATCGTCATTTTGCAGTATTGGAGAATGGACGATGGAATTGGAGAAGAGTGGCGCAGTATGGTGAGGAGAATCAGGTGGATGGGAGTGAGGAGGATGAGTGTAATGGTTTCATGCGGATGAGAGATTGTGAGGTGTTGGGTAGGTGTGGTGGAGAGGCTCCCAGGGAGGTTGTGGTTAGAGATGTGGGTGATGGTGACAATGGAGAAGGTGGAAGCCGTGAAGGGATGGTGCCTGTAAGAGACTCAGGAACCAAGAAGGACACTGATTTTGTAGGGCACCTGAATACTTGAGTACACTTGCTGCCGAGTCGCACTGAAAATTTCACTTTCAGCAGCCACAGACATGCACAGGCAGGCACCCCCGAAAAGTCTTGCTCAAGTGCCGTGCCCTGACATTTGCCTGCCTGGCTGCCTAGGGCAGGAACGCGTGTGATGCGGAGCTTGCCTAGAGCCATGCTGTTCCAGAGAAAAAGAATATTGTGGGTGGCAGGTGCCCTACTGGGAGGCTGAAAAAGAAGACTTTCGGGTGAGTGAAGAGTCGTCTGTGTTTTTTCAGAAAAGACCATTGTGAGTAACAACTGCGAGCAAGCATTTGGAAGGTGCTGTGGCATTACGAGGAAAGTGACCAACAGGGCTGATTTATTTACAGAGCAGGACTGTTACAGAGCATTTAATTAGCATTTGTGCAACAGGAACCAAAAGTAAATGTTCTGTAACTGTACTGCTCCAAAAACAAATCAGCAGAGTTTGTTGATTTTCAAAGCAATCCTGATCCATGTACCTTTCTTTATTTTTCAACTAATGCGCAGTAACTGCTTTGTTGCTGTTCTGCTTATAGAAGAGGGAGCCAGCGACTGAATGGGTAAAGCCCATTCAAGGTTCCGGTTTGGCCCTCTGATAAAGGTTCTAAGAAATTTAAAAATGAGTATTTATTTAATATGTTGATGTTCTTCATTTCACTATGTTAAATGATTTCAGTGCATTGAGTAAAATGTATCAGCAGCAGTAGATTCAGAAACATCCATGAACCCGCCGCCCTAACGACGACACCACCTGTGAACCCAGACTAGTCAGGTTTCATGTGCCCACTACATGGGGCCTATATTGTTATTATAGACAGGGTAACATCATAGGTAATCAGTCCATATACAAGAGAGGTTTTGATATAGTGCACATCCTACACTTAATTACTTCCAGGTGCTGCCCCCCCCCCTTCCCAACACCGTCCTTTGAGAGAGCCAGGCATTCATCTGCCCGCTAGAGGGGTAGTAAAACAAGTATTTGCAATGTAATTTGTCTCGCATTTGCGAGAGTTTGAGCTATTGGCATTGTAAATGACAATGTCTTTTATTCATCTGTTTTGATAATTAACACATAAATAAAAGTCATTGTCATTTACAACGCTAATAGCTCAAACTGTAGTAAATGCGAGACCTATTTCTTTTCAAAGAAGCGGCCGCCATTGTCCCGGGCTGTTCGGAAAGTGAAAGTGCGCATGGCACAATGAATGTTGCAGGAAAGCGTGTTGTACCTGCAGTAGGAAAACTCATTACACAAAATAGTGCTTAGAGACTAAATAAGACTTACCGTGTTTAAACTTAAACTAATCCAGTCCCCACAATGCTGGAACTGCAACTCTCAAACAGGGGACTTACTACATATGCTCCTACTGTGTCCTACGTTAGAAAATTTCTGGAATAACGTTTTCTGTTCCATTACTCGGAACCTCAACATTTCACCAGTTAAAGAATTATCATACATACTGGCTGGTTTTCTTAACCCAGACTTGTCGGGGGAGGATGACCGCTTTATGCTTGACTTAATGCCAACACTGGCGTGTAAGATAGTGCTGTGTAACTGGAAGAGTTTTGAGAAAATCTCATTCATGAAATGGCAAGAGTTCGGCTGGTCGGCGTGGTGGGCGATCTGGTTCACCAAGACCAGTCCGGCTTTATCCCCCATCGCAATACAGCCCTTAATCTGCGGCGCTTGCACGGGGTGCTCGCACGTGTCCCATTCGTGCGGGAGCCGGCCATTTTGGCGTCCTTAGACGCGACTATGGCGTTTGACACGCTTGAGTGGCCATACATTTGGGCGATGCTGGCGAAATTTGGATTCGGCCCGGGCTTCATCAGTTGGGTCAAATTGTTGTATTCGGGCCCATTGGCGCAGGTGGTGGTGAATGGAAGAGTTTCGGCCCCATTCGAGCTGGGCCGGGGCACGCGACAGGGCTGTCCCTTGTCGCCGCACCTGTTTGCGCTGGCCTTGGAGCCCCTGGCGGAGTGGTTGCGGTGGCACCCCTCCATCCGTGGACTCCGTTGGACCCCCGAATAGGAGGACCGTGTGTCCCTATACGCTGACGACATCCTTTTGTACCTAGCCTCCCCACGTAAGTCACTCATAGTCCTGGTTGATGTTTTACGTTCATTTGGCCGGAACTCAGGCCTCGTCATCAACTGGGCTAAATCATGCGTGTATGTGCTCTCTGGGGAGGCTCCTGTCCTTGCGCGGGGTTGTCCGATTCAGATTGCCTCTCAGGGGTTTCGATACCTGGGTGTCTACATTACTCTGGACCCAGAGGCTCGCTACGCGCGGAACTTGCTTCCCCCTCTCCAGCGCTTGAAGGAGGACGTCATGCGCTGGCGGCGCCTGCCGCTTTCGCCGCTCGGCCGGGCGGCGTTGTTTAAGATGATGTCGTTGCCACGTTTCTTATACGCTCTCCAGAACACTATGGACCCAGTCCCGGCGCGCTACTTCCGTGAGGTGGAGAGTTTACAGCGCCGTCTGTTCTGGGACGGGAGGCCGCGCATTGCCCTGGCGAAGTTGACGCTCCCATGGTATGACGGGGGGATCGCCCTCCCGGACATTAAACGGTATTACTGGGCCTCCCAGCTAGCTGCAATTAACCATGGCCTCTATGGGCCCGCCTTGAACCCGGCGTTTGAGATGGACAAGATGCTACTGCCCGGTGGCGACTACAATCGAGCGCTCTACTCTGGCGCGCCCGATGCTCGCTTGACGGGACCTACGCGTGTCATGGTCAGAGTATGGCATGCGGCTAATGCAGCTATGGGGTGGAAGGACCGTTTGACCCGGGCGTCACCGCTGTATGCGTCTGAGAAGCTGGGCTCTCTCTGGACCTCGAAGGGCTTCGCGAAATGGGACATGATAGGCATCAGTAAAGTGGGGGATCTCTGGTCGAGGGGAGGATTTAAAACATTCGAGATGCTGCAGACGGAGTTTCAGTTGCAGGGTAGTGAATACTTTCGATACCTGCAGATCCGTCATGCACTGGGCTCCGTCTTCCCAGACGTCGCCTCCATCCCGGAGTCTTCCCCCCTGGAGGATAGAGTGCTAGATGGCCACGTTCCAGATAGTACGATCTCCCTTATTTATAAAAAACTGATTAATGATCGATCGGGCTTGCTGATTGGCCTTCGCGAGGCTTGGGTTGCCGACGGTCTGGAATTGGACGATGAGGACTGGATCTCCGCGGTGGCCTCTCCGAAGGAGGTGGCTATACCGGCTCGCCTTCGCTTCGTCCAGCTCAAAATACTCCCCGGGTCTACATGACGGGGCCAAGGCTTCAGCGCATGGGCTACACTGTGGATGGTTTGTGCAAGCGTGGTTGTGGTGCCGTGGCGACCTTCCTGCACATTTTATGGGAATGCCCGAAGGTGGAGCGATTCTGGCGCGGGGTGCATGAGGTCCTGCGAGTGGTTACGCGTGTTGCGCTGCTGCCGGAAGCGAGGAGATGCCTGTTGAATGTGTGGGAACCAACTGACTACACGGCTCCGCAAACGTGGTGGGTGACTCTGGGATATATGATTGCTAAGCGCGACATTGCGCAACTGTGGGGATCCCAGAACCCCCCGACGGTGTCGGCCTGGAAAGAGCACATGGATTGGTGCATGTTTCGAGAAAAGGTGGTGTATGTGGCGAGAGGTAAGCCTGCGACATGGGTGAAAGTGTGGGGCCCCTGGAACGCCTACCGTGGGAGTATTTGCGCGCCACCGTTGCTGCCTGCTGCCTCACCAGCCCCGTCCCCTTAGCTGACCCCTTCCCCTGGCCCCGGGCACAGGCCCCCCCAGTCCTCGCTCTGTTTCCCTTCCCCTCTTTGGACTCCTCTAATAGTTGGGGTTCCCCTCTGGGGAGCACGTGCTGTCACTTTCGATTGTAGGGTAGCCTTGTGGGTGTTGTTTTTTTGTTGTTTGTATAAAATGAAACCGCACTGTGACGTATTATGGCTGTGACCCATGATGTTGATGACTCCTTCTTATGCTCCTTTGTAATGCCAAGGGTTCTCTGAACGTATGCCATATGTTTCTGCCATCCCTAGCGGCCGGCCGGAAGGTTGTGGGCCCATAATTGTATATTCTTGAGATTTGTAATAAACGGTTTAAAAAAAAAAGAAAAAAAAAAAAGAAATGGCAAGAATGGCTAACTTTTTTAAGAGGTGCGGATAATATCGCCTTAAATACTTCTCCTTGGAAACCTAGGCACAGGAAGATATGGGAAGCACTTGACTCTGCATCTAAGGTCTTTAAACCCCCATGATTAACCAACCTCAGAAATAGATATAGTCTCGCTTATCTGTGGTTCCTTCACCACATACACTCGAACGACCAGGATTGTGTGATGGCTCCTTACCAGAATAAGGTACATTTTATAAACCTCCCATCACCAGTCCATAAGTATGCTAACGCATAAGCAGGCCTTTTGACCATAAGCGTTGTCTTACTCTTCTCCTATTCCTACTCTCTCCTACTTTCTCCTTTACTATCCTTTCTTTTCAGGTAGTAGTAATAGTGTTAGTCTTAGTGTTGTTGTTTCTTCTCTCTCTTGACTTTCCCCAGGCTGATAAGAGGATAGAGATATTTAACAGAACTATCTACGCTAGAGTTCACACGTGTCTTTCTTTCTTCTTTAACACGGTCTGGTTGGATACAATTGGTCTTCGATTCATCGCTCACTATGTAAACATATGTGACCTAATGTATACTAGTATGCAATTGTTAAGCCAGTACGAGTTCCAGGCTTTGTACTCTGTAACTGGTGGTCCCTAGGTGACATTAACTATATGCTTAGCTCACCATGCAATATTTGGATCTCCGTCAGATCGGTTAGCCAATTTATTTAACCAACAGCACTGTAATGCTTGTAAAACTACTCATATATCTTTACCCAAGGTGCATTGATGGAATCCTGTACTTCTACCCTTCTGTTCAGTTTCTTTTATTTATTTTGTGTTTGAAAAACCAATAAAGCTTTTGAATCTAAAAATAAGACGTACCGTGTAACAACCGAAGTAAACGGGCCAGTAATAATGCGAGGTTACAAATGACGACAAGGCGGTACTAAGGAGGGACTAACAAGCCTATTAACGAATCAGAAGCCAGCATTTACAGAGGACAATGACACAAGCCAATGACAAATATGGGCGGAGAGTGTGCGGGGCTTCAAATGATATATATATATATATATATCCTCCCAACTGTGCCCTGCATTTACGGACACAACTCCAACAAATCAGTGATTTTTCCAAACCATTTATTTAAAAGAAACCGGCATCTTAATCCGAGTATTTCAGTCCTCCTGCCCTACGCGTTTCAGAGCATCACCCTCCTTCGTCAGAGGCAATTTGCATACACACCATATTGTGGCTCCCACAGTTCCCTGCATTATTCATCAATTTATAGGCCTCCGGTGTGCCTTTCTTAGTGACTCCCATTATAGTGCATGCTGGAACTTGTGGACTCTTGCGCCTTTTCTGTTCCCTCCAGTGGGTTGTGTGTAAATGCAAAATGTTTCCAGGACCAGTAACAAACCGTCCAGTGGGTCACAGGTTAAGAGTACTGTTTCACATTCCAAGCCGACTGTGCCAACATTTGGATTTCGATCAAGCTCTAATCCGTCGGACCCTAGTAGATTTCAAAGGGTGGTGCAATCCTTTCACAGCTGGACCTGCCGTGTACATAAATCCTCCCAACTGTGCCCTGCATTTAAGGACGCAACTCCAACAAATCGGTGATTTTTCCAAACCATTTATTTTAAAGAAACAGGCATCTTAATCCGAATATTTCAGTCCTCCTGCCCTATGCGTTTCAGAGCATCACGCTCCTTCGTCAGAGGCAATGTGCATACACACCATATTGTGGCTCCCACAGTTCCCTGCATTATTCATCAATTTATATCCAAATGTTGGCACAGTCGGCTTGGAATGTGAAACAGGACTCTTAACCTGTGACCCACTGGAGGGTTTGTTACTGGTCCTGGAAACATTTTGCATTTACACTCAACCCACCGGAGGGAACAGAAAAGGCGCAAGAGTCCACAAGTTCCAGCATGCACTATAATGGGAGTCACTAAGACAGGCACACCGGAGGCCTATAAATTGATAAATAATGCAGAGAACTGTGGGAGCCACAATATGGTGTGTATGCAAATTGCCTCTGACGAAGGAGTGTGATGCTCTGAAACGCGTAGGGCAGGAGGACTGAAATACTCGGATTAAGATGCCTGTTTGTTTCTTTTAGATATATATATATATATTTTTATTATTTGGGTACCTCTACGCTCTGCAGTTGAGCGGGTAGTTAGGTTTGTCTTTCTCACATTAAAGCTTAATGCCTTGTCCTTTAATCATGGAGGATGAAATTTGAGCAAGGGGTCAGACAGAATGCTGTTGCGATGAGAAGAGTATACCATGGCTCTATTTTCCCTGCAGATTGACTTTTTAGTAGTACATAACTTTTAAATGTCACAAATATGTGCCACGAACGTTTCCAAACCTATGCCGCAATATCCTGGAGCGTTTAGTGATGTTAAATTTAATATTTCTTTGTTTAGTTTGTTCTTTCCTATGTTTTGCACAATATGATGATGTGATTTTTTTTAGATATCGATAGTTCACCAGTTTTAGAAACTTCACAAACCATGGGCCATATTATCAAGCCAGGCGATAAAATTATCGCTGCTTTAGCGGCAGAAAACTGCAGCTAAAACGGCGATAAGGGGCTTGATAATATGCTCTATGGAATTCCAATTGAAGCCCATGTTAGACGTCCTTCACATCTAACATGGGCTTCAATTGGAATTCCATAGAGCATATTATCAAGCCCATTATCGCCGTTTTAGCGGCAGTTTTCTGTCGCTAAAGCGGCGATAATTGTATCGCCTGGCTTGATAATATGCCCCCATGTATGTTATTTATATAGTGCAGCCACTACAATCAGACGTCCCTGGCCTGCTTTTCAACTAGAAGGTAAATATCGGCACCAGCGAAGCACTTTAAGAGGCGGCCACAGCAGGGCCATGTGTTTCTGCTCTGCCCGGACGTGCAGAGGTCGGGGGCAGATGAAAGGCCGCAGAGAGCACATTCCACGGCGGCCGCTCAGAGCGCGCAGGCTGCAGCTGAAGTGAAAGGAATGCGCAGCCCTTCTGAAGGACACGGGCTGCGTGTTCAGGGGGACAGAAAGGTACCTCGAATCTCAGGAGGACAGAGGCCAGTCACGGCTCTGCTCACTACAACTACTCTGAGCACAACTGCATCGAGAAAGGTGCGCTAACCACGAACACACTAGGAATGTGCTTCCTGTGTTATTTCTCAGGAACGGATCCGCCTGGTGCTCGGAGGCAGTAGAAGATTCTATCACTGAGGTAAAACCATCTTCACCAGGACTTTAAGTGAGCCGGGTACTGCCGGTACTCAGCACCAGCAGTTTTTAAAAGCAGGTGCCGAGCCGGTTCCCTATCGAGCTCTTCATTTTTCCACAGGGTGGGGGGAAAACCGTAACTCAACTCTGCAATAGTACAAACCGTCACTGCGTTCGCTGTAACTTCAAAGAGAATCATTGTTTTAGTTTTACACCACGCAAACTTGGAGCGCTTTACATGAACACCAGTTACATTACACAAGAACATATTCATTTATTAAATCACAGGACCTGAGGCTCGAACCTCTTTTCTTACAACTTGAAGGTCGGCTGCTCTAGCCTTAGGCCACACCCTCGCCCACAATAGCGAGTAGCATTCTTAATATTCTATACAAAGAAGTGTTAGTTGTTGCTTATTTATCTTATGCAACTTACAACCACTGACAAAGCCAACAGCCCTGGCTTGTTGTAGGTGTAATGGTACTCGTGTTACATCTGGATGAATGGAACGAAGCAGCAAAATACCAGTGGAGCAGCGCACTATGCTAAACACAGATTTTTAGATTAAGTGTTTTAAGCCACGCCCTTAATTACAGCGGCCACGACCCAATGAGAGACCCTCCAGTTTTTTCATCCCACTTAAAGCCCAGCTCTTCTCAATAACAAAATGGCGACCTCAATATGGGCCTCCGTTTGAAACTAAATGTGGTCCAACTTAACATTCCTATTTCAAGGCAACCTGATCATTATTCTTTCCTCGGTGGCCACTTTAGAATAACTTCCTGCACTTTCTGGTACATCAGAGGGAGCATTCTCACCCTAAAGCGGCCTCAAAGCGAATCACGTCGCAATTGATCACAAAGCTCAAGCAGGCGTCATCAAACCACGGATAGTTCATGAAAGCCTGATGGAGATTTTTGGAGATTGTTGGAGATGCAGGACTGGGCAAACTAAGGGGCATATTTACAAGCTGGCGATAAAAAATTATCGCCGCTTTTGCGGCCGTTTTCGGCCGAAAAGCGGCGATAATTTTATCGCCTAATCAGCAAGGCCACGCTAACGTGTGAAACCTTGCTTTAGCGTGGGGATTCCTAACGCCCAGCTTTGCATCTCTAATGAGATGCAAAGTGGGCGTTCCTGACCTAACATGACAGGAGAAATGTCGCTAAGCGAAATTACTCCTATCATCAAGCCCCACGCTATGAAGCATAGCGTCAGGAAAAGTAGCGATAACCCCTGTTATCGCTACTTTCCTTACGCCTGCTTCAGGACTGACTTCGCCATGATATCCTATGGAAGGTGGATATCATGGCTAAATTTGTGAGTCCCTATCAACAAGCTAACGTGAGATTATCGGTGGGTTTCCAGCGATAATCTCACGTTAGGCAGTTAGCGTGAGGATTTTTATCGCGGAGGAGATAAGCGTTGCTAATAGCACGCTATCTCAGCGATAAAAATCCACGTTAGCCGGCGATAATTATCCTCAAGCTAAGAGCGCTGAGCGATAATTATCGCCGGGTTTTGCTGATATGCCCCTAAGTGTTTTCCCACCTCTTTAATACCGTGAAATCATTCGCAGAAGTTTCAGTCTACTGCAACTATCACTGCCTTTTCTGTTTGTTCTAAAAATCGTGTTCAACTTCTGACTTTTAATGCTAATGAGCTGGTGGGTTTATTCAAGCAACAACATTCAGTCAATAAGGGGACCATGGACCCGTACAAACAAGGTTTCAATGTGAATAACAATTTTTCACTGCTCTCAACACGAGCTCGACTGTTTGCATTCAGAGCCAGCTAGCTGCACTAGGACCCAGAGCAGGGTTGGGGTCAGGGGTCGGGGGTCAGAAGCCAGTGGGTCCTGGGGGCTGTAGGTGGATTATGGTTGGCCTAAATATAGGCAAAAATATCCGTCACTTCCACCACCACTGCCCTCTACACTACACAGCACTGCCAATAGGTTGATTGCGCGTTTTAGATTATCAGAATTTTCTGGATGCTGAGGGTTGAAGTAGGGAAGTGAGGCCAGTTTCTTTTATCCAGGATGCCTTATGTTTGGTAACGAGAACTCTGAATTTAAACATGGATCCTAACAGATGCCGTGTAGTGTTTTTAAGGCGGGCTTAGCATGTTTATTCTGGAAAATAAAGCAGAGTCTGGATACGTGATGTAGGATTGTTGAGAATGCCTATGAATATTGCGGGAGGATGCCGTAGAGTACAGTAGTAAATTAATGCATGTGTAACCGCGTTGTCAATAGCCCTGCTAAGGGGTTGATTTGGAGGAGTTGTAGTGTCTTCCGGAGCATTAAGAGTTAAACGCTCGTTGTCTCTGGAACTCTCTCACAGAAGACTCCAGCAAAGCCAGAAAAGTATCACTTCCCGTGAAGCAGTTGAGTTCTACAGCTGCAAGCCCCAATTTCATTGCCAGTTTTTCTTCTGTTTGTTATGTTTAAGTCATGTTCACCTGGACCATGTTGGTCCCTTTATTAAGGCCCTGATGCATCACTTTACTATTATCTGTGACGCGCTGGCACTACATGTGTAGTGAGATCTTCCCTTTGAAATAAATACCCAAGATAGACATATATACAAAAAAGATAACATCCAGGTTCATGAATGTCTCCAGTGTGGGGTGTACACACATGCCTCGTTGGCCCTGGCACCTTCCAGTACCAGGAGCATCTTTAGGAAAGGGGCTGTTCTCCTCCATTCTGAAGACATGGTTCAGAAGTCTGCACTGTTGACCTGGCTCGCCGGTTCATTTTACAGGCATAGATGACCTATACGGACCAGGATTTGCAGATGTTTGAGGAAATATGGCTTCTCCTTTGTTCTGGTCACATAGAGGCCATTTTTATGGCTCTGACATATAACCTATGCTTTCGAAGCAGCGGTGTGGCAGCATGCAAGGGGCAAAAGATACAATTATAGCTTCTTGCTGGGAGGAGGCCCCTTTCACAGTTAAATGCCTCAGGTCTACAATGACCCTACTTCTTACAATGGTTTTACTGTTTGTACCACACCATGGTGACCGGAGTTTCTTCAAAACAGAGCCGCCGTAAAGTTCTGAGACTGAAGAGCCACCTGAACAATCCAAAGCGGTGTTGCTGGCAAAGTGGACAAATTCCCTCTAGGAGGAAAAAAAGGGAATGTACAAAAGAAATAGTGTAAGCTAAGAGACCTCTAGGCATAACCTCGAAGCCTCTGGTGGGTCAAAAAAAAGCAGAAATGGGTGAATGACTTTGTAAAAAATTAGCAATGTGTGAAACACAAACTAGGTGGCACTACCCGGGTATTAGCAGGTGACTTGGGGTCTCTGCTCACCTTTACTTCTTAGAAGATCTGCCCCTTTTAAATGTCCTTTTCAGCTTGTAAAGGGGCCAATGGATTGGGGCGTGGGAGGTGGCGATGGAGCACACAGTCACATCAATATTTTTTTTTTTTACTTATTTTTATTGGTTTTCAATTGCAACCATGCATACATAGATGAAGCGACAGACCTAGGATATGTAGATATAGTATGGGACAACCATTAGTTCTCAATACATATTATACCCCCCCTCACTCCCCGACTGCTTATTAATTTCCATTTCGACAGTGGGCGATACACAGGGACTCCCTCGGTATGCATTCCAATGCGACCATTTTCTATCCCATTTCTTGGGGCATCCCCGAGCCTTAAAAACTGCGGTCTCCGCTAGCATGAGTCACATCAATATTACATATATATATATATATATATTTCTTGATTTGCTGCTCCAAACAATCCCCAATCTCTGGAATATAAAGCAGGCAAGGCTTTTCTGTGCAGAAGTTTATTTCTTTAGTCGGCCATACATATATGTATATTTCTTAAAGGACCTGATATGAAAAATGATGCAGTGTGCAAATTGGTTTATCGGAATGCCCATACATGTAGCACTGCACAAACCTGTACTGTAAAGAAAAAATAATTTTAAAAAACATTTTTACCATCTGTATGTAACATGTATTGAACTGCACCGGCATGCTTCAATTCTTCTTCAATACGGAATGGGTGGGCTTGGATGCCTCTGCGGCATTACGTAGGGCATCATGTACCACGACCCTTCAAGATGTTGTGGGGGTCACTACAATTCCAGAATGGCCTCCAATAACGTATACATTTCCAGAATGGTGTTCATGGTAGATACTAGCAGCCCTCAATGAGGGTACAGTCGGACACTGGCTGTCTAGTTTGGATGTCCTGGTTGCTCCAGTTTTGAAACAATCTTACATACCTTCCACATACTTTAGAGGGCAGTGGTCATTGGCGTATGTGGCACACAGAGGTAGTGATCTGCCTGAGCCATACTCGATAGGAAATAGATTCTCAGAGGGATCCGTTCACTACAAAAGAGACCTTGGTGGAAGCGTTTGCAGGTATACCCCCCCCCCCCCCCCATCACCTTCTGTTTCCATGTGAGGCCCTTAGACCAATGGAATCCCCCGACATAGGTGCTGTGCTCGCAGCGCTACAGGATCCGAGCTGCACCTGCACCATTCACTGATGCGACCCAACAAGGGGGAAAGTGATCTGGAAATGCTTATTTTCCCATTCGCATGGGACAAGGCCAGGCAGTTCAGGCTGGACTGTTCCTATTGGAGCAGGACAAAGACAGATTTGCATATGGCTGCCCCCCTTCTGGAGAGGCACAGCGGACAAAAACACAATAAACTGAAATATGGCTTTGGAAAGCATTCTGTTTTTTTTATGTGATGCTCTAAATGGAACAGTTATGCCCAAAGGCGAGTACCCTCCTCGATGTACTACAGAATCTGAATTGCACCTCACTGCCGAGCTTCAGCAAGGCTGAAACCAGTCTGGGGTTGCTTGTGTTGCCATTCAGAGAGGGCGTGGTTTGGCAGTTGAGGCAGGACAAGGACTGATTTGTAGATGGTTTCTCCGTATCCGGCGCAGAGGGTAAATAAAGAAATGATCACAGTGGCCCAGAATGCAACCCAACTGATCATGAGTGGCAGAGACCTTTGTTAGCATTTCACCCACCATCCTTGCTGGTCTAATCTTACCAATCTTCAGCACTTGGACCTGGCAGGGCAAGCAGAGGAGGTAATGAAGGATGCCAGCCTCTTGTTGGGAGTAGAATTGCATGCTAAGATTACTGGCAAATACAGAAGGAACGGGGAAAGATATGTTAAACCAGGTGGCACATTATATGCTCAGGTGCTGCCATTACCTGCATGTGTACAGCCATCTTCTCTTTAACATTTTATGTGCATTAGCTGGAGTCATCCGCAAGTATAGGCTGTGGGCGACACCCATATACAGCTTACATTTGAAAGTGCTTACGTGCACAATAGAAGCTCCAAGCCAATCCTCTGACATTCAGGATTTGACGAGCAGACTTACTAACCCTACAAATCTGGAAGAGGCAAAGCTGGTTTCCCCATATCGGATAAAACAAAGTTCATCCTAATGGACAAGACCCTAATGAGAAATTACCAGTTTCTCTGGTCCACCAACCGAGGGCCAGGCACCTTCCAAATGATGGTTGTATGCAACCTACGAGTATTTACAGAAAGCAAAACCGACTCTGAGAATCGATTACTCAGGTGATCAAACACAGCAAGCACCACATGAAAGAAGCAAACCATCTTGCACCATAATACCCTACAGAACACAGACATGCCATCATGTCAATCAAAGCTTTCACAACTAGAATACAATAATCAACTCCACCCAGCCAAATTGAGCCACTGAGTCTTGTTAGCTCAACACAGAGCTGGATGTCTAATAATAAGGGCCAAATGCTCTGATCACATCAAATCAGTTATTTGTCAACTGGGCTGCTTAAAGAACAGAACTAGGATTGAGCTCTAGGCCATCCATCAAATACCAGGGTCTGCTCGTTATGTACCCTTCGCCTCTGCAAAACTCCCATCATCATGAACATCACTCATGTCACATAACAAGACCTTTGCTCGATTGAAGACCGACTAGGAGGCAAAATGTTTGAACCAGAGAATATATTACGCTGCCACTTGTCTACACTCCAATGCTGCTTGTGGCTGGATATTTCCGGTAAAAGTTAGGTAAGATCTTGTATATCATCAAAGAAATGATGACGCGTACCAGGGCTTCAAGTGGGATGAAAAAACCGGGGGGGAGTGGGGGGGGGGAGTGTCTACAAGGTGCGTGGCAGATGTAATTTGGGCAGGGCTTTAAAAGTAAGCTATAAATCTGTGCTTAACATAGTGTGCTGTCCGACTGATAATTTGCTGCTTCTGACATTGCCACATTGCCTCCAGATATATAATACAACAAGTAACATTACACCCACAACAAGCCAGGACTATTGGCTTTGCCAATGGTTGTTAATTGCATAAGATAAATAAGCAAGAACTATGGCTACGTTATATAGAATATTGAAAATGCTTCAGTTCTGAAATGATGAGACTGTGAAAGAACTATAATAAGTCTCTTTGAAGTTACATCAAAGGCAGTGAAGGGTGGTGGTACTTTTGCAGAGATACGTTTTTTTTCCATCATGAGGGTGAGGGCGAAAATGGAGAGCCCGATAGGGACCTGTCTCAGCATCAGCTTTTTAGAACTGCTAGTGCTGAGCATCGGCAGGACCCGGCCCACTTAAAGCCATGGCGCCTTGGTGGACCTTAAATTATGACTCAGATTAAAGTATGCTAGAAACCTTAAGAAGGTGGAATCAACAAATACTGCTAAGTGATTCAGGCCAAACTGAAGATCTACCTCAACCACTGGCTGGGATTCTAAACATGGCAGAGGAGGTCAAGGTACTGAGTGAGTTGGCTGACCCAGACATACTTGCTGGCGATGCAGAGCGTGCCCTTTCAGTAATGGGGATTTCACCATCCCTGCCAAGACAGGCAGAGGATTTCTACTCAATGCTGACCCCAAACTCTTTCAACCTAAACAGTCCCGTTAGTGAATAAGCTCATGGGTATCTGCACAGACCTTAATAAGGCCCAGAAAACAAAAATGATCTTCCTTTCAAAAGTTTAACGAGGCCTGCTCCCCACGTATCAACCCCTCAACGGGTAGCATCATGACCTTTTCCCACAAGTTTTTATTCATCTGGTAAGCCTAGAAATCAGTTGCTGCAGCAACATCAGTCCAACCCCTTCTTACCCTAGGAAAAACCCTTAAGACACAAACAGAGGCTGGTGGACGAACCCAGAAGCACCAGCCTCTATCATAGGTGAGATTAACATTTCCCTATCAAACAGGTAGGGTACATTTAGTAGCATTTTTATAGGATTGACAGTCATTAAGGTAGATGCGTGGGTACTCCTGATGGGTCGAACAGGAGCTTGGATTTTTTCATAAGATCAACCCAACCATAGCCCAGTTTATTTCTCATTTGCAAGAATGCCGCCTCCGAAACACACTTATTTTTTAAGTAATTCTAGTCCCCTCTTCTATGCACCCCTGGAAATGTTATGCGCAATCAGTTTCTGATATAGTCTGGACCTACACCCAGGAATCAAACTGAGGCAGCTCAACAGCTGGTTCATATGCCAGCAGGTTCATATAGTCGGTACTCCCTGCTGCAGGAGACTCGGAAGTCAATGGACTGTTTGAAGAGACTGGGACAACGTGTTTGAAAGATTGTGTAACTGATTATGCCTGCCTCATTGCTCACTCCGGGAAGTCAGCTGGGAGCGAGGTCATGCCTGGTCTCCACAATATCGGAGTAAACATTAGCTTAACAAGCAGCGATAATGCCAATAGGTTTAGCTTAACGCTCAAAGTGCCTCTTTAGTTATCGGTGAGTTTAGTTACCCAATACCTTATAATAGATGTACCCTGTCACTCAACCTTGCACTTATGCATCCATTCATCCATCCATCCACTGGCTCATTCTTACGTTCATATTCAATAAAACACACAAACAGAACAAGCATATACAAAATAAAAGAATAAATAAGTAGAAAAAAGTCAAGCATTTACAAAACCAATAGGTCCTGCATATGCAAAAGGTACTTGCTTTGCCAATGTCTTTTAGCCATGTTGTAAAGGAGTGTGGCTGTGCAGCATGGTTGAAAGTAAAGTTAGAAAAACAGCACTGGCTGCGTCATATTGCTTTTTTTCTTATGGCAGGTTATGGTGGGCAACACAGGCAACGGGAGGGAGGATGGGAAGGGGCGACAAGGGGCAGGTGGGAGGTAACACAAGCAAGACGGTAAACAAAAGCAAAAAACAAGAGGGTGGGAGGGAAGAAGCCACATGGACAACATTGGGGAGTGGGAGTGGAAGAAGCAACATGGACAATGGGTGGGAGGGGAAGAAGCAAAGTGGGAGTAGGAGGGGAAGAAGCAATGTGGGGTGGAAGGGAAAGAAGCAATGGGGGTGGGAGTAGAAGAAGCTACGCAGACAGTAAGAATAAATAAAACAGTACCTGAAACACAGAGCAGTGGATGTACAGCAGAAGGACACTAATCAAATTAATTAGTACTTTGTCCATGCTCCAAACTGAAGAACAGGAAGTTGCATCGGGAAGCGCTGCCCAGCTAGGAGGCAGCAATTAATAGTGACAATGAAGCCAACAAATGGTAAGCAATGGACGAGCTCCAAGCCCCTAACAGTAAACAATACATCTTGTAGTGACTGTGCATACACTGTCAGCAGGCAAGAACTAAAAATGCTACCACACATACAGGGAGGACATGTGCTTACAATTACGAATAAGTAAAACATTTAATGTAGCAATCTGTGGTGGAATAGAGTATGATTATTAAATGCTGTACCAATCCATGCTGGATAACATTTTACTTCTAAATATGGAGTCACCTTCAGTGGTAAAACAATGATCCAAGATCAAGATGACCGTCCAATTTAGAAGCAGTGGCTACATGGGAAGTGGTGCACTACAAATGAAGCAAGTGATCTGGTAGCAATGTCTAAGGAATCTGGATTCTGTACGGAATATAGCCCTGAAACTGGGCTGCTAGGTGTGACTGAGCACCCCAGGCAGGAGCTAGACAGAGGAGGAACTGCTGCTTGTATCATTTTCGATTTGAGCGCTGCTTTTGGCACCGTGTACCATCAAGTGCTTCTGCAGAGGTTATCGGATTTGGTATTTGGGGGCTTGCCCTTTCTTGGTTCCAATCTTTTCTGGAAGGCCGTTCCCTTTAAGTCATTGTGGAACCATACGAATTTTCGGTGTACATACTACCTCATGGAATTCCTCAGGGCTCATCTTTGAGTCCCACGTTGTTCAACATTTATGTCAGCCCTATGGTGGACACTGTGGAAGTGCGTGGTTTGGCATTCTATTCCTATGCAGATGATACGCAAACTGTTGTATCCTTCTCAGTGAAGGACAATCTCACCTTATCTCATTCCTTGCTTACCAAGGTTGCAAATTGAATGAGGAATAACTGCTTAAAATGCAATTGAAGCTGTCCCAAAGACTTCCAAAAGAGAATAGGAGGGGAATACCTCCTTGGATTCTAATGGAAGCAGCAGCGAGCAATTGGGAACAATACGAGATGCGATATGTGGTATTTGGAACACGTCAGTACACGAAAATGTATGCTTTTGTATGATGTCTATCTGAAGCTTGTTTTCATGTTTAATAAAAAAGAATTAAAAAAATAATAATAATTAAATTGAAGCAAGAACTAATTTCTACTGTTGGGTAATCATCCTCAGTTGTTGGGCTCTCACTGCTGGTCAGAGGAACTAGGTCTGAATTGAACTCCTACGCAGGTGATTAAAGATCTGGGCTTCTGGTTGGATGACAGATGGTCTATGGATCAGCAATTTTTCAAGGTGTTAGGCTGATCCTTCAGCCTGTTTATATGTCTTAGAAAATGTTATGTCTTTTACTGTCCGCTACTCAAATAATGATTGTGCAGACTCTGGTTATATCCAGACTAGATGGCAATGTTTTCTATCTGGGTGCCACAAATTATCGGATAAAGCTGGTTTGAAAGGGCCAGAATGAGGAAATCCATTTTATATTCCATATTCCAAAATTTGCTTTGGCAGCCCATCATCTTCGAATTCTGCATTGGCTACCAATAGCCAAACGTATTCAATTCAAGGCGCTATGCTGTACGTAAAAACCCATGCATCACACTGGTCCAGGGAGGGCGCTTGTTTGCTTTTCTTGGACCAAAGCAATGGAACTCCCTTACGTTAAAACACCACCTTTGCAACTCACGTGTGATGTTTATAAAGCTGCTGAAAACCTGGCTTTGCTAGTGTTTTTTTACTCTGCTTTGTTTCTGTTTTCATAGGCGCTGGGAAGCACCTCTTGGGTGGCCATGCACTCTACAAATCTGAATAGAACAGAATAGAATATAACAGAACTGAACTGAACAGAATGGTACAAAAAATACCTCACACAATTTTTTTTTAAAGGAATGAAAATGAAACAAGGTGGATCTGTAAAAGGAGAAAATGCAAAAATAAAGTCACTGGCACACAAGCCCTGGCACTTAAGCAAATTACTTTCCAGGCGGATGTGCAGGTCATCAGTCAAAAAGGCAAGACTCAGAGTTAAAGAGCCAATGGCTGAAGTGACCTATGCTATGCCCGGTCATTGTTACAAGCAGAACACAAATGACACTCAAACAGAACAAGCATTGGCATAGCCAATAGGTCTCGCTTTTGGGTCTTTATAAGTGTTTAGTTATGCAGCACAATATCCTTACTGCAACAACATTAACTGTTGCATGGCTAAACACTTATAAGGTCCCAAAGGCGAGACCTATTGGCTATGCCAATGCTCGTTTACTATGCTAACCTGTATTCTCTCTGCTGTGAGTAAGTGTACTCTACGTCAAAGGGAAATTGATATATATTTTGGATTGTTTATAGGGCTAGTGGAACAAACGTTATAAGAGCGGACTCGCTCTTCGTTTAGGTATTATAAAAGAAGCAAGGCTAGAAAACAGCAGCCGTGTGGTAAACACGCGCTTGTCGGCTTTAATGTTGATGTGGCAAAGTTAAGACTAACCATTTCAAAACTCTTCTTTAAATGATTAATCTGTTTGGATCTTAAACTAAGTTTGCAGGTGGAAGGGGAGAATGACGCTTGTGTCCACTAGGTGGCGGCCAATCACCAACCTTCTTTGCTTCTCCACGGCAACGAGTATTCGAGAAAGAGGTGGGGTCTTATTAAAGCTGCAAAGTCGATACCCCAAAAAGATTTTTTTAAAGCACAGTTACGTGGCAAGTGAGGAAATTCAGGGGCAGCCTTTGCTCCCTGGAATTAGTGTAGAACAGCTGTACATCTTTATATGTTTTAAAAGCAACAATTTTAAAATTGCGTTTGGAGATAGCGATGTTTTGGTTTTCTTCAACTATCTGGTCGAGCAAAATCTCAAATGAGAACTGAAACTCTCAACTGCCGTCTTGTTTGTAATCGTATTCTATATTGTTAACACTCGTTTATCCTGCTTGAGAACAAATTACAATGATTTTGTGCTTGGGTTTGTACTTCCCCAGCCCTAACCCGCGAGAGTCCGAGACACGCCTGTCCTTACCGCCAGCAGCAAACAGGAAGCACGGACCGTGGGTCTGGCAGGAGGAGGGACAATGCCCCGTCGGCTACTTTAACTCTCCCCTCCCCGCACGCCTCCTAATCTGTTCAGGGTGCACCAATTCCTTCAGCCCCTGGGGGTGACTCTTTCGAACCGAAGGTGAAGTGCTGCGTGCTGGGAGCGGGAGCTGTCCACTGCGAATCCACCCTGACCCAGAACGATGCAAGCCATTCAATGAACCTGCCCCTCCGGGCTGATATTCAAGATGTAGACGCTGTTTTTGTGACACATTTTCTGTGATTTCCTTAGCAGTTTTAACATGGGCTTTCTCGGCCAATACGTGAGCAATACAAGCTACCGACACTTGTAGATTGGGTGGATAAAATGGAGAGGAAACGAAACCATCTTGTACACGTTTCCTTTTATCTCCCCCACATTTTGGATATCCGAGATGTGACAATTTTCGCCAAACGTTTCCCCTTTTCAAAACTACGACGACTCCGGAAAACGCTGTGGAGAGCTCTTGCCACCGTCGCTTAAGACGTTGGTTTAGAAGGGTCGCTTTCCAATGCCCCAATGAGTTTTGCATCGTTGCGCGCTCACTACTTGGCAGTGAGATGCCATTACATGTTTCACCAGCCGGAGAGGAAGTCTCCCTCAAAAAAGTTGGGGTGTCGCTGGATGTGCTGCGCACGTCCCATGATGTACTTAACCGGTTCCTTGTTTAAAAACATTTGTAGGCAGACCAGTGCAGTTCTTAGTAGTTCGCAGAACGTTTTAATAATTTATCGGCACCCTTCGTGCTTTGCGTGGTTTCTGTGTTATGTTATGCATTTCTGTGTGTGTGTGTAGTAGGAGTAGTAGTCTTGCAAACACGTAGAACACAGACTTGTGGGATTCAGGGATCCACATATACAGGGAAATCCGCAAAAAACGATGTCTAAATTGTATAAATGTATTTATGAATTCAATAACTCAGAGCTCAAATACAAATATCCAGGTCACGAGACTCGAAAATGCAGCCAGGTTCACTACATATTGTGGGTAGAGAAACAAAATGCCAGTTTCACGCAGGGTATATGTAAATGAATAACGCAGGGTATATATCTTACATGAATTAGAGTATTACAACTGAATTATAAACCCATGATCTCAAACAGATACGCTTTCTGGGACTCTCTTATGCGCAAACATCTCTACCAAGGGAACGCGCTGCAGCCGTTTTGTAAAAATCGTAGAAACTTCGCCCACTTTCCTAACCTCGGGACTGGAGCCTGAGTATAATGCAGTTTTACCATAACTATGCTGACTGTTTAAAAAGGCCCGGTTGCATAGACTCCACCCTGCTGCGCCTACGCCTTTTCTGACGAGGGAAGGCGCAGCACATTTAGGCGGCGTCGGAGGAAGCGATAGTCTCTCTGCCTTACCTGAAGACCAGAGGTGCTCAGAAAATAAAAAGGGACACTTTTAATCAAACAGTGTTGCAGAAACATGCAAAGAATGCATCGACAAGGCGAAAGAAACCGAATAAAAAAGACTCAATTCACATAATACTTTTAATATACAAAAAACTCCAAACTAAAAGAATGATGTTGTTTATTGCTCTGTTATTTTGGCTTGTGATTCTTCTGATGCGAATGCAGTGCGTGTGTCTTCTATCAATCTCGCTAAATTGTCGATAACAAGTACTACATCTTGAGACCATTGGATGTGCGTAAATGTGTGTTTCTATGTTTTTGTATGTGTAAGTGATATGTGGTGTTTGTATGGTGTATAAGTGGTGTCATTGTGCGTCACTGCTTTGCGAGTAAGGTGTATTGTGTGTGTTATGTGTGCATGTGTGTTTTGTGTGTTGTACATACATATGGCTTTGTATTATTTGTGTGCAACTTTGGGTGTGGGGAATCTGTGTTATGTTATGCATTTCTGTGTGTGTTTGTGTGTGTGTGTGTGTGTGTGTGTGTAGTAGGAGTAGTAGTCTTGCAAACACGTAGAACACAGACGTGTGGGATTCAGGGATCCACATATACAGGGAAATCCGCAAAAAACGCTGTCTAAATTGTATACATTTATTTATGAATTCAATAACTCAGAGCTCAAATACAAATATCCAGGTCACGAGACTCGAAAATGCAGCCAGGTTCACTACATATTGTGGGTGGAGAAACAAAATGAATGGACTCCGGCACAGCCTGCCTCTGTCTCTGTGAGTGACCCGTGCCATGCCCCTATCTCTAGGAGGCTCCATCCCTCTGACCGGTCCAACAGAGAACTGACTGCACAGAGGCCCCTTTCCCTACCCTGGCTCCACAAATACCCTACCCTGGCTCCACAGATGCCCCTTTCCCTACCCTGGCCCCCCCAGAGCCCCCGTTCCTGGTTCCACTGATGCCCCTTTCCATACCCTGACTCCACAGATGCCCCTTAGCTCCACAAATGCCCCTTTCCCTACCCTAGCTCCACAAATGCCCCTTTTCCTACCCCCACAAATGCCCCTTTCCCTACCCTGGCTCCACAGATGCCCCTTTCCCTACCCTGTCTTCACAGATACCACTTTTTCCCTGTCCTGGCTCCACAGATGCTTCTTCGTTCCTGCATGGACCGCTTTGCCCGTCCCTCACTCTCTATCTACCTCACTCTCTATCTCACTACCTCACTCTCTATCTACCTCACTCTCTCTCACTACCTCACTCTCTCTCTGCTAATGCAATAGGTATCACATATGCAAAAAAAAAAGCTAATGCCAATAGAAATGACAATGCCATTTATTTAGGATACAAAAATGGAGAAAAAAAAAATGAGCAATACCAATAGCTCTACCTATAATATTGCCGAGACCATTGCATTGTAAATGCTTGTTTGTTTGGTGGCTTAATTTTTTTTTTTTGTTCACCTCACAATTGACCGATCATTCAAAGCAGAAGGTGCAATAAACCCAAACTTAAGAACGGCGTCAGGGCGGCCCAGCGGATTGGAGCTCGCTCCGTCTCCCTTGGTTGCTAATATAAAGGAGTGTCCTTGAGCAAGGGAGCGGAATTCAATCCGAGTTGAAGTCGCCACTATTGTTTCACTTTTGAAAACACCTGAAGACCCGGCTCTTCATCAATGTGTAACCTAAGGCCATGCTGCCAGAGCACGTATGCCGCCTGCTCCCTCCCCCCGCCCCCCATCCCCGGCCCCCGTCCCCTCACTCGGCTGCCTTCCTTCCCTCCAGCCTCACCCACCTTCCACCGCCACCTCTACACTGCTCTCTTTCCAGCACCGCATCGCGACTGCGGTTCGCGCATAGAAATCCGCGCTCACTTCTGAGATTAGAGGCCGTTTGGCGCCGAACTGGGATTTCCAACACATAAATAGCTGGGCTGCCTCGCAGCGCAGAGCGCCTTAATCATTAGCGAGCTCAGACCCAACGCAAACACGGTAAATCCTTAATTACACGCTGGGCTTACTTAATTACCTCGAGGGGTGATTTGCTTTCTCAGAAGAGTAGCTTTAAAGCAGCTAAATCTAGGATAGTCCTTTGACAAATAGGAGCGGGTTCCTTCCCTTCGCTGAACCCAGGATTGAATCTTCGGCTTTGTATGTGTCCATCACAAGACAATGGCGCTGCCACCAAGAGCGGGGCAGTCCTGAACAAAGCACTATCTTACCAAGTTTTCTTTCTTCTTATTGCTGCCATCTTAGAATTGTTTGCTGGGCACAGTGATAAGGGATAATCTCAAATGTGTCAATTTTTGTTATGGTGTTTACCTGATGTGATAACTGAAAGGGCTATGTGCTGTAAACACCAGACTGGAGTCATGAAGCACAAATGGATTCCTTTATTGGTAGTAGCAGTTTGCAGGAAGAAGTAGAGAACACAGGAGGCCCTGTAAGAAGCCCGATACAGTTTCCTTTCATGTTGTATGCAGGTTCTGGCCAACTGGCAGCATAACTCCCTATGACATATGTGACCCTCTGACCAACAAACCCATGCCAACATGAGCAGGAGTGAGCAGAATACAGACGAGGTCAAGGCACTATAATCGTCTTTATTCATGCCACAGAATAGCCGCTTTCCACTACTGTCTAACTCGGAGAAGAGTCAATCCGTTGCCGCCATCAAGCATCATCGGTGGAGGTCAGACTTTATGCCGGTAGACCAGAGCTGCTGCTATGCTCAGCCACGAGTCTTCTCAATCGCCAGTGAGAGCAAGTAGGTAAACGACAATATACAGCTTTGGTTACACTTTCTGCTCAGACCTCTCCCTACTCTCACTGCAGTAGCGTGGGAAGTAGTGAGGCCAATGCGACTGGGTTGCTTTCATGTGTCAGACTCAACTGTGCTTGGGAACCGGAAACAAACCAAGCTACACTTTCCTTCCCCCGTTAAATTAGAAACCCTTATAGTGCTGCAGGCACCACAGCAAAGCTGTTGTAGGCATGTATATTTAAGGCAGAAGGTCAAGCTTTATGGCTCCTGAGGCAAAGACATTCTACTGGTCTTCTGTAGACCAGGAGGAGCAATCGGACTATTGAGATTATGAATTGTGTCTCCCTACTGTAGACCTCCCAGTGGAGGGAGAGTAATGTGCTCCAATTGCCTACTTGGGGGAGGGGGGAGTACTGCCACCCAGCAGTGTAGATTCCTGAGTGGGAACCTAAACTTATTTCATTCCTTACTTAAGTGGAGCTTGAGCCAGAGGAGGATGTTGGGTAGGTCTTGTTTCATAAAATGGTTAGAAAAAAAAAAAAGGACAGGTGCTCAACCTCTCTTGGTTCCGGGACTCAGCTTTGGTCGTAACATCTCACTGACAGTCCAGAAAGGGGTGGTAATTTTTTTAATGAATCAACAATGTCCAATGGACATAGCAGTGTCATGCCCCTACAACCAACAAAAATATCAAATCGACAAGATCACCTACTGGTATATCGTCAAGGTAAGCCGATGAGGGGGTTTAGAAATGTAAATCCTCCCTCTATGCATCTAACATGACAATAAGGTGAGAGTCGATGGAGAAGATTCAATATTTTTGCATGTCGATATTTTGGACACTGTACAGTGACTGACATACACCCGATGTAGCACTCCCCCCATATCAGCGACCAGTTAGCACTGCCTGACTATTTATCTAGCCACTGGTCTGAGTAACTCTTAACCACCTTGACATCCTAGACCTGAGGTGGACTGGTCAGCCAAAAATTACAATTGGTAAAACTGACATGAGTATCTGAGGTCATACTCAGCCATCTTAAAACCTCAGAACTGTGTGGGCTGGGCAGTGGTATCTGAGATCCGAATAATTTTATTACAAGGCAGGAGGCTAGTAATAGGCATAAAAACTTTATTCACCACTTCAAAGCAGCACCTTTAAAGATCTCAAATAGAAGACTAACGACGAAACAATAGAAATCTACAACCCAATAAAAGACTCTGGTCAGCCATCTTCCTCCTCGTTTGTTTGCTGCTTCTGAGCAGAGAAGTATATGTTCTTATATGTGTTTTAGAATTTGTGAAATAAGTTTTAGGAAATGTATTATTATTGTTATGTTTTTGTAGATGTATGAATGAAAATTCAGTGTATGGATTTATTGCTGTATATATTTCGTTTTAGCACGTTACTAAAATTATGGGGTTTTAGTAATGTTTTGGCTAGTAATAGCTAACTTAATGTTTACAACATCATAAAGACTTTTTTTATGTGATCGTGACAGTAGTTTAAAGTAATACCTTTTATTATAGATAATCAGGGCATGGAGGTATCGATGAGAGCAGGGATTGAAGAGCGCATCTCGTGCTTGCAGCCATTCGTTAATTTTGCCCTTATTGGCTCCTGTGTATTCTTACTGCGGGCAACCATCTTTGTTGAGGGCATGCACCTTGTTTCAGTCTCTTTCTAAAGGAAATTGGGTGTATTGCTCATGCGCAAGGGTATGGAATTGAATTCCCTTGCGCGTAGCGTATGGAAAGCCAATTTACCAAGAGGGAATAAATAATAAAATTTAAGTTTCGATTTCTGGAAAAGAAGAGTTACCTCAATATACTTATTTAGGAATGAAGCTTAAAGTACATACAATCGTGTTTACAGGGAAGGTAAACAACTGGACCAGTTTCTGAAGGAAATTGCTGTTGGGTTTCGTTGCTAGTCATTACAGCGTTTTTTCAGGATTACGAGTGGGAGAAAAGAGTACCATTTTTATAAAGTTTTTGAGGAGTTTTTAGTAAGGAGTGATTAGATTTGTGCAGATAAGAGATTTTTGGGGGTCATTATAGTATTTTGTTGCTCGGAGAACAGTTATTCTGTTTTTTTCTTCAAACAGATTTTAAGTTAAGGTTTCATTAATCAGGGGTGTGGAATAAAAAAAATATCTACTTGTCTATGTGGCAGGTTGCTTCATAAATCTATTTGTCATATAACAAAATCTACTTGTCACTTTTGTGTCATGTAATGCAGCGACAAATTATGGTAGCAATCTCATTATATAAGAGCTCTGAAATAGCCTCTCTGATTAAGCCAGGGCTCCCTCCATAGAAGGGATTGAATACTAGCAATTCTCTTATTTTGCAAATTTATACATACTGGGGCTGAAGGAAATGGCGAACAACAGTTCCAGGGTTGGAATGCCCTTTTGAGTCTGTACAAACCTACTAACTTACATGTTTCAAGGGTTTTCACCAATTCTTCTCTAATCTTTTCCCATACTGAGAAACGTTGGAAATTTACACCAGACAATGGCAGACATACATTTTCTTTCAGGGTTGATGAAAAAAGTGATTGGAGGGAAAGTGAACTAGCAAACACACAGATTTTCTCATGACCAAATCTACACCTGTACATTTGCTCATGCTAAAATGCAGTTCCCAAATATTTTCTGAGTACTATTTCTTGGCCAACTTCTGTAAAGTCTTGTGAATTCACGAAAGCTGTATATCTTTTTTTTTTTTAAATTCTGTTTTTCATTAAACAAGCTTGGCATTAAAATTAATCAAAATACAAGATGGGGTCTCCATGAGAGTATCAGGGATAGCGTTCACACTCAGTACACTTTGTATTACGATGATACATTAACAATTTCAGTACTAGCCACAGTTCACCTTCAGTTCTTGAGGAGCACCCCACTCATCAGTTTTGTGCAGTCATGTGGACCTCAAGGACCTCTGTATGACACCCAGCGGCCCCAAATCTTGTCCTATTTCCCCGGGGAAAGCTGTGTATCTCCACTTAATGCAAGGACATGGGTGTACTTTTGAGACTTTAATTATTAATTGGGCCGCTAATTAGGTCTGGCTTTAACCATGGCCTTTTGTGTTTATTAAAATTCTGTGTCTTTCTCTCTGTTTGCCGGCTAGCTTCACAGTCAGCGACAGCATCCTGTTCTCTCACACGGAGCATATTGACACACTGTAGTTTGGTTCAGTGCCAGGAACTACTATAGCAATGTATGCTTTTTGAGACCAAAACAATTTTTGCTTTTGCCAATGTTTGTTCTAATGGTGAGGGCCCGGCAGCTCCCAAACTAATAAGGTTTTACATAAACCATGCCAAAACAAGTCACGCATTGACAAAACCAAAATGCTGACCAACAATTTCAGCCCTACAAGCTCTAACAATGCTTGTTATTTTTATGTTTCCCATAATCTTATTAAAACTGATTACACTGATTTTCCATTATGAATATTTTTGGGAAATGCTACCACACATCAATTTTTATGAACATTTTATTTTGAAAGCAAAGAATCATCACTCTTGTTTTCAAGCTTTTGTAAATATTTCCATCTAATCAGAGATCATTCTGGGAGCACTATACATAGCCTCACATTGCTAAACGCTGAAAACGTGTGTTCACATTTTTATATTGGAAACACTGTAAGAAGTGCAGTCTGAGCTTACAACATTTACTTAGAGCGCTCACCCTAATAATAAAGGTTTCGCATGAATGAACCATAAGTACAAGCTTGAACAGCATTAACACATAGGCACAAATACTATCTTAACTGCAGGTAATGCCTTTCCCTAATCCATAATGTGGTATTGTAATCTGGTAGCCAAAAGGTTTGTGCTGTAGGGGGTTGGGCATACTTGTCCCAAGGACAAAATACACAGACGCTAAACAATATGTTCCATGGGAATTGTACATCCCTGGTTAATATTGGTTTAGTAAGCTTAGTTTAAATATGACTGAGCAAGTGGATGGTTAGTCGAGTCAGTGAAGAAGGTGTTAACCCAGGAGTTGAGAGAGTTGGTACAGGAGTCTGTGAGGAAGGTGTTGAAAGAGAGAAGAAGAGGTCCCATTGAGGAGGAGGAGTATTTTTCTATATCAGAAGGTGAGGGCAGGCAGGGTTTTTAGATGCCCAGGTGTAAAATGCTCTAGAATATGGAGACGTGGAAGATTCACATGAAGAGAGAGGCGTCCCAAGTGGTTCACACCGAACTGGTGTCTGAAGCAACATTAAAGATGGGCAGGATAATCCTGCCCATGATGAGGATGTAGATGAGCAATGCAAATATCAAGGACCCCCTGTAATTTTTCTAGAGCTCCTATAACAGGGTAATAATACAATGGAAGGCAAAATTCCTAGGCAGTCAAATGGTTAAACAAATTTAACTACTCATCTTCACAAACAACATGATAAGGAGAACTCAGTGTCAATACAAGTAAACTGCGTTAAAACATATTGGAATTTTATTTAATTCAATAAAAAAAAAAAAAGACTTTCGTTCAGATAATGTTGTGAACAATACATCATTCTGATGCAACATAATTTCAATAGAATACAAAATCCACAATTATCACAAAACCAAAAAATGGTCTACGATAGACAAAACATTAATACATATACATAGACATAATAAAAAACAGTACAACAAAGAAATAAGGACAAGTGATGTGAGGTGGCTAAAAGATGGATCCTCTCAACGCGCATTTCGGCACTAAAAGCGCCTTCATCGGGACAATAAAGATTCTATAAAACACAATTCTTAAAACACACTGAGTTCTAGGATATAGGATTGCCTGTGTCATCTTCTTGTGTTTTTTCTTTTTAACTTTCTTCTTCTTTTCCATCTTCTGATTCAGATTCTCTTTTTCTTCACTTTACTGTATCAGTAATCATCATCCCCTCACAGCATTTTCACTGCGGGTGATTAATGCTGCCAAACCTACATCTAAGGTGATGGTACTTATCCGGACGTTAAATTCTTTACTGAGTTTTCATCCTATTTTACTCCTTGCTGAGTCTCACTTTGGCAACTCCTGGTAAAATGTAGCGCTTAATATATCATAGAACTCAGTGTGTTTTAAGATCCTCGCAAAGGTTTGGAACGCTCACTTAAGCAATGTGAGGGTAAATTGCTAGATGTATTACTGACTAGGATGTTTGATATGGTGGAGGAAGCGTGTGTTAAGGATACTGACTTGGACATACATTTGCTTAGAGGCTGGTGCCAGAGAGCAATTTGCTTTTTAGGCAATGCTTATGCTGGGTTGATTTTCGAGCGTCAGAAGGCTTCTACACTTTCAAATAAACCCAAAGTTGGGTGAGTTAGCTAGAAAGCAGCTAAGTGTGGAGGCAAAAGGGTTATTCTTTGGAGGAGGAATGGTCAAGGCACTGGGAAAGTATGTGTAGAACTTCACAGTTCTAGATGAGGTTCATTATTCTCATGAATGAGTAATTTATATGGCAGGGCTGGTAGGAGATGGCAACCTCTCAGCAGTATGTTTTTATTAGTCCCAATATGCAGGGAGAAGGACTTATAGAGTACTTCAAGCTCAATAACCAAAAAAGCTTTGCTTCAGTTAACAGTTTCATGAAGTAGTGGGTTGTGAAATAAATTACATGTTGGAAAAAGGTGCAATAAAGAGAGAAAACAAAGGAGGTAGGATTTGTAAGCACACTGTTTGTAAAAGAGACCATGGATGGCGTTCGGTGATAAATTTATGAGAATTTAATTTTTCCTCAACTTACATACACTTCACAATGGAGGGGATTCACTTTCTCGGTTATAAAAAGATTGGTTGATGAAGATGGATCTAAAGGATGCCTATTTTACCATTCACCATGCCGAGCAATGTCAGTGGTATCTACAATTCTGATAGTTATTATTTATTTATTATTAGCTGTTATTTCAATGGCTTAAGTTTGGTTTTTCCTTAGCTCCTTGGTGCTTTACGTAGGTTATGAGGGCTTTTATACATGGGGGGGGGGGGGGAGGGGGAGGGGAGGGAGAAGAGAGGGGGGAGAAGAGAGCAAGAGTGCAAGAGAGCGAGAGAGAGAGAGAGAGAGAGAGAGAGAGAGAGGTTCATATGATATTTTTAGTGCCCCTGAGGTTTGTAGTAAATCTGAAAAAGTCGATTTTAAAACACACTCAGAGTCTAGAGTTTCCGGATTTTGTTGTAGATACCGTCAAGGGGCAGCTTTTGTTGCTGGAAACGAAAATTGTGAAGATAAGAAAGGAGGCGAGGATGGTTAGGAGGAGACATTTTGGTCAAATTAAGAGATATAGCCAGGGGGATAGGTCTTTTATTGTCTTCAATTGAAGCAGTGTTCCACGGACCACTACATTACAGGGCTTGCAAAGTTTGAAAACATTGGAACTTTCCAAAGGTCTATGGTATGGGGACATGGTGAAGATATCGAAAGAGGCAAGGAAGGAGTTGGAATGGTGGCCAGAGAATTTAGAAGCTTGGAACGGACAAGCTATTTTTATATTGCAGCCAGATTTTGTTTTAGAGATGGATGCAAGCAATTCTGGATTGGGAGCCATGTGTTCAGCCCAGGAGACGGGTGGTGTTTGGAGTTTGAAAGAAGGGAAGGATCATATAAATTGTTTGGAGATGAAGGCAAGAATGTTTGCGTTTCAGATCTCAGTTCCAGGGAGCATCAGTTTTGTTAAAGATGGACAATATTACAGCAGTTACTTATATAAACAGACTAGGTGGCAGGAGGTCAAAGACTTAGCAAAGGCGATGTGGGAGTTCTGTCTGGAGCACAAGATTGGGTTCAGGGCCCAGTATTTACCGGGGAAAGAGAACTGGATATCAGATTGGAATTCCAGGAATCTAATAGATTTTAGCGATTTGAAGTTGGAGGAAGATTATTTCATGAGGATACAGGAGTGCTTGAGAACATTGCAGGTAGATCTGTTTGCCTTTAGGTTAATACATCAGTTGGAGAATTATTTCAGTTGAAGACCGGATCCAGGGACACTAGCAGTAGATGTGTTTATCTAGGATTGGTCATTAGGGAAGGTTATGCATTCCCTTCTTTTGCAATGATACACAGAGTGTTGGTTCAAGTAAGGAAGCAGAGATATCAGTTGCTATAGGTAACCCCATTTTAGACGACTCAAGCTTGGTTCCCAATGGATATAGCGATGGTGGTAGAGACTCCATACATGATTAAGTGTTGAAAGGGGTTGCTGAAAGGAGCAGATGGAGTGGAGCATCTGTTGGTAGAGGCAAATTTGTGCACCCTTCTAGTGTGGAGACTATCAGTGGCTCAGGAAGATTCACAGATCTTTTGGGCAGCACGTCGGAATTGATCGATGAGTCTTAGGCTCCAGGGACACGTAACCGATAAAGAGAGCGCCAGGTTACGTTGGTGTGTGGCAAAGGACTTGGATCCCCGGCAAACAGCGCCCCAGGAAAGCCGCCTGGTTCACCACAAATCTCCAAAAAGCCAGGTGCACCTGCAGACGTCTGGAGAAGAACTGGAGTAACACCAAGACAACCGATAACTACTCCACCTACAAGGACGCCATGACGGACTACCACAACCAAATCAGAACAACCAAAAGAAACTTCATCCACAACAAAATCATCGCCAACTCCAAGGAACTCTTCAGTGTCATCCAGGATTTCACCAAACCATGCAGCAAAGCCATAGACATCACCCGTCCCAAGACCTCTGCGACAAGCTTGGAACCTACTTCCACATCAAGATCAGGACACTCTACAACAACTTCGTCGACCACCCACTAGACGCCACAGCTGGCCCCCCACCCGCCAGAGACACTAGCAAGCCCACCATCTCAAACTGGACACCAATCACGACCGAGGACACTGCCACGACCAAAAGGCATCCACTCGGGGGCCCCCACCGACCCCTGCCACCCGCCCTTCTACCACAGGGCCGCGGACGCCATCGCACCCGAACTATGAAGGACCATCAACACCACCTTCACAACAGGCACTTTCACAAACGACTGGAAGCACGCGGAAGTCAGGCCGCTGCACAAGAAGCCCACGGCCGACCCTCCGACCTCAAGAACTACCAGCCCATCTTGCTCCTTCCCTTCGCAGCCAAGGTGGCAGAGAAAGCAATAAACAGGGAACTGACACGATTCATTGAAAAGAACGCCGTCCTTGACCCATCCCAATCCAGATTCTGAAGCCACCACAGCACCGAGACCGCCCTACTCGCCGCCACAGATGACATTCGCACCCTCCTGGACCAAGACCACTCCGCAGCCCTCATCCTCCTCAACCTGTCTGTAGCCTTCGACAGTCTCTCACCGCACACTAGTCAACAGACTACACGACACCGGCATACAAGAACTGCCCTGGACAGGATCCGATCGTTCCTCACCGGAAGAAGCCAAAGGATCAGACTACCACCCTTCCTCTCCACTCCCTCAGAAATCACCTGCGGAGTCCTACAGGGGTCATCACTGAGCCCGACCCTCTTCAACATCTACATGGCCCCCCCCTCGCAGCCATCGTCCGACAACACGGCCTTAACATCGTATCCTACGCCGACGACACCCAGCTCATACTCTCCCTCACCAGAGACCCCACAACAGCAAAACTCAACTTCCAGAGAGGAATGCAGGACGTCGCAGTCTGGATGACCAACAACTGCCTAAAACTCAATGATGAAAAGACAGAAGTTCTCGTCCTCTGAACCACCCCTTCAGCATGGGACAACACCTGGTGGCCCACCACCCTCGGAAGCCCCGCCAAAAACCTCGCATCGTACTCGATTCATCACTCGCAATGAACAGACAGGTCAACGCCGTCACCTCCAGCTGCTTTAACACCCTCCGCATCCTTCGCAAGACCTTCAAATGGATCCCCCCGGATTCAAGGAAGACAGTCACCCATGCACTCATCACCAGCAAACTGGACTATGGAAATGCTCTCTACGCCGGCATCAACAAGTCCCTACTCCGCAAACTCCAGAAAATACGGAACACTGCAGCCAGACTCGTCCTCGGCATCCCCGGCACGAACACATCACCTTCAAAATCCTCGCCCACGCCTACAAATACCTACACAACAACAGACCCAAATACCTCAACAACAGAATAAACTTCCACGTACCCAAAAGAAACCTCCGATCCGCCAACCTCGCACTAGCTGAAACCCCACGCATCCACAGAGCCAGAGCAGGCAGAAGATTGTTCTCCCACATTGCAGCAAAAACCTGGAACGAGCTATCGACAGACATCAGATGCGCCCCCTTCCTGAACACCTTGAGAAAGACCCTCAAGACCTGGCTCTTCGGCTGAACGGACCTGCTTACACCACCCCCCCCCCCTCAGTGCCTAGAGCCACACCCCCCCCCCCCCCTCAGTGCCTAGAGACCCTCAAGGGTGAGTAGCGTGCTTACAATTCCCTGATTGATTGATTGATCCCGTGGAAGCTGTGATGGTTGAAAAGTTTTAGGCAGATTTATTTCAGAGAGGTTTGTCGTACAGAACTGTGAAATGTTACAGATCTACAGTTGCTGCGGGTCATTCTTTAGTGAATGGAGTTTCTACTGGCAGAGGTTCTCTCATTTGTAGAATTATGAAAGCGCTTTGTTTAAAGAGACCACGGTTGCAATGGTTAGCAAGGAATATATGTGTGGAGGTAGACTGGAAGAAATTTTGAAGGTGGCTGAATCGAGTAATGTTCAGGAAATTTTATTTCAGACCAGCAGAACATGTTTCAAACAAAGGCCTCATTATGATGCGACCAGGAAAGCATCCGACCGCAGATCAGAGGCTTTCTGGGTCTCATCGCGGGTTTCACTTTCGACCGTTGCATTACGATGCAGGCGGTTGAAAGTGATAACGGCCGGTCATTACGGCTGGATTTTGACAGGCTCAAGGAGCCCGTCATCCAGTCGGAGGCCTGCCCGTAATCCCAATGGGCGGCGTTTATGCAGTAGGGATAACGATGGCGGTTTCAAACAGGCTTTCCATGTCGGCCTTTCCGACATTGAAAGCCTGTCGGAAAGCGACATTGTGGACCACTCGCAGGGCCCCCTTCACCCTGCGGCCTCTGGTTGGGGGCCAAGGATGCACCGTTGGTGCCTCGCTGTTCATGTCTGTGTATGGAAGCATAAAGAGTGGTATATACTAGCAGAGGTTACCCAAGGAAGTTCGAGAAGGTTTTGGGGGATTGGAGGGACTTCTGTGGCCTGAACTGGGTAGAACAGGAAGTGCAGGACCTGGAACAGATACAGGACCTTGACACTGGGCGACTGAGCCAGACAAGGGTATTACAGAGAGACTGGGAAGTGTCCCCACGAACTGAGGTCAGGTGTGGGTGCAAAGGAATGGGGTGGGGTGGGCTGGGCCTCGAGAGGGCTGGGAGAAATTGTTCATGGTTATATGTTGTGACTGGCAAACGCTTGGAAGCAATCATTTGTTACATGTTTGTAAACAGAAAAACAAAAAGTACAATAAAGAATTTTAAAAAAGAGAAGCAGGGGATGAAATCAGGCAGCAAAAGGAAAGGAGAAGAGAGACTTAGGGTAGGAAGAAGATAGACGTCGACAGGAAAAAGCAGGAGGGCAAGATAACAAGAGAGAAGAAAGGAGTTATTGAGAAAAAAAGAGAACCAAGGGAGAAAAAAAGTGGCGAGAAGAAATAACAATAGGCTGAGGAAGGTGCTTTATGTGTTAGAAATGGTGGGAGAGGAGACATTGGTGGATCTGGAGAGACAAATAAAGAAACGTAACTGTAGGAAAGTTAAATGGAGTTAGAATGGATAGAGAGAGTGTGTGTGATAGAAAAAAGAGAGGAGAAGAAAGAAAAAACAAGATTAGAGAAAAAAGATGCAGTGAGGAGAGGTAGTAACAAAGGGGAAATGCAGATATGTAGTGAAGCTTGAAATGCTTTTCAGGCGTAGTGACAGGCAATTGCTGCCATTAGTACATATCTATAATTAACACTAAAATACATGGAATTCTGTAATCCCTGTATAAATGCATGTCTCTAACGCCTTTATAAATCGGTGAGTGGTGACGCACACAGTCACTGCTTACAAAGAAAACACGCGCAGTCGAGTTCTGATGTCACAATGCCTGCTGCCGAGGTGAAAGGCCGGTCTGGTCATGGAACAGCTGTTTAAAGCAATGAAAATGAAAAGTTGCTTTTCTTTCTTCTGCTCTATTTTTAGCTCGAGCCTATAGCCAGCGCGCATGTGCTGCACTGCAAGACTTATTGTGGTTGAGTAGCGGAGCGGATAGAAGCCCCGCCCACTCTCCGCCCATATTTGCCATTAGCTTGTGTCATTGTCTCCCCTAAATGCTGGCTTCTGATTCGTAAATAGGCTTGCTACTCTCTCCTTAGTACTGCCTCCTCTTCATTTGTCACCTCCCATGGTGACTGGCACCTTTGCTTCAGTTGTTACACAATACCTGTTATTTAGACTGTGAGCACTATTTTCTTTATTCCGTTTCTCTTACTGCAGGTACGACCTGCTTTGGTACCTTCTTTACAACCCCCCTCCCTCCCGTTGTCGTCCCTTGTTTACCCCCACACCCCTCCCGCCCTCCCTTCCGTTGCCCGTGCCTTCTCACTCCACGTCCCCCACCCGCCCTCCTGTTGTCCGTGATGCTTACCATTTGCAATTCAATAAATCTCATATTTACGCGAGTTTGAGCTATTGGCATTGCAAATAACAATGCCTTTGTTTTATCTTTTGGTTTTTAAAACATAAATAAAACGCATTGTCATTTACAATGCCAATAGCTTAAACTCGCGTAAATGCGAAACCTATTGCATTGCAAATGCTTGTTCTAGTTTACAGTGACTAGCAGAAAAAACATGATTATTTTGTGCATTCCTTAGATAATTATAGAAAAGTTAGAATCTTTCTGCATGTTTATACACATTTTTGTGATGAACGGTTTCTGATATATTTTTAAATCAAATATCTAAGTTTGTTGGTTTGTTTAATTTTGCACTAGAGGTTCTCGGTTTAGTCTTCATGTTTGCAAGCATGCTCTCTCTTTCTGAAGGAGCTAGGCACCAAGGTTTTAAGTGGTTTATGGGCAAAATGATGGTGTGAACATGCATTATATGGGATAAAGTACCCTGTGCAGTTCATAAGGATATTGCAAGTCACCTCGGAGTTCCATTACCTTATAGCGGGACTCAGCCTTCAGCCTTGTTTATTTATATGGTTATAGAACTCCTCTGTGACTTGCAATATCCTTATAATGTACGGCAGAGGTTACTTTATCCCTTATATCTTACAGTATGTGGGCTCAAGAAGGATTATACCAATGGGAATGGCAGGTTGTTTGGAGCGCAGACTCTTCAAACAGCTCGGAGGATGCAATACCTAAGGTCTTTTTGATATGGTAGTGAACACACTTCTTGGAGCTGTATTCGTCACCTCTCAAAGCTGTATTCATCACACCCGCATGGGTCTAGTTTGCACTATATAAAACTTTTCAAATAAATAAATAAAATCTACACCGGTAGCTTAGATGCACATGACCAATTACTGTTCGAGCAGATTGATTAATTATTTTACCAAACTCCAATGACTACTACATCTATGTAGGAAACTGTTTTTTGTTGCAGTAGTTCCACCCCCTCCCACTTTTTGCCTGGTATTTGATGCAACCATTAACTGAAGAGCACTGGGTTCCTGCTAAACATGTCCCCAGTGCCAGTGTTCTTACACCAAATCAAGAAAACTGGTCATTTGTAAGGTGCTAAAGGCGTGGTAAAGGTGCTGTAGGTGATACCCCTAGTACCTAGGACATAGGTACTAAAGAGGGTCCCTAAGAGCTGCAGCATATCTTGTGCCACTCTAAGAGACCCAGCACCAAACTCATACAGACTGCCACTGCAGGCTGCGTGACAAGGCGCTCTAAAAAGTGAAAACACAACATGTCAAACACCTGTGAGCCATGTCCCTTAACACTGCATGAAATATTTGTAAGTCACCCCTACAGTAGGCCTTACAGCCCTAAGCCAGGGTGCATTATATTACATGTGTGGACACAGCTGCATGAGCAGATATGCTCCTGTGCTGGTGAGTTCAATTACTGCCAGTACAAGTGACCAGAGAAGCCATTTTTAAGTACGTGCTGAACACTATTCAAAAACAAATTCCCCAACTACACGATGGCTTCACTGAACTAGAGATGTTTGCTATCAAAAATGTCGTATTAATAAACCCACACTGATTCCAGTCATGGATTTATTAATACATGCACCCAGAGGGCACCTTAGAGGTACCCCATGAAAACCTACCAACTACTAGTGTGCTGACTGACTGGTCCTTGCCAGCCTGCCACCACAGAGAGGTTTCTGCCCCCCAGGGATGAGGGGGGCTTTGCTCTCCTCTCAGGAGGTCAGGAACAAAGCCTGCTTGGGCAGATGGTGTTTACACCTCCTCCCACAGGATAACCTGTGAATTAGCATTCCAAGGCGAGGAGCTTCAAAGAGCTTTTGGTATGCGAATCTGGCTTCCCTCATGGGAGAGGATGCAGACCCCCGCGGTCCAGGACCTTTTGGTGCCTAGACAAGTGGGAAAATTAGTAGTCAGAGAGGTGTGTTCAACTTCAGTCTAGATCCACCCCTAAGCACAGCTACCTGAAATGAATACCAAAATCAGAATTCTGCCATCTTTGTGATGGCTGAAACACACCTCTGCACTTGGATGCCCCAGAGCCTCCAGAGGGGACCTGTTGGCATGGCCTTGGACCTTGCCCCATACTCACCTTAGGTTCTGATGGTTGGTCCTGTAAGTCGCTGTGAAGTGCCTGAATGCAGTACATTTTTAACCCATAGGATAACATTGGGCATCCAACACTAATATGCACTTCTGCACTAGGGTGATCAACTGGCAGTAAAATTCATGGACCGTCCGTGATTTGGATCTCACGTCTGTTGTCCGTGATGATCCCTTGTAAGGATGCCTTCTGTCCGTAATTTTGGGCAATGCAGTGAGCAGCACTGTTCCACTGGGAGAAGCCTCAGCTCTCTGATAGGGCTGCCTCGCACACCTCCTCTGAGCACAAGAGCAGCCCCACTCTGCCCATTGTCGTTCTGTGTGCTGGCTGATTGTCACATACAGAATGGGCCAGTCTGGGCTGTTACAGCATGTGGTGGGCCTCCTCCTGCCTCGGTCTAGGGCAGGGCAGTTTGTTTTTATCCAGGAAAAAACTGCTCTTACAGCCTCCCCTGTCTTTAGGCGTTATTTATTTTTGTATGAATCCACTTCTAAGAGATGAATGGTTTTAAACTTCAGATTTCTTTTATAAAGATGCCACCAGTGCTACTAAACCTTGGCAGATTAATGTTACAACTTTACTTGTAACTTCCTCTGTGATGGGTGATGCCTCTGCACCTGTAATTCTGGTACGAGGGATGATAGTTACTTGTATAACTCTAATTATTTTCCAGTGTAGAAAAAGTTGGTCTCTGTACGTATAAACCGTGTTTGTCATCTCATAAAGCATTATCTGACTTTGAGTCTTGTCTGAAGGACTGATTTAGCTACTGTAACTATAATCCACATGTTTGGGTAACAAATGGCTTTCGACCAATAACCAGGGCTATTGGAAAAATGTGATTCTGAGGCGTTTCAGGCATAATTGTGGATTTGCCACTCTTCACTCAGTCTACTGTGTTGCATAATTATGCTTGGAACACAAATGGCTCAAAAGTTACTTACAAAATGGTACATGTGGTATTGCACTGTGACTGGTCTTTTGCAAATGTTGGGTGGTCACCTCTTAGTTTCCGATTGCTGTATTACACAGTTAAACTGGTACTAGTGGGGGGGAAGAATGTGTCCAAGCGTGCATTAGTGATAAAATGGGGAAATCTCAAGAATACACTGCATTTGCAGCATAATTTACCTTTTTAGCTGCCTTATGTAGTAAACTGTGCCCCATACCTTGGTGCTCCATTGACACTCAATTGCAGTAGCCCTGCCTATATCCCACGTTCATTTGCTGTAAGCGATCCTGTATGTTGAACTCTTGCCTGGTTGATAATCCAGTTGTCTTTTCACTAGAGCGCTCTTGTCTGGTGGATTGTGACATTGCCCTTGCACTTTTCAACCTTGCATGGTTGTTGGGTTCCGGAGTAGCGTGCTACCCACTGAAAAAGCGCTTTAACATCTCGTGAGGGGTAGTAAGCGCTATATAAATAAAATTGCAATTACATAAAGAACAATGTTGCACCTCATCAGATTGAAGAAATGTACAAGGAAGCCCATGCTGCTATACGTGAGAATCCAGTTCATGAAAAGAAGCCGGAGAAAGGAGTTAAACAGAAGAGGTGGAATTGTGCAAAAATATCTCTTGCTCAGAAAAATGATCGTGTGGCTCAGAAGAAAGCAAGCGTCCTCAGAGCACAACAGGAAGCCGCGGATAGTTACAATGATCTCCTCGATTTTCTACAAAGATAAAATGCTAAAATAAATATATAGTGCCAGTTTGACTCAAAGTAGCGCAGAGGGCTAACGGGTCTCTGGTAAAGCACACGGTGTAACATGCAGATCAACAAATAGTTTTCTATGTGAATAGCTCAGTGGGTAACTGCTGTGGTCACATAATTCCTTTTGTTACCTGCATTTGTTTTTCCACAAAAGTTCATTATTCTAAGGTTGCTAAATAGGGTTCTTTTGGATAACAATACATACTTATTTATAAAAGAAACCCCGACCACCATGTTATGTTTTAAATCCAGAGTTTCTATATTTCTCCAGGCCATGCACTCTTCTCATATAATACCAACCAGCGGCGGGGCATCTTGTGTTGCCAGGGCCCGGTGCAAGGCAAGTATTGCGCCCCTTAACTCGCTATACAAATGCAATTACAATACAATACAATGCATAGGGATCTGGGAATTAAATGGTTACTGCACAATACCCTCAAAGTGTGGTATCTACTGCACCTTAAAAGTACTTGCACTCCACCTCTCGGACAGCAATAACTAGAGCACCTAACAGACAGCAACAGCGGGTGTGTGCCTGCCACCAGCAGCCATAGCCTGGGCACATATGGGGGCAACCTCAGCAACACTGACACTTGAGATGGTGAGTGCTGCCAGAACCCATTAATGTGTCCGCCGCCCGCATGCAGAGTGCACGGCCAGGACTGTAGACAGTGTCCACCAGCCCAGCGCGACCACAGACCGAGAGTGAAAGGCAGCGTGCATAGCCAGGACAGTAGACCGTGTCCGCCATCCCTTCGATCCCATGGCCATGGAGTGTAAGGCAGAATGTACAGCAAGGACTGTGCTGTCCACCATCCCAGCGTGCCCATAGCCGACAGAGTGTAATACTGGGACTGTACTCACAAAGTAAAGTTGCGCACGGAGGTTGCCCTCGCTGCTCGCTCGCTTCCTCTGCTCTCATCGTGACCTGAGACTCCAACTTTTACTCTCCGGGAAACAAAAGCTTTCACATCAAACAGACTCCACAGGATGACAAGCGACAGTTACTCTTGGGGAAGTACGGGGTGGAAAATAAATAGCTCCATGGGAGCCGTGTCGGCTGCCACCAGCGTGCAGCGGTGCATCGCAGCCTTCTGCCTGCCAAAAAGCAGAAAACTTGTATGGCTCTGTGGTACCACAAGAGACGTCCCGATGTTTTGCCGCAGGGCGTTGCTGCTGTTGATGCCACCGGGAGGCGGCGCAAGCAGCCCTCCATCTGCCCCAAGGCCGTGAGACATGTATAAGGGCATGGCTTGGTGCAGCCCTTCTGTGTGGAGAGGCAGGCGAGACATAATCTGCACTTGCAGACAATAGCACCGATGTGACTATTGAGTCCCTTCCACCACAATTATTTTTTTGTTGTAAACTTCTGCACCCCAAAAAAAATTGCGCACGGGGCAACCGAGCTTTGGCCCCGCACATGCTACGCCACTGCCTACCAGTATGGATGACATCTGACTCTTACACCTTGTAGCCTTCATTGTCTCAAATAACATTTCCAATACATTGACTTCAACATTTCTACGAGTCATTATCTCTATATAATGTGTGTGATGTAATGCACTCCGCCACCCTGCCCTACATGCTAGGGATGAGTAGCACTATGAAAGAAATTAAATTCACATGGCAGAGGGTCTATGAGGTGATGAGGGCCACCATTGGAGGGTGGTAGCAAGGCCGGACTGGCCATACTGGGCATCGCCCATTTTCCTGGTAGGCTGGAGGGGGGGGGGGGGTTGTTACTGGGGGCAGCACTGCAAAGTTCCTTGTATATCCAGCAGTTTTCGGCAACAATAAAAGTGTTACGATAACTCTGGTGACTAATGTAACTGCTAAAGCGAGATGGGAAGTTTGTCTAGTGGCAGTTTTGAATCATGTAAGGAGGCACAGAAGGTTAATATGCCTGCTGCAAAGAATGTGTACCGTGCATATCAAAGGACAGTATTTTATGTGCAGAACTCAGTGGGTTACTGCTTTTGTCACTGAGATTCTTTTGTTACTGCCACTGGTGCATCAGTGTTACTCCGTGCAACTTTATGTGGTACAGTGGGGTTTGACAAACATGGTTTCTATCTGTTCCAGACGGACCTTTGTGTGTGTTGTTGTGCTGAACATTCTGAGCTGCTGTGATATAACAATGGGATCCTTATGCTGAGAAGAGGAGGCTGCAGTTAGGAGTTGGGGGTTTGAGAGCGAGTGTGTTGGAAAACTGGTACCTAAGGAGTCAGAGGTGCATGTGCACTAAGTAGGTTAATGTTATAGACACCACAGTGCTTTACATGTACACTGGGTAGACCTTCATTCATTTCCATTCCTAAAGTAATAGATTTAATAGGTTACCAGAGGCCTCTCCCAGAACAGGTCAAGGAGAGATACCAGGTTTTAGAGAACTCTAGAAGAGTTCCTGTGAAACCCAAATCCCTTCTTCATTATGGAGAGCTGCGGATGAAAGCAGAACCCCAAATTGGTTGGTAATTTTGGAGAACCACCAGCATCACAATAGAGTGCAGTAGTGAAGAAACAGAGTCTTACTTTTGTATGCCTGAATTAATTAGATGATGAAATGCCAGCATGATTGAAGTTATGGTGTAGAAAGTGCAAAAGTTAACAGAATGGGGCCCAGAGACATTTCCTGAAGGGTTATATTTGGAGAAATAAATTGACACCACAGTCAGGCATTTAGTTTTTTGGGCGTTGCCTTCTTGACTATTACACATAAAAGCACAGGTGTGGACTGTGGTTTATGATACCAGCACTGAGCATTTTACCATTTAGTCACAATGTCTGAGCCCATTGTATTTCTAGATAACCAAAGAGGAACCTGATGTAAAATGTGTTTAGGTTTGGACAAAGAGAAAGCCCTGCCTTCATAAAATTGAACACCATAGTACATTTCAAGAATATTGCAGCCCCCTTACCATAGTTAATTCTAAGAAGAGGTTCTAATGGAATTAGATCGATTTAGCCTCAGCCATGGCTGGGAGAGAGACCTTTTCTCCTGTTGTACCTTTAGTCATTAACAGTGATATACAGTGGAAGGTTCAACATTCAGAAATGGGTTCACATGTTTCACTGATGTCAACAACCTCTTCTCCACAACTTCTGCAGCTACACTTGAAGATGATGGTTGAATATTCAACCACGCAGACCCCCACTACATTAGGGGCACACAGTCCGAGCTTGAATGCATCAAATATAAGCTCACTCTCATCTTAGAAGATCCATGGATACACAAAAGAGGCAGGATGCATTAGCTTAGGACTTGGAGGCAGAGACAAGGAAATAACTCCACGCAGGCTTGTGATATAGGTAGCAGCCTCCTGGATTTACTTTGGAATGGTGCACCAACAAACTTCATATCCACAAAAGAAGAGAGTAAATGGAAGGACAGGTATTCCTTTAAATTCTTTCTTTTTTCAATTCCGATCTTTTGAGTCCATACAAAACATCCAGCCAACGCGATTAGTTCAGTTAAAACTTGAACTTCATCAGGGCTTTAAAATTGTGTATCACCGGATTGTCCAAGTAACCACAATAGGTTTCATATGTAAACATCTTTCAAAAGATTCCTACTTCAAGTCCAGAAAGGTCAAACTTCAAAGGGACCTTACTGCTATCATGGCCCAATCATAAGGTCGCTGGTATGATAGCCCGTCAAATATGCCATAAGTCCACGCCCTTCTGGCATGGTTTTCTCCATAATTCGTTCTTTTTCTGCTTCAGTCTTCTGGCTTCAAAATTTCGCCAAAGGAATGCTTAATAAACTGTTTGTATCCGAGACAGCTGTGCTGTGTAAGCAAGCATTCATCTTTCAATACAACGTAAGCTCTGTTAATCAATAAATAAACACTTATTTTGAACATGATCCAACATTTTCTGCCATACTTACGAGTTTATATGCTTGTTAATAAGTAAGACTACTGTAAAAAAAGATACATCACTTATGGCAAAAAATATTATAAGTTTGATTACAATAATTGCTATTATGTACACAAATGAAGGAACCCAAATAGATTTTCTGGGACTCAGCAAGAACTCATAACTTTCCTTCTAAGTAAATGGCTGTTGTTTAGCGCATACGGCACCATTTCAAGATGTCTTCTTAAACACTAGCAAAAAAATCAGCCATTCAAGTTCAAACATCAATCTTCATACAAATTCTTCAGCAAACTCTTTTTATGCTCTGGGGCACTCTGTTGCTTTTCGGTGAAGGTAGAATTGGAAGAATTTGACCTAAAGCTCTAGAATCCTTATTTTACTGCTAGTTTTAATTTCTTCATATGTTACCTGCCACACTACATTGTAAATATGCTGTCTTACAACCTATTCTGCCCTATAATTCTTCTTCCCAGCACCATTACAGTTCTTTGTCTTCTAATCCAGAGAAGTTTATGCCAATCACACAGGGCCAGCCTCCTCGTCCGCCAAGTGCTGTAAAAATGTGCATGACTGCAGCACAGAATGAGACTACACCATACATCCTCATCATCTGAAGACCACATCCCTAACCATTACAAAGACCGTGACCATGACCACTAAGTCAACGTGCCATACTAGGTCATCAAACCATATCACAAACAGCTACGTCAAGCTTAATATAGTGAATCAAACAAATCGTCTCCGACTACCAAAACTCAGGCAGCTTTTGATGGCTTATTACTTGGTTTTTAGTGTTCCTAATTGTCTCACAGTTCTGCTATGCTTGTTTAGGATGGCAACTGAATGCTAAGATCCAGTTGTGCCAAACAATTGTAAGGTTTCTATATAACATTTTCCTTTACAGAAGAATACATGGTGTGGATAAGCTAAGGGATGAAGATACTGCATAATTACTGAAGACTACTTTTTACACTTAGTAAACTAGTCATTAACTGCGATTTGTTTTCATGAAGGGGTTCAAAGTGCCATCAAATAGACAAAAAGGCTTCCTGCTAACAACAGTCCCCCTCTTATCTCTAAATAATAAAAAAAAATGATCTGGACTAAAAAATGTCCTGGCCTGCTGCCACCCCCAACATCCTCTACACCATGCCACACCTTCCCAGCCAGGGAGAAGCAGCAGGTGAAGTGAGACCGCTAACCACCATTCCACTGCTGTGCTCTTTGAGGAATGCGAAAAGAACAATTAATGGACAGAATGCAGAACAATGTCATACATTCACCACAGTGCAGAGATCTGGGCCTAAATCCATTGTTTTCTTGCTCCCCATGCCATTCCAGTTTGAACCCAGGCACCCCAAAACCGGTCCCAGGATGCTGGTTTCCGGTCCAGGGAGGACCTGGCTTGGCAGTTCGGGCTGGACTGTTCCCATGAGGCACAGGCTCAAGACTGATTGGCATATGGCTGGGTCTAAACTGGGGGGGTATGGTGAGCAAAAGAATGGTGGATTTAACCCAGATCTCTTGACTGGGGTGAATGTTTTCATTTATTTTGTATTCCATCCATCAATTGTGTGTCTTTTGCGTGCTTTTTGAGGAAGCAGGTACTTTCTCTAGGCATGGTGACGTCACAACTGTGGTTAACTACTTTGGTAAACTACTGCTGTAATGTCACTTCAGTGAATAATCAGATTGCAGTCTGGCTGTTCACGATAAAGGATTCCAATGGAAGCTATAAAAAACATTACAGAATTAATACAAGGCCATTCTTATATTCGCAGACATATGCTGTCTGTCTGGGACCTCCACACAGACTGTGAAAAGTAAGTTTACTAATCAATATCCCTTGGAGGTGGGATCACAACTTTCACACTAGGCAGCCAGATAGAGCATTTTCGATTTGACACCCAACCACTGTGGACTAGAAGAAATGAGAAAGATACCCTTTAACCAAGAGTAGTTAACAGAGCTCGCATTAGAAGATTGTTCCCTAGTGAGTTACTTAGTAAACAATGAGAACATATGCATCGATAACCTATAGATATTTTTAAAGTGCCGTCATGATCATGATGCAGAGACCAGTACTCAGAACATGATCCTCCCAGGCAGCTAGGGCGGGTAGGTGGGGTTGAGTAAAAGTGTCACTGTACAGCACCATGGCTTATGATACGCACTGTGTAAGGAAAGCTCCCCAGAGGTAGAACACATATGTAAAGTGTGATTAAATAACACCTAGCACATGACTCGTGTTTTGTCTTTGCCTACTTTGGAGGCACAACACAGAGACCCATGAAGAAGGGTCGTTTTGAACTTAAACCTCTCTTTGTTGTCTTTGCACGATCAGGCAGTACTAGAAGACAAGACTCAGAGGTGCTGGGAGGTAGTACAAGCAGAGAGTATTTGACCTGAGAAAGAAGTGCAGCTACCCCCGATGTCTGCCCTCTGGCGCAAAAACTATATGGCTGACACTAAAAGGAGGCTTTCGTGACAAGTTTGTTAACCAGGCAATGGACTGGTGAAGTCATGCAGGCATTCACACAGTATGCACGTAAGGAAGGAAGCAAATGAGTGCACTAATAACACTGGTGGCCCGCTGCTCTTCCAAGGAGGGTACTAATCACACTGGTACCCGCTGCTCTTCCAAAGAGGGCACTAATCACGCTGGTGGACTGCTCCTCTTTCAAGGCGGGCACTAATCACACCGGTGGCCCGCTACTCTTCCAAGAAGGGCACTAATCACGCTGGTGGCTCGCTGCTCTTCCAAGGAGAGCACTAATCACATTGGTGTCCAGCTGCTATTCTAAGGGGGTACTAATCACACCAGTGGCCCGCTACTCTTTCAAGAAGGGCACTAATCACGCTGGTGGCTCGCTGCTCTTCCAAGGAGAGCACTAATCACACTGGTGTCCAGCTGCTATTCTAAGGAGGGCACTAATCACACCAGTGGCCCGCTGCTCTTTCAAGGAGGGTACTAATCACACTGGTGGCTCGCTGCTCTTCCATTGAGAGCACTAATCACACTGGTGTCCAGCTGCTATTCTAAGAAGGGCACTAATCACACCGGTGGCCCGCTGCTCTTTCCAGGAGGGTACTAATCATGCTGGTGGCCTGCTGCTCTTTCAAGGACAAAGCAAACACAAGGAGATGATGGACGGAGCCCTGAAACTTTTCAGACACTCACCCCCCAGTCACAGATCTGGGTTGAATCCATCATCGTTCTTTAGCTCACTTCGCCACCCCAGTTCAGACACTGCTATATGCAATCTGTCTTGACCCTGTGCCTCATGGGAACAGTCCAGCCCGAACTGCCAAGCCATGTCTTCCCTGGACCAGAAACAAGCATCCTGGGATTGGTTTTGGGCTAACAGCCCTCATCAGCCAGGTTAGTTTGAAACCAGTGGCAAAGTGAGCAAGGGACCCACGTCTGGGCATACCCTGCCAACTTAGGGCGAACAAAGCAAGCACAAGGAGATGATGGACGGAGCGCTGAAACTTTTCAGACACTCACCCTCAGTCACAGATCTGAGTTGAATCCATCATCGTTCTTTAGCTCACTTCGCCACCCCAGTTCAGACACAGCTATATGCTATATGCAACGTGGTCAAAAATGATTTGCATATGGCTGGGTTCAAACTGGAATGGCATGGTGAGCAAAAAACACAATGGATTTAGGCCCAGATCTCTGTACTGGGGTGAATGTATGACATTGTTCTGCATTCTGTCCATCAATTGTAGTTTTTAGGTCTCGCCTGACCCAGCGCAATGGCTGGTCTGGCGAGACTTTTTGAGAGGGCTCCAAAAAGTGCTACCAGGCCATCCTACAGCTACAGTGCATGTGCGCGGGTGCGCGCTTGACCGCGATTACTTTCACTTTCGCGGCCGCTTTGATGTTTGAACGCGATCACTTTCGCACGGCCGCTTGGCATAGCCAATAGGTCTCGCTTTTGGGACCTTGTAAGTATTTAGTTATGCAACTGTTGCATGGCTAAACACTTATAAGGTCCCAAAGGCGTCTATTGGCTATGCCAATGCTTGTTGCATTTGTCACCCAGAGTGGGACCGGTATGCCCAACGTGGGTCCCGTGCTCTCCATACCACTGGAGTCAAGCTATCATGGCTGATGAGGGGTGATACCCCGAACCGGTCCTAGGATGCTTTGTTCCAGTTCATGGAGGACCTGGCCTGGCAGTTTGGGCTGGACTTTTTTCATTGGGAACAGGGTCAAAACTGATTTGCATTTGGCTTGGTCCAAACTGGAATGGCATGGTGAGCAAAAAAATGATCGATTTAGGCCCAGATCTCTGTATGACATTGTTCTACATTCTGACCATCAATTGTTGGTTTTGCATTTGTCACCCAGAGTGGGACCGGTATGCCCAGATATGGGTCCCGTACTCTCCATGCCACTGGAGTCATCTATCCTGGCTGATGAGGGATGAATCCCCGAAACTGGTCCTAGAATGCTTTGTTCTAGTCCATGGAGGACCTGGCCTGGCAGTTCGGGCTGGACTGTTCCCATTGGGAACGGTGTCAAGACTGATTTGCATATGACTGGGTTCAAACTGGAATGGCGTTGTGAGCAAAAAAACGATTGATTTAGGCCCAGATCTCTGTACTAGGGTGAATTTATGACATTGTTCTGCATTCTGTTCACCCGATCGAGAAACTGAGGGAATCGGGCCAAGGAGAGCAGAGATCAGGCCGACTTCACATGGCATAGGCGTCACGATGTAGCCTACGAAGAGGAGGAGGGGAGCCGCAGAAATCAAGGCAGCGTGGAGCGCCGGACATCAACAGGGCGGACCGAAGGTAGCCTGATTGAGATCTGCATTGGGGTATACTGGAACGTCCGTGGGCTGACCCGACCCCCTACGCAGAGGTTTTGAGAGGGCGCGAGCGACATGGAAGTAACAGTAGTGATACACAGAGAACGCGGGGCGCGGCTGCGACACAGAAGCACACCTCGAGAGTCGCCACCCTAGCCAACCTGCGGAGCACAAGCCTGGGTGTACTGATCACCCACAAGCATTACTCTTTACTGATGACCCCGGGGGAAAACTTGCGCCGAGACAGTGCATCAGCGGACGTTTTAAGGTACGGCAACAGCACGGAGGCAAGGGCAGGGGGGAGCAGTGGCCCAAAGAATCTTTCAAAATACTCCGAGTGCTACATCTGAAAGACAACCTAGTTAATATCCCCGTGCCTAACAAAAATGGATGTGTCCTCATGTAACACAACTGGTACTATGTAAAGCGCTCTGATACCCGATACCTTCGGGTCAAGTTCGAGCAATATAAAACTCCATAAAATAAATAGTGCTCCAGCAGTTGGACAAGAACTTTAATTTAAAGACACTGTAGTCCACTCACCGTGAATAATCACTGGCTCCCCCCCCTAAAGAATTTCAACTGTAAACATATTGGCAAACAGGCATAGGGGAATCAGGACTGGTGTTTCCTCTGCCTCCGCAGGTGCACCCTGAACTAGGAAGCAACTCTGATTGCTTGAGATAAACCGGCCAAGTCACAAGGCAGTTGAAGGAGGCCCAGTAATCGTGGGGGCAGGTCCGGGGATTGCAGAATTCGTAATCTTGGCAACAGACAGGACCTACGTGCAATAAACACAGTGATACAGAGGGGGTGTGAGAAGGAACTGGCGGAGTGTCAGCGGAGAAGGCCGACAACATCCCAGGGACAGAGAAGAGTTATATGCTCCGGATAAACAGCGGAGCGTAGTGTGCTGTGACTTCCCCTATTGCCAACACCAAAGCCCACCGGGGCCCAAGATGGCTGGAGGGAGAAGCAGCAAAACGACCATGCAGGCCAAATTAGATAAATATGCCTGGCAAAAGGGATCGTGCCCGAAAGAGACAGGGGGGAAGGAACTACCAGAGAAACAGCACGTGATGGATGACTCGTTAAAACTGACCCTCCAAGACATAATGACAGCCATTACAACTGTAAGAACATCGTTGGAAACTAGAATTGACACGGTCTCCACTGAGGTTTCTCTAATACCGGTTGATATGTGAAATATGAACCCTAGAATTAAAGAAGTGGAATCAACTACCAGCTCCCTAGTCAAAGACGCTTTGATGCTCAAAAAGCAAATGACTGAATTGCAGGCCTGTAACGAAAAGATGGCTGAACAACTTGATGAACATGAAGGGAGGTCTAGACGAAATAATATACGAATTCTCGGAGTGCCGGAATGTGCGGAGAGGCAAGCGACGGACCGGTTTGTTGAGGAGCTGGTTACAACCTACCTGCAGCCTACTAGACTATCAAAATTCTTCACGGTCGGGGGGAGGAGCCTAGCGCGCAACCAAGATGGCCGCGTAGGTGCGAGGCTCCCGAGGACCTCCGCGACCTCCTATCACTATCCTGAACATATCCTGTCCCAGATGAGGGGACTGTGTTGGTGAGCCCGAGCTGAGGTGGCGCCCGTTTTCCGCTTCCAAATCGGACCTCGGACACCGACTTTACCACCGATTGAGGTTTGCGGCCTTCTCCTAGCCGAACCCCGGATTTGCATTGTGGGGCGATCCAGTGACGAAGTGAATAACAGCGGCGGGCAGGGCTTGGTGGCTTGCGGAACCCGCACTTTCACTTTCGCTTTCGTACCCTCCTTGCGGTCTATGCGAGGTTGGGTCACGGGGCGTTGTGTGTTGGTGTGGCCTCTCTGGGGGACCCCGCCTGCCCGCCGGCTGTGATCCTGCCCCGCAGATCTGGGGTGGCACCCCCCGGAGCCCGTGGACCGGCTTGCTTGCCCTTCACGACGTGGCTGGTGCGATCGGGAGACTGGGACCATGGCCACGAAACAAGATGGCGATCGGGCAAAGGTAAAATCGACCCGGCGTGGCGCAGCCCAACAGTCCAACAGCATGGATCGCTATACCCTCCAGAAGGGATCTCCTGAGGTGCCCCGCAAGTCCCCTGAGGGCCCTACTGATGCCCCCGATCTGCCCACGGATCTGACTCTGCGGGATGTCATGGGCGCCATCGCCGAGATGAAGGCCTCTGTGGGCCAGCGTTTTGACACACTGGCGCAGAAGATCGACTCGGTCCTCGTGGATGTTGGCCTGATACGGGCCGATCTCTCCAAGACCAACGACCGAGTTGATTCTTTGGCCCACACCGCGTCGGGCCTTACGACAGACGTGGCGGCCCTGCAAACAGAGGTGCGCCGGCTTGCTCGGGCGAGTGCGCTGATGGATCGTCGCCTGGAGGACTCCGAGAGTCGGGCCCGGCGTAACAACATCCGTATCATCGGGGTGCCTGAGGGACGTGAGGAAGCGGCGGCGGACCTTTTTGTGGAAGACCTGATCGTCAACCATCTCCAGCCACGGGGGCTGAGTAAATTCTTTGCTGTAGAGAGAGCCCACAGGGTTCCCGGGGGAAGGCCTAAGGTCGGAGCCGCTCCGAGACCTCTCATCGCCCGGATTTTTAATTTTCGGGACAGAGATGCTATCCTGCAATCCTCCAGACTACAGGGACCGATTAGACTTGATAATATGGATATTAATTTTTATCCTGATTTCACCCCTGCGGTCCAGAAGCAGAGACTAAGCTTCCTTGGTGTCAAGCGCCGTCTTCGGGACCTAAACATCAAGTAATCCATGCTCTTCCCAGCTAAGCTGCGAGTGGAGGTGGAAGGTCGCACACACTTTTTTGATCGTCCCGAAGCGGCTGGGGACTGGCTGGATACTCTGTCTGGAGATCGGGATCGGGGTGGCGGGGGGGGAGCGGCCGGGGGAGAGGGCCCGCCGGATCAAGACTGAGGGACTAATATTAGGCCTCGCTCGGGACAAAAATGATGCCACTTTTGACTATACGTCGGATTGCTTAATTTCCCCTCCTATGGAGGTTGTGTGGGGTCTCTTGGGGGTTCTCCCTCCTCCTCTGGGGGTCTAGTTAGTTTAACTATTTATGGGGCGACAGGCACACTGCACATTGGGGGGGCTGTCTGGGCTCATGCAGGGGTGCAGGGAGGGGGGAGTTTTGTTGGGGTGGGTGGGCAGGGATGGGGCGTTGTTTGTTATTATCACACGGCAACCCTTTTTTTGTGTAGGCTCTACTGTGCTCTCGGGGGGACGAATGATGGTCTTTGTGTACGATGGGGGGTAGGGAATTGACTTTGTTGTCCTGGAACGTTAATGGATTGGGGGACAGGATCAAACGAGGTGTGGTCCTACAGTATCTGAAGCGACTCTCGCCTGATGTGGTCTTCCTGCAGGAGACACACCTTATTGGCAATTCCTTCTGCGCCATGAATCGGCGTGGCTACCGCCTTGTGGCCCACTCGGGCTTCACGTCAGGCTCGAGGGGTGTGGGTATCATGGTAAAGAACTCGCTCCCGTTAGAAATTGATGAGGTGCTCCATGATGACAGGGGACGTTACACTGTCTTGGTGGGGAGAATGGAGGGCAAAGTGGTTGTCTTTGTGTCAGTGTACGTCCCACCGGGGTTGCAATCGACCACCTTTGCAGATCTGGGGCGCCTCCTCCTTGGCCTTCCGGGGGGGCTTCTGGTGGTGGGGGGGGATTTCAACGCGGTGGTTTCTGGAACTGTGGATCGTCACCCCCCTAGGGACCTCCCCCGGGCACAGGCGTGGCTATCCGGCCTCTTGGATACAATGGGATTGGTGGACTGCTGGCGCTTAAAACATCCCACACAGTTGCAATACACTTTCCACTCGGGGGCCCATGGTAGTCTCTCACGGCTTGATTATGTCCTTGTCCCGGCGGCCCAGGTCGGGAGGGTGGGGGAGGTGCGCCATTTGGCACGGGGTATCTCGGACCACTCCCCGCTATTGTTGCATGTTGATGTCTTTCCGAGGGCTGAGAGCAGGGTGGTCCCAATCAATTCCTGGTACCTGCGCGACCCCACCATTCGTGCTGACTTGATTAAATCCCTCCAGCGCTATTTTGAGGAGAACGTGGGGTCAGTGCCTTCAGCTATCTCCCTGTGGGAGGCCTTCAAAACAGTACTTAGAGGGGAGGCCCTATCCCTTATTTCCCACGCCCGGAGGCGCGAGCGGGAGGAGGTGACCCGGGTGGAGGCTGAAATAGCGGAGCTGGAGGGTAATCTAGAAGATGGGGTGACGGACGCTGCACTACATGTACTCCAGCTCAGGCAGGTGGCTTAAAGGGCCCTCGTTACGGAAGCGGCCAGGGGCCGTAGTAGAGAGCAACAGGGGCGGCTGTATGATGTGGGTGATAAGGCTGGTAAACTGATAGCGTGGTTGGATAAAAAGGAAAGAGCGAATCGTGTGGTCCCGCTGATTGAGAAAACGAATGGTGTGTGTGTAACTGAACCAGAAGAAATTGTCTCCTGCTTCGCGGAGTATTTCCGCGAGGTGTATTCCCCGGTCTCTTCTTGCTCGGAAGAGGACTCCCGTGCCCTGCTCAGAGATATCGCACTGCCTTCCCTGTCCGGGGAGGACAGGGTGTCGCTGGACGCCGCTCCCACCTCCGACGAAATCGCCCTCGCCATACGATCGGTCGCTTCGGGCAAGGCCATGGGCCCGAACGGTATCCCTATCGAGCTGTATAAGCTGCGGCCGGATACATTGGCGCCTCACCTCCGCGCAATGTTCCTTGCGGCCCACTCAGTGGGCTCCCTCCCGCTTGACCAGCGTCTGGCTACAATCGTGGTGATCCACAAGGAAGGGAGGCCTCGGGATCGGGTTACTTCTTATCGGCCTATCTCACTACTGAATGCGGAGCCCAAAATTCTCGCTAAGGTACTCGCCAATCGGCTGGTCGGTGTGGTGGGAGATCTGGTTCATCAGGACCAGTCTGGCTTCATTCCCCATCGCAATACAGCCCTTAATCTGCGGCGTTTGCATGGGGTGCTCGCGCGCGTCCCATTCATAAGGGAACCGGCCATCTTGGCGTCCTTAGACGCCACCATGGCGTTTGATACGCTTGAGTGGCCATACATCTGGGCGATGCTTGCTAAGTTCGGGTTCGGCCCAGGATTCATCAGTGGGTCAAATTGCTGTATGCGGGCCCATTGGCACAGGTGGTCGTGAACGGAAGAGTATCGGCCCCGTTCGAGCTGGGCCGGGGCACGCGGCAGGGCTGTCCCCTGTCGCCGCTTCTTTTTGCGCTTGCCTTGGAACCCCTGGCGGAGTGGCTGCGGTGGGAGCCTTCCATCCGTGGTCTCCGTTGGACCCCCGAGTATGAGGATCGCGTATCCCTATACGCTGATGACATCCTTCTGTACCTAGCCTCCCCACGCAAATCACTTATAGTCCTAGTTGATGTTTTACACTCGTTTGGTCGTAACTCCGGTCTCGTCATCAATTGGGCTAAATCGTGTGTGTATGTTCTCTCTGGGGAGGCTCCTATTCTCCCGCGGGGCTGTCCGATCCAGATCGCCCCGCAGGGATTTCGGTACCTGGGTGTCTTCATTACTCTGGACCTGGAGGCCCGGTATGAACGGAATCTGCTTCCCCCCCTCCAGCGTCTGCGGGTAGATGTCGCACGCTGGCGGCGCCTGCCGCTTTCGCCGCTTGGCCGGGCGGCATTGTTCAAGATGATGTCTCTGCCGCGTTTTCTGTACGCTTTGCAGAACACTATGGACTTGGTCCCGGCGCGCTACTTCCGTGAGGTGGAGAGTCTGCAACGCCGCCTGTTCTGGGACGGGAGGCCGCGCATTGCTCTGGCTAAGCTGACGCTCTCATAGTTTGACGGGGGGATCGCCCTCCCGGATATTAAACGGTACTATTGGGCCTCCCAGCTCGCTGCCATTAATCACGGCCTCTACGGGCCCGCCCTAAACCCGGCTTTTGAAATGGACAAGATGCTCCTGCCAGGTGGCGACTACAATCGAGCGCTCTATTCTAGCGCGCCCGACGCTCGTCTGACGGGCCCCACGCGTGTCATGGTGCAAGTCTGGCACGCGGCCAATGCAGCTATGGGGTGGAAGGACCGTTTGACCCGGGCATCACCACTATACGTGTCTGAGCGGTTAGGTTCCCTGTGGACCTCTAAGGGCTTTGAGAAGTGGGACATAATAGGTATCAGTAAAGTGGGGGATCTTTGGACGAGGGGAGGATTTAAAACGTTCGATATGCTGCAGACGGAATTTCAGTTGCAGGGCAGTGAATACTTCCGGTATTTGCAGGCCCGTCATGCGCTGGGTTCCGTCTTCACGGACGTTGCCTCCATCCCGGAATATTCCCCCCTGGAAGATAGAGTGCTGGATGGGCACGTCCCGGACAGCACGATCTCACTTATATACAAAAAGCTGATAAACGATCGCTTGGGCCTGTTGACTGCCCTTCGTGCGGCTTGGGTTGCCGACGGGCTGGAGTTGGACGACGAGGACTGGACCTCCGCGGTGGCCTCCCCGAAGGAGGTGGCCATACCGGCTCGCCTTCGCTTCGTCCAGCTCAAGATACTCCACCGGGTCTACATGACGGGGCCAAAGCTTCTGCGTATGGGCTATGCTGGAGATGGGTTGTGTAAGCGTGGGTGTGGTGCTTTGGGGACCTTTATGCATATTTTGTGGGAGTGCCCGGAGGTAGAGGGGTTCTGGCGTGGGGTACATGAGGTGCTGCGACTGGTTACGCATGTGGCGCTGTTGCCTGAAGCGAGGAGATGCCTGTTGAATGTGTGGGAACCGACTGATTACTCAGCGCCGCAGACGTGGTGGGTGACTCTGGGATATATGGTAGCCAAGCGTGATATTGCTCAACTGTGGGGATCCCAGAGGCCCCCGACGGTCTCGGCCTGGAAAGAACACATGGACTGGTGCATGTTTCGCGAAAAAGTGGTGTATGTGGCGAGGGGTAAGCCTGGGACATGGGTGAAAGTATGGGGCCCCTGGAACGCCTACCGAGGGGGTATCTGCGCGCCACCGCTGCTGCCTGATCCCTCGCCAGCCCCATCCCCTTAGCCTACTCATTCCCCCCGCTGCCGGGCATTGGGTTCCCCCAGTCCTCGCTTTGCTCACTTCCCCCTCTTCACACTTCTGTGTATAGTTGGGATCCCCCCTCTTGGGGAGCACGTGCTGCTATTTTTGATTGTGGGTTGCCTTGTGGGTGTGGTTTTAATTTTTTGTTGTTCTTATTTTAAAATGAAACCGCATAATGGGGCCTGGATGATGTGGTTTTCGACATTGTTATCTATTGAGAAACGCTCCTCCTGTAATACCACGTGTTCCATGAATATATGTTGTATGTTCCTACTATTGCTAGCGGCCGGCCGGAAGGTTGTGGGCCCATACTTGTATACTTTTAAGACCTGTAATAAACGGTTTCAAAAAAAAAAAAATTCTTCACGGTCGAACGGGCACACAGAGTGCCGGGAGGCAGACCCAAACCCGGAGCACCGCCAAGGCCAATTATGGCAAGGATTTTCAACTATAGGAACAGGGACATCATATTACAGACAGCCCGAGTTGCACCACCTGCTGCATTTGAAAATAGCAAAGTGACCTTTTTTCCTGTTCTTACGCTCAAAGTCCAGCGTCAACGACGCAGCTTCTTAGAGGTAAAGAGGGTCCTGTGAGAAAGGGGCATTAAATATGCAATGCTCTTCCCAGCTAAGCTGCGTGTTGAAAAGTCTGGTTCTTTGTTACTCCTGACGAAGCTTGGGACTGGTTCGAAGGATGGAGCACGGTAGGGAAGAGGAATCACCAAAGTCAGCGGGATAGACTGGGGCAATCCCGAGTGGAGCAAGATGAAGGGACTGAATCCGCCGGCATCCGCTGGCCGATGACAACCCAAAATGGTAACACAGCACTTGATACCGTCATAATTTGGGGATAAGATGTACTCTTCCTTTTTTGACCTCCGCGAAACTCACCTCTCCCAGTGGACACACAAGTAAGGTATCGAACAGTACATGGTCTATTGCCTCGCAGAAACTGGGGAGTTGAAACGTGAGGAAAGAGATTGGTTCCCCCAGGAGGTTCTAATATTGATAAGGATTTCTCACTGACACTTGATGCCGAACGGGTGGGCGGTTGGTCCACGTACCAATAGTTTCAGGGGGGGGCGATAGGGGCTCTGCAGATTTGGGGAGGCGGGAGGTTCTTATACCACCATATAGGGATGCATGGTGGGGGTACGGGTTGTTGGGACTTCTGTCAGCATGTAAATTCAATGCTGTCAAGTAAAAACACCACAATAAGCATTCAGAAAACATGTGCAGACAGGAAGGGGGGGAGGGACATTTGTTGCGTTTAGATGCTGATGACATGGTACGACAGGAACGGGCCATTAGGGCTCTCACACTTTGCACCGAGAAGCAAGAGAAACGGAGCGATCGATGTTTGGATGCGATATACCGATTGTGAGAGGCCTGAATGGATTCATTTGATGAAACACATTATTACTGTAATTGGAAATGGGGCCACTTTTAAAGCAGGGACTAAAGTTGTTGTCCTGGAATGTAAATGGCTTGGGCGACAAGCTAAAGAGAAGTATAGTGTTGCAATATGTAAAGCGACATTCGCCCGACGTGATTGTACTCAAGCAGACACACTTGTTGGGGAATGTCTGCAAGGCACTGACCAGATGGGGCTTTCGGCTTGTGGCACACTCAGCGTTCGGTACTTAGAACACGAGGAGTGGGCATAATGATGCGTAAAAGCTTCTTGATGGCTATTGATCGCACATGGATGGATAACTTGGATAGATTGGTAGCGGTTTCGGGGAGATGAGAAAGCCATATATTAAACCTGGTATCAGTGTATGTACCACCCGGCATCCAGACCTCAGCCTTCAGGGACCTGGGTGACCTCCTGCTTACTGTGCCGGAGGGGAGACTACTTGTTGGGGGGTGGGGGAGGAATTCAATTCAATTGTTTCGGACAGTCTTGATCACTGGCCTCACAGAAACTTGCCGCCTGCCCGTACACTAATCCATAAATTCCTGGAAGCAATGGAACTCATTGATATATGTAGGGCGCGCCATCCCATAGAGCAGCAATACACATTTTACTCAGGTACCCACCACAGCATGTCTAGAATAGATTATATCATAAAACCAGCAGACCAGCTAGATCAGGTCAGTGAAGTGAGGCATCTAGCTAGGGGAATATCAGATAATTCGCCTATCTGGGTCATGACAGAAGTTGGGGAGCCACGGATCGGAAGAGTGGCCCCAATAAATCCTTGGTATCTCAAGATCCCCCTGATAAAGAAAACATAGTGAGAGAAACCTAACTTTACTTCAGTGAAAACGAAGACTCGGTTGATTCTGCACAAACACGGTGGGAGGCCTTTAAAGCCGTAATTAGAGGCCATGCTGTCTCCCTGATCGCAGGCACCAAGAAAGAAAGTCAGGCAGCACTAGCAAGTCTTGAAAGAGAGATACTGGAATTAGAAAGAAAATTACGAGAAACTAATACAGATGCGGTTAGGCATACCCTAAAATTAAAGACAAAAGAATACATGGCCCGAGCCACGGATGCTGCCAAAGCACAATACAGGCCAACACTCAGTAGAATCTACGAAGTAGGGGAAAACGCCGGGAAATTATGAGCCTGTTTGGACCGCAGAGAACAAGCTAATAGAGTGGTGGTAGAACTTATGGATGACCATAACATTATACACACTGAGCCGCAAGAAATTGCGAACGCATTTGGCGACTACTATGAGAGGATCTATAGATCCCAAAGGACTTATACTGGAGAAGACACGGTGTGTTCCTAAAAGCTATACATGATTTGAGGTCGGGCAAGGCAATAGGCCCTAATGGCTTGCCTATTGAACTGTACAAACTCGCCGCTAGCAGGCTTGCGCCTTATCTGGCAGCAATATTTCAGGAGAGCCGAGAGGTGGGAACACTCCCAGTAGATCAGAGGTTAGCAGCCATAGTGGTTATTCATAAAAATGGAAAACCCAAGAACAAATGCTCCTCATATAGACCGATATCACTGCTTAATGCAGAAGACAAAATCCTAGTGAAAATACTGGACACCCGCTTATTACAAGTTATAACCAAATTGGCGCACACGGAGCAGTCTGGCTTCATGCCAGCCAGAAATACTTCTCTTAACTTACGGCAACTTCACGGAGTGATAGATCGAGTGAACACAATACGTGAAGACGCGGTGGTGGTACCCCTCGATGCTCAACACAACTGAATTGCCCTACATGTTTTCAGTATTAAGGAAATTGGGATTTCGTCCCAGTTTTTTTGAGCTGGGTTCAGCTACTGTCTAAAAACCCACTGGCCCAAGCAGTGGTCAACAACCGAAGGTCCCCGGTGTTTGCATTCTGGAGAGAAATCAGACAGGGCTGCCCCCTTTCCCCATTGCTCTTTGCCCTGATGTTGGAGCCGCTAGCAATGTGGGTAAGAAAAGACCCTATTATTAGGGGATTAAAATGGGCCGAGGAGTGGGAGGATCGTATTTTGTTTTATGCTGACGACATACTGTTATATTTGGCGTCGCCCAGTACCTCCCTAAATAGAGCAATGCAAATTTTCATAGCATATGGGAAGTGCTCTGGCTATAGTATAAATTGATCCAAATCGGTCATCTATGTTCTGTGCTGGCAGTGGATGCCAGCCCAACCACCCTGTGCTAAGGCAGGAGAAAGCGGTGAAGGGTGGTCACGAAATGTCCTTCTGTGGACAGGGTAAACCTCCTTAAAAAACAACTGTGAGAAGGCCAACAGCCATACCATCTCAAATTTGTTGGCGAGCAAACAGACTGCGCACAGCAGAGAACTGCTTCCTTGACAACTGCACTGCCGAAAAGCTCAAGGACTGTAGACAAGCACCAAGAGTCAAAATACATGGTTTTAAAAATCTATTTCTTTGTGGGACAGAGAGTAGTACAGTGGATTTAAATGCAGTGGTGGCTCATTAGTTAAGGCAGAGGAGCATCGCCCCACTACTCTGTGAGCAGTGCAAAAAGGAAAAATAAAATGATAATAAAACAATGTTATCATTTTATTTTTCGGTACTGAGTCCGGAGAGGGGCTAGGCTATACTGATGAGCAGGGAGGAGGAGCGGTGGGCACCATAAGTACACGTCGGTTTGGCCAGATGTCTTAGGACGGCCAAACCAACACACGCACTTAGCATTTCTCCAACCCAGGCTGTGTTGCACTTTCTGAGCGTCAACCCAGGCTGCTCAGACCAATCCTGGTGCTTCTCTCATGCTAGGTAATACCAGCATGAGCGCAGCGTCTTGGTTGCCTCAGGACAATCTGGGAGCCTGTGCACTGCTGGAGTCGACCGGATATGACGACCTCAGTGAGAGAGGTTGTCTGCTGGTCAGTTTCAAATCCTGCTAAGAAAGTAACCTCTTTAATCCTTCGAACATTTTCTTTGGGAGATAATAGCCGATTAATCAAGTACCTTGAAGCAGTCTCTGGAGCGCTATATAATATAGCCATTATTTCTACAAGAGCAGGGAATCTCCATTTCTGCCGCGTCTGCTTCACAGATTAGAGCTGTGAGGTGCCATTAGTATTTGACGGGAACGTGTACGGTGCAGAACACACTGCAGCATAAGCACCTGCTTGTTAATTGACTGCTTAATATCCTAAAAACATGACGAGGGCTTACCGGAGCAGAAGAGCACGGACGCCGGTATGCAAGTATAATTTTATTTTTTTCTCCCTCGCGCTGCCTCACCACTTATATTTAACAGTAGCCGCCACTGATTAAAAGTACTCCTTCACACAATCATGGTAGTATATACTTAAAATCAAAGATGTACTATGTACAATGTTGCCTTCAAGTAGATAAATGTCTCCTAAAAGCAACGTCGACCTCGCGTTCCTCTTGGCACATGACAGCAGACGCACCTCTCCCCGTTGCACCGGCCCAGGTTCCACCAGGCCCAGTATTTTTAGGTCTCGCCAAGCGACGCAGCGCCCGCTCTGCTCACCTTGGCGAGATCTATTGTTGTCGGTTTCTTAGCCGAAGGGGGACAGGACATGTGCACGCACCTGGAGGACAGGCGATGTGCACGGCTCGTGGTGTTTTCAGGACAACGCGCGCATGGCGCGCTTTCACTTTCCCTCCCCCCCAATGATTTTCGATGCATGCACATCTTCGGCTCGCGGCGTTTTCAGGACAACACGCGAGAAGGTACACAGTTTTGTGTCCGTGAGTGAGTATGTATGTTAATAATATATGCTCCTGGCAGAATCATAACTAACAGGCAGGGGCAAAAGGCAGTGAATGCTTTTATGGGTCTCGTGCGGTACAACATTTTGAATGATGCCACTACACCTTCCTATTACTCAACGCTGTGAGGCAAAGGCTGATTCCGAACATCTCTTTGGGGCAGACATCTGCATATCGAGTCTAGTTATTTCATTCCGCCTCTCGCAGTCCTTGTATTAAATGTAGGACAAGTATCAGAAACGAAAATGAAAAGTTTAGACAAGGCTGCCAACGCGTGATTGGGAACCTTGCACCCTCTGATGTCTCCCCGTCCCTCGTATTAGTGAAACGCGCTCAGCCAGTCCTGGCCTGTTGAGACACCCCGCCGAACAGAGGCGATGACGCGCCATGGTGGAGTAGTAGCAGAAGCGGAAATGGTTGTTGGGCTATTCACTTGATGTGATACTTACTACAACAGTGTAATATCTCCGTAAATAAAGCATCTCTTGCGTTACTTAAATAGGGCCAGTTTTATTTACCACGGGAGAAATTAAAAACCTAAAAAATATGTAACGCTATCTGTCTCTCTGCTAAAGGGCTCTAATGTCCTCGGGCAAAGTATGTGCTATATAAAAACAAACTGCAGACCCGGTTGTCTCGTGATTTATTTTTAAATACACCCGGCCTCTCGACTTTGGTTTGCGAGGCAATGGTATATAAAGTTGTAGTGCCAGCCTTTCTTTAGATAACGTAGGACCCAAGAAGAGAGGGTGGTGAAAGGGTAGAGAGAGTGGCCGAACAGCGGACAGCAGCGGGTTGGATAGAAAGAGTGGAAAGACATGGGGAAGAGGGAGAGTGGGTGTATGAGGGGGGCAAGCTAGAAGTGTGGGGAGGGCGGGGCTTCGTAGAGTTGTTTTGAGCCCCTTCGAGCTTCTCACATGTAGGCAGTGAATGGGAGTACAAAACCCCGCGCAGCTTTGCAGGCATGGACCACCACCACTGCACTCCCCCCAGCCCCCGTCCGCACAATGGCCAGCGCGGACTGGCACTACCAGTTCCGAGTGATCCTCCTGGGGGACATCACTGCGGGGAAGACGTCGCTGGTGCAGCGCTACACCGAGAAATCCTTCCTGGAGCAGGCTGTGTGCACCCTGGGCGTGCAGTTCCATGTGAAGATGCAGACGCTGGTGCCCGGCGTGCGGGTCAAGCTGCAGATGGGGGGGGACACTGCGGGGCAGGAGCGCTTCAGGCGAGTGACCCTCCCAACCCCACAGCCGTAGTGATGGTTCACTGGAGCGACCTGCAGTGCGCACACTTGCTTCCCGACCCCACCACCATAGCAGCAGGGACAATTCAGTGGGGTGCCCCGCAGTGCATGCTTGCACTGCAAGTTACCGATTTCACAGATTCTGCGGGGCAGGAGTACTACAGGTGTGTGACGCTCCCGACCCCAGCACTTTAGCAGGCAGTGGTGTGACTGCAGAATACTCTCGCACTGCACTTAACTGCAGAAACCTTTCAGGCGATTGGGGCTCCAGTGCACGTTTCAGAGCAGCAACATTTCAGGGGAGTGTAATCCTCCGCGCAGGCGTACTGCATTCCAAGTGAGAGTGCGTCTTCTATGTGTGACCTCAGCTCACACGTGCATTTCCTCACCAGCAGGCAGGAGTGCTTTAGCTGGGCATTCATGGCAACATTTAGATACTACAAAGAGGGAGATTTTGGAAAAAATAAATCGAAAGGACTTTATTTTCGCTGTCCCTCTAGGCTGGAGACTCCTAAAACAAGCATTTGCAATGCAATAGGTCTTGCTTTTGTGAGCATTTGAGCTATTGGCTTTGCAAATGACAAATGTATTTTGTGTGTTTTGAAAACCTTCGAAGGCGCTCTTTGTACATATAGTCCTTGCTTACGAGAAGCAAAGCTAGCAATAACTGCGCCTCTTTTACTGCCAGCCTTGCTTCTCGAAAGCAAGGACTAGAAGTACAAAGTGCGTATTTAAGCACCGCTTCCAGCTTTTCAAACTGCATAAATAAAAGGCATTGTCATTTACAATGCCAATAGCTCAAACTCTTGCAAATGCGAAACCTATTGCATTGCAAATGCTGGTTTATAGTTCCCGGCAATGGCACGCAGACGTGCGCATTACAAAAGTAACATTCCTCAAATACACCCTATACACGTGACTCCCACAGTATTAAAATATCCTGGACTAATTCCCAGCACTTCACAACTGGCACATCTGTGGGGAGTGAACGCCTGGCATGAATACATCATGCAGCAGAAGAAGCAGGAAGCACAACAAACCATGTGACGCAGTTTGAAAACTCTATAAATGGGCTCGTTAGTGGTTTCAGTGAGAAAAAGTACTGCCGCTCACCTGCCTCCCACACAACCCTCTGCTACGGGCACAATGCACACACCTCCACTTCTCTGCGCGACAGATTTTTTTGTTCCACTCTAATTCAGGTCAAGGCAGAGACCAGGAAACTGCTTCAGGGAAGACGTGCTGCCTCCCCGTGTGCCTCACAACTGGTACAATCTGTGCCCTTGGAAGCAACGTCCAGCTGCTCTCTGGAATGCGCTTACACCTGTGCAGAACCCGACACATATGACGCTTATTAGCAGGCCCGGTAGTAGTAGGTGAGCCAGTCCCTCCCAAAGGACCCCCCCCCCCCCCCCAGGCCATTCACAAGTGGACAGCCAGCCTTTGGGGCCTGCCATGGCCTTTATCTGTCTAATTATTTAAGGGATAATAGGCAAAGACTAGACGTTGTTGCAGGTGTGGAACCAGCAAGAATTAAAGCTACTGATTTCATGCACAAATAAACAGTAGGAACATTCTGCAACTCTCCCATTTTGGTTGTACAGACAAAATCTTCTCACAAGCTATTTAGATGACAAAACCAGAGTCATAGCAGAAAAAATCTGGAACGGATTTTACCTATCCAAGAAAATTAAATAAAATTAAAATGTACATACAATTAGAACTTATGTACTTGTATGTGGTTTGGTTTATTTTCTTCCTGCTTTGTGGCAGTTTCTAACTTGCTGCATAGTCCTTAACCCCTTCCCCGCTCATGACGGAACCACTCCGTCATGAGCCACGGGTGCCGTGTGCTCATGACGGAGTGGTTCCGTCATGCGGCGGCCGTTGGCCGCCGCTCCGCCCACGCGGCGCTAATTCCCCGCCTGTGCGGGCGATTAGCGCAGTGGGCGGAGTCGTGACGGAACCACTCCGTCATGAGCACAGCTCAACCGTGACTCATGACGGAGTGGCTCCGTCATGAGCACAGCGCCACCACGCTGCCCCCAAACCCCCCCCAGCGCTGCGGCGGAATTCCTGCCGCAGCCAAGGGGTTAAAATAAGTTAAATAAAAATAACTTGCTTTTATGTAGCTATAAATACTACACTTCTGGCATTTCTAAGTGCTATACAATTAATAGATGCTAATATTACCCATGTTGTGGTACTTTATTCACCCACTTTGGTAGAATGAAACGCAGAGATGATAAGTTTGTATAGCACTACGTCACGGGTAATTAGCCGCGCTCTACAAATCCGAGTTGACTGACTAACTATTATGTGTTTAATTTCAGTACCCTTGAGAAATAATTTTCAAGCATTTCAGTCTGTACCCATAATACCCCTCAATCCTGATCGATTAGGTGAGTGACAGTGATTATGCAGAGCTACATAGAATACAGTAAGGAGCTATGTTTCTATGTCTCCTCAGTCAAGGACTTTCAAATGAAATATTTATGATCCGTTGACTTGGTATAAGCGGAGTTGAATCCAGTAAAGGTGATGCTATTGGACCCTGCTCGAATGTACATGTGTTTTTCCAAATGTACATTCATTGGTCTAAATATACACTTTAAAAAAAAAATCTGTTTATTGTTTTTTTCGAGGTAAAACATGAAGAAAGGCAGTGGTACATACATAGGTACAATCAGAGCAGGCCCCAGAACAAGGAGTGATTCAGGACTGTAAAGCATTGTAGATCAAATGCAATAAGAAAGAGCAGTAAACTAGTATCTACATCCTCTCCTGGGGAGAGGATGTAGCCTTACGGCTAGGGCGGTCGACCTCGAAGCTGGGGAACCAGGTTCGAGTCTCGGCAACGACGCTCAACATCCTGTGATTCTGGGCAAACCACTTAATCTCCCTGTGCCTATCAAAAAAAAATGAATATGGCCAACTGTAACTAAACTTGTGCTCATGTAAAGCACTATGATACCTGATATCCTCGGGTCTAGTTCAAGCTATATAAAACTCTTAAAAAAAAAAAAAGTTGTCGATATCAACACCAGTGTGTGCACCTCTGTGCTTCACATGCGCATGTATACAATAGAAGACCACTGTTCAACAAATATTAACCAGGAGAGATGGTGTACAAAAAAATGAGGACAAAGAAAGCAAGGAGAGGGTTAACTGAAAATGGCTTTCCGCCAACGAGACACCTCCCCCGCACCGCCCTGTTCTAAATTAGCAGATAATTGGCACATGTAATGAGTATGTAGCCGCTGACTTTGCATGGCAATACTAGAAAATCAGTGGTGAAGGGACCTCATAAATCGACTAGGGACAGACGTATGCTCCCAAGCTTATGCCACCCCAATGGTTGGCTCCTACTCCGTGGGTGAACCAACATGATCCACGGCATTGAACCTCTGCAGGGTCGCAAGCATTGCGTCCCAACAGGCAACTAGAGGGAGCGTGCGGAGTCCCAGCAAATCTTCTCTGTGCAGGGCAAAGCTTTCCGCCTTAGCCCATGTCAATAAAGAGCGGCGCCATACAACTACATGAGGAGGTGTGGGAGATTTCCATTTCCTAGTAATAAGACGCTTAGCGACTGCCAAACCCAGATCCAGGAAGTAGGATGTAACCTTATACTTTTTACCACTCTTAAAGAGATGCAAAATATGGGTCTCTCAAAGAAAGAGAATAACACACTCAGTGCAGTGAGCAAGGGCGCTGGCTACTGTTCCCCAGTATACATTAAGAGCTGGGCAGTGCCACAACATATGTAAGAAATTGGCGTTAACCAATTGGCACCTGGGACCGGCGGTGTCGGCGCGGTGGAAGTATTAATTGATTTTAGCTGGGGTGAGGTACGCTCGTGCAGTATAATCTGGCAGAAGAGCTGATTACGGGGAATCCACGTGGGGCTCTCCAAGGCCGCCACCCACTCCCTGTCTGTGAAGGGACGATCCAAGTCTTCTTCCAGTGAAGCTTCAAGGGGTGAAGTGTAATTGCATCGTGCTGTCTGAGAGAGGCAGCATACCACCGCGTTAGGTGACCCCCGGTACCCATCATGTGTAAATACTGAACTGTGACGTGTGTGGGAAGTTTTGTAGGCAGATCACCCCAACGGGCTGTTATTATGGAGCGATGTAAAAGAAAGTGACCCGGCTGTAGTCCCTCCTCAGAGACAAGTATAGTGTATGGTATGAGGGTCCCGTCCCGGAAAAGATCCCCAATGTCATGTACGTCAGCCCTTCCCCAGCTGCAGAGTCCGGTCGTAGCGGTGACCTCCTGCCACCTGGGCGTTCCCTGTAGTGGGATAGTGGGTGCATATGTTACTGTAGAGCGAGTAATAATAAGGCTTCTGCAGAAGCATTCGAGTGCTACTGGGAGCAATAGGGAGTCCATGATCTTGGGACATGAGCAAGGGTAAAACAAATAAGAGTAGGGAGTGAAGCTGTAGGGGGGAGGTGCAGAGTAGCTGTGTCGTTGAGTTGGCAGGAGGCCAGCCACCGGGCAATCCATTGTAGCTGTGCAGCTAGATAGTAATGCTCTAGGTTTGGGGCAGCCAGACCTCCCTGCTCTGTAGACAGATTATGGATTTTTTTAATGGAGACACGGTGGCGAGAGGTACTCCAAAGAAACTCTCTCAGTGTACTCTCTAGCTGCTTGAAGAAGGGGGTTATATATAGAGGGGTATGTTCGGGAAACAGTAGAGGAGCTGGGGAAAGATCACCATCTTTGTACCGGCAATCCTAACAGTAACAGACAATGAAAGGGTGTCCCAAAAGGAGATTTGGGAGCGAATTGCAGTCATTGCTCTACCTATGCTGCAGTCGAGTGTGTTGACTGACTGGTATCTCCTAGCCTGCCACCGCAAATGAGTTTTTGACCCCCTGCATGGGAGAATCTACACTCTCAGTGGACAGAAACAAGGCCTGCTTGGCAGAAGGTGTTCCCACCTCCTCCATCAGAATGGCTGGTAAATTAGCATCTAAAGGACAGAGGCTTCAAAGCCTCCGACACCTATGACATGTGACCCTGGCTTTCCCCTTAGACCTGGGCAATGCCAGGTCTAAGGCCCTAAGGCCCATTTGGCACCAGAGCAGGTGCAAAATTAGATATTCAGGAGGATTTTTTTCACTTACAGGCTAGTTACATTCCTAGGGTGGGCTACCTGAGGTGGACAGCCAGAGAAGGGTTTCACCATCTTGTTTTTGGTGAAAATAGAGACTTCTTGGTCAGGGTTATCCCCACTCCCCACAAAGTGGTCATGTAGGGGGTGTAGTCATCCCACTGCTAAGTAGACCATTGGCTACTACCATATACAGCCCCAAAGGTCCCTAAATTGAGTTTTTAGGGGGTCCCCCCCAACACCAGAGATTCAGATTCATCTACCTGGGAACAAAAGAAGGACAAAGAAAAGTCGACATCGAAATTGGCACCAATGAACACACTTGTCCGGTACAATGTTTTACTGACCATTGGACCCACTGAGGAGGCATCACGCCAGGAGGAGATTTTTGTGATCCTAGGAGGTCAGTCCTGTCTCTCAACCAAGTTTCGAGACACCAGACTCTTCAGGGGCCAGCTGCACCAATACTCTGGGTGCAGGAGCACTTGCAGCAACCAAGGCTTGTTAGTGTCCAGTCCGGACACCACCACTGCCAAATCCGACCTGCACGACCAGGGACTTCAGGACCGATGAGGCTCACATCAAGAGTGGCCCTGCTGTCTTGTTTTCTTCCTCTCTACAAGTCAAACTGAGAACCACGAGAGTCTTCAAAAGCAGGTGGCCAGACATTCAAATACCTCTGTACCCGAGCCTTACAGCCCAGGTGCACACCAACTGACAGCACCCCCTTGCTCCAGAGATCCTCACAAGCCCTTTGGTTTCTTTCAGACTTGTCTCTAAGTCCCTCCTTTCAGCCTTTGTTTTCAGGCGCCCATTGCTTTCAATAATATTGCGTTCAAGGCTACCAACCCATTCAGCACCTCTGCACCCAGACACGCGGACACGCGAGGGCAGGTAAATCAAAACTCCCGGTGGTTCCTTGGACCTTGCCCCTAGCACCTTAAGGGCACCCCGAACTTCGGAAAAAAGTTTATGTCCGCAGTAAATACCTTTCCTCCCATAGTATAACATTACCGTGTTCGATGCTCATGCCTCAAAAAACGTTATTTGACTATTTTTCTGTTTCTTGTAAAATCCATAAACCTGAAAGTACTTACCTGATTATGATGGTGTCTAAAATTGGTGTCTAAAATTATATAAAAATCTGTGTTTTTTTTCTAAATTGGTCTCGGATTTCTTCTGAAGTGTGTGTCTTATTTATTGACTCTGTATGTGTACAACAAATGCTTAACACTCCTCTATGATAAGCCTCAACTGCTTGCCCACACTACCACAAATAGACCACTTGGGATTATTTTAGTAATCCCTGTAAACCAGTAAGGGTCGTCTGGACTTTTTGCATGGTGTGCCCTTACACTAGCACTAGCACATAAAAAGCCAGTATCCAACAGTTAGGTGTGGTGCCATAGCACCCCATGACTAACAGTTCATACACTGCAGTAATAGTGGGACATATCTATGCCTAGTGGGCTCTGGTGCAAGTAATGGCTAGAGCCCAGGCATTGTGCTCAGTACCTTGCATTGTGTGCTCATTGGCCATGGCCTGCAGCAGCCTGCCTAATGGGCACAGGGCATGCTCTACACCCATGCCTTGTGGAAAATACTCTCCCATGCAGTACAAATTAGGCATAGAGAACACAACATGGTTAATGGTCCTATTCATGAGTCTCAACCCAACAAATATATGTACATTTCTAGACTTGTCAAAATTAGCTAGATGTCCGAGCCTAACACAGCATATGTTACGAAACATTCTCTTTCCTTTATGCATGTTCATCCATGAATCTTCATGGCCCACCCGTGCTCCTTCCTGGCCCTCTTAGATTCAGAATTCTGGAGCTGGGCCTACTTACCAGAGTAAAATTAACTGTGAGAGCCAAGCCAGCGCATAACCAAGGGTCTGGCTCAGATCTTAGAGCCCGGATCAGAAGTCAAGCCATGAAAATATGTGTTATGTAAATCATACAACAAACCACATAAAATATGATCAAGTCTCTTTAAGGCTTTGACATTTATTGGGCACATAATGGCACTGCACTAAGAAGCACTTATTAAAAGTGAAAATGTTCTACATCTGGTAGTCTGAACTCACATATTCGAAAATGCTTTCAGACGCGATAATGCAGAAAAAAAAGTTTGGGCAAAATTAAATATGTGTCTAAGATCACACATTTTAAGCAGGAAAGCACGATTTATCCAGGTTTTCTCATTTCACTCTGTAGAAAATCAGCGAGCAAATGGTTATCTATTTAGCTTCTCTTATGATGAGGCTTTGTTTTTACCTCTTAGTGCATTCTTCTGCAGTTTTTAAAATATAGAACAAACTGGACCAGAGGTATTGGAGCACTTTACTTGAGCACCAGTTACATTACACATGGTCACATACATGGTTTATATGGCATAGGGCGATTCAGTGATTTGCCTAGAATCACATGATGTTGAGCCGATGCAAGACGCTAACCTTATTCCCAAGTTCCATACAGGAAGTGAGGCAGAAGCCACATGAATGCTCGGCTCCTAGTGGGCTCGAGAATCCAACAGGACCTCGAGCTAAGCCAGGCTTCACGCCAGGGCCGGACTAGGAATCGAAACCGGCCCTGGCAAACTGCTCCTCAGGCCCCCCCCCCCCCCCCCCCCCCGGGGGTGGCCGAGATGTTTGCAAGGGCCGGTTTCTGCCGATTTTCGTACAGAGGTGCGATACTGCAGACCCCCCCCCCCCCCCCCCCGTAATAAAAACGACCCCCCAGGGGCCCAAAACCGGCCCCACCCTGGCGACCCACCGCGGAAACGCCCAGTGTCCGCTACGGCCAGTCTGGCCCTGCTTCACGCTCGAGCCTGACTCGAGCTTACAGTGGCTCACCCACCTCTAAACTTTATATCAGGAGGCACTTGAATTATAAAATTCTGAGGCTGCAGCATTTTCTGCATTATTATGTATTTGTCGCATTTGCTACATAGTCCACCTCCTTCTGCATAATTTACAGAATTGAACAAAAATAGTTTTTAGCTCAAACGCATCTAAGTATTTACCACACAGTGACTTGTTACATTTCTTTTCCCAACTGTTGCATTTTGGTTTTATTAAAGATCCGAATGACGTAAATCATCTGCCCAGACAATGTTAAAAATTACAAAAATGAAAATGTGAGCATTACACAGCATAATTTGCCTTTTCCTGCTGCATAATTTAGTTAGTCCTGCCACATAATGTGTTCCTCCCCATAAACATAATTCCAGTGGCTTTGCTTATATCTCTGTTGAATTCTCATTAGGACTTTTATCCAACCAAAAGAAAAAGGCTCATGTTTACAAGAATATGACACACAGGTTAAAATATCAACTTTAGAGAAGGAAAGGGGCTAATGCAGAGTCTGAGTTTATCTCACACATATGCAACACAGTCGATACTTCAAAGCAATCTCTCCCCCCCCCCCCCCGCCCCAATCACAGCACTTGCACCAGCCCGAAACATATTCACAGGGTAAAGGAGCATTCACTACCAATGCCAGTGTGAGGTACAGAGGAGTTCTCAAGTGACCTAGAGGGACCGGTTTTGCTGTACCATGCCTTCCTCACCAGGCGCGCAACACCCATTGGATTCAAAGGGCTTCAGCCCCCCCCCCTCGTCGTGTGCGGCAGCCCGGGATGAGACACCTTCCCGGGCAAAAAAGCAGCCGCACCCGAGCACTTCACAGGTCTTTAAAAGACCATTTGCATGTTAATGAGGCCTTGCTGTTGTTTCACCCCTTCTAAGAGCCCCTGCAGCTCCACTCTGCCTATTGCTTAAAGTTCATCAGACAGTTGATCCGGCATCGTCCGTACACACTGCATGGCCACGGAACCCATTTCTGCAAGTTGATTGAGACCTATCCGTGTCCTTCCTCCCGGAAGAATTGTGCGTAGGCATTGTCCTACCGTAAACCTTAACTCAACGTTACCTATTCGTGAATCGGCATCTTTTCCGTTGCCTCCATGGCAACATGAGGCATTCAAAATAAGGGCAATTTAACTAAATTAGTCCTGATGATGATCCTGTATCTTTCTCATAAGGATCGAAACGCCGTCGACTCTGTTGCCCACCCTACACCTTAAATATTGCTGTATGTAATATAGTGTGAAGGTGGCAATCTGAATATCAGATGTTTCGCTATTCATTATTTCTCAAAGAAACATCACTGTAATTGCCTGAATGTGTTTTGTCATTTTCTGTCTACTTGGTATGTAAGTCAGAGGATACAGGCTTGTGTCCCACCGAATTTCTACTTACATTTCCTTGTTTACTGTCGAGAATTTCTACTTATTAAAGTTGCCATGCCCGGCTGGACATTGGCTATAATATAGTTCCAATTTTGACTATATTCATTTTTTGCTCTATCGTTTGGTTTCAGGGACCACTGTTTCCTGCAATATTGCTTAAAGTTCAGCACCCCCGAAATTTTTGCTCACCCCCCCCCCCCGAAATTTGGCTCTAGTTGCGCCTCTGTTCCTCACTTACTCAGACTGACATGCTTGGTCATTGGGCCGGCCCCTCGGCTTTTACCTGGCGTGTGCTCTAGTAGTCAGTGGAGCTATTTTGTGGAACGAGCGATTGCTCTGGACTCGCGACACTTGGTTCAACTCCCCATGCCCTCTGCACGCTCACTTAGGGTGCACCACAGCCTCACCTGTTACTGATCTGTTTCGGCTCTATTGTAAAGTGCTCTCATGCTTCCAGGCCAAGTCACAAAAATAAACAAATAAAAGAGTGACACCCCGAGTCAATAATTACAATCACTTGGGGAGGCTGCAGACACATTCACAAGAGGCCCACAATGCCCCTTGCCAACAGGTTACCACTTGCTAAGCAGCGCTAATAAGATTCATTATGGCGGTACCATGGAGTTATCGCAGAGAGTGAGCTGAGCAACCATTTTTCCTCATCACAAAGACTTCATAATTCAGCCCACAAATATCTAGAAAGGTGCTGTGAATGCTGACATTTGACAGAAATACATCAAGGATTTCCAAATATATTTAAGTCAATGACTCAATAGGGGGTTACTTTGTTTACATTACAAATATGCTAACAAGACTTTAGCATTTCAGCTTTTGCAGTCCCGCAAACTGTAATTTTGCCACAGGAGCCATCAGCTCCCAAGTCAGAGACTGAAGGTGCCAATGGACATTTTTAGAAGCCATCAGTTTCATGTTATTGGAAATTAATTATTGGTTCTACAGATAAATAAATGGAACACTATTTAATATATATCCCATAACATCACAAAACAAGTCTGTAATCTTGTAGCATTTACTTGCATTCTGCACAGTTGAATTCATAAGACTAAACAAGACTTGTCACTGACCAATTTCCATCCCTTGTTCTAAGCACCTCCTCTTCCTGTCTCACCACCAATCAATTCTCACTCCCACACGCACCCCATCCACTCGCCTCTTATCGCACATCCTGTCTACTGACGTTTATACTCTCATGCCCTACAGCTCACAGAACCTCCACTGTCTACTTTTTTAATCTCCCTCAACCCCCTCTCATTTGTAGAATCAAACAAATCAACTTGTCAATAATAACATTTTTAAAAAGAGGCAATACGAATCAATACAATTTAGATTTTGAAACAATGAGCATCTTTGCTGTTTGCCCCTCTACTCGCCTCAAATCACCCAATCAAGAGTATAACCTGCCCCTCTTTGAGACAGTAAGTTTTTAGGTCTCGCCTGAGCCAGCGCTTTAGCGCTGCTCTCGCGAGAGCTTTAGTAAACGGGGGGATTTGGAAGTGCAAATTAGTGCTTTCAGGCCTCCAAACACAGTGCATGTGCGCCGGGCGCGCGCACCATTAGGCAGCCTGGGTGATCATTTCGCGGCCGCTTTGATGTTCTCAGTGAGCCGCGCGGCCACTGAGAACATCAAAGCGGCCGCGAAAGTGCTCACCATTTGCCAGCCTGCCTGCCTCTCTCCCCTACCCCCTCCCTTATCCCACTTCCTTATAGCGCGAGGAGCTGTCTATCCCTAGCGCACGCTTCAACGTTCCACCCCCACCACAGAGTGCGACTCGCGGCCGCTCGTCTTCCACAACTCCCGGGCTTGTTCTAGTACCCGTGCATATTTTTCTCTGCTCTGTCCCTCTAAGTACCCCCAACCCATCCCTTCTGCGGCCACTGCTGCTGTGTGGAAGGGTATTAATGTTTATAAACTGCTACTTTACCAATAATCTAGTCTTAGTAACAGTCGCAATAAACTAACCACCGAGACCTGGACTGAATATAAACTGAATACAACATATTGTCTGTGATCACTAACTGACACTCAGCAGCATCATCACAGGTACAGTGTATGGAACAGCAGCCCATGCTTTCTTCACACATACATGAGGCACACCACATGCAGGAGTTGTGCACGCTTTGTTTGGAGGCAGAACAGGTACAATACACCCAGCTGTGCCAAGAGTCAAACGGAACAGTTTCAGCCCAGCAGATGCAAAATCCTCTCCCAACGCAGAACAAACTTAGAAAGGGTAACAGTCAAAGCTTCTCTTACATGAAAATATGCATGTCACTGTCACAGATATCTAGAGTAAAACTGTTAACGATGCAGAGACTCGAATCCCGTTCCCAACGTCCAAAGTCGGCAGCTCCGGAGGTTATTCCAGTCTCTCTCCTGCTAGACATCAGTGTGTTTGGCTGCAACTTTCATATTGTTTTCCGCCCTCGCTTAAAGCGAGCTGTCGATGGAAAAGCCTGCTTCCGGGGCTGGCCTTGATTATCCTTCCAGCGCCATGCAGCCAATCTATCTTTTTACCTCCACCCAGGCTTACTCCCCCCTCCGATATCCTGCTGTACATACTAGGCGCCTTCATAGCAACATAGCGGTAGCTTAAGTCGAGAGCTCCCGTAGGGGGAGGGTTCGAGGCTCACCGCAATCCAGGGCAGCTCTCATGTGTGGGGGGCGCCCCCGAGACCACAGAGGCTGCTCTCACCTCCAGGTTGTGCCGTCTGAGACCGCACAGATCGCTCTTGACTTTAAGAAAGCCCCATCGCTGTTAGGAGACCCGCAAATTCACCCCACAAGCCTCTGGTGGTTCGGAGGGTTTGTGAAGGCGGTGCGTTTACTCACAAGGTAATGACTTTCACTCGCACCGCAACTGCACATTTTTACAGTTTGCGATATCTTTTGTAGCACCAGTCACCTTAACTGGAGTTAATTTCAGCCAGAGCTCCTGCCTTCTAGGGGCATGGATATTGAATTCATTCAGGTACCGCCGCCAGCGGCGAGTTGTGTAATGTTGCAATCTTCGCGTTGCGGAGCAATAATTTTCTAGCAGTTTAACTCGCCATCTTTGTTTATGCCACAGCTTCTGCCTTTATTGGGCACAGCTGTTTTGACCATTACGGTTGCAGTGGCTTATTTAAGCAGGACCCACGGAGCCTACTTCTTTTCGTGCACTAGTTTTCACTTTGTGCCCGTGTGAATGGCTGGTGCCGAGGCATTTTACTACTCCACTGCCTAGAGGTGATATTGAACTGATTTCTTCGCATGCAGTGACCATTAAAGAGGGGCATCAAATTATTTCCGTCGGGCTGTTAGAGCCACGGCAACGCTGAGCCGAGCTGGTGTGCTGCAACCCGCACCGCCTCAGCTGGCTCAACCCTTGACACTAACCCTTTAACAAGCATTGGCATGGCCAATAGGTCTCGCCTTTGGGACCTTATAAGTGTTTAGCCATGCAACAGTTGCATAACTAAATACTTATAAGGTCCCAAAAGCGAGACCTATTGGCTATGCCAATGCTTGTTCTATTTTTTGGTAAGCAGGGCCCAATTACTTTTACATAAAGTTTTGGGCTGCCACCACAATGTTTCAGAGAATGTGCCACGGGAAGACAGCTGGGTCACGAAGGTAGCCACAGGTCTGTCTGTGCATCGCATAGCACTGACTGTGTGCCAGCCTCATCAGTATTTCTATCAGCCTTCTTCTTTAGTCTTTATGTACTTTTTAGGTCTCGCCTGACCCAGTGCATGCGCTGGTCTGGCGAGACTTATTGAGAGGGCTCCAAAAGGTGCTGCCAGCCTGGAGTACAGTGCATGTGCGCGGGCGCGCGCGCTTTACCGCGATTACTTTCGGTTTCGCGGCCACTTTGATGTTTGATCGCGATCACTTTTACTTTCACGGCCGCTTTGCATAGCCAATAGGTCTCGCTTTTGGGACCTTATAAGTATTTAGTTATGCAACTGTTGCATGGCTAAACACTTATAAGGTCCCAAAGGCGAGACCTATTGGCTATGCCAATGCTTGTTTGAGAATGGGACCCCAGCAGGCAGTTCCTTCTTAACCTACGGACACAATTATTAATTCTAAGTATGATAGCACATACAAGCATGTGTTCCTATTTCCATGAAAGACAAAATAAAATCATTACATTGTTGTGTTTCAATACTGTTATCTGTTACTTCAAATGGGTAACATTAATAAGTCCTCCTCCCTCTCCTACTTGTCACAAAACAGAAGGCAACAAGGACACAGAGGTCACACTGCACAGGAACAGGCTACTTAAAAGTATACTTCCAATAAGTATACATCTAGCCCCGTTTCTTACTGCTCGCTCTGGCAGTCGCAATTCTCACTAATCACAGGTTACGTTGCTTTTTCCAATTGTTCTCGAGTGAATCAAATTGATAAACCCAAATTAAGCAAACCAGCAATGGAACAAGGTGTTCAGGCAGCACTCGTCATTGGCTACGGGAGTCAGAGAGTTATACCAGCCTGTGGCACTGGAAACAAACATTGGCAAAGCCATTAGGTCTCGCCTATGAGAGAGCTATTGGCTTAACCAATGCCTTTTAGCCATGTTGTAGACCAGTGTGGCTAAAGTTATATAAAAAGTGGTATAAGCATCTTTTTTTTTTTACTTCCCGCGTCATAACCCATTTATAGGTCGAGCCTGAGCCAGCGCACATGCACTGCTCTGCGAGGCTTCTTGTAAGCACTCAGACCCACAAAAAGTTGTTTAGACTCCCCCCACGCATTGGGTTGGTTGTTGCCTGTGTCCTTTCAGTATGGTAGTCTGCAAATGGCTAAAGGCGGGTGCATGTTCCACCTCTTGCAAAGGTGCACTCCCACAGCGTTTTGCTTGCGGGAGCGAGCAGCCGCGCATAGTGGTCAGCTGCATTCCTTGTGGGTCATGTTACTGTTTACAGCCAACGCGCTCGCCGTGCTTTCGCTTGTTTCATTGGTTGCACACTCCAGCGAGCGATCACACTTCTGGTGTAGATTTTAGCTGCTGCACTCGATTGTTATGCCCTATCTGTGAGCGGGTATTGAACACTTTTGCCAGAGGACGCTGGCTCTTTAATTGAGTGACTGCCTCTATTTATCCTTCTCAGGTAGCGGGGGCCACCTGTGGCAACTGAAAGATCGGGGCTGCGAGAAGAGACTCGAAATTTGGCTTTTTTAGCTTGGATTCCATTTTTTTTTATATGTTTTTATATATTTTCTCCCAACAACAAACCTCTGGCAATGTTCATCACAACATTTTAGGTCAGCTCCAATCATTATATCAACATTGGGTGCATCAACCAGCCATTCTGTGTACACACTCAATCACCCCTCCAGGTAACCCAATCATATCCGTCTTCTCCTTCCGTTCTCCATTGATCGCCCCGTGTCCTTGGAGATTGTGCTTCTTGTACTCCTTCGGCACATGTTTCCATAATCTGATCAAGCAATGCACTAATATATATATATAGGCCAGTCCCTCCCCCCATCCCGCCCCACTCCATGCCATCGGTGTGTCCTCCTGTAGTAGACTGATAAAGCAAACCACACAGTATAAACATTACTTTTAATGCTGCTCTTCTTCCCCCGTTCAAATTGGGTGAGTCTACCAGGGTCTTAATCCTAAAATTAGCTTGGATTCCATCTGCACTTTGTATTCTTCTTTCACCGGAAGCCTTCCAGCCCACTTCTTTCGTCATGCGCTTGTCTTGAGGCGCCGCCCTCCCCTCCGCTAGCACTGGTGGTTTACTGCTCGGTGAGAGACACTTTTTACTGCCGCTACCTGCAGTTCACTTTGAATGAACAAGGGTGAGGCTGCCGTCCAGCCCTCACCTGGACGGTTCATCTTCCCCTTCAAATAACACCCTCTTCGCGAGCTTAAGGGGCAGTGCCAGTGAGGTGAGTGCGACTTTAGTTTTTCGAGGGGACTGCTCGGGGATTTGCTTGATCGTACCCTCTGCTTCCTGGGTGTGCCTATGGGCTCCCCGCTTCCGTGGGGGCAGATCTCATTTGGGCTGTCACAGGTCTCACGGTTCAATACCAGTGATCGTCTGACTTTTTCCACGTTGCTCCCCTTTGAGTAAAAATAATGCACGGGACATTTCGCTTCCCCCACCAGACCGATGTAACTCACTAACATACTTAATGGTGAACGGTGAATACTTTTCATTGTAAGTCAAAACGCGTGCTTTATCATGTATACACAGGAAGTGTTCCTTTTTAAAAACATTTAACACACATTTTCGCGTACGCACATTTCTTTTTATCCAGCATGCTACAATATTCTTACAGTTTTACTGTAATGTACCCCCGAGGAACAAATGTCAGCAAGATGACAGTGGGTTTATGTAGTGTTGCTAAGATCAGATATAAAATAATGTGGATTATATACTTGCTGTAGTCTACCCTGAAAGATATTGGTCTCCCATCGTACTTACTTAATATTCTGATTCGATTGCATTATAATACCTTTGCAAAGGTTAGGTGGAATCTGGATGGAAGTCTTTCCAAGGATACACTGATTAATAAAGGTGTACGCCAAGGCTGTGTCTTGGCCCCAACACTGTTTACCCTTTTCATCAATGGGCTAATAGGGGGGCTGTTTAATTGTGGTGGTGATCCTCCAAAAGTAGCAGGCAGAGTATTGCCCTGTCTGCTTTTCGCGGAAGACACCCTACTTATAGCCAGAACACCAAAAGGGATTCAGAACCTCCTGAATAAATTTGATAAAGCCTACAAAGACTTAGTTAGTCATAAACTGTTCTAAGACCAAATATATGACATTCAATCCATATTAATCACATAAAGGTGAATTAATGCTACATACTCAAGCCCTGGAGCAGGTTAGGGTTTTTGATTATTTGGGAATACGCATTAGTGATAAGCTGGCTTGGTCACCAAAAATTGAAAAGAGCACCCTGACCCTCCAACATGCCGATTGCGCAATAGTTCAGAGGGCTAGAGCTTCCCCGTTCTGGCCACTTTCGCCCATTTTAGAACTTCATAGGGCAAAAGGTCCAGGAGCAGCCCTCTATTGGGCCAAGCGTTGGGGGCTGGAAAATCTGAAAGACCTGGACTTTGCCAAATACAAATTAATTAGGGCAACACTGAATCTTCCTGAAAATACTCCCCTCCTGCCACTTAGACTTGATCTTGGCCTTAAAGCTATTAGCCATTTTGCTATTCTCAGGGCTCTTATGTTCTGGATTAGGATTTGGACTAGCGACACTCAGGTCCTGCTGAGGAAGGCCCTGATAGATCTAATTGTTCTGCAAAGACAAACAGGTTGCATTAAATGGCTTAATATGATCAAGGATTAGTTTCTTAAACTAGGGTTGGGGCCCTTTTGGGAGGATCCAGGGTCTATAAAGAAATCAATGGTGCCCCTACTTAAAAAAAGGTTTTAGAAGTTTACAGACTCGCAAAGTATAGATAGTAACGCACGTGGCATTTTAACCTCTAGTTTTTTAGACTTCAAATGATGGGTTGGTTTTGAACCGTTTATGGATGCTATTGAACCACCCCAGGCAAGAGCTCTATACATTCAATTTAGGTATGGAGCCTTGCCTTTAAATTAAAAAAGAAGTACTTGGGAAGACGCATCCATACTGCCAGTATGCCCCACCTGTCATACTTCACCTGAGACCCTTGTACTTTTTCTTTTTTTCTGTCCTACTTATGCTTATCATCGGAAAAATTGGATTATGCCTGTATGTCGTTTCCTATCTTTTACACGCCCTAATGATGCACTAAGAATCTTTATGTCTGATACTACTAGATGGTTGGTTTTTGCAATCTCAAGATACTTATTGTTTGCTTGGTGGAAGAGACCAAAAATATCTCTGTGAACCAGCCATGACAATGAACAACAAATGAACCCTATGGAATTGTGCTATGAAATTTTCTTAATATGAGAAAAAAAATGATCATCTTTTAGAAATGATAATGCTGCTACCCATGTTATGGGATGTTTTAAAACAAATCTTTTGTTAAATGATGTATTGCATTGCAATTTTAATTGTTTTTATTTATATGGTATGTTTTTGATATCTATGATGTAAATGATCATATACTTGATCGATAAATAAATAATAATAATATACTTGATGTGTATGTTGATGTGGGACCTACTTGGCATAACTTTGTAGGGCTAAATATATATTTAGAGTTTAAAATGGCAACAAATCAATTTATTTGTAGTATGAAACACGTTACTAATTTAGTTATGCAAATTAATCTTCGGATAGGCTATTTTCCATGTCCCTAACAAAGGCAGGATTCTCTCATATTACTTATGGTATGGATGCATGTCCTTCTGATTGTTATTTTGTAAATCCTGTTAATTGACTTAAAGTGGAACGTTTTCACATTTCAGTTTATCCATTGACTACCTAACAGAATGCATCTTTGTTTTCACGGCACTATATACTCATGGTTTGCCATAATGTGCAAAAACCTTACTAGGAAGAATTTGTCTTCTAACGCTTCACCCTGGGACAAAACGAAGTTCAGGACTGCAGTTAAAACAAGCATTTGCAATGCAATAGGTCTCGCATTCGCGAGAGTTTGAGCTAGGACAATGCCTTTTATTTATGTGTTTGTTTTCAACAGATAAATAAAAGGCATTGTCATTTAGAATGCCAATAGCTTAACCTCTAGCAAACGCGAGACCTATTGCATTGCAAATGCTTGTTCTTTATGGCGGCTAGAGAGGGACACGGAGAACTGGAGAGTAGGGGAGGGAAGAAGCAGCATGGGCAACAGGTGGGTGGGGTTGGGGGAATAAACAACATGGCTAGCTGGAGAGTGGTGGTGAAATATAGGAAGCCACACAGACAATAGGAGGGTGGGGACTGTAGGTGGGAGGGAAGAAGCAAGACAGACAAGGTGGGGGACAGAAGTGGGAACATAAGAAGCAACACAGACAAGGGTGAAGGTGGGAGGAGAATTAGCACAGACAAGAGGGTCAGGAGGGGAAGAAGCAACATGGACAAGGATGACAGGAAAAGAAGAAAATAGTACTTCAATAAAGCACGAGCAGTGGAAGGAAAGCAAACAAGATGAAGCAATCAGTATTTGGCCCATGCTCCAGACAAGAGAAGAGGAAGTGACGCCAGCAGGCACTGTCCAATTAGGAGACCGCTCATAAGAGTGGCGATGAAAACCAATGAATGTTACGCAAGAGCGACCAACAAGCCCCTTGTTTAACACAATCTCTCTCGCAAGCGACAGAGCATATGCGCAGTCTTAAGTAACACCTAAAAAACCGTGGCAGTGTATATCATAATACTTGATTTCAGAAATTAATATGAAATATCAAAGCACACGTGCCTTTGAATTTACTAATCAAATTTGCTATCTAAAAAGTACCAAGGTGCCCACAGTTACTATCTGTGCCACTTTTGTTTTCCTTTATTGCGAGCATGGTTTGCAGAGTATTCAGATGAAGGGCTTGGGGTGCCTTTTTAAGTAGTATGATGATTGGTCTCTTTCAGAGACAATAAAAACGAAAACAGATAATAAAACAATAACCCTGCAAGTTAAGTACAGAAACAAATTCACTTACAGCTAATTTACTTTAGGTTCCAATTATAATTTTATAATCAGGAAGCATATGCCTGTGGTATGGGGGGGAATTCCAAAACATTTGTGGCCTTCAGCTATTACCACCATTACTCACTTTACCGGAAAAATATAGCGTGTGGAACGCGTAAATGACGACCATGTAGGCTTCCTAGAAGCTGATGTTAGGTTTCGTGAGGGGGTATGCTTAAGAACTCTTTCCTGTCAGATGAATTTTACAACCTTCTTCCATATCTTCTGCTGATCCAGACTGTTAACAATCGCTAAAATACACCTAATCTCTAGACGACACTTGCTTTCATTATGTAGATTATCAGCAGAAACAATACTCGAGGCCACAATGCACTGAAAGCTCACAGATGCAAGAACTCTGTACAATCAGACCGATTGTTTTCATCCACACGGATTTAAAAAGTGTGACTTGGGCCCAGTTCATCTAGGCACCACCTTTTGTTGCAGAACAAAAAGGTTTCTTTAATGAGTGGTTTAGACTGGTGCCACTAGAAGAATGTGATTTCAGAGCTGCATCTTCTCCATATGAATTTCAAGTATTGGCAACGCCAATAGGTCTGGCGCTGGCTGCCGACTTTTGGCTTTACCAATACTTGTTTGTAAAAAGGTTTTTGTAAGATACAAGTGGACACGATCAGCAAAGTAGCAGTGTTGGGGAGCTGATGGTCCCTCAACTAGGTAAAAGAAGCATTGTCTAAAAGCAAAAATATACATACTGTACTTTAAAGGTACACATAGTACAAATAGTCCCTGGCACCAAAGGTGACTACTTCCAATGCTTAGGTGCACATTGTGCAAGAACAGAATGCCGTCACTCACTGTCAAGTAAACCAATGACCTAAGTGGAATGACCCTGTGCCCCACACGGTATACTGCGGTGGAAGGAAGCATAATGCGAACAACACTAAACCAGACCAATGGATGGAGAGGGCTGACTGAAAGCCCCTGTACGTATGTGTAGTTAAATAAAAACAAATGGCTTTGGGTAACGCCAGACCTTGCATAATTTGATGTTTCTAGCACAAATTTCTCAAAGATTGCTGCCAAAATCTACATCCCAGACACCATTCTCAACGAGGGATCATTTCAAGAGAGCGCTAGTGTCCCAAACATACTGTCACTCTTTTTAAGGGATGATGTCTTGAATCCTAAAAACATCTAAATATAATATGTACTATACTACTCTGCTGGGTTGTCCCTTAAAGGAAAGATGGATTCCCAGGAGCCTAGAGTGAACACTGGAAACTGAAGACCTATTTTAAAACATGTGGGTTAGGGGACTAATGACATAATGTTTAAAACAAGATGTTTGTACAAACAGCTGGTTTCGCGAGTACAACATTGTATATGTTTTACAAAACCTAATTCATTCTGGCAGGTGCAAAGGACAGCAATAAAAAGCTGTTCTTGTGAATCCATAGAAGAAAGAATCATTAATTGTTGTAGACTGGGATCCCTTTTGTACCAATGTTTGTTAAAATGTCAAACTAGCTAATGATATGGTACAGAATTTTTCTTTGAGCACATAATATATAGAACATAGTTTGCTTTTCCCTGACACACAATTTAGTTACTTTTGCCACACAATAAAATCCTCCTTGCCCACTAATTCCAGGGGTCCTGGTCAACACAATTCTCTCTCCTGCTTGCCTCTGCCCTGCCATCATCTACATGAGTATGTAATGAGGGTCGCGAATGCGCTGCAGTGCACTCACTGAAGATATTGCTGCACTGGTATATGATCTACAAATGATCCCACCACCCCCTCAGGTTTAAGCAAGCCCCTCCCCAAGAATATCCCTCAAAGAAAAAGAAAAGCTGGAGCTTTTTAAAAACGAATCTGAGACCTTGTTTGCCTCTGCAAAAAAGGCCCCGGGGTGGCGGGAGTGGAGCAGTGGCATGCGAGCCTAGTTCATCAGGAACATTTTACCCCGGCAACGCCGATGGGATTGATTGTAAGTCACAGTTGTGCACCAAAAGGTCACAGAGATAAGGCAGGGTCGATGGGCGCACTAAATACCGAAATGTCTGCTTGCACTTTTATACTTATAAAACCGAACCCTTCCTGTTCCAAAGTTTCTTACATGCTGGCATTGTGAAGGAGAACAATTAAAAGAACGGGGCTGGGAACACAAATACCCATGTTTTCACCACAGACAAAGTGGCGCATGGAAAAGAAACTCCTGCAGACGGGAAACGGCACCAGAGTCCTTTTGTTTGAGGCGGCTTCTAGCGGCCAAGTTTAGTGAGCAGAACAGATGGGCCTCGAATGTATTTATTTTCAGTTTTCCAGGGGGCAGAGTCATCAATGAAAGAATTCTCTAAAAACGTGAACCACTGCATTAGATTTACCACGGGAGTTAATATTCCTGTACATGAAAACGGGTACACAATGTAGTTGGGCATGCCACCAGATATCTCCTCCCACTTAACACAACATCTAGATTCTGTGAAATTTTTCAGTATCATAAAGTCCCAGAGAGAAAAGGGTCTCCTGTAGAAGACAATGCTATAGAAATAATATATAAAAGCTGTGAAATCTGCAATGCTCTTAAATAAATCCAATGCAAACGTTAAAACCGCCACGTGCACACCATGAAGTCTATTTTCACAGTGCCGACTAAGTCAGCGCAAAGTAGGCATAGATACAGATAGATCTATGCGGTGTTATGACACAATCAACAAATTCAGCGTCTGTGGTATTAGATGCACATCATTGCAGCATTCTCCTCCTGAACACTGGCAAAAGGAGACTGAAGTGTTAATGTGACAGTACACAGAGTTATAGAGAGGTCTGCAAAGTTGCAGAGAGTTACAGGGAAGTCTACAGAGTTGCAGAGAGGTCTGTAGTCCATGTTCACACGGGATCACTAAAATAGGGAGTGCTACATTTACACCAGGAAATGCATTACAAGAAAGGAAACCATAAAGGGAGCGACCATCGCTTGCAATACTCGAAAATGATCACCAGTGCAAATCCAGCAGATGGCGGTTCACCGAAGCAGCACAGCTTACTGGAACAGAACAACGTGGGCCAGATCACAACACATTGGTGTCTGGCGAGATTTCATGTCCTTGGCGGTAAGTTAAGGTAGTTCTAGCCCAAAACACATTTAACCAGCCCAATATGAAAACAGAATTCAAGAACTAGTAGGTAATGTGTAACAAAAAAAATTGTGCATATTTGCTGCGTGGTATTTGTTATGGTGGTCATGTGCTCTGCTGTTCTTTGAGGCTGCTCTTTTTGTGTTGCATTATTGCAATCCGATTTTCCTGTATTGTAGTGCAGTAGTTTGTTGCTTTCTGTTTTAACTGATTTGTTGCGATGTGCCCTGTTATGTTTTACATGTGTTGTTATTTTGCTTTGTGTAGATTATTGTGTTATGTTCTATTGTTTAATTTAGATATGCCAACAAATGCCTCAGAAGGGGGCAATGATCAGGGTACCCCTCATCATTGCATTCCCCCCCTCCTTGAACTTTTTTGACCCTATCGCTCTAGAAGACTCTCTGAGGGCCTTAAAGGGCCTTAAATCGGGTTCGCCAGTGGACCCCGTCCCTGCTTCTATTCTCGCCCTGGGTGCAGAAGCCATAAACCCACCTATGAACCAGCTTTTGAATTTCTCCCTTTCATCGGCCATGGTTCCTGTTAAATGGAAACAAGCAAAGTTCATTCCATTGTTAAACAAGCATTTGCAATGCAATAGGTCTCGCATTTATAGGAGTTTGAGCTATTGGCATTGTAAATGACAATGCTTTTTATTTAAGTTTGTTTTTTTTAAAACATAAATAAAAGGCACTGTCATTTATAATGCCAATAGCTCAAACTCGTATAACTGCGAGACCTATTGCATTGCAAATGCTTGTTCGAAGCGCTGCGAGATTTAAATGATATAGCGCTACATACCCCCGAATAGCGCCGAGAAGCGTGTGTTTTTGACTCCCTCTGCCCCAATTATACAACTTGCCAACATCGGAGGATTCAGAATGTAAAATTAGTAAGTATGCAATGTACGTAAAAAGAAAAAAAAAAAAGAAAAAAAAGAAAGAGCTTGTCCCTAGGAGAAGCGCCTTAAAGCGATTCCAGGTGCATACAAGTGTCGAATGTATTCCCTATGAACTGCTGGGGTAGTACTGTGCCCTCCAGAAGAGTGCCATAGCAGGCGCAGGGGAAAGGCTATATTGAAATAAGGCTGGGCAAAAAAATGTGTATTAAGGACCTGCGTTGGTAAAACGAACTGTCGGTGATCTGCTCCCTCCCCCAACAAAGTCCTCATCAACAGTACAAGAGCCCCCCCCCCCCCATTATCTACCGGGGAGGCTGCCTGTTTCCTTTGTGAAGCCGCTCATGCGTGCAGGGAGTTCGCCGCTTTGAAGTAGGCCGACAAGCCGTCTTTCATCACCCCAGATTTAAAGAGTTTAGACTTTAATCGCAATAAAGAAAATGCAAAAAGCATAAATAAAATCAGAGTAAAGGAGGGAAGTATGCTGACGAGGGAGAGTGCAGGTCAGTGAGGCTTATGGGGGGAAGGAGTTGAAGAGGGAAGAGATGAAGAGGGGGGCTGAGGGTAGAGGTGATAAAAGGAGAGATGAAAACATTGGAACTCTCCGAAAAGGGGACAGCAGGGGAAGGAGGGAGCGTTGATGGGTAGCGAGGGGATGGACTAATGCAGGGGGAGAGTAGTGGAGGAGAAGAAGGCGGGATGGTAAGTGAGGTAGGAAAAAGTTAAAAAGAAAGAGGAGTGCGGGGAGAGGGAACTGACCTGGGGGAGGTCACGAGAAGGGAAAGGAAGTAGAAGTGCTGGGTACAGGAGATGAAAGGATGGGGAGAGAAACATAGGAAATGACAGTAATGGTGTCTAGTCTGGAGAAGGCGCAATAATTTGGGACATGTGCTTGACAGGGATTTAAGTGCAGGTCGACTTTTTGTGTGGAGATGTTTATGCACGGTCTGTTATTGAGTCTGTTTTTGCAAAGGCTGTTTTCCAGTGAAAACATTACACTAAAAGCACTAAAAGCAACAAACATGGCTACAAACCGCTGTGCCCTGCATGGTGCCTGCTAGGAGATGCTACCCCTCCTTCAGGTGCTTGCAGCAGTGCTTATGCCGGCCTGGGCATTACCTTCCTAAAGAAAGGAATGAACTTGCATTAGAGGTGGGGGTGGTGATCCAGCTAACACTACTGAGGGGGCAGTGGGGGCTACCCGGCCCCTTAGCCTCCTCTTCTTCTAGCATGAGAGGCTGGAGATCGTGCCTCAAATTGGGGATTTCCAGGATACCAGGGGAAGGAGTAAGGGAGGGAGAAGAGGAGCGAACAGGGTGGGGAGAAATAAGGGGTAAAGGTTAAGGGGTTGCAGGGTGCGAGGGAAGATGAAAAAAAGGGAGAAAGTGATTTGGGAATGGAAGGAGAAGGGATAGAGTAGAAGAAGGAAGAAATGATTAAAAGGAAGTAAGAGACGCATAAAGGAAGGACGGGCAAAAGGTGTTCGAAATAAAAGAGAGAAAAAAACGGGAGAGATAAAGAGGACCGAAGGAGTGCAAGGGAAAGAAGGGGTAAAACGGCAGAGAGGTACAAAGGTTTGTGAGTTTTGAAAGAAGAATCAGAGGGAGGGGGCAAGGGTGAAGGAGAAGAGATATGGAGGAAAGGAGCAAATGGTAAGAGAAACAGTCGAGAGTTGGAGGTGAAGGGAGGGGAGGGGCGAAGAGAAAAAAAACAAAAGAAGACGAGTGAAAGCACAATAGCAGTTATGATGAGGGGGGTGTCAAAAAAGGCACAAGAGAGGTGGGGTAAAATTTTGGAAAAAGGTATCAACTAGAATGTTTTCAGTGCTTGCCTCCTCGATAACGTTTTTGTTTTGCAAGAGTCGGTCAGGCTAATTCCTGCTACAGCCCACATAGTATGTACTTGCAAACAGAAGAACCGCATCACGGCGGACATGTTTATATTTAAGGAAAGATTTACAGGGCAGTTGAAACAGCAAGGATATGCAATGTTTTAGCACCACAGCACCCTCTTCATGCCTGCTGAGCTTCATGAAAAGAGCTGAGAAATGGCCCGAGGCATTTCCTGCACAGCTCGAGCCTGTGGTTCGGGGTGTAGTGACTCCAGCCATCTTACAATAGTTGGTCGGACCAATCCCTGCCATAGCCCACATAATACGTACCTAAAAACAGACGAACCGCATAATGCGGACATGTTTAGATCAAAAGAAAGACTTACAGAGCAGTCGGGAGAGCAGCAGCATAGTGCATTCTTTTAGCAACACGGCGCCCACTTCATGGCCACTGAGCTTCATGAAACATGAAGCATGGCCGTAGTTAAGCGGGTGCTGTGCTGATAAAAGGAGCACAGCAGCATGCACACCCACAGAAGTGCCAGAGTAAATGATAAGCAAACAAGACAACTCGCTGCTAAAGCAGCTGTTAAAGCAAAGTGTTACGAACATGTAGAGTGGTGCAAGAGAAACCCCTGAAGCCTGTAGCGAGTGTGAGACAGAAAAACGCAAGGACACAGTTGAGGGAGCAGAAGAAGATAAATACTCACGTAGGCCAACGGCGCCCACAGTAACTCTTTCACTTTGTCAAAACAAGACAAAGCCGGCGGAGCGTGGCGCGCGTGCTTGGGAGCGGACCCTTTGAAGTGCTCCCAAAAAGCGGATTGCATGGCGGCACGCTGCGTGTGATTGTGCGCGTGCTAGCCATGCAATCCGCTTTTTGGGAGCACTTTTAAAACCCGCTTACAATAGTCTCGCCTTGCGATCGCTTTCGCGATAGCAAGGCGAGACCTAAAAAGGCACAGGCTAATCCTTCGAATCCTGCCAATTATAAACCCATCTCCGTTCTCCCAGCCTTTTCTAAAATTTGGGTGAAACACGTTAATCTGCAGCTATCCCCCTTTCTTGAAATAAATGGCCTACTTCATCCTAGTCAGTCTGGTTTCTGAACTAACCATAGTACTGAAACTCCTCTTTTAGAGATAGCTGACTCCATTCGGCTGAGCCTGGAGGCAGGTGAAAGAGCGCTGTTGGTCTTGTTAGACCTATCGGCCGCTTTCGACACGGTCTCAAACCATATGCTTCTCTCTCGGTTCCATTTGATTGGCATCAGGGAACATGCCTGGAAATGGATGGCATCATTCCTTGAGGGGGAACGGGCAAGAGCTCGGGGGCCATCCTTACTCTGCTGCCTCGCGCCAGTTGAAGATTGGGGTTCCGCAGGGTTCGGCTTTGAGTACGACCCTGTTTAACATCTATCTCACGCTGGCGGAATCGCTGGGGGCTAAAATTGTGTCCTACGCCGATGACACGCAGCTGCTGTTTACATGGAAGAACAACAAGCCCTGGGTTGTCTAGCAGGGCATGCTTCTCTGCAGTTTTTGGGTGACTGGCTGGGAATCAGCTGAAATGCAACGCAGGGAAGGCTGAGCTACTCTTTTTTATAGAGTTTTATATAGCGCGAACTTGACCCGAATCGGGTATCAGAGCGCTTTACATAGCACCAGTAGCGTTACATTAGGACACATTCATTTTTGTTAGGCACGGGGAGATTAAGTGATTTGCCTCACAGGATGCTCAGCGTCATTGCCGAGACTCGAACCCAGATCCCCAGATTCGAGGTCGACCGCCCTAGCCGTTAGGCCAACTCCTCTCCTCTCTTCTTTGGCACGGGTGCTGAGACACCACTGCAAGTCTTCTGGCCAGCTGACGCACCTGCCCCCATGGCAAACAACAACACAGCAGTGAAAAATCTGGGGTTCCTAATGGGCAGTCAACTGCTTTTCCGCGCCCAAGTCAACGCGGTGGTGAGCACCTTTTTTTTCCCTGTTACGTCTCTTGCGAAAAAATGTATTCTTTCTATCAAGAGTGGCCAGACAACAGGTGGCCCAAGCCTTGATCATATCCCGGTTGGATTACAGGAATGGTCTTTATTTGGGCATGCCTAGCTATTTGCTGGACAGACTTCAGCTTGTTTAGAATGCAACTGCCCGCACCATCTTTGAGCTCCCCCGGAATGCTCATGTGTACCACCTTCTGAAAAGCCTTCATTGGCTCCCAGTAAGGAAAAGAGTAATTTCCAAGACCATACTTGTTACCCAGAAAGCCCTGTATCGGACCGGACCAGAGTACCTCAAACGGAAAATCACTTTCTATAACCCGCGCAGAACTCTCCGTTTGTCTGACCTGCTGTTACCAAACATCCCCCCAAGTTAGAAAGTCGAGGACAGGAGGCACGGCTCTCTCTTACCTTGGTCCTGTCCTCTGGAACAAAATGCCATTCCATCTAAGAAACATCGAATCAACTCCTCTGTTTTGTAAGAAACTGAAAACTTGGCTTTATTCTTGTTAATAATTTTCTCTTCCCCGCTGCTCTCCTTTCAACCGTTAGCGCCATGACACTCCTGGGAGTAACAGTGCCCTTTTCAAATACCCCTACATAAACAATGCTGCTACATTTCCTGCCAAAAGCAGCAGATGACTTTAATAGTCACACCATAAACAACCATTTACCACTATGTAAGGTGGTAAGAAATCACTGCTCCCACTCTTCAACTATGAAATACACCAGCATGCCCAAAACTCTGGCAGAAACAGAGTCTAAACTTAGGGGCATATTTATGAGAGGAGTTGCGTCAATCTTGCACTGCAGAACAGTGACACAAGTCCAAAATGCAATTAATGAAGTCATGCAAGGCCACCTTGCATGGCCCTGAGTGACTTCATAAATCTGAAGCAACGCAATGCAGCGCAAATTGCTGCGTTGCTTTACTCTGCCCTTGGAAAGCATTCCATGGGCCTTGTGTGGTTAATCCCACACAACTCCCATGGTTTCTGAGGCATTCCCAGATTTGCCATAATAGGTAGACCTGGGAATGTGCCAAAAAGATACGCCTTCTCAGAGGAGACGCAAGGAGAAGAAATATCTTCATTTCTCCTCATTACTTCCTCTTTCTATGTGTGCTGCATACAGCAGCACACATAGAAAGAGTAATAGGCCTCTCAGGATTGTTTTTGTGCAGGAGGGTGCTCCTTCCTCCACAAAAACAATCCTGCATGCAACACATGCACCCTAGCACCATGGTGCAAGGGTGCCTGCGTTGGCACTAGCCAGCCAAAACGACGCCAGCGCAGGGACAAAGGCAGGAATGCGCCGTATTTCTTTGAATGCGGCACATTCCTGCCCTTTCTCTCTCACGCAGCGCTGCAAGGTGATTTGTTGCGTTGCGCTACATTCTCATAAATATGCCCCTTAGCGCTAACATTTTATGTGATAGAGCCCCATGTCCCACCATGTTTGATCTGAGCAAAGAAGCTGAAACAGGAAAAACTCATCTGGGAGCTTTTAACATTCAACCGGCCACTTGGTCAAAATAAAGCTTTCAGCACCATGCAACTCCTTAAACAAGAATCACACCAGTGTATACCTGAGCAACACTCCACAATAAGGCAAGTTAAACTACCAATTATGCTGCACACGTCTAAATGAGTAGCAACTTCATTAAATAAAGCACAAATCAAAAGCACACAGACTTTAGTAAGGAAGAAAAAACACACAAAATTGTCCTAATACTTTTCAACATGAAAACATACACAATAGTTTCGAAAACTAGTTTGAAGGAGGAAGTACATATGATTTTACTATATGTTAATATAGAAACGTCATGTGCATTCCTCTTCGGATCTGTGAAACTCAGAATAAAGAGATGGAATCACCAGGAATTTAGTGGCATGACCATGCGGTAGGGGCGTGGTCAGATGCCAATGGAATAGAAGACAGATTGCCGATGTCCCTGAAGACAGCAGGCACAACAAGTGACTGGAGAGCGCTTCAAACAAGAAGCCAGTTGGTAAAAATCAAGATGGCCGTCACCAGCACATGGATGGTGTCTGAACCAGAATGAAGGAGCCTGGGAAACGCACAGAGTGGGGAAGACACGGAGTGGGCACGAAAGAGGAAGTGTGGTGAATGCCCAAAGTTCGTCAGATCTTTTCTCTAGGGCAGGAGGCCAAGGGATCAGAATCTGGATGCAGAACAGCACTGAGGCACGATGATCAGGGTGGGAAAGAGATCAGTAAACTCTTGAGCACAAGTGGCTAAGATGGTGGACATAACCTGTGTCAGCCAAAGTAAAGCTCAGCCGGAGCAGTGGAGGTTGGGAAAACAGGGGCAGGAAGGATCAATGTCTTTAAGTACTGGATTAAAAACGGTGCATAATTATCTAGAGTGGGAAAAACAACTAATACAGCAGGAGAGACCCAATGCTACCACCGCCATGTGAGCATTTTAAACTTAGATACAGTGGTCTTCATTAGAAGTGCATTTGAATAAGGATCAGAGACAAAAGCATGTGATGTATTGGGTAGTAAGAAATGGAAAATGAACCACTGTGTCTGGTTTAGACAAAGTTACCAAACAAAAGCTTATAACCAGGAATTGGGAATTGATGCTTTACAGATAGTAAAATAAGTGCACGTGTTCTTTGTTAAATCCCTGATAGACAGTCTTCTCGTATTACTCCCGTACGCATCACGCTCATAGTAGATTAGATAGGTTCCTCATAACTACGGTTGGGGCGCTGAACATTAGGGGGGTAAGTTACCAGGTGCGATTCCTGTCGGATCATGCCTCTCTCCTTTTGAAATGTGACCTGGGTAGGCAGAGACCACGCGTTTCTCTGTGGAGACTCAGACCAGTGTCGCTGGGAGACTCAGAGTTCACAGCAGAAATACAAGTGGCATTGCAGGGTTACTTACAGGACAATTGAAACTCCACTGAGTGGAGAGGGGACAAATGGACCGCCTTCAAAGTGGTGGTAAGTGAGGAATGCCTTGAGAAGATTTATGATACCCGAAAAAAGCTTGAAAGGGAGCTGACAGAGGGTGAAGCCCGCCTGACTCCGCTTCAACTAAAAGAGCTGGAAGGGGAGGAAGGGCACATAGCTCTTGCAAACGCACACTGAAGGGTTGCCGAGGGCTGGGATAGGCTGGACCGTCATGTGCGATAGGACTACCGTCAGACTACACAGGGCTGGGGATCGCTCAGGTTGCATGGTGGCCTGGCTTTTGAAGTGAGAAATACGCCCAAATTAACTATTTATTTAATTTTCCCTAGTCATCGTCCATCGAAATCCCCCCCCCCACCTGGCCCCACTGCCCCGCCCCTCTTACCTGCATGGGCCGCGGCTGGATTCTGGCAGACCATATGCTGGAGACAATCATTGTTATGCTGCCAAATCCCGGCAGTGACCCATGTGATCCAGGCTCGTACTGCCCATTATCTATGCTCAACATAGATGTCAAACTACTGCAGAAGGATCTGGCACAACAACTGAGTCAGGTGGGCTCCCAGTTGGTCCACTGATCAGTGTGGCTTTATGCCAGGCAAGGGGCACCCATATGAATCTCCGGAGGCTCTCACATGTCTTACACGCCACCCGATCCGCGAGAGAAGAGGCTGCTCAGGTGACTTTAGACAGAAAAAGCCTTTGATAAACTCTCTTGAGCATATTTATGAGAAGTGCTTCAGAGAACGGGCGTTGGTCCACAGTACCTGGCTTGGATACATTTGTTGTACACCGTGCCCAGGGCTCGAGTGTTCATCGGTCGAGTGGTGTCAGAGGCGTTCAACATTGGTGCCCACTGTCCCCGCTCCTCTTTGCCCTCGCCATGGAGCCTCTGGCGCTCTATCTGAGGCACAGACTGGGCGAGTGTGTGGGTGACACAAGCCATGTAGTGTCTATGTATGCAGACGACACCCTATTATATGCAACTTACCAAGTCCAATCAGTCCATCAACTGTTACAACTTATGATCACGTTTGGGACTGTATCAGGTCTCGGAGTTAACCGCCACAAGACGGTGCTGTTTCACTTGGCAGCATTGGCCATACGCCCGGCAGCAGACATACCATAGGTGGGTCTCACTTTGGAAACGAAGCACTTCAGATTCAGGTGACACATGACGAACACCAACAATATGACCTGAACATGGGCCACATTGTGCAAGATCTTACTGGTTCGGTGGCATTCTGAAAGACTCTTGCCAATCTTGGTCATGGGGCGAGTGGCCCTTAGCAAAATGGTACTAAAACCGAGATGCTTATATGTCGTGCAGAATTCCTTTTGCTCTTTGCCAAATATACTGTTTCGACAACTCGATGGATTATTAGTCTCATTGATATGGGCAGACAAACGCAACAAAGTCAAGTTAAGAATCCTAGAACTGGACCTAGAGGATGGAGATCTAGGACTACTGGATCTCCAGTTATACTACCTAGAAAGAAAACTACAGTATGCAGCATTATGGTGTGAGGATGAATCTAACTACGAGAAGTTGCTGTCGAGACTGGTATCTCCAGCTGATCTCCCAAAATTAATAATGGGAGGACGCAGGACCCCAGTGGGTACCCCTTCCATAGTATCCAATGTTGCGCAGGCCTAGGTAAGGGCGGTAACACATGTGCCGAGATGCGCGCCATATGCTAGACTGCTCCCACTTTGGTGGCTCACACCTTCTTGAGTTTTAAGAACTCCATGAATGCAACACCATGGATAGAGGGACAATTCCGGATTGCAGGGGACCTTTATTTTAACAACTCCTTTATAACTCTAGCCGAAGCAGGTGAGCTGTTTGGGGTTCGCCTAAGACAGTACGTACAATACGCTGGTATATCACACAAAGCCCACAATATATGGACCGGTTTCCCTGATAATTCGGAGGAATCTCAGGTATAGGTTATACTGGAGCCGGGCTCACATTGGGGCCTTATATCCCGTATCTATGCGGCCCTGAAGGGAGACAGGCAGATTGATATTACTAGGACCCGCACCATGTGGGAAGGTGATCTGATTCCCCACTCACAGATGAGGAGTGGAGGCTGGCCAGGGCACAGGCGGGGGACACTGCTAGCAATGCTCGATTCAAGTGAACCAATTTTACTACCTACCAGGGCGTATCTGACCCCTCAGAGGCTTGATAGAATGTATCCAACGCATGCATCTGACTGTCTGCGGTGTGAGGTGTCATCTGCCGGTTTTATCCTGATCACCTGGAGTTGCAGGGCACTACATCAGTACTGGAAGCAAGTCTCCTGCTCGGTGAGCCGGATTACGGTCATACGTGTGGCCCAGTCCATCCAGCACTGCCTTCTGCCACTCCATACGGATAGAAGGAAAAAGAGTTACTAGTGCGCTCTCTTTGGCCTGGTGCTCGCCAGGTGCCATACTGCCATTCTCTGGGCACCGGCAGCGCCCCCAACCCATTGCAAGTGGCGGATGGACGTACTGGAAGGGGCGGTAGCAGAGGAATTACGTCTACGAAGCGCTCTACGGAGCGCCCCCACCCCACCATGTTACACAAGTCTCTTCAACAAGGATCCTTTGGAGCAAGGCTGCTCCTTTCCCAGAGCTACTGTAAAAATACTGCAAAATTTTCTCTTTTTTTATGCTTGAAAATGTTAATAAAGAGATATATTTTTTAATTTTAAAGAAAAATCCTTGCAAGAAAAGTCTGTTTGTAAGATGTAACTATTTCCAATAGCAGCAAAGTGTATATTGCAACATAAAATCACGTGTGGAAAAACAAAGCTAGCGCTGTCAAATGCCTCCAGTACGCAAGCACCGTGTCTACCGGCCCGGTGCAGCCTCCAGCACGCACCTGCGACCCACAGCGGGAGGGCAGCCTCCATTAGGCAATCTTTAACTTGCACTGCAAGCAAAGCACTCCAGTTCAGTGGAGCCCGTGCCTGGGGTGGAGCGCGGATCACTGGAGCAAACCTGAAAGCGAGTTCTTTCAAAACAAGCTGCCGGGGTCATATCTTTAGAGATCTAATTGCAGCCAAATGGCCGGACCTGCAGCATACTTCAGGTCGCCATTCGAGTTATAGTCCTTTAATAGGTGTGGCGATCTGATAAGCGCGCGCAGTGCTCCCTTGTCATAGGGAGGCCACGGCTAAAGGCCAGAGCCTGGGAAGGCACACGGGCGGGAACGAGCACCGGAGGACGTACGAGGAAAAGAAAAGAGGACTTTCCTACTCTAGTCGAGAACAGGAACAGTTGCTGCAGCGAAATAGATCCAATAGTGGCAGCATCAACCGCCCCCTACTCTCTGCACTTCCAAAAACAGGAAGGGGCATTGACTTGTATGCAGCATTTGGGCCGCCCACGAGCTACAGCTGAAGGTCCGAGAATTGTATAATTGTCCCTCGGGGGGGGGGGCACCCCTACTTCCTGGTATCCGAACTAAGGCAGCACGCGAGGGGTAGCCGCTAGCCGCATCCTAGGTAGTGGGAAATAATGGCATTTATAAAGCATACACCGCACAGAAGGGCTGGTGCCACCTTCGACCCTGGAGAGTCCGTCTAGTAGAGGCAAAACTGACAGTCCTGAAGATGGCCGCGCGCGCCCCTGAGACTTTGGGAGGCCGCCTAGGCATGCACCTCTGGCCAATACCTGGGCGGGGTGTTACTGCTCTCCCTTGTGTAATCAGGACAGTCGTGTACAAGCCACACACTTTCTGTGCTACTACTGCGCTGCTGAGCCTTGAAGTGCAGGCTTGACGGCCACAAATCCTTACCAAGTACAACTGCCATTTAGTAGCCCCCAAGAAACGTGGTCCACAGACAAGTCTATTGCTGGCCCAATCTACCCGCTCAAACCGGGGTACCACCTACTCCAGACACACTGAGGGGCAGGGGAGGGGGGGAGCTCTGACCTGCACCGAATTTCCTCGCCCAACATACTCCTTGCTAAGTGCACAGCTACACACCGTGCTTTGAATGGTCGGGTACTGAGACATGCACGTCTTTATTTTGAAACGGAGAACACCTGCAATTCTCAGCAGATGTACAATAGTTTTAATTGAAGTGTGTCAGCCCCTCACAGTAGTAAACAGGTTCTCTGGGACAGTGAATACCTAGACTCAGGGCTTTAAGTGGGGTGAAAAAAGTGTGTATGGGGGGTTAAAGGGGCATGGCCTATGCTATTAAGATGTGGCTTAAACATGTAAATTAAATATGTACCAGTCCAAATTTGTTCCACTCCTCAAGTATTTTGGTTCCTCTGTGAGCTTTCTGTTAGCTGTTGCATCCAAATATATATGACAACAAATTACGTACACCTAAAGCCAGAGAGGACTATTAGCTTTGTCAGTGGCTGTTGTTTAAAATAAATAACAACAATGATTTTGTTGGAAATAATAATGAAAAGGTTTGAATTCCAATACTGTGATACTGAATTAAAAACATTACTGAGGCCTATGTGGAAGAGGTCTTCATAGTGTCTTAATCCCTTTGGTTAGGTTCAGTCTATGGGGGATATCTTCTCCACCTGCATATCTCACACCTTGTCTCTTTTCTCTTCAGCACCCTCTTTTCACTCTCTCCTGAATGCACTTCCTTGCACCTCTTTCACTTCAACACCCTCGGAAACACACAATGCACCCACTCACCTGCAAGCAATGCATTTTCTTTTGCCTTGTCAAAATATTGATAACTGTGTACCTCCTTCACACACATTTGCAAAGAATCACAAAACGAATATGTGACCACTGCTCTATCTGCTCTGCAGAGAGGCCAAGGACTGGATGACCATGTAATTCCAAACACTGACGCACTGTGAGAAACTCACACTGTCCTCAGTCTCAACTTCAGAGCTCTCAATATGGCCCATTATAAACACCATGGAGTGACTCAGTTCAAAGGAGGCACTATGCAAGGCTAATATGCTGCACACAAAAAATACAGAAACACAACATCCTGGAAATAACAAACACTGTTAGGGAATGAAAGATTAAGTAACATGTAAACTATAAACAGGACCTATATCACTGACATGGATCACCTAAATATTTTTTATATTAATTGTTCAGAAATGAATCCTTGTTTTTGTCACTAAATTAAGGACATGAAATAGGGCCTGATACGGACCCGCTTCAATGCTAGTTTTTACTTACTACCAGGGCTGAGAACCAGATGGACCCTGCCCACTTAATGCGCTACCTACACTTCTATATTTCCATTCTAAGCACTGGGTACACATTGCTCAATCAACCCAAACAGCTCTCTAATTTAGCAGCAGTCGAATGCCCCAGAACACAACATTTAATTTCATGAACACATTTTCTGAAATGACACTACAGCTTCAGGCCAAAGTCAACAAAATCCTGATCATAAGCGACTTAAACCTACGTTATGAGTCGACAAGTCTGACTCAAAACCTATAGAGGATCTCGTAAAAAATATGCAGGCACTAGGTTTCGTACAGTTAGTGGACAGGCGAATGCACACCACCTGCCACAAAGTAGAAACGTCAAACTTAGTGGAGCAACCACAGATATTTATTATTTATTGTGGAGTTTTGCATAGCGCTGCATGTTGCCCATTTGTAACTTCAGCAATCTTGCAGGTAGTGACATAACATGATTGCTTGAAGGGAAGTTAGTATGTAGTTAGGCATGGTCAGATCACTACTTTGTGTAAATTAAACTGACCATACAAATCCATCACTTGGCACAGGAAATTCACGTCTACTATCCTTAAAACGTCATTCCAAATGAATAAACTCTATGAGAAACTCAAGGCAGGCATGGAAGCAACTAATACCTGGTTAAGAGGATAACTAGGTGAAATGAAAAATGCTAACCCCAGCATGAAATATCAACAACAGAAATCTAAGACCATAGAAAACAAAGGTCACTGTAAAACACGTAGCAGAGGCTACCTCATTCTAATCAAGGGAGCCAAAACACTTTATTTACTAAACATCTTAAAAAAGCATCTAATGGAACAGGACATCTTCACTATTTACCATAGAAAATCTAAGCCAGATGACTTGAAATGTGACCCTTGCGTTATTTAACAACAACGCAAAGAGCATGTCAACTCTTCAAATCAAAAACTGCCAAATTTGGGATAGTCTCCAAAACACTGGCATAACTTACCATCCCACTTACTTCAAAACCAATGCTACAATCAGCATTCTCCTCATTTACAAACTTATGGAGACCTCCAAGTGTTGGGCATGTCATCCAGGACAATAACATCCAAGTCACCCATGGACCCTTCCTCAGTGTCATGCTTCAAATAATGTCTCCTTTCTTAAGCAATGGACTCCACAAACACGATAAATGCCTCCCTCAGTTCCAGATTTGTGCCCAGTTTCTTCAAGCATGGCGTCATCACTCCTTCTTAAAAAAGCCAAACGGCAATCCTAAAATCTTGTGCAACTATAGTCCTATCTCCAACCGCCCCTTTCCTAGCAAGATCATGGAAAGCGAGATAACTTAACAAGTGCAAAACTAAGTTAAACTAAATACGATTCCCCATGACCCTCAGTCAGGATCTAGACGCACAACGGTATGGATCAGCTGTAGCCAATCTAAATGAAAAGCTTCTCCTTGTCATGGATAAAGATTCGAAATCTATTCTACACCTTGAACTCTCTGCTGCCTATAACACTGCTAACAACACCATACTGCTGGAAAGGATGGTAAATTAGGCTGACATAATCAGACATCCTTTGTTACAGGTTCAATCACTTATCCACATTTTCAACGAAAAAATTAGGATCGGATTGATGTAGTTGTCCATGTGCCAGGTATCCTATGGTGCTTCCTATGCATATAGTCCCTCTCCTTCCTGGTGTATCTTGTTTATATATACACTCCATGGCAGAGGTGAACTTCCAAATGTACGTAGATGACTCTTCTATCTAGGCAGTCAAACAAATAATACCCCATCACTCAGCATTTGGACCATGTGCTCCAATGTATAAAGGAGCGCTAACTTTGCCTAACATACAACTTAGATCCCAAGCAGTAGGAACCACTCCCTGAACTACCTAAAAAGTCAGAAACCAAGGGATAATTTTGGACTCCAAACTTTCCCTCACACACTGCCCCCAAAATCAACAACAATCTCTTTACTCTTTGTGGCAATAGATGTAATAAATAACATCAAAATATTCAAATACACAGGAGTATACAAATTCGCTCCATATGTAGCTCACATTGTGGTAAAAACAAAACAAAAAATTAGAAATTATTAATAACATTATGGCACATATTTTGCAGTCAGTCATCTTCTAGTTGGGGCACTAGGAAAGAATATCCCTTCTAAAAATTCTGGTCTCAGCTTCACCAAGCCTGTTTCAATGTGAGAAATGCAAACCAAATCTAACTTGCTAAACAAAAATATATTGAGGGTTCATCTAATATGCAGCAAAGTTTTAAAGCTTGTGGGCAAGATATAATGGTAAACAATTTTAATAGCGAAACAAGCGATTTGTGACGTTCCAAATAGCATAAAGTGCAATGTCATCTCTTGGCCCCCAACTAACAACCACAAACATCATTATTTGGCATCAAACTGTTCTATTCTACCATATAGTCTTTGATTGGGAGGTTGCCAAGTATAACTTGTATATATAAAGCGCGTCATTGCTGTGGATATAACCAGTCAAGATATTGCTCAAATCCGCATCGTAATATGAGGCAAAGATAGTTAAGAGTCTGTCAACAAAGAAGTGCTATTTAAGCAGAAATATGTTTAAGCTTTAGGGGCCAAACACTCGTGATTAACTTGCTGGATTGATTCCGGTCTGTTATCAATATGATTGTTCAATATGTGTCCCAACTCAAAGTCATGAGGAAACATCTCACATGTACTGCCCAACAGTTGTTAGCACCCAATCCTTCCCAATACCCCCACCCCACCCAGAGAGTAGAGCCTCTAGTCTACTGTGGTATTTAGGAATGTTTCCCCAATGTGGTTTCTTCACACTCAGAGAAAACACAACACCGGACGTACTGCAATTATATTCTAAACTGGTTTGATGCCAAGCCCCAGGTACAGTGATGCTAAGGGAGTACCGTGGCGTAACTTCTATATAGAACTTAGAAGCCTGTTCTCGATTATTTGAAGGTTTCTTGTATTAGCACATATCCAGTGTCCAGCTCCTTATATGGCTGAGGCAACAACCTTTGCCTGTGCACCTCTAGATTTACGCAGAGGGGTTGGCTACCAACCTTATGCTTTAAACTCAGGGCAGCATTGGTAGTTCACTTAAAGACACCAGCAGCATACGCTAGGTGTACATGCTGGTCTAGTTTCCGGCTAAAATGTATACTAAGGTTGTCGAAAAAGTTCCACATTCTAATTGTTGCTAGTTGATTGGAACATGTCTTCTTCAAACTGGGCTCGATTCATCATCACTGCTTACGTTTTGCCAACATTAATTATAGGATCTTATTCCATAAATAATTATTAAATGTATCCATTTGTTTATGCATGTCGTTTTCAGTTAATGATAACAACATAGCATTGTCTGCAAAACTTAATATCAGTATTTCTTCGTCGAATAGCTTGGCTACATCAGGATTGGATTTCCACAAGTAACGTTTAACATGGTTTTAAAAATGGTTGATCAATACTGAGGCTAACAAACAGCTTTGGTGGGCACCCGCCCAGTGTCAAAGCTACTGTTACATTCTCCAGCAAAATAAATATCCTTCCAGGTGGCAATATACAAGAGAGAAGGAAATGCAGTTTAAGGAGGTTCACATTAAGTTGACATTCAGATACCAGTGCTCTCATTTCACTATTTTTCATATCACATTTCACGCCCCTGCCATATCCCGACTGCCCCAAAGTTAATGCTTTGGCTTTGAAATCCCTGTTTTCCCTCTAGGCGAGTTCTTGGTCTGATAGTGTATTCACCCTAGTTGACCTGTACATTCGGTCTGCACTCATAGTCAACTTCTAGTCAATAGTTACATTTTGATCATAACTTGATCGTTCTATGTTAAAAGTTCCAGTCACTTAGCCCCAACAACATTATTAGTAATTTAAATTATCAACAATCAAAAGAAACGTCCATTCACAAGCATAGGGAAAACCCCTTGAACTAAAAGTATAAATGTTTTAGGGCATTTAAAGGCATTCAAAGCGAGTACAAAAATCACTACTCATGCTAAGTTTATTTGATTAGCAAATTACTTTTTTATTATATTATGGTTATATTGAACATCAATTTTCACTCTGGTGTATGTATTTAGACGTTCAATATTTCACTAGTGGTAACTTTTATTCCACAATGCATTTCAATATGAAACCTTCATGGTGAGCGTGAAACTATGACATTCAATTTAATCTTTGTTTTGTATGATACAAATATATGGTTCACAACCTACAAGGGTAAAGCATTAATTGTTATAGCTTTACATTTGTTAGCCTAAACTTGTAGTTTTGTCTTGCTTAATAGGTTAGGCTACAAATTGCGCTATTGATTTCAAAATATGGGTTACACAATCAATGGACCGTATTCACTATTTTATTTTGAAACTGATAGTTTAACACTCCTGGTGAAGGTTTCCTTCTGAAAGGAATTGAGCAATGTGAGTTACTATCAGATATGTGTGTATTATAAAAATAATTATAATAATTTGCCAATCAATGCACCTGTTTAGCTGGAGTGATGTTTATATTTCTTTGACATTTATTCTCTCATTTATAGGTTTATGCATTGATTTTCCCAAGTAAATGCGCACATTCTTAACTGATCTCTAATCAGTTAAATTGCAATGAATAGTCTCCTAAGATGCCAGGAAAGAAGACATCACTGGTTATGTTCTGTTATTTATTTATTTATTGCAAAAAATATCTTTAGTGCAACACTAGCCTGAATGACAATGAAGCTCTTCACAATATACTGTATGAAAGACAATTAATAGGAATAGTACAAGATCTGTTAACAAACCAAAGACCCATGGAACAAGAAGCGGTAATCTTGTAAGCTGATTCATTAAAAGGTGGGTCTTTGAACACTTCCTAAAAGGGTTTAGAAGGCTATGGCTCTTCCAAACTCCTATAGCAAATAGTAACAGAGTCTTGAAGCTAGACATGAGAATGATTGGTACAGAGTGTTGTTCTTTTGGGTAAAAGGAATCTTTAGTGATCATCTGTTTCATACCTAGAGGGTCCACAGTTACTATTAACTAAGATTTTGTTTTGGAAACATTAAGACGAACTCGGGTGAACTTTGGGAGGAAACAGTGAGGTTTATGAGGACCAGCATGAGGTGGTCTCATCGTTTTGCTGCTGAGGCAAACCACATAGGAAATATGTATTACATGCGATCCTTTAAGAGGCACTGACCTTTTCAGAAAACGTATGACTTCCCTACTGGTTAGTCTATTAAAAGGGAGGTTGGGTGGTCACACTCAGTTGCACAAGTGTATTATCTTGGAAAAATTGAGGTATGTTCCTATACACGAATCCTATCATAGGCGGGCGTTGTGACCCAGACTATTTCTCCAATTATGAATCCAGGACACATGGGTTCCAAGAAAATCAACTTTGCCTAACTAAATTCAATCATTTTCAGCTAATCACTTAATCTCACTGTGGCTCAGTATTCATTTGTTTGAGAAAAACTGGATACACACAGAAACAAGTTACATTTCTGAATTAGGTTTTATGTAATTAAGGGCTAATTATAACCAGGTAAAATACTGAACAGAAAAAACAACATTTGGTGTGTTTTTTTCTATCATCAGAGACCACATAAGGCTTTTTTATTATTTTAGTTTCCATCATGTTTTCTGTTATTCTCTGAGAATCAATATTTATGCCTGCATTTACTTCTCTATAGACTTCTGTTGCCTACTGCGAGGGTAGAAAAAGTAACCCAATAATTGATGGTGTTTATTCTGTTCGCCAAATGTTTGCACAGACCTTGTACATACTTTGCAAGGGCATTTCTCTTGACATCTGTGTTTCATGACTTTAATGGTGCCCTGGGCACACACTTTATGACATACAAGTAAATAGGGCAATCAAGGGGATGAGATATGGTAAGGATTTAAAAGGTCATGCTGATTAGGAACTATATAAATGTCTAATTGAGGCAACAATGAGCACGTGAGAACAAGTTGTAGTGAAGTACATTTTAACTATTCTTGTTAGACATGCGCCCATCTCTCTGCGCTCGTCTATTGGGAATTTCTCTATGACAGGCATACCTTCGTAATAATAATCATAATAATAATAATAAATTGATCGATTCTGGTTGATATTTTGTGTGGAAGGGGTCTCCTTCGGCAAGGGGTCTCCTTGCCCAAACCCATGGAATGGGTTTGGGCAGTGTTACCATGGCGGCATTTGTTTCTACATCTGTTATAATGGTCAGGCAGTGGCTTGCTACCTTGTGTTCTTTTTGCACATTTGTGAAATAAATAAGGCAATTCACATTTCCTTTGCACTTTAACAAAAAAAGGCATGGGCACTAGTGACGTGACATCTTTACACTGAATTTCTGGGAAGCAGCATGCAACACACGTGACAGTTCTTTGCATTTCAATGTAAGAGCATGTACCCCATTTAATAGTATGTGTTTTTCCACAGGCACGGAATGGGCTTGGCACTACACTTTTTTTGCATCTCTACGGAGAATAATTTTGCATGGATGATTGTGCAAAGTTCTTATTTAGTGACAGACTAATAGGAGGTTTTTGATAGGCAGATTATTACACAATTTCTTTGCAATGTCACAGAATGGATTTGCCTTAGAAGGGATTTCAGTGCTTTGACGTAATGAGTTATATCACTTGAAGTGGTGCACACTGTGACTTTACTTGAATGAAGTATCATACAAGAAGCACTGCATGTTTCATTGCCACTCATAAGAATTGGCGGCACGTAGCTTTACCATTTCTTGGTTTTGCCACAGAATTAGATACAGCACTCAGAGCTTTAGATTACTTTATGAAGTGCCATGAAATAAGTGTTGTTAATTGACACTACACATTTCATCACTTGCTCAGAATTGAATTCCACATTCCCATCACCTTACATGATCTTCTTCTGATATAAATTTGGAGCTTGTGTTATTATTTTCTTTGTGGTGCAGAGAATCAATCAAGGGCAGAGACACTGTTCCTCAGCACATTTGTTCTGTTCGCCCACCTAATCTTCACACGGCAGTGATAATTTCTTGCACTCTCAAAGATTCCAATTTGCCATGGGTGGCATAGTTGTATATTCCCACAGATTCATTTCAGTGGAACCTAATGAGATATTTACTGCTCCCAATGTCTTTTGCACCTCTTGCCTTTAATGTGCTGCTTGTGTTAATATGGTTTCTTTGCACTTGATATAATTTTGGAATGTGTGTTTCTGCAAATTCTAAATCTGCTTTTGGCATATCCATTATGGCACGTTTTCTGTACACATACTCACTTTTGCATGAGTGGCCTTAAGTTCTTTCTATTCGTACACTGAAACAAATTCGGCCTTCATATACAACTTGCTGCTCATAGCTTTGTAATTTGTTGGTGGTTTCGCAGAATGAAATTTGACTGTCATGGCAATGTGTATTTGATTCATTGCTCCATAGATAATTGTTAAATGTTGTGTTTGCGCTTGTGCACAATCACATTGGAAACTTCTGGCATTGTGTGTGTGGTTTTTTTTTTAATATTTCAGACTTTCAACACGTGGGAATCTGTTTTATATATAGCTCCACCGATAACACTTGACTCTTATGCCATTGTGCTTACAAAGAATACTATTTGACTCTCTCGACAATAAGCATTCTCTTCACTCTTCCACGAAACAGGGTGATAACTTTTATTTGCACTGCTACAAAAATGCTTCCTGTAGTTATGGCATTGAATTTGCCTTTACACATTCAACAAGTCATGCCTGCCACATGTGGCAATGTACGTTCATAAGAAGTCCCACTGAATAACACCTGTCTGACCTAGCATTACACATTGACTTCACTGTTCCACGTAAAAGGACTCGGAAATTGTGGCACTGCACAATATTTTTTAACTAATACATCTTCTACAAATTACACAAATGTGTTTTTGTGTGTTTCGTTTGCACTTGCACTATAATAACTTCATCACTTGCGTAACTGCATGTTTCCATTGATAAAAGGAAAAGTTAACATAAATTCATGCCAGTCCCAAACAAACTAGAAGATGACCTCGGGGGCCATCAAACAGTGGCTATTGTGGATCTCGGTGAGATCAAAATCATTATTTTGACTGAATTGCACATCATAAAGTAAAATTAGGGCAGATGTCAGCTTACGGTAATATGAGCATGAATGAATCAAAGAATGTAACAATGCAGAAAGTTGACATACCAGATAATCCATGTACACATGTAGTGAAAGCAGCAGCCGGCTCTTGCCGCAGGTTAGTTCGTGCCCTGCACTCCTTTACAATGGGAGGTGGGTGTGATCAGCGGTTCCCTGTGCTGCCGCCTCCTACTTCTGCAGCACTGTATGTTGGTGCAGTAGGCAGGACGCTCCGCCCGATTCTGCTCCCGATCCTTGTCCTTTCCTCGGCCTGGGGATCAGCAAGCAGCGACAAAGGAAGGGGCAGGTACACTGGAAGAACCCCCGCCTGGTTCCTTTAGCGTGCACTCAGTCTGACACACACCAAGAGCTATTGCACCCGAGTGGGGAGGAAGCTGGCCAAGCATCCGAGGCAGCGCGCACCACGCACGCGCCGCACACTGTCAACACAGAGAATGCGCGCGCCGGCCACCGCTCTTCTCCAAGGTTTTCAGTGACGTATACACGTGTACGCGTACGCTCAGCTCTCAGAAAGCGATAGTCGTGCACGCCTCTGTGCTTCTTGGCGTGCGCCTCGCTAGCTGACAAGCTCTCGAGCATTGGGACCTTTTACGCATGCGTAGAAAGGCTTTCAAAACCCTCAAGGCTCACAACACGCTTCAGCGATTCAGGAAACGCAAGGCGTTTTTTGCCCGACCTTCTTAGTTGGGGCGGGATGGGAGCAACCCTGATCACCTGATCAAGCACGTGGGTATAAGTTGACAAAGGCTTTTAAAGCTGTATGGTGTAGCAATATCTGAGCCAGGTTTATGACTTTCCTTGCCCGATAGATGCAAGTAAACTTGGCCTTTCCCTGCTGCACTAATTGGCCCATGATGGTGTCAGTTTAATGAGGGGAGGAGGGAACATGGGTGGCCATAATTCAAACACGCATTGGTGAAGCCAGTAGGTCTCGCCTGGGTCTTAAGTGGGATGGAAAAAGTGAAGGTCTCTAAAAGGGGCAAACACAAAACACACACAAAAAAAAATAGATAAATAAATTATGGATGCAACTTCTTTTGGATAAAAGTTCCAAAATCTAACAACCATACAGGTTTTTTACGCAAACGTTTGGTCTCTTGACAATTTGCATCTTTTTGGCATGCACTATAAATGACAGGGTTACAGGGTAACACAACTTTGTGGTGTAGCGGTCTAGTCTGCGACGCACACTGCGTGTGACGTCAGCGGACATCCGGCAGCGGCCATACTTTCGTATCGGCATTAGCGCGCCGATTTCAAGCGAGTACGGAGCTCCGCTCCGGCGCTCCCATTGAGTGTGTAATAAATAGCGATAATCCTCGCAACGTCTGTGTGTCCATTCCTGCTAGGTTGTGGTGAAAAGTAACAACTTTACAATGGCGACGAGGTGGTGAGGAAGTGCTCCACACCCATCCAAAACCCACGTGGAGAGCAGACAGCCTGCAGGACACCCTTGAGGAAACGCAATTGGGAGCGCGGCAGTGCAGCGGAGAGCGCACGGTGCAGGGAGAAAGGCACTATCCGGGCAGATCATCCTGCTTCAAGCCTGGTAAGGAGGTGCATGTCTGAATCCCGTGCCGCCTGAGTCGGAGAAAAGGCGCCAATCATGGCCCGAAGGGGAGGCAGGGCCCCACATGCTGGCAGAAACCAGTGCTGACCACATGGAGAGTGGAGAGTCCAGCCTGGACGACGAAGCAGGGAGCAGAGGCGCCCAAGCGCTCAGTTCACCAGGAAATTCCACCACAGGTAGACGACGCCCCAGAGCCGGTGGGAAGATGAGCTCGCAGACGTTCTCACTGACGAACCCCGTGCCCTTCCTAACAAAAGTCGGGGAACCTGAGATGCCATGGGAGGATTGGAAAAGGTATTTCGTGAATTACCTATCGGCATTAGAAGAGGAGGGCGAGACAGAATTCTCGAGCTCGCGGAAGAAGAAGATTCTCCTCCATCATTTGGGCCCGGCGGGACAAAGGGAGTATGAAGACCTGGTGAAAGAAGTGAGACAAGCGGCGGACGACAATGTGTTGCAACATGCAATAGAGGACCTAGACGCCCACTACCGTCCGGCAGTATGCACAGCTATTGATCGGTACAACTTCTACCACAGGGCACAAAACAAAGGGGAAACGGTCGATGAGTACGTGGCAGCCCTACAGAAACTGGCCCTGACATGCAAATTCGGGACCTTGCAAGAAGAACTGATCAGGGACCAGATCATCATGCACACGGTAAATACCTCCATCCAAGAGAAACTGTGGGCCAACGGCGACGCACCATTGAAGACTGTCGTATCCTTGGTGAAGAAAGCTGAGTTGACCAGGAGATGTGCGGAAGCGGCCAAACGGGAACGCCAGCCAGAGCAGGCCGTATGCAAAGTAGAGGATCGGAAGGCCACGGACAGCAAATTGTCGGCAGGACAACAAGGCACGCGGAACTACAGAAGGTTCAATGCCCGTACTACGAGACCCCAAGGACAGCGACAGTGGAGCACGAATGCCTGCTACAGGTGTGGCAGTGGCACTCACGCCGCCAACGACAAGGGCTGTCCAGCGTTCGGAGCTAAGTGCGCATACTGTGGGCTGCTGGGACACTACGAAACGGTGTGCCGGAGGAAATCCCCGAGGCAACAAGTGAAGTATGTGGCACAAGAAACAGGCAGGGGGGAAGAAGACGAGAACCACGAGGAGGAAGACGAGATCTTGATAGTGGAAGAACAAATACTGGGCATAGAGAGCTCGGTGGAAAAGAAACCAAAGTGCGACATGTGCATAGGAGGAGTTAGAGTCACCATGGTGGCGGACTCGGGATCGCCCTACACGATTATAAGAAGGAAGATATGGGAGGAAGATTTCGCAACCCGAACAAAGTATCGTCTGAGACCCACGGACATTCATCCGGTAACGTTCACCGGGGAACCCATACCCATGGTAGGGTATTGCCTTCTAACCTTTGAATTCAAGGGCAGAACGTGCGAGGGGAAATTATACGTGGCGGAAAAAGGACCATCAGTACTGGGTTGGAAGGACCTGGGGGAGTTAGGAATAAAACTGAACCCAGGAGGACGCACGCAAGTGCTCATGACCGAGGACAGCCCAGAACATGAGGCGCAGCGGTGGAAGGAAGAATTCCCAGAGGTCTTCAAGGACTCCATAGGTCGCCTGGCGAAGTTCACACATAAGATACACCTGAGAGAGGGGGCCCGTCCAGTGTCCCACAGAGCACGCAACATCCCATTCCGGACCAGGGCAGCCGTACAGGAAGAGCTGCAGAGACTGGAGGACAATGGGGTGATAGAAGCGATTGACAATGCGGAGTGGTTGGCACCCCTAGTAGTGGCGCAGAAGCCCAACGGGAAGGTGAGGTTGTGCGTGGATCTAAGGAAGCTAAACAAGAACATAGTGGTGGACAAGTTCCCGCTTCCCAGGATCAACGAGATGTTGGCCAAGACCCAAGGCGCACAATGGTTCTCCACCATAGACTTGACGTCGGCCTACCACCAGATTGCCCTACACCAGTCATGCAACCACCTGACGTCTTTCATCACACCGTTTGGATGCTACAAGTTCCTGCCGATGCCGTTTGGACTCGCCTCAGCGGCAGCTGTTTTCCAAAAGCTCATGTACCGGCTGTTCCATAAGAAGGCAGGCATCCAATATTTTCAAGATGACATCTTGGTAATGGGAGCGTCCCAAGTGGATCACAACAGAAAGTTAGAAGAAGTGCTAACAGTGTTAAGGCAGAACGGGCTCACTGCCCAATGGGACAAGTGCAAGTTTGGCATGAACAATGTCACGTACTTAGGGCACGAGATCAGTCAACATGGCATCAAACCCAAGGCGTCCAACGTAGCAGCTATCAAAGACGCTCCCACGCCCACGAACAAGGAGGACGTCCGTACGTTCCTGGGCATGGCAGAGTTTTACAGTAAGTTTGTACCACACTTTGCCTCCAAGACCCACCACATGAGATCATTGCTCAAGGACAAAGCCGTGTTCTGATGGATGGAAGAACAACAGCAGGAGTTCGAAGAGATGAAGAGACACATCAGCGAAGTGGTGCCCATTCAAGGATTTGACCCGACGGCAGTTACGGTATTAACCACAGATGCCAGCGACCGGGGACTAGGGGCAGTACTCACACAAAGAACCACCGAGGGAGCAACCAACACGATCAGTTTTGCTTCCCGAACGTTGGCTCCCAACGAGAGTAGGTTCAGCGTTAATTGAGAAGGAAATGCTCGCAGTGGTGTGGGCAATGGAGAGGTTCCGGCAATTCCTGTGGGGAGGAAGGTTCCTACTACGCACGGACCACAAACCGCTGGTGAAGGTCCTCACATCCAGCGGGCCTGAACATGCCACTCCAAGAATCGCCAAGATGACGCTGCGGCTTCTAGACTACGTATACGACGTGGAGTACCTGCCAGGACACAAGAACAAAGTAGCCGACTTCCTGAGCAGAGCAGCGTCCAAGGAGGTCAAGGACGCCCAGGACGAAGGTGGATGGGAGGATTATGCTGTGGCGTTTACCGGAGATCATGAAAGAGCCATAAGCGGACAGGAATGGGAGACGGAATATGGAAAGGTCGAGAAAACGAGAGCTGTTAAAGCATACGTAACCAAGAGATGGCCGGACAAGAGGCTACTGGAGGAAGAATTGAAGCAGTATAGGGAGGTCCGGGAAGAACTGTCAGTAGGGGACAAACCCTGGTTCTTGCTGCGAGGAAGCAAAGTAGTTCCCCCACACACGCTGAGGCCACGCATTATCTCCATCGCACATGAAGGCCACTTGGCGATAGTGAAAACAAAGGGAAGAGCGAAGGAAGACGACTGGTGGCCGGGGATGGACATCGCAGTGGAACGTCACGTGAGGGCGTGCGAGCAATGTAGCAACGCGGATAAGACCCAAAGAGTGTTACGTCCGCCCCTGGGGAGATATGAATGTCCCGAGAACCCGTGGGAAGAGATCTCAATTGATGTCCTGGGCCCCATACAAGACACTAATGGCGTCCAGAAGTACCTCACGGTGGTCATTGACCGTTACTCCAAATGGCCTAAGGTCCATGTGAATGACAACGCAGAGACAGAAACAATATTAGAATTCCTCACAGACGTGTTCATAAGGGAAGGAATTCCCAAAGCGATCCTAAGTGACAACGGACCACAATTCACATCGACCAGGTGGGAAACCTTCATGGACAGGAATGGCATCACAATCCGACACACACCGATTTATCACCCTGCGGGGAATGGAGCAGCGGAAAGACTCAACCGAGTGATAATGGGGTCGGTGCAGGCAGCGATCAGCCAAGGAGTCAACTGGGAGAAGGAATTAAAGCGGTTGATGTGGGCCTACCGGATAACACCCACCTCCACGGGTTACAGTCCGTTCCGTGTACTGAGAGGGAGAGAGCCCTTCACGAAGGATAACGTGGCTTGGAAACGACTCACAGTACAAAGTCACTGGTCCCCAGCAGTCGTACGCAGAAACCTGAAGAGAGCGCAGGCAGTGTACACAGAATATTATGACAAGAGACACAACACTAAGGATGTCGCACTCGAGAAGGGTGAGTGGGTGAGAGTCAAATTACCCACGCAAGGGAAGAAAGGAGACAGCAAGTTCACGTCCCCGTTCCAAGTGGTAGAGCCTTACTCCAGGTCAGCCCTTCTCAGCGACGGGAAGGTATGGTCCCAAGACCGCATGGCGAGATGCACTCGCGCCAAAGAGAAGGAACCCAGTGTGGAGTTGGGCGATACAGGGGCGGCCAGTGCCACGAGGGACTCGGGGGCAGCAAGAGGGAGATCCGGAGAAGAAGAAGGCAGTCCCCGGTCGGGAACCGGGCGCCAAGGAAGAGAGGAAAGCACAGGACAGGTACCCGACACCCAGGAGGAGCTGGAGGCGACAGAATGAAGTTATGCAGGACTCAGAGGAGAAGGTGAAACATCCTGCCTGGACGGGGTCGACACCACCCCGACCACAGGCGGGAGTAGTAAGAGGACACGATGCGGGAGAAGAGTAATGTTGCCAAGGAGGTTCGAGGAGTTCAGTATGGACAACAAGTAAGACTGTTCTAACTTGGGGTATTGTTGTTGCTTGAGCGATTATGAAGGGGGAGATGTGGTGTAGCGGTCTAGTCTGCGACGCACACTGCGTGTGACGTCAGCGGACATCCGGCAGCGGCCATACTTTCGTATCGGCATTAGCGCGTCGATTTCAAGCGAGTACGGAGCTCCGCTCCGGCGCTCCCATTGAGTGTGTAATAAATAGCGATAATCCTCGCAACGTCTGTGTGTCCATTCCTGCTAGGTTGTGGTGAAAAGTAACAACTTTACAAACTTCATTACCATTATTTTGACATAAATCATGGTTGCAATCCATATTGCTATTGTTGCAATTATCTACTCCTGAAATCTCCTCAGAGATGTCTTCCAAAACTTGACTTCTCGTAGGAGAAGAATGAACCTCCTTATATAATTTCCTGTCACCTGTAAGCACCGCAATTTTGTTCAAATTCCACACTTTACCATTAGAAAGTCTAACAGCATTCTTCAAAACTTCACTAACCTCAAAGAGACCCATAAATTGACTTTCACCTTTGGAAGCTTTCCATGGTTTTTTAACTTTCACTAACGTTCCTACTTTTATGTTGGAGTGTGGATTTGTTCTTTCCTTAAAGTTAAAGCTGTGCTTATTTACAATATGGGATTTTTCCAACCTCCTTGTCACTTTATCAAGATCAATGCGGCATTTAGTGGATGAAATAAGCCAAGCAGTATTGACCTTAGTTCTAGGTAGTCTACCTCTCATGATCTCAAAAGTAGTACACTGAGTCATGTCGTTTGGGGTAATCCTGTACTTCCACATAGTCTTCATTACTTGATACTCCCACTTGCTGTCACTAACACCAACCATTTGAATAGCAGCTTTAAGTACTCTATTAAACCTTTCTATTATACAATTTCCACTAGGATTGTAAAGCGAAGTGGTGCAATGAATGACTCCAGTTTTACTGAAGTATTCCTTGCCTTATTGGATAAAAATTGTACACCATTATCAGTGATAGGTAATCCCTCTTCCGTGAACACTTCATCTAGAAATAGTAAAACAGTATCAGTATTAACCTTTTCGACTACTCTTACCACAGGCCATTTTGAAAATAAATCGATGGTAGCCACAATGTATTTATTCAAAGGACCAATGGGACCCATAATGTCCATTGCAATGGATTCCCAGGGGCCATCAGGAATGTGGTGTACTTGCATAACTGGTTTCAAAGTCTTCAAAGACTTGTCAGCATTTGCACAGTGAATGCAATCTCTAACAATACATTCGACAAAAATATCTAACCCAGGCCACCAGAATGTACTCTTGACAGAATGTTTTGTCCTGATGATGCCGTTGTGGGCTTCGTGGCCATGTTTAACAATAATCTCTCTCAAACCTAAAGGAGGAACAGCTTTATCACCTCTCCAGATAGTAGAATTGGAAAAGGATAATTCCTCTTTCACCTCCCAAAAATGTCTTAACTCGGTAGAAAGGTTCTTCTTAGCTGGCCATCCCTCAATTAAGTACTTTTGGACCTCTTGTAAAACTTTATCTTTGTGAAATTCCATGTTCCAAACCTCAACCTTAATGGGTGGTACTCCCTCATCGTGGACTAAAGCAATCTGAAAATCATCCCAAGTATTGTGAATACACTCCTTCAAGGGTAAAGGTAGTCTGGATAAAAAATCTGCTGTGACATTATCTCGACCTGGAACAAAAATCATCTTATATATGAAATCTTGTAACCTCATAGACATACGTGCAATCCTAGCAGAAGCTTTAATCAACCCATCAGTAGTAAATAATCGCACAAGGGGTTTGTGGTCAGATCTAACTTCACATTCTTTTCCCCAGACAAACACTCTAAAGTGCTCTAGGGCCCAAACTACAGCTAATGTTTCTCTTTCAATAGTTGAATATTTCTCTTCTGACGGTGTCAAAGCTCTGGAAGCATATGCAATGGTGGATTCATTACCATTCACTCTTTTCTGGGAGAGGACAGCGCCTAAACCCTTTGAACTAGCATCGGTCGTGACAATGCAACGAAGTTGAGGATCAAAATTATTCAATGCAGCAGCATTGCTAATAGCAGACTTAACATCCATAAACTCTTTTTCACACTCAGAATCCCATACGAATTTACACTTGTTCTTTAAAAGCTGTCTAATATTAAACACTCTGCCAGAAAAGTTTCGTATATATTTGGAGTAAAATTCTGTCAACCCAAGGAAAGATCGGATGTCATCTTTAGATTTAGGAGGCGGAGCAAGTTGAATGGCTTCTACAAGATCAGGCTTGGGTTTGACACCATCGGCACATAAAGTATGCCCCAAATAAGTCACCGAATTAACTCCAAATTTACACTTGCTGTGTTTAACAGTAAGGCCATTCACGGATAACTTGCTAAGAACAACCTCAAGGACTTGGTCATGAGAAAGTTTGTTGTCACTAAACACTAGTATATCATCTTGGAAACAAATAACATTTTTACAATCACCAAAAATATCATGCATGACCCGTTGAAACACTGCCTCAGCTGAGGCAAGACCGAATGGCATTCTCTTAAATTGGAAACAACCAAACGGCGTGACAAAAGCAGTGTACTTCTTGCTATTTACATCCAAGACAATTTGGTGGTAAGCTGACGATAAATCGATACATGAATTTTTTTCTCGCTCCAGCTACCAAGGATAACATTTCAGAGATTCGGGGAAGGGGAAATTGGTCAACAATAATGTTGTTGTTCAAATGGCGCAAATCAATACACAACCTAATATTACCATTAGAGCGTCTGGCCACCACAATGGGAGAAATCCATTCAGAGGATTCTACTCTCTCAATAATATCACTCTTAACTAACTTATCGAGTTCTTTTTTGACTTCATCCCTAACTTTGATGGGAATGTTCCTGGCTTTATAAATCTTTGGGCACGCATTTTCTTTTAAAATGATTTTATGCTTAAAATTAATCAATTCCCCTATGCTATCATTGAAAACATTGGGAAACTTGTTCAGCATGGTGCTACCACATAGATCAGATTCTCCAATAACCATTACTGGGTTTGGGCTATTAGGATTGAGGATGATATCAAGTTTCCCTTGCTCAAACCACCCGAGGACGGAAGGTCCATGTTTGGATATGTATAATTTGGCAGTACATTCACGATCTTTGAATTTGAATACTAATACCCTGAAGCCAAGAATATCGATTTTTTCACCTGAATACCCTTGCGGATTAATGTCTCCAGGATACAACACAGGACCTAGTTTATCTATAAACTTGGATTTCCATACATTCTCATTAATTATAGAATAGGGAGACCCTGAGTCCGCATAAATTTGTAGTTGTACCCCACCAATAGTCATTTCACAGATAGGTTTTTTCTTTATCATATTATTGTCGATATTCAAGATGATATGAAGACCCTCAGTGATGTTTAACATGTAAGATTTTTCAAACTCTTCTTTGGTGTCAATGTCATTGTCACTAGGTTCTCCATCTTCCACGCATCGTACTTTTTTGCTTTTGTTTTTCCTACAAGCTTTAGCAATGTGGCCAACTACACCACAGACAGAACATCTCTGTTTAATTGCTGGGCAGCCCTTAAAATTCGCCAAATGCGAGCTACTATCACACCTGTAGCATCTAAATTTGTTTGAGTCTGTAGCATTCTCTTTAACAAGATTGTTTTTTTTGTAAAGTGGTTTGGTTTTAGTGTTATCGATTTTGGCTACAGTATTGCTCAATTTGCTGTTTTCCTCAACTTTAACATTCACTTGTTTTGCACTTCTGCTAGACATTTCTGCCTTTCTAACAATAGCAAGAATATCGTCCAATTTTGAATCACCATTGACCCATAACCTATCCTGGATAAAAGTATCTTTAATATGCATGATGACTTGATCCCTTATGAAATCTTCCTGTAGGTTTCCAAATTGACAATCCAGAGAAAGAGTTCTTAAAGCGGAAACGTAATTGTCCAGGGGTTCATCAGAATTTATATCTCAGTATGCCAATGCATACTTTAAGTGAGAAGTAACGGTCAAAATCGTTGACAGCTGCTGTGAAAACATTTTGATCAGTGCCGCCCGTAGCTCTAGACATTTGGTTGTAGGCTTTAACCCCTTCAGTGCCCCGCCCTTTCCGCGCCCTGTGCCGGGCGTTGCATTAGCGGGCGGGGTTCATGACGAGATAGTCTCGTCATGGGCACAGCGCAACCGTGCTCCATGACGAGACTATCTCGTCATGGGCACTGAAGAGGTTAAGACCTTCTGGACCCACTGAATGTAGGAAGATACCTTTTTTTTCTGCAGGAGGCATTTTTCCTTTTACATCCAATGTCTCTATATAGTTAATGAAATAGGCTTTCCACTCTGCCCACTCCATGCAGGGATTACCCCCAGCTGGCCAAAAGCACTGGGGCGGAGCTAAATTGTAGTTTTGGGCGTTAGCCATTATTGTCTCAAGAAATGTTCAAATGAGTTGTAAGAGGATAAACTGTGAAGATGTTTAAATAAACAGTAAACGTAAATGACTTAAATGTCATGAGAATTTAAAACATATCATAAAAAAAAACGAGTGGAAATTGATCAGAATATCAGTCAAAATGATTCACTCATTCTCCAAAACATGGTGTTAATTAAAAAGGTGAATCCGCTCCGTAAATAAACAGTACCTTGAGAGAAATTAGATCGTGAATCTGAAATCCCGGTTCCGATCTCTTGTTGCTAGGCGATGGTATGCCCACTACGATAAATTAGAAGGAAAATGGCGACACGCTGCTTGCGTGCGTGTAAACCATAGAGTGTAGAATGTAGAGCGTTGCTGACGCTTCCCAGAGATGTCGAGCGTGCGTACAAACTCTTGCAGTACGTCACATTAATGAGGACGCAAGCTGTAGCAACAATGGAACTCCGTGCACATGGTAAGTTTTGAAGAATGCTGTTAGACTTTCTAATGGTAAAGTGTGGAATTTGAACAAAATTGCGGTGCTTAAAGGTGACAGGAAATTATATAAGGAGGTTCAATCTTCTCCTACGAGAAGTCAAGTTTTGGAAGACATCTCTGAGGAGATTTCTGGAGTAGATAATTGCAACAATAGCAATATGGATTGCAACCATGATTTATGTCAAAATAATGGTAATGAAGTTGTGTTACCCTGTAACCCTGTCAATTCTAGTGCATGCCAAAAAGATGCAAATTGTCAAGAGACCAAACTTTGCGTAAAAAACCTGTATGGTTCTCAGATTTTGTAACTTTTATCCAAAAGAAGTTGCATCCATAATTTATTTATCTATTTTTTTTTTTGTTTTTGTGTTTTGTTGTTTGGATTTTTGTTTTGTTGTATTGTTTAACCCCTTCCCCGCTCATGACGGAACCGTTCCGTCATGAGCCACGGTTGCCGTGTGCTCATGACGGAACGGTTCCGTCATGACAATCCTGTTGGCGGCCGCTCCGCCTGCGCGGCGCTGTTTCCCCGCCTGTGCGGGGCGACAACGCAAATGGGCGGAGTCATGACGGAACCGTTCCGTCATGAGCACAGCTCAACTGTGGCTCATGACGGAGCGGCTCCGTCATGAGCACAGGCCCACCGCGCTGCCCCCCTGCCCCCCCCAGCGCTGCAGCGGAATGTCCGCAGCAGCGAAGGGGTTAAGGGAGGAAGATGTGTTGTGTTTATCATAGCGCGCAGCGCAAGTGCAGTATGTTTTTAAATGTAAACTTGTTTGGGCACGGACCCTGGTTAGACTCTATAGATGTTCTAGAGTCTGGGTCCATGCCGGGGAGAGTTCTTGGGAGACAGTTACGAACCTGGCTCCAGTCGTTGGTTGACGTGTTTTCTTGTGGTGCTGTTTCTACAATAAATCTTCGAGTCATACGTCTTGAATGCGAGCCATCATTCATAACACATGGACTGTGCAATAAAGGCGTGGTTTGACATATCAACTGAATATCTGTGATTCCTATAGTGTGTCTCCCCACTGGGATTTTGCTTCCTCTCTAAGCTTTTTATTTTTACAATTTTATGTAGCGTGGACATGGCCCAAAGGCATCAGAGCACTTTACAACAGTAGCATGATACTGGTGGGGTCACACAATGAAGGTAGTTTGTATTCTGCTGGAGAGAGTACTTAGATATGGTCGAAGCTGATTAATCCAGGTGACTGTCAAATAGGAGGAGCTTTCGGTCCTTTTTGAAGTTGGTTTTGCAGGTTGTTTGGCGAAGGGAGGGAGGTAAGGGATTCCAGATTCAATTGTCTGATGCCCCACACCTGCCTGAGCTAGTGTCATGTGCTTTTGCCATGGCGATAATGTGGCTGTGGAGGTTTAGATAATTGACAAGGGTTATACTAATGGATGTAGCACTCTGGAAACTGGCAGGGCAGCCACTCAGGGCGGTCGAGTTGGCCATTCATTCCTGTACTGTGGTTTTTGCTTTCGCAGATGAGATCAAAAGAAATTCTATTTTAGTTGGGGTGAGTTTTAGATGATGGTTAGACATCCAGTTTTAAATCTTTAGGAGCATGATTGAAATGAGGACAAGGTCTTCAGGGGAAGAGATTTTCATGTATATTTGAGTGTCGTTGGCATAGAGGTGGAATAGAATCCCATAGTTTCTGAGAATCACATCACACATAGTGGTTCAAGGTTTAGGTTAAAGAGGGTTGGGGAGAGGATAGAGCCTTGAGGGACCCCTTGAGGAGTTGCATCCATATATATAACACAACTGACATACACCTTAAACCAACTTTGACCATTGGCTTTGTTAATGCTTCTTATGATTTTGTTGTAAATAATATTGAAAATGTTTACATTCTGAAATTCTGAGACTGTGAATTAAACCTGACTGAGGCCTGTGGAAGAGGTAGTGGTTTTTAGAGTGTCTCAATCATTCCAGTTATGTTCTATGTTAGGCATGTACACAATTTCTTCTTAGTATATTGTCCAGCTGCATATCTTACACCTCATCTGTTTCCTCTTCAGCACCCTGTTTTCACTCTGTCCTGAGTGCAGTTCATTGTATCTCTTTCACTTCATCACGCCGAAACAAACTAATCACTCACTCACCTGTAAGAACCGCATTTACTTTTGTTGTTACCTTGTCAATATTTTGAGAGCTATTTACATCCTTCACACACATTTGCGCAGAATTGCAACTGGAATATGACATCATTGCCCTGTTAAGTTTGCAAGAATATTAAGGATTGAATGAACATGTATTCTAAATACCCTTTTCACCCACTTACAGGCTCTGTTAGAAACTCTTTCAACCTCCGTTCCAGAGCTCTCTGCCGTGGCCCGATATAAACACCAGGAGACGACTCAGTTCAAAGTATGCTGTATACAAGGGTAATATGTTACTCAAAAAACAGAAGCACAACCTAATGGAATTAGCAAATACTCTGAGGGAATGCAAGGTTAAATAAAAAAAAGTGTAATATAGGCAGGAGCTAAATCGCTGATATTGATTACCTTAACATGTTTTACATTCCATTGTTCAGAAATCAGTCAGTTCTTTTGCCACTAAAGCCAGACAGAGGCTTATAAGGCCTGTTTGGGACCTTTTTCAGTGTCCATTTTTAATTACTACCTGATCTGCGACCTAGAGGGGACCCGGCCCACTTAAAGCCCTGGGCCTCGTTTTTGGGACCTATGGCTATGCCAATAGTTTGTAGCGATACTGTGCAGCATGGCTAAAGAGGAAACCAAAAAAGTGCTATGACACGCCCTGTGCAGTTATCTCATTTTGCTGATGTGTACAGCATGCATGTACGTACCTACAAAATGTGCGGGGATATTTTTTTCTTTTTATTTACTGATCCAAGTTAGATTGATAAATAATTTAAAAAATAGTGGAAAATCATTCAAAAAAAAAGTGGGTGGGGGAAGCAACAATGGGAGCCGGGGGTGAAAGCAACACAGAGGGCCCAGTTGGGGGAAAGCATCACAGATGATGGGGTCAGAAGCAACACAGAGGGTGGCAGGAGAAGTACATAACACAGGTGAGAGGCAGCAAAGTGAAGCATGGGGGAACAGAAGCATACAGGTGAGATAGTGCAACATGGAATGAGGAAAAGCACACGGCGAGGAATCAATGTGGGTGAATGTAGTGAGGACTCCAGAGACGTGACGGTTTCAAGGTAAGATTGTATTGTAGATCCTGAAAGCCCACAGTGCGACACGACCGACCAGCATGGACGTCAACAGCATCTGAGTACCATTTGAGTATCCACACTAGTCACCCACCAAAGCACGTAAACAGAACATTAATCAAATGATAACAGTGTGGAGCACGCTTTCATACAACACTTGCCTGTCGCTAACTTAATAATTCAACGTGCGACAGACACGTTACATGTCATGCATAGTGAACATCACATATTGTGCATATAGACCATTACACGCAATACACCATAGTGGAGAAGTATAAAAGGGCAATCACAACACGAGGAGGTGGAAAAGCACGTGGGTGAGAGCAACATGGATTTCGGCTGAGAAGCGAAGAGAAATACACAAGGGCGACAGCTGGAAAACATATGCACTCTCATGGAGTGCTTGACTAGAAAGAAAAAAGGAATGTCTGAAAAGTAGGCAGTGGAAGGACACAAATAATGAGGTCATGCCACGGGAGGGGCACAAATACAAGAGGAGGAAGGATAGCTCACACAACCAGTTTTCGAAGGAGGATTGACTGCATTCATAGGTTGCTTTATTAAATGTATGCCACGTAATGCAGTGAACACTACTTTTTCTTATTACCACTGCACAGCAATTAAAATACACAAGGTAATAAAATATGAGGTTTATGCAAATATGAATCTGTTGATTTTCATAGCACAGACCAACAGGTCGATAGTCTCAAGAGCAGGTCTTCATGGCGACGGTTGTAAAGTCTTCTTGGTGTGTAGGAACGTTCAACTATCTCCGTAGACAAACCCAGACACCATGATTAAACTGAAAGAATAGAATTGCTCCAGAAAATACATAGGAAGAGAAAAACTGGAAATAGAAAAACCTCCCAACTGTCCAGGCCAAGCATCAGGGTGAAGATATGGAAAATCAAGGAAAAATAAACTTGAGAAGGCAATATTCCACAAATCTAGTGAGCAAGCAATCAAACAAGCACAAATGTGACACAACTGTATACCACCTTTATAGTGCAAAACAGGATGTGAGATATTCTTGAAAAGGTTCAGCCATCTAGGATTGGGAACGCAAGATTGATAAAATTTCAAAAGTTTAGTAGTTGTCACAATATGTTTGAGAATTATAATAAAAATGATACTAAGAAATAATGTCCAGCTTATTTGTGGCATTAAATTACCGTGATTACAATAACTCACCTGCATGTGGCGTTACAGACTAGCCAACATACAGATTACCCCCACTGGTTTGATCGACCAAGACATGTTGGAGGAAAACAAGATGGTCACAGCAGTGGCCAAAAACCAAGTGAAGGCCGTTGCGTGGGCGGGAGTACGCAGAGGAGAGATCCCATTGTGTCCTGGTCAGGCTGTGACAAATCAGGTAATGGGAAACCTTACACTACGCCTCGTCTTATGAGCTCCTTGTTTATGGGAACATTTAAAATAGAATTGTTTAACCAAAAAGGAACCATGAACCAAACCTGTTCTGCTGATTTCCATGAGTGGTCACCAGGATTATACCCCTCCCAATCAATATGATATTGAAGTTTCTCTTTGAAATACCAGAATGCACAAATCTCTTAAACCTCATACTCAGGCTGTACATAAACAAGAATGACCTTCAGACCTTTACAACAAACATAGGGTTTTAAATGAGAAACATAAAATCAAGGATGAACCCTCCAGGAAATGGGAAGTTTGAATCATACAGTGACAGGATCTTGGAAATTTCAAAAGGAACAACAACCCGGGAAAGAGTTTAGAACTAGAGACTGAGCAGGGTAAGTAGGTGGAGGACAGCCAAACCCTGTCTCCTATCTTGTAGGTAGGAGCTGGTTCCCTACACTGATTGGCCTGTAATCTTTGATTTAACTTCAAGATCTGTAGATTCTGCATCAGCCCTTCTCAGACCTTTATAACCTAATGAATTTTGAACCACAGGTACAGAGTGTGAGAAGTTGGCCTGGTATATGCTGTCCACTAGTTCTAGTGGGCACCTTGCACCAGTCCAAACAACCCTTATTGATGATTAGGTTTAAGACCACCTTTATTGAAAGCTATCCTAGTGGTAGCTATGGAGAGCAGCCTTCAGGCTAAGTCTCGAAGGAATGTAAAGCAGCTTGGTTTACCAGATTATAACCTCCTGAATGACCAAATGAAAGGAGAACCACACGAGGTATATAAATAAAATATATGTATTTTTTACTAAACACTCTCTACTAACCTCTTTATGAGATTAGAGAGCAAGGCACACCATATTCCAGTTCTAAAACGACAGTAAATAGCACAATATACAATGAGCCCCAGGGGGAGACCAAACCATATATTAAGAAAGTGGTATAAGAACCACGACTTGACTAGAAACAGTGCCTAGAGCACGTAGAATCGCTGGGACCCCAAGGAACCACCCAAGGTAGTGACACAGGGGACCCACGGGCGACGCGTGCAGTGTGAGAACACAGCCGCAAGCTCCCTACAATCCTATGGGAAAGTCGCGGTTGGAATTTAAAAGATTAAGGACACTTAGGAGGGGACTTGGAGCAAACCCTTTTAGACTTAGAAGGTTCTAAGGCCAGCACCCATGTGAGCACCGGAGTACTCGTGTTACCTAACCCAGGGAAGCCGGGTGCATAGGTGTCAAATGGTGTTGGGAATCTTTGCTGTTTTTAATGGCGAGTTGCTGCAAAGTGCTGCCGCAGTGGAAAGGAGAAATGTCCAGTGTGATCCAAGCCTGGCTGGAAGATATGGAGAACCGGAAAGCAGAGGGGACAGAGTCTGGGTCACTTGCTAGTGACCAGGGGCACGATAGACAAATGCCCACCGATGTCGGGTGTTTCAGATACGATGAGGTGAAGCTTGACTCCACTGCCATGGGGACCAGGAGACATCGACGACAACTACAGTCCGCAGGCGGGCTGTCCCACGAAGGATGTCGAGTGCTGGGGGTCGGTGTCCGGATTGGAGACAAGCCTTGGCAACGGCAACCCACGCGGTGAGAGTAAAAAGGTTTCGGTGTGGACCAGCAAGGTCCTGTGGACTCCCCAAGCGATGGAGAGTCAGGGCACGTCTGGAGCAACCAGGTAAGCCCACTGAAAGTAACAGTACCCTTCTCAGAGACCCACAAGTTGACGGACAAGGGATCGCGAAGGGACCTCGAGAGGAATCCCTTAATACCAGCCCACAGACACTTGAGGAATGTAGGTCAGTAGTCTTCGGTGGAATCACTGCTCAGGGTCTGGACTACAAGTAGCCCAAAGCACAGCCTCAGGGATCACCAAAAAGCATATGCTGCTGCAAAGGTTCCCGGTGTCCAGGGGTTCGGGTTGCACGGTCCCCACAAGGGTTTTGGATCTCAGGTTTGCTGAGAGCATGGATCAGCCTCGGGGAAGCTTGGAAACCCACCTCCTGTGTTGCAAAATCTTCGGAGTCCTTCAGGAGCTGCGTAGTTGCAAACCGGACAGATGTGTCTTTGGTGCCTGCCTTGCAGGGGAGTAACTCCTTTACTCCAAGGGAGATTCTTCGGTCATCCAACGTCGTGTAGATAGTTGAAGTTCTGGGATTCTGTAGCAGAGTTTCGTCCAGGTAAATCTAAAGTTCTGTAGTCAGGGGTTCCTACTTTATACCCAAGGAAGGGGTGATACGAACACTGGGGACCCACTTATGGGAGGGTCAGGACAGAGGGGTGGCTACACCCATGTCCTTTGTCCAGTTTCGTGCCAGAGCAAGGGCTGGTAGCCTCTGGAAGCGGTTTGAGCTGAACTATGCACAGGGACACCAAATGTGCCCCCAGTGCAGATTTCAAAGCCCTCTCAGAGTGCACCCACCCAGCCCCAATACACTAAAGCTTGTCTGGGAGGTGGTCACACCTCCCTTTCACTGGAAACCTCTTGTCCAGCCATCCCCTGCCGGAGTTTAGGCCAGCAGCAGGAGGGCAGACTCATGTCTGTGGCTGGCAGCATCCATTTTGTGATGCCAGGGCTTGCAAAGGTGGTACCGGGTGTACCGGTGCTGCCATATTTCTCACTCTAGTAGGGTGGAATCATACCTCTCACACTAGTTACTGGTGTGGAGGTATGATTCCAAGGTGTTTGACACCAAACACAACATGTTTCCGTGCAGCCATTCCAAAGTTAGCATTTACCGTGAGGTTATAATGCACTTAAGAGTATATGGTGTGGCTGCATCACAAACAACCCCGGAATAAAGGTTGCAAAAGCCGCAGAGGGGCTCTGCTCATGCATGAGCACCCTCTCACATAAAACCCAGCACCCTGCCTTCAGGATTGGTAATGCCTACCATAGGGGTGACTGATTTATATGTGCAGTGATATGGAAAGATATAGTGAACCTATATCTAAGTAAGGGGTGCATGCACCACCTTACACAGGCTGCTGTAGCAGACCTGTAGTGTCATTTTGAATGGTCTCCCAGGAGAGGCCTCTGGGGTACCTATGCCCTGGGTATATAGGATACCATATACTAGGGACTTATAAGGGTACCCCAGAATCCAATCTGTTGTGTACCTAAAGTACATGCAATCAATTTAGAGAGGAAGCAGCTGGCTGGGGTCCTGGATAACAGGATCCCAGCCAGACTAAAGTCGAAAACAGTGAAACATCAGCAACAATTGGGGGTAACTACAAGAAGCAGATCCTACTCTCCTACACAGAGTTATCAATTTCCAAGGATTTCTGGAAAGCTTTGCGGATGAGACACAGTCAAGGCAAAAATTGAAAGAAACTAGTGGAAGTATGAATAGAGTTATTGTAAGCAAACCCTGCTCTAGATAACAGAGTGTCTTGAGCAGCAGGAATGTAGCATCTTATGTAGCATTGTATGAATTCTTCAAGAGTTCAATGTAACCTCTCAGTCTGCCCATTTCTTTGAGGGTGACATCCAGAAGTTAGAGCTCCCCAGATACCAAGTTTGTGGCATAGAAATTTCCAGAACTTGGAGATGTATTGAGGCCCTCTGTTGGAAGGTTGGATTCTTCTAGCATGGATACCCCCACTTTTTGGCTGTGTCAATGTGTTTTTGACCTAGTCTGACTGGGATCCTGCCAATCAGAACCCCAGTCACTGTGCTTTCTACCTACATTGACCATGGTAAGTACTTTTGCGCATCCTCAATTGGGTACTGGGGCACCCTTGTAAGTCCCTAGTATATGGTACTAAGGTACCCTGGGCATAGGTACACCAGGGGTCTCCTATGGGCTGCAGCATGTATTGTGCCACCCATAGGACTCCCCCTTAAACTGTGACTACAGGCCTGCCATTGCAGCCTGTGTGAGTTGGTGCTTGCACCTCTCACAACAGATATACGTTTTCTTATATCTGAGGCCACTGCACTTAAAACCTATAAGTCTCCCCTATTCTACGCTCTTCATATCTGAGGGCAAGGTGCTTGGTTATAAGTGTGGGGGTGCCCTGCATGGGCAGGAAACCCCAACAAACCCCAGAGTCGATTCTCCAGGCTTTGTATGTGCAGTCAGCCATTTTAATACATATATTGGACATCCATCTATATAGTGGCTGCACCGAAACCGGTCGGTCATGTTTGGTATCATACCCCAACGCCAATTCCAGTGTTGGAAGTACGATCCCATGTACTGGGAGATTCTCCATTGTGGTACGCCCCTGTACTCACAGTAACAGCCTTTCAGGGTCTGACAGCAAGTGAGTGCTGCTACCGACCACAGACATGATTCTGCCCTCCTGCTGCTGAGCCAAGCTGGAGCAGTGGAAGGTAGAATAATAGGTTTCCTGTCACAGGGAGGTGTGATCACCTCCCAGACAGGACTTAGTGTATTGGGCTGGGGCGGAGGCGCATGCCAGCACCACCAGACATGCTTTGAAAGGTACATTTGGTGCCCTTCTTGCATACTCCAGTTTGAGCCAGTTCAGGAAGACATTACCTCCCTCTGTGGCATGAAAATGGACACTGGACATGGGAGTATCCTCCACTCTGTTCAGCCCCTCCTCTGGGAGGGACCCTTGAGTCACATCCCAACTCTTTCCCTAGGGTACTTAAAGGCTTACCCATGGGTGGTTCCTTAAATTCGTTGTGGGACAAGACTCAAGCCTGAACCCACACCACTCTTCAACCGTCTGGACACTTGGACTTTGCCTGGAACTGAGACTGCACCAAGGAAGATTCTTGCTGCTCCTGGTCTCAATGTTCTGCAAATCTTCTTCGTCATCTGTGTCTGTACTTCTTTCAGGATCTTCACCAGACCTGTGGGCATCAAGGATATCCAAAGTAATCTCCTTTGGAGTGAAGGAGTCACTCCCCTGCAACTGCCGGCACCACAACAAAGCTGACCGGTCTGCTGCTCCTGTCGTCCTACGGACTTCCTGAGGCTCAACAACATACGTGGTGGTTCTGCAACTCCCTCAAGACCTGACCTGTCCTCTCAGCAATGTTGAAGCCAGTATCCCTCGTTAGAACTGCTGGGACCAAACCCCTGTGCACCACATCAACATGCCGTTGCCAAGGCTTGTTGGCTCTGCACACCAGAGATCTTCGGGATCTCCAGCATCTCTTCCTGCCAAGTACAGCATCCTCACGGCATCCTCTGCACCATGGGCTTTCCTTCTTGGTGAGCTGCTCAAAGTCCTCTTGAGAATCCTGTGCCTTCAGCCTCTGGGTCCTCCTGAGGGTCTTCTCCTGCTTCAGTGGATTCCCCTGCTTGCTCAGGGCCGGCTCACTGTTGGTGAGTACCTTGGACCTTGCAGGTCCCAACGTTGGTCCTTCTTCATTCTCCATACCAGTTGTGGCTAGCAAGGCTCCCGCTGGACACCGATCACCTAGTCACCGACATCCGATGTGGGACAGTTCGTGCATGGCTCCTGGTCTTCATCAGCATAGCCTGGTCCTCACAGCTGCAGTGACAAGGTCACCGGCAACTCTTGTGAACCGTCCGACATCTGTGGGCATAGCTCTTCTGTGTCTCCTGGTCATTCCTGAGTGGCATAGACTCTGTACCCTCAGAGTGCAGGTTCTTCCCTTCCAGAATCCACCCTTGGATTCCATTAGACTTCTTCACCTTGTTGTCCAGAGGCACTTTTCTCCAAAGCTGCCATTGTCGTCTGCAAAAGAATAACCCATGGAGAATGAATATGTCAGAGTAGAAAACCTCAAGAATTTCTGATGCAGTTGTCAATTTGGGAAGGGCTGTAAATTTGAGCCAATTTAGTATATGAATACACTGTAACCAATATAATACTGGAATTCTCAGATGGAGGTAATCCCCTATGAAGTCAGCAGGGATGATTTCCGAATGATTGAAGGGAATTTCAGGTGTCAATAATAGTCCCACTTTCCGTTGTATTTAAAATTAATTTTGGGCACAGACCTTGCAAGATTTGACAGATTTTGTGATATCATGTTGAAGAGATAGCCACCAGATTTACCTTCCGATCAAATCTTCATTGACCCTTCTTCCTCTATGTCCATAGATCAATGAGTCATGGCATTGTTGATTTATCATTCTTTATGAATGTTTTGAAGGGAAAATTGTTTAGTTTGAACAAAAGTCGGACCTCTTATACTTTTTAACTGAAATTGAGGTAAATGTTTTTCAAAGTCATTGATATTTACTTTTTTGGTTTCCTGGCAAATGGATTCTAGAAAAGTAGAGGTGGTTCAGGAAATGAAGGCTTAAGGCAAATTGATCTTCGCTATAGTCTTCTTTTTTTTTTTTTTTAACAAAAAGCCCATTTCGACCTAATACACCATCGGGCTTCTGTCTACTGCATTAGCTTAGACCAGACCAGGCCAGGCCAGCTTCTTGATACATGGCTTGGTGTACTAGTGTAATCATTGGACCAGGAAGGAACTTTAAACCAACCTCATTTCAATACCCCAAGATAAAAGAGATGACCAGATGTTTTGGTCATGATCGATCAGGCCTCTCTGGCCCAGACGGGCCATACTAAATGCAATTGCCAACCACTTCTCATACAACAGGGGCTTTGGATCTTTCCAGGATTTGCAAATCTCCCTTCGTGCAATTATGATGAGGCAAAGAAGTAAGCCCTTTTGTGTATTAGAGAGCAAACTTGTTTCGCCGATGTCTACCCCAAAGAAAACTATTGCTGAATTTAATTTTAATTTACAACTGAAAATGGCCTCAAGAGCGTTTTCAACATTATGCCAGAACCCGCAAAGGGAGTGGCACTCAAAAAACATGTATACATCGTCGGCTTCAATATACCCACATCTAGGGCACTTCGGGGAGGATCCAAGGGCAAATCTCGTTATCTTCTTGGGGGTATAGTAGAGCCTATTGATAACAAAGAAATGTTTTTTTTTTTTAGAGAGGCTGGCCTGACATACCTGTACAGAGTTTGGAGAGATAAGGTATAGAAGTTAATAGCTGTTACGCCCAGTATAGAGGAGTTCCAGATAGAGTATGATGGAGGGATATCTACATCATCGGCGTCTAATAAGCTCTTATACCACAATCCGACTTCTTTTTTTATTAACTTTGTGTTTTGAAGGCGAAGTTCAATTTCCCAATTACCTCTAATTGTTTCTTTCTCAGCTGTAAACCAGGAACATAATTGTATGTATTTAAATTTGGAAAGAGAACTGCCTATTTTAGATCTTAAGATCTCCCAAGGGAGAACACCATCTGGTGATAGAAGGTCGGACCAGATCACTATTCCTGCCTTTTTAATTGATAATGCTAGACTGTCTTGCAGGCATAATGGAGGGCCCGGAGAGTTCCATATAGGGGCAAAGTCCGAATAATATCCAATCCTCCATCTTTCTCTAACTCTGTACCACAGTTTTAATGCCGATTTTAGGCGGACCTTCTTAAAAAACCTTGGGGCCCCAAACTTATACAAGAATCCGACCCCGCCTCCCTCAAGGTTGACCATTACACTCAAAATCTTCCCCCAGTTGGTTTCTCCTGGACTAATGAGCAAAGAGCGTATATTTTTAATCTGAAAGGCGATGGAATACCAAAAGACATCTGGGAGAGCCAGGCCTCCCTTAAGGAGCCTTCGTCTCAGCTTCTTCCAGGAGAGCCTGGCTTTTTTATTAGCCCAGATAAAGCTTCCAATTTTTCCTTGTATTTTATCTAAAAGCTTTCTGGGGAAATCAAGAGGGATGGTACTAAACAGATAAGTCAATTTTGGCAAGATAACCATCTTAATAAGGTTTACCCGACCATATATAGTCAAAGGCAAATTCTGCCATCTAGAGAAAAGATGGTCAATTTCCTTGGCTACTTTACTCAAATTAATGGAAGGGATGTCGGCTAGATTTTGAGCTATGGTTATCCCCAAATACCTGAATTCCTTGCTACACCTTCCAGTCCAGTTATCCACTCCCCAGGACATTACCTCCGTCTTAGAGGAGTTGACAAGATATCCAGAATAAAGGCCAAACTCTTCTAGAATAGCTTCCACCCTAGGGAGAACCTCGGCAGGGTTATTGGTATAGACCAGCAGATCATCAGAATAGAGGGCTAATTTACAGCTGTAATCCGATACTTGAAAGGGGGTAATCTGATTGTTCAATCTCAGGGTCGGAGCAAGAGGCTCAATATAAATGTCAAAAAGCAGAGCTGAAATAGGACACCCCTGCCTAGTTCCTCTTGTAATATTGAAGCTAGAAGTCAACCTGCCATTCAGGAGTATAGCTGCGGAGGCACCCTCATAACATCTAATAAGGGTCTGGATGAAGATTGTGCCGAATCCCATTGCTCTTAAAGTTTCCCATAGGAAGGTCCAATTGACATGATCGAAAGCCTTGGCTGCATCATATGCTGCCACAGCCAAAGGCTCCGACTGCGCCATTGCCAAATCGATGGTACCAATCAGCTGAAGTGTTTGTTCCTGGATGAATCTTCCTGGGATGAAACCCTTCTGGTCCGGGTGGATCAACAACGGAATCAACTTGACCAACCTCCCTGCTAGAATGCTCATAAAGATCTTATAATCAGCATTAAGCAGGGAGATCGGCCTATACGAATCCGCTTTAATGGGATCCTTCCCCGGCTTTAGGATAAGGACAATCGTTGCCTCCTTCCATGATCTAGGAATCTTACCGTTGGAGCTATAAATGTAATTAAATAATTTGCACAATCTGGGAACTATCTCCTCCTGGAGGGCCTTGTAAATCTCCCCAGGAAGAGCATCTGTCCCAGCAGCCTTATTATTTTTGATCTTTTTTATGTACAGTTTGATTTCCTCTTCGGATATTGGGGCATCCATAATATTTAAACCCTCCTCCGTTAGGACTGGTAGTGCCTGTCTTGGATGTTTCCCGGGCTAGAAACTGTCTCCTCTTTATATAACTTAGAGAACATAGAGATAAGGCACCTCTGCATATCCTCCTGTTTACAGGAAGTTGCACCGGTTTCATCTATGGCCAGACTATTAATGTTATTCTTAGACCGATCTGCCCTTACTTTCCATGCCAAAAGGGCACCGGCTTTTTCACCGTACTCAAAATTTTCCATATTGTGGACCAGCCACTGTGCTTTTATTTTATTGTCTAACTTCTTCCTGTACTCCAGGCGTAGGCGTTCGAGTTCACCAAGGTTCTGTGACAAATTGCCGGAGGGGCAAGTCAATCTATCTCCTTCTAAATTAGAGATCTCTCTTTCCAGAGTCTGGAATTCCAGGGCCTCTTCTCTATTCTTGGCACATATCAAACTGTGTGCCCGTCCACGTAAATAAGCCTTATAAGCATCCCAAATATAATCTTGGGACGTAGAACCAATGTTGTTAATGAAATAATCAGTTGTTGCAATTTTTAGGGCATCGATAATTTCAGAATTAAACAACATTGCCCTTTTTAGTGTCCATCTAGGGGCTAGACTAGGCCTATTCCCTAAGTACGAAAAGGAAATTGGAGCATGGTCAGATAGAATACTTGGGAGGATAGCAATATCGCCCAGGTTTTTCAAGCTTGTTCTATCGATAAAGATATAGTCGATTCTGGAGGAATGGTTATTTTTCTTACTAAAAAAAGTGAATCCTTGCTCTGCACCTCTCATAGCCCTCCAAGCATCTACTGAACTTAGCGCATGAGTCATATTAATCATAGCTTGACGAGAACGTGGAGCAGCAACATATTGGCTATAGTTAGACCTGTCCTGAAGAGGGTTAAGGAGGACATTAAAATCGCCTCCAATAATTACCGGGGTGGTACGCTCTATTAGTTTGGCCTGCATTCTGTATACATATGCTGTATCGTCCGTATTGGGGCCATAGTAGGATACAATGGTTAAATCTCCTCCCCCGATAATCAGCTGCACTATTATCCATCTTCCTGACTGATCGGTTGAGACATATCTAATAATAGCTCCAATACCTGATCTAATCAATATTGCTACCCCTTTGCTGTGAGATGTCTGCTCTGAAGTGCAATAATGCTCTATCCCATCCATATTTCCCAAAAATAATCTTGCACTCAGGACTAGTTAGATGAGTTTCTTGTAAAAGGAAAATGTGGGCTGTAGATCGCTCGAGAAATTTCATTACTAGCCTTTGTCTGCGTGGACATCGAAGCCCATTGATGTTCCACAAGAGAAATCTAGTTTTGGAGGTCATTAAATTTTATAATCTCTTTCAACTGCCCCGGGCCTAATCTTGTACACTAGGGATACCCTACATAGAAAGACGCTATTGCTGACGAGAACTATTTTGCTATTTCCCCCCCCCAAACCCTCACCTGTGCTCCCCACCTACCCCGTCTTGCCAACCCACCCCTCCGAAGTGACCCCAACAAACCCACTCCATCCTGGGGGAACCCTCCCTTAATCACTGGGGATAGCCCTATGGATGAGTTTCCATGGACGTGATTATAACAAAACTTGGCTATAACGAAGGGCTCAGTTCTACCTATTTATTTTTTATTTTCCTTATTCCTTATTCCCCTTCTTCTCCTCCTACAGTTTCACTACTTCTCTTTTCCCATCCTACAATATCCTTAGAGTGATGCCAATAGTCCCCCTATTTCGAAGCGGGACCACTTCCACCTCCGCTTCTACTTCCGCTTTCACCTTCGATCTTTATTTTATCTATTAATTCATCGACATCCTCAACTTGAAGTAAATTATACATGTGATTATTCCACATGATCCGAAGGGTAGCAGGGAACTTCAGCTGGGCCTCAGCCCCCAGTGAATTCAGGATAGTCATTCTTTTACCTAGCTCCCATTGCTTTGTTGCCATGGTATGGGAAATGTCTGATCGAATGGTAAAAGTAAATGGCCTAGTGGAGGAATTACTCTTGATCTGTCCAGCTTCCAGGGTTAAGGACAGGATTTTTTCCTTAGTAGATACGAAAGCAAATTCACCAAAATCTTCCTTGGCCGGAGTTTTCCTGGATTCTTCCTGTATGGATCACGGTGAGTCCTTTGTATGTCAGATGCCAGGTCGATTTCCGGTAGGTCTTTTAAAATGGTCTCCCTTAAAAAGGAAATTACAAAGCTTTTGATATCGCTCCCCTCTATTTCTTCAGGAACATTTAGGATTCTGATATTATTTTTCCTTGTAGGATTTTCCAATCGCTCCATATCGTCCTTAAGTTCCTTATTTTGCTTAACCAGCTTATCCATTAGGACTGAAGAGGAGTGTAAAGTGCTCTTGATCATTGGGACCTCCATTCCAAGGGCGTCTGTTCTTATTGAGACTTCTTCAATTTTTTGTGCCAATAATGCACATGTAGCTTGAATATTAGCCTGATTGGATTCTGAGATGGTAAACCTTCTCCCAATGTCTTCTTTAAGGCTTAGCAGTATATCTGCCAGAGAGCCAGGTAAAGTCGCATTCGTAGGGAGAGAGGGCATAGAGAATTCAGCTGACTGAGCCTCATACGCGGAAGAAAGGACGGCCGCTTTCTCCTTTACTAATGGAACTCCAGGTGAGTTTTCGTGATTATCTAATACAGAGAAGCGATTAGATAGCTCTACTGATGAATGTACAGTCGCAATGTCTGCCCCCTCCGCTGCACTGGTAGCCAAGGAGATGGAGGCCTGAAAGTTCTCCTTTAACAGAACAAAATCGGGCGAGGCAATAGGGGTGGCTGGGGTACAGTCCATGATGTGTTTTTTATTCTCGGATTCTAGAGTGGAGTTAGATAACACCTTGTAGTACGTTTTTAGAGATGGTGTAATTCTTAGTGAAGAGGAGAAGCCCCCTTTGCCTTTCTTCCTCCCCCTTCCTTTACCGGGCGGAGTACTCTCAGGGGTGACCCTTCCTTTATTCTGCTTAGAAGTATTTTTAACCTTGATAATTGGAGGAGGGATGGAAGGGGGGTCAGACAGGTCCAGCTTGAGGATAGGAGCTCTGTTGCGCAGGGTATATCGACTAGTAATAGGTTCCAGCTTTTGTGTTAGAGCTGTAGGGTGAGAGGCACTGTGGAGACCACTGCTTTGAGCTTTCTCCATAAAATTCTTATAGAAAGATATGACATCAACTAGCTCATGGGGGGTTTGCCCAGAAGCCCCCTCGATGTCCACATACGCTTCTGCAGATTTTACCCTGTGTGGGAGCACTCCTTCCCTCAGCGTATCGCCCGGAAAGGAAAATGCATCAGCAAGGGGATCAAACACCCCTGTAAAAAAAGACTCTGGTGTTTCGCCACCTCCCGCTCAGATAGGGACACCGCCGTATCTCTCCAGCCTACTCCGCCAGTCCACTCGCTCCAGCTCCGCACCTATCTTCCTCTCCAGCGCAGTCCGGCGTACGCAGGCTTCACGCGACCCAACCCGGAACTGAATGCAGGGACTCTGCCGCCTCCACGCCTTCGCCGCGCCCACCAAACGGAGCGATGAAGGCTTCGGGACAACTTCAAGCTCACCCTCGCCGCACGCCATTATTATCGGGAACAAGAAAAAGAGAAATGCGGGACCAAGCAGAGGAAAACCCCCACCAAGGTAAAACCCAGGTGATCACATTGAAAAAGTGCCGCTATAGCCGCTATAATCCCCCATTGGGCTAGCCAATACACGCCATGGGAAACTTGACCGCGACCGTTAGCTTCCGGCCGCCATGTTCCCCCCTTCGCTACAGTCTTCAAAACCTTTTATTCTGGATACCGTCTGAATAAGGAATCTGAGTCAACATTATTTGATCTGAGAATGGATGTGAGAAATAAGTCAAATTGTTGAAAAAAGAATGCCCAGCAGACTTGTCTACTATTTCAGCATTCTATCTGTTGATGAACTTGAAGATTACTGTGATTAGTGCAGACCATTAATTGAAATTGGGCTCGAATTAAAAAATTGTCTACACCATATAAAAGCTGATTTCATAACAAGAAGTTCTTTTTCCAGAATGTAATAATTTCTTTCAGCTGGAAAGAATTTGAGCGAAAAAAAGTCAGTCAGATGGTCTTCACTGTCTTTACCAACCTAAATCAAGACAGCTCACATAGCTAAGTCAGAAGCAGCAGTGTCATTGATGAATAGCTTGGAGGCATCAGGTTGTTGTAGAATAAAGTATTTAGTGAACTCTTTCTTTTTCTTCAACCTTTCAAAAGCTACAGTCGCATTGTGATTTCATTGAAAGGATTTGGTCTTTTTGATTAGGTCTATGATTAGAGAAACTAGTTTGGATACATTCTTAATGAATTTCCGATAATAATTTGCCAGAGCTAAAAAGCTGTGAATTTCCTTTACAGAAGAAGGAATAGTCCTATCCAAAATGGCTTGACTCTTTCTAGATTTCAGGCTTTTCCTTTAAAGAAAAGAATGAAGCCTAAATTAATTCTTCTCAAATAGACACTTTTCATGTTTTCATGATTGACCAGCAATTTATTCTCCCTCGAGCGCTGTAGGCCCTAGGATGCTTGTTTCCAGTCCAGGGAGGACCTGGCTTGGCAGTTCGGGCTGGACTGTACCCATGAGGCACAGGGTCAAGACTGATTTGCATATGGCTGCGTTCAAACTGGAATGGAATGGTGAGCAAAAAAAACAATGGATTTAGGCCCAGATCTCTGTACTGGGGTGAATGTATGACATTGATCGGCATTCTGTTAATTAATTGTTCTTTTTGCATTGGTCACCCAGAGTGGGACGGATATGCACAGACGTGGGTGCCGTGCTCTCCATGCCACTGGAGTCAAGCTAATCTGGCTGATGAGGGGTGAAACCCCGAAACCGGTCCTAGGATGCTTGTTTCTAGTCCAGGGAGGACCTGGCCTTGCAGTTCGGGCTGGACTGTTCCCATTGGGCGCAGGGTCAAGACTGATTTGCATATGGCTGGGTTCAAACAGGAATGGCATGGTGAGCAAAAAAACGATGGACTTAGGCCCAGATCTCTGTACTGGGGTGAATGTATCACATTGGTCTGCATTCTGTCCATCAGTTGTTCTTTTTGTAATGTGTGCACAAAACACCCTCCTGAGCCATAATGATGTGATTCCGTAGGCATACTGTAGTGATGAAGAGGACATGAAGACTCCAGATAAGAAGAAACATGTTTTATTCTGTTCACATTACAACGAGCTGTCCAGGCAGCGCAGTTCATCTCCAACTGGTCCAACGTCCTGAGCATGGAATCATCACATCCGCGCTCTGAGTCCACGCACAGCATGAGGCAACATTCCATAATCACCACATGGCTCTTTCTTTTTGGAAAAGTACCAGCCTGGAACATACTCTTTAAAGAGAAAGAAATGCAAAAACACAAAATAACCCAACTCGAATAAATATTAATGGAGGAAAACCTACCTTTGGTAAATACAACAAGAAAGGACTTTTAAAACACAAATAACCTTTTGAGAAAAACGGTTCATGTACTTGACTGGAACGGTCAAGTGCCACATTACCACAGGTTATGGCATATATCCAAGGAATACTGTACAAGCAGTGTAAATCTAGAAAAAGTCACGATACTTGACCGGAAATCTGATTTTCTTTGTGCCGTGCCTCAAATCTACGTCCTTAGTTGGAACACCGGCAGTGGAGGATAAGTCATTTGAGCACACAGCTTTCTTACCACTCGCAACACTACTGCAACACTCTCCACCATCTATCCCCTTGTTCTGCAAGTTGTTTCACACTGGCTCCACTTTTACCACTCTCCTACAGTTCCACCATTGTCCACCTTATACTTGCACACTACTGCCAGTCACTTTAATGACTCTAACCGGGGGACCAAAGCTGGTTTTGCCCTTTTGCACATGAACAGGTTTATGCACTCAAACTAGGCAACCCACCTTAACATCCCTTTCCTTAACTCTGTTTCTTTCATCAAAATTACATTTTTGTTTTTCCTGAAAAGCGGATACTTTTTTCTTGACTGCATCATCTGACAACTGACTCTACTTTAATCGTAGTCATTTTTTCATGCAAGCAGGGCAAAAGCAAGTGTGTGAGAGAATGGCATGCCCAGAGCACCAATCCCTACCTGACGCTGTGTTCCTGGAAGCTGGCACGGAGCAAGGGCTTGCGACATCGAGGGGAAGCAATCAAAGGGTTAATCCTTGAGTGAGCTAAAGAATGATGATGGATTAAACCCAGATGAGTTGACTGGGGGTGAGTGCTTGCATTGTTCAACACTCCGTCCATCATCCCCTTTGGTTTTGCTTTGTTCGCCCTAAGTTGGCAGGGTATGCCCAGACGTGGGTCCCTTGCTCACTTTGCCACTGGATTCAAGCTAGCCTTGTTGATGGCGGCTGATTAGCCAGAAACCGGTCCCAGGATGCTTGTTTCCGGTCCAGGGAAGACATGGCTTGGCAGTTCGGGCTGGACTGTTCCCATGATGCACAGGGTCAGGATGATTTGCATATGGCGATGTCTGAACTGGGGTGGTGGAGTGAGCTAAAGAATGATGATGGATTAAACCCAGATCAGTTGACTGGGGGTGAGTGCTTGCATTGTTCAACACTCCGTCCGTCATCCCCTTTGGGGCTGGATAGGTCACACCCGCTGCAAGCCCACATCAAACACCACCGGACAAGGCCTGGCCTAGAACCCTCAAGCGAAAAGGAAAAGAGGAAGGCCAAGAAACACCTGGAGCCGAGGCCTCATGGCTGACTGCAATGAGATGGGTTAAACCTGGTGTCAGATTGAAAGAAAAGCCCAGAACAGATGTGGCTGGAGAGTCCCGATTGATGGCCTATACCCCAGGAGGGGGAATGTGCATACGTAAGTATGGTAGGGTGGTTAGGGTAATGGTGAGGCAAATGGTGGTGAATGTGGTGGTAGTTGTGGTGAGGATGATGGTTGTAAGGGAGGTTGTTAGTGTGTGTTGGTGGTGGTGGTTACTGTGGTGGTGGTCAGGGCGATGTGGTGGTCTTGAGGATGACAGTGGTAGGGTGGTGTTATACTGCTTGGGATTGTGGTGGTTAGGGTAGGTAGCAGTTGTGATTGTGATGTGTAGGTTAGTGGCAGGGTGGTGTGAGGGTGGTGGCCTTGAGAGTGATAGTGGTGGTTACGGTGATGGTGGTGATAGGGTGGTGGTGGTGATAGGGTTGTTCGGGTGCTGGTGGGGGCAGTGGTAGACTGCTTGGAATGGTGGTAGCTAGGGTTGTGTTGGTTAGAGAGATGGTTATGATGGTGATTGAGTGGTTAGGGGTGGGTGGTAATGGTTAGGGTGGTGGTAAGGTGGTGGTGGGGATCGTGATGGGGAGGGTGGTTATAGGGTGGAAAAAATATGGTCATGATGGTAGGGTGTTGGTACGGTTATAGCGGTGTTGGTAGGTTGATGGATGGGTGGTGGTGGTAAGTTGATGGTGGTGGTAGAGTGTTGAGAGTGTGGTGGTTGTAGGGTGGAGGTAAGTTGGTGGTGGTATGCTGTTCGTAGGGGTGGTTGTGGTGGTAGGTTGGTAGTGTTAGGGTAGGATGGAGGTAGGGTGAAGGTAGGATGATAGAAGTTGTAGGTTAGTGGGGTGGTGGTTAGTTGGTGATAGGTGGTGGTAAAGTGGTGGTAGGGTAGTTGGTGGTGGTATGGTGGCAAGATGGTGTGGTGGTGGTAGGGTGGTAGTGATAGGAGGGTGGTGGTGGTAGTGTGGTGTGTTGGTGGTAGTAGTGTCCTGTTGTGGTGTTGGTGGTAGGGTGGTTGTAGCGTGATGTTTGTAGGGGTGTGATAGGGTGGTGGGATAGGATGGTTGTGGAAGGGTAATTATGGTAGAGTGGTCATAAGGTGGTTGTGGTAGAATAGTGATGGTAGAGTGGTGATGGGGTAGGGAGGTATCATTGGTGGTAGTGGTAGGGTAGTACAGTGGTGGTGGTGGCAGGGGTAGGCCCTGAACAGGAGGCCAGCAAACGAGGCCTTGGAGTCAATTTGTTAGTCCTGGTTTCAGGTAAAGATGCAGGGCTCAAACAGCAGAGCTAACCTCTGAGAGTTCAAGGCAGGCTCCAGGCAGCAACACAGTCCTTCCAAGTACAGCATAGCAGTCTTGTAGAGTGTACAGCAAGTTACAGCAGCAGGCAGTCCTCTAAGTCTTTCTGCTGGTCTAGGGGTGAACTGATATGTGGGTCTTGGAGACGTTCCTAGACGTTTCTTCTTTGAAGTGCTTGGAATTTCCTGACCCCCCTTCCCTGGCTCCATGGTAGCTGCAGTGAAAATGTGGAGGAGATAAGCCCTTTGTTTGAAGGCAGAGCACAGCCTTTTCAGTAGCAAGTGGGGTTGAGCCAACAGATGGCCCATTCATGCACACCTAATCCCTCTATTGTGTGACTGTCTGGGAGGAATTCACAATGTTTAACTGTCAGTTATAACCAGTCATGTGAACTAAGACAGGCTGTAGGCACTAAAATGCTAAGGGCAGGAAAATGCCCACTTTCTAAAAGTGCCATTTTCAAAATTGTAATGTAAATTCCGACTTTACCATTAAAGAATATTTTTCATCACAGTTTGCATAGATACCAACCATGAAGTGCTTATCTGGTCCCAATCAAAAGTTAGCACTTATTAAAGGTAATAAGGCAACCCAATGTTATCCTATGGGACAGGGAAGTCTCACAGTCGTGAAAAGTAATTTTAAGAGTTTGTCACTACCAGGACATGTAAAACATAAAAGTACATGTCCTATTTTTTTTAATTACAATGCACCTTGCCCTAGAGGTGATTTATAAACAATAACAATAGTCTCAGGCTTGGCAAGGGAGTTATTTTGCCAAGTCGAAGTGGTAGTTTCAAACTGCGTTCGTGCTGCAATGGAAGTTGTGGGACATGTCTTAGGGTGCTACTTAAGTGGGTGGCAGAATAAGTGGCTGAAATTCTACCATGGTACCCATCTGGTTATAACATTGCTTCATAACCTCCAACTGGTTTCTGAGGGCTGACATATAGCTAATCACATCCTGGAAGGTTTTCTTGGGAGCTTGCTCCCAACCTCCTTGACCAGACTGAGAGGTCCCCTAAGAGGGTGACCATACTGAAGCCCAAATGGGCTAAACCCAACTCCCTTCTGTGGTCCCTTCCTGTAGGCAAAAAGCAGGCATGATAAGAGGATGTCCCGTTTCCGCCTCATATGCTCAGGCAGGCCCACAATCATGCCTTTTAGGGTCTTGTTAAATCTTGTGGATGGTAGGGTGTGAAAAACGTGTAGGTTACCCCACACTCCTTCCACGTTGACTTTATGTACACAGACATGAAGTTGATTCCCCTGTCAGACACCACTTCTTTAGGGAACCCCACCCGGGTGAAAACCCCCATCAGGGCCTTACACACTGCAGGTGCAGTCACAGTTCTTAGAGGTATGGCCTCTCGTTATTTAGTGGCATGGTACAGCATGACTAATGTAAACCTGTTGCCTAAGGCTGTTTTGGGGTCCAAGAGTCCTACAATGTTGATGCTCACCCTTTCAAAGGGGGTGCGCCAATGACAGGTATGGGATTCAGGGGAGCTTTCAGCCTTTTCCCTGTCTTCCCACTGGCCTGGCAGGTGAGACAAGTCCTACAGAAAGCATCTGTAGATATCTTCATCTTGGGCCAATAAAAGTGGGGGACAAGCCTGGCAAATGTACTGTCCTGCCAGGGGATTTTCACAAGCCAACCCTAGTAGGAAGGCCCTGTAGCATTGGGGGACTACCAACACATGTGTTGCCCCATACACAGGTGCCTTAGGCTCAATATACAGGTGGCCATTCTATCAATATATGAGGTGATCTCCAAAGGTATCACCAGCTGCCTGACTATCACACCCATGCAGGTAACCCAACATTTCCAGGTGTGACCTGAGCTCAACTTCCTTCCAGGCAGTTCGCTCCAGATTATTCCCTAACAGACAGTCCACAGGCATGACAGGGCTCATAGCAACTTTCAGAAGACCTGAGGACCCCCCTCCCATTGAATGGGAATCAGAGCTACAGGGTAGTTGCTTTCCCGAATGTCTGCTACTACAACCTGTTGGAATCTATTGGGTATCACCTGGTCTGAGGACATCAGATGACACCTGGTAGCAGTCATGCTGGCTCCTGTGTCCCTCAGAGCCTCTATACTCTGCCCACTGTTGGTGACCCACTGCCTGTACTTAGAAGTATTTGAAGATATGTGGGCTTTGAGTACCATCTCCTTGTCACCCAGGGACACTAGGGTAACCTCAGCTGTCTCCCCAGACTAACTAGGGCCATCTCCTCTCCAATCACTACAATAGCCATCCCCAGGGTCTGCCCATCACTGGGGGGCTGTGCCTTCTTGGGACACTTGAGATCACCTTTGATGTGCCCATACTGGTAACATTCATAGCACTTTGGGACAAATTTGACAGTGTTCTTGTCAACAAAGCCTTTCTTCTGGTGGCCAAATTGGGAATGGGACCCTTTCCCTTGAGAACTATTTTGGGGGCCTTGAGAGAACTCTTTAATGTTCTAACCTCCCCCCTTTTTCTTCATGTGAGAACCCTGACCACCCTTTTGGGAGTCCCCCCAAAGATGCTTTTTTGGACAAGCTGTTGCTGGTCCAGAGGTCCGCCTACTCAACAAGCTTCCTGGGGTCAGTCAACTTGCTATCTACTAGGTGTTGGTGCAGTTCTGTAAAACAGGTATTGAGGATGTGCTGCCTCAGAATCAGGTTGCACAGCCCAAGACAATCATCCACTTTGCTGCCTCCTCACCCAGCCCTTCAGCTCCTTCTGCTTACAGAGTTTCAAACACTCAGCCTGCTGAGGGTTTCAAAGTTGCACAGCTTCATCGCCATGGTGCAAAGAGGAAGGTAGGGTACTTACATTTGGAAAAGGGGAAAAGCAGCCAATGGAAATCTAAGGAGAATTTAAAAAGAGGACAACTCTGGTGTTAAATTATTTACCTAGTGTTTTGTGTAACACAAATTATTGTATGGTATTGCAAAAACACAAGTCCTGATCTACACCGCTGAATACCAATGTGAGACATTGGGTTGTTAGTTGACTGGAGTGTGAGCCCTGGTCAAGCAACAGCCACAATCCTTGGCAGAGTGAACCACAAAAAGTCACTATATTAACCTGTACTTAGCTCTGGGTAGCTTGGCACAAAAAGCAACCAGGCTTAACTTAGAAGCAATGTGTAAAGTATTCATGCAGCACACAAACATCAATAAAGTGAAAACACAACACAAGAACAATCCCTCACCAAATTAGAAAAATAGAGTAACTTTTAATAAATGATTTGACATCAGCATGACAAAAATTCAATCAGTAGAACTGGAGTTATGATTTTTTAAAGTCTTTAGTAAAAACTAGCACCTAAAAGATCAAAGCGCACAACACCGGGTCAAAGTTAAAAAATATGGCTGAACGCGATGGAGCGCAAGTCGGATACAAAAAGTGGATTGGGCATGGTTGGCGCTTACGTTCAGACTTAGAAGAAATTTGGAAGAAAATGTTCTGAGAAGGTAAAGTTCAGTAAGGCAAGGCTGCAGGAGGAGGGAGCATTGTCGTCGGGGAGCCTTGTATTGAAGCCATGATGAAGATTTCTTTGCTTGAAGTAAGTATCATTTTTTGAAAGTTGAAAATCTCCAGTGGCACGAGGCAGGGGATCTGCAGCCAAAGACAGTTCAAGGGGCTCGGATTCCTCTCTGGTGAAGGAACGCTGAACAGGATTTGCTGCTGCGGAGAAGAAGTCAGGTCGACCAGCGATGCACGTTTGGTGGATCGACAAGCAGTTTGGTCCCAGTCTTCCCTCGGTTCTCAGAGCAGTTTTTAGCCCCACGTTTTGGAGTGTACTACCAGGACATGTATAAACTTAAAAGTACATATCCAAACTTTTTAATTACAACACACCCTGCCCTATGGGCCACCTAGAGCCTACCTTAGGGGTGGCTTATATGCAATAAAAAGGAAATCTAAGGCTTGGCAAGGGGGTTATATTGCTAAGTCGAATTGTCTGTTTAATACTGCATTCAGGATCCAATCGCAGGCCTGGGACAAGTTTTAAGGTGCTACTTAAGTGGATGTCTCAGTAAGTGCTTCAAACCCACCTGTAGCATTTATTTTACAGGCCCTGGGCATATGGTATACCATACTACAAGGGACTTATAAGCAAATTAAATATGCTTATCATGTGTAATTCAATTAAACCTGATTTAGGGGAGTGAGCACAAGCACTTTAGCACTGGACAGCAGTGGTAAAGTGCACAGAATCCTAAGGCCAACAGCAACAAAAATGGATATAAGTGTGGAAAAGGTTTAAGGGAAGACCACCCTAAGGCTGATAGGTCTAACAAAAAGCTAAGAAGATTTGCTAACAACTTTTCCTCATTTTATAAAGCCAAGCAATCTATGTGAAAGGTTTTCAGTAACAAGGGCCGGTAGAGGCAGCAGATGCTCAACCAGCTGCCCTTACTCCCACGCCTTCTAGAGATCCCAGTTAAAGAGGCCAACTCAATGGCAAGACCAAAAGAAGTTTGCTGGTTTCTTGCCCACCTGAAGAACTGTCAGAGATCAAATAGGCAGGGAAGACTTTAGTGGCATGAAAAACACACCAGGAGGATTCACAGGTGAGCAATAACTTCCTTCCAACCAAACGTGGGGGGTTGTCTAGCTCTGTTTCTACACAGTCAGAAAAATGTGACAGGGGATGCTTGGGTGCTGCCAACAGCCCACTCCTGGCATATCGAGGTCGCCGGATTGCTTCTGCACACGGGCAACAACCTGATTGGGGCACAGCCATTCCCTCACACCTCGCTCAGGGAGTCCTATGGGTAGAACTCTCCACTGGACCCAGCTCCCTCCAATGCTCCCCTCTCCCTCACAAGTCACACTGGTCTTGACAAGCAGGCAGGCACTGGTACTCCAGGCTCCAGGGAAAGTGATCTTGGTTTCCCTGGGTGACATCCCTTCACCCAGCAGGGAAACTAGCAGGCCTTTGTCTCCAGTCCTGGTAACAGGAAGAAGTCTTGCAGAGCTTCCCTTTCTTACAAGGCCCATCTGACTGCTTGTCAATGACACATTTTGGGGTCTCAACCTCAGCTTCTTATAGTCCTTTTCCACCAACTTTTGGGGTCTAAACCTCAGCTTCTCATAGTCCTTTTCCACCAAATGGGGGCCTGAGTCTTTGAAGTTTTATGTTTGGTTCTGCTTCTTTTGAAGTGTACATTTTTTAGTTTCTTCTTTTCTCTTGAAAGGCTGTAGGTCACAGCAGGAAAGACTCCGAAGTGGACAGACCCACAACACAGGAATGCAGCAATAAACAAATCTGTCTGGTGTGATTGCTCCACTTCTCACGTCTTCAGCAGGCAGGCCTGGGCTTCCCAAAATATAACCCAGGGTCCTCCAGGTAATGTACCATTGCAGGCACACTTGCACTCAGTGTACATTCACAGCACATTTACACTTCAGTACTGTCACCTCCATGCATTGTGCCACTAGAGACACACATGCATTCAGCACATACATTCAGTGTGCATGCACTGTACAGTACTGTAGCTTTTCAGAATTGTACCAGAATGTGCTATTTGCAAACACAAACACTGTCAGCAAACACAATCATAATGTGCGAACTGCACATTTCACCCTTCATGTATTATACTTAACGCAAGCACACATACACTCTGCATATGCTTCCACTGTGCACGCACTGCACAGTAATACATCTCTCATGTAATGTATTCCACGCCGGCATACATACACTCAGGACATGCACTAACCCCGCATGTACCTCACAGTACTGCTCTATCCCTGTACTGTACCATTCCCAGGCACACATACATCCAGTGCAGAGTCACTACTTATAAGCTGTGCAGCACTCCACATCTCCCTGATGTAGGACAGGTGAGTTAAGCACATAGCATCTGGACTTTAAAAAAGGTGAGTGAGCCTGTAGGCCTCACTTCAGTGACCAAGGATAAAAAGGACCTGTTCACTCCTACTGATCACTACACAGTATGCTGCCACCATTGCGCTTGCGCCGTTTATATGTTGGTGAAAGCTTTTGGCGCCCCTCTCGGTCCAACAAGACCATGATCTGTGAGACAGGCCTATGCCATGCCACACAAGCATGATCCATGTTCGCCTATTACAAAAATCAGCTTTGAGGATCTAGACAACAGTACAGTTGGGCATTCAGGGCAGGAGTTCCGTCCTACCAGCTTTTGTGTAAACTGCAACTCTGGTGTAGTTCTAAAAGGTTTGCTTTCCCAGCTACTGTTGACACAGATGAGCTTAGTTTAATGCACCGGCACTGAATGTGAAAGATAGGTTATTGTAGTCCTGCAGAACCCCACCCAATACACAGTTGAAGTGAAGTAATTGCTTTTGGGTGACCAACACTTCCTGGAAAGGGATCAGGAGCATTGGGTAATAGTAAACCTATTTTGGTGCCTCGCAGTATCACACACACAGCACTAAGAAGAACAGACATTTTAAACTAAAAGTATTTATTGGCCCTGATGCCTGTGGCAATTGTCCACCTGATGTTTTGGAAAGGCGACAAGCCTCCTGGACTGGGTTGGTTATCAGATGATTGTGAATCCCTCTTTTGATTTCTTAAATCATGGTGCGTGGTCTCTGTTTAGGCCCGCTGTTGGCTGAAGATGGGGTAAAAAGCTGTTTGGTTTGGGTAAGATTTCTGATTGCGGCCTTACCTTCTTTGCTGATGTCGTTGCTTGGCGTTGGGCTTTGTATTAAGTGTTCCCACTTGATCTGCCGCAGATGGTTCCGTAATGGGTCCATTGCTGTTTGGGGTACCTGTACCCTCCAGCTGATGAAACTGGAGCAGCCCTAAGTTATTTGGGTTGTCATACCTTCCCTGATCTGGGCCTGATTCGATATTCTTGCCTGTGGGGGGCATGAGAAAGGAAGCTGTTCATGCTCTGGTCCTGGAGCACTGTGTTTATCATTGAGGGGAGAGTGGATAGTTTGTCACCTCGTATTGGGCTCTCTTTATTTAACAGTTGAGATCCCCCAATTTCTCATCGATACCTGAAACAAACAGCACCATGGTGTTCAGTAGGGGAAGCTGAATGTCCATCTTGTCGGACTGGTATTGAAGCGCTTCCTCAGACAGTTGCATGGTATTCAGGTGGGAGCCCCATACTCTGCCAGGTTGTGCTTCAGTGCTAGCACCCCCCTTGGTCCCCTCTTTGGGGTCATAGCAGTGACCAGCTGTGTTGTCCTGACACCCCATGACAGGAGGTGCCCCATTTTTTAGATCTAGCGGGTAGGAGGCAAACATGTCCTCCCATTCTTGCGTGATCAAGCCACCCGCCCCTCCTTTTGGTGTGTTGGGTCACTCGGTTAACCTGACCCTGCTGGAAGTTGATCAGCGCAGGTGGTCCCCTCCTTAGGGGTCATAGCAGTGACCAGCTGTGTTGTCCTGGTGCCCCATGACAGGGGTGCCGCCCCATTTTTTAGATCTAGCGGGTAGGAGGCTACCATGTCCTCCCATTCTTGCGTGATCAAGCCACCTGCCCCTCCTCTTGGTGTGTTGGGTCACTTGGCCAACCTGACCCTCCTGGAAGTTGATCAGCACAGGCAGGGCCGGCTTTAGCGCTGGTGGCACCCAGTGCAACAATTTTAGTTGGCGCCCCCCCATTGACCACCTCCACCATGCGTTCTCTTACTAGCACCCTTTAACACTGACCAAGTCTCCATAACCACTCTCTCTCAGATGCATTGAATTAGTTATATAGCGCCACTCATACCAGTAAAGGATGTCAGAGCACTTTGCATCACACACACATTACACGGAGACAATCAAACATACGTGTGTAAATCAGCTTATAGGAAATGTTACATAAGCCAAAGGACTAAAAAAGTAGGAGTCACATGTCATCCATACTGGTAGGCCGTATAGTTTAGGAGTGCTTGGTGTGGAGAAGTACATACGCAGGGCCCGATTCACAGAACTAATTTAAGACAAAATCCTAAACTTACTACCATTTTGGTATTCACAGAAGGCACTTACTCATTTTGGTATTCACAGAAGGCACTTACTCATTTCGGTATTCACAGAAGTTAGGAGTCCTAACTTTAGGACTCCTAAATGCCTTCTGTGAATACCGAAAGTCTTAAAATTAGGATTTTTCTCAGTTTAGTAGTAGTATAGTTAGGTCTCCTAACTTTAGGACTCCTAAATGCCTTCTGTGAATACCGAAAGTCTTAAAATTAGGATTTTTCTCAATTTAGTAGTCCTAAGTCTAAATTTAGGACTACTAAATTGAGAAAAATCCTAATTTTAAGACTTTCGGTATTCACAGAGGGCATTTAGGAGTCCTAAAGTTAGGAGTCCTAAACTTAGGACTACTAAATTGAGAAAAATCCTAGTTTTAAGACTTTCGGTATTCACAGAAGGCATTTAGGAGTCCTAAAGTTAGGAGTCCTAACTATACTACTACTAAACTGAGAAAAATCCTAATTTTAAGACTTTCGGTATTCACAGAAGGCATTTAGGAGTCCTAAAGTTAGGACTCCTAACTTATGTGAATACCGAAATGAGTAAGTGCCTTCTGTGAATACCAAAATGAGTAAGTGCCTTCTGTGAATACCAAAATGGTAATAAGTTTAGGATTTTGTCTTAAGTTAGTTCTGTGAGTCGGGCCCTCAGAGTTGAAAAAGAAACAGCATAGTTGTGAGTTTTCTTTAATAAAAAGAATTGATTCCTAACCAAATTAACACTATTTGCAACATTAATCTATGCTTTAATGTATACTTTGCAGTGTGTATGCAGGTCTATGATGAAAGTTAATACCTCGCTATTCTATATTAGGACTTTAAGTTATAAACTGCAAGTAATAAAAGCATGTCTATTTACATTATATGCACCGGTAATCTACATGGTACACGTTCTTTGCAGCAGGCATATTAGCCCTCTGCACTACCTTCACATAAGTGAAAATATCAACTATACAAAACTCCAACCTCTCTCCAGAAAGAACATTAATCACAGGAGTTAACTTGTCATTTTTGTGAGGCCTGGTAATTGCAGTAGGAAAGGAATGCTGCAGCAGGTGCTTAAAAAACATAATAAACTTGCAAACACGGCGCCCCCAGGAAGCCAGCACCCGGTGCGGAGGCACCGGTCGCACCGCCCTAGAGCCGGCCCTGAGCACAGGTGGGTGGCCATGGCCACCACTGGAGTTGAGGCGTTGGCTCTTAAAGATCGGGACACCGAGTCCAAGGTGGCATTGCTGTCATTTGGTGATGAAATTGAAGTAACTTGCAGTCGAGGTTATAGCTGGTGATTCTGTGTGTTCCTCTAGTTGTTTGATGATCTTGTGAGGGTTTGATTGTTGTGAGTTGCTTCTTGTATGCGCCCCTATAGACCTCTTGCCTTTAAATTGGTTGCTAGCTGCACAGGCCCCTTGTCTGGGGCCACTGGTGATGCTGATGTGGGGGCTGGGGTTACTGAGGGTTGAGGCTCGTTTTGTTCTTGTGCTACTCAATGTGGGTCTGGTTTCTTGTTTCCTGGTTGCCTGATTGGAGACGGAATTTGATCCATTATAATAGGTGTTGTGTGTGTTGTCAAGAGTTGTTTGAGAAGAAGAGGAGGATGGGTGGGTTGATCCGTTGTAAGCGGTGCTGAGACGGTTGTCTCTGCCAATGATTAGTTGTGCGAGAATGAGCAGGCCGTGCCTTCCTTCGGTTGAATGACCTCCTATTGGGACTGTGTAAGATGTAAGGACAGCTACGACTGTAGAGGTTGCTGGTGGGTGGGGGAGCTGCAGGCCTTTGAGGGCGGCGTTGCTTGAGAAAAGAACAGAGCCTGCGTCCTTTAGAAAGAAAAAGTTTGTGTCCATTTTCAGTTGGGCTAGATATGCTGGTTGTTTCTGACCAACCCCCTCACTGCTTGGCGTCATCATGTCCTTTGATTCTTGCTCAGTTGTGATTAATGGAGCTTGGGTGCTGGTTTGTATAGTGGGACACGGCTTTAATTTCTTCCCTTTTTTCCCCGCCGGACTTGGAAGGATAACCACCCTGGTCCTCCCTGGAATCATTTGATATCCGGTGTACTCGCTGTGCTCTATGCTCTGTGTGCACTGGTTAGTGCTGTTTCCTGGTGCCCTAGGCCAGTGCAAATCCCTCACTGCTTCCCATTGCTTCCTGCCCCAGTAGGTGAATGCAAAGGGGAGGGGGTATACCTCTTGCACTCTGCAATGATGGCTGACCCTCCCAGGTGAACCAGTTAAGGCAACAGGGACCCAGCAGGGACTCAGCAGGACTCAGCAGGGACTCTGTAGGTTCCCTTCGATTAGTGGATTTGGGTGGTTAAATGGATCTCCTAAATAGGTGCGACCCCCATTGCCCAAATCCAGGGGTCGGAAGCTCTGCTGCACTTGCACTTGCTGTAGTCCTGGCTGCTCGCTCCTTCCTTTTTTCTGCCTTTTCCTGCCTTTTCCCTCGTCCGGCGCCTACAGGACACTGTTGCTACCCTCTCAGGTTCTGCAGGGTTGGGGGGGCCGGTGTGATGAGAGTTTGTAGAGTAGTAGTAGTAGCTGAACGGTTGGCGAGACTGTTCAGTTGCTCTGCCCCTCACAATGACCGGTTACTCACCGGTAATATTCATTACTCCGAGTCGTAGCCCTCCCCGTCCCAGTCCTAACTACATGAGCATAGCTCCTCCCACCAGAAACTCTCAAGCAACTAAAAACCCATCCCTTCCCTCCAGGCCACACCCACACCCTAAGGCATATAACTATGTGACCCGCCCATCCACATCCTGTACCACCAAGCACAAGAAGCCGAACAGGGAGGGAGGGGTGGGAACCTGGACTGGGACGGGGAGGGCTACGACTCGGAGTAATGAATATTACCGGTGAGTAACCGGTCATTACCTCCTCGTCAGCCCTCCCCGTCCCAGTCCTAACTACATGAGCAGATACCAAAGCAAGAATCGGCTTCACCCAGTAGCAAAAACAGACTTAAACAGCACAAGCCGAAAGTCACACAACCGGAGCAGAACACAGCTCCACGTCCCCAAACACAGGAAAAACAGTCCCACTCACCACCCAATGATCATGGGACATAAAAAGAGTGAGGAGAACATCAAGCAGCTTCCATGCAGAACACGGCCAGGTAAGCCCCCCGGAAGCAAGCCCAGCACGCAGCCACCCCCAAGTCGAGCCACCTCGAAGCGACCCAGGAGCCAACACACCACAAGCCCAGACGCCGGCCCCACAGCCAATACAGCCACCGACTGAGAGCAGCCATAGAAGGCCCCGGACCAAGAACAGCCAGCCCAAAGGAAACCAAAAAGGGAAACCACCCCATGGAAAGGCACAGCAGGAAGGAAGCACACCCCCAGAGCCTGCAACAACGGCCAAACAGAGCAGCCGCACCGAAACCCCAGAAAGAGGATCAGGACAGAAAACAGGCAAACCAGAAACTCCAACAAGGAGCAAAGGAACAAAAGACCGGACACAGGAGGAAACAACACCCCAACCACCCGGACACCAAGGAGCCCACTAACACAAAGCCAGAACCCCGAAAGGCCCACACAGCCACCCACAGAGCTCTCAGGGAGAACACAGCCAGACCCAAGTCGAAGCCAACCTCCAAGAATCCAAGACACGCACCGGAATCCAACGCAAAACCACCCTGCGTCGCACAGCAAACCAGCAAAGAAACCCCTTGACCGGCATGGGACAGGAGAGTCGATGGGCGCCCGAACCGAGGAATAACACAGCCACAGAAGGAGAACACCCCAAAGCCATGAGGGCCAGACACCACAGCCCCAGGACAAACGAGGCCCGACCCAGTCCTACCCGCAACAGGACCCGCGGCACAAGCGCAATCGGGGAAAAAGCACACACCAGGCCCCCGTACAACAGTAGGACAAGGCAACCACCCTACAGACAGCGCCTGACCGAACCAGAGAACAACCGCACCCCAAGGCGAACCCTGGAGATGCAAAAGTGGGACCCCAAACCAGGTCAGCGACAGGCCCAACACGGACAGGGAGGGAAACATCCCGCGCAGGCGAGCCGCCACCGAGACGGCAGACGCAAAGCTCAAAGGGACCACAAGAAAGAATCCGCCCCCCGTATAACAGCAGAACCGCCAAGGGAAGCCAACCCCGCACACCAATGGCGGATGACATAACACAACACCACCGCACAGCCCGACCGGACCAACCCGAACCTCAGGCGGACCAAAGGCAGAAAAGAGGCCAGGCCAACCGAACCGACCACGGGACCCGTAGAAAGCATAGGCGGGAGCCAAACCCATGACCAGTGCGAGCCTGCGCCATCAGAGGCACAAGACCAACCAACGAGCTATAGCTTTGTGGCCTAAGTAAAGCACCGCAGGAACCAACACCACCATGGGATACCATGAAAGCAGAGGCAGGAGACGAACCCTTGTCCCGCATGACACTGAGCCAGCAGAGGCCCAAGACATACCACCGAGATATAGCTCCCAGGCCAAACACTCCGATCAAGTCCAAGACAGTCTCAGGACCAACCGTACCGGGACACAAAAGGACAGCCCTGCAAGAGGATTGAACCACCAGCCCTCAGGATAGCCCGCGGCCAAAGGCCACACCTCCCGGAAACAACAGCAGACAACCCAGAGATGCCGGAACCCAAAGCCCCAGAGCAAGACACACCCGGGGCAACAAGCGCCAACGGGCCCAAGGAACAAACACCACAGCAGCAGACAACAGCCGCTGAACAGGGAGCCACCGTCGAGTAGTGGAAGACCGAGCCTCCAACAACCACCGCAGAGCGCGCAACAGCGCCAGGCTGCGGGACACCAACAGGAATACCACACCCACCTAGGCGCCAACACCCCCCAAATAACAGCAGTTCCTGAGTGGGGCAAAGAAAGGAATTCTCCAAGTGTAGAATTGCCCAAACGGACGCAGGAGCCAGCAAACATCCAGTGAAAGGGCCTGAGCCGGAAGGAAAGAAGAGGAAGAATCCATCAACCGGTCAAGGAAGGGAACACCTGGATCCCCTGAGCAGGCAACAAAACCACCAAAGGTGCTAAAACGTCAGCAAACACCCCAGGAGATGCAGAACGTCCAAAAGGCAATACTGAAAACCAATGAACACAACCCACACCGAAACGCAGGAACCACCGCGAAGCCGTGTGTTGACAGTAGATATCCCGGAGAACCAGAGAAGCAGGGAACCCCTCCCCCCAGGAAGGGAAGAAACCAGTGAAGAGACACCATCGTGAAGGACAGATGAGGTAGACACAAGCGTACAGCCGTCATAACCAGGGCAGGATGGGAGTCCCCATATGGTCCCCGGAACAGGACAGGAATGAGCAAACCCCCCAACAGGGCCGACTCACAGGTACCCACAACACAGCCCCATCGGAAAAAAGACCCAAACTCAGGGCAATAGAACCCGATACAGTGTCTGCACAGAAAAAGGAGCAGCACAGAATACAGCCAGTAGCCCAGCCCGACAAGGAGGGACAAGAAGAAGAGGAAGCACCCCGTCGACCCCAGGACACGAGGAAGGAAGGGAAACCCAGACCCCGAACCACACCACAAAAGGGCTGGGCCACCAAACTAGAATGAAATGCTGCCCAAAGCCAGCATACAATCCAACGGATCCCCAAACAGCATAAAGCCCGCGAAGGGAAGCTCCAACACGGTAGCCTTCCGAGCAGCACCGCCTTCCAAGGCAAAAGCCACAACTACCACCGAGCAGCCACAGAGATCCCAGCTGCTGTCGCCGCCATACTAAGGGAATCGAAGGACCAATCCGCCAGGAAACGCAACTGCAGTCCCAACACGGAAATTGTCAGAGCACTGGGCAGAAATCACATCGCGTCAACACCCGCCTCGGGCCTTTGCGATGCTACGTTTTAATTAAACAGTCGGATTCCCCTGGTCCTCGGAGGGATCCACAACTAGCTAGACTGCACAGAAATAACCGGACAGTCACATGAAGGGACTGAACCTGAAAGCCAGGGCAAGACGCAGCCCGAACTGCAAGACCAGAGGCAGCAAAAGCCCGCTTCAAGGCCACCTATCCCGCAGGACCCCAGGAGAAGAAGGGACTGCAACCACGGACACCACCAGGCTCCGAGATGCCATCCCAGCCAGCAGGGATCCACCAGCACCACAGCCAGGATACCCCAGCGAACCACCGTAAAGGAAACCCCACCGGCAGAAACCGGGGAAAGTCATGTCAGACAACATCCCTCCACACCCCCTCCAGTACAGCACTCACAGAGTATGATAAAAAGGGAGGCCTACAAGCCCCATCAACTGGTGAATGGCGAAAAAGTCTACTGACTGTCGACCGACCTAGGGCCTATGGAACCCAAAAGTGTCCCGAACACGGAGCAGAACACCGTGAAGGTCCGCCCCCGGTCTCAACCGAAACCAAGTCAGGATCCATGTGGCAGAGGCATTCTGCCCATGCACAAGGGAAAGAGCAGCGGAAGACCCAGCGACCACCACCTCCCCTTTACAGTGGAGCCCACTCACGCCCAAACCATACATCTCCATGATGTGAACAGAACAGAGAAATCAGCGCCCAACAACTTCCCCCAGACCAAGCAATGCAAGATCCACAAGGGTCAATCAGGGAACGCCAAACCCCAACAGGACAGTAGGCCAGTCCACCCGGGACCCAAACACAAAAGAAACGAACAAAAAAAGGCCCCAACCGGAAGGAACCCGAAGGAGCCCAGAAGCCAGGTTTTAAAGAAAGAGTGCAAACACTAGAGACAGAAACTCACAAACAGTGATGCACCGGAAACAGAACCCATAAACTGTGGAGGAAGAGTCAGGGATCACAACCACAATGCCACAGAGACTCAACGTCCAGGAGGGACCCGTCAGTGAAACTGATTCAAAGGACCAGAAAATCCCCCCACCAGGGCGCCCCACACGCAACGACAAATGGAACGCACCTTCGAAAGTACCGGCAGCACTCAACACAAATCAAAGAGAGCAGTCACCACCAGAATACGAATCTGACTCTGTACCGAGACGGGGACACGAACATCTGGTCTTACAAATGGTAGCATACATGCACAGTATCTCGCGCTACCACAACGGTTCACTGCCAGAAACAAAAGCAATCCCCTGCAACAAGGGGCAGGGAGCGACCCGTGGCAGGAGAAAGAGTTCAGGGCGAAACCAAGGCCACGCAACCGCGGCATACAGAGTCCCGTCCTTCCAAAGCACCGGCCCCAGGCCGGTGTCATAAGGCGCAGACCTTCACCTTCATAATTCAACAGCAGAATGAAAGCAGGAAATGACACAAAAAAGGGAAACACGGGCCTGAGACGAGCACCAAGCCTCCAAACACACCGAGGAGGAGGAGCGAAACTGCCACGCCATTGGCGCGCAAAGAAGCCAGCCGCGCCCAACCCACCTCCCCTCCCTCCCCGGCTGTTCCAGCTAGGGCAGGGAAGGTACCCGGAAGAGGGGAGGCCGTAGCAGGGAGTCACCACCCCACACCAGGCAGTCCGGACCCCCCAACCCCACGGTCCCGCTAAAGCAGGGACTCAAACATACCTGAAACAACAGGAACCCAAGGGGATTAAAACGGCCGCCAAGCAGACCGTCACACACTTACCCAAAAGGAGGCCAGGACCGGCACCCCCCACGATGAAGTTGCCAGGAAGTCAGTCCGCAGAAAAAACAAACAGGATGTGGATGGGCGGGTCACATGGGTATATGCCTTAGGGTTTGGGTGTGGCCTGGAGGGAAGGGATGGGTTGCTTGGGAGTTTCTGGTGGGAGGAGCTATGCTCATGTAGTTAGGACTGGGACGGGGAGGGCTGACGAGGAGGTAATACCTTCCTCACAAGAGCCTGCCGCACAGAGGTGGTTGGGACTCTGGGGGGCTGGTACTCTTCAGAGGCGGTGCTGGCTCTCTAGCCTGCCTCCGCAGTTTCGTGGCCCCAGAACACTGCGCTTTTGCTGGTGGGTATGGGCAGCAACGACAAGAGGTGTCCTTCGGCTGTGGTAACTGAGGCTGGGGCAATGGCAGTGGCGAGTGGTGGTCGCCGGTTGTGCCGCAGGTTGCACCCGGTACCTTCCGAGTCACCTCCGCAGCCACTGGGAGCTCACTGTCTGTGGCAGCTGACTACAGCTGCCACACTCGCACTGTCTTGACCTCTGCTGCTACCGCGCCTCAAGCGCTGCTGCTGTTGGCACTAGGGGGGCCACCCGCCCCAGGCTGTATTAGAGTGGTAGACTGGGCCTCGCTGGCTCCCTGGTCTCCGCCCCTCGGGCACCAACCAGTTGCCCACTGCGATGATGTCCATGATCCACAGAGGTTGGGGTGGGGCGGGTTGGGCAGGTGGCTAGTGGTACAGCGGCACCTTGGCGTTCCTCAGCGGACTCGCTGTGAACGCCGATGTCAGATGCTCCAAGAGTTTGACACTTAGATTCTGGAGAGATTTAACTGCTTTGATAGGAATGTTTGCTATGAATTTATGATTCTATGTTCTGTATCTGAACCTTTATGGCAACTATGTATTTTCTGTATCACTTATGTTAACAATACTGTTATAAATCCTTTACATTTATTCTCGAGCTAGAATTCAGTTATTGAGTGATCCAGGTTTCTATTAAATATAACCCTGCTAATTAATTAGCTTAATGTTGGAGAGGGTGGTGTCTCTTCCCACTTTATCAACAAGAATGGGGTAGCTGGACTACCCGAGGTAAAGATTGAGGTGCCTAAAAATATTGCAGTTCTTGGGGTTCTGCTCATACACGTGCGCAATAAACATGGTTTTATTACTGATTTACATCTGTCTAGGACCTGATGCTGAGGAGGCCTGTTGAGACCCTTTCTTGAGTGCCTGAGGAAAGGGCAGATCCTCACAGTAGCCAAGGTGCCTCCCTGCACAGAATAGCATATGTGAAGATGTCAAGTGTCTCCTTAAGAGGGTTCCAGATAGGAGGAAAACCCTTTTTCGCAAACTTGTAGCTCTTGATTGAAGATGAATACTGAAGTTATTGGCAATGCAATAAACTCTTTGACATCAGGCAGGACAAAAGAGCCAAGCAAGGAAATCCAGAAATAGAACCCAGTAAAAGTTGCATCTGCTAGAAGCTAAAACCAACAACGGAAATAGTAGCAAGGGGGATAAGAAAACAATGTAAAATAAGAGAGATGCATTGTACTGCATCATTCACTTGAAAATGTATCCTCATCTATGATTCAAACAGAATTTGATTTCCCAGGAAAAAGCTATACTTTATCTTGAATATGTAACCACAAGAATTGTAGGAAGGGTTTATGATCAATCACAATTGAGGATGAGTGTCCATTCAGATACAGATGAAAAGGGTGGGAACCATTGGACGGCTTCCTTTTCTATGTGTGACTAGTGCTGGTCTGTTGAGGTGAAAGAATCGCTTGCATAAGCAACTGGAACCCTCTCTCCATAGGTTTGTGGTTCGGCTGACATCTTTCACAATATTGCAAAGTGGTTTTTATATATATATATATATATATATATATATATATATATATATATATATATATATATATATATATATATATATATATATATTCACTGAAAAAACCATAGGTTTCACACATGTTATAGTTAGCGGAAATTTTACTGATAAAAACCAATGAAATTCCCCCGTTATAGTTAGTGCAGGCAACTATAACTCACGCGACCGCAATCCTCTGCTGATGCTAATACTGTATTTAGACACTTATTTGCCCATGTCTTCTTCCATACATTTTTAGCTATACATATATTACAAATATTTTTTTTTCATAAAGACACATATGTCATCAGCAGAAGATTGCGGTCGCGTGAGTTATAGTTGCCTGCACTAACTATAACGGGGGAATTTCATTGGTTTTTTATCAGTAAAATTTCCGCTAACTATAACATGTGTGAAACCTATGGTTTTTTCAGTGAATTTGCAAGGTTTTTTAAATGCTAATTCCTAACTATAACGTGTGTGAAACCTATGGTTTTTTCAGTGAATTTCTACGGTTTTTTAAATGCTAAGTTACTTTACGCCATTCGTGGCGTGCGCGCCCACTTAACGCAGTTCGTTCCGTGCGCGCACTGTGCGCTTCGCGCACCGTGCGCGCACAGTGAGCACGCGGTGCGCTTCGCGCACCGCGCGCCCACTTTACGCAGTTAGTGCCGTGCACGCACGGTGGGCACGCGGTGCGATGACAAAGCAAGAAAGCACGTCAACAAATCTGTTTCTGCTTTCCTCCGTGACTATGGTATGGGTGCCATTTACCACAACAACTTGCGTTATGACATGCAAGACATTTATAGAGGAGATGGTGTGCACTTCAATGATGAAGGGAACAGAGTCTTCCTCTTGAACCTTAGACTCTGCATCGGTACTTACTTGTAGGTACCACTAAAAAATCATTTCATAAACACAACGGCTCTTTTTAGAGCCCCCTAATATCTAAACTCATAAATCTGATTTTCATTTTTTTTTTTTTTTTTTTTCTACCGTACGCTTACCGTAAGCTTACCGTACGCGTACCCCGTGATTTTTTTTAAAATCAATAAATGTTTTCTTTGTACTTTACAGTCCTTCTTTGACCCCCTCACAAATGTAAGGGGGTCTGTAACTCTCCTCATTGCCCCCTTTTCTTGTTTTCACTCTTTTTTTTCTGAGTGAAATACACAAAATGGCGGCCGCCGCTTCCTGGTTTCGGCCGATTCGAATGTTTACTAAGATCTAAGAGCCAATCAGAATCGCGCACGCCACCGTACGCTTACGGTAAGCGTACGGTAAGCGTACCGTAAGCGGGCTCAGATATATATATTGATTTAAAGGCTATTTTCTCAGAATCTACTGAACAGATTTACACCAAACCTACAAAAGGCACTTCCTTGACCTAGGGACTACCTCTCTGCCAAATTTCGAGTAATTCTGTTCAGCCGTTCGGGCTGTAGCTCGTTCTAAAGGTCCTATGGAAAAATGCATGGGGAAAACGCGTTTTGGGACCCCCCTTTTATCTCAGCCCCCGCTTGACGGATCCCCCCGAGACTTTCAGGGTAGGAGCGGAGCGTAGCGCCCCACCTATTTTGAGAAATTCGCGAGGATTCATCGACCGGCGCCAAAGGTATTCAAAATAGAATGTTGAGGTTTTCCTATGGAAAAGGGGTCCTAACTATAACTACCGACTGGCGACCGCCAGTAGGTAATATATATATATATATATATATATATATATTAATAACACTTTTTCTTGAGTTTGTTGTATACCAAAACAAACAATAAAAAAATCAAGCCCAAACTTTGAGGGCCACAGTTCAAGCATCGAACAATGCAGAGAGTATGCACAGAGTCATACACAGCAGTAAAGATGACAGCTGTCACTGCCACCATAGCATGAACACACATTAAGTCACAGAATAACCATAGTCTCAACAAATTTCCATCAAGTTCTTGTTCCACACCCCCCATATGCGGTTGAATTTTTGTGGGTCTCCCCTCACCTTATAGACAAGTTTTTTAAGCGCTGTGCAAGAATCCATTCCTCAAACCCACTTGTGTATGGCCAGGGCTTGTGCATCCCTCCAATGTCTAGCAAGATCTCTTTTGGCCACCATGTACGCTGGCGCAAGCAGGGAACGGACTGCTCTAGAGTCACCCACTCAGTACTTAATTTGTAGAAAACATAAGTGTCGGGCCCTTGTGAAGTGGTCACTGCAGCTTGCACCACCTATTGCCCCTGCCAGTGTTACCAATGACTATACTGACACAAATACTGCCATCACACACGTGCAGGTGTGACAACTGAGACTACTCCAGGCCCCCAAAGCTAAAAGATTGGCTTGGGTGTCAGGTATCAGTCATTTTTAATGCATATTAAATTAAGAAACAACTTTTGTTGTACTAATATCTAACTTAGACAAACAGCGCTACCATGTGACAGATTGTCATAAGCGCTGGTGTTGGCAATTAAGTGCCGGTGCCGATCACCAGAAACCACTGGCTCAAATTAAGCACTGCACCCACTGAGTCCATGCTCCCCAGCAGGACAATTTTGTGGTCAAGGGCCATAGGAAAATCCATCACCCGCCCCATATGTCTGTTGACTGCTAACCAATACGCCTGAGCCCTGTGGCAAGCCCAGATAGTGTGATGAAGGGTACCAGGGGTGGCTGCACATAGTAAACACGCTGGGTCATGGGCCCGTCCCATGTGCCAAGGGTGCTCAGGAAAATAATAAATCCTATGGAAATACTTGAATTGAACCAAGCAAAGACGTATTGATATCATGAGCATCCTCGAGGCCATTTTTGCCTCGGCCCATTCCACATGGATCCCCAAGTCTTACTCTCACCTGGACCTTAGTGCTTCCAGGCGGTCAGGCGCGTTGATAACCATGGATTTATAGAGTCTAGATATAACACCGCCACCCAGCTCCTCAGTGAATAACTTACATTTAAGCGGGTTGAATTCTGGGAGCCCCGACAGCCTATCTTTGTAGTGTTCTAGGGCATGCTGCTGTTGCAGATAACGGTACATTTGGGAGGGGTGAAGGCTAAAGTCATCCGCTAACTTGTGGAAGGAATACATGAGGCCACCCCTCCAGACATCCTCCAGTGTGTAGATGCCTATGAAATCAGTCTCGGCCACCAGGCCCCATGCCAAAGGGGGGTGGCCCCCGTGAGTGTACCGTGACATTTCATTTGGCGGAGCGCCAAGTGGCAACAGCTGATAAGAACATGAGTAACTGTCGAAAGAGAGCGCCGGCGCCCCCGACCGTAGCAAGGAGAGTAAACAGTGGGGCTGAAGAAGCGCCTCATCCAGCCTATGAGCCGGGTCAGCCTATCCGCCCGGAGCAGAATAGTGACCAATGTCGAGGCCCGGTAATATAGGCGAATGTCTGACCATCCAATGTCCGTGCGAAAGGGGAGTAGCAACACTTCACAAAAGCACCCTGGGAGCAGCCGCGGCTGGTGCAGGTAAGAGCGATGGGGCAGGGGGGGCAGAGTCAGGGGGGGGGGGGGGGTTTGTCAACAGACGCGGACGAGGGGCAAAAAAAGAAAAACACTTACCTTGCGCTAGCTGCATCGCCGAGTCAGCGATGTGGCGAGCGCAATGTAAGTGTTTTTCGTTTTTTAAATGTTATTTTCCCTCGTCGTCATCTGTCGACTCATCCCCACCCCACCCTGCAGCCCCACTGCTCTTGCCTGCACCAGCCGTGGATGCCTGGGAGTCTTCCCTGCTCAAAGGAAAGTGGTAATATGCCACTGCAAGTCGGTGAAGATAGTATGCGGCATGGCATAGTGCCACACTACATAAAAGAACCGGGTGAGAGCCACTATCTTAAACAAGGTCCCTCGGCCCAAGATCAACAGTGGCAGCTTGGACCACTAAATTATGTTAAAGGGCACATTTATTGGGTTCAATTCGACACATACTGGATTTTTTTTAACTCTTTCAGAGTGTCAGTGAGCTGTGGTATTTTTTGATAGTGAAGGCTGTGGGATTTTTTGATGAACCTCTCTCAGTAAGTCATCATTCCTAGGAAGCTGCTGACTTTCAAGATGAGAGGATGCAGAGTAGCATATTTCAGAGTTGAGTCTTTGAGAGGATCAGGAGCAACATCACTCGCAGAAAAATGGTACCCAAAAAGTGGATGTTTGGGTTCAGTAACAAACATTTTTTACTGGTTGGAGTCAACCTGCTGTCTTTTATCCATTGCAGAGTAGTTAGAAGTCTTATGTTATGCTTGCCAGTTGTTTTTGTGTGTACCAGAATGTCACTGATGATATATGAAACTCACTCTAGGCCTGAGAGAAACTCAAGAATACAGTTATGAAAAATAACTCTGCGACGCTCGAGCTGCAAGAATTCAGTGGTTTTTAACAACGCAGACCCAAGAGAGTGGAGAAAATTGATATTTACCTGGGCTCTGGCTCAAGAAGAAGCGGGTGGTACCTAAAGTTCAGATGGACTTATAAAAACCATCATGCACTGTTAACTTCTGCCACTAGGTCGTCAGCCATTGGTGTGAGGTGGCCCTGTTTTTGATGCCAGCATTGGGGAGGTATACTTTACTTGGCTGTTTCGGTTTGTGAGCCACAACATTGTGAGGAGACCCAGGACGTCAGCCTGTCTACCCTTCCAGTGATGTCAGCTACTTCCAATATCTTTAATTCAGCTTTAACCTTAAGCCGCATATGGAAGGCCGGTGACATAGCACTACAGGTGGGGTTGATGTGGAAATTGAAAATGTTTCTGCTTCAAGCCACCTAGGCATAAGTCATGTAACAGGTTGTCAATATCACAGGCATGAATGCCTTAGGCAAATTGTACGCATCAGCTCGTGTTGAGACTGCTGATAAGTGTTCCTGAGCCTGCCTTTGTCACATTGAATTTGGAGTTGCGGGTGATGTTCCATGTGAATACGTCATGCAACGGGAGTGGGCTGGCATTGCCGTAGGTGAAGATTCGAGCCTAGATGTGCTTCATTGGAGCAGAAGGTTAAAGGTGATCATTCTGTGACTTGAAGTTATCTAAGCACCGTTGTCTTTGAGGGCTACAACTGGCAGGCCCCCAGTGTAGACTGTACATGTAGGTTTGGTATTATGTTCTGTCTCACAGGGGTTGATGGTGTATACCGTGTGCACATCCCCCTCATTTTTTCATCATCGCCCTTGTCATCTGGGCTAGGATTCCGAAGAAAGATGTGTGTAGTTTACAGTACTGTGAACACATGCTGGATCCGCTCCTCCTCGCCATGACTGTACGGAGAGATACAGGGTCCAATAACACAGCAAGCTCATATAACTGGGCTTTGGTGTGCCACATTCTCTTTTCCATACTCTTGATGTCATGCACAATTACAAAGTGGATGTATGAGCCAAACTGAGTAGTTGCTGGGGGGCACACAATAGGTTGATCCCAGCACATGAGGATTATTCATTCTCCCCCACCCATTCTCATTGACCTAGGAGAATGTCACACAGAGGATATATATGAGACTGAAGCCAATAACACTACCCATGTGGCCATCTTGGTGAATGAGGCCTATGCCTTGCAAAAACACTATCCAAAAAGAAAAATCCCAGTCTAGGAATCACCAATGCACCTATTGACACTGACACAACAGTAAATATGATGTTGCAACACTGATTCCGTCTCCTCAAACTAACCCTGGCCCTCTCAGTAACCGAGATAAAGATGTATGTGTGGTGAATATGGAATGTTGCATCGTGCTGTGCGTGGAATCAGAGTGCGGACGCGATGATTCCATGCTCAGGATGCCAGGACAGCTTTGTTCTGCTTGGGTTTTCGGATCAGATAGAACCCGCTCATCAGAGCCTCACTAACCCAGCCAGAACGTTACCCCCTCCCTAGAACCTATTTACAATCCTGCAACCACATATATCTACCACCTAAGGACAGGGGATTCCTACTATACATACCAAGACCTCTTATAATCGGCGGCCTCGCGATCCCATACGGATCCAGACCTCTCTGCCCATACGACAGTATCACAAGTGGCGGCCTCGCGATCCCCTACGAATCCAGACCTCTCTGCCCATACGACAGTATCACAAGTGGCGGCCTCGCGATTCCATACGAATCCAGACCTCTCTACCCAGACGGCAGTCTCAGCACAATCGGCGGCCTCGCGATCCCATACGGATCCAGACCTCTCTGCCCATACGACAGTATCACAAGTGGCGGCCTCGCGGTCCCATACGAACCCAGACCTCTCTACCCAGACGGCAGTCTCAGCACAATCGGCGGCCTCGCGATCCCATACGGATCCAGACCTCTCTGCCCATACGACAGTATCACAAGTGGCGGCCTCGCGGTCCCATACGAACCCAGACCTCTCTACCCAGACGGCAGTCTCAGCACAATCGGCGGCCTCGCGATCCCATACGGATCCAGACCTCTCTGCCCATACGACAGTATCACAAGTGGCGGCCTCGCGATCCCATCCGAATCCAGACCTCTCTACCCAGACGGCAGTCTCAGCACAATCGGCGGCCTCGCGATCCCATACGGATCCAGACCTCTCTGCCCATACGACAGTATCACAAGTGGCGGCCTCGCGGTCCCATACGAACCCAGACCTCTCTACCCAGACGGCAGTCTCAGCACAATCGGCGGCCTCGCGATCCCATACGGATCCAGACCTCTCTGCCCATACGACAGTATCACAAGTGGCGGCCTCGCGATCCCATCCGAATCCAGACCTCTCTACCCAGACGGCAGTCTCATACGACAGTTCATCCTATGATCACCATAACATACAAAAAGGGAATCAGTCTCACTATTCATCAGATCACACAAGGATTGCCAGTTCGAGCATAGCCTGTTCTCAGGTTCGAGGGGCTCCTCTTTCCCTTATTCAGTTACCACTTACCTGATCAGGGTTAACATCTGTTCATGTAGCCGCAGCTGACTAGAAGAATAGGCTACCCTCTTATACAAGAACACGCAGCACATGTTGGTTCACTACAAACTGGATACTTTATTACTCATTACATACACAATCACATAACATTACGATATAACACATAACCTGCAAAGAAAAGTGAAAGATTAAGTTGTACACTCTAATAAGAAAGGGTCGACATCACCTTAGTAGTATGTAGCCTGCACTCAGTGGTCATCTAGGTTCCCTTCTCGTCTGTGTCTCGGCTCGCCTGGAATCACCCTTCTCCGAGTCACTGGGACCTCTTCCTTATCTGCTACTCTCTCCTCTCTGGCTATTCTGCTAGGAAAGCATCTGTCTCTCGGTTCTTCTCCGCCTTCAAGATGGCGTCTGTCTTCCCTGGAATAAGTAGTAGCTTTACTGCTAACGGCTAGATGCCGCCTACGGACTGAACATGTAACTGCCTCAGACTTTCACTAATATAGAGGTGCGTTTCCTCATGGAAAATTCCGGCCTGTAACCTGCCGCCCACCAAATTCTTGTACCTCCCCGTACCAAGGACACGTTCCCAGCCGGCCGGCCTGATGTAGTGTCTTCGGCATGAAGAAAAATACAATCCTTCGATAAGGGCCGGCCTGAACCGGTTCTCTCCAAGCGAATAACACCTCATAACTAAAACATTACGTTTGACCTAGAAGCATCCCAAGCTGCCGGAGCAGAAAGAAAGATGGAGTCTCTCCCGTTTGAGGCCTACCAGGCCTGAATTCAGCACAGCTCCGTGAAATACCCTCACTACAGGACAGGTTATCCCTAATACTAACGAATCTATCCCCTAGGCTATGTGTGCAAGCCCTGATCTATGGGGAAGAGCACAGAATCATGTCGAAGTGCCTAGGAAATAGGCTCCATTCACTACTCTAACCCTTAGACTTGAATGATAAGAGACTGAAGTCACATTACATTATTGTTCCTCACAAGAAGGCCGGGAAAATCGAGCAGAACATTTCACCCTTGACTTCAGTCTATTATACATTCATTAAACAGAACTAATATCTGTGGAAGAATAATATGAAACAAGACTAACTGATCTATGTCTAGTACCAGGTGTGCAGAATTGAAGTAGTGAAGGAATACACTGAATAAAGCAACAGATAGAAATCAAAATGCAGATAGCAATCAGAATACCTCCTAATATCTGACGTAACATATGCAAATTAGGTAACCAATTAAAGAGCCAGTCAAACCAGCCCTGGTCAATGTGTTTTCTAACTTCTTCTGTCAAGTCATGTAGTTTATCAATGTGAGCTTGAATGGATTTTGTATGATCCGACAAGTTAAAACAACAAAGACCCTCAAAATCAGAACAATCGTGTCCATGTTTAAGCAAAAGATAATCAATGGCCGCTCGATTTTGCAAGATAGCCCTTCGTTCACCCTGGGCGTCTAATAGCATGTCAGACAGGACTGTAGAAGTATGATTGATGGATTTTACCATCCAGCAGGCCATTTTCCCAATAGATTTGGCATTATAAACTGCCAAAGCAGGAACACCAACAATTGAAATAGCCAGGCTAAGGTATTCAGACTTGGAATATAAATGCAAAGATGAGTCACAATCCTCCTGTAACCTCACTGTATCTCGAATCACACGAGAGTTGGCATTCGGATGTGATGAAAACATGAGCAAGCTCAGTCTAGTAATGGCACAAGGGCCTCCAGAAATATTTGCGGGTATATATGGCCAGGAAGTATTACCACATGAGAAAAGCCATCCGGCAGGCAGTAACATCGTGCGATAGTGACTGGGGGTAACTACCATACTCTTGCAAGTCATGTTATTCTGAACAGAAGTACATGTTTTCGGTGTCCTTTGAAGGCACAAAGTTCGTTCATGAGCGGTGAATGAAGTGGCACCTTTCAATCTTAAACGCATACATTCAGAATTCACCCTAGGATCACAAGTAAGGAAAAAACATAAATCACCCTGTGTGATATTATAGGTAACTATTTGGGACTGGACGGGCGGTATCGGGTCTGACAGTACAGTACACAAGGGGCAATACTCATGGGCAGCGAAATCGCCCAGAAGAACATTGGGGCGAGCATTTGATATATTAAAAATATGAGTCAAAGTCTCCAAGCAGGGCAGGGACAGCAACTAAACAAGTTGCCAGAATGTCCGTCACCGATCTCATCGGTGTCAAGCAGAAATGAGGGGCTTTAGTCCCTTGCTTGGCCAATGTAATCCAAAAGTTCGACGACGAATCCCACGCAGCGAAGGAACGCGACACTCGGGTTCTCAACTCAGCCCGGGTTGATGGGATCCCTCCTCTCTCGTCGTACCAGCCCAAAAGGAGTCCAAAGCCGACACATCCTGCAGCAACAGTCCAAAGAATGATCTGAAAGAGAATCAAATACAGGCATTATTCATTCTCGTAAGTAACATTTGTCAGCCGGGACTGCTTCCCAGCTATCTTTCCCTGGTCTCATAACTAAAATGGTGTTGTCTTGACCGGTTGCAATCACTTCTGCTTGTTCAGGGGGATTCTTAGGCGACTGCACCCAAACTCTGGCCCCAGGATTATCTGTGGAGCCAAAACCTTTCTGGCCTCGTAAGCCTGGGACATGGGTGAATGTATGGGGCCCCTGGAACGCCTATCGTGGGGGTATCTGCGCGCCACCACTGCTGCCTGCTGCCTCACCAGCCCCGTCCCCTTAGCTGACTCCTTCCCCCAGCCCCGGGCACAGGGTTCCCCAACTCCTTGCTCTGTTCCCCTTCCCCTCTTTAGACTCCTGTGGCTACTTGGGGTCCCCCATTCGGGGAGCACGTGCTGCTACTGACGATTGCGGGTTGCCTTGTGGGTGTGGTTTTTTCTTGTTGTTTATATAAAATGAAACCGTATTGTGGGGTCTGACTGATATGGCTTACGGCATTGATACCTCCTGATTATGCTCCTCTGCAACACCAAGTGTTTTATGAACGTATGTCATATGCTCCTGTCATCCTAGCGGCCGGCCGGAAGGTTGTAGGCCCATACCTGTATATTCTTGAGATTTGTAATAAACGGTTTCAAAAAAAAAAAAAAAAAAAAAAAACCTTTCTGGCCTCGTACAGTTAGCAACGTTGGGGCAGTGCCTTTTGTCATCTCACCACTGAAGACAGGCATTATTAGCAATTGAGCCACTCGGTCAGTTTGATGTATCAGTAAGTCAACCTCACTGCTATTCAGCAGGAGCACCTTAATCTCTCCCTGATAATCACTATCAATGATTCCTCCAAGCACCTGAATGCCTTTTACAGCCAGCCCCGATCTAGGGGCGATTAATCCGAAATTTCCAGTTGGTATATGAACACCAACACCAGTTTCAATGATGACTCGATCCTTACTTTTTATAACGGTGTCATCCATGGCATGCAAGTCTAAACCTGCCGACCCTGGGGTCGCTCTACATGGAGCCAAAGCTCCGGGAGTAATCTCCCAGTACATCACAGTCTCTCTGATTTCATTGGGCTTAGCATCAACATTCGGAGGAAACAAACGCATAAGTGGGGATTCAGCATTTAGAAAAGGACGGTTATTTAAAATCAATAACGCTTGAGGCAAAAAGTCTCGCCAATTCTTATACTTGTCATCTGTTAATTTGCGCAATTGGTCTTTTAGCAGGCCATTCAACCTCTCCACAAGACCCGAGGCCTGTGGATAATATGGTATATGAAACACCCATTCAATATTGTTTTCCACACAGAATTCCTGTACCAATCTTCCACGAAAATGGGATGCATTATCAGATTGAATTTGGAATGGCACACCATAATACATCATAATCAATTCCAATGTTTTAATAGTATTCAATTGGGTAGCTTGCTTACAGGGAAGGGCCACCAACAGGCCACTGTATGTATCAACAATGGTGCAAACATATTGACAATTCCTACTCATAGGAAGTGGACCAATGTAATCAATCTGCCAAATTTGAGCGGGCAATTTCCCGCGATGTAAATGACCTTTAACAATTTGGGGCACTTTGCGATGCCTGATATGCTGACAAATGGGACAATGTAGAATAACATTTTTGATTAAATCTAGGGGAATATAAATTCCTCGATCAGCAGCCCACCTGCTAGTGGCTTTCTCTCCAAAGTGTCCTGCTTTCTGGTGGGCCCATTTCGCCAATCCTGCAATATCAGAATCTTGCGTGTCCACCACTGCCTCAGCAATTTTAGATTTCTCATCTGCAATATTATGAAAGAATTTGTCAAGAGAGTCTATCGGGGTATGAGCATCCACATGGAAGATTGTAACAGTACTCTGTGGGAGCATTTCCCAAATCTCCTGCCATAATTCTTTTCCCCACAGTTCTTTTGAATGGATTTTCCAACTATGGGAATGCCAAGTCGGTAACCAAACTGCCAGTCCATTGGCAGTAGACCAAGAATCGGTAAAAATATGACATGTGCCAGGTAACTCTTGTTTCAGAACTTGATAAACAGCATAGAGTTCAGCAAATTGACTGCTCTTACCCTCACCAGTTGTACTCAGCAATTTTTGTGTGATCGGATTATAGGACACTGCCTTCCAATGCCGTTTCGTCCCTATGAACCTTGCTGAACCATCCGTAAACCAGACATGGTTTCTGTCCTCTGCGGACAAATCATCAAAAGGTCTACCCCACTTAACAGGAGACTCCTGTACTAAAGGTACGGAACATTCACTCTCAGTCTCAGTTGATGGCGCCCGTGCCACCTGCTCATGCAAAGATGCAACTCCTTTTTGTCCCACACGTGCCCTGTCTTGTATATACCATTTCCATTTAATCACACTCGCCTCTTGAGCGTGTCCAATTCGGTGAGTTTTCGGCGAACTCATAACCCACTGCATGATAGGAATTTCAGGTCGCAAAACTATATCATGTCCCAAAGTCAATTGCTCGGTATCCACCAGAGCCCAATAACATGCAAGTAACTGTTTCTCAAAACGTGTATAACGCTCACCAGCATCAGGTAACTTTTTAGTCCAGAAACCTAACGGTACTCTACTCTTGCCTTGTTTCTGCCACAAACTCCAATTCGCATAAAGGCCTTGTACAGACACATTCAAATCCACCTCACCATCACATACAGGCCATAAATCCAGAGCATGCTGAATTGCTTCTTTTGCCAGACTAAACGCATCTTGCTGTGGTTTACCCCATTCAAATGCATTCTTTTTACGAGTGACCTGGTACAATGGGGCCAATATTTGACTCAAATGAGGAATATGCTGGCGCCAAAAACCAAACAAACCAATGAAGCTTTGGGCTTCTTTCCTATTTCTCGGAACTGCAAAATCAAGAATTTTCTGTTTAACCTGAGGGATCACTTCTCGGTGCCCTTCATGCCAATTAATACCCAAAAATTTCACAGCCTGGGACGGACCTTGTAATTTATCCGGGTTGATTTCCCAACCTTTCTCACGCAAGCACTCAATGACTCTATCCAATTGAGTCTGAACTTCCTCTTGTGTTTCGCCTTGGATCAAAATATCATCAATATAGTGACATATCTGAATTTGCGGATGAACCGGTACCTCAGCCAAATGCTCTGCCACCAGCCGGTGACATATCGTAGGACTATGCACATAGCCCTGGGGAAGACTTCTAAACGTCATCTGACGCCCGTTCCACGTAAAACTGAATTGTTCCTGACACTCAGGGGCAATCGGAATCGAAAAGAAAGCATTAGCAATATCAATGGACGCATACCATGTACCTGGATGTTTTTGGATTCTTTCAATTAGGGTAATAACATCCGGTACTGCAACAGTCAAAGAGGGTGTGTGTCTATTCAATTCTCGATAATCAACAGTCATGCGCCAAGAATTATCACTCTTACGTACAGGCCAAACAGGATTATTCCAAGCAGAAGTAACTGGGGTTATAACTCCTGCATCCACCAACTCCTGAATAGTGGTACTAATCTCTTCATGACCACCTGGAATACGATACTGCTTCTGACGAACCACTTTTGTCGCCTGGGCAACTTTTATGGGGGGCATTCTTAAACGACCAACCCGTACAGGCCTGGGCGATATATAATGTTTAGTTCCAAATTGGTAACATCCATCATCTAAGTGCAAAGTCATTCCTTTCAAGATATCAATTCCAATTATGAATTCTAAGAGTGGCACCACTAATACAGAGTATTCTTTTCTAGGAATTCTACCTATTCTCATTTCAAGTAAAGTTTGAACTGCGGGAGTTTCCTTTCCACCTAATCCGGTAATTGTAAAAGGCTGACCTTTAAACTTCTTTGATTTTCCATGAATAAGAGTGGCCTCCGCTCCTGTATCTACCAATGCTCGGGCCCTTTGGATATTACGATGTCTCCAATAAATATCAATATCTACATAGGGTCTATTATCTCTGTGAGCCCATCTGTGTACTGGAGCTTGACCTATTTCCTAGTCCTTTTTACTGCGTTCTGTGTACCAGGATAAATCAGGATAAAGACTCTCACGTTTCCCAGGTATCGATACCTCCTGTTCATATCCGTCTCCATTACGAAATGGATTACTGTTCTCTGCATTGTACTGCGGGTTTCGATCGGCCAATATGTGTCGAACCTCTCTCCTTCTCAACTCAGGGGATTGATCCCTATCATCTCTACGTCTGCTGTTAACATAATCATCTCTCCCCCTCTCTCTTTCCCCCTCTCTCTCCCTGTCTCTCTCACGACGGGGGGACAAATCACGTACATAACGTCGATCATCACGACGATCAGAGCGCCCACGGCGGTCGTCATCACCGCTACCCTCAGAAAAACCACGATCACACTCAGTTGTCCGAACACGCCGGGCACCCTCCTTTCGATCCAAGCCACGTTTGCGAAACATTTCCCACAAACGAGAAGTAGTCTCACCGTCAATGTCCTCCTTCCGCACACCATCGGCCATAAGACCAAAAAACATATCACGTCTAGTAAGTTTATTGTCACCAGGAGTACGAGTGTCAGGCCGGGACTGCCGTTCAGGTTTAAACCACTCACAGAGTTGGCGTACCGATTCCAGCACCACAGATAACATGTTACCAGTCTGATTAATCAATAAAGTCATCATGACCTGCTTATAAGCAACAGGGGAAGAACGAATAATACGATTCCGCACAGAAGATGTCAAGAAACCATCAAGCAACCTGTCAGCAGTATTCAGAAAAATTGCCGTTTTCATCACCTCCTCTTTGAGACGTTGTGCAGCATCGCGCAAAGTATACCACGGTTTGTCATTCACAGGCCAGTCAGACTCAGTAGGATATTTTTGATTACAACCCTCAGTCGCCAATTGAAGCAAAGAAATTTGACCACCAGCATTAAAGTTACGAAAATGATCCTGTACAGTAGAATCCGAACTCAAGGAACAAAACTTCAAACAATCGCCAGCATCCAACATAATGCCAGCAGCGCCCAGTTCATAAAGGCGCACCATCCATGTGAGTAAGGTCTCACCAGCTCGCTGCCGAAATCGCTGCAAAATATCACTAATTTCTTGTTGAGTAAAATCCTCCAAAGAGTCTAAAGCAATACCATTCGGAGCACCGGGAGCCTGCTGCACCTTCCGCCGAAAAACTGGATGCACCGAGACCGCGGGACGAGCATCACAAGGATCTCGACCAGTACACGTAGAGGAACAATCAGTGGAAGAAGCATCGACCCCGCTCGAAGGACGAGCGCAATCACGGGGTGCACCATCAGAGGCGCAAGAAGCAGACTTACAATCACGGCCGGAGCGAGAGGACTCGCGCTTGGCAGACTCCTCACCCGAGGAAGGAGAATCACTCGAGTTCCAGATATTACCATCCCATTCATCAGGATTCCAATCCAGTCCGGCTTTTGCCACGACCAGACGCACCTTTCGCGTCGAAACCCGACCACGCCGATTCTTCTATTTATAACGAGCAATTCGCACAGCCGCCCTCTCGGCAATAGTTTGGTACGTCTCAAGTTTATCAGCAAGCAACTTATTTTGACATCGCAACAAAGTATGAGCATTCTGAATCTCAACAAAGTTCGCTTCCAAATCCTTATGCAAGTTCTGTAACTTCAACAACCTCTCATGCAGAATTCTGTACGCAGACAGAACAATCCAACCTCTGCGTCCCAAAACGGGAAGCTCATCACCCTTAGATACCGGCGCCTTCTGTAAACAAGTAATCACATTAGCCGGCTCCGCCAGCTCCAAAAAAGAATTCCAATTCTCACTCAAACCAGTAGAATCAGCCCACTCACGGGCTAAGGCTTCATAAGGCGTTGAATCCCAGCCGGGAATATCAACGGGCAACTTAAAAGTAGATTTCGACTTTCTAGAAAACATCTCGGAAAAGAAAGAAAAAGAGAAAAAGAGAAAGAAGAAAGAAGAAAAAGAAAAAAAAAACTACACTCACAAATATAAAGAAATAATATACAAACGAAACCACGCACGCGCCGAAAGCAAACACGATACAACCACAACGCACACAGGTTTCGTAAACGGTTCGTGACGCCAAATGTTCTGCTTGGGTTTTCAGGTCAGATAGAACCCGCTCATCAGAGCCTCACTAACCCAGCCAGAACGTTACCCCCTCCCTAGAACCTATTTACAATCCTGCAACCACATATATCTACCACCTAAGGACAGGGGATTCCTACTATACATACCAAGACCTCTTATAATCGGCGGCCTCGCGATCCCATACGGATCCAGACCTCTCTGCCCATACGACAGTATCACAAGTGGCGGCCTCGCGATCCCCTACGAATCCAGACCTCTCTGCCCATACGACAGTATCACAAGTGGCGGCCTCGCGATTCCATACGAATCCAGACCTCTCTACCCAGACGGCAGTCTCAGCACAATCGGCGGCCTCGCGATCCCATACGGATCCAGACCTCTCTGCCCATACCACAGTATCACAAGTGGCGGCCTCGCGGTCCCATACGAACCCAGACCTCTCTACCCAGACGGCAGTCTCAGCACAATCGGCGGCCTCGCGATCCCATACGGATCCAGACCTCTCTGCCCATACGACAGTATCACAAGTGGCGGCCTCGCGGTCCCATACGAACCCAGACCTCTCTACCCAGACGGCAGTCTCAGCACAATCGGCGGCCTCGCGATCCCATACGGATCCAGAACTCTCTGCCCATACGACAGTATCACAAGTGGCGGCCTCGCGATCCCATCCGAATCCAGACCTCTCTACCCAGACGGCAGTCTCAGCACAATCGGCGGCCTCGCGATCCCATACGGATCCAGACCTCTCTGCCCATACGACAGTATCACAAGTGGCGGCCTCGCGGTCCCATACAAACCCAGACCTCTCTACCCAGACGGCAGTCTCAGCACAATCGGCGGCCTCGCGATCCCATACGGATCCAGACCTCTCTGCCCATACCACAGTATCACAAGTGGCGGCCTCGCGATCCCATCCGAATCCAGACCTCTCTACCCAGACGGCAGTCTCAGCACAATCGGCGGCCTCGCGATCCCATACGGATCCAGACCTCTCTGCCCATACGACAGTATCACAAGTGGCGGCCTCGCGGTCCCATACGAACCCAGACCTCTCTACCCAGACGGCAGTCTCAGCACAATCGGCGGCCTCGCGATCCCATACGGATCCAGACCTCTCTGCCCATACGACAGTATCACAAGTGGCGGCCTCGCGATCCCATCCGAATCCAGACCTCTCTACCCAGACGGCAGTCTCATACGACAGTTCATCCTATGATCACCATAACATACAAAAAGGGAATCAGTCTCACTATTCATCAGATCACACAAGGATTGCCAGTTCGAGCATAGCCTGTTCTCAGGTTCGAGGGGCTCCTCTTTCCCTTATTCAGTTACCACTTACCTGATCAGGGTTAACATCTGTTCATGTAGCCGCAGCTGACTAGAAGAATAGGCTACCCTCTTATACAAGAACACGCAGCACATGTTGGTTCACTACAAACTGGATACTTTATTACTCATTACATACACAATCACATAACATTACGATATAACACATAACCTGCAAAGAAAAGTGAAAGATTAAGTTGTACACTCTAATAAGAAAGGGTCGACATCACCTTAGTAGTATGTAGCCTGCACTCAGTGGTCATCTAGGTTCCCTTCTCGTCTGTGTCTCGGCTCGCCTGGAATCACCCTTCTCCGAGTCACTGGGACCTCTTCCTTATCGGCTACTCTCTCCTCTCTGGCTATTCTGCTAGGAAAGCATCTGTCTCTCGGTTCTTCTCCGCCTTCAAGATGGCGTCTGTCTTCCCTGGAATAAGTAGTAGCTTTACTGCTAACGGCTAGATGCCGCCTACGGACTGAACATGTAACTGCCTCAGACTTTCACTAATATAGAGGTGCGTTTCCTCATGGAAAATTCCGGCCTGTAACCTGCCGCCCACCAAATTCTTGTACCTCCCCGTACCAAGGACACGTTCCCAGCCGGCCGGCCTGATGTAGTGTCTTCGGCATGAAGAAAAATACAATCCTTCGATAAGGGCCGGCCTGAACCGGTTCTCTCCAAGCGAATAACACCTCATAACTAAAACATTACGTTTGACCTAGAAGCATCCCAAGCTGCCGGAGCAGAAAGAAAGATGGAGTCTCTCCCGTTTGAGGCCTACCAGGCCTGAATTCAGCACAGCTCCGTGAAATACCCTCACTACAGGACAGGTTATCCCTAATACTAACGAATCTATCCCCTAGGCTATGTGTGCAAGCCCTGATCTATGGGGAAGAGCACAGAATCATGTCGAAGTGCCTAGTAAATAGGCTCCATTCACTACTCTAACCCTTAGACTTGAATGATAAGAGACTGAAGTCACATTACATTATTGTTCCTCACAAGAAGGCCGGGAAAATCGAGCAGAACAGCTTGTTGTAACGTGAACTGAATAAAACACGTGTAAAGAACTCCACGTAGACCGGTGAAGGATTTAGATTGAGTTCTTTATTCACTTTGCCAACACAGGCTCCTACAGAACATCGGAGCATAGGTTACGCGGCTGCTGCTAGGTCATCAGCTGTCAACTGTCAAAGGTTGTCAGTTGGCAGCTGGTGACAGCAAAGACGGTACGTGTCCGCGCAGGGACACATAGGTGCAATACAATTACAGTGTCCTCGCGGGACAAAAGTATGTGAATCACAACACATCCCCCCTGTTAGACACGGGGTAGCGTGGTGCAGAGCGAGTGGGCCAAACTCCGGAGGAAATGTGTAAAACATCCCCGCAGCACACACAGGCGACACACAAGGCACACTACAAAAAGAGACCACACCAGTTGAGGTGAAAAACAGTATGTGTATTGTAAAATAAACACATCAGAAGGGAATCACAGGTGCATAAAAACTGTGCCAGCCGGCACCAGGGAACCATTTACAGGGGAATTATATACATGGCAGTGCCAATCGGGCCGCTGCCAGAACCATCGCAAAAGGACAAAGGATAAATGGAAGTCCAGTAATGAATGTGAGTCATAAAAGTGGAACCAGGCATCAATGCATTTAGTTATAGGTCATAAAACATAAAACATCATAGTCCGACGTAGGCATCAACGCGTTAGCATCAACGCATGAGCAGCCTATTAGGCATAATCATCACTAACACCAGGGGCCTAAACCTGTGAGCCTAGGGGCATCATCAGTCGGCAGAATACACATTAGATCAGGCACATTATGCATGAAACCAGACGTAACGTAACTGTAGGCATAACTTTCATAGCCTCAGCTATACCCGGTGGGCATAAAGCGCATTAGCCTCAAACCTGCAATAAAAACATCATTAGCATAAAGCAATATATCAGCATATGTCACCCTGGACCTAAACCTGTGAGCCTAGGGGCATCATCCTGGGGCAGAGGCACAACCTGACTTCAGAAACAAACGAGCCCAATGTTGTAGTTGAGTCCTTGGCGTCACTGCGCCTGGGGGCCCCCTTCTCCATGACTCTCAAACTAAGGAATGCCTACGTTGCGGCGGCCCAGCGCTCTCGCAGGGGAGCTGTGTCCCAGAACCAAACACGGGCAGGGGAGTCCCCTCTGGGGCTCTGAATCACCAAGGCTCCCAACCGATGCAGCGGCCCGCAACTGCGGTGCCGCTGGGTGCCCCAACAAAGTACTGGCCCTTAAAAGTACACGGGCACCACGGAGCAATTGGAAGCCCCACTCGGTAAAGGGATGAAAGGCAGCTTCCCAGTACCTCCCGGGGCAGCTGCCTGGTAAGTCCCGCAAATGGCGGCGCGGCCCCTTCCTGGGGTCCGGGGGCCTCAGGCACCGACAATGTGCCTCGGTCAGCCCCCCCTCCAACAGTTGGACCAGGCCGCCCCACTCACCAGGATCCCAGCGGAGCTGCTCCGGTCTCTGCTCCGCTCATCTTGCTGGCGGGAGGCGGGCTGCCGGAAGGGATGTGTGCCGCTCGGGCTCCTTGGTGGTTGCGGGGAGCAGCGCAGGACTCCGGTCTACTCTTCGGTCACAGGAGGCCACAAAGCTCCTCTCCTGGCTTCACCCGGGCCCACTCCTGGGACACGGGACTTTGTTGCGGAGTTCGCAAGGCTCTGCACTTCCCGCTTCCGCCTCTGCAGGGCGGGACTTCCTGGAGTGGCTCCCGCCGGCTCCAATGCGAGCGCGGCTCCCCTGAAGTCATTGGAAAGCCCGCGCGGCGCTCCCGGACCGGCGGCAGTGAGTCCCGGCAGCTTCACTGTTCCGCAATGAGGGGTAGGCTGCCTTCAAAGTCAAAGCACACATGCGGGATGGGCACCCGCTTTCACTGGCAGTAAACCCACGGGGTGGGCATCCGCTGGGTTTCCAATTAGGCTGGCACGCGGGGTGGGCTCCCGCTGGGTGTAAACCAGCAAAGTGCAGCAAAAATAATGCGGGGTGGGCACCCGCTCTCCCTTGCAACGCGTGCCCCGTGGGGATTATGGATTCTCCTCCTGGGGCCACGAACGCGAGGGTAGGCTCCCGCTGGTCTTTCAAATGAGCAGGCAGTTCCCCCAGGCAACACTCCCGCTAATTCCAAGAGCGCATGAGGGGTTCCCACTCGAGGGAGTAGCGCCCACACTCCTCACCTCCTGGGAATACAGGCAGTCCAAGTATAGCGCTCACGAGGCGCTAGAGCAGCAGAGCAGGCAGGCCAGGCTGGGCAAGATCAGCTGACAGTGGGCACTCATCAGTACAGGACAGCAGCTCCTAGAAGCAGTCATCTCCCATAAAGTGGCACTCCTCCTGACATAGCAGTCTTCACTCCAGCAAGGGGGCTCTCACTGGCCCTGTGGACAGCAGAGGGGTACAGTTGGGCACAGGGGCAAGGCACACAGGCCCATGCGGCGGTACCTCCTGGCAGTATATCCCCTCACGGTCAAGTCTACGCTCAGACTGAGCACATGGCATCCCAGCTCCGCTATTTATACGCCCCTCACCCCACCTACCAGACAGTGCCAGAAGCTTCAAGAAGCGTCTGGGGAAACTGGTCCTAACTGGTCTAGGGGGAGAAAAAGCAAAAAATTCAGGATAAAAGGGCCAAGTCCAACACCCCCCTTAGGGAAGAGAGAAAGCGAGCGAGAGAGAGAGAGAGAGAGAAGAAGAAGAAGACAGAAAGAAAGAAAGAAAGAAAGAAGAAGAAGGAGAAGAAGATGGGGAAAACAAAACAAAGTGCATGCAGTTACAATTTAGTCACAAATGTAATCTGAAAGTTTAACTGGTGGCAAGAGCCGCCTTCCTGCCCTGCTCCTACTGATGGGTAGGGGAGTGTCATGTGAAGGTATGGAAGGCAACTGTCTTCTAACTCTTCCTGGGGTACCACGATCTAGTGGAGTGCGAACTGGTGCAGGAATGGGATGCATGTTGCTTTGCGCCGTGGTGTGGGGTGTGGGAAACTCATAGTCAGAATCGTAGTCTGATGCACTATGGTGTGTTTTGCTGCGTTTGATATTTTCTGGAAACTCATTTTTCTGATCAGTGGGCATGGTAAGTTCTGGATTCTCTGTGGGTTGTCTGTAGGCAGAGAGGGCGGAGAAGTGCCACACCCTACCATCGCTCAACAGTGCGGAATTGCAGTAGACCTTACGTACTGATAGGGGAGAGGTGTATCTAGTCTGACCCTTTCCTATGTGTCCGCTTCTTTTGACCTTGACAGTGTCCCCTATCTTGAGCTCCATTTGTTTACACCCGTGCTTTTTGTCTTATTTTTCTTTGCAGCTGGACTGTGCACGCATTAGCCTTTCTCTGAAAAGATGGGAGGACCAGTGTACTCTCTTGGCTGCCTTGACCCAACCCACATTGTCCTTGGTCAATGGAGTCCTTTCCCGCATGAGCTCAAATGGGCTGTGACCTGTGGTTTCGCAGGGTATGATGCGGTAAGCCCACAGTGTTTTGAGTGTCTCCTGTTTACAGCTTAGGTTGTTGCTGTTTGCTAACTGGACAATTCCTTTGATTACTCTGTTGAAATGTTTAACAGCACCATTACCCGCTGGATGATAAACTGATGTTGTTTTGTGCACGATTTGGTGTTTTTGGATGTAATTCTTGAATGTCTCGGACATGAATTGAGCCTCGTTGTCACTGATAACCTGTTTGGGGAGACCCTCACGTGTAAACACGTCGTCAAGGAACTTGACTACACTATGTGCGTCTGTTTTTTTTCCAAATTTAAGTTCAGGCCATTTAATGTAATGATCAATGATGACTAATATGTACCACTGTTCTAGATTCTCAGATATGGGACCCATGATGTTCACACCAATTCTCTCCCATGGAATGGATGGGCAAGGAATAGGGTACAAGGGGGGTCTGAATGTTACCTGTGTTTTATCTGAGTTGACGCGAAGGGTGCAATCCCTGACCATTCTTTCCGCCTCTAAGCTAATGCCTGGCCACCAGTAATTGTTTTTGACCCTGTTTTTCATTTTTGCAATACCTAAATGTCCTTCATGACACAACCTTAGTATCCTCATTCTAAGGCTTTTAGGAGGTACCACCCTACCACTCCTCAATAAAAATCCATTCTCCTGTGACAATTCGTCCTTTACCTCCCAGAAGTGTTGTAGCGGTTCGGGTAATTGGCCTTTGCATGTCCATCCATCAGTTAGCATATTTATAACTAGACTTATAATGCTGTCTTTGTTTTGTTCCGTGAGCCATTCTTCTTTTGATATGCCGTTGAACTGTTCTTATACATTGGCTATGCTTGTCTCCTCGGTTTCTGAAATGTGGTCACTGTCTGTAGTTCCGACAGGCATCCTGCTCAAAAAGTCTGCCACCACATTCTTCACTCCAGGAACGTGTTGAATTTCGTACAAGAAATCAAACAAAAGCAAAGATAGCCTGGCCGATCTGGGTGACGCATTATACAACCCCTTCGTTGTAAACACCTTGGTTAGGGGCTTGTGATCTGTGCATAGTGTAACTCTGCTGCCCCAAACATACTGCCTGAAATGTTCTAAGGCCCACACACCCGCTAATGCTTCACGCTCAATGACTGAGAATTTTTCCTCTGCAGGAGTCAGGGAACGTGAAGCAAAGGCTATTGTGTATTCCACACCCTTAGTATCTTTTTGGGTGAGTACAGCGCCCAATCCCTTAGAACTTGCGTCTGTAGCAACAAAGTTTCTCAATGATGGGTCAAAGCCTTGCAGAGGTAAAGCAGTGCACATTTCCTTCTTGAGGGCCAGAAAGGTTTTGTTACACTCCTCTGCCCATTCAAACTTGTTTCGCAGTTTGAGCAGTTGTCTTAAATCGTATGTTTTATGTGAAAAGTTTTTGATGAACTTTGCGTAGAATTCTAACATTCCTAGGAAGGACCGTAGCTCATCCTTGTTGTTAGGAACAGGAGAATCTTTTATGGCTTGGAGGAGTTCTCTTTTCGGACTGATGCCGTCACTAGTTATCTCGTGTCACAGATAGTTGACTGAGTTGCTTGCAAACTTGCACTTAAGGTGCTCGGCAGTTAAACCCTTTTCATCCAGGATTTCCAACACCTGTTTGACCTTGTTGTCGTGGTCTTCTCTCGTCTTTCCCATTACAAGGATGTCATCCTGCAATAGTAGTATGCCTGAAACTCCGTCAAAAATGTTGTGCATTAGCCTCTGGAACATCGCGGCTGCCGAAGCCAGACCGAATGGTACTCTAGTGAACCGGAAACACCCGAAAGATGTGATGAAAGTGGTTAGCTTCTTGCTGTCGCGATGCAACAGCACCTGGTGGTAGGCTGACTTCAAGTAAATTGTGGAGAACCACTTTATGCTCTTGGTGGTTGCTAACATCACAATTATCTTGGGGAATGGAAAACTGTTCCACTACAATGTTGTTGTTGAGGTCCCGTAGGTCCACACATAGCCTCAATTTACCATTGGGTTGTTTAGCGATGACTAGGGGCGCGACCCACTCTGAAGCTTCCACTCTTTCTATGATTCCGTTTGCTAGTAGTTTTTCAAGTTGAGCTTTTACCTCATCTCTTATGGCAAACGGGAGATTCCTGGCTTTGTGTACCACTGGAGTGGAAATTGGCTTGACTTTGATGTTATATTGGTATCCTTTAAGGACCTCCACCTCCCCACTAAATACTTTGGGGTATTTGTACAGTAAGGACTTTGCATAGTCTACCTCGCCTGCTACGCTTAACACAGGGTCTGCTTTGCTTGGGTCAAGGATTATACCAAGATTGCCCTGGTCCATCCACCCTAGTACAGATGGTCCTACTCTGGAAACGTAAAGTTTACCGGCCGACTCGCGCCGTTTAAATACAAAATTAAGTTTCCTGTAGCCGCACACATCAAATGGATCACCTGTGAATGACCTGATTATGATGTCTGATTTTTTAAGTTATTCCCCTATGATGGGTTTGAACTTCTCTTCCCATATCTTTCTGTTGACAATTGTATATGGTGAGCCTGAGTCTGCGACAATGCTGATATCCCCACCTCCAATTGTCATACTGCAGATGGGTTTTCTTGTTTGTGGTACTTGTTGCACCGACACTGTCTCTTCTTCAATGTTTAGTACAAACATGTTGATGTCGTCTTCGTCAGACATGTCTTGGATATCTGCTTCAACTTCATCCACCATCTTTACAGAACGTGAGTTACGTCTTCTGCACGCTTTGAAAAAATGGCCTATTATGCCACAATGTGTACATTTCACATTGTGTGCAGGAATTTCAAGTCATTGGCCATATGAGAGGTGCTCCCACACCTGTAACAACGCCCCCAGTTGCTTGTCTGGCCTTTGTAAGTTGTAGGTTTCGTATTCTTTTTATTCCAGGTCTTTTTTTGGTCGCTTTATTAACAGTGTCATCCTCTTTTTTCTCTTTATTCTCTGTCAAAACTGCTTTAGCGCAACGGCCTGTGAGCTCGGCTTTTCTTGCAATGCCAATGATATTTTGTAGGGGGTATTCACCCTTGGCCCACAAACTGTCCTGGATGCTTGAGTTGGACCCCTGCATGACTATTTGGTCCCGTATAAATTTGTCGTGCTGACCACCGAAACGGCAGTTGATGGCAAGATTTTTAAGTACAGAGGCAAAGTCGTCAATAGATTCTTCCTTACCTTGTTTTCTATGAAAGAATTTATATCTGTCCACGCCAACACAGACTGTTGGCTTGTAATATGTATTAAGGTCATCTATTGCATTGGTGAAGATATCTCCTTCATTCTCAGCTCGTATTTTCTTATTTATGGCATTATACACTTTTATTCCTCCAGCGCCCAAACAATGCATGAGCAATTTGTATTTCTTTTCTGCTTTCACCTCCTCACCCTCTTCCAATGTAGAGATGTAATTAAGAAAATACTTTCTCCATTTCGCCCACTTAAGAGAAGATTCGCTGCCTGCACGTAAGAATGTTTCTGGTGGTGATAGGTTCCATACATAACCTGTCGCCATGCTGGGGTTTTTGTCTGTCACAAAGTGTTTATGTTTTTGTTATTCGAATTAGAGTAGTCCCTGCAGTGTAGGGCTAAACCTCTGCACTTCCTATGGTATACTGACTGCTCTGTGAATGTGGATGCAGAGTGTATCGAAGGTGCTCGAAGATGTGTTGAACTTTTCCACAAACGAGTGCACCCTACCCATTTAATGTTCGATGTTATTTAAATGCAGTTTCATTTTTTTTTTCATTAGATGCGCTTTAACTGTAAAATACCTTCCGTTTTCGTCATTTATTGTTTATTACCTTTTATTATCTGCTGTACGGGAGTGTTTCTCTTAGAAGAAACCGACGGTCAGCTAGTTTCTTCTGCAGGCTGTGAATATATTTTTTTAAAGATGGTGCTGATGAACGTGCGTGTTGCGTCATAAAAAGGCTAGAGTAGACCGTGAATTTAAGTGCTTCAAGATGTCTTCCGGCACGCTGCTAGGTGCGTAGACGTTTACGTCATTATCTTGCAGCTGATCGCGACGTTGAAGACAGCTGGCAGTTGCTCCCGTACGTTGAAGTGTAACTGACAGTTGAACTGTCACTGTAAGAACCGTTGCCAAGTGCGATCCGTGGCAGGCTCCAAGGAGAGTAAAATAGATGAAATTGTAAAGTTGATAGTCTTATTGAAGGCTGATTTTTTTCTTCTTCGTGTAACGTTGACTAATCTGTAGTTGTTTTTTTCCTGAAATTAGCAGTGACAGTACACGCTTAAATCTACTTGTTCACGCCGAAAATGTAGGGAACATGCCCTGCAGGTGCTTAATTTGGTGCACGTACAATAAATTATTCCTAAGTTAAGTCTTTACTTTATTTTTTCCTTCATAGAGCGAATGCAACTCTGCTTTGCTGACTGACCTTGCCGACGTCTATCTTCATTACTTCATGGATTCATATGTAATTTCTTTCTTTCCTTTTCGCAATGTTCTCATTTCCGTTCTATTTTCTTTTAGTTCGCTTCTGTCTTTCATTTAAATATGACCCAAGTTTGCTGTGTAATATTCTTCTTTTTTTTTCTTTCCGTAAATGTCAAAACGGTGGGTCCTCGTGTTGGTGCTCATCGCCACTTTGTAAAGAACTCCACGTAGGCCAGTGAAGGATTTAGATTGAGTTCTTTATTCTCTTCACCAACACAGGCTCCTACAGAACATCGAAGCGTAGGTTACGCAGCTGCTGCTAGGTCATCAGCTGTCAACTGTCAAAGGTTGCCAGTTGGCAGCTGGTGACAGCACAGATGGTACGGTGTCCGCGCAGGGACACATAGGTGCAATACAATTACGGTGTCCTCGAATGGACAGAAGTATGTGAATCACAACAACACGTTTCTTCTTACCTGGAGTCTTCGTGTCCTCTTCAGTACTACAAGTTTTGCTGGCGACGAGCGTGCGAGCTGTCCATACGGACCCATTAGCACCACAATTGAAGGAAGTGGCAGCGTACCGCCAACAGTATCTGCATCTGGTGTCGTTCACATGCTGAGGAGCTCCGGTGCAATCAATTGAGGCTTGACACAAGCAAAGCGGTAATGAGAGAAACGTGAGAGAAATGTTGTGTAGTGCTGAAGCATTACACTAGAGTAAAGAAGAAATACAGAGCGCAGGTGCATGCTTGAAACACACAAGGCATTTTGATTGTTAATCACGTACGTGAGAGCCATCTTAAAAGTCAAGGAGCAGTTGTAGTCAGGGTCTAACGGCTTGGAGGAAGCATGTGCACTGACTCGCACAGCCCGCGCCTCTATGAGCCAAGCACCTGCAACAGTGAAACCAAGTAATGCTACCTGATGATGATTGAAGTTTATGAGCTGACACAACAGATGGGGTCATATGCAAGACATGCTGGTGTTAAGCATTGGAGTATGCAAAACGCTGACACACACAGCAACTTTTATATATTATTTGCATACACATTTTAATAAGAATATTAGCGTGTCATTGTTTTGCTGAAAAAAAATAAAAGAAGCATTCGCTGACACGCACAGCAAGTAACAACCATTTTACAACAGAGGGAAAAAAATAAAAAGGAAAAATTATATTGTGGACAGTGTTCAGCATTAGCTGGTTACAAGGTAGAACACAGTTAATCTGCTTAAGGTTTTGCTAAATTGTAGCTTATTGCTAAGAATGATTGCAGGTTAATGTTACCCATGCTTATAATTTTTATTTGCCACAAGTAATCCCAAGATGAAGTCAACTGCTATTGTCACAAAAAAAAAAATCTTCTTCTCTGTTAGACCAAGTGTATTTTGACAAGTTATTATTTGGTAAATTTCATAATACATACAAGGTTTGGTAAAAGGCAGGCTGTTTCTCCACCACCTCATTTTCTCCAAATGCCAGGTGGTCCACCGGTGGTGTGGAAAGAATGGTTTGAAGCGTTTGAGACTTACCTGGGGCTATTGGTGCCATCTGTTTTCGACCTGAAAGAAAAAATACCTTTTGCTTCATTCATTAGGCTTTGAAGAGAGAGTCATTTTAAAACACCTACATGAAGTTACCATTGGGAAGAAGAGCTGGATGACTATCAGGTAACGGTGAAGAAAGAGCCCTCCAACTCAGTATGGTGGTTGTGAGATGTACCTTTTTCAAAAGAGTAAAACAAGCAAGTGATGAAGATGTGGATACATACATAACGGCTCTCAGGAGATTAGCGTTGGAGTGTCAGTTCGAGATCTTTGCTGATCAGTTTGTGAGGAATCAGTTCATTGGTCATTGCATTGATAGATCCATAAAACAAAAACTTTTGTCCATTGGGAAGCCATCGTTAGAGGCAACAATAAAAATGGCAAAGAGTATAGAAACTTCGCAAGTTTCAGCCAAGGAGCTGAATACTAAAAAGAAGAACTTGTTTGTGCTGTAAACACGAATATGAATAAAATACAATAGGATAGTAGGCAGCAGGACAGACCCAAAAGTTTTTTTTCACAGCAGGGTATATGTTTCTGATGTGGGAATTGCAGTCACATCAGAGGTGGCAGGCAGTGTCCTGCGAGAAATATAGTGTGTAGGGTGTGCAATAAACGTGGACACTTCGCAAAGGTGTCAAAAAAACAAGATGACGCTGGCAATCAAATGTGTCACGGATGACTGTGCAGCAGAAGAGGAGGACAACATTGAAAGAGATTTGAGAGACATGGTTCTGGTTTTCAAGACAGATGATATAAGAAGTGGAGATCCCAGTTCTTGTATTGATCGATATGTTGAAATTTCTGTGGGTAACAAAATTCTGTTGTTACTGGTAGACTCTGGTGCTCGCATAACAATGATAACACGTGAACTATTTGATAGAGTCTGGCCTACCAGAGTGTTGTCTCCACCTGATCGAAAAGCTGTATCCTATGAGGGTTGTAGAATTGATCTTTGTGGTTACCTTGATGATATACTTGAGTTCAAGGGGAGAAGGATGGCAGGCAGAGTATATATTGCCAATAAGAGTCTAAACATCCTGGGGTGACTTCACCAAGGACTCTTCTGGATGATTTTAAAACCAGGCGCTTCAGAGCAGGTGTTAGCCATAAGAGATGACTTTGAACTAGAAAACACTATGAATAAGTATCCGTATGTGTTTTCAGGCAAGTTGGGAAAAATTTCTGGGTTCAAGCACAAAATCATTGTAATGGAGGGGGCCAGGCCTGTTAAACATAAACTCAGGAGTGTCCCGTTTAGTATTGCAAAGATCTGGAGAAAGAGTTAGACATGTTGTGCAAGAGGGGCATAATCGAACCAGTGGAATCATCACTCTGGTAGTCCCCTTTATTATTGACATGGAAGCAGAATGAGGAGTTGAGAGTATGTGTTGACCTCCGCTGTTTGAATAAAGAAATATGAGTAGACTCACACCTATTGCCCAACATCTCTGAGCTTTTGGCAAGGTTGAGAGAAGCCAAGGTCTTTTCAAAATTTGCCTACCACCAAATAGAACTGGAAGATGAATCCAAACACCTGATAGCTTTTGTATCCCCTCTTGGTACATACCAATACTGCAGGATGCCTTTTGGGTTGACGTCAGCAGCCTCAGTTTTCCAGAGGATCATGGTGAACATGCTCAAAGGTATCAATGGGTTATCAATATTTCATGATGATATATTGAATGGTTTTCCAGTCAGACGTGCCCATGATCTGATTTTAAATGAGGTGCTGAGCAGATTTTAGTGTCAAGGTGTCGTGCTCAGGTGGGATAAGTGTGCCTTCCTCACAGACAAAGTCAAGTACTTGGAATATTTAATCACGGGGCATGATTTTGAGCTGAAGCCGGGGTTGGTAAGAGTATTACACATGTCAAAGCCCCTGTAGACAAGCCTAGCATAAATCATTTCTTGGCCTGTGTGAGTTCTACTCAAGGTGTATCAAAGATTATGCAACAAAATTCAGCCCATGGTCCAGTATGTTGAGAAGAGTTGTTGTGTTTGATTGGAACAAAGAGTGTCAAGAAGTGTTTGAGTGGGTGAAAGATCAATTGCCATCAACTAAGGTGTTAAAACATTATGACCCGGAATTCCATTGCATGGTTACGGTTGATGCAAGCAATGTGGGGTTGGGTGCCATGCTCAGCCATGTCAAAAACTCAAAAACGCAAACAATTGGTTGTCAGACATAGAAAAACAATATTCTGTGATTGAAAAGGCTTGTTCGTGGGAAGTCATGAAATTTAGACACTACATATGGGGAACACGCTATGTCATTCAAACTGACCACAAACATCTGATTTATATCCTGAGTGGGTAAAATTCAATGGGGTTTACTCCTCATATTGCACGTCTCTAAACCAAGTTGCTACAATTTGACTTTACCCCAGAGAACATCCCTGGAACGAAAAATGGTTGTGCAGTTTTTTCATCACGTTCATCAGACTGGGTTGAGGAAGACAAAGAAATAAATTATGATGAGAATAAAAAAAACTGCATTGTGGTGTCTATCAATCTACCACTGGTAGGAGCTTTGTCTGAACAGGATTGGAGGGAAGCTCTGATGGAAGATTTCACCCTTAAATTAGTCATTAAATATATTGAGACTGGTTGGCCTAAAGAGAGGAATGTAGTTTTTGAGCTCAAAACCTTTGTTAAAGTGGCAGACAAATTATCTGTTTAGGATGGTCTGTTGATGAAGGCTGACAAGTTTGCCCCTCCCGTGACTTTGAGGCAAAACATTATTGGGTTGCAAATGATTGTCATCTTGGAGCTACTATGACAAAAAAAAAGGGTGCGGTTATCCTACTGGTGGCCAGCTATGGATCAAGAGATAGACCTAGTGGTCAAAAATTGTGTCATATGCTCAAGTTGTGACAAATCCTTGAAGTTAAGAATTCCACTCCTGTGTCCTATTGAATTACCCACAGGTCCATGGGACAAGGTGGGTATTGACATTGTCAGACCATTTTATGCCTGAAATAGTATATCTAGGTTTACTGTGGTCATGATGGACTTTTACAGTAAGTGGCCTGAAGTAAAGTTTGTCAGTGAGGTTACATCTAAGGTAGTTGTTGAATTTATCAAGGAAGTCTTTTTGAAGAAAGGATTTCCTGCAGCCCTAGTCTCAGACAATGGTGCCCAGCTCATCTCGGAAGAGTTCAGATTGTTCCTAGAGACAAGTGGAATAAAACATCTCAAGAGTTTCCTATACCATCCTCAAACAAATGGGCTTGTAGAGAGGATGAACAAAGTCATTGGAGAATGCATCCAATGGGCAATTGCCAATAAGTGTGTGGTTGTCAATGCAGTTAAGAGTATGCTTTGGTTTTATAGTACAACTCAGCATCCAGCTACAGGTGTCTCTCCATTTGAGTTGTTGCGGGGGAGAAGAGCTACCACCTTGTCAGAGGGAAGGTCGGAAACAAAATCAAGGAGGCCGGACTATGGGCTCAATTGTGGCTGTTTATTGAAATGTACACATGCAAAAAAAAAAGTCCACAGTCCTCATTTCTTTCTCTCCTGGTTCATCCTCTTCCTGTATCCTTTAGTGTTTTTAGGGCGGGTGTCTGGATGTCTCTGTCCCACGTTAATGTTCTGTTGCTATTTGGTTCTGCCGTGTGTTAGTTGATTTTACAATGCTTCTTCTCTTCTCATTCTTCTCTAGGTTCCGGGACCGGAGATGGAAACATCCCAGGATGCTCAGAGGAAAACAGAAGAGAAGGCGGTAAGTATTAGGATCTTTCCTTACTATGCTTTTCTAGAGGAAAGACCACCACCAAACCGAAGACAGAGGGTTGTAGTGGAGAGAGGGTGTGAAAAAGGTACGGAAAGGACAGTGCTCGCACCTGCACTTTAAATCTACTTGTCTTCATTCTCCTGTTTTCGCTTTATGTAGCCACACAAAAAAAGGGGTGGGTAATAATATTCGAGAGAAGGAAAAAAAATTATAAGAAGGAAGGAGACTTTTATGAGGTCGCTAATGGTGGGAGAGGGAGAAAACAACACACAAAAATAAAATATCTTATCCCTTGTGTGGGCTTGCAAACCTGGTCATATTTACCGGGGAAACCAGGCTCTCCTACTGGGAAGGCACAGAAGGAGACAGGCATCAGCTGATTTCTCCCCCCCTCCCCTCCCCGCCTTCCCTGACCCAGACACTCACCGCGGGAGCCATAACTCTCCTGAGATGCGGCAGCGCTTTATTGGCTCTCCTGAGGGGTTCACCACTCGTCGGGCCAACTCTCCATGATGTCATCTTCTGGGTCCTCTCGGTCTTCTAGGGCCTGAAGGCGGCGTGTGGGCTCTTCTTTCCCAGTCTTTGGCATCTGGAACCCAACTCCATGCTGTTCTTCGGCGTTCTTTTCCGCTTCCGGCTTGCTTTCGTCGTCCCGGCTCTCCTCCTCTTCAAGACCACTTCTCTCTGCCGATTGGCTCCCTAGGGAGGCGGTCTTCTCATCGAACTGCATGTGGAGGGTCAAAGGATTAACCCTTTGATTGCTTCCTCTCGATGTCGCAAGCCCTTGCTCCGCGCCAGCTCCTGGGAACACAGCGTCAGGTAGTTATTGGGGCTCTGCACGTGCCTTTCTCTCACATCCCCCTTCCCTAGCTTTCTTGCTTGCAAGACAGGGTTCTACAGGGTACCAAGACAAATAGTTGGCATTTAACTGGTCTATGCCTTTCCTGTGCTGTGGAGTAAATCTGAAAGGCTGGAGAGCTAGGAACCACCGCAAAACTCGGTCATTATGCCCTCGATTTCTGGCTAACCATTCTAGTGGGGCATGGTCTGCATATAAGGTGAACTCCCTACCTTCCAGATAATACCGCAATGATTCAACAGACCATTTTATCGCCAACAAAGCAAACACAAGGAGATGATGGACGGAGTGCTGAAACTTTTCAAACACTCACCACAAGTCACAGATCGGGGTTGAATCCATCATCATTCTTTAGCTCACTTTGCCACCCCAGTTCAGACAGAGCTATATGCAAATCAGTCTTGACCCTGTGCCCTGATTTGCATATGGCTGGGTCCACACTGGAATGGCATGGTGAGCAAAATACGATGGATTTAGGCCCAGATCTCTGTACTCGGGTGAATGTATGACATTCTTCTGCATTCTGTCCATCAATTGTTCTTTTTGCATTTGTCACCCTGAGTGGGAGGGGTATACCCAGATGTGGGTCCCGTGCTCTCCAAGCCACTAGAATCAAGCTATCCTGGCTGAAGAGGGGTGAAACTCCGAAACTGGTCCTAGGATGCTTGTGTCCAGTCCCGGGAGGACATGGCCTGGCAGTTCGGGCTGGACTGTTCCCATTGGGCGCAGGGTCAAGACTGATTTGCATATGGCTGGGTCCAAACTGAAATGGCATGGTGAGCAAAAAACAATAAATTCAGGCCCAGATCTCTGTACTGGGGTGAATGTATGACATTGTTCTGCATTCTGTCCATTAATTGTTCTTTTTGCATTGGTCACCCTGAGTGGGACGGGTATGCCCAGACGTGGGTCCCGTGCTCTTCATGCCACTGGAAGCAAGCTATCCTGCCTAAAGAGGGGTGAAACCCCGAAACCGGTCCTAGGATGCTTGTGTCCAGTCCAGGGAGGACATGGCCTGGCAGTTTGGGGCTGGACTGTTCCCATTGGGCGCAGGGTCAAGACTGATTTGCATATGGCTGGGTCCAAACTGTAATGGCATGGTGAGCAAAAAACGATGGATTTAGGCCCAGATCTCTGTACTTGGGTGAATGTATGACATTGATCTGCATTCTGTTCATCAATTGTTCTTTTTTCATTTTATCGCCAAGGCCTCTCTTTCTATGACTGAATACTTTCTTTCTCTAGGGAATAGTTTTTGGCTAATAAACAGTATAGGCCTTTCCTGACCTTGTGTATCGTGCTGGGACAATACTGCGCCTTGACCGCGATCAGATGCATCTGTCTGTAGTATAAAGGGTTTTTCATAGTTCGGACTTAAAAGGACAGGCTGAGTGGTGAGGGCTTGTTTTAGCTGGTTGAATGCTTGTAGGACCTCGGGGGGAGGGTGTCTAAGTTCTTTTTTGGTTTTCCTGTTTCTTTTTAGGAGATTGGTTAGTGGGGTCGCGACCTCTTAAAAAGAAGGGACAAACCTTCGCTAATACCCAAGGAGACCGAGGAAAGCACGAAGGCCTTTCTTGTTCTGGGGAAAAGGTATTTTTGCTATGGCGGCCACTTTCTCTCCTTGCGGCTTAATGAGGCCTTTCCCTACCAGATACTCTAGGTATTTTACAAATCGAGCAGCTAAACGGCTTTTAGCTGGGTTTATGGTAAAGCAACGTTTTCTTAGGGCGTTAACTACGGCTTCCATATGTATTAGATGTTGTTTCCATGAATCACTATAGATGACTATGTCATTGATATAGGCAGCTTCATAGGCTTGATGTGGCTTAAGAACTAGATTCATAAGTCTCTGGAAGGTGGCTGGGGCACCATGTGAACCGAATGGTAGGACCTTAATGTGGTACAACCCACTAGGGATAGAATAAACGGTTTTCTCTCTGTCCTACTTTCTTACAGGTACCTGCCAGTACCCCTTGCAGAGATCTAAAGTGCTGATGTATTGGGCTCTCCCCAGCTGTTCAATCATCTTGCCTACCCTGGGTAAGGGGTAGGCGTCAAATTGGGAGATTTTGTTGACCTCCCTAAAGTCAATGCAAAATCTTATGGAGCCATTGGGTTTTGGGACGATAACAATGGGCGAGCTCCACTCGCTGTTTGAGGGCTCTATGATGTCTGTGTCTAACATTTGTTGGACTTCCTTTTCTACAGCCTCCCTCCGGGATGCGGGTATTCGATATGGCTGTAACCGTACAACCTTCTGCGGTTCGGTTTGGATGGCATGTTCGATCAACAGGGTTCTTCCTGGGGTGAGGGAGAACACATCCTGAAGGGGGGATAGAAAAGCCGTCAACTCATGCTGTTGTTCCCTAGGTAATTCAGGATCTATACTTTGTTGAAATAAAAACTTGTTGTTGTCTACCATTCTCATTAAAGTTGGTCTATTCCCTTCCCATTTTTTAGCAGATTGATATGATAAATCTGTGTGTTCTTTTTATTCCTGGGTTCTAGTTCGTGACGATATGTCACAGGGGTTACCTGATCAAGTACTTTATAAGGTACTTGCCATTGGCCCAAGAGCTTATGTTCAGAGGTGGGTCTCATTATCAATACCCAATCTCCTATATTGAGGGTGCGTTCTTTTGCTTTTTTATTGTATTGTTTCTTTTGGGCTTCTTGGGCTTGTTCTAGGTGGCTCTTCACTACACTTCATATTTTATGGAGGTGTGATTTTAGCCCGAATATGTACTCAGGGAGAGGTTTAGCCCCTTCTGGTTCTTCTTCCCATTCCTCTCTCATCATATCGAGTAGGGTATGTGGCTATCTTCCATATAATAGTTCAAATAAGGAATACCCTGTGTTTTTCTTCTGTTTACATCGGAGAGCAAACAACATATCCTCCCTCTTCCTAGCCTCTAAATCAAGCAACTTTTTAAATGTAATCTTCAAGGTCACATTGTATCGTTCCACAAGTCCATCTGTTTGTGGGTGGTAAGCTGCCGTACGTATCTGTTTTATACCTAATTGTTGGCATACTTGCTTCAACAACCGAGAGACAAAGGGGGTTCCTTGGTCTGTGCAGATCTCTTTTGGGAACCCTACTCTTGAAAAGATGTTGATCATTGCCCTTGCGATCTGTGTCGCGTTAGGCTGTCGCAGGCCTACAGCTTTGGGACATCAGGTTGCATAGGCAACCAGAACTAAGACAAAACGACACCCACTACGGGAAGGAAGAAGAGGTCCTATGATGACCATCCCAACTCTGGAAAAGGGTTCGTCTATTATTGGTAAGGGTATTAGGGGAACCTTGGTGGGTTGTTTTTGGCTGCTTTTCTGGCAAATTGGACACTCCCTACAGTACCTTCGAACTTGATGGTAAACACCAAGCCAATAAAAGTTCTCTAGGATGGCTTTTTCTGTTTCTCCCCCCCCCCCAAAATTACCTTCTAACAAATGACTGTGGGCAAGGAACAAAACTTGTTCTCGATATGGTTGAGGAACCAGTAGTTATGGGGATTGGCCTCGCCCCCCTACATGGTATAGTAGCCCCTTCCTTTCCAAGAACTGGGGACCTACTTGATTAGGGTCTTCCTGAGTGGATGACGTTTTCCACGCTTCTCGCAGGCTAGGTTCTTCTCTCTGAACCACCCGGAACCCACGGTCATGCTTCCAGAGCTCAGACGCCACTGTTTCGGTTAAGGCTACACTTGTCCATTCCCTTTTTCTCTTTTTTTTGGTTTCTTACTTTTCTTTGGTTTACAGGGAGGTACGTCTAATTCACCCAGCTGGGAGAAGGGTGTGGTTTCTCTCCACTCCTCCTCGTTCTTACTTACCTGGACAAGTTGGTTTAGATGTGGATAATCATACCCCAACAGTAGGAGTTCCAGTAGCTTGGGTATGAGCCCTACTTGAAGAGCTATAGGTTCCTCACAAGGTGTATGCTGCACACAAACCTCAGTTGTTGGATATCGCGTATGGTTCCCATGCACACACTGGATATTCACATGCCCTTTAAAGGCTTGAACACCTCCGGGAATAGCACCGGGTTGCATTACGCTTTGGTGACAACCTGTGTCTATCAGTGCAGTCCTGTTTTCTCCATTCACCTTCACGTTTCAATGGAACGACAGGGGGTCTTTGGATTTTGTGGGAGTACATAAGAAGGACCTGGTAAAACTAACGTCCATTGGTTCCTCCTTTTGGGGACACACCCGGGCGATATGTCACCAGGCAGGTCGCTCCCCTCACCGCCACACAGCCCCCCTGTGTGCCCGCTGCCGCTCGCAATTGGTTTGTGCCCCGTAATTGGTTTGTGCCTGCTTTTTGTTCCACTGCCACTACTGTGTATTTTCTACTTTCTGCTGTCTTGCCCCCATTTTGCCTTGTGTCTCCCCTGTGCCCCATTTTACCTGTGCCTCCGTTGTGCCCCTGTTTTGCCTGTGTCACCATTTGCCTTCTGTGACCCCCACCCGCTCCCCCCCGCCGTGTTTCCCGCTGCTTCGGCCCCGCCCCTCTGCATTCCCATTCGCCACCCCGCTCCCGCCTCCCAGCTGCTCCTCCCTCCCACATCCTCTCATATGGAGGCTGCACAGCGGACGAGCCACTGGCATGCCGAAGGCGCGCCTAAGGCAAGCCCGTCTGCGCCCGTCCGCGCCTGGACCGCACCCAGTGTCAGGACCCCAGGCCCCCACACACACCACAACACCCACCTCTGCTATGACCCCAGCACCCTCCATGTCAGACGATCACGCACCTGCTGCCTGGCCGCCCAAAGCGCACCCAAGGACCCTTCTCCTGCCGGAACTGCAGCTTCACCAGCATCCGGCCCACCAACCCACCCAACGAAAGACCCAACTTCCTCAGATGCATCCTGCTCAACACCCGCTCCGCCCGCAAACACACCGTCGAACTCTGGGACCTACTCGACACCAACGCCCCAGATGTCGCCTTCCTGGCGGAAACCTGGCTGACCCTCTCCTCGGCACCCGACGTAGCCATAACCATCCCGGAAGGCTACAAGATCACCTGCAAGGACCGCACCAACGGAGTAGGAGGAGGAATTGGGGGTCTAGTAAAATCCTGCAGTGTGAACAGAATTGTAGGTAGAAGGCTAATTTATCCTAAATAACACAAGAGGGAGTAAGAGGAGAAGAAAGAGACATCCAAATGCAATCTAAAAGGACCTCAGAGCGAAGCTTGGATACCCATCAATTGTCTAAGTGATCAATCCTATCATCTGGTCATCCAATCCAGGATAAGATGTATCTCTTGATCATAGAGAACATCTAGTTTGGAGTGATTTCACTCAAAAAGGCCCAAGATCGTCAAAGGATTGGAGCGAGGAGACCCACAATTGCAAAGTGATAGAACAATTGAAAGGAGTGCAGTGCTGAAAAAAGGAAGATTAAAGTGGTGTATTAAAATAGAATTGTGAGAGAACACTACTAATTTAATACGTGAATCTCACACTCTAAATAAAACAACAGTGCAAAAAGCAGTGTTCAACAAATAACTGCAATGTAAGAAGGTCGACATGTTTCAGCCCAATGGGAGCCATTTCTCCCTGCGGCTTTCTTCAGGACCCTTGTTGTTAAATATTCGCTACTGCAATGGTGTATTAACACAATGTATAGTGAAAAAAAGGAAAAGTGCTTGTCTCACTATCATCTGAAGGTAGGACTCTATACAACCTTCAGTAGATCCTCCGCTTTAAAAGGATGCAGTGAGCATCTGTCAAGAAAACATATGAACAATGTCTCAGTCTTCGAAATAGTACTCCCAAACATGCATTTACACCAAACCTCATATCAAAGGGTGCTTACCCGTAATGATCGAGGAACGGACCTCACCTCGCCTGGAACCTGGCTCAGGACTAGGAGGCCCGCTCTGTATTAGAGAGAAAGAGTAAACTTCCAGAAAACTGAAAGTAATCAGAAAAGACAATGCATCTTTGGGGAGTGCTAGTAAAAGTTAACTACTAGCATCTGTATACCAAGTGTGTATGTACGTAAAATTTACACCTATGTAAGCCTAAGTGAAGGATCCCTAGTCCTGGAGCTGTAACGAATGCCCGTGGAAAGTGGAATAGCCAAGGTTGGACAGTAAAGAATGGCCGTGTCTTGCTACTTGACCATTGTAATCAAAGCCATGTGTGGAGAGGCAATGTAAAAGCACCTAAGGCATATTCCAAATAGCAAAATTCTCATAGGTCTGTGAGCTACGATAAATAGAACAATGGACAATACTGTCCCCTCGATAATTAGTGTGGTTGCAAGTACACACCAAAAGGATGGTGGTGTAGAGGGCACAGAGAGCCAAGAGAACTTTAACCCATTGGAGGTAACTACCCTGTAATGTAAATCACTGCGGATGGAGAGGGGTTCTGTAAGGTGCAAGAGACGCAGTGATAATGTCAATTCATGTCATTTGGAGGCGTTATGGTTTCCAGGGCACACCAGAAGGATGGTAGTGTAGAGGCAAGAGACCTTTAACCCATTCGTGGTAAATCCCCCGTAATATGAATCACTGCGGATGGAAAGGGGTTCTGTAAGATGCGAGAGACGCAGTGGTAATGTCAGAGCATATCATTTGGAGATGCTACAGATTAAGCTGCCTCGAAAGTAACCGATATTACTGGGAAGAAGTCCTCACCTAACCGTCGTTGCCCCGTTGTGGCTTCCGAGTCAGGAGAAAGGAGGTGACCGGAGCAGCCTGCAAAGGGTGTATATAAAGCTTAGAAGCCTCGTAGATTTCAAACGCGAGCGCGTACAATACGCGTCAGCGCCTGACCACTGGTGGATGATGGAAAGACGTCAAAGGACTACAAAATGACGTCAATGCAATGACGTCTGTACTTCATAAAACGTGTAGGTGCTCTGCCTAGTCTCGTCTTAGTGTAACTATATATATCACTCACTACGGGGGTCAAGACGGTATCAACGCACTGGAAACCTCATAAATGTCAACTGTACACGCAAAGGAGAAAGCGTCAGCGCATGATCCCTGATGGATGGTAAAAGCGTCAGAGGACTACAGAATGACGTCAAAACAATGGCGTCTGTAGTTCGTGAAGTATGCAGGTGCTCTGCCTAGCATCATGTCTATGTATCTGAGTGTCATGCAACCTGTGACATTTATGCAAGACAGAAGGTTGTCAAACTGATAAAGACACCATGGTATCGAGACATATCAAAGGCAGGAATAATAGGAGTACAATCCAAAGTGCCATTATAGCACGAAGATGGATGTAAACAACGGATATTTCAGAAATCATTTAAAGGGCAGTCCACGGGATGTCATCATTGAGGCCCCTGACATTGCTTTGTAGTTTAAACACCCATTTCTGTTCCTTGATAAATAGATATTTAGAAATAATGCTGATGTGGGACGGTATGATGGGCTTTTCAAGCACTGTCCAAGTGAAATCATCTGCCTTGTGATTGTTTTCAATGAAATGTCTAGTTAGTCTTGTGATCGATTTCTTACATCTAAAGGAACTCTTGTGTTCTAGCATGCGGGTCCTGACTTTGCGAGTTGTCATCCCTACATATTTACATTGACAAGGACAAGTAAGTAGGTAAATGAGGTTGTTGTTATTGCGACAACCTCATTTACCTACTTACTTGTCCTTGTCAATGTAAATATGTAGGGATGACAACTCGCAAAGTCAGGACCCGCATGCTAGAACACAAGAGTTCACAAGAGTTCCTTTAGATGTAAGATATCGATCACAAGACTAACTAGACATTTCATTGAACCGTCCCACATCAGTGATATTTCTAAATATCTATTTATCAAGGAACAGAAATGGGTGTTTAAACTACAAAGCGATGTCAGGGGCCTCAATGATGACATCCCGTGGACTGCCCTTTAAATGATTTCTGAAATATCCGTTGTTTACATCCATCTTCGTGCTATAATGGCACTTTGGATTGTACTCCTTTTATTCCTGCCTTTGATATGTCTCGATACCATGGTGTCTTTATCAGTTTGACAACCTTCTGTCTTGCATAAATGTCACAGGTTGCATGACACTCAGATACATAGACATGATGCTAGGCAGAGCACCTACATACTTCACGAACTACAGACGCCATTGTTTTGACGTCATTCTGTAGTCCTCTGACGCTTTTACCATCCATCAGGGATCATGCGCTGACGCTTTCTCCTTTGCGTGTACAGTTGACATTTATGAGGTTTCCAGTGCGTTGATACCGTCTTGACCCCCGTAGTGAGTGATATATATAGTTACACTAAGACGAGACTAGGCAGAGCACCTACACGTTCTATGAAGTACAGACGTCATTGCATTGACGTCATTTTGTAGTCCTTTGACGTCTTTCCATCATCCACCAGTGGTCAGGCGCTGACGCGTATTGTACGCGCTCGCGTTTGAAATCTACGAGGCTTCTAAGCTTTATATACACCCTTTGCAGGCTGCTCCGGTCACCTCCTTTCTCCTGACTCGGAAGCCACAACGGGGCAACAACGGTTAGGTGAGGACTTCTTCCCAGTAATATCGGTTACTTTCGAGGCAGCTTAATCTGTAGCGTCTCCAAATGATATGCTCTGACATTACCACTGCGTCTCTCGCATCTTACAGAACCCCTTTCCATCCGCAGTGATTCATATTACGGGGGATTTACCACGAATGGGTTAAAGGTCTCTTGCCTCTACACTACCATCCTTCTGGTGTGCACTGGAAACCATAACGCCTCCAAATGACATGAATTGACATTATCACTGCGTCTCTCGCACCTTACAGAACCCCTCTCCATCCGCAGTGATTTACATTACAGGGTAGTTACCACCAATGGGTTAATGGGTTAAAGTTCTCTTGGCTCTCTGTGCCCTCTACACCACCATCCTTTTGGTGTGTACTTGCAACCACACTAATTATCGAGGGGACAGTATTGTCCATTGTTCTATTTATCGTAGCTCACACACCTATGAGAATTTTGCTATTTGGAATATGCCTTAGGTGCTTTTACATTGCCTCTCCACACATGGCTTTGATTACAATGGTCAAGTAGCAAGACACGGCCATTCTTTACTGTCCAACCTTGGCTATTCCACTTTCCACGGGCATTCGTCACAGCTCCAGGACTAGGGATCCTTCACTTAGGCTTACATAGGTGTAAATTTTACGTACATACACACTTGGTATACAGATGCTAGTAGTAACTTTCACTAGCACTCCCCAAAGATGCATTGTCTTTTCCGATTACTTTCAGTTTTCTGGAAGTTTACTCTTTCTCTCTAATACAGAGCGGGCCTCCTAGTCCTGAGCCAGGTTCCAGGCGAGGTGAGGTCCGTTCCTCGATCATTACGGGTAAGCACCCTTTGATATGAGGTTTGGTGTAAATGCATGTTTGGGAGTACTATTTCGAAGACTGAGACATTGTTCATATGTTTTCTTGACAGATGCTCACTGCATCCTTTTAAAGCGGAGGATCTACTGAAGGTTGTATAGAGTCCTACCTTCAGATGATAGTGAGACAAGCACTTTTCCTTTTTTTCACTATACATTGTGTTAATACACCATTGCAGTAGCGAATATTTAACAACAAGGGTCCTGAAGAAAGCCGCAGGGAGAAATGGCTCCCATTGGGCTGAAACATGTCAACCTTCTTACATAGCAGTTATTTGTTGAACACTGCTTTTTGCACTGTTGTTTTATTTAGAGTGTGAGATTCACGTATTAAATTAGTAGTGTTCTCTCACAATTCTATTTTAATACACCACTTTAATCTTCCTTTTTTCAGCACTGCACTCCTTTCAATTGTTCTATCACTTTGCAATTGTGGGTCTCCTCGCTCCAATCCTTTGACGATCTTGGGCCTTTTTGAGTGAAATCACTCCAAACTAGATGTTCTCTATGATCAAGAGATACATCTTATCCTGGATTGGATGACCAGATGATAGGATTGATCACTTAGACAATTGATGGGTATCCAAGCTTCGCTCTGAGGTCCTTTTAGATTGCATTTGGATGTCTCTTTCTTCTCCTCTTACTCCCTCTTGTGTTATTTAGGATAAATTAGCCTTCTACCTACACTTCTGTTCACACTGCAGGATTTTACTAGACCCCCAGTTCCTTTCGTTTTTTTTGCAAATATAGGATTAGGGGATTAGAACTGAGACAGGTCATTAAACTTTCCCTTTGACCCTATCATACATTTTGTGTTTTCTTAGGAGGAGGAATTGACATTGTCCACAGAAACACTCTCAAAATCCGAAGACACCCTCAGCACTGCCGAACACCTGCACTTCCAGATCCACACCGACCCCAACACCACCCTCAGAGGCACCCTCATCTACAGCCCCCCGGACCCCAACCGCAGTTCAGCGACTCCATCGCCAACTTCATCAGCACACACGCCCTCGCCTCCAGGGACTACATCCTCCTCGGGGACCTGAATTTCCACCTCGAGAACAACAACAACGACCCAAACTCCTCCACCCTGATAGACAACCTCGGACTCAGACAACTCGTCACAACACCCACCCACTCCGCTGGCCACACGCTTGACCCCATCTTCTCAGCAAGCACCCACATCTTCTTCGACCACACCACCGAACTCCACTGGACCGACCACCGATGCATTCACTTCACCTTCCGGAAATCCACCACACACCACCGCACCCAGCAGATGCCCCGCCGCAGCTAGGGCAAGATCACCGAGGACCAGCTAACCGCCGCCTTCGCCCAGAGCCCACCCGCAGACCCGACCAACCCCGATGCCGCAGCCCAAAGCCTCAGACAATGGATCAACGACTGCGCCAACACCCTCGCCCCGCTCAAGAAGCCCCCCAACTCCCACACCAGCAAGAGAGCCAACTGGTTCACCAAAGACCTCAGGCCTCCAAGCGAACCTGCCGAAAACCAGAAAAAAACTGGATCCACGAAAGAACACCGGAAAGCTACACAGCCCACAGGAACGCCACCCGCCGACACCACCACCTCATCCGATCCGCCAAAAGGACCGCCTTCAGAGACCGCCTAGACAACAATGCACACAACAGCAAAGAGCTCTTCAGCATCGTGAAGGAACTCTCCAACCCCAGCTCCAACACCAACGACATCCCACCGTCACAAGACCTGTGCGACTCGCTGGTCACTTTCTTCTATCGCAAGATCGCAGACATCCACGACAGCTTCGATGCCATCACCACCCCGGCAACCGCCAATACCCCCGCTCCCACGACCACAAATCGCACCAACCGCCTGCTCACCTGGACCAACATCAACGATGACGACACCATCAAGATCATGAACCATGTCCACTCCGGATCCCCGGAAGACCCCTGCCCACACCACATCTTCAACAAATCCAGCAGCACCATCGCACCCCACCTCCGGAAAACCATCAACATCTCCTTCGAGACAGCGACCTTCCCGGAGAGCTGGAAGCACGCAGAGATCAACACCTTACTCAAGAAACCCAAGGCGGACCCCAAGGACCTCAAGAACTTCCAACCCATCTCCCTGCTCCAGTTCCCGGCGAAGGTCATCGAAAAGGCCGTCAACAAACAACTGTCCAGCTTCCTCGAAGAGAACAACATCCTGGACCCGTCCTATTCCGGGTTCCGCAGCAACCACAGCACTGAAACTGCCCTCATCGCCACCACTGACGACATCAGGACCTTGCTCGACAACGGAGAAACCGCGGCCCTCATCCTCCTCGACCTGTCAGCCGCTTTTGACACAGTCTGCCACCGCACACTAAGAGCACGCCTCCACAGCGCCGGAATCCAAGAGAAGGCCCTGGACTGGACCACCTCCTTCCTCTCCGGTAGAACTCAGAGTGTCCGCCTCCCCCGCCTCCCCCCCTTCTGCTCCGAAGCCACCGAGATCATCCGCGGCGTACCCCAAGGCTCATCCCTCAGCCTAACATTGTTCAACGTCTACATGGCACCGCTCGCCCACGTCGCCCAACGGCACGACCTCAACATCATCTCCTACGCCAACGACACCCAGCTGATCCTCTCCCTCACCAAGGACCCCCACACAGCCAAAATCATGCTCCACGAAGGAATGAAGGCAGTCGCCGACTAGATGAGGAACAGCCGACAGAAGCTGAACTCGGACAAGAGGGAGGTCCTCATCCTCGGTTCCGCCCCCTCGGCCTGGGACGACTCCTGGTGGCCGACGGCACTAGGAGCACCCCCTACACCCACCGACCACGCATGAAACCCAGGGGTCATCCTCGACTCCACCCTCTCCATGGTGAAGCAGGTCAACGCTGTCTCCTCCTCCTGCTTCAACACCCTCCACATGCTTCGCAGGATCTTCAAGTGGATCCCCACCGAAACTAGAAGGACGGTCACCCAGGCCCTCGTCAGCAGTAGACTGGACTATGGCAACGCACTCTAAGCAGGAGCCCCGGCCAAACTCCTGAAACAGCTCCAGCGCATCCAGAACGCCTCCGCACGCCTGATCCTCGACACCCCCCACCACAGCCACATCACACCCCACCTGAGAGACCTGCACTGGCTCCCCATCAACAAGAGGATAACCTTCAAGCTCCTCACCCATGCACACAAGGCACTCCACGATACCAGACCAGCGTACCTCTACACACCCACCCGCCATCTCCGCTCTGCAGACCGCGTCCTCGCCACCGTCCCCCGCATCCGAAGAGTGATCGCCGGCAGCAGATCATTCTCCCACCTTGCCGCCAAGACGTGGAACACCCTCCCCATCCGCCTATGGCAGACCAAAGACCTCCTAACCTTGCAGGAGACCCCTCAAGACCTGGCTCTTCAAACAGTAGCAGCGTTCCCCCCCCCCCCAGCGCCTTGGGACCCTCACAGGTATGTAGTGCGCTTTACAAATGCTATGATTGATTGATATGGCCTTGTTGTCCACAGTGAAAACACAAGTGTCCCGGCGTAATGGGAGGCCGTATAGGTACAGACGGGAAAGACGTTTCTGTCCTCTTAAGGGGGCGATTCTTGGTGGGTTTTGGCAGGCCCCCCCGGAGGTCTCCATAGGGTGTCTTCTCGCCCCCTCTGGATTTCCTGTGCCCTACCATAGGCGGTGGCGAGCTCCACGGCTTTTTCAAGAGTTAAATGGGCGTGTTGCCTGACCCATTTTTGTATGGGAGGGTGCAGGGATGACAGATATTGCTCTAGGTATAATTTTTCCATAATCTCTTCCTTTGTAGAGGTTCTAGGTTGTAACCAGCGATCCGCAATATCCCGGACACGGTAGTACAGGGCTCTTGGTGTTTCTTGGGGCCCTTCCTTAATTTGTCGTAACCGGATCCTATACGTTTCCTCGTCCACTCCCAACCGTTCCAAAACGCATTTCTTGACCTCTTCATATGGGGTTAATCCCAGTGGGTTGGCTGCTCTTGCCATTTGCTTGAAATTGGGGAAAAATAAAATCTGGATCCTCCCCTGCGACATACTTTTGCAATACCACCGACGGGAGAGTGGCGTGACTCCTAGGTTGTCCCAAGGTATCTGCTAACCTCTGAACCATTGTCGCTTGGGTTTGGTTTTGTTCAGTCAGAGTCTTATTTAACCTCTCACGGTTTCCCTTGGCGGCAACAAGGAACCTTTCCATGATCTGGCCTAACCTTTCCTGGTTCTCTACCATCTTCTTTAGGGCGGCCTCCATTTCCTTTGATCCCACTTCTGACACCATGTGTCGGAGGGAAGGTCGGACACAAAATCTAGGAGGCCGGACTATGGGCTCAATTGTGGCTGTTTATTGAAATGTTCACATGCAAAAAAAAAAAAAAGAGATTCTCTGTAAGTCCACAGTCTTTCTCTACTGGTTCCTCCTCTTCCTGTATCCTTTAGTGTTTTTAGGGCGGGTGTCTGGATGTCTCACGTCAATGTTCTGTTGTTATTTGGTTCCGCCGTGTGTTAGTTGATTTTACAATGCTTCTTCTCTTCTCATTCTTCTTTAGGTTCCGGGGCCAGAGTTGCACACACCCCAGGATGCTCAGAGGAAAACAGAAGAGAAGGCGGTAAGTATTAGGATCTTTCTTTACTATCCTTTTCTAAAGGAAAGACCACCACCAAGCCAAAGACAGATGGTTGTAGATCGTAGGGTTGTAGTGGAGAGAGGGTGTGAAAAAGGTACGCACCTGCATTTTAAATCTACTTGTCTTCGATCTCCTGTTATCGCTTTATGTAGCCACACAAAAAAAGGGGGTGGGGGGTAACACAACTTCCCCAAGTATTAGTGGTAGATAATATTCGAGAGAAGGGGAAAAAAAATTATGAGAAGGAAGGAGGCTTTTATGCAGTCGCTAATGGCGGGAGAGGGAGAAAACAACTCACAAACAAAAATATCTTATCCCTTGTGTGGGTGTGCACGCAGCTAAACCTGGTCAGATTTACCGGGGAAACCAGGCTCTCCTACCAGGAAGGCAAGGAAGGAGACAGGCATCAGCTAATTTCTGACTCCCCTCTTTCCCTGACCCGGACACTCACAGCGGGAGCCGCCACTCTGCTGAGTAGCGGCAGCGCTTTATCGGCTCTCCAGAGGGGTCCACCACTCCTCGGACCATCTCTCCGTGATGTCGTCTTCTGGGTCCTCTCGGTCTTCTAGGGCTTGAAGGCGGCGTGTGGGCTCTTCTTTCCCCGTCTTAGGTGTCTGGAACTTCGGCGTTCCTTTCAGCTTCCGACTTGCTTTTGTCGTCCCGGCTCTCCTCCTCTTCAAGGTCGCCTCTCTCTGCCGATTGGCTCTCTAGGGAGGCGGTCTTCTCGTCGACCTGCACGGGGAGGGTCAAAGGATTAACCCTTTGATTGCTTCCCTTCGACGTCGCAAGCCCTTGCTCTGTGCCAGCTCCCGGGAACACAGAGTCAGGTAGGGATTGGGGCTCTGGGCGTGCTTTTTCCTCACACACTTGCTTCTGGCCTGCTTGCATGAAAAAATGGCTACGATCAAAGCAGTGTCAGTTGTCAGATGATGCAGTCAGGAAAAGAGTCTCCGCCTTTCAGGAAAAACAAAAAGGTAATTTTGATGAAAGAAACAGAGTCAAGGAAATAGATGTTAAGGTGGGTGACCTAGTTTGTGTGCGTAAACCTGTTCATGTGCAAAAGGGCAAAACCAGCTTTGGTCCCCCGTTTAGAGTCATTAAAGTGAATGGCAGTAGTGTGCAAGTATAAGGTGGACAATGGTGGAACTGTAGGAGAGTGGTAAAAGTGGAGCCAGTGTGAAACAACTTGCAGAACAAGAGGAGAGATGGTGGAGAGTGTTGCAATAGTGTTGTGAGTGGTAAGAAAGCTGTGTGCTCAAATGACTTGTCCACCACTGCTGGTGTTCCAACTAAGGACGTAGATTTGAGGCACGGCACAAAGAAAATCAGATTTCCGGTCAAGTATCATGACTTTTTCTAGATTTACACTGCTTTTACAGTATTGCTTGGGTATCTGCCATATCCTGCGGTAATGTGGCACTTAACCGTTCCAGTCAAGTACATGAACCATTTTTCTCAAAAGGTTATTTGTATTTTAAAAGTCCTTTCTTGTTGTTTTTACCAAAGGTATGTTTTTCTCCATTAATATTTATTCGAGTTGGGTTATTTTGTGTTTTTGCATTTCTTTCTCTTTTAAGAGTATGTTACAGGCAGGTACTTTTCCAAAAGAAAAAAAAATGTGGTGATTATGGAATGTTGCCCCATGCTGTGCGTGGAATCAGAGCGCGGATGTGATGATTCCATGCTCAGGACGTTGGACCAGTTGAAGATGAACTGCGCTGACTGGACAGCTCGTTGTAACGTGAACTGAATAAAACATGTTTCTTCTTATCTGGAGTCTTCATGTCCTCTTCATCACTACAGTATGCCTACGGAATCACATCACTATGGCTCACGAGGGTGTTTTGTGCACACATTACAAAAAGAACAATTGATGGACAGAATGCAGACCAATGTCATACATTAACCCCAGTACAGAGATCTGGCCCTAAATCCATCGTTTTTTTGCTCACCATGCCATTCCAGTTTGAACCCAGCCATTTACAAATCAGTCTTGACCCTGCGCCCAATGGGAACAGTCCAGCCTGAACTGCAAGGCCAGGTCTCCAGGCTGGTATTTCTGGGAGATATTCACAATTCCCAGGGGCACAGGCTCCCAGACCCTGCTGGAGTGTGAAACCAGCCCCCTCTGCCCAATCCCAGTGCTTCTCTCATGCTGGGAGTAATAGCATGACTGAAGAGGTGGGATTGCGTGGGGAGTCTGCGAGGCAGTCCTCATGGGGATTGCAGTGCGGGAGCAGAGGAGCAGCGTGGTGCAGCTGGTAGCGGAAGATCGTGGTGGCCAGCAGTGAAAGGTATGTGTAAGAATTCAGATCCAAGCAAATGCTGATAAAAGGATTTATTGAAGCGACACAGCAAGTGCAGCCACAAAGGTCATGACTGCAAGTAAACTGATCTGGCATTCAGCATTCCACAGGAAACATTCTCATGGAATCAGAACGCCAGACAAAAGCAAGAATAGCACATGCCAGGCATTTGAAAGGAGCATGCAACACATCTCCCTTTCTAATAAATAAACAATAGAACAAAAACAAAAGGAAGAGGAAACAAAAAAGAAAATTGAACAAAGTACACTGACTACCCACCCAAGACTAAGTCAGCATACCTCTTTGGGGAAGGACAGTTCCTAAAGGTTCTCTTGACACGGGAAGCCACCAAGCTTTCACACAACTCGGGCATCCCAGGGGAATCACAGTGAACTTCCTACGGATGACTAACTGTACCCGAGTCCTTGAACTTCACCAAAAAATCACTCCCACACTCATTACCACCCACACACCCATATCCATCACCCACAAGTTTGGTGCACTTGGCAACCTTCCTAGCCTTCCACACCTTACCATCCTGGGTAATAATACAATTAATAAATACTTTTTGAACTTTCAAGGCTTTACCAAATTGTGGAATCCCCTTGCCCTCGAAACCAGGTTTACGAACTGTCACCCAATCTCCCACAACAATTCAATGATGACTTTGCCCTCCAATTCTTATCATACCACTCTTTTGTTTTGTTCTGCTTCCACCTGACTCTTTCTGCTACATCTATCACATTACATTCTTCTCTAACACACTCCATTTCTTCTCAAACCACCAAGGACACAAGCGGGATGCAGGATTCCTACCCTTCAACATTCTGAAAGGACTGACTTCCATGCTGGTGTGCGGAGCTATCCTGTACATCCACAGTTTCTCTCCCAAAATGCTCCTCCAATTCCTTCCAAAAGCATGTGCTTCCACCACATATCATTTTAACACCTGACTAAACCTTTCTACTTGACCATTTTTATGAAGTTCCTACAATGACGTAGTTACATGCTTTATGCTCTCTCAAAATGCTCCTCCAATTCCTTTCTCAAGCATGTGCTCCCACCACATATCTTTTTAACACCCGACTAAACCTTTCAACTTGACCATTTTCATGAGGTTCATACAACAACGTAGTTACATGTTTTATGCTTTATGTCGCAATGCTTGAGGAGCGCTTCCATTTCATTAAATGTAAATTGAACACCGTTATCAGTCACAAGGATGTAAGGGCAACTTTCCCTAGAAACTCAATCACAGCACTAGTCGTGGCATGTGGAACAAATTTGACTTCAGGCCATTTAGAATGGTAGTCCACCAACACCAAAGCAAAACTCAGATCCACTAGTAAAGCTAAAAGGCTCTGACACATCAACAGCCAGTTTCTTCCATGGTAACTCTGGCCATTCCATACTTTTCAAAGGTAGAACATTCACATTCATCATTTATTCACTTGATGCACACACTTCACATTCCCTCACCGTCCGATCGATCATCCTGTCCATACATGGCCACGAAAAGTGGACTCTCACTAACCACTTCATAGCTGACATACCAGGATGGTCCTTATGAGCCAACTTAAGAAAAACCTCATGGATTCCCCCAAAGGAACACATTTTCTGCCTTTAAACAGTAAATTAGCCTCCATTTTGAGGCTCCTCAGGCACCCTGTACATGGCCTCCATTTCGGGCTTAATTTCGTTTTTTCTGGGCCAGCCTTCTACCACATACTTCACCTCCTTCCATAATTCATCTGTCCTCTCACAATCCTCCCAAAATTCCTCAGAAGTACCACTGATCTCACCACCAACAACATCCCTGATGCTAGCCACCATATCAACGTTTCTACCTTATAAATCTCACTAAGTTGACAGGGCAAATGTGACAAACAGTCCACCGTCACATTCCTTTTCCCGGGTACCAACTGAGCACTAAAGCTGTATTCTTGTAGTTTCAAAGCCATTCTGGCAATGTGTGCCATGGAATCCCATCCACCACCAGGAGCCAAAATGTTAACCAACAGATTATGGTCGGTTCTAAGCACAAACCGACTGCCCCACACATAGTTCCAGAATTGCTCAGCCACCCACACACAGGCAAGTAACTCGCTTTCAATGACAGCATACCTGCGCTCTGTTTCTTTAAGGGTGCAGGAAGCAAAATAAACATTTCACTCCTGCTTGCCAGACTTCTGAGATAACACTGCCCCACTGCCATACATGCTAGTATCCACAGTAATCACACACAACATTTCCATGCAAAACGGTTTCAATGTAGGTGCCCTTACAATATATTGCTTGATCTTGTTAAAAGCCCCTTGTTGAGCATCAGACCATTCAAAAGTGACATTGCGCCTCAACAGTGCTCTAAGAGGCTCCATCTTGGTTGCGAAATTGTCAATAAATTTGCTGTAGTACTCACACATTGTCAGAGTCTACTCACGTTTCCGCAAGAACGTCATGCAAATGATGAAAGGTCCTCAACCTCTCCTGGTCACCTATTGTACCCAACCAAGTCAAAGTACCAACAGTTACCCGGGCATGAAGGGAGAAAACAAGGAGGGAAACAAAAGGTCCTACGTCACACCCTACTCTGGGACACAACCCGTCAGCCAAGAGAAATCTCTGTTAAAAGGAAGGACAGAAAAAGAGGTAAGTATGTAGGATATATCTAATCCTATAATCAAGTCCATTCTATTTGTGTATGTAACTACCTGAATAATTCCCTTCTTCCATAAATTCTGGTGACACGTGTAAGCAAAGGGGTGTTTAATTCACAAAGGAAAATGTATAAGAAATAAAGAGTTCTGAATTGTAGAGCAATACCAGGAAAACATGTAAAAAAATAAAACTACACAAAACCCACATAAAGATGTATAATGACTGAAGAAAGTTATACCATAAGGCAATCTGTGACACTATATGGTGCAATGTATATTCCACCTTATCTTCAGGCAGACCTTACAATATTCCTTGTCTTTCAGGAATCTACAGGAATTCAGTAAGACTCAGCAGCAGACCTCCATAGACTTGGAGCCCATGTCATATAAGTAAAGAAAACAAATCAAACTATAGTTAGAAGTGTCAGCGCAACAGCGCTGTTACCGTGATAGAATAATGCAGGCTTTTTCTCTTTTTGTATCCTTGTTATTAGGAATGCTCTCCCTGGGAGACTGGTTCTCGTAGACAGCGTGACAGGAAACAGGAGTAATCACGAGCGATAAGGAAACGGAGACCCGATTCAGTGCCGGACGACGGCGATCCAGAAGTGAGGGTAAGTGACCAGGAAGCCGTGTGCTCTTTTCCCGTAGCAGGAACACGAAGCGTCTCCGCTCAGAATCAGAGAGCCTTTGTCTACCCAGGTCGGTTCCTGAGCATGCGTGCTAGCGGGAGCCGGCCATTTTTGTAGTTCGATGGGCATCAGACCGGCAAGCATGACACACATACCCGCAAATTATAACAACTGCTCCATGTTGGTGGGAGCAGGAGCATTTACAATAGCTTCAACATTAGATTTCTTAGGTACCACAACTCCACCAGAAAGGGTGTGACCCAAATACTTCACCATTTTCTTAAACAAGTTGCACTTATGCCCCTTGAGTGTCAGACCATAATCCAACTTATTGCACACTTCAATGAGATGACACATATGTTCCTCCACATTCCTTGAGAATATCAAAATGTAATTTTGGAAACAATTGACATACTGGTCAATGTCTCTAAAAATGTGGAACATCGCTCTTTGAAATACCGAAGCTGCAGAAGCCAACCTGAACGGAATTCTGGTGAACTGATATAAATCCTGGGGAGTAATGAAAGCATTAAGTTGTTTAGATTCTGCCGATAGTTCGATCTGATGATAAGCAGACCTAAGATCCAAAGTTGAGAATATGTTAGCACCTTCTAACATTGACACAATTTCGTTGATATTCGGTAGTGGATGACAGCCAATTACAATTTTAGCATTAAGAGCTCTCAGGTCAACATTCAATCTAAATTTTTGGTCAACCTTATGCAAGAAAACAATTTTCATTGCTACAGATTACCTCTATTTTCATTGTACATACGGCATATCAAATATGAATGCCATTTTCCAGTTATTAACATCAACTGTGTACAAAACTACATACACGGAGCCCTGACATATATTCTGTTATTGGGCAGTCAATGAAGAGTGCCTGCATCACCCCGGTGAGTCCCTAGTAAAACCTGTTGCCTTTGGCATGGAGCAGGTCCAGCCAGTGAGTGAGGAGGGGGAGAGTTAAGAAGGAAGGGGGTCGAAGGGGTTGACCCTCAGGCTTATACAGCTCATGCAAAGAAAATATTCTCAGTTAAAGAGCATCTTCCCGATTAATTTAATGGCTAGTTTGTCAGTACGGGATGCATGAGATGGGGACAAGTTGGGGGAGGGGAGAGAAATTATCAAAGACCAGGCAAGGGAACTCTGTTAGCAAGCCTTCAGCATTTCGTGCCTCCTATGTGAAATGTCATTATTCTCTCTAAAGCGTGTATTTCTTCATTTTTATTTTTTAGGTTCTGCAGTATAGGATCCCAACTGGAGGGTACCATGCAAGATTTGTTAGGCCTTATGCAAGCATATACATAGATCAATGTGAATATGTGTAACAAATGAGATCAGTCATTCTTCACAGTGATGATCATTGTCAGCCTGGTCAACTTAGTACCAACTACGTGTGCTACTATTACATCTCTCTTTTCTCTTACCTATGATTCCTCTGACCGTGAGACCATCATACATATCTTCCACTCTGTACATGTTGAGGATGATCATCATGTTTTCTTCCCATGACTTGAGGCACAGCTGAGGTGGAGAACCACCACCATGTGCAATGCTTTCATGCTTGTGCTTGAGAACTTGCTTATGTATCTACTTTTCAAGGTCTGGCACCTGTTTTTAATGTTCTTGGCATCATGGGAATATGTTAATACAGCATTGATTTTGTCCATTATCCCCTTCCACAGGCATGGTCTTGTTTCTAGTGGGGTCTTCAGTATGATATGGCACATTATTTGATCATGGTGGCTTATTACCTGGCCTGGACATCCAACTCAGGATGGGTAAACTTCTACTTTCGTACCCTCTAGGGGTCCTTGATGGAAGGGTTCCACACGTTTCTGCTTGTGATGACTGAGTCATATCAGAGGATAGCAATGAATTCTGTTTGTATTGCTTCAAGGTAATTTGTCCTCACAAAATGAATGCCTTGACCAGGACATCCAATTCAGGACTTCTACTTCCTTTCACTCATGGGAGTACACTGCCATACAGAAAGGAGTTGTTGGTGTGCTTTGGGGGTGTCCTGAGTTCCTTCTCTGTACAGCTCTGATTGCTTCTGCTCTCAAGAGATTAACAGCTGAACTCTAGGAGCTAACAGTGACGCAAAACAGGCATTTCGTAATGTTCATGTGCTATTTCCACTGGCATGCTGTAAATACCACTACACCTAACTCATAATCAGGGCTTAAGCCTTTTCCCTCACTGTAAATCTGGATTCCCAGGCGCTTAAAGGTGTCTGTGGCCCAGTCTAAATGAAGGTCTAGTAAGTCCTACTGACCCATGTTCTCTACTAATTTAAGAGGAAACATATCCTATTTATCTTTCTTGACCTGTACCCACAATACTTTACTGATGTCTTCTAGTAATTTCAGAGTCAGATTTAGGCCAGTTTCCAAATAAAGCAATCTGCCATCCTCGTATAGGTATACTAGATGTGTATAATCGACTGGTCGTATACCTCTCCTAGCATTCACCCTCCTGAGTATTGTGGCAAAGGGCTCCATCGCCAGCACGAAGAGCAATGGTGACAGGGGTCATTCCTACTGTGTGCATCGCAAGAAAGGGAAGGTATCAGAAGTTACTTTATCTGTTCGGACCCTTGCGGTTGGTGTTGTTTTTAAAGATTGAATCCATGTTGTTATTACAGACTCAAAACCCATTGTTCTGAGTCAAAAGCAGGCAATTCCAACTAAGCGTATCAAATGCTTTCTCCTTGTTGATCGAGGCCATCACTAACATTTGTGCATTTTCTGGGCATTCCCCCATGACATGAAAAAGCCTCCTTATAATATGTGCTGTATTTTTCTGCAGGATGAATTATGCCTGACCTGAAATACCAATTCAGGACCTAATCGGGTGAGCCTTCCACTAATATTTTACCAAGGATCTTACAGTCCAAGTTCAACATGGATAATAGCAGATACGAGGACACTTCCAGCAGATCTTACCCTTGTTTAGGAAGAGTTACTATTGTAGCATCAGCAGTTGTGATGGGGAGCATGCATGTTGTCTATTAGTTTCATATATTGTCAGCAGTTGAGCTTAGCCTCAAATTATACCAGTCCAACAGTTACCAACCAGTTCTTTTCAGGCCCGTCTCCCTTGACCTACTCACGATCTCAGGGACATGTGCATGGAGGGGAGGCAGAAAGCGTAAATCTCACCACTCCTTCATAATTCGTTTTCAATTTAAGTAGCTGAGTCTTTCCAGGTCCTATTCATTGCTGCCTCTACACTGCTGTGTTCCGATTTCAGCTGCAGATCTGGGTCACAGCTGCCTCCTCCTCCTGTTGTACAAAAATGATGCGAGGGAGAGACATTCCAAAAGGAAGAACAGCCTACAGCACCCTACGTTTGGTCGTTATTCTGTCTTCGTAGTTTAATGTCCATTGTATTTCAGGGTACATCAAGGTGAATACAGTTCCTTACATGGCTAACCCAGAAGGTCACAGTCCCTGGAGTGACATCCAGTAGGGCAGTTGGGCAATCATAAAAGTTTCTATCTTCAGATGGGTCACTAATTGTTTGTGCGGGTATCTCAGTGAACTTTGACACATCTTTATTTACTCTGGTCGTCATTCCATGATTTATGCCAGAGCATCCCTCCCCCCTCCAGCGGCCTGCAAGGGTCTTAGCTGTTCATTTCTTGTTCAGCCTGATTGGATTGAAAGGGATGGGGAGAATTCTTACATTAATCACAATGTGTCCATCTTTATTTGACCTTCTATGCCAATGTGGTACAGAAATCAGCCATTTACAAATCAGCCCAGGTACTATAGAACAACCCAGCTGGAACTGCCAGGCTAGATCTGCTACGGACTGGAATACAAGCAACCGTAGCCCATTTTCTGACTTTTAGGCCTCGTCAGTGAAGTACAGTCTGTATTCAGTGGCACAATGAGCATGAGACCCGTGTTTAGGCATATACATAACACTTAAGACATCTCAGTTATTAAAACAAAAAATGATGGGTGAAATGCTTGAATTAATCTCAGACACTGACACTTATTCCAACCCATCTGTTTTTATGCCCACCGATCCACTCACAATAGAGAGACCTTCCATATGCAACCCATCATTGGTGTTACTTCAGTAGAAGCAACCCAGCTCAAACTCCCCAACCAAATCCTCTGAAGAGAGATGATTACTCCACTGAACTGACCCAAGCTGTGATTGACAAAGTCTCAAGGCAATGGCTACTACAACTCTATGTAGGATCAGCATGTTTTAGACAACATAAACCAAGGGATTGGTGACCAGACTGATTCCAGACACCCCCAGCGGATATGTTAGTCTATAGACCAGCTAGCTCACAGTGCCACTATGAGCGCCTGTTACCAAGGAGCGAATAGCTTCTGGCAGCAATCAAACATGACAACCCTGACCCCTCAGGGACCGTGGAAACAGTACAGTACTTTTCGCTCAATCACTTGTGCTCACTTTGTCTGAGAATAAACACAGAATAAACGGTGGGGAAGTTTTCAATAAGCATTTATTGAACCAGCTTCATTCTAGTATAAACTATGTGTGCTGCAACAACCATGAGACAGAAACAGATCTATACGGTTATAAGCACCAGCAGAGTAAAGAAAAGGTAGAATTCCACCATAGTGCTAAAACAATGAATATATAGAGGCATATAGATACATGATAGTAATAATGCGTACTCCTATGATGCAAACCCTAGCTAGATGTACCTAAGTTTACCTAGCAAGTATGTAGGTGTATAGCCAAGAGTCCCTTTAGGATAGAGCCAACACCATTACCTGATGTGGGAGAGCGAAGGACCCTATCTTGGTCTCAAGAGGGCCTTCCAGCGAGGGATGTCAGACCACTGCATGCTGAAGTGTCTGACTGCAGGGACCTCAACATCTCGTGTCAGCATGTCAGCATGGAATCTTTTCCCTCTGGTTTGCTGTAACGCCCTGAACGTCTCAGGATCGTTTAACAGACACGATAATGAGAACGCAACCACTTGTGAAGGTTTAGTTATTTTAATGAAGGCAAAAATAATACAAGGAATAAACAAAGGTTATAGTCACTGGAATCCTCCAGGCTAAGTACGTTACCAGCCCACAGCACGGATGGTCCTAACCGTCCTCTGCATATACGCCGATCCCGGCGTATGCCAACAGAGGGCAGAAATGAAATGGCCGACAATGCCAATCGGTAGGCTGTGAGGGGCACGAAGAGTGTTGGGGAGAATCGAGGAGTCAGGGAAACACCCAGCCGGGGTCTCTACCTGAAGGGAGCAGCCGCTCAACCTCTTCCTCAGACTGCACCGGGACGCGGAGTCACCTCCTGGTGATGCGTCACCGATACCCCAATCACAAGCAAAGAAGACTGAACCGAGAGCAGCCGCTCGATCGATCCCGTGGACTTCCGAGTCTGTAACGCGGCAAACACCTCCTGGTGTGCGTTACAGCTGGCAGTCCCTGTATCTCTGGTCGGGCTGGGAGTTACGACTCCAACCAGCAAAAGCGCCACTGCGCTTTGACTCAGCCGAGTCAAAAAGCGAAGCTCAATGGTTATCCGGTAGAGCTTCCGGGTCCTTCACAGGTGACGATGGGGCAAGACACGGCCCAGGGAGTAACGACTCGACCTACCTCCGTTCTTGCCTTACTGGAGCACCACTCCGGAACACTGCTCTTCACTAAGCAGGTACGTCGGTGTAAACACAATATCCGACAGCGTTGTACCTCCCGGTTCCTCCCTTTATAGGGCATGTTTTCCTTGAGTTATGTAACAGCTCTCCTGTTTACATAAGGGCGTGTTTTCCTTGAGTTATGTAACAGCTCTCCTGTTTACATAAGGGCGTGTTTTCCTTGAGTTATGTAACAGCTCTCCTGTTTACATAACCTCTCAACCACTAAGCATCCTGGGAGATGTAGTCCGTTTTCGCTGGTTACCGTTTTCCTCCCCTCGCATGATAGGAATTCTTGACTGTACATCCTCCCTCTCAGCGGCTCCCCACGGGTCCAGCGCTGGCAGGAAAACGCCGATGGAACAAGGAGACCAAGCGCGGAGCATGAACCCCTTCAGCCGGTTCCCATGACTGCTCCTCCGGGCCATAGCCTTTCCACGCAACCAGGTACCACAGCTTCCCCCTGCGCCATTTGGACGCCCGTATGCCCGACACTTCATACTCCACCTCCGACTCCACGCATACTGGCCTAGGTGTCCCAGACGGCTTGGAGGGTGCTGGTTTGAGCAATGATACATGAAAGACAGGGTGTATCCGCAATGACTGGGGCAAGCACACCTTCGCGGTCACGGGACCCATACACTTGGTAATTCGATAGGGGCCCATGTACTTGGGATGGAACACCCTGTTCTTTCGAAACCTCATGTTTCTTGTGGATATCCAGACGTAGTCTCCAGTGCGGTACAGTGGCCCGGGCCTTCTCTTCCTGTCTGCCGCAGCCTTGTATCTTCTCTTGGCCTCTATTAGGACAGCCCTTGAGCGCATCAACGTGTCTTTTATGTGTGCCACCCTGTCCGCTGTGGCGGGAATCCTGTCCTCTCTGAACGGATGTAGAAATGGCAAGAACCTGGGATGTTGGCCATAGTTGCTATAGAACGGAGATGACTGTGTGGAGCTGTGAGTGGCGTTGTTATAGGCTATCTCTGCAACCCATAGCAAGTCGACCCATTCTTCCCTGCCCTGGTCCACAAAACATCGCAGATACTATTTGAGCGTTTGGTTCAGGCGCTCGGTTTGGCCGTCCGTTTGAGGGTGGTAGCTGGTGGACAGGGCGGTCTTAACATGCAGCGCAGTGCACCAAGTCTTCCAGAATTGCGCAGTAAACTGCGACCCCCGGTCCGACACGATCACCCCAGGTAATCCATGCAGTCGTACCACATTCTTTAGGAGTAGTGACGCCAATTCCCCGGCCGTAGGGACTCTCTTGCAGGGCATGAAGTGCCCCATTTTCGTCAAGTAATCCACCACCACCAGTATTGCCGTCATCCCCTGGTCTACCGGTAGGCCCACCACGAAGTCCAGTGATATGCTATCCCATGGTCTATCTGGGGTCGGAAGTGGATGTAAGAGCCCTTGGGTTCGGCCATGGTCGGCCTTCATGGTAGCACACGTAGGACACTCCTGTCCCCACCTCCTGACATCCACTCTCATGGTTGGCCACCAGAAATGCCGTCCCATGCTAGCCACCGTTTTTTCAAAGCCCAAATGACCTGCGCTTGGAGAGTCATGGCACCAGATGAATGCTTGTTTCCTTAGCCTAGGCGTGGGTATCAATAGGCACCTGCCCTTCAGGGGTATCCCGTCCTTCAGCTGCCATTCTCTGTGACTGAGGAGCCACCTCCGCCATGCGAATGACCTGATCCCTCTCTTTATTCCCCTCAGGAAAGTATCCGGTTGGATAACCCCCAATACCATCCTCGGGGAAATGATGGAATGCTCGGTCGCAGGCAATGGTTCCTTAACTGCAGATTGACGGGACAGGGCGTCCGCCTTCCGGTTTTCCGTCCCCGGCCGATATGTGATGCGGAAGTTGAACCCCGCAAAGAAGATCATCCACCGCAGCTGTCTGGGAGAAAGGTGTCTTGTGGCCGTCATGAACTGTAGGTTCCGATGGTCCGTGTACACGGATACCACATGTCTTGCCCCCATCAACCAATGCCTCCATTCGGTGAAGGCATCCTTGATTGCGAGAAGCTCCTTCTCCGCAATATGGTAGTTGCGTTCGGCGTCGTTGAGTTTGCGGGACATGTACGCAACAGGATGAAGCACCCCTGTGTCGTGGTTGCGTTGGGACAAGATAGCCCCCAGCGCCACATCCGATGCGTCCGCTTCCACCACGTAGGGGAGATCCGGATCGGGGTGGGCCAACACCGGCGCCTTACCAAAGGCGCTTTTCAGGGCCTCAAAGGCTGTGTTCGCTTCAGGGGACCAGACAAACTCCTTGGACTTCCTCAGTAGCTGTGTGATTGGGGCCACCAATCCTGAAAATCCATCTATAAACCGCCTGTAAAAGTTGGTGAAGCCAATGAAACTTTGGACGTCCTTCACGCTTTGGGGCACCGGCCATTCTTTCACCGCCTTGATCTTTCGTTCTGCCATCTCCTGTCCCTCTGGACTCAGCATCACTCCGAGGAATTCCACGGATGTGACGTGGAAGTCACACTTGCTGAGTTTACAAAACAGCATGTTTTCCCTCAGCTTTTGGAGCACACCTTTGACGTGGTGTACGTGCTCCTCCACACTGGACGAATAGATGAGGATGTCGTCGATATATACGACCACGTAGATATCCAACTCCTCTCTGAATACCTCATTCAAAAAGTACTGAAAGGCTGCCGGGGCGTTGCACAGACCGAACGGCATGACGAGGTACTCAAAAAGGCCGAACCTGGTCTTAAAGGCGGTCTTCCACTCGTCTCCGTCCCTCATGCGCACCAGATGGTATGCCCCTTTCAAATCCAACTTGGTGTAGATACGAGCTTTCTTGACCTGTTCCAGAAGTACACTGATGAGAGGCAAGGGGTACCGATTCTTTACGGTTATCGCATTCAATGCCCTAAAGTCCACACAGGCTCTCAGCTCCCCATTAGCCTTCGGGATGAAGAAGAGTGGCGAGGCGGCCGGAGACTTGGACGGGCGGATGAATCCTAGCTTGAGGAGTTTATCCAGGTACCCCCGGAGATGCACGTTTTCAGGCTCCGTCAGGGCATACAGCCTGCCGCTGGGAACGCTGGCCCCTGGCACCAGGTCGATCTGGCAGTCAAACTGTCTATGTGGTGGTAGCACTTCCGCCTTCACCTCATCAAATACATCCTCAAAACTGTGATAAGCCTGGGGGAGAGCCACATCTTTTTCTGCCGCTGTAGCCACCGTCTGACTCCCGCTCTCATCTGCGTCAAGGGATTCCGTTCTTATTCCACAATGCAGGATGCAATACGGTGACGTCAGTTCGATGCGATGTGTTGGCCAATCCACCGAGGGGTTGTGTTTCTGTAGCCACGGCAATCCCAATATGACGCCATATTTGGGCACTCGGATGATGTTAAAATCGATTTGTTCCAAATGGTTCCTCCCACATCTCATCGGCAGGACCCCCGTGTGCTGCCCGATGGGCCCCGTCACCAATCGCCTTCCGTCTACAGCATAGACGTCTTCGGGTACAGCTTTGGGAAGAAGCACTAGCCCTAGCCTGCATGCCTCGTTGTGGTCCATAAACATGCCAGTGGCCCCTGAATCCACCATGGCCACAACGGGTATCCACTGGTCATGCACTCCCACGTGCACCGTGAGAAACAGGTGTCGTTGTCCCTTAGTGACCGAGTTGGAAAGTGAAGGGATGGATGAGTGACTCCGAGATGCCCCTTCTTTGGTCTGGGAGTCCTCTAGTTTTCCGCCGGTACGTCCACCACGGCTGTTACCGACCGGTTGGCCCGATAACGTGACGTCTTCGGTTTGGCAGGGCATTCACGTACGTAGTGGCCTTTTTTGCCACAATATAGGCACAATCCTTGTTTACGGTGTGACTCTTTCTCCGTGGCTGTGAGGCTCGCTCGTATTGCGCCGATGTCCATGGGTTCTCCCTTGTATGCGGTGGCAGTTTCAGGACTTCCCACCGTCACATAGGATGGAAGGGATTTTCCTTTTCTCCCATGATCCCCCTTTCTTTCACTTAGCCTATGTTCCAGCCGTAATACCAGGTTGATAAGGCCCTCACATGTCTTGGGTTGTGGGTCAATATGAGCCACGGCGTCCTTGAGCTCATCGCACAGCCCGTGATGGAAGAGCGCCGTCTGTTTAGCAACAGGCCACTTGGTTTCCGCAACCAGCCTTCGGAACGCGTTGAGATACTGCACCAGGTCGTTGGATCCCTTTCTCAACTCAAGCATTTCACGGTCCGCCGTGTACGAGTCAGCCCTTCTGTCGAAGACCTTCAGGAATTCCTCGCGAAAAGCACCCCAATCACATAAGATGGGGTCGTCCCTGCTCACCAGAGGTACGGCCCATTGTGCCGCGTTTCCAGCCAAATAGGATATAAGGAAAGCCACACGAGCCTGACTCGTGGGGAACGCCCTTGGTTTGCACGATAAATGTAGCGCCACTTGTGTGAGGAATACCTGCACTGTGTTAGGATCCCCACTGTACCTCTCTGGTGTTGCCAAGGGGACGGCTACCGGCATTTCCACTACTACCGCAGGGGTCTGGTTCGTGAGGGAGGTGCTGGGCGTGAGCGGGTCCAATTGGATAGCATCCAGTCTGGCTTTTACATCGGCTGTTTCTTGCCTGGAGGCAGCCAATTCAATTTGCACGGTCGCTAAAGCAGCCAGCACATCATCAAGTGTTGCCATGTCTGTTATCGACCGGGAGACAGTTAGTGTTATTAAGGTCGGATATTTTGTAACGCCCTGAACGTCTCAGGATCGTTTAACAGACACGATAATGAGAACGCAACCACTTGTGAAGGTTTAGTTATTTTAATGAAGGCAAAAATAATACAAGGAATAAACAAAGGTTATAGTCACTGGAATCCTCCAGGCTAAGTACGTTACCAGCCCACAGCACGGATGGTCCTAACCGTCCTCTGCATATACGCCGATCCCGGCGTATGCCAACAGAGGGCAGAAATGAAATGGCCGACAATGCCAATCGGTAGGCTGTGAGGGGCACGAAGAGTGTTGGGGAGAATCGAGGAGTCAGGGAAACACCCAGCCGGGGTCTCTACCTGAAGGGAGCACCCGCTCAACCTCTTCCTCAGACTGCACCGGGACGCGGAGTCACCTCCTGGTGATGCGTCACCGATACCCCAATCACAAGCAAAGAAGACTGAACCGAGAGCAGCCGCTCGATCGATCCCGTGGACTTCCGAGTCTGTAACGCGGCAAACACCTCCTGGTGTGCGTTACAGCTGGCAGTCCCTGTATCTCTGGTCGGGCTGGGAGTTACGACTCCAACCAGCAAAAGCGCCACTGCGCTTTGACTCAGCCGAGTCAAAAAGCGAAGCTCAATGGTTATCCGGTAGAGCTTCCGGGTCCTTCACAGGTGACGATGGGGCAAGACACGGCCCAGGGAGTAACGACTCGACCTACCTCCGTTCTTGCCTTACTGGAGCACCACTCCGGAACACTGCTCTTCACTAAGCAGGTACGTCGGTGTAAACACAATATCCGACAGCGTTGTACCTCCCGGTTCCTCCCTTTATAGGGCGTGTTTTCCTTGAGTTATGTAACAGCTCTCCTGTTTACATAAGGGCGTGTTTTCCTTGAGTTATGTAACAGCTCTCCTGTTTACATAAGGGCGTGTTTTCCATGAGTTATGTAACAGCTCTCCTGTTTACATAACCTCTCAACCGCTAAGCATCCTGGGAGATGTAGTCCGTTTTCGCTGGTTACCGTTTTCCTCCCCTCGCATGACAGGAATTCTTGACATTTGCCCAGCGAAGATGTGGTGGTTATATGCCCAAAGATTACCCTCAGGGGTTCTACTTAGATGTGTCGTGGTACTGTAAACATGTCGGCCAAGGATAACAATAGTGATGACCCTTATACAGAGTTATTATGCAGAATATGGTAACCCTGCTGTGATACTGAGAATCATCATGCATAATAAATGAGGCTAGTTTTTGAAGAAAACTACACAACATTTATGCAGTGCCTAACCAGGTAAAAGGTCATCACCAAACCTGTTATGTAGAACAATGATAGGAAAAATGTAGGTAAAAGGTTGTGCAACTACCTAAGCCCATATTGGGGTACATTGGGGTTCATAACAAAACAACTGATGGAAGAAAGAAAATGATAGAAAGGGGCAGCCCCAAAGTCCACTCTATGTTTATTGTTAGCAATAGGTGTGTTGGCAGCAGCACTGTCAAAGCTTAGACCTAAAAAAAATATCATGCTAACATGAAACTGAACCACAATCACAATCGCACATATTTCTGGTATCTGTCTGAAACAAAACTCTTGGTGACTGCATTGTATCCAGAAACTCAAAGTATGAAGATATCTTTTTTTCTCAATATTGAATCATTACTTTCTACTTTTGAACAAACCACTAGCTGCTTCTAATGGTATAACAATAAACAAGGGGTTTACCCAAATCACCCTCATATACCTGAGTATACAACATTATCACATGCAAAAAAGATAGGTACGGAGGAATTAATATCTCATTTTTATTTTATCATAGGGAACACTCAATTACCCTATCATCAGTCTACAATCCTATACAAATATATTGTCCAAATTATTTCAAAGCACACATATGCCATAGGACCGATCTTTGAACATAAATCATTATAACATAAGCATAAGGACATTCCAAAATACTTATATAATGTTTGGTTGGCTCTGTGGTGCACTACTGTGCTGGGAATAGTTTGGTGATCCAGCATGCTCTGTACAATTAAAAGAATAGATGTGTATGCTAATATACATATATTTTATGGATGTATTTAGCATGGTTCCATTGCCTTTGTCCTGAGGAGGCCAAGAAGAATTTAAAGGCTGAAACGCGTCCGCATCGACAATTTCTTGAGGAGTCCTTATAAAAACAAAAAGTGTGATTTAAACAATAGAGTAAAGGGAAAAGCGATGTCTTTCCCTATGTGCTCAAAAGACTACCTCTGAGTGTATCACCCAGAATTAATGCGTGAACACTAGTTATACAAATATCTTTGGGTATTGGCAACATAGAGTTGATTTCATTATTGTTTGTTGTGTTGTTTATATAAGGATTTTGGTATGTCCTTGTGCTTATGAATGTTATAATGATTTATGTTCAAAGATTGGTCCCATGGCATTTGTGTGCTTTGAAATAATTTGGACAATATATTTGTATATTATTGTAGACTGATGATAAGGTAATTGAGTGTTCCCTATGATAAAATAAAAATGAGATATTAATTCCTCCGTACCTACCTTTTTTGCATGTGATATCTTCTAATGGTAAGACATGATATGTACAGCTACAAAAATTGAAAAGATTGAATACCTGGACTGAATGTTTGTTGAAAAATCAAAGTATCTTTCACTATGGAAGTTTGAGTAACCTAATTACTTTTCCGAATAACTGCACAATCTTTCTCAACCCTTTAAAAATTCAGTCTTCATACCCCCCGCACACATAGTTACAACAACTGAATTAGTAAGAATTTCATGTAAAAAATCAAACAACTGGTTTTGTAACCTGTCTTCAGAGATTCTTCCAGTTTTATAATTAGCGCTGGGACCTCAGAGGAACTCATCTTCCCATTCCAGCTGCATAACACGCTTGTTTAACACTGGTAAAAATTGTGCACAGAGGGAATCTTCACTTCCTCCTTTGGCCCGCCATCTCCAATTTCAAGGCCTACAAATTTCAGATAGTATGTGTTCTTTCTTTACCTAATGTAGGTAACACTGCAATATTCCGTCAAAGATTGAAAATAAGTTGAACTGGCTGGTTGAAGCATGATACAACAAACGCTGCCATTTTCAGGCTACAAGAGAAAAATGTACTTTAATGAGGCTGTTGGTCTTGCTGAGTAAGAAACCTTTGTACACTGTCACATGAAATGCCTCAACATGTCATCGCCAAGATGGCAGCCTGGATGCCGCCTAATCTGATTGGCTCGTGCTTCTGAAGTGCTCTGAAGTTGATCTGGGATCCTGTAGACTGAAAGGAGGGTCCCAAGATAAGGCTCAGACCAGGCTCAGACCATGTACTTAGCGAGATTCTATTGTGACATGTCTTGGGCCCGTAATGAAGACTACATTTATGGTGCAGCAGTGATAGAGTAAACTATTGCTGCTGCTGGGGTAAACTGGGAAAAGCTAGTGAATGGAGGGAGCAAAAGGTGAAGGGAAAGCTCCAAGGTCACACAATTATTGTGTTCAATCTGAGAGACCTCCTCAGCTCAGTGTCTTACAGCAAGGTAGATGAAAATTGGGGGGAATGGCAACGGAGGCCTTCATTTACCCACTTATTTGAGGAGAGAAACTGAGAAAGAATTGTGAGGTGATGTTAATGGAAGTCTTGTAGTGTGCCTATTAATGACTATGTCTTGGAATGTTAGTGTTTCATTGTGGAGGATGTCATGGGGGAATGCTGTAATTAAAATCAGGTTTGGAATGTGGGCAGATGGTTGGAGGTTAATCTGGAAGGAGTTGGAATGCTATATCTCCTTAGCCGCAATAAACTTACTTACCAACCTCCCGGTGTGAAGAGCCTTTACTACACATTGTTGGTGACAATCCTGACTAGGCAGATTACACTTGTGTCCAAGTATTGATCACTTCCCGGGATTAATGCTTTTGTATTGGCACTCGCTGATCCTCCTTCTCAGTACCCCTCTTTGGTTTAACTCTATGGTGTAGATACTTTATCTCTGGTGCCACTCCTTTACAATGGATCAGGTGACCCTGAGAGCCACTGAAGGATCGGTAGCTCTTCAGAACATAGCTCGCATTTGAGGAGGGTATCAGAGCGGTAATGCACGTGTGGAAACTGTCAATGAGTTACTGCTCATGTGACTCCTGCGAGCCACCAATGGAAAGGCGGCTTTAAAAACTCGGCTCGTGTTCAAGGAGGTGCACCGGAGTGGTGATTGTAAGGTGTGCACATACACGTGTTGAACACTGTGGAGTGTCTTGCGTATGTATTGGGTGTAGCGTCATTGCTACAGGTTCATTTCTCTCCCTTCCTTCATGTGAGTGGATGATCACACTGCCTGCTGACAGTGCTGACAGGCGTTCCTTTTCTGAGGAGCTTGTTGTATTGTTTTCTGTACAGTACTACCTGCAGGCTGGCAAAATCGTAGTTGGAGTTTCATTTTTCCTATAGTGTAAGCATTCTTCCTTGAGTGTTGTCTGTTGGAACTCAATACTGTACTGTTAGGGGGCTTAGCCTAGCGGTGAAGCAATATGGCCGCAAGTTGAGCACTCCCCTTTCCCCACATCTATCCGATCACCATATCCGTATTCTGAGGTCGGAATCAGTAACCGGAAGACCCGCGGAACTCATCGAGCCCATGATCAGGGCAAACGGTGTACAAAATCCGAAGAAACGGCCGCTGCTAACTTCGGCCTGCGACCAGGAATAAGCTGGGGCCTGGAGTGATCGGCGTGCCCAGCGTCGGAGCTGACCCTGCAGCCTGCGCCCGACGTTTCACCTGGAGAGGCGCCCGGGACCCGCTTGGCTGAGCATTGGTAAAGAAGCAGCGGTCGATCCTTGCCGCAGGTGCTGGTGCTGCGGGGCGGGGGCATTCTTTCCCCCCAGCGCAAATTTGAGAGATCGGCCTCAAGGCCATAGTCAGCAGTGATCCTAGGGGCTGGCAGAAAAGGCGTACGAGGAGGCCCATCGGACGCCCGATCTTTGATCCAGCGCGCAGAGGTGAGCCCCCCCCCCCCAAGGTGCCACAACCACCCGCATTGGCGCAGATACGACAGAGGGAACTGGAGGAACGTACAAGGCCCCCAGAGTCCGAGAGGTGCTAGAGACGCTGCATTGCCCTCTGGCGCTTATTCCAGCAACCAGGGAGGGGCACGTGAAGCAAGCTTAAGGGGTACTTTTTTGAACCTGCACCCCCCAGGGGGCCCCGCCCCAACTACAGCTACACACTTCCCGAATTAAGGTGGAGAGAAGGGCATTCGGCTGAGTGAGGCGCGCAAGCTCCGAAAAAGGGAGCGACCCACAGACACAAGAAAGGACCATACAGCGCAAATGGCCGAACCGCATTGACGGGTGAAGAGTCGCACCCACTCAAGGCCGTAATCAAACTGCCTCCTCCGTCCCTACCTCTACTGTGTCTGGAAGTCCACCTGGGTGCTCCCTATCCTACGCACCACCCCACTGCGAATATCCTGATCAGTGCCTCGGAGTCACAGAGGGGCAAAAGGCTCGAGCTGACAAGGCCCACCCTTGCCTAGGACCCCGTGAACACCCGGCGGGCACCGGAGGACAACCCCCAGACTTGTGCTACGGCAGCCCTCATTAACTCTGTTGAAATGTCAAGTGCGAGGGGCCCTAAGACGGTCCAAAACAATAAGCTGGACAAGTACACCTACCCGAAGGCAGCCCCGGCCAAACAACTCCCATCCAAAGGAACACCAAGGGACGAACCAGCTGCGGAGGCCCCGGAACATACCCTGAAGGACGTGCTGGACGCAATCGGTGGGATCCGCACATCTCTGGAGCAGAGAATGGAAGCGATCTCCTCAGAGGTCATGTTAATTAGGGCAGACCTAGCCACGAACAGGGAAAAAGTCCAAAAATTGGAGGTAACAACAACAAGCCTGGTAGAAGACACCAACCAGCTACAGATTGAAGTGCGGGAACTGCAGGCATTCCGGAAAATTGCTGAAGGAAAACTGGATGACTACGAAGGCCGCAGCAGACGCAATAATGTACGCATCCTTGGTGTACCGGAAAAAGCGGAAGGGCAAGCGACTGACCTTTTTGTGGAAAACCTAATCCCCACTCATCTCCAGCCAAAAGGTCTATCTAACTTCTTTGTCGTCGAAAGGGCCCACCGGGGGGCGTCCGACTCCAGGAGGCCCCCCTCGTCCCATACTGGCCAGACTCTTTTTTTTTTTTTTTTTGAAACCGTTTATTACAAGTCTCAAGAATATACAAGTATGGGCCTACAACCTTCCGGCCGGCCGCTAGCAATGACAGGAGCATACGACATACATTTATAAAACACGTGGTGTTGCGGAGGAGCATGCTCAGGAGGTAACAACGTCAAAAGCCACATCAGCCAGACCCCACTATACGGTTTCATTTTAAATTAAGAACAACAAGAAAAACCACACCCACAAGGCAACCCACAATCGGAAATAGCAGCACGTGCTCCCCTAGAGGGGGGATCCCAACTATCCACAGGAGTCTAAAGAGGGGGAAGAGAGCAGAGCGAGGACTGGGGGAACCCAATGCCCGGTACCGGGGGAATGAGTCGGCTAAGGGGACGGGGCTGGCGAGGTATCAGGCAGCAACGGTGGTGCACAGATACCCCCGCGGTAGGCGTTCCAGGGGCCCCATACTTTCACCCATGTCCCAGGCTTACCCCTCGCCACATACACCACCTTTTCTCGGAACATGCACCAGTCCATGTGTTCTTTCCAGGCCGAGACCGTCGGGGGCCTCTGGGATCCCCACAGTTGAGCAATATCACGCTTGGCTATCATATATCCCAGAGTCACCCACCACGTCTGCGGCGCCGAGTAATCAGTCGGTTCCCACACATTCAACAGGCATCTCCTCGCTTCAGGCAACAGCGCCACATGCGTAACCAGTCGCAGCACCTCATGTACACCACGCCAGAACCCTTCCACCTCCGGGCACTCCCACAAAATATGCAGAAAGGTCCCCAAAGCACCACACCCACGCTTACACAACCCATCTTCAGCATAGCCCATACGCAGAAGCTTTGGCCCCGTCATGTAGACCCGGTGGAGTATCTTGAGCTGGACGAAGCGAAGGCGAGCCGGTATGGCCACCTCCTTCGGGGAGGCCACCGCGGAGGTCCAGTCCTCGTCGTCCAACTCCAGCCCGTCGGCAACCCAAGCCGCACGAAGGGCAGTCAACAGGCCCGAGCGGTCGTTAATCAGCTTTTTGTATATCAGTGAGATCGTGCTGTCCGGGACGTGCCCATCCAGCATTCTATCCTCCAGGGGGGAATATTCCGGGATGGAGGCAACTTCCGAAAAGACGGAGCCCAGCGCATGACGGACCTGCAAATACCGAAAGTATTCACTGCCCTGCAACTGAAATTCCGTCTGCAGCATCTCGAACGTTTTAAATCCTCCCCTCGTCCAGAGATCCCCCACTTTACTAATGCCTATTATGTCCCACTTCTCAAAGCCCTTAGAGGTCCACAGGGAGCCCAACCGCTCAGACGCGTATAGTGGTGACGCCCGGGTCAAACGGTCCTTCCACCCCATAGCTGCATTGGCCGCGTGCCACACTTGCACCATGACACGTGTGGGGCCCGTCAGACGAGCGTCGGGCGCGCTAGAATAGAGCGCTCGATTGTAGTCGCCACCTGGCAGGAGCATCTTGTCCATTTCGAATGCCGGGTTTAAGGCGGGCCCGTATAGGCCATGGTTAATTGCAGCTAGCTGGGAGGCCCAATAGTACCGTTTAATATCCGGGAGGGCAATCCCCCCGTCATACCATGGGAGCGTCAACTTCGCCAGGGCAATACGCGGCCTCCCGTCCCAGAACAGGCGGCGTTGCAGACTCTCCACCTCACGGAAGTAGCGCGCCGGGACTAAGTCCATAGTGTTCTGCAAAGCGTACAGGAAGCGTGGCAACGACATCATCTTGAACAATGCCGCCCGGCCGAGCGGCGAAAGCGGCAGGCGCCGCCAGCGTGCGACGTCCTCCTTCAGGCGCTGGAGGGGGGGAAGCAAGTTCCGTTCGTAGCGGGCCTCCGGGTCCAGAGTAATGAAGACACCCAGGTACCTGAACCTCCGCGAGGCGATCTGAATCGGACAGCCCCGCGGGAGGATGGGAGCCTCCCCAGAGAGCACATACACACATGATTTAGCCCAGTTGATGACAAGGCCGGAGTTGCGACCGAATGAATGTAAAACATCAACCAGTACTATTAGTGATTTACGTGGGGAGGCTAGGTACAAGAGGATGTCATCAGCGTATAGGGACACGCGGTCCTCATACTCGGGGGTCCAGCGGAGACCACGGATAGAGGGATGCCACCGCAGCCACTCCGCCAGGGGCTCCAAGGCAAGCGCAAACAGGAGCGGCGACAAGGGGCAGCCCTGTTGCGTGCCCCGGCCCAGCTCGAACGGGGCCGATACTCTTCCGTTCACCACGACCTGCGCCAATGGGCCCGAATACAACAATTTGACCCAACTGATGAACCCTGGGCCAAATCCAAACTTCGCAAGCATCGCCCAGATGTATGGCCACTCAAGCGTATCAAACGCCATGGTGGCGTCTAAGGACGCCAAAATGGCCGGTTCCCGTATGAATGGGACACGTGCGAGCACCCCATGCAAACGCCGCAGGTTAAGGGCTGTGTTGCGATGGGGAATAAAGCCGGACTAGTCCTGATGAACCAGATCGCCCACCACGCCGACCAGCCGATTGGCCAGTACCTTGGCGAGAATTTTGGGCTCCGCATTCAGTAGCGAGATAGGCCGATAGGATGTAACCCGGTCCCGAGGTCTCCCTTCCTTGTGGATCACCACGATTGTAGCCAGACGCTGGTCCAGCGGGAGGGAGCCCAGCGAGTGGGCCGCCAGGAACATTGCACGGAGGTGGGGCACCAGTGTATCCGGTCGCAACTTGTACAACTCGATAGGGATACCATTCGGGCCCATGGCCTTGCCAGAAGCAACCGAGCGTATGGCGAGGGCGATTTCGTCGGAGGTGGGAGCGGCGTCCAGCGACACCCTGTCCTCCCCGGAAAGGGACAGCAGCGCGATATCCCTGAGCAGGGCACGGGAATCCTCTTCAGAGCAGGAAGAGACCGGGGAATACACCTCGCGGAAATAATCCGCGAAACAGGAGACAATTTCTTCTGGCTCAGTTACACACACACCATCCGTTTTCTCAATCAGCGGGACCACACGATTCGCTCTCTCCTTTTTGTCCAACCACGCTATCAGTTTACCAGCCTTATCACCCACATCATACAGTCGCCCCTGTTGCTCTCTACTGAGGCCCCTGGCCACCTCCGTGACGAGGGCCCTATAGGCCGCTTGCTTGAGTTGGAGGACATGTAGTGCAGCATCCGTCACCCCACCTTCTAGATTGCCCTCCAACTCGGCTATTTCAGCCTCCACCCGGGTCACCTCCTCCCGCTCGCGCCTCCGGGCGTTGGAAATAAGGGATAGGGCCTCCCCTCTGAGTACTGTCTTGAAGGCCTCCCACAGGGAGATAGCCGAAGGCACGGACCCCACATTCTCATCAAAATATCGCTGCAGGGATTTAATCAAGTCAGCGCGAATAGTGGGGTCGCGCAGGTACCAGGAATTGATTGGGACTACCCTACCCTCACCCCTCGGAAAGACATCGAAATGTAACAGGAGCGGGGAGTGATCCGAGATACCCCGTGCCAAATGGCGCACCTCTCCCACCCTCCCGACATAGGCCGCCGGGACAAGGACATAATCAAGCCGTGAGAGACTACCATGGGCCCCCGAGTGGAAAGTGTACTGCAGCTGCGTGGGATGTTTTAAGCGCCAGCAGTCCACCAATCCCAGTGTATCCAAGAGGCCGGATAGCCACGCCTGTGCCCGGGGGAGGGGGGTGACGATCCACAGTCCCAGAAACCACCGCATTGAAATCCCCCCCCACCACCAGAAGCCCCCCCGGAAGGCCAAGGAGGAGGCGCCCCAGGTCTGCAAAGGTGGTCGACTGCAGCCCCGGTGGGACGTATACTGACACTAAGACAACCACTTTGCCCTCCATTCTCCCCACCAAGACAGTGTAACGTCCCCTATCATCGTGGAGCACCTCATCAATTTCCAACGGGAGCGAGTTCTTTACCATGATGCCCACACCCCTTGAGCCTGACGTGAAGCCCGAGTGGGCCACTAGGCGGTAGCCACGCCGATTCATGGCACAGAAGGAATTGCCAATAAGGTGTGTCTCCTGCAGAAAGACTACATCGGGCGACAGTCGCTTCAAAAACTGCAGGACCGCACCTCGTTTGATCCTGTCCCCCAGTCCATTAACGTTCCAAGACAACAAAGTTAATTCCCTACCCCCATCATACACAGAAGCCATCATTCGTCCCCCCGAGAGCACCTTAGAACCAACACAAAAATAAGTTTGCCTTGTGATAAAAACGAACAACACCCCATCCCTGCCCACCCACCCCAACAGAACTCCCCCCTCCCTGCACCCCTGCATGAGCCCAAACAGCCCCCCCAACGTGCAGTGTGCCTGTCGCCCCATAGATAGTTAAACTAACTAGACCCCCAGAGGAGGAGGGAGAACCCCCAAGAGACCCTACACAACCTCCATAGGAGGGGAACTTACACGAACAGACGCATGGTCAAAAGTGGCATCATTTTCGTCCCGAGCGAGGCCTAATATTAGTCCCTCAGTCCTGATCCGGCGAGCCTTCTCCCCCCACCGCTCCCCCCCCGGCCCCCCGATCCCGATCCCCAGACAGAGTATCCAGCCAGTCCCCGGCCGCTTCGGGACGATCAAAAAAGTGCGTGCGACCATCCACCTCCACTCGCAGCTTAGCTGGGAAAAGCATGGCGTATTTGAGGTTTATGTCCCGAAGACGGCGTTTGACACCGAGGAAGCTCAGTCTCTGCTTCTGGACCGCTGGGGATAAATCAGGATAAAAATTAACGTCCATATTTTCAAGTCTAACCGGTCCCTGCAGTCTGGAGGATTGCAGGATAGCGTCTCTGTCCCGAAAATTGAAAATCCGGGCAATGAGAGGTCTCGGAGGGGCTCCGACCTTAGGCCTTCCCCCGGGAACCCTGTGGGCCCTCTCCACAGCGAAAAATTTACTCAGCCCCCGTGGCTGGAGATGGGTAACAATCAGGTCTTCCACGAAGAGGTCCGCCGCCGCCTCCTCACGTCCCTCAGGCACCCCGATGATGCGGATGTTGTTCCTCCGGGCCCGACTCTCGGAGTCCTCCAGGCGGCGATCCATCAGCGCACTCGCCTGACTAAGCCGGCGCACCTCCGTTTGTAGGGCCGCCACATCTGTCGTAAGGCCCGATGCGGTGTGGGCCAAAGAATCGACTCGGTCGTTGGTTTTGGAAAGATCGGCCCTTACCAGGCCAACATCCACGAGGACCGAGTCGATCTTCTGCGCCAGTGTATCGAAACGCTGGCCCACCGAGGCCTTCATCTCGGCGATGGCGCCCATGACATCCCGCAGAGTCAGATCCGTGGACAGATCGGGGGCATCAGCAGGGCCCTCAGGGGACCTGCGTGGCACCTCGGGAGATCCCTTCTGGAGGGTATAGCGGTCCATGCTGTTGGACTGATGGACTGCGCCACGCCGGGTCGATTTTATCTTTGCCCGGTCACCATCTTGTTTCGTGGCCATGGTCCCAGTCTCCCGGTCGCACCAGCCACGTCATGAAGGGCAGGCAAGCCGGTTCACGGGCTCCGGGGGGGGGCCACCTCAGATCTGCGGGGTGGATCACAGCCGGCGGGCAGGCAGGGTCTCCCAGCGAGGCCACACCAACACACAAAGCCCCGCGACCCAACCTCGCAGAGACAGCAAGGGGGGTGCGAAAGCGAAAGTGAAAGTGCGGGGTACGCGAGTCGCCAAGCCCTGCCTGCCGCTGTTGTTCACTTTGTCACTGGATCGCCCCACAGCTCAAATCCGGGGTTCGGCGAGGAGAAGGCCGCAAACCTCAATCGGTGCTCACGCCGGTGTCCGAGGTCCGATTTGGAAGCGGGAAACGGGTGCCACCTCAGCTCAGGCTCACCAACACAGTCCCCTCATCTGGGACAGGATAATTTCAGGATAGTCGTAGGAGGTCGCGGAGGTCCTCGGGAGCCTCGCACCTACGCGGCCATCTTGGTTGCGCGCTAGGCTCCTCCCTGGCCAGACTCTTGAACTATCGAGACAGAGACCTCATATTACAGACGGCCAGGGTTGCACCACCTATACGACTTGAAAATTCGGAGATCAGCTTCTTTCCGGACTTCACCCAGGTGGTATAGAGACAGCACAGATCCTTTTTGGGGATAAAAAATGACGGAGAGACAAGGGACTTAAATATGCCATGTTGTTCCCGGCCCGTCTCCGAGTGGAGGCCGGGGGGAAAACCAGATTCTTCGAAGCTCCTGAAGATGCTTCCGATTGGCTTGATGGCTGGAAAGATTCTACAGACCGCGGCTCCCTGAGAGACTAGGAGGTACCGGGGCCCTGGCTCTGTTTGACTCGTGCGTTGGGGTATGGGGGGGCGTCCTCTCTGATGCTGGACTCTCAGTGATTAACTGTGAAGGGTGTGTGACATCAACCACAAAACACTAAACCGATCGACTCAGGACAAACAATTACATTGCGTTAGGGGAGGGGGAGAGGGTAACCCCCAGTTTCTTCACTTAGTACAAGTTCAGGGCGACAGGCACTGTTGTAATCATGGGCAGTTTGGAGCCCGGAGTGCAGGGGAGCAGGGAGGGGGGGAGTTGGGAGGGGTTCAAGAACAGTTACCTGTTTATGTTCAGTTATATGTTTCCCAGCAATCATCAAGGCATTACGATCCGGCGACACAGACACATAGGTGATACGTGAATGTCAATTAATATGCAATGGGATAAAGGGTTCAAATTGATGAGCTGGAATGTTAATGGTCTGGGGGACAAAGTTAAGCGGACTGTGGTGCTACAGTATATTAAGAGACACGCCCCTGACATGATACTCCTACAGGAGACGCACCTGGTAGGGAACTCCTGCAAAGCCCTTAACAGGTGGGGATACAATCTGGTGGCACACTCTGGCTTTACCTCTTGATCGAGAGGAACAGGTATACTACTGAGGAACTCCTTTCCCCTAACAATCAAATCTACATGGGTGGATACCAGGGGGAGATATGTGGGCATCACTGGCCAATGGGAAGGGAAAGTACTGACTTTAATGTCGGTTTATGTACCGCAAGCCGTCCAGGAACCAGCCTTTAAGGACCTAGGATCCCTCCTGATGACGATCCCAGAGGGACTCCTAATAGTGGGAGGGGACCTGAACGCAGTGGTAGATGGCACACAAGACAGAAGCCCGCCAAGACAACTTCGCCCATCCAACAGCTGGTTACCAAATTTTCTGGGGGCTTTGGGGTTGCAGGATACTTGGCGCTCATTTCACCCAGACACCTCCCAATACACCTTCTACTCGGGTGCCCACAACACCCAATCCAGAATAGACTACTTACTAGTTCCCCATGACCAATTGCAACACGTACGAGAGGTCAGACACATGGCGAGAGATATATCTGATCATTCCCCATTGTGGATGCACCTAGTGGTGGGCCACCATAGAGTGGGAAGGGTGGCCCCCATCAACCCTTGGCATCTCCGCAACCCGGTAGTCCACAAAGCAGTTCATGCTACCATCGAGCACTACTTCCTAGGAAATGAGGGATCGGTGAGCTCGCACCAGACACTGTGGGAAGCTTTTAAGACAGTGTTTAGGGGCCAAGCCCTCTCCCAAATAGCGGGGGAGAGGAAAGCAAAGGTCAAGAAGGAGGAAGTGTTAGCGATGGAAATCCTCCGCCTAGAAGAGGAAATGGCGGAGCGACCTAACCCAGACACCCTACACACTTTACAGTTAAAACAAGATAACTATAAGGCCCTAGTGACAGATAGGGCCAAAGAACTGGGAAGAGACACGCTAGGTAGAATCTATGATCAAGGGGATAAAGCTGGGAAGTTAATTGCATGGCTAGACAAACAAAAACTAGCAAATAGACTGGTACTGGAACTAATCAATAAAGACGCTCACATAATCACAGACCCCCAGGACAACGCATTCGCCCTCCACTTCCAGCAGATCTATGCCTCCCAGAATCCCTACACGACACAAGACTCTATCGACCTCCTAAGAGACATAACACTGCCTAAACTTTCAGAGTCAGAGCTTGAATACCTGAAGGGGGCACTCACACCAGATGAGGTGGCACTGGCAGTCAGAGGACTTAACTCGGGGAAGGCATCGGGGCCCAGCGGCCTACCAATAGAATTTTATAAACTCTGGATAGACATTCTTGCCCCCCACCTATGTAACATGTTCAAGGAGAGCAGGGAGATCGGAGAGCTACCTCAGGACCAAAGAATTGCAACCCTAGTGATGATCCATAAAGAAGGTAAAAGTCGGACAGATTGTTCCTCCTAAAGACCAATCTCCCTATTGAACGCCGAGCCAAGATCTTAGCCAAACTTCTCGCTAATCGACTGATCAAGGTCATCAATAACCTTGTACATCTGGATCAATCTGGCTTCATGCCTCAGCGTAACACGGCGCTAAATCTGCGCAGAGTACACGGAGTGATGGGGAGGGCGACCACAATACAGGAGGAGGTGGTCCTGGTATCTCTGGACGCCTCTATGGCATTCGACATGCTCGAATGGCAATACCTATTTGCAGTTCTTGAGAAAATGGGTTTTGGGCCCCAATTCATCCAGTGGGTGCGACACCTCTCCTCAAAACCACTAGTCCAGATAGTGGTAAACAATAAAAAATCTGAAGTGTTTGAACTAGGTAGAGGTACGAGGCAGGGATGCCCGCTCTCCCCCCTCCTATTCGCCTTGGCCCTGGAGCCTCTGGCATCTTGGATCCGGAAAGATCCGGTGATCCGTGGTTTTAGGTGGGCTGAATCCTGGGAGGACCGCATTTTACTATATGTGGATGACATATTGTTGTTCCTAACTTCCCCGAAGGCCTCGCTTACAGCAGTGCTGGATATCTTCGCCATCTTTGGTAGATACTCGGAATACACCATAAATTGGCTCAAATCAGTATTGTACATCCTCAAGGGACCCCTCACAGGCCTTCCCAGGGGCTGCCCGATACAGATCACCACACAGGATTTCAAATACCATGGCATCCATATAACCACTAACCCTGCAGACAGATTCACTCAGACCCTGCTCCCACCCTTGCAGAGACTGAAGAGAGACTCGGAGCGGTGGATGAAACTCCCGCTCTCGCTGCTAGGCAGAGCCTCCCTGTTCAAGATGATGTCCCTACCCCGGTTCCTATACGTCCTACAAAATTCATTAGATCTAGTTCCTGCCAGCTATTTCAAAGAGATCAAGACCCTACAACGCCGTTTACTATGGAATAGGAAGCCAAGCATAGCGCTATCCAAATTGAACCTCACCTGGTATGACGGGGGGATCACCCTCCCTGATCTCAAAAAATATTATTGGGCAGCTCATCTGACGGCCATTGACCATGGCACCTACAGGCAGGCAGGTGACCCGGGCTATGCAATGGATCGATGGATACTGCCCGGAGGGAACTACAATCGAGCGCTCTATTCGAACTCTGGGAGACGCCATCTGACCGGGCCAACCAAGCAATCGGTGCAGGTCTGAAAGGCAGCCACCAGAAGCATGGGGTGGGAACATAAGATAACCTTGGCTACGCCACTATGGGATTCAGAAAGACTTGGTAAACTCTGGTCCACTAAAGGTTTTGACAAATGGAACCTCATAGGCATATCAAAAATAGGCGACCTATGGGTAAAGGGCGAGGTCAAGTCATTCTCTACCCTACAACAAGAATATGATCTCGCTCCTACAGAGTACTTCAGATACCTACAAGTCTGCCACGCCTTATACTCCTGTCTCCAAAAGGGGGAGACCCCCCTGAAGCCACACCCCTTGAAGACAGACTCCTCAATGTCTATTTACCAGCAAAGGCCATCTCGCTCACATATAAAAAGTTAGTGAACCATTCTGGGGACCCCCTGGTGAGATTGCAAGAGAAGTGGGAAGGGGATGGCATAATACTAGATGACCAAGACTGGGTAGCAGCGGTATCTTCGCCATGGGAGGTAGCCATTGCAGCGAAGTTGAGGGTAATACAACTCAAAATTTTGCACCGGATCTATATCATGGGACCTGGGATGGTACATCTGGGTAGAGCACCTGATGAAAAATGTAGAAGGGGCTGTGGAAACGAAGGTACTTTCCTTCACATACTATGGGAATGCTCACTTATCCAAAGGTACTGGAAGAAAATACATGAGGTCCTGAGCGAAGTGTAATACCATACACTCCGCCTGAAGGCTAAGAGATGTCTCCTGAATGTGTGGGAGCCCACGTACCTAAACAACACACGCATTACCTGGGTTATATTGGGGCTGATGATAGCGAAACGTAACATAGCTCAGAAATGGGGGGCATCGCAGACACCAGCAGTGTGTGCATGGAAGAAAGACATGGATTTGTGCATGTTTCGGGAAAAGTATGTCTATGTAGCTAGGGGATGTCCTAAAAAGTGGTCCCACATTTGGAATGATTGGAATGAATACAGAGGAAATCTTTGCACCCCGCCACTGATACCAGCTCAAGATGAATCATTGTAGACATGGCACAAATTACCAGTAATCAACATTTTGTGTCTTCTTAATTGCATGAGAACCTTGTCAAGATAAGAAATGAGAATGTATTGTATTATGCCTTGTGATCTTGATTCCTACTGTTAATAAAAAGACTTATGAAAAAAAGAAATACTGTACTGTTGTTGTTCTGAAACTTTTACAAAGTCTTCTCTGGTAGTAGTAAAGAACGGACTGAGGTAATCCTTAGAACTAGTCTACTCCCCCGTGGCTACCCCATCTATTACACTGAATTCACATAAAGAGTTCTTATGCGGTTCTGGAGATCCACCATTGACTTGGCTGTAGTAGAAAGAATATTTCTTGAATTATATCGCCAGCTGTTGACCAATATGTATTCAATTGGTATCCAGTTGCATACATATTTTTCACCAAAAGTATGTATCGATATAACCGTTATACGTTTTTCCACAGGAAACAAGAAAAAAACTGAATCTATTGATCAGTACATAGCGGTCTTGAGGTAATGGACTATGAATTGCAATTTTGGTGGATTACAAGTAGAATTAATTAGAAACCAAGTGGTAATGTATGCTAGTAATCCAGCAATCCAGGAAAGGCTTTGGGTGAATGGTGAAGCAAATTTAAAGGATGTGATGTCTATTGTAAGGAAGGCAGAGTTTTCAGGAAGGTGTGCCAGAGACCTGAAGATAAATGGTGTAGATGTTGAACATGACGTTTTTGCAAAAGTTATGATGTATAATTCCACTGTAAAGGTGTTTGAATCCAGTAAGAACTGTAAAAGAAAGTAATGATGTTAGATTCTGTAGGTGTGATAGTGCTAACTATCTAGCTAATAATAGGAGTTGTCCTACTGTGAAACAAAAATACAGCTCATGTTGGAAAGTGGGACATTTTGCGTGTATGTGTAAAATGAAGTTGGAAAGGTCGAGAGGATGAAATGCATCGCTGAATGGGAAACAGATATTTCTAGTGAAGAAGAAAAAACTGATAATTTTGCCATATTGAATGTTAAGGACAAAGTAGTTTTAAACATTTCCGGTATGAGCAATAAAAATAAACCAATATGTTTCATCAAGATTGGTGGGATAGGAATTCACATTGCAGAGGATTCTGGATCTCCATACACTATTGTGAATGAAAGTGTGTGGAAAGATAATTTTGAGAGGAAATTGGTTTCTAATTTGAGCTGGAAAGTTATACAGGGGAAACCACTGATATGTTAGGTTACAGGAATCTAATCTTCTGATTTAAGAACAGAAAGACCCTTGGCAAGTTGTATATTGCCAAGAAAGGCCCTTCGTGCTAGGTTGGAAGGTAGAAGCAAAAATGTGTGAGAAAGTTCTGATGTATTTAGAGGAAGTATAGGGAAATTAGATGGATCTGAGCTTAAAATTGTACTGAAGGAGAATGTGGTTCCTAAAGTGCACACATTAAGAAATGTGTTTCTGTCTGTGAGAGAGTAAGCTGAGGGTGAATTATCTTACCTGGTTTATAATGGGATTACAGAACCTGTCGAATCATCAGAGTGGTTTGCTCCATTAGTGGTTGCAAGGAAAGCCAATGGGAAGGTCTGGTTATGTGTTGATCTTCACTATCTTAAGGGTAATATTCTGATTGATCATATCACTTTGCCTAGAATCAATGAGATGTTAACCAAAACCAGGGGTATGGAAGTTTTTTTTCGATTGTAGTTCTGATTCCTTTCAATGAAGACAGTAAAAAGTACATCACCTTTATTTTACACGTTGGCTGTTATCAATTTAAAAGGATGCCATTTCGTTTGGTGTTCGCCGCTCCTGTCTTTCAATAATGTTTAATACTTTTGATAAGATGAACAATGTTTTAGTTTTCCAGGGCAATATTTTGGTTATGGAAAAAATAAGGATGTTCACAATCACAAACTTAAGGAATTGCTAAGTTTTCTAGGCAAGTTAAGGCCACGAGATTAGCTCCAGGGGGATTCAACCAAAGACTGAATTGTTGGAAGCTATTAGAGAGGCTCAACAAAGAGGAGATTAATTCCTTTTTTGGACTGGTAGAATTTTTTTCAAAATGAGTGATAATATTTCTATGAGAACTTTCCACATCAGATAGTTGTTGCCGTCAAATGCAAAATGTATAGGTCTGAGGAAGGTGAGATGGAATTTAAAGACTTTAAGGACGCAAGTTGTGCTGCTCAAAGTCTGCAAGGTTTTGATCTCTTCAGTGTGATGGTGATAACTACTGATGCCAGTAGTAGAGGTCTCGATGCTGTGTTATCACAATATAATGAAAAGGGAGAACAAGTGATTGTTCTGTAGTTTTCTGAGCTGCTTCTGGGTGACGCTGGCATAGAGTGTGTTGCAGTAGTCAAGTCTACTTGTGATGACCTGCGTGTCATTCCATTCTATGTAAAAAATTGTGAGTCTAGATTTCCTCATTCTAGAGCCTCCATCTGGTTTGAGTTGCTCTAGAACACCCACGATTCAGTTGCTGCTGGCTCTGCATGCGCAGGACGTTTCTCCTTGTAGATACTTGTTCCTGAATAAAGAACCTTCCTGCCAACCTCATCCTCATCCAGTGTGCTGCGATCCTACTTTATCACACTGGCGACAAACTATGGCAAACAGACGACCCCAAGTTAGATGAGGTCATCTTGATTGCCATGCGCATCGAGCACTCTCTTGCTTGTGTTGAAGTAATGAAAAAGGAAAACAGCACTACTTGTGAAAAGGTACAAACTGCAACCAAGACAAAAACATTTAAACAAATTGAGTCTCAACCTACGAAGACAAAAAAGACCTTTTCTGGAAAGTGTTACCGCTGTGACATGGTTGGTCATCTCGCCAACGATAAGTCTTGTCCTGCTTTGAGCTCTAAATGTCTTAATTGTGGGAAAGTTGGTTATGTGGCAAAAGCTTGTAGAGCACTTAAGTTCAAAAAGAACAAGCGGATGAAAGAAGTTTGGATACAAAACGAGTCAGATTCTGATCCCGATGAGCTGCATTGTAGTGAGATCCTAGCTCAGGTCTGTCAGGGCAAGTGCAAATGTCCCGTCGACAGTGTTCAGATAAACGGACATCCTGTTAAAATGCTCGTTGATTGTGGTGCAAAAATAACTTGGGTCTCAAAGAACTTTTACAACACCTCTCTTTTGGGCAAAGTGACATTTTTCAAACCAGACATCAGACCGCTTGCTTACGGTGGTCAACCCATAAAGGTATTCGGCTACTTTGAAGGTGACATGGGCTACAGAGTTAAACTCACTGCTGGAAAGTTTACATCTCTTTCAGAGGTGATAGTATTGTAAGCTGGATCCACCAGGCCGTTCTCGGAGTGATGCTAATTTCTGGTGGGGATCCATGTATAGTTTTAAAGGACGACCTTCCATTACCACTTCCTGATAGTACTGATAGACCTGACGCTGCCAATGTTGATCAAGTGAATGACTTATACACTGAGTTCGAACAGGTCTTCAGTGAGAAGTTAGGTTGTTTATCTAACTACACACATAGAATCACCCTGAGGCCTGGTGCCCCCCCATTCACTTGCAAGGTATGTAGTGTGCCCTTAGGGAGTCCATGAACAATGAACTAAAAAAGTTGGAAAAAGAAGGGATTCTAATCGAAACTGAGGCAAGTGATTGGCTGGCTCCCGTAGTACTCGCCTGCAAAGCCTCTGGTGAAGTGAGATTATGAGTGGACTTGCGAGCCCTCAACCGTGCTGTCATTGCTGACAAGTACCCTCTCCCTAATATTACCGAGATGTTGACACAACTAGACGGTGCTAAGGTCTTCTCCACGTTAGACCTTAGGGCTGCCTACCACCAAATCAGAATTGACGCTGATTCCATGAACCTGACTGCGTTTATAACGCCATTAAGGACATATAAGTTTACAAGGCTTCCCTTTGGCTTGAATTCTGCAGCCTCCGTCCTTCAGCAAGCTATGGAAGACATCCTACGAGTATTACCTGGTGTTAAGATATACCAGGATGACGTCCTAGTGCATGGCTCTTCACAAAAACTGCATGATGAGAGGCTTAGGGCTGTTTTAGAGCGGTTTAGGTCACGTGGCTTGGCCTTAAGTGAAAATAAGTGTAAATTCAATCTCTCCGAGATTGATTATTTGGGGCACAAGTTGACTAAAAAGGGCGTAAAACCAAGGGACCATCTTGTGAAAACCATTGAGAATCTTCTCAGGCCTCAATGCAGGGATGATTTAGTTACCTTTCTCGGTATGGCCGAATATTACAATAAAGTAGTCCCACAGTTTGCTTCTCGTACCTTCACTGTAAGATCACTTCTGGAGAAAGTTGCGAGATTTACCTGGTCCCCCCAGTGCCAAGTAGAATTTGATGACATAAAAAATGCTTTGAGTGGACAGCCCTCTCTCCAGAGTTTCAACACTTCTGTTCATTCCATTCTCATCACCGATGCGAGCTCCAAAGGCCTCGCCGCTGTTCTCAAGCAGGTGGGGGATAGGAGGGAGATAACCATTATGTTTCTCTCAGAGGCGCTGGTAGGGCCGGAAATGCAGTACTCTGTCATAGAGAAGGAAACCCTGTGTATCTTTTGGCCAATCAAGAAACTCAAAAAGTTCCTTTGGGAAAGTTCTTTTGTTGTACAATCTGACCACAAGCCGTTGAAAGACCTGTTCACAAAAAAAAGTTTAGACGCTGTTTCTTCAAAGATCTCTAGGTGGATAATTGCACTCCAAGACTATGACTTTGTGGTAAATTTTATACCAGGTGCTCAGAATAAGATTTCAGATTGCCTTTCCCGCGTCGTCCTGACCAATCCTGATTCTGCCCCTGATAAACTCAGGAGACTTGTGGGAGGATGACAATTACAGAGTGTGTTAGGTCATGACAGACTTCTTGAGTGAGCAAGAGTGGAAGTCTTCCATGGAAGGTGATCCCACGATCCTTGAAGTCTGCAGGTTGGTGACTGAGGGGTGGGGAGGCATAAGGGGTCTGAATGATGAGACACACAAGTTTTAGAATGTGTGCCATGAGTTGTTTGTCTACTCTGGTTTACTTTGGAGGGGTACCAAACCCGTTCCTCCCCTCTCCGTCAGGCCAAGAATTGTCCACCAAGCTCATCAGGGACATCAGGGCATCTCCAAGACTAAAGAGAGGATTTGCTTGCATTTCTGGTGGCCTGGCATAGATCTCCTTGTCAAACGCTTGGTGACGGATTGCACGGAATATAATGCGTGTGACAAGGTCTATAATACTAGGGTTCAACCCATGGTTGTGCGTGACACCCCTGTTCGTTGTTGGCAAGAGATAGCATCAGACCTTCTGGGTCCCATTACGAGCAGTTCTGGACAGTTCTATGTACTTGTGCTAATGGACATGTTCTCTAGGTGGCCGGAGATTAAGATCACACACAACACTGAAACTAAAGACGTCGTCAAGTTTCTTGACAAAGTTTTCTTGAGAGAAGGTCTACCGGACTGTCTTCTAACTGACAATGGGGTCCAACTGGCCTCGAGAGAAATGGAGGAGTATTTGGCCAAAAAGAGGATTAGACACAAACGTTGTGCCCTCTACCATCCCGAAACCAACAGAATGGTGGAGAGGTTCAACCGTGTCTTGAAGGAATCCATCCAATTGGCCAAAGCCCAAAACAAGGACTGGAAGTCAAAGATAGTGGAATGTGTGATGGTTTACCGTCTCACACCTCACTCCACCATGATTAAGGTTCCCTTTGAATAGTTTAGGGGACGGAGTCCCAACACTCACATGTTTCAAGCATGTGGGGAAGGACAAAGGTGCATGTGTGGGTTTGAATGCAGATTCTGGGGTGGTTTCCCCTAGTACAGATTCTGGTGTGTTGTCCTGGCAAGAAAGTCAAAGATTGAAGATTGCAAAAAGAAAGGAGTATTTTGATGCCAGGAATGCTGTCTCTTGATTTGTGTGGTTGGGGGTGCACTCCCTTTTAAAGAAAACTTCTCTTTTTGTTTTGCCTGTTTTATTCTTCGGGTGCTGCAGCAACGCAGGGGCTGTCAACTCTTGCTGTATATGAAAGATTCATTTCTAACAAGTGCTAGGACTTGTATATGCTGCGCACTATTCACCTGGTGCTAACACCACACATTTAACATTCAATATTTGATCTGATATTCACTTTATTCTTTTTGTATCAAATCAATTTCTTAACTGATGAAGCAATTTAACTATACATATCATTTGGTCAATGCAATAAATACATCAAATCACATTATATGCTTGTTATACATTTTTTGTCTCTCACACAAGCCTACGAGTGGGTGACAGAGTTAGGGTATGCCTTCCCAAGAGGTCCGGTGGGTCTTCAAAGTTCTCCTCACCTTTTGTTGTGAATAAACTCTTTCAAAATGCTGTGAAATTAAATGATAGTCGCATCTGGAACTTAAATAGGATTTCTCCCATGCGCAGTAAAGCTCAAACCGAGTTGGTAGTTCCAGAAAAACCCTCTGATGGTATACCTGCGCTGTGAAGGAGTTCTTGCACTAGAAAGATCCCTGTAAGGTTACATGATATGTTTAATGTTGATTAATGCTTTTCTTTAATTTTGTTTTGCTTTGATGTTTTCTTTTGCACCCCATTTTACTGTGTTCCTCTTTCCTTCTTCTCTTATGTAAAGGGAAAGGTGTGTGATGACCTGCATGTCATTCCGTTCTATGTACCACATTGTGAGTCTAGAGTTCCTTATTCTAGAGCCTCCATCTGGTTTGAATTGCTCTAGAACACCCACGATTCAGTTGCTGCTGGCTCTGCATGGGTAGGATGTTTCTCCTTGTAGATACTTGTTCCTGAATAAAGAAACTTCCTGCCAACCTCATCCAGTGTGCCACGATCCTACTTTATCACACTACTACTGACGAGTGTGTTGGTGACCGTCTTTCTGGATTCTGTGGGGAGCCATCTGAATGTCTTTCAAAGCAGGCGAAGAGTGTGGAAGCAGGATGAGGATACTGTGTTGATTTGGCGGTTCATTGACTCCTGGTGGCCCACGTCACTAGGGTCTCCCCCTGCCCCCATCGACCACGCACGCAACCTGGGAGTCATCCTCGACTCGAAACTGACCAAACAAGTCAACGCAGTCTCCTCCACCTGTTTCAACACCCTCCGCATGCTCCGCAAGATCTACAGATGGATCCCGACAAACACGAGGAAAACAGTCACCCAGGCCCTTGTCAGCAGCAGACTCGACTACGGAAACGCCCTCTATGCCGGAGCCTCGTCCAAGCTCATCAACAGACTACAGAGAATCCAGAACGCCTCTGCACGCCTGATCCTCGACGTCCCACTCCACGACCTCATCACCCCCCACCTGAGGAACCTACACTGGCTCCCCGTCGACAAAAGAATCTCCTTCAAGCTCCTGATCCACGCACACAAGGCACTCCACAAAACCGGCCCAGCCTATCTCAACTCTCCTTCTACGTACCCAACAGGAAACTCCGCTCCGCTGACCAAGCCCTGGCCACGGTCCCACGCATCCGGAGATCTACTTCGGGAGGCAGATCCTTCTCCCATCACACCGCCAGGACCTGGAACACCCTCCCCCTCCACCTGTGACAAACCAAAGACCTGCTGACCTTCAGGAGACAACTCAAGACCTGGCTCTTCGACCAATAGCAGCATCACCCCCCCCTAGCGCCTTAAAACCCTCCCGGGTATGTAGTGCGCTTTACAAATTATGTGATTGATTGATTAATTGAGAGTGAGGAGTCCAGTATGAAGCCAAGGTTGCATGTGTGGTCTGTAGGGGTGGGAGGAGTTCCTAGTGTGGCGGGCCACCTGGAGTCATCCCAGGCTGAGGGGGTGGGTCCCAGGATGAGTACCACGGTCTTGTCTGAGTTGAGTTTGAGGCAGCTGTCTTGCATCCAGGTAGCAACTGCCTTCCTTCCATTGTGAAAGTTGATTCTGGTAGCTGTCGGTTTTTCGATGAGGGAGATGATCATCTGGGTGTTGTCGGCGTAGGAGATGATGTTGATTCCGTGGCTTCTGACAATGGCTGTGAGGGGAGCCATGTAGAAGTTGAAGAGGGTAGGGCTCAGGCAACTGATCTCTGTAGGTTCTGAGAGGTGGATTAATGTGCATACAATGGAGATCTTTGTCGGCCCAGTGCTAAGATCCTTGGGGAGGTTGCTCTCTATTTGCCCAATCACACCATTTGTACTTTGAAGGTGTATAGAAGTGAGTTTAATACTACTGCCCTGTAGAATTTTTATGGTGCTACGCATATATGGGACTTTGATAGCAAACACTATATACAACCAAATTGCTTCCCCGTATATGTGTTACTACAGGGTCACCTTGTCTCTCCCCACCAATGACTCTGGTAGAACTCTGATATCTTAGTGGGCTAATGCCCCTGAGGCAGAGACAGGTGTGCAACCAGCAGTCCTTAGGCTCAATTCAGCCACCCTCCTGAAGCAATCAGAAACTATGCTAATTACAAGACTTAGAGGACCCATGATTACAGCACTGAGCGCTGTAATAAAACAAAGAAGGACCCTGATGCAAACCAGAGTTCAGTGGTATGAGGCGCGATATACATTCTGTATTGCAATGAGAGACATAAATACCCTGGGAGCCTTACAGCGCACTGTAGGCACGAATGGCGGTCTTTTCCGTTTACACAAATGGATGCAGGATGCAGACAAATTGTGCTGCTGAACTGCAGGGAAAATGGCTTTCTTACTGAGTAATTAGCAATAAAATGCCTTTCTGTAAGTTAATTGGTTGGAATTATGGTGATATTATCCAGCACTGATCTGACTGGGAGTGTTTGTGATTAGAAAATACTTTACCTTGCGTCTTCTCATCACTGGCCCTCTCTGTTAAAGAAAGGGAAATCCCATATTACAGTTGTTGAATCTAGTTGAGATTAAAAAAGTGCCACTATAAATAATCTCCCATTAAAACTAATTAGCGTTTGCACAAATGGAAATTAGACTTATTTCTTTGTTGAAACTGAAAGTGTGATCAAGGAAGAAAAGAAGCTGGGCCTCATTTAGTGGGACCTTTTCATCTTGCACGACATAATCTGCAGTCCCGTCCCTTTGCCCTACCATCTACCATAAGGCAATGCTTCAGGAAGTCTAATCAGCAGACCCTTGCCAACAATGTCTTCCTTGAACTTCAATGGCTCTTCTCCCTCCAGCCAAGGGAACACAGGTAATTCACTTCCACTATCTGGGGAAGCTGTCCTCCATCCTCCATCCTGTGCCATGTATTCAACTCTGCTTTATAATTAATACTGTGAGCCAAACATACAAATGAATATCACAAGGCTTCTGCTCCAGCATTTGCGGAACATCCTTTAAATGTTTGTGTCCAGCCATTACTTTACGCTTCCAGCTAAAGCAGTGGTCTAGTGGTAACCTAGCAGTGGACACACTGTTGGCCTTACCATAGAGCCTGTGAAAGTACCTAATAAAGCACTGTACTCACATTCAAATAATTTTTTTCTTTCTACGGCCTTTCATCTGTAAATTGTATGCTATCTCAAGAAATTACTAAAATCTAGCATGAAAAACTGATCTTTACTTTAAACTTCTGTTGGTCACCTTTCCTTTTTAGGTCGAGCCTGTAGCAGCGCGCATGGGCTGCTCTGGCGAGTGTTTTAGTAAGGGGCTTTCAAAAGCTCACCACACGCTCGCTCATGCGTGTGTGGCCTATTGCTTGTGGTTACCCGCATGGGCGCCATATGTTTTTAATTATCATGCCCAGACACGGGCGCAATAATTAAAAACATATGGCCTGGTGCTCGCTCTCGCGCGCACCACTCGCGGAACACTGCATTCCTTTTTTTTTACTTTTTCTTAAATGTTTCTTGTTTTGCTAAATTTGGTAAAGTGTGTCTTAAGAATAAACAACTCTTCTCGTTTCTTGTAAAAACATTTTTTTGTAAGTATGGGATGAGAACATCTTTTAGACACTTCACCTTAGAGATTTTGTGTTACACCTAAAAGAGCTTCTCCGAAATATTAATTGATAGCTATATCAAAAATGACTCCTTTTGCGACTGGGTGCAAAACAGTCATTTTAATGTCATTAATCTTTACTAGTAGAGACACGTCACTGTTCCTTAGCTCCCCTAACACAATTTTTTTGCGTCCTGCATGGAACCTGCGCTTGAGTGTCTAAAAAGGGATTGTGTTAACCTGCTGGTTACACTATTAGCACGTTATAAAAATCAAAAGTTTATTTTCAAATTCACGCTCTAAAAGTAGTCAAAAGTCATAATGTTTTGTTGTTGTTAGTCACAACAAACAGTTGTCACCCAGTGCGTCTCCCTGAGTGCATCCTTCCCGCATGCTCTCTCGCACTCAGCGCCTGCCTGCTGGAATCCTGTGAGGCAGCATGCCTGCTGGTCGCTTTCAAATCCAGTGTCGTCCATCTGACATAAACCATGAGGGCGGATACTGCGCATTGACGATTAGTATTGCTTTTTATGAGGGTTTGAGGTGATCGGGGTACGCGTGTGCCTATGTATAGGCATCAATACATATATGCAGAGTTCCTAGGCCAGATTATAGATACTGCTACGGAGCGCCACAGGCAGTTCCCAGCAACTTTGCACTCCAGCTGCAATTTGGTTTTTCAGATGTTTGGGAAGCCATTTCTGTAACACCATTGTAAGCGTGAAAAGTTAGCACCCACACAAGCCAAAGAGAGTGTTTTCAATAAGGGGATTTCTTTGCTTGTGCACCCACCTTCTTTTACAGATTGAAGCACATGGGCAAATAAGCATTGGCAAAGGCAATTGGTGTGACCTTGGCAGGCTTGTGCAATGTTTAATTTATGTTATTTTAAATACAAGCATAAGTCACAAAAGTGAAAAAAAAGAAAAGAAACCGTGCTACCACTGAAACGTGATTGTCTTATCCTTCCATCCCATTTTTTTAATAATAAAAAAAAGAATATCTATAACATCTAATTGTAACAGAACAGTAGCAGTGCTTCCTAACCACCGGGCACATCTCAGGCAAATATGATTATTTGTGGTGCATAGAAAAGTGCTATTGACTTTGAATGGCTATAACCAAAAAATAGTGTAAACACTGTGGATTTAAAAACAAAAAGATAAAATATTTAAAGAATAGAACTATGACATAGCACAGCAAAGTTTTAGCCCACCAGCCCCAGCACTGAATTGTAGTTCTATTTTTGGGAGATGTGTACATGTGAGCAGGCAAAATGCCGTCACTTGCAGTGCAAGGGAGTCAATGGATGAAGTGGGTTCACATCTTGCTCCATGCTGTATGCTGTGGTGGCTGGTAGCAAAATGTGAATGACAGTTATACATATCAATGGATAAATAGGTCTTACTCAAAGCCTTCCTATGTGTTTTATATATGTATGTATTCCTTTATTAATGATTTTCTTTTATTACATGAGAAAGGCAAAACAGATAAAGCTGTCTCAGCGACAGACCAAACAAGCATTGGCATAGCCAATAGGTCTCGCCTTTGGGAACTTATAAGTTTAGTTATCCAGCACAATATCCTTTGTGCAACAACATCAAGTGTTGCATGGCTAAACACTTATAAGGTCCCAAAGGCGAGACCTATTGGCTATGCCAATGCTTGTTCCTTTCATGTGGCTCTCTCTTTTTTTCTATTCCCTACATGCCTTTCCTGCCTGAGCATGATCTTCTCTAAGTTACATTCATGTTTGCCTTACTCACTATTAATTTATTGCTGCAAATTGCCCACAACTCGTTTCAAATATTACAACCTCGCTTTTTTTTAAGTGATACCCTTGCAATGTAACACAACCTAATCTTCTATAGCTCATCTATTAAGCCTATGAAACACATAGCCCCCTTTCCCCACTAACAGTGGTGGCCTGTAAGTACAACTTACAGGGAGGGCCCCCAAAACACATGCACACTCCCTCACACCCATGCATTCACATGCATGCACGCGCACACAAATCCACAACACCCACTCACAAATACACATACATTCATACAATCAATAAGAACAACACTTACCTGCTGCAGCTCTCAGAGTGGGAAGCTTTTGAGTTGCCAGAAGGGTTAGGACTGCTGCCTCCTCTCAGTCCCTACCACGTCACAGAGTAGGATGGGGTCAGAAAGACTTCTGACCTCACCCACTCTGTGATGAGGTGTCAGTGATAGACACTCAGCCCTGGGCACCACAGGACTAAAAACTGAAGCGCCCCAGATACAAGGCTATTATTGGCGCTCTCCCTAGTCATGAGGGGAAGGGCCCTGAGGATCTTTGGGGGAGAGGAGTTGGCCTAACGGCTAGGGTGGTTGACCTTGAATCTGAAGAGCTGGGTTTGAGTCTTGGCGATCACGTTGAACATCCTGTGATTCAGGGCAAATCACTTAATCTCCCCATGCCTAACAAAAATGAATGTGACCTCATGTAATGCAACTGGTGCTATGTAAAGCGCCCTGATACCCGATTCGGGTCAAGTTCACGCTATATGAAACTGTGAAATAAAAAAAATAAAACATTTTTTTTTTGCTGAGCTGAGGAGGTCACACCCACAGGAGCCGTGACATAACCAGCCCCGCAAAGTTCAGCTCAGGCAGCCACAAGCCTGCTCATTTAGCACATGTCTAACTCCTGGCTGCCTGACCTGAAAATAAAGATTGACATGAACGTTGCCCAGCCTGACAAACACTATTTATGTCCAAAAAGTGCGGGGGCATTGCACCTTCGCTCACATATGGCTGGGTCCTAACTGGGGTGGTGTGTGAGTAAAATAATGATGGATTAAACCCAAATCCTTGTGACTGGGGGTGAATTTCTGCATTGTCCAACATTCCGTCCATCAACTGTTTCTTTTGCATATGTCACCCTAAGTGGGAAGGGTATGCCCAGACGTGGGTCCAGTGCTCACTACACCACTGGATTCAAGCTAACCTGGCTGATGAAGGGTGATGCCCTGAAACCGGTCCCAGGATGCTTGTTTCCGGTCTAGGGAGGACCTGGCTTGGCAGTTCGGGCTGGACTGTTCCCATGAGGCACAGGGTCAAGACTGATCTGCATATGGCTGGGTTCAAACTGGGATGGTGGGATGAGCAAAATAATTATGGATTAAGCCCAGATCCTTGTGACTGGGAGCGAATGTTTGCATTGTCCAACATTCAGTCCATCAACTGTTTCTTTTGCATATGTTGTTTTATTTTGGGCATTATGGAGGGCTTGTTTTATTTTTAGCTTTTGGAGGGTGGGGTTGTTTTTTGGGGGGGAGTTTTGGGAAGCGATGGAGCATGTCACTCGCCCCGCTACTTTCAAAGGTTACCAGCCGCCCCTGATGTAATTACAACACAATACAAACTGAGGATGCAAGCTGTAGGAAGCTTTCCCTGTATATACGTTTACCAAAGTAAGGTATAGTGTGCACTGAGTGCTGTGGATCCCCAGAGGCTTACAGAGGCTTAAGTAGATAATACTAAAAGCTCTATTTGTGGTAGTGTAGTCGAGCAGTTAGGCTTATCAGAGGGCTGTGTTAAGCATTTGTTGTACACACTCAGGCAAGAAATGATTTAACACACAATCAAAGACTGAACCCAAGATCAATTGTGTTGTATAAAAAGTTATAACTTTTATTTTTTATTTTTAGAACCAAGAGGAACTCAGTTGCAGATAATTAACAGTTTTAAGAGTAGTAATACTTTAAAAAATGCAATAAGAATTGTCTTTCAAAGGCAATAGGAATACTTTACAGTATGAGGAATACTTTTGGGTTATCAATCTAAAACAGTAGCAAACTTAGCAGTTGTAAGAGATAACCAGTTAAATGCAATAGGAGAAATTCAATGCAATCCTATGGAAGGAAAACAGTTATATCCATTAGAAGGTAAGTACACAACCTACTCTTCCACTCTTTGGGGGTTTGGCCAAGGCAAGGTTCAGTTTAAGGTAGGTACTGCACCACCAACGGTACAGGGGTGGCTGGGTGCAGGGTGCAAATCAGCATCGGGCACCCAATGCTTTCCAATGGGGAATCTTGGTTGCACAAAGAGGCTGCAGGCTCGGACCAGGAGGCTGGTTTAGGGTGACCACCAGCAAGGCAGGTAAGTTTAGATGTCGGCGGAGGGCTGGGCATCGTCGGTTGAGATCACCAAGGTCAGGGTGCTGAGGATGCAGGGGTGCCCATTGGTGTCGGATTTTCTCCACCAAAGCCAGTCACGGTCAGAGGGACCCTTCGTGTAGAGGCTGCAGGCGACCTCGTGGGGTCCAGGAGAGGTCATCCACCAATGGAGTCAAGGTCCGGATCGCTGGGGAGAGTTCACTGGACAGGTGAGCGACTCAGACTCGGGCCTTGGGCGCCATGTGCAGTGTGGGCAGGAGTCGCGGAACCACCTGGATCCAGGATCTTTGAAGTTGGAGTTTTCTGGAAAGGGCTGTTGTCCTCGAGAGATCTGGTCTTTGTTAAAGAGTGTCAGTCTTCCAGGGGTTCTTGGAAGTCGCTGGCCACCGGACAGGCATTGTCTTCTTCACAGGCACTTTTAGCTGGAGACAGGCGGGTAGGTCTGGTTTCAAGTCAGTTGTCATCAGCAAACTTTGCTGCGCAGTGTCTTCTTCATCCTTTTTTATAGGTTGCAGGAGTCTGCGTATCAGGATTCAGGGGTGCTCCTAAATATGAATTTTGGGGCGTTACAGGTACTGGCAGGTGGTAGCCAATTGGCTGCTTGCCTTTTAGGGTGACTGCACCCTTTACATGTCCCTTCCCTTTGGGGAAGGGGCATCCACTAACCTTATTGAGTAGAATCCTTCTATTCAAGATGGAGGATTTACTAAGGAGGGGTCACCTCAGTCCAGGGACATCGTAAGGGTGGTCCTGGCAGAGAGGGGGCACACCTCTCCTGATGTCTAATTTTCCTGCCGACCTTGCTGCCAAACGTTGGGCTTGGTCGGGGGGGGGGGGGCGTGCATTTCCAATAGCTTGAGAGGCACTGGCCAGCATATCAAAGGGCAAGAAGTCTTTGAGGTCACCGTCCTGAATGCTGATCCTGTTTGGGGGTTAGGTATGAAGCACCTCTACCCCAAGCAGCCTTTTTCCCTAACCCACGAGAGCACAAGGGCTCCCACCTCAGGGAGTAAGAAACATGTCTGTTTGTGGCAGGCTGGTGCAGGCCAGTCAGCTGTACAATAGTGTGCTGGTCGTTTTTCAGAGGTAAACTCAACAATGCCCTCTGAGTGCATTTTACAATAAATCCAACACTGGCACAGGTGTGGGTTTATTGTGCTGAGAAGTTTGGTACCAAACTGCTTAGCTTTCAGTAAAGCCATCATGTAGCTGTGGTGTTCGTAACGGCGAATCCTCAGTCCATGTACTCAATATGGCTTCATTGCACTTACAATGTCTAAGAGTGGACTTAGACAGTGCAGGGGCATATTGCTCATGCAGCTATGCCCTCACCTGTAGTTTAGTTCACCCTTCCTTAGGGCTGTGAGACAGGCAGTGTTTGTGGGCATGGCACACAAGGAGGTGTGCCATGTCAACTCTTCAGTTTTGCCTGCACCAAAACACACAGTCTGTAATGGCAGTGTGTATGTGTCAGGTGAGGGGTCTCCTGAGGGTGGCGCAACACATACTGCAGCCCTTAGAGACCTTCTCTGGTCTCAAGTCCCTTGGTACCTGTGGTACCTTTTACAAGGGACTTACATGTGGGCCAGAGATATGCCAATTGTGGAAACAAAGGTACCGTTTTGGGAAGGTACACAGGCCCTGGAAACCTGACTGGCAGGGACCCAGAGCACAATTAGTCAAAGTGCATCAGAGATCTTGAAAAAGTGGGGGGGAGGGGTTACTACAACTGAAACCCACTTTCCTGCACATGTTCAATCAGTTTCAAATAAAAAAGTGGAAAAGTCAAAGCATGAAACCGGTTACCATTCTTCAAGATGTATTCCACTTTCAAACCAAATGTAAAAGCTTCAATGGCTTTTTCACTACAGGCCAATTGAGCCCAGACCAGGATATATCAACACTTGACTAACACCAGCGTCATTGAATAATTATTGAGCTTCAGTCGAACCTGTGAAATAAGAAATTGTGCTAATGTGTGCACCTTTACTGAAGCCCAATTCTGTTGAAAGGGGCCGCCTATGCACCTGCCCTGCACCTAGTATCAAAAGCTATGAATTGAAATTTGAACTGACAGATGGGAAGTAAAAAGGGCTTTGTCGACAGAACCTCAACGACTGAAGGGTCTCAAATACCTAGGTACAGAGAAACCATTAGCTCTAACTCCTCAAGTCAGAAGAATTTCAATTGTTTATCAGTTTGGCAAAGCCAGGTAAATACTTTGTCTTCATGATTATTTCCTGAACAAAAGATTAATACCACAATTCACTTGTCAAATGTGCTACTACTGTTAACCATCAAACTCCCATCCGGTTGATATACTGTACTGCTGAGACAATGTCCAAGTGCTGCAGTATAGCACATTTTGTCGTCAGTTCCACAAAACCTTTGACTGCAGAATTTCCTGCAAGCTTCTCAAGGCAATCTATATGGAGCGACAACCCTGATTCAGATCACTGACCTCCAGTCTCTGGTTCCTTCATCCAGGAACAGCAAAATACATGCATGTGTGAACTTTATTACTTAATATGGTGTTCTTCCAAAAATAGCACTGCCTTTCCAGTCCTCCAGATTCTCAAGTAAAGGAGCACCTTTAACCATTGTAGGATCTTGAAATTTGAAGGCCCTTGAAAAAAAAGCCTTAATGGATACCTAAAGATGGCCTAATAACTGAGGTAAACGACAAGGCTCTAATGAGAGAAGCTTGCCAATCACTTGCTTGATAACTCATCTTCTAGAATTCAGTAGCACCAGCTTCGACTCCTTGGTATCCTATATGAAATCCACGAACCGAAAAATTTGCCTGGCTCCATTGCTAACATTTTCTTGATTATTATGAATCCTAGATTCTCCAGTAATCAAACCATAGCCCTTAGATGTTGATGTAGCAACAGGACAGATGGGTACGCGTTATGGATGTTGTCTAGGTACAACTGAAAACAGTCAAGGAGGGGATGACAAACCAAATGAAAGTTAAACAAAGTGATTTTTCTTGTTCGTCTATCAGAACTGTAGTGATGCCTAACTCTCCTTGGCCAATTGGTACTGGAAAAGGAATACCCTTTAAAAAATGCTACTACAAGTCAAGTCCCTTCCTGTAACTTGCCTTGCAACATATAGAACCCAAACATCTTGAGATCTATGTGCACCACATACCTGTGTAGTGTACTACAGGCAGGATCAGGTTGATGGCATATCATAATACCTTTATATTTTTCTATACCATATTGACTTCTTTCTCAAGCAACTTGCTTACATCTTCATTGAACAAACACATTTCATAGAGTGAAAATGTTGCCTCCCCTGTACCCTGGGAGAAAGAAATTCAAACGTTCTTGCATGTTCAGCTGACTTAGTACTTTTGTGCTTCTCCGCATCCTCTATTTGCACTTCATCTCCCTCTGTGTCTGAAGAAATATGTTTTTGCATAAAAATTCCTGAGCTGAGTGCTTCCTATTCCTTGGAAGTGAGACCTTTGCAATCTTTGCTCAGAAAATTGTCTCCTTTTTGAGTCAATTTAAAAACATTTGAATTTTAAAAGCACAATGCTTTGAGGCACTGGCTTGTCCCAGGTCAGTGAAGGCTGATCCATATTTAACAAGACTCTTTACTGCTATGTTCCCTAATTTTGGATTCGTTTTAATAGCATAGGTTTTTCCATTCCCACCACCATTAAAGCATCTGTATTTCCTACTTGAAAAAATGGTTGTGGGATCCTGCTCATTCAGGAATTTTTTTGTGCAGAATGTGTGTAATACTATATGTAACTTATTTTGACATTGTTCCGGAAATATTTCTAGACCAGGGATGTGTAATAATTTTGAGTCAGGTTGCAATTTTGTTGTCACCGTCAACTGAGTCGGTAAGCCATATTTCAGGACACACAGGAAGCCATGCTATGTCAGGAAGTGATGTCGTGTGACTTTCGTCATCAATTACATCACAGGAATTTACAATGAAAAGGGTCAATAAGGTGTGAAATGTTATTTGAAGTTTACATAAAAAACAATGTAAAACTAAAGAATAAACTTTAAAAAAGTCATTAAAAACTCTTAACTGAAATCCTCATTGTGAATAACTCACAGAACTCTGAGCCGTAGAGGTGCGTTGTACCAATGGGCAGTGCTCCCTAAAGCAAAGCTCTGCATCACAACCCGACTACATTATCATGTTTACTCAAATAAGGATCCACATCTACTACAACCAGGTCTATACGAAACCAAATATGCTTGTTTACTGCAGAAGGGCAGGTAATTGTCCCAAAACATTTGCTTGTCATGTGCATCAAATGTACAACTTTCTCCCCAATAACGCCTGTAATATCATGCTGCACATTAACCATTTATCCCAAAATATCATCATTATGGTTAGATACAAAGTCACTCAAGTGACCCAAAATATCAGGTTGTCACTTGCAGCAAACACGTATTGTGTCCCAAAATATCAGCTTAGTGTAACTCTAAGAGTGGGCCCCTTAGGCTGTCTGACGGTGCCACAGCACCAGGTGGCAAGCTCGAGGGAGTTCCCTTTGCATGACAGGCTGAGGCATGGTAAGAACAGCCTGTAGAGACCTTTGAGGGCCTGACATTTTCAGGGGATAGTAAAAATGCCTTTGATAGGTCTGGTGGGTAATGCACTTGATGGAGAGATCTGTAATTTGTCTAGCCGCACTTTAGTGTAACATGCAGATCTCAGATTTGCATTTTATGCTGATAGCTCATTGGGTTACTTCTTTTGTCACAGAGATCCTTTTGTATCTTGGTGTTCCTAAGTAACAATCATTGTAGTATAGCACAGCGTTTCCCAAACTGTGGTCCGCGTACCCCCAGGGGTCCGTGACACATTCCCGGGGGTCCGCGGACTGTAGTGCCTTCGTCGTATTAAATATTGAAGTGCCCATGCGCTACTATGGCCACAAGCACTGTGAATGACGCAGGGGCGGCGGGACCAATAAAAATCGGGCCAATCACCATTTCAGCTTTAGGGTGGAAGCTGAAGGGTGATTGGCTTATTATTTTATAGGCGCGCACGCTCGCGCACGCTCGCACGGCAGTGCGCCTTCCCTCGCGTTTGCGGCCAGCCCAGGAGCATTTTGCCGCCCAATGCCCTGTCTCCGCTTTTGGCTAAACACCAGCATTCCAGCATCTCGGACCACTCGAGGAGCACGTGAGTGTTTATTTTTTTATTAATCTATTAAATTTAATTTACAACATTTTACATTTACATTTACAGCTGTTGGGCAAGGCCAGGGGAATTAGGACGCCATGTTTATTTAGGCTGGGTGTACCTACCAGTCGTGCAACACCCATTGGACAAAAAGGGCTTCAGCCCCCCCTCGTGTGTGTCAGCCCTCAGCCCGGGATGAGACCGCTTCCCGGGCACTCACACAGCCGCACCCGAGCACTTCACAGGTCTTTAAAAGACCATTTGCACGTTGAGGCCTTACTGTTGTTTCACCCCTTCTAAGAGCCCCTGCAGCTCCACTCTGCCTATTGCTTATTTAAAGATTCAGGCCCCCCCCGAAATCAGATCCACTCTGCCTATTGCTTAAAGATTCAGCCCCCCCCTGAAATTTTTACTTAGCCACCCCCCACCCCCTTCCCCCCCGAAATTTGGCTCTAATTGCGCCTCTGGTACTATACATCAGTGGTTCCCAAACTCTTGACTCCTGAGGACCCCTACTGAATCACTACTGGAGTCCGGGGACCCCCAAGCAATTTTTACAATTTATATTCCCAAAAATTAAAACAGTAATTCGCAAAAAATACACAAACAAGTACACACCAAACAAATACTTGCATTACTAAAGCTTTTATTATTTTATCTTGAAAAATATGCAAAAATAAAACCATTTTAATGGGAAGGATGGTGCTGCATCTCGGCGACTAACTTTTCAATGTTTGGTTTTATTTCGGAAAGTTGAATCCTTAGGTCAGATTCTACATTTTGCAAGCGATTTCTGTTCTTATTTTTAAGGAACATAATATTTGAGAAAGCCTACTCACATAAATATGTGGTAGGGAAAGGAAGTAAAACCTTAAGTGCCTTGTTTGATAATTCAGGATAATCTATTCGTACTTGCAGCCAAAAGTTTTTCAGACTCAGAGACTTTTCCTTGAATTGAAGTTTAAGTGCACTATCGGTAGAGATTTCAATCAAACCGTTTACTTCAGATGCTGTCAGCCCCATTAAATTGTCAATATCTACATTAAAAGGATCTTTAATCCAGTTTTTGCTTTCATCCGGAAGTGGAAAGTACTGACGGAAACTACACCGCATATCTTGGAGATGCTGGATAAAAATTTCTAAGACTTTGTTCGATAATTCATCATCAGCAGATTCCAAGAATGTCTTCAGGTTCTGAAAAGAATCAAAATGTCTTTGTGTTAAGCGACGAGCCCATAAGTCTAACTTTTTTATCATTGCCTCAATCTTGTCTTCAACATTAAAAATTGTGATACCTACTCTTTGCATACTCAAATTGAGTGCATTTAAATGTGTGAAGATGTCTGCCATATATGCCAGCATAGCTAACCAAGTATGGTCATGTAAGCGCTCACCAAGTGGAAATGGAGATTCCAGTTCAGTGACGAAAACTCTGATTTCATCTCTTACTTAAAAAAGGCGAGACAAAACTCTACCACGAGACAGCCATCGGACTTCTGTATGCAGCAAAAGCTGATGATGATCACTATCCATGGACTGACAAAGCTGTTCAAAAAGCCTTGAATTTAGTGACCTAGCTTTGATAAAATTTACAATTTTGATGGACTCATTCAAGACCTTTTTTAATTCCTCTGGTATCTTCTTAGTGGCTAATGCTTCTCGATGAATGCAACAATGATGCCATACAACAAAAGGATTAATTTCCCTTATTCGTGCTACAAGTCCAGTTAGTCTCCCAGACATGGAACGTGCCCCATCTGTGCTGATGCCTATGCATTTGGACCACTGAATTCCATTTGATGTCAGAAAGTCATTGAAACTGCTGAAGACCTCTTCAGAAGTGGTATGTATAAAATAGCGGCAGAACAGTAAATCCTCACAAATGTTCCCCTCAAAATCGTATCTAACGTAACACAGGAGATGAGATTTATTTGCTATGTCCGTACTTTCATCTACTTGTAGGCTATAATGCAGACTTTTACAAATTCTTTCGATCAACTGTTCCTTCATGTTGTCTGAAATTTTGTCAATTCGCTTTTTTACAGTGTTGTTAGATTATGGCACCAAATTTAAATCTTTTGCTGATTTTTCTCCAACCATTGCTGTCACCATGGCTTTAGCAGCAGGTACTATTAGTTCTTCAGCAATTGTATGGGGTTTTCCAGCTTTTGCTACGAGCATGGACACTTCATATGAAGCTTTCAGAGCATTTTCATTAATGGAGCCTGTTGAAGTTTTCTTAATTATTTTTCTACTTTTTAGGAGCTCTTGCTCTTTATTCTTGAAGATTTCTATGGATTTAGTCGCATGCTCTTTATGCTTAGTTTCCAAGAGTCTTTGTAATTTTGAAGGTTTCAGGGTTTCATTTGACAAAATTTCATAGCATAGCACGCATTGTGGTTGCTGTTCATGTTCTGAACCTGAACATGTGAAACCCAATGATAAATATTCACCATCGTACTTGCGAAACTTCCTTTTCTTTTCACTTAACTCCATTTGTTTTGAGCATGATGGCCCATCATTGATATCTTCAGTGGATTTTCGCTTAAGGTTAAGCCAGCGATCCATCGTCGTTATGTTTTTTATGATACCCACAGCTGACCAGTCTATATTGAATCACATTTGGTTATGTGGAATAATTTTCTAGCAAAGCTATTTGGTAAAACACATATTTAGACCTTCACTACTTTACCTACTACAGGCTGCCCTCGTCAGATGTTTCCAGACTACATGTGCTTTGACGTAGAGAGATTAAGCAGCACCTGTAGGAAGATTTTAACACTGTATTTTATTTATAGAGCGCATGGTTACACCTATCGGTGTGTCCCCGCGCTGAGACATCAAAGAGAGTAGACCAGATAGAGTCGGAACAATTGATCAGAGATCTTCTTTCAGAAATAGCCATGTCTTCAGTTGACTGCGAAAAGTGTGTTCGCTAGGTTCAGTTCTCATGGTCATAGGCAGCGTATTCCATAATTTTGCCGCCAAGTACCTAAAGGAGCGAGCTCCCCTTCTGGCTCTGAAAATTCTCGGGATAGTCAGTAAGGCCATATCCATGGATCGTAGATCCCGACCTGGAGTGTATCTTGACACCAATGACTGACGGTAAAGGGGGCTTTTTCCTGTCAGAATGCGATGTACATAGCACATAGCCTTAAACAGAATTCTCTTATCTATGGGTAGCCAGTGTAGGGTGGCCAGAGCTCTTCTAGTATTCGTTCTCCTAGGGAGGCTGAGGACTAGGCGGGCAGCCGCATTTTGTATTCTCTGTAATTTCATGAGTCCTCTCTTGGAGGCCCCCAGATACAGTACATTACCATAGTCCAATTGGGATGTAATTATAGCATGGACTACGGTTCTCCTGGCTTTTAATGGGAGCAGGTCAATGACTTTCCTCAGGGTTTTCATTGCTCCATAACACTTCCCTGCAACTTTCCGTATCTGGCTTTCGAACGATAATTTGGAGTCGACCCATATACCTAGATTCTTCACTTCTGCTTTAGGGAGGGGGGCTTGTCCCAGTGTATCAGGCTACCAAGCCGAGGACCAGATGGTAGGTGTTTTACCAACTACCAGTACCTCTGTTTTATTTCTATTCAATTTGAGGCAATGGTCAGTCATCCAGTCTGCTACTTCTTCCAGACATTCAGTAAAACGAATAGCTGCCTGTTCTCTATTTTGGGATAGCAGCACAATTAGTTGGGTATCGTCAGCATAGGATACTATCGATACCTCATGCTTTTGCACACATTCAGCCAGTGGTCCCACATATATATTAAACAGGGTTGGGCTTAGGGTAGAGCCCTGAGGAACTCCCTGTCTTAATGGATAGCTGTCAGATATGTGTGAGATTTGTGCTACTTGAAAGCTCCGTTGGGCTAAGAAGGAGGTCAACCACTGAAGGGCGCGTCTCCGTATGCCACAAACCTCTAATCTTTGTAGTAATAGTGGATGTGAGACAGTGTCAAAAGCTGCGCTCAAATCCAACAGGATTGATGAATACAAGCCCCAGCTAGGCCCGCAAGAGACAAGGGTTCGCTCTTCTGTAACGAAATCTATAAGGAAGTTGGCACGGAAACTGCAAAGTACAAAAACAATGTTTATTAACCCTTAAGGGTGGTCCTACAATCCACACAACACTCTTCAGTATTGCAAGGAGTAGCACACAGAACTTGCGTACACAGTCCCCTTTTATACACAACAGAGGGGCTCATGAGTGGGTGGATAGTACATGAAGTCGAAGAACATTACCATTTAGGGTCATTCTCGATTCTAAATCAATACATGGGCGGAGCTAACACACTCCTTGAGCCCGCGAAAACACATGGTCAAGCAAAGCTAATTATAACAGATGTGGTCAAGTCTGGGCATGCGCCAGATGGACAGGAGGGAGCTATTTATAACTGTTGCTAGGCAGATTACAAGAGCAACTAACACAGAGGTCGGACTCTCCTCGTGGTGAACACGTGGCAGCATGTCAATACAAAATGGAGTCCGGACTTCGGCCAACATATGAGGAAAACACGGTAAAAGGGAAACACTAATGTTTTCAGTAAATGCTTAATCACATTCTGCCTTAATTTACGACAGACGACCCTTTCAGCATTTACTGAAGACATCTGGCTTCCAAGAATAATCATCGTATATGTCAATTATCATCATTCCTTTAACCTCTTTAGCTAGACCCTTCTGGCGGGCAACTTCGGCAATAGCTTTCTTATCTGGAATGCAGAATGAAATACATACAGAACAACATAATGGTCCACATTGAATACACATACAGAGAAAGAACAGAATTGCTATAATAATGCAGAGACCAGTTAGGACCTTCCATCCCCAGGCGGTAACCAATGCCCAAAACCATCCAGAAAAGGACCAAGTGCCGTTTTCTGTATGGATCTCAGCTGCAATTTTATGCAGTTTATTGATGGCGTTATAAACGGATGGCGTATGATCAGGAATGAACACACAGCAGCTACTTCCAATAATTTTACAGGCTCCTCCTCGATCAGCTAGCATTACATCCAATACCATACGGTTCTGTAATGCAACAATCCTAGTGATTTGCAGTTCCTCCGTAAGATTCCCAAGAGCAGCAGCAGTCTGATTTGTCACAGCTTCTACCACTCTGGTTAATCTTCGGATCTTCCTACTGTTCAGGGCAGCTCCAACAAAGAAAAACAGTCCTAAGTTGAAATCAATGTACTGCTGCAGACTGGTGTCAGTCTGATCTACATCGTCAATTGATAAAGTACGTTTATACCTATTTACAGTCACATTATTCAATAATTTCAGATCCTTATGATAAGATGCGGGAGCTAGGAATACAGGAGGTAATAAGAATGATACATAGCATACCCCGGACCACCCAGCCGGCAAACGGTAATAACCTTTATTTCCACATACAAAATAGGTATTATGGGATGCTAGGAAGGTGCTGTTATTCAGTCCGTCGATATTCAGAACAGTTAAACAATCACTGACACCAACAGGGATAAAACCCACACTCTGGACACACAGGTCCGCTTGGGCTTGTGCCACTTGGATCACAAACTTGTCCTTCCCCATAGTGTCTCTAGTGTTCGTAAAGATATAGGGAATGGATTCATTGTCTGGTCGGTACTCTTCCCATTCCCAAATTGTTCCATTCGCTTGTGGATATCCATTCTTATCCTGATGGCATTCTTTATTAAGTCTGAAAAGCAATCGTCCCACTGTCGGTTTTCGAGTAGCAAACAACAGAGTGTACCATGCTCTACAAGAGCCGTTATGAGAGAAAGGAAGTGGTATGAATGGCGTACCTCCTTTCTTCTGATGGGCTGGCATCATCCCACATATCCAACAGTTCGTAGCGTTCGTAGCAACGTGGGTATGATGCAGCATCTGAATGAAAGTGTTATTCGAATAAGATTGTCGATGCTTCAACTCCTGATATGGCAATGTGTAAAAGTAGTGCTCCGCAGGCACTGGAGTCGTCAACACAAGTGTCTCTCGAGCTGGAGTTGCCTCCTCCACAAACCATGTGGTTATACCAACGATAGCTACTGTTAGCATGAACCCCAACGCACAAAAAATCTTCTTCTTCTCCATGTCAAAGGAAACAATACCCTAATATCTTCCTGAAACTAAAAGTCTGTCAGAACTCTTCCCCTTGGGCAGCGGTTGATTTCTTCACCAACGGGCCAAGACGGGTGTCGCTACACTAATGCAGGGCTGATCCCCCCCCCTTGCCTCAGCGGCTCTCCGTTTCACTAACCCAAGGGCCGTTCTGACAGTAGGTCCCAGTACTGAAGATCTCACTTCCTTGGTCGCAGATGATATCGCCTTCCTCCAGAAGTCGTGTGGTCCGAAAAGAGCTCCTCAGTGTCGTTTGGCCTCGCAACACGGCCTGTCTCTGCTGCTAGGACTTCTCGTTGATCGGTCAGCACGGCAGACTCCACCAATCCGGGCGGTACCTTTCGACAGTGCAAGGAATGGATCCAATTCTTCCTGTTCGAGACTCGCACTGCCGTCCTCGTTGCCAGAAGGACTTGCTCAGGTCCGATCCATCTCGGCTCCAAACTGTTCGATCTATCGAAGACCTTTATCATCACATGGTCTCCGGGCCGGAGACCATGTCCTTCGCCAGTAGACCGATCAGGGAGCGCCTCTCGGACCTGTTGATGAATAGAAACCAAGTTATCCGTTAACTGTGCCAGATAATCACCCATCATCACACAAGGTACATCATACACAGCCTTAGGCCTTGGTGGACCCCAAATATTCATTGGTCGTCCAAATACAATCTCATAGGGCGTAAGGCCGGTTCGAGAGTGTGGCACCGACCTAATTGACAATAACGCCAGTGGCAGGGCGTCTGGCCAAGTCAAAGATGTTGAAGCTTGAATTTTGGCGATCTTAAGCTTCAGTGTACCATTATACTTCTCGACTAGTCCTGCAGACTGAGGGTGGAACACGGCATGGAACTTCTGAGTGATGCCTAGGCCCTTCAAGACATACTTTATAACATCCGCTACAAAGTGAGGGCCATTATCACTCCACAGAAGTCTACAGACGCCGTATCGGGGGAAAAACTCTTTCAGCAATAGCTTCGCTGTAGTCATTGCAGTATTGTCTTTCGCAGGGTACGCCTCAACCCACTTACTGAAGGCGCAAACCACTACTAGAACATACTTCAAATTGTTACAGCGCTCAAGCTGGATGTAATCCATCTGCAGAACCTCAAAGGGTGCAGTGGGTATCGCAAATCCTCCTGCTGGAGTTCGAGTGCCTTTCCCTGGGTTATACCTCAGGCAGATCATACAGGTCTGCACCACCCTCTTTGCTGTGCTAGCAATCTCTGCATGCTCCCAGACTTGGGTAAGCAATTTCACAATTGCGGAAGCTCCAACATGTGCTAGCCCATGTGCCATCTGAACCATAGGTTGTACAAAGGCCGTGGGTAATTTCCATCTATCCATCTGCTTACTTCTCCAGCAACCCTCGTCATCCAGTTCTCCTTCGCTAACCCATTGTTCCCGCTCTTTGTCAGAAGCGGTCTTTTGTATTTCTCGCACTTGCTCCTTCGCATCATGCCATCTCTCCACCTGTGACTTCACTACATACATGGCAGTAGTGCCGGGCTGCATCGCAGTCTCCCGTGCTACTCGATCTGCTAACGCATTCCCTTCTCCAATCTTATCAACCACTTTCCTATGGGCGCTACACTTAACAATGGCGATTTTCTTTGGGTATGTCAATGCAGTTAAAAGGTTATGAACTAACTCCCCATGCATTATCTGTACCCCATGTGACGTTAGAAACCCTCTCTCCTTCCAGAGTAGGCCGAAATCGTGCGCTACTCCGAAGGCATAGCGGCTGTCTGTGTAAACATTCACACACAATCCTGTACTGAGCTCACATGCTCGTGTTAACGCTATCAGTTCCGCTGCTTGAGCTGATTTCTGTGGTATGCGTGCTGTTTCCACTATCGTTTGTAACGTGGTAATTGCATACGCTGCTGAAGTCGTACCATCTGGTAGCTTCAGGCATGATCCATCCACCCACAACTCTCCATCTACATCTGGAAAGGGCGTATCCTGGAGATCAATACGACCCTTTGTCTGTTCCTCAGTCACAAGAATACAATCATGCGCTTTCTGTGCCTCAGGCTGGGTCTCGGGGTATGGCAACAATGTGGCCGGGTTTAATGTCACGCACCTTTTCAACGTAATATGAGGAGCCAAAAGCGTCAACTCATATCCCGTTAAACGGGCACTAGTCAAATGCTGCGTCTTTGTTTGGTTAAGCAGGGCATCAACAGCGTGGGGAACTAACACCAACAGTTTATGGGACAATACAATTCCTTCACTCTGCCGTATTGACACAGCTGTCGCCGCAACCGAGCGAAAACACCCTGGTAATGCTCGGGCGACAGGATCAAGCACAGCCGAAAAGTATGCACACGGGCGTTGCTTGTCGCCGTGCATCTGCGCTAAAACTGATAATGCACATCCATCTTTCTCATGCACATACAACGAAAAGGGTTTTGCATAATCAGGGGTCCCTAACACTGGTGCTGAACAAAGGGCCTGTCTTAGTTGCTGAAAAGCAGCGTCACACTCATCTGACCAGGGAATCGGGATGGGCGTGTCTTTTGTCAAGAGCGCTAGTAATGGCTTAGCTATGTGTGAAAACCCCAATATCCACTGTCTACAAAAAGAAACAAGACCCAAAAATGCACGCACGCCCTTCTGCGTGGATGGCCTTGGTGTGTCCAAAATTACTTGGATACGATCTGGTGTGAGTGCACGCCCCTCCTTAGACAAAAGGTGACCCAAATAAGTCACCTTTGGTCTACAGAATTGCAATTTCTTCCTAGAGACCTTGTGATTGTGGGATGCTAAAAAGGAAAGTAAGGCTATCGTGCTTTTCTCGCACAACTCCAGGGTGTCAGCCGCCAACAGGATGTCATCGACATATTGAATGAGGGCGACCCCCTCGAGTAAGGCAAAGGAGTCCAACTGTCGCTTCAAAGCCTGACTGTAAATACTAGGGCTTTCTGTATAACCTTGGGGAATTCTACAAAAACGATAAGATCTATTGTTTAATGTGAACCCAAAAAGAAATCGGCTATCAGGGTGAATGGGAATAGAAAAGAAGGCATTTTTCAAATCAATCACTGAGAACACGGTCGCCGTAGGCGGAACCAGGGTGAGCAACGTCGTGATATCGGAAACCACCGGGTACTGAGGTATCACGATCTTGTTCACCTCCCTCAAATCAATTATGAACCGATAAACCTTTGCATCCGTGTCCTTTTTCAGAATAGGGAGAATCGGGCTGTTACAGATATTATAGGGGACTTCTTCCACTACTCCTACTGCGATCAAATCTTGCACAATCTGTATGAGAGCTTCCTCGCCCTCCTGGGAAATACGATACTGGGGGAGGCGTGGTAGCACCGCCCCCTCCTGGACACTAATGTGGACCGGAGGAATCACCATTTGTCCCACATCCGTGTCCGACGTTGCCCATAAAGTTTGGGGGAGGGTAGCCAACAACGCATCCTCTGAGATCATACACATCCGCCCAGATCGGGGGTAGTTATCATTTAAAATCACCCTCACACCCTCAGGGGAACAGCGAATTGTAGCCCTAAAATGCTTTAACATATCAAGGCCCATAATGTTATCCGGTGTGTACGGAGCAAGCAGAAACGGACAAGGCGCAGAAAAACAATCAACTTTAAATGCAAGGGGCTGTGAAAGAGGGCTTCGGGAAAGTGTACCGTCAAACCCTACCGATGTAACTATTGAGCCGGATGGGGGAGCCCCCGGAACCAAGTACCTAGACAATGCACTACGTGTCGCTCCTGTATCCACTAGGAACTGATCAGTAGAACCTAAAACCTCAGCCGATACATAAGGACCCGTCTGATCGACCGGCACCTCAACTGATTCGGACCCCCATCCTACGCATTCCTATGCATGCTGAGAATCGTGATATCCCAATCGATCGCTGTCCGACACGTGATACTGGTGCTGGCGATCGAAAACATTGGAGCTATCTCGGTGCTGTCCGGCAGTATCGAAACGGGCATTATCGTTGGAATTCCCTCTAAAGTTCGAGAAGCCCCCTCTACCTCTCTGGCCACCCGGAGTGTGCCCCTGCCGCGAAGCGCGCAACGCTGGGCACTCCCTGGCCCAATGGCCCAACTGCTTACAGTACGCACATTGGTTTTTATTCAAATCAGGTCGGCCCGAAGGGGGACCATAAAATCCGCTCCTTCCCCTATTGTTATTACCCCGGCGGGGCGGGCCATATACTTGCGCTAACATAACTTTCGTTTTGAGATCTTTCGACTTCTTCTCCTCCTGGCCCTTCGCCTCGTGCTCCTGACGCTCATAATACTGGGCGATGGTCAGAAGGGCCGTCGGTGTCGCGGAGGACCAAGAACTCTCACTCGCTTTTAACCGGGCCGCAACTGCCGGCAGCAGATTAGCCACGTATTTGTCCGCAAAAAGGTGGCGGCCTGTGTCGTCGGTAAGCGACTGGCCACTAAAATCATGGAACGTTTCTTCAAAGCGCGTGAAGAAATCTGCCACTGACTCATCAACTTTCTGCTTACATGCCGCCAACATATTCCAGTCAATCTTCTTGGGGGGGATTATTGTTTTTAATTTAGCCACAATAGCAGCAGGGAGATCTAGAATATTCCGGGGAGGTTTCTGTGCGGGCTTCCGCTCCCTATCCTCATCCTCAAGGTCAGACCACCGGGCCTTAAAAGCAACTATATCATCCACCTTTCGGACAGATCGCCACGTGTCCGGTGGTAGAATAAGGCCAAAGAACAGATCTATATCCGCTAAGGTCATAATGCAAGAATTCAAGGCCCCCTCGACTTCTTCATAGAAGGCCGCTGGATTCTTGCGGGGGTCAGGTAATGCATTCTTTAACGCCATAACATCGGCTCTATGCCATGGAGTATAAACCCAATTATACACGAAATATCCCTTAGCATCGACGGAGTTGATATCGGAGCTAGTCCCCGCTCCCTTAGGAGGAACATACAAAGGCGCCGCCTCTCGCATTGGTTTAGCATGCACTATGTCATCCTTATCTGACTGGGAGGCGGATGGGTGACCCTCTGCTGCAGACGAATCCGACTGCTTCTCCGTTTCCGCTCGTTGGCGTGCTTTCTCTCGAAGGGCCAGTACCTCGTCCCGCAAGGCGAACAGCCGCCGAGCCGCCTCAGGAGCCTTAGAGGGAGAAAAAGCACCGTTACGTATTGCTCTGGCATCCGAAGACACTTCGTCAGGCTCAAAAACATGAGAATATTTTCGGAAAGCATTAATCACTTCATCCGCGAAATGACCCAGAAAATACACTTTATCTCTCTCCTGCCATGGCCCCCAAATTTGAAATAAGTCCTCCTGGGATACCTTGCCTTTCAGCGCCCGGAAGGAGATTTGTCGAAGCTCAGCCATTTGCTCGGCTGGCAACATGGACCGTGTGTCTACCTTACCCGAAGCCGGGTCAGAATCTTGCGGCCGCGGAGCCGATGCGCCAACATAAGGGGGCGGAGAGCGATCTAGTAAATAAAAATCGTCATCAGGATTATTAAGGACAGGATAAAGTGGCTGGCGAACAACATATTGACCCGAAACTTGTAGCCTACGCTCTTTCTCTTGTCTATCCGTCTGTTCTTTGTCCTCCCGACGCTTTGCTTCTTGTGCTCGCACATGATCATTCTTTCGTTGCTCCTTATCAAACAATGCTTTCTCACGTTTCTCTCGCTCACGCACTTCCTTCACCCATAACCGCACACACTCAAACATATCCTGACGAGCACGTCGCTTACACATACACTGTTCCACATACTCAATCTTACGCATATCAAACGATCCATACAAAGGCCATCGCAACTCAGGATCCTTCTTGGTATATTTCCTCCACAATGTGCTGTACATTATGGAAGAAAGACCATGCTTCACGTACATATCCCTATTAGGAGTCCCCTCTGGGGGAGCTGGAGCAGATTCCTCGAGGTTCAACCGGTTACCCAGACAGCAGCACCACTTACGGAGTGCGCTAAAAGCAGGCATGTTAGGAATAATGCAAAATATGCAGTATTATCAAGAAAAATGGCACTTAATCGTTGCGCCGTTCCAAGTTTACACAGCTCCGGAGAAATTTCTCCACATTACCTGCCTATATGTGTTGCAACGCATATATGTTCACAAAGACAAATTCAAAATATGACTAGTCACCATCAATCAAACTCAAATAGCCAGACCAGGCTTCAAAACTCGGAGCAAGTACCGTACAACGGTTCTTACCAATCAAGAGTCCAGGTTCCAACTGCCAAGCTCCACAATCGCCCAAACGGCTCACACGGCAGGACCGACAGAAGAGGTCTCAGTCGATGACCGGCGCCACCCAGATGGTCAGCTCGGAAGGGAAGGAAGAAAAACCTCGGGATGCCAAGGCTAAGACGCCGCTGGCAGTGATCACGTCCCCGGCCAAACTCCTCACCTTCGTCGCGACCAGTCCTTCGAGCATCCGAGTCGCCGATGAGCCCCACGTGACGGGCGCCAATTGATGAATACAAGCCCCAGCTAGGCCCGCAAGAGACAAGGGTTCGCTCTTCTGTAACGAAATCTATAAGGAAGTTGGCACGGAAACTGCAAAGTACAAAAACAATGTTTATTAACCCTTAAGGGTGGTCCTACAATCCACACAACACTCTTCAGTATTGCAAGGAGTAGCACACAGAACTTGCGTACACAGTCCCCTTTTATACACAACAGAGGGGCTCATGAGTGGGTGGATAGTACATGAAGTCGAAGAACATTACCATTTAGGGTCATTCTCGATTCTAAATCAATACATGGGCGGAGCTAACACACTCCTTGAGCCCGCGAAAACACATGGTCAAGCAAAGCTAATTATAACAGATGTGGTCAAGTCTGGGCATGCGCCAGATGGACAGGAGGGAGCTATTTATAACTGTTGCTAGGCAGATTACAAGAGCAACTAACACAGAGGTCGGACTCTCCTCGTGGTGAACACGTGGCAGCATGTCAATACAAAATGGAGTCCGGACTTCGGCCAACATATGAGGAAAACACGGTAAAAGGGAAACACTAATGTTTTCAGTAAATGCTTAATCACATTCTGCCTTAATTTACGACAGGATGAGCGCCGCTGTCTTCCCCTCATCCGCATATTTTCTTAGGGTCTCGGTAGCCATCAATAAGGCTGATTCCGTGGAGTGTGCCTTTCTGAAACCTGACTGCGAGGGATGAAGGATAGCATTTGCATCAATGTGATCCACTAATTGTTTATTTGTGATTTTTTCTGCTATCTTTGCCGTCAGAGGTAATAGTGAAATGGGACGCAAGTTCTCCAGTACGGAGAAGTCCAAAGAGGATTTCTTCCTCAGAGGTTTGACAATGGCCCGTTTCCAACTTAAAGGAACTGTCCCAGTCCTAAAGGAACAGTGGATCAATTCAGAGATATATGGTAGTATCATATTGATTCCAGCCAATATTCTGTCAGGTCTTGCTGGGTCACGGGGGGATCCTGATTTTATTCCGTTAATCGTGGCTATAAGTTCCTCCCTCTCCTGTATGGTGAATTCATTAAGGGTCGTTCCCATAAACTCATCCTGACTGCAGGCGTGTTGATTGCAGCCCATTTGGGCCTCAGTCGGGAATGACTCATATATCTTAATGACTTTATCAGCGAAGAAACCTGCTATTTTATTGCAGATTTCTTTGGAGGAGGTTATTGCTTCTTCCTCTTCCTTGTTTTTGAGGGACTTTAATATAGTAAATAATTCCTTATGGGAGTTTTCTGCACTATCGATATTGTCAGTGTAGAAATCACGTCTAGTTTTCTTTATCAGTGCATGGTAAGCTTTTAAAACCTTATTGTATTTATCTTTAGACATAGTACAATAGGTTTTCCTCCAGGCTCGTTCTGTTTTTTTACATTCTTTTTTTGCCGTGCGTAATTCCTCGTTGAACCAAGGTGCCGTGGCTTTTATTCTCTGGGGGTTCTAGTGCTCCAAGGAGCAACTTTGTCCAAAGCCCCTGAAATCCAGGCCTCAAACTGCTCATTCGCTAGATCAATGTTGTTGTCTAGCGTAGGATTCTTCTCCTTCAATGCCTGTTCGAAGGATGAGGAATCAAAGTTTTTCCACTTTCTAGTGATTGCCTCCTTAGGGGGTAGCGCTTTCAATCTGTATGCTGGTACTGTGAACGGGACCAAGAAATGATCTCACCATGGGACCGGCCAGGGGGCTCCTATTTCAATCTCCTTCGAGTTGGTAAAGATCGGATCTAATATGTGGCCTCCTTGGTGAGTATGAGATTCTACTTTCTGAGTTAAATTCAGAGTAAGCATATCTTTGCAGATATCGTTTATTTCTTTGTTGTCAGTATCATCAAAATGTAAATTTAGGTCTCCAAGAATCAGCAATTTATTATGCCTCAGCGCTGGGTGTACTATCTTGTCCTCCAGACTGGCCACAAACTGAGTTGACTGGCCCGGAGGACGATATATGAGGAACCCCGTCAGGGTATCACCTATTTCAGTGGATAGGGTGAAAAAGAGAGCCTCACATTTTTCCAAACCAGCAGGCTTGACTTCACATGATATGTTCTCTCTATAAATAATGGCGATCCCTCCTCCTCTTTGGCCCTTTCTATCCTGTCTAACTAAACGGTATTGCTTGGGAACAGCATCTTTAATGTCGGGCATTGCATGTTCATTGAGCCATGTCTCTGTAAGGAATAGGACATCAATACGTTTCTCCGTAATGAGATCACCTATCTCATATCTGTGTTTGATTAGAGATATGCAATTTAAAAGAGCGAGTTGTGTTTTAGCTTCTTTATGTGAAGGCACTCTATGTAGCAGTCTCTTTTTACAGTGTATGCATACGGGCTCCATATTTTCCACATTAGTGGTATGTCTGCATACAGTGTTAACCATAATCCGTAGAGCCAGTAATGCGTTTTTGGAGTATTGTATCCTTGTTATTAGTCCAGTTGTTTCAGGGTTTATGGCCCTGGTCCCGGTCGGGCGCGGACGGGCGCAGACGGGCTTGCCTTAGGCGCGCCTTCGGCGCGCCAGCGGCGCACCCGCTGCGTGCGTCCGCTGCGCGGTCGCAGGCACATTGGTGATTTGAAGGCAGTCTGGCGGAAGCCCCGCCTCTGCCGACCAGCCCGGAAGTAGTGTGTCCTATCACGCTCTGCCACGCCCTCCACAACAAACGGCACACAGCCGGGATGGACCGGGGCGGGCAAAAGAACGGTAAGCTTGCCAATTTCACATAGAAAACATAGAAGACTTCACATGTGCAAATCACGCAGGGGCTTTTTAAAAGAACACAGTTTAAAATTACAAATAAAAAGGATTTTTCGGTTCTGCTTAAAAGTTCATTAAAAGCACATAGTAAGATAAAACATAGTTCGCTGATACGCTCGCACTCTATGTAGTCTCACCTAGAGTGTCTCTGCGCGGTCGTTAACAACTCGGTGACTTGAAGGCAGTCCGGCGGAAGCCCCGCCTCTGCCGACCAGCCCGGAAGTAGTGTGTCCTATCACGCTCTGCCACGCCCTCCACAACAAACGGCACACAGCCGGGATGGACCGGGGCGGGCAAAAGAACGGTAAGCTTGCCAATTTCACATAGAAAACATAGAAGACTTCACATGTGCAAATCACGCAGGGGCTTTTTAAAAGAACACAGTTTAAAATTACAAATAAAAAGGATTTTTCGGTTCTGCTTAAAAGTTCATTAAAAGCACATAGTAAGATAAAACATAGTTCGCTGATACGCTCGCACTCTATGTAGTCTCACCTAGAGTGTCTCTGCGCTGCTTTCAAGGAAAAGACAGAGGACACTAGCAAATCATATGCATGGATATGGCAATTTTATGTATTTTGGGTTCATGATAAGTCCATTTGCTCAGTTTAATTAAACATAGCTCATTCACTGTGGAAGCAGTCCATTGTTGATTGCACAGAGAGGTTCGCACGATAGTATGGGAAAACATGACCAGGATTGGAGTTAAGCGAGAACACTTCAGAAAGTCATTTTGTTTGCTACACACTGGCCGTAAATGTGTTGAGGTTGAGATTAAATTCAAACCAGGATGTCACAGACGTTTCCTATGTGGCTTGCTGGCAGCCATGGCACATGGTATGAGAAGCTGATGTGACACCGAGAATAGTAAATTAAATCATACAAATACATGCCAACATTTTAGAAGAGGAAAGTGGGTTATTTAAAAAAAAATATATATACTTGGGAGAAAGCCTTTCCTCCATTTACATCCATTGAAGAAGAGGAAATGTCAGGCGGGAGGCAGCCTGAATCAGGTCTATTGGAATGTATGACTGCAGTGGTGCATTTAGCAGTACAAGGCTTCTGCTCCCAGCCATACCAAACACAAGGAGATGATGGACAGAGTGCTGAAATTTTTTGGACACTCCCCCCCCCCCCCCCTAAGTCACAGATCTGTGTTGAATCCATCATCGTTCTTTAGCTCACTTCGTCAACCCAATTTGGACCCATTTACATATGACTGGGTCCAAACTGGAATGGCATGGTGAGCAAAAATACGATGGAGTTAGGCCCAGATCTCTGTACTGGGTTGAATGTATGACATTGTTCTGCATTCTGTCCATCGATTGTTGTTTTGCGCGGTTCTCTTTCACTTCCATGAGGCTGATAACATAAATAAAAAGGAATCACTTTTTAAATGCGTGCATATGCTTTTAACATATGCATATTTCATCTAGGCAGGGCTGTGTCTCCTGAGGGGAAAGTACTCAGTGTATGATGTGACATTGTGATGACAATCACGCTGCACCTGCTTCGGGTAAATACAGTTTTCAGAATGAGGATTATCATTACACGCATTGATTGCATAATGTGCCATGAAGAACCCATTTTAAAATAAACCATTTTAAAATCAATGCAATAATTTGGAGTGGACTACACTTGCAGCCACACTTTTCATGAAACCAACCCTGACGGCGGGAATAAACCATAATGTCACTGCCACTAGCACACAAGCTGATCACTCGTCACACACGAGAAGAATTATAGAAAGGCTGCTGCTAAATCATAGCTGCCAAGGTTTCAGATTGCTGTGTGTGACATTATCATAAATACAGTGTAATTATGAGTGACATTTCAGTGACTATGAGTGACACTTGCTCACAAGCAAAATAAAGCAATGAAGATGAGGGAAACATAAATATCAGAAATTACACCAATTTGAGCAACAAGACAGGCTAAATTTCCTAGTGACAGGGTGGGAATTGTGGGTGGAGATGGGAGTTTGTTTTCTGCTATGGTTTCCACACACACCGCGCACAAAAATCACGAGCAAGTTTTGCGACCTGGGGCTGGTGGTGGCCAAACGAGAAATTACCCTCCACTGGAAGTCGAGGACGGGTCCCACCTTCACGAGGTGGAGAGCGACATTTACCAAGTGGGTGGGTAGCGAGGGCACGCTCCGGCTGCAGCTTGCGCTTAGGGGAAGCGATGACAAGGCTCTGGCCATGGCTCGGGCATGGGAAGCACTAGTGGTTGATCTCCAGGGGTGGGGAATAGAGGGGGAGGGGGGCCCTGCGGCACTGGAGCACCCGGCAGGAACCTAGGGGTGGGGGAGGCTAGCTGATTAGCTCATGGGGGCCGGGGGCTTTCCTTTTCCTTTCTGCTTGGGGCCTGTCTGTGGTGGTGGGGGGTGGCTCGAGGCTCCTAACACGGCTACTCCTGAGAGAGGTTTATCCTGGTAGTTGTCATCTCGGCTGTTAGACCTGACATCCTTGGCGTGGGTTTTTCCCCTATCTTACGCCTCTGCTACCTGGATTTTTGATGCTGTTATGGATTTCGTTTTTGCTGGTTTAGATGCTTTGGACACTCTGCCACTGCTAATCAGTGCCAGAGTGTAAGTGCTCCCTGTGTAAAATGTCATATTGATTGGATATACCTGATTGGCATATTTGTATCACCATGAAGTCCCTAGTAAAGTGCACTGTGTGTGCCAGGGCTGGTGATGACAGATGCTACTAGTGGGCCTGCAGCGCTGATTGCGCCACCCACATGAGTAGCCCTAAAATGATGTCTCAGGCCTGCCACCGCAGGCCTGCCTGCAGTCCCCGGACTGCCATGTCACCCTGGTCAGTGTCCCCACTGACTAGGCCTAACCCTTCCCTTTTTGTGCACATCAGTCATCCCTCTGGAAGGCCCGAGGTACCCCCCTGGGCATGGTGCAGTGTATGTAAAAGGTAGAGCATGTACTAGTGCAGGTAACATGTTCTGGTAGTGAACAACGGCCATTTTGTGTGTTCACTGCTGCAAGGATATCTTGCTCTATAGGCTAACATGGGGGAGGCTGGTGCCAATGGCTATCCGCCTATCTTCTCATAGGAACAAGATAAGACATGAGTGTTTGATATCCCTGAGCTCAGCATTTAATAACACATCTTTTAGGAGAGGTGGTTTTTAAATCTTGAGTTGGAGAATGGTACTTTTTAGAGAGTAGCTGTTCTCTTGTCTGACCCTTCTGTGTGCCTGGGCATGCTTGTGGATTGACTGTCTGGCTTGAGAGTGACAGGGGCTGGGGATCCCCCAGGAGGTTGGCTGAGTCAGCCCTCTGCTGAATGGCGACATTTGCAAGTAGAGTGGAGGGAGGGGATAGCACCTGGGAGTGAATAGGGCTGTGCCTGCGTGCCACACTGCTGGATCCACCTCCTGCTGGGCGGCTGACGACTCTGCCCCACACTCTGAAAAGAAAGCAGAAGCCAGGAAAACAAAGTGCTCCAGCAACACCCAGAACTGGATCAGACCGGGCTCAGGACCCACTTGCACAAAGACTTCAAAGACTTTTAGGGGTATAAGTACAAGACCCCTGACAACAGATTTTTAGATTCTACAATCAAGAGGAACCTCTGCCAGAAGAAGGACCGCTGAGGAACTGAAGGAAGATTGCCTTGCTGTGTGCTCTAAGGGCTGACCTGTTCTGCTGTTCAACTGAAGGAGAGAAGAAGGGCTTGCTGTGTGCTGTGCCCCTGCCTGCTTGCACTACCAAGACTTTGCTGTGTGCTGTGTCTGAAACTGAATTTCCAAGGGCCTGAGAAGAGCTGGCCTCCTGTCCCGGAACCCAGGGTTAAAAGGTTCCCAAGAAACTGAACTAAGCTATCAAGATTGTGCTGCACCGGCCTGGAGTGGGAAGTTGCCTGCAGCTGCTAAAATCCCTGTTGCCGTGAGGGTTTTGCACTGCCAGAGGGCCGCACATCGCCCCGCAATCTCGCCGTACCTTGCCGAGGCTCCCGAAGCGAAGATCGAGCCCGCTACCCTCTCATTGGTTGAGAGGATCGAGCCCCCTCACTAACGCCGCGCTGGGATTGGTCAGTGACCTTAGGACGTCCCGAGAAGCCGGCAGAGTGGTGCCCGAGTCATCTGCGTGACCAGTCTTCATTGAAGGAGCAGCGAGTGTATCCAGCGTGCCCCCAGCCTGTGAACCCAAGAAGAGAAGGGCCGCACTGCCTTCCCGCCGCTCGTTGGATTGTCGAGAGCGGGCGGAAGGGCGGACGTGACCGTCCGGGGCTGCCAAGGAAAGATCTGCCCACGCTGAGGCTGCAGTATAACGCGCACGGTGAGACGAGCTGACTGGATATTACAGCCCTGCTGTAGTACCCCCTACGATAGCGAGTAGAGACTTGAGACTGTTCTTAACATAGAAGAAACTTCCTAGTAACCTAGTGCAACCATTAAGTTCGTGTGCAACATATCCTGTAAGTGATCATATTTTCCCCTGCTACACTATATAAAGATATAATTTTGATATATACCTGTGTGGTCTACCTTTGTGGTATACGAGGGGGGGGTCATTGTGGGGATTGAGTGCAAATACGTAACACATTGCCTTGGGGATAAGCCTGACTGCTCGAGCCAAGCTACCTAGAGGGTGAGCAGGGGTTATCTACCGTGTGTGTCCCTGTACCCTGACTAGAAGCAAGGGTCCCTATTTGGTCTAAGGTACTTACCTCTGCCAACTAGAGACCCCCAGATCTAACATCGGCACACTGACATGTGGGTGGGGGGGGGGATGTATTCGTTCAGGGGATGGTTTGGGGACAGCGCATTGGTAGGTGGAAGTGGCCCAGATTGTACTTGGACGTGGTGTTATATGCGGATGGCGGCCACTGGCCAGATGAACATTGTGGATGTCAACTGTGTTTGAGTAATGCAATAAAAATTGTTTTTGCAAAAAAAAGACAGGCTAAATTAACTGCTTCAAAGCATAAAAAACAATTCATTTATCAGACCACATTAATTGCCAAGTTTTTTCTGTCACGTTTTACTTTTCCAGCCAGAATAGCGGTTTAACCAAATGCAGATTACATTCTCGTGCTAGCAGCTAGTCATTTAACTTGTAACACTAAAACACTGAGCTGCCCTGCGCCTGCAGATTTACTGTGTTTCAAATATTCAGATCATGATAATATCACTCTTAGCATTCTACAAAAGGAGTGCACGAATATGCCAACATTAAAGTAAACAGACTTTGAGAGCAGCAGCACAATAGCAGTATGTACACATTGCACAGATACTGACTGAGGAGCAAGCAGACAAGTCATAAAGCGCAAATAGGTACAAGTTATCATACGCAAATGGTCACCAAACCCAGACTGAGTGATCATAAGCTAGAAACAGAACCGTCTCAAACAGATCTAATGAGAGAGGGCAGAATCCGCCAGCAGCTTGACCTGCAGGAACGTCTGAGAGGCCTTTTTTCCAAATCTGTCCTGAATAAAACCTTATTTGTTACTATCCTCATTCTGAGACAAAATTTAAATCAAGCAAGAAAAATGGGGCACGATAAATAGCATCTGTTTTGAGTTTTTGGAGACTAACATGCAGATTGTGGTACTTTGGTACTATAAATTGCACACTTTTCCCCTGTACGTTTACAGCAGGTTTGACCTTCCTAAATTTAAAGAAGGGTGCGATATTTAACATACCTGGTAATTACATACGCAGTGAATACCACCCAATCACTGCGCAAACAGAGCTTACCCAGAGGTGGGACAATTCCAACCAAATTTGTAATGTATAGTACCAAAGGCGCAACTAGAGCCAAATTTCGGGGGGGGGGCTGAATCTTTAAGCAATAGGCAGAGTGGAGCTGATTTCAGGGGGGGGCTGAATCTTTAAATAAGCAATAGGCAGAGTTGAGCTGCAGGGGCTCTTAGAAGGGGTGAAACAACAGTAAGGCTTCAACGTGCAAATGGTCTTTTAAAGACCTGTGAAGTGCTCGGGTGCGGCTGTGTGAGTGCCCGGGAAGCGGTCTCATCCCGGGCTGAGGGCTGACACACACGACGGGGGGGCTGAAGCCCTTTGAGTCCAATGGGTGTTGCGCGACTGGTAAGTACACCTGGCCTAAATAAACACGGCGTCCTAATTCCCCTGGCCTTGCCCACTAGCTGTAAATGTAAATGTAAAATGTTGTAAATTAAATTTAATAGATTAATTAAAAAATAAACACTCACGTGCTCCTCGAGTGGTCCGAGATGCCGGAATGCTGGTGTTTAGCCGAAAGCGGAGACAGGGCATTGGGTGGCAAAATGCTCCTGGGCTGGCCGCAAACGCGAGGGAAGACGCACTGCCGTGCGAGCGTGCGCGCCTATAAAATAATAAGCCAATCACCCTTCAGCTTCCACCCTAAAGCTGAAATGGTGATTGGCCCGATTTCCTTTGGTCCCGCCGCCCCTGCGTCATTCACAGCGCTTGTAGCCGTAGTAGCTCATGGGCGCTTCAATATTTAATACGACAAAGGCACTCCAGTCCGCGGACCCCCTGGGAATGTGTCACGGACCCCTGGGGGTCCGCGGACCATAGTTTGGGAAACGCTGTCTTAGGAGGCTCCAACCCCGGAACTAGTCTTACACCCACAGCTGTTGGTCAAACTACTCGCAATAAGGCCAGGCCGACCATCACTCATGGTGTGGAACTAAGTGGCCCACCAGCCCCAAAGAAACAATGGAAAGCAACAAAGAAAATAATCCTGGTGAAGAATGGGGAAGGCACCTCAAGATCAGACATTAAGGGTGTTAAGGACTTTGAAGATTTGTGGAGACCCTTGAAACAAAAAACTTGTGGAAAAAGTGACTGGACTTTTGAATAATTTCTTTTATGAATTTGTAATACTATTGGCAGAAACAAGGGCAACGCTCGATAAAACTGGTAAAACATTGTCCCCCCCTAGCCAGGCTGTGCATAACGCAATAACCAGTAATCAGGAGGCTCAACAAGTTCAACAAGTAATCCCCCTGGCATTTAATCCAGCAGAGATGTACACTGAGACTCAGATCCCTCAAATAATTCTCGGTGCAACAAGGCCTGTGGCACAGGTCATGAACCCGGGGTTAATGATGCCCGGGCCGATGGCTTCTTACAATAGCAAGCTGTCGCATGGGGGTCACCAAAGGGATCAACGATTGCAACAGCAGCTATGCAGTGGGTTACTCTAGCTGCCTCTAATACCCTAGACTTACCAGTTAAAGACCTCCTACCAGCAAGCTGCCCCTACCCAGTGGTCCTGACAAGTGTACCAGGACTTAATAAGGCAAATGATGTGTCCACCGCCCAGTTCATCAATAAAGTGACCCATTGGCTGTGTAAGCATGCTGGATTTAATATTGCCGAGCACAGGCATATCTGATGGCCAGGAGGGTATCATGGATTGGCAGGACTAGGAAAGCATTTTCAGGAGACAGTGTGATTGTCACATTTAGATGTATCCCGAATTGGTCCATGAGATCCTATTACCCCCCTCGCACCTATTTCCAACAGAATCAGGGATCAAACCATTACAGCTGGGTTTCTTTTATAGGCTACCATTTGGCTCGAAACTGTCTCAATGTTTTGCAGGACCCTTGACTTTAAGTAATGCATTTGCACCATTGAGGGACCTGAATGATATAGATTGACTACAAGAAGGGGAGGGCTTGGGCAGAGTTACTGATACTCGACCTGAACCTACTGGTGCAGCATGGGGGAGGGAGGGGACCAATTTGGAGATAATAACACAAACCCCCCACAAGTGCAGGGACCAAAGTTAGCTGGGATCAGATAGCATAGAGAGGGCTACCATCGCCCCTGTCCGTTGGTTCCCAGGAGGGGCATAGTGAGGGCGATGTAAAAATAATCTTGTGGAATGTAGCAGGTTTAACCAGCAAGTTCACAGACGAGCAGTAGCTCCATTATGTCAGAGATTTCCATATAATATGCCTCCAGGAAACATGGGAGCCAGAAAATAACTTCTTCATTGAAGGTTATAAAACTTGTCTCTGCCCAGCACTAAGATCGGGTTCAGGGTGAGCGCTGGGGGGGCATCATCATGTTTTTACACCAGCAAATTCATGGTAGGTGGAAGACTCAGGCATGGGACTCGGATGTAGCCTAAGGACTTACATTCTTTTTTTTTTAAGTATCTTTATTGGCATTTTTAATTGTTGCAATACAAGTCTTATAAAATAGGCATATTCAAAACAGTCCTAAGTGCAGTTATCGGGATACCCACAATGCATAACATTTGCCTTAGGTCACAATACATGGCCCGTCCTACTCAATACTTGACAATGTGCAGTGTAGGGCTAACCGCCAATATACCAGCGAACCCAAATAACAATTCGAATTTGCTAAATTCCACTTCAAATATAATTCCAATAGCATGATAATAAAATAACTCCAAAACAAATCGCCCAACTGGGGCAAAAGAAATGAAAAAAGGAGAAAAACCAACAACAAAAAAACAAATAAAAGACCTTCTGCAGAGGGAGAAACATATCATGTACATCTATTTCAGCTTGTGGTGGGGGAATTTTATAGAAAGAAATTACAGCAGAGAAAAAGCAGGTTGACACATAGGTGAGAGGCCTATAGCTACCAATAAAGGCGCCTCCTCCAGGTTACACAGATTCTGTGAGCTCTTACTCACTCAAGGACTTACATTCTTTAACAACATGTACAGGCTAGTTTCATTCATTTTTATAACGCAAAATCACATTCTCAGGGATCGGCTAGCCTCGATGAATTAAACACACGGCTGGAGCAAATACATGATGATGTAGGTCTGGCACTGTCCCAATTGATTCTAGTCAGAGATTTTAATTGCCATCTGTGATCAAACTTGAGGGTGACTCATCATGATTGGTCATCCTGTATACTAAGAGAGGGACCAAACATGGAGCATACTCAGGAAGGGCGGGATTTGAGTGGCCTCCTGAACACCTATGGGTTATCTCACACACTGAACTTGATTGCCACCCACCCGGACATAGCCGTGCACCCGACTTACAAAGGGAGAGGTTGCTCATCAATTATTGATTTTATTTTTGTTTCTCTTACATTGAGAAGGTTTATATCTTCTTTAACATTAATTATAGCATATTTAGTTACCATAATCTGGTGACTTTGTCACTTGTTGCCTCGCATCATCATCCAGCACTGCATAGAGTAGCTGAGGGCACGATCTCCGCAACTGATCAAGGTAGGCGGTTATACAGAGTACAGATAGACACTGTCGCTTTTAACATTTCTCTTTTTAATACAGGCAAGCAGGTAATTCTGAAATGCCTAGACCCAGAAGTGCAAGGGGCTGAACTAGTAGAGGCCTTTAGGGATATTGCACAATTAGTGGATGGTTCACTGAAAGCATCGGCTTATTCCCTTAGTATTGACTCCCCAAGATGGTTTGATGGAAAATGCTCCTGGGCCCTCAGAGACTTAAAATCTGCCCTTATCAGTCCCCGAGAGATAGGGATTGGGTGATTGCCTTACGCAAAATTTATAAGCTAGCCGTCAAGGGGCGAAAGGGCCAACTACAATAGAAAGCCTGGGAGGAGTTAACACAGGCAGCTGAGCTAAAGGACTCTACTTGTTTTTGGAGGGTCATTAACAACCCATGTTTTAAAAACTCGAAGAAACAGGGATTAAGCCATAACATTCTAACCAGGAGCAGAGATTGACCTTATTACCTTCTCTCTGAACGAGGTGAAAATAGGAATTGAGGGCCTCTGAGTGAACAAGGTGCCGGGACCAGATGGGATACCGCCAGACCTCTTCCGATGTAATATATAGGTATGGGTGTGGCTCTTAGTGAGGGTATTAACTGCGACAGTAGCATCAGTAATGCCAGCATCATGGTCCACTGCCACTATTGTTCCCATCTTAAAGAAAGGAGATAGGGACAGCTCACATTGCTATCGCCCCATATCTCTTATTGATGTGTCAGTGAAGGTTCTGGAACGGGTGGTTTTAAACAGGCTGTCGGAATGGGCAGAGGTCAACCAAATCATAACGGATGTCCAGTATGGGTTCTGACTTGGTAAATCTACTGCAGACCAATGCCTCAATCTTTATCTTATCACTGCTAAATACACATTAGCCAAACCAGGGGCGCTGTATTTAGCGGTTATGGATCTTACGGTGGTCTTTGACCGAGTGAACCACTGCAAACTCTGGACACTCATGGGAGAGCTCGCCGTGGATCCGGCAATAATTACCACTCTAATGGCCCTACACTTGAATACCACTGCAGCAGTTAGATACACACAAGAAGGGAAAACCACGGATCATTTTAACTGTTCTCGCGGGTGTTAGACAGGGCTGTACATTAGTGCCGTTCATGTCTACATTATATATCAACGGCCTCTACTCTACCCTGATGGCCTTACAAGCAGACACCCCAAGGATAGGCACAAGATAGGTCCTTGTTCTGCTTTATGCAGATGACGCAGTGCTCCTCGCATGCACTCCAAAGGGCCTGCAGCTTTTAATAGATAGTTTTGTGACCTTCATGAGCAAGATGGATCTGTCCCCTAATCTAGCTAAATCATACATAATGGAAATTGGGAAGAAGTGCAGGAAGCCTCATAATTACACAATAGGCACAACACTTTAGGGATACTACCGGCCTTCTCATATTTGGGTATTTTATTTGATGTAAAACTGAATTTTAAACATTTATTAGAGGAGAAATGCCTCACTTTGATAAGGTCCACGGGATCAATCACTAATTATGCTCATAGATTAGGTCTTTGGTCACCAGGGCCGATTTTAAAGTTATATAATTCCATCTGTTGTCCTAAAGTTTTAGATGGGAGTGAGGTTTGGGGATTAAAGATGGTTAACAAATTACAAACTGAAGAGAATAAATATTTTAGGCGCTTGTTGAAAGTCCCTCACAGCACCCCTGCGCACATTGTTCACAAAGAATTGGGGTATAAATACATTTCTGACATGGTGGCTGTCAAATCCCTATTGTCTTGGGTGAAGATCTGGTCCAACGAAGAGGCAGGATTTAACAGGCTGGTAATTCAGGACTGTCTCTCCCTTGACCATGCACTAAAAATCCCCTGGTTGAAATACGTAAAGAACACCCTCTCCACACTAGGGCGTGTAGACTTTTTCACTAACTCTGACAAGGTGGGATCCCAGGAAAAGACACATATCAAAGACTTGTTTTTAAATATGTTACTACGCAACGTGAGGATAGGGAACTTTACAAGCCTACGGTGAGAGAACACATTCTAGCTAAGTCAACGCAAGGCATGGAACCATATTTATCTCTCATAACTAGTTCACATGACAGATTTTTAATTACACGTTTTAGACTAAATTTATTTCATCATCGATTGGCTGTACCCTCTGGTTTTACTCACACAGAACATAGAGGACCCTGTGGCTGCGGCAATAGGTCTCCACAGGATAACTTACATTTTGTCCTCCTCTGCCCACACTACTCATATCCCAGAAGAGTGTTCCTGAAGGGGCTTTTAAGAAAACTTAGATTTAAACAGGCACGCCTTGCCTTACTGTTTTTAAAATTGTCATCAGATGTTTTTACACTTTTTTGTGTTTCCAATTTTTTAAGATCTGCTTTAAAGTTAAGAACCACAAGGGGTGTTTGAAGCCCATAAGAATCCTTCCTATTTTGGCACTAAGTGTTGCTGCTATAAAAGTACTAGTTGAGTATTTTATTGTATATATATTTCGTAACCTGTAGGTAAATTTGTTGGATGTACTTTGAAATTAAGCGACAGTGGGGGACTATGACATTATAAAAATTTGGTTTTAATGAGTATGCAGCAGTTGTTATGAAAATTGCTTTTGCCTGATGTATGTATATCTTAAGATGTTTCTTCTATGGTCATATTCTTACATGCCTAATAAAGATTATTATTATTATTATTATTATTATTGTTATTGTTATTATTACTGTGTGTGTGGCAGAAGCATTTCTGTGGGATAATATTTACAGATGCATTCTCTGAAGTGGTTGCATTCTTCTCCTTTAAAGATTAGAGACTGAGACGTGCACAAGCTTATCACTTCATTGACTCCTATTAAAGTTAGGTGATTATAAAATTTCTGAATGGCCCTCAGACACACAGGAACAAAATCGGAGTGCTCCAGCTTCATGCAACATGTATGTAGCGGGTTTGAACTTTTCCCGAAATTAGACTCTCTGTCTATAGGACTATAATACAACCTCTCCATTGCCATCATCTGCCAGACTCCGTAGAACCATTAATCTACCCTTGATGTTACCGTCCAGTTGGGTATTCACCAAATATTGAGGGCCTCATATATGGGTTTTTTGCCTTAGGACAGCACAGCACTCTGCTGCGCTGCCCTGCGAAAAAAGAAAAGGACAGGAATGTGTTGTATCTATTAGATACGGCACATTTGTGTCCCTTTACCCTGCGCCGGCGCTCAATCGGCTGCCATGTGCCAATGCAGGCACCTTTGCACCATGTTGTAAGGGTGTCTGCATTGCGGGGATGATTATTTTTTTGCAGGAATGGAAACCTTCCTGCACAAAAAAATTACAAGAGGCTGTTCCTCTTTCTATGTGCGCTGCATTTTGTAGCACACAAAGAAAGAGGAAAAACAAGGAACATTAAAATAATTTCTCCTCATTGTGCCTCCCTTATGCCTCCCCTGGGGAGGCGTACGTTTTTGGCACTGCCTCAGACTAACGATTTCTCGTAAATCTGGGGCAGTGTCAAAAAGCCATGGATGTTGCTGGGAACGCCCCCAGCAACACCCATGGAATGCCCCTTTCACAGTTTTCTGCCTGAAAGGGGCACATATTTATAAGGCCATGAAAAGTGATGTAACGTGGCTTTACGTGGCCTTATAAATATGCCAGTGGCACTTTGAGCCACCGGCACGTCAAAAAAGTGAAGTTCCGGCGGTGCAAAAGTGCAGGTAGGGATATGAGGCCCTGAATACAAAATATTGTAATACCAGAATATTGTGTTAAATTTATTATCAAATCAATATTATCGTGGGATAGAATAGATGGTAAAAATATCCTTTTTTAGGTATATGTTATCATTTTTAAAATGTTGTTGAATATAATATAGTTTACATTAATATAGTATTAAATATAATGTTTTAGTTAATTAAATATCTATGGCCAATGATAATTTTTATTTTTTTGTATAGTTTGTCATTTTATTTGTGTAATTTACATTTTTTTTAAATTTAATTAGTAATATCACATTTAATAGTCGATTTTTGGGTTTGTGAGTGACTAAGGTGGAAAGTTATCTAAAATATAAATCTTTTATTTTTAATTAGTTATCTTAATTAAGTAATGGACTGTTATTTGTTTCTGTTAAACTCTAATTAATTAATTGTTATTTTAATTATTTGGTATAGTTTGTAATGTTCTACGTTTTTTAATTGTTCTAAATTTAATTAGTTATTTTTAATTTTGTAGCGGGTTGTTAGGTTTGTATGGGATTAGGTTGAGAACTTATTGTAGTTGCAAATTATTTTTTATTTTAATGAATTTGCATGTTAATTAACATATTAATTGATAATAATTCATACATTATTTAACTGATCAATTGTTACTTTAATTATTTGTTGTTTTAATGAATAGTTAATTCATTGGTCAGTTTATTTACCTATCCGTTTTTGAAAAATAATTTTATAATTGTAATTTTTTTATTTAGTGATTCATTTAAAATTAACAATGTTTATAAGAATGTTTTATTTATTTGTTATTTGTTTTGGGGTTTTTGGGTATTATGCAGGGAAGTGTTTTAGTTTAAATATTTTAAATGTCTTTGATCTACGTCAAATTGATTTTATTGTATGAAACTTGTTGTTTTTCTATGACATTCAATTTCTGTAACAAAGATATTTTAAATATGTTAAATTATTTTTATTTTGTTATGCATTTAAATGTTTTTTAAAGAAATAGTTTGGGAATTGGAATAGTAGAACCTAACCCCTCCAAAGTACAACATGTTCTCTACTATTGCTAAGATTTGAGTGGGAATAATATATTTAACCCCTCCAAAGTGCAAAACCGTTCCTTGTTTTTGCTTGCATTGGAGTGGGAGCATTAAAGCTAATCTCTCCAAAGTCAAATACTTTCCCTATTGTTGCACAGATTGGAGTACAATAGCAAATGTAACCATTGTAAAGTCCAACACTTCCCTTACTATTATTCAGATTGGAACGGGAATAGTAAATCTAACCACTACATAGTCCAACACTTTCCATACTTTTGCTCAAATTGGAGTGGCAATAGTACATCTAACCACTCCAAATTCCACCAGTTTCCCCACTTTTGCTTATGTTGGAATGGGAATAGCATATCTAACCCCCCAAGTCCACCATTCTTCCTATTGCTGCTTCAATTGAAGTGGGAATTGTAAATGTAACCTCTCCATAGTCCAATACTTTCCCAGCTTTTGCTTACGTTGGAGTTCGAATAGTAAATCGGACACTTTCAAAGACCGACACTTTCTCCAGTGTTGTTTATTTTAGACTGTTAATAATTTTTCAATTTATTTGTAAATAATGTATAACTTTTTACTTTCATTTAAATTTTATTTTTGATGTCTTCTTATTATTTTCATTGTTTAATTTAGTTTGCTATACGATTTTTGATGTAAATATGTTTGTTAATTTTAATTTATTTTTTGAAATGATTAAATATAATTTATATATTTTGGAAAGTATATATTTTTAATTTACATCAGTAATTCAACACTTTTATGTGATATGATTTTGTAGTTTAAAAAGTAAATGATGTATAATTCTCTTTCTATATATATTTTGATATAATTACCTTTTTTTCTATATACTGTTCCAAAATATATTTTTGACACAGTATTCCTGTGTCCCGATATTTCTGTAAACTCTATTTTGTCATACAACCTCCAGTTGAAAGTAATAAACATTTTTGCAATGCATAGCATCTGTGATACAAGCACCCTACTAGTCCTACTCAGTTTATTACAGTGGTCCAAAATATAGCTGGGGAAAAATTGGTGCTTCTGAAACCGGGAATCCCAAAACCTCTTTAATGTTTCCTGAATCTTCCTTCCAGAAAATTTGTATGTAAGCACATTCCCATCATATATAATATATATAGGAAATAACCCAGTGTCACATCTCCAGTACTTATTGGAGACTGAAGGGTTAAGCCTGTGCAGACGTTGTGGGGTCAGGTACTTATGGGCATTATATAGGGGTCACCAAGGGTCGCAGCTGTAACCGCTGGCTTGTCCCTTGTGACCCCTGGCACGGCCTTTGCGAACCCATGGACTTTGAGGTGGCAAAATCAGTCCCTACAGGGGCAACTTGTCTTTATGGACGTCGGTTGGGACTCCATTTTCCTGTTTTTTCTGACATTATTTTTATTAAACAAACAGGGAATAATAATATTTACTATAAGTATAATGAAAGATGGAGTACAATTAGCTGGAATATGGCACTATTTGGCTATCCCTACCATTTTGGTGAATTGACACCCATGCAGGTAACACTGCTACATGATTTTATAGGTTAACTTCCTATAGGGGATGCTTTTACATGTGCCTCAGATGGTGTCCCAAAGCTCTTATCAGTCTTTCTCCTTGGGAGGCTTGGGTTAATCTCCATTTGTCTTTCTATGCCCATGCATGCACCTGATGACAGTTCTGAAAAATGATGTATGTGTTTGCGATTAGCCATGAAGATCCGTCATTATTCCTAAAGTATGTTTCAAGCATAGTCAGTTGTCTAGTTTAGGCTCCCTTCTTGGTCTGATAACGACAAGTGGCAAAACCGTAAATATTGCAGTCTATCTAGTTCTGTGACATCAAAATAATTTTTGCACTCTTCAAAGGAATTAAATTTGCCCTGGTGAAATATGTCTAAGTGCATTTACACTCCCCCTTTTCCAGTTTTGAAATAACTCCTTCGATATTGTTGGTGAGAAAAAAGAGTTGTCATGAAATGGTGTGTTGTGGGTTGGGAAAGATGCCAATTGTCTGCCAATAGCAACACCTTTCTGTACCCTCAAAAGAGTTTTCACTGGTGTGGCCCGATAATCATTATGCAGCCTATACCTTAATAATAGGCACACTACTTCGCATAGGGACCTGCCCACTACAGCTTGATCCATTGATCCATCATCAGCCATTTTGTATCCGTTTCTCTAGCTACCCTTTCTGCTATTACCCTAAGGTGAGCTGCCTAATAATATTTAGTTATGTCAGGACATAAAACATTATGAAAGATGAAGGTTGTGCCGAACAGGCTATATTACCCCTAGAGGAGATACCAAAGAACCCCTTTGGCATTTTGCAGGATTGCAGGAATGGCAGGACGAGCTGCAGGAATGACAAAAGCTATAAGAGCAGCAAGCAACAGTGCTATGCACACATTGACGGCAGTGGAGTTTCCAGACTGTGTTACAGACCTGGACTTGTCGGGCACCAGGCAGAAAGGGCTCACCTCCGTCTGTGGGGGTGCTAGCTGCTGGCTGACAGGCTGCTGGGAGTGGTGCAGAAGCAGCTGGATGTGCTTGTACCCCATGGGTGGAAGGCAGCTGTCTCTTCCTGTTCCCGGGTTCACTCCACGCCTCCTATGGGAGAGCCTGGGGAGCCAACTCGAATGGGGCGGTGAGTCCTGCGGGCTTGGGTGAGCAGCAGTGCTGACCCCCAGGGAAGGCCACCCCTGTGCAGCTTGTGGCTGCACAGTATGCAGACTCATCTCCCTCATTTGCCCAGTTTTGGGGCAATGGTGCTGTGCTATGCTAAATGGGAACATCATTGATAGGAGGACTGCTGAAGTTCCTTTTCCTGCTGTTCAGTAGGAGCATCTGGGCAGGGGTCTTCAACCTGGGGGGCGGGCCCCACTAGGGGTGGCTCAGGTGATCCCATGGGGGCTCCAAGCTCCGGCCAAAAGAAACATGCTCTGTAATGGGCCATCTTTAACATCTTTTGTCATTTAAATCCTAGCTGGGAGTAGGTGTCAAAAGGGGAGGGACTCCAAATATCTTTCAAAACCCCGCCACACACTGTGAATACTTTTAATAGATATAATTCAACAGAATAAATGCTCAAAAATTCTGAGGGAAACCCGGCGATATTTATTCCACTGGGGAAGGGGGGGGGGCGGCATTAAAAACTTTGAGGACCACTGATCTAGGGTGTGATTGCTGTAGAATACCACCCGGCCCCTACAGTCAGGGTGTGGACATGTGCATGTACCCCTTGGCCGGGAGATGGAATTTCCTAAGGTTTTCAGGACAGTCCAGGGTTCATGAAAAACTACAGTCACACGATATGTCTGGTTCCGGGTATGAAACCCATCTGCAGTAAGGTAAGGAATGTTCTCATAGCCATAAGAAAAGATATGCGTACTGAACTAGAGAAGTTAAGAGCTAATAGAATCATTGAGGGGATTGAGGGAACTGAATGGATGGCAGCAGTTGTCGCAGCTAGGAAATCAAATGGAAGTCTGAGGTTATGTGTTGATTTAAGACATCTAAATATTAATGTAATTATTGACAGATATCCTCTGACTAACATTTCTGAGTTGCTGATGTTTCTGGGTGGTACAAGAGCGTTCAGCACTATTGAACTCACATCAGCATACCACCTTTCGGGACATTTAAGTACGCCAGATTGCCGTTCGGTTTAGTTTTGGTGGCATCAGTTTTCCAACGAGCTATGGAAAAGTTGTTGGAATGTGGACAAGGGGTACACATTTATCAAAATTATATTCTTCAATTTGGAAAGGATGTTGATGAACATAATGTCCGAGTGAAACATGTGTTGGGAAAGTTGTGTGATTTTAACCTCACCATCAAACTGGAAAATGTAGGTTTGGGACTACTACCAAAGACTACCTGGGACATACCGTCACTGGTGATGGGGTGGTTCCCAAAGCAGAATTGGTCAGTACAATTCAGAGTATGGTTTCACTCGTCACTAAGGAGGAATTAATGCAATTTCTGGGCATGCTAGATTATTATAAAAGTGTATTCAAAACATCACTGAATTTACTGTAAACACAAGAAATTTACCTAAAAGAGGATTGAAATTGATAGGCGTTTTGCATGCTAAAGGGAGTTTTTTAAATTAAAGAACAGATTTAGTTGGACACCAAGAAAATGTCCATTATAACAATGGATGCCAGCATAAAAGGATTGGGAGCTGTCCTTCAGCAGGGTGGCTGTGGTGCAGAAAACACTATTATGATTATCTCCCGTAGTTTGAAAGGAGCAGAAGCAAGATGTTCAGTCACAGAAAGGGAGGCACTTGATGTTATGTTATGTTATATTTAATTTGTACAGCGCACAGCTACTCGAAAGTGTCCCGGCGCTAGCTTCGGACAAAAGAGAGAAGAAATGCACACCAATCCAGACTAAAAAAGCAGTGTTTTTAGTTTTTTCTTAAACAAAAGAGGGTCCTGGGTAGCCCAAAGAGCTAAGGGCAACAGATTCCAGGCAAGACTGGCTTTAAGCACAAAGGAGTTCCCCCCCAGTGTTTGGTGGTTAAACCTGGGGGTCTGAACCAACAGCTGAGCAGACGAACACAGCTGTCTCCCTGGTGTGTAAAAGGCAAACCTTTTCCGCAGATAGATAGGCCCCAGGCCATAAAGGGCCCGGTGGGCAATGGATAACATTTTGTATTTCAAACGGGATTCGACTGGGAGACAATGCAAGGAGCGCAGGTGAGTGCGAACACTAAGCCTTGAACGCAAGCCCAGAAGAAGCCTGGCCGCCAATTTCTTAACTAAAAATCCTGGGCTGCCAACCAAGAGGGCGTTGGCATAGTCCAAATGGGATAAAATGAGGGCGTGGACCACAGTTTCTTTGGCCCTACCTGGCAAAAGAGGAAGAAACTTCCTCAAGGTTTTAAGAGAGCCAAAACAGGCACTGGCCAGCTTCTTCACCTGTGTTCAAAAAATTCAGGTTTTCCTCGAACCAGGCGCCTTCACTAGTAGTTGGTCGAGGAAAACCCGGTGGCCAAAGCCTATCTCTAAACTCAGACGAAAAGGAGCCATAGAAGAGTACTTCAGCTTTACCTTCATTGCATTTCAGCTGAGCATTCGCCAGCCAGTGAAAAACTGACGACAAACAATGTTGGACAGCCACAACCGAGTCATCTTCCCTGTTACAACAAAATAGGAGCTGAGTATCATCAGCATAAGCCATCACTTTAGCCCCTAGTGATTCCACAAGATAGACCAGCGGAGTCATATAGATGTTAAATAACAAGGGGCTAAGTGATGACCCCTGCGGCACACCCGTAGTCACCTGCAATGGCGCAGAGGCACATGGGGAAAGCCAGACCTGCTGTGACCGACCCTCCAAGAAGGACTTGAGCCACTGCAGAGCTGAGCCAGAGATGCCTATTTCTGAAAGACGGTCAAGGAGCAGAGAATGGGGCACGGTGTCGAAAGCAGCCGAGAGATCTAACATCACCAAGGCTGCTTTCCCGCCGGCATCCAAACACTCCCGGATCGCCTCCGTCACCTCAAGCAGTGCTGACTCTGTGCTATATGAGGCACGGAAGCCAGTTTGGGCCGGGTGAAGCAAGCCTGACACCTCGACAAAGTTGGTAAGTTGAGACGTAACCACCCTCTCGCAAACTTAAGACAGACTTGGCAAGAGTGAGATAAGGCAGTAGTTCTCAGGTAGAAGAGGGTCAAGAGATGTTTTCTTAAGGAGGGGAAGAATCTGCGCCTGCTTCCATGAAAGAGGAACATGCGCCTCAAGCAGCGATTTATTAATCATATGATTAACTTCTGAGTTAATAGTATCTGCCACATCAGATAGAAGTCTGGCAGCGCATGGGTCTTTAGGTGATCCCGACTTTAGTGCCTTAAGAATCTTAAGAGAGCTAGGAAGATCGATCGGTCTAAACGCGGAAAAAGAGGGGACAGATTTTTCCTTCGGCCTCGCCAACATAGCACCACTAAGCTTCCCAGGGGAAGTCGAAAACGTCTCTTGAATGCTAATTATTTTATCCCTGAAAAAATTTGCCAAGGTGTTACACCAAGTCACCGAGGTAGGTGTCACTACCACTTGGGCACTAGGGGTCAAGAAATTCTGTACAATAGCAAAATTTCTTTCGGATTGTTTTTGGCCCTCTCAATGCGGGCGGAATAGTGCTGGCCTTTGGCCTCTCCAATGGCCACATAATACAGTTTTTGTTTGGTTCTAAGGGCGCGTTTAGCAATGGGACAGTAACCACTGGAGCGCCAAGCTCTCTCCAATAATTTGCACGCATGTTTTAAATTCCTCAGTTCGGGGGTAAACCAAGGCTTAGAGGGGGACTCTTATGTGTGTACTTTTATGGGGGAGTTTTTGGAAGTAAGAACCAATCATAAGCCCCGGTGTGAAAAATTCAAAAATAAAGGTATGGATGTGGTGTCAGGCAGAATTACTGAGTGGGTGGTAGCCTTACAGGAATATAATTTTGAGGTCACATATATTCCGGGAGTAGAGAAGAAAGTAGTGGATACAGTGTCCAGATTGGTAGCTAAAGAAGTATCTGATCAGGATGAAGAAGCAGACTTTGGTGATGAGATGGAATTTGTTTGTGAAGTGTGGAATTAGGTTATCTCTGAGGATAGATGGCATGAAGAACTGGGGTCAGATGAGGCTCTGTGCAAAGTGATGGGTTTCATTTGTGCTGGTTGGAAGAATAAAGAGCATGGTAGTGATGGCTGTAAGAAATGTTAGTGGGTAAAGGATGAGCGGTCAATAAGTAATGGTCTGATGTTCAGGGGCATGAGATTAATCACTCCAAGTCAATTTAGGAAGGAGTTGATGACCGTGACCCATAGTTGTTACCAGGGTATAACCCAGGCAAAGGAGAGGCCAAGGGGCATATCAACAAGGGCTTTCTCTCTGCTTTTTTAGCTTTAAAAGCCAAAAAAGCAGAGATAAAACTAGCGCCCTATCAGCAACAGGGTGCTAACACGAAAATTTTCATGTTAGGACCCTTTTACTCTACGCTTCCCCTTGCATCTCTAATGAGATGCAAAGGGGGCGTTCCAGAGTAAAATAATAGGAGAAATGTTGCTATGCGACATTTCTCCTATTATCAAGGATATCGCTAACCCTGTTAGAGATTTTTTAAAAAGCAGCGCTAACCGCGATTAACGCTGCTTTTTTACGTCTGGTATTTTTCTGTCTTAGCCATGATATCCTATGTAAGGTGGATATCATGGCTAAGTATGTCTATCCCTATCAGCAAGCTATCACCAAACCTTGTGGTAGTATCGCTGTATTTCCAGCGATAATCTCACAATTGGCAGCTTGCGCTCTGAATTTTATCGCTTTGGAGATAAGCGTTGCTGATAGCACGCTATCTCCGCGATAAAATTCAGAGTTGGCCGGCGATAATTATCCTCACGCAAAGAGCACTGAGCGATACTTATCGCCGGCCCTTGCTGATATGCCCCCAAGTTCCTCATATTGGTGGCCAGGCATGGATCTTCAAGTTGAGAGTATGGTGAGAGGATGCATGCAGTGTGCAGTGAAAAAACAATGAAACCCAGAGAACAGCCCACGGTAATTAGGGATCGTCCTGCAGGTCCTTAGAAGGAAGTTGAACTAGACATTTGAGGTCCAATTCATAGTGATGGTCAGGAAACGTATGTTGTGGTAGGGATAGACATGTACTCAAGGTGGCCAGAGATATGCTTCATGAGGGGCATCGAAACTAGACATGTAACAAAGTTCTTGAAGGAGCTCATAGGGTGGGAATGGCTCCCAGAGATGTTATTTACAGATAATGGTGTACAACTCGTCTCCAAAGAAATGGAAAAGTTCCTAGATAAATATGATATAAACCATAAAAAAATGTGCTCTCCGCCATCCTGAAACTAATGGGATGGTGGAGAGGTTTAATTGGGTCTGAAAAGAAACAATATCATTAGCCAAGGACAATGTCTTGAACTGGAGAGATGAAGTATACAAAAGAGTTGAGGTATACAGGGTTACACCACACACCATCACTATTAAATCTCCATTTGAGTTGTCTTGGGTGGATATACCAACACAATTATAGAACCAACATGGGTGAACAAATATGAATTCTAGTTGGGTAAAGAGTCCACTCAGGATGATTGAATGAGACTGAAAGAAGACATGAAGATAAGAGACAGGAAATAAAAGTTTGATAGAAGAAATTCAGTGATTTGATAGAAGAAATTCAATGACAGAAACAAAAGTAACTGTCGGTGATTGGCTGTTAGTAAAGAGACCGGTGTGTAAGGGAGATTCTGGTAGATTCTCAAAACCTTTGGAAGTCATACAATTCTTTACAAATGTGGTCAAGACAGAGGATTATCGCACACAGAACCTAAATAGAATAGTTGTGTATAAAGGGGAATTGTTGGAGCATGGTGAGAAAGGCCACAGAGAAATAATTAAAGATGGGAGGGCTGACAGGAAAACAATGATTTCAGGAATGTCATGCAGAATGATGCAAACCCCTGGGTACCTGACTGATTATGTGATGTGAATTGCATTGTTGTTGATTTAACTATTGTAAAGTCACTTACCAGTCCTAAACTTTTGTTTACAGCTTATACATATGTGTACATGTTTATTTTTTCCATTGCCTGCGTTGGTGCTAGGCAGCAGAAATTAGCGACAGCGCAGGGGGAAACGCAGGGCTGCACCTTATTGATGTAAATACAGCGCATCCATGGTGTCGCAAGGATGGCGCAATGAAAAGTGACACATCACAGTCTTTCCCCAGCAATGCACCACTTTTCATAAATGAAGCCTTGATTATGCATTTCCTCTTCCCCTGGGACTCTGGCTGGTTATCCTGGCTGTTGGGGGGGTTAGGGGAGGTGTTGTTGACCTGTGCTGAACTTGGTCCCGGATGATCCATTCTGCATTCTGGTGTTTTTTGTTTTTTTTTCTTAGAGGTGTATTTGTAAGCTCTTTTTGCCGCTAGATACTGAAAAGTAACGTTGGGCTGACTAGCGTGAATATTTTTGCCGCTAATTAGCCAGCGGTCACTTTTTTCACTGTAATGTGTATTTTTCTTTCACCTTGATGCTAGTATTAGTAAAAATCTTCCTGGCCGCTTGCTGATCCTAATGCCATGTAGCAATGTATTGTAAATACGTTGCAAACATAGCGTTAGGATTTGGCGATCGGCAGTGGTAAAGAAATAGCCGCTAAGCAGCATGAAAATTGCTTCTTGGCAGGTCTTGTAAATATACCCCAGTATTTTGTGGGTGGCGAGTGCATCACAGAGCAAGCTCCACTAAGATATGATGCTGCTGCTCTTTTCCCCAGCGCAGGCACAGAAACAGATCAGCAGGGATGCGCCAGGGAAGATGCGTCACGCAAGTTTGCCCTTGCGCCACTGCAGATGCGCCGCATTTACAATGCAGTGCATTGAGGCGCAAGAACAAGCAGATGCGTGACGCATCTTCCGGCGTAAGGTTGGCGCAGTGCCGAAGTTGTGTCACAATCGCGACGCAACTCCAGCACTGTTCCAACCTGCCCTATCCCTAACATGGTGCGTCACGCCTTACGCCTGCTTGAAGCAGGCGTAAGGATTTAACGCACCAGCGTCGGAAAAGTGACTCCGTGAAATCTCGTAGATTTCACCGCGTCACTTTTCCGAGGCTTTTTCCGGCATAACGCCCACCCTGCATACATTCAACCTGTCGCAGGTTTTATGTGGCTCAGGGCTTTACAACGTGACGCATCTCCCTAGATGCGTCACGTTGTAAATCTGCCGCAACATGGCGCTAGCTTTGCGCTGCCGCTACGTCACAAAAGTGACGCAACGGCGGCGCAAAAGTGGCGCACAGGGCTTGTAAATCTGCCCCAAAATGCTTAATGCCTCACAAACCTCTTTGCACTATAGTGCAAAGAGCCGTGTGTAATGTTTAGCATAGGTTTTGGCTCGAAAGGCTACCCAAAATACTATGCCTAGATGAATCTTAAAACTTGTCATACATTAAACGTGTCATGTGCCTGCAGGGGAAGTAGTAAAAATAAAACTGCTTCTCCCTGTTAGCCACTAGCACAGGGAGGTGTTATTTTTTCATTTCAAAATATTTTATTAGTTTTGGGGGTACAGAAATACAGAGAGGGATAGTCATTTGGAGTGGATATATATAATGCTTATAACATGTGAGACATTTTCCAGGTGTAGAGCAATAACCATACAAAATGCATGAGATAAAAGGTATTTTGGGCGCATAGCTCCGTCTATCATTTTTATTAGAAAGGACTTTGCGTCAAACATTATGGGTTGTAGGGTGGGTATGTCCTTTTACCACCCCTGGGGCGCCCTCCTCGATACAAAATAGAGCAAAAGGCTCAAAGCACAATATGTTTCCAGTGTAAATATTATTCTGCACTCGAAGTAAATACTTTAGGAACACTTTGCGCTATTTTGTATCAATTTCTGTGAATTTTTATCGGAGAAATGTATTGCTCAATCTGCCATAGACTGTCTTCTCATTCTATGTACAATTCTTCAATGTGGCCACGAGAGGTCAGTAATGCCTCATATACGTTTTATTTCCCGTTGTCCTTACTCAAGTATTTGTGTGGATTTGCAAATTCTTCAATGAAACCACAGCTCCTCCGGATTTTTCCGACAACATATGGTTGGGAAAGGCAGTTTTCCATACATTTCAGACGCTCCTCTACTAATGTGGTAAGTGTGTTGTTTGGCCCTGCTTTGGCGCCATGATCTGCTTGCTCGTCACACCTGCGCCTAGCGAGGATATTATATAGGCATAGGAATATAGGGGTTTACTAATGAGAGGTTTACGCCGCCGGAGCATCCCTTTTTTGATGCTCCAGTGGCGCAAGCCTCTCAATCATATCTATGAGGTGAGGCAAAGCCACTCCGCGTGGCCAGAGTGAGACAAAGCAGTGCAAGTTGATGTGTTGCCTTACTCTGTGTCAAAGAACAGTAAAGACCATCCCACCAGACCCACAAACAGGCAGCAACCAGCCCATACCATCTGTGAGACCAGCTCTGCTACATTGCCCTATATGCCCGCCCCACACTATTTGGGATTCCCTTTATCCTCAGGCCAGCCGTTGTAGTTACACGACTGGTACAAAATGCTGGTGCACAAACCTCTGGGTGTAATATTTGTCTCCATCACCCAGCAGCGGTCGGTGCAGGTAAGCGCGGTGGGGTGGTGGAGCAGGTTGTCGACAGGTGAGGGAATAGGATTTATTTATTTATGTAATTTCCCCTATTCCGTCGTCTGTCAACATCCCCCTTGCCCACCACACCACCACACCGCCCACCACACTTACCTGTTGTTGCTGCCACTACCTGGGAAGAAGCTGTTGCCTAGATGTGCCAGACCCACAAAGTTTGGAACTGTGGAACCAGAGTGGAGTCCCAGGTGGCTCAACAACCTTTGACTGTGGACAAATCACTTAACCTCCTCATGTCTAATAATAATACAAAATTCTGACCTTGTCTAATGGAATCCGTGCTCATGTGAAGTGTTTTAATGCCCTTGGTGCACGATATAAAAAACTGTCCACAGACTCGTTGGTGCAGTGGCAGGGAAGGGGGACACGAAGACTGATTATTGCTGTATTTTATAATTCAAACAGCAGCCAGGGGGCGCATTCGGGGACATGTTAAGGATTTTGGGGGCCCTGAGCCAAACATATTTTGGGGGCCCCTGTACGGAACAGCTTCGAATTTCTGATCCAGTTTCGACTCTTTCTTGCCGTCTTTGGCCAGGTCACGAATACTGCACAGGCACACTGGCTTACATTCTAAATGTGTTTATATCTAATATTGAGCGATGGGGACGCGTGTTTTCAATATTGTCACGCAGCAGCAGCTCTCTAATATTACTGCAAATAATCTGTATGACACCCTCCGTTTTTCATAAGTGAGGTGCTGTTTTGATCTAAAAGAACTTTTTTTATGGATGTTTAATGAATCATAAAACAGAATATTTCTCTACAAAATGTTTGTAATAGCCCCTCACATATCACCCACGTTAAAATAAATTAAAGGGCAACGGCATTTAAAACAATATGTCTAAGAATTATTCAAGGCCATCAAGGCAAGACTCTCTGAAGAACAGAGCTGGCTCTCAGGGGGCCCCCTGAAAGGCCAGGGCCCTGGGCCAGAGCCCACTTTTCCCATGCCTTAAAACGTCTCTGGGCGCATTTCCTACCTTTCCCTAGTTCCCATGACTGGCTACTCTTCTGTTCTGACCGTTGATCTCAAACACCATTTAAAGGCTCTGTATTGTCCAAAGCCACTGTTGGTTTATACCTTGAACACATTGTCCCATTGATTGCCGGCCCCCAACTTGAAGCAATGGAATACGGTGGGGTTACGGCCAAAGTTGCCTATTCTGGAATTGTGGAACCATTGCCCGGTTCAAGTCTCGGCGTCTGCTCAGCATTCTATGATTCTGGGCAAATCATTCAATATCCCTGTGCCTAGAAAACATAATGTCACCTTGGGTAACGCTACTGGTGGCCATGTCAAGCGCTCCAATATCTCCGGGTCGAGTCAGCGCTATATACAACTGCAAAAACCAAAAACGTCATGCTTCTCTCAACACTACTATGGAAACTGCTCTCTCTTTCGTTCACCACAAGCTCCATATACTGGTAGGTAGGTGGGTGTCCTGTCAGGTTTAAACACAATTGTTTTCCACAGTTATTTTAGGTGAATTATTATAGTTTGCATGATACGAGTCTTACGTGCCTGCCTACACCTTGGGACACCAAACAGAGAGCAGTCACATCAGCGCAGCGGCCAACTGTTGATTACAGGTACTTTGAGAACACCAGTTGCCCAATGTTTGCTCTTGCCATGGCAACCAGTGTCTCCTTCCTGTTAGGATATCTAAGAACTGCAACAATGCAAAACCAGAAGGACCACTGCCACAATCACGAGTTGTGCCAGGCCGTGCAACTCTCTGCCGATTGCAAGACTCCTGTGCGTAGCAAGGTTACCGAAAAGGATAGGAGAGGATGTGGCCTAACGGCTAGAGCTGCCGACCTCGAAGCTGGGGAACCAGGTTCGAGTGTCGACAGGGACACTCAACATCCTGTGATTCTAAACAAATCACATAGGGGCATATTATCAAGAACGGCGTTAAAAATTATCGCCGGATTAGCAGCAGAAAACTGCCGCTAAAGCGGCGGTAATGGGCTTGATAATATGCCCTGGAGAATTCCAATAGAAGTCAATGTTCTGGTGTGAACATGGGCTTCTATTGGAATTCTCCAGGGCATATTATCAAGCCCATTATCTCTGCTTTAGCGGCAGTTTTCTGCTGCTAAACCGGCGATAATTTTAACACCGTCCTTGATAATATGCCCCTTAATCTCTCCGTGCCTCACAACAATGAATGTGTCCGTCTGTAACGCAGCTGGTGCTCATTTAAAGCGCTCCGATACTTTCGGGTTGAGTTCGCGCTATATACAAATCCAAATAGAAACAGCCGCTGTCCATCACATACCCACCCAGGAAGGGAGGCAACCCTCTCGTCTTGAGGATCTCTCAGATGTCAGGCAGATGGGCAGGCTCGTCACATTTATATTACGCGAATCATGGTCTGGAATTGTCATTTATTAAACCTCTGGTTTATCCAGCCTGACCATAGGACACTCTGGTGGGACAAGAAAGTCTTATACTGGCCGAGAAATTAAATTCAGCCGCAAAAAGTAATTCCATGTTGTTCAGAATGATTAAATCTGCCATCTCCAGTCAAGGTTTCATGACCTACGTGCATATAGTAGAATGCATTTTAGGGAGGATTGCGTAGTGCTACTCTTGGGGAGTCGCTAGCATTTTTAAATCAACAGGTTTTTTGTGGTGTGCAGCTTTGCTGTGATACATCAATACGTTTTTCCCTAGGCTCCTAACGGTGGGTATATTGGGGCCCCCTCTGGTTCATTGGTCGCTGATTAAGAGTCATGTTCTAGGAGCAGTGAGTTTGTTGTCTGTGGAATTGTAGCAGTTTTGCTAATGTGAGGTTCTTTCTTGCTCCTTGGTTTGGACCTGCAGTTGGTTTTGGTGGAGAGCCCTAAACAGCTTCATGGAAAATGGAAATTCAACGAGTTCTTTAGGGAGGTCACAATGGCGCCCGCGCACTCAAGATCACTGGAGAACACAGACGAGCTCTGAGGTCCTGGTATAACTGAGGGAAAGTGTTCATGAGGTGCATTCCAAAGGGTGGTGACGAATCCTCGGACATGTGTTTGAGACTGAGGTTACACATAATGTAGACGTCTGGATTATGGATGAGGGATCAGGAAAATAATTTTGATTCTCATGAGAGGTACTTATTGGAGGAGTGGTGTGATTCATCTTCCTACACTGGAAAAGGTGAGAGGAAGGTCCCCTCCCTCTAGAGTTGTGATATTTGGAGAAGGGGGATTGGACTGCAATTCCTTATCTTCAGGGAAATAATCTTGGAAGATTGGGATGCTGTGGAGATTGTGGAGTGGGAGAGCACAACACGCAGTGGGGGGGGGGGGAGCTGACTCCTGATAGCAGACCATTTAGGTGAAAAGGAATGTCTGAAGGGTTGTTGCCCCTCCACCCCCCAAGCCAGCAGAAGAGATGCACAGTTGTCATATACTTGCAGGCAGAAACGTGGATCGTATTGTTGCTATTTTATTAAAGTTAATAGAAAGACTTCCATTTTGAGAGTGAGAACAATAAGTAGCTTGTGTCTTTAGGAAAGCTTGCTATACTGGGCCAGCAATAGGTTGACAGAGAAGATTTCCTGCCATTGTTGGGTGTAGTCAGAGAAGAATCTGAGGTCTATTTTTGGTGGCCTCAGGAATGCAGAGATATTGGTGAGGATTGTTTTAGTGACCTATACAATTCATAGGCTTTAGGGCTGTGTGGATAAAAGTATTTATATAAACGAGTACCTAGTTAGATACTGTCAGATCCCCTTTGGGGGCCACAATGAAGGCGAGGACTATTGAACCGCAAACATGGTGTCTGAGCTCATTTACCAATTGTGTGCTGGATTCGTCCTACTATGGCCCATCAAGCTGGGTGAAGCACAGTTTCGCGATCATGGCATCTGAGCTTCCTGGGCGCCCGAGAACCATGTTACCTTGCATGGTCATGTGGTTCAGTGGGTCTCTTGAAACTCTGCACGTAGCCCATAGTTGCTGGCTGTGACTTTTGCTCACCTGGGACTGCCTTCCCTTGTGCCCCTGGGCCCCCATCAGTTGCTCCTTGCTTCTCCAGGTAAAAAATGGCAATCACCTGCCTGATACTTTGTAGCTTCCTTTTAAAGCTGTTCTGCAGCTAGTTTGCTCCCTCCACTTGCTGGTCTTGACTACTTGCTCTTGAAGAATTCCACTATTCCTGGTTTTCTTCTGTCCCTTGAAGTATTTGTCCAGCATGGAGGTATTTTTATGTCTTTATTTTTTCCCCTCTGAGAAGGTGGCAGCTTCTCGAGGGCACTTGCCCACCACATATTCCAGTGTGTGGTGACATTGTGGCTTCCGAAAACAGTCCCCTATACATCAGACAGAAGACCCGGACCCGAATAATGGGTAAGCATCCATATCTGAACATTCATTACCTTTACACACAGGGTAGTGAGGGCAAGCAGTTAATGACTTCTCAGAGAGGTAGAATTGGGGGTGCATGAGCTCAGAACTCAACAATCAACGAATAGACACAATAACTTCAATGTCTGTGCAGTACTTGTATTTTTAGGAAAAGAAACTACTTTATGACTAAGCTGTACTAGATGCTAAACAAATTCATTCCAGTGTATAAGACAGTGATCATGGTTATGACTCTCCATGGTGGTGTTCCACCCACTGATTTCCCCCATGCTAATCCTACCAAGTGACCCCTTGATAATAGCTTGTCCATCAAGCAGTCAGTGCAATAGAATGATTCAGGCTAATGTGTTATGTCAAATGCCCCACAAGTCAAAGGCAGACTAAGTTAATGTTTTTCAGTTTTTTTTACACCTGGTGGTGTAGCTGGTAATGTATTTAGTCTCTCACGCTTCTTCTCAGTAGATCTGGCGGCCTCACCGTCCTCCAGCAGGTGAAGGCCCACAGCGAGCAAGGAGAGTTTTAGGGGATATCAATGAAGATAGGCACAGCCTACATCTCCGTTCATGTGGGCGTCCAACTCAGTTCAGTGGTGAACAGCAACCCTGGTGAAGGCCTGGCTGCTGCAGCTTTGTCTGGCTGCGCAATAGAAGTTAGCCCCAACAAATCAGGTGGTGGCCAGACTGGGCTGACACACTCACCCCTGCATATTAGCCCTGATCAGGCTGGTGCAATAACCACAGCAGCTGTAGCGCCGATCGAGCTAACGTATACAGTTACAGCTCTCATCAGACAAATTCACAGGCAGTTGTAGTCTGGATAAGGCAGACAAACCTGTGAAGGACTGAAGCAGGTCCTGCCAGGAACCTTGTCTGCTAAACCAGAAGAAACCGCTGCAGGGCGGGTTGCTCTTGGCTTCGCTCATAGGTAGCCCGCTTCCTCTGGGTGCCCTTCAGTCTCTCGGACTTGTTGGGCTTCTCCTCCTGGAGAGTCTCTCCTTCTGCAGGTCCAGGTGGAGTCCTTTCTTTTTGTAGCAGACAGGCAAGTTTCTAAACACCAGGCAGACCCTCGCCTCCAGCAGAAAGTGCAGACTTCAGGCAATGTTCCCTCCCCTCGGGGAGGCTACCTGACAGGCAGACATGAGCCTTGGTCACACAGCAGTAATTCAAGTACTCCACAGAGATTCTCTCCCTTGGGTCATGAAGGACTTGGAACCTGAAGCAAGTGGGGTTGTTTGGGTCCGCTTTTCTATATATTTTCTAGATATGGCATGTGAATCCACTATCTCTAAATTTGGAACCTATTTGGGGTGCTTCTCTTTTCAAGTGACCTTTGTTATATTGCATTATTGTTATTGGCACGTGCTGTACCCAGCGCGTGCAGCTGATGCCCACAAGCTCTCCTGCGCGAGAGCATCCCTGTTCGTTCCCTTCTCCTATTGGCTGCCCCAACATTCCACCCTCCCTTGTGTTGTTGGTCCCAACTCCCAACGGTAGAAACTGACATGGTGCTTTCATGATTGGCACACCGCACAACCGTGTGGGGCTGTTATGAGTAAAGCTTTTGAACCCATTATTACGAGTCTGTCTCCTTTCAACAAGTGGCGACGAGCGGACTAACTGACAGCCCCTCACTGCGGATTTTGATGAGTTCCTGGTTCTGAGTTTCCTTGGTTTCCTGAATTCCTGGTCTATTTCAAGAATCAACTCGCACCTGGTTAACAAGCATTACGGAGGCCGATCTGACTTACCTGAAGTTAAGGCCAACGTATCATTTATGCTGTCTCAGGGACTTCAACCTCCTTGCCCTTCGGTGTGCGCAATTCCGCGGACTTCCTGGGTGAGAGCTGCACGCCTGCACAATCTGTTGTGTTTCCGTTCTTTGCCTTAACCTGCCTGCCGTTTGAACTCAAGGTAGGATTGACCTTTTCAGCGTGTTCTTGCCCAGTGCCCGGATTGCTTTCATCTCCTCAGCCGTGACGTTGATCTGCTCCGGCCTCCGCGCAGCTGTTGTTTTCACCGAGTGTCTACACTGCCTCGGTGACCCTGCCTTCACCTTCGTGCGCAGCTGTTCCCTTCCTGTTAGCGAGTTTTCGCGCCTTTTGACATTTGCCTCCCTTCATCTGCGCACGCCTACGTCATTGAAACGCAGTGTCAGGCGCCATCTTGTGGAACTGCACTTCATTACCCCACAGCTTCACAAGTTCGATTCCTACAGCGGCACGTTCACGGTGATGTGCACACCATTTCAATATATCAAAACAAGCTTGTTGGGGGCGTGGTCTCGCCGCAAATGGTGTGAGTCGCGCGTTGCTGAGGCTCCGGGCCGCCGCCGATGAAATCAGCTTCTAAAGCAGGGTGACGGCTGTGGAGACGCCCCGGCTGGGGGAGATCGGCTGGCTGCAGAGAGCGGGCGGCTGTCTGGCGACTCAGGGGCCCTGGAGCTGAGCGGTTGTGAGGAAACACCGCGTTCGAAGAGAGGCTCCGGCGGGAGAGAGCGCGACCGCCATCTTGGGCGCCCTAACCCGCCGCGCTGAGGAGGGGCTGAGCTTTGCATCTCCGGGAAGGGAGACGCCGGAGGAGCACCATTGGCGGGTGGCGGAGCGGTGACAGGATCGGATGGTGAAGGCCCCTTGACCTTTCGGGCTGGACAGTGGGGGCGACCAGGCTGAGAAGGTGGAGACGGCCGTGGCCGCCATCTTGTGGTCCGCGTCTGGCCCTGGCCCGTGATTCCGGCTCCGTGACCGGCGGTGCCACGGTGGTGGTCGGCGACACTGAGGCACCGGACCTGGGGCGGATCGCCGCTGCCGGTTTTGGAGCGCTTTACGGCGAACACTGCACCTCACTGCCCACGTTGTGCTGCTGTCGCTGTGGCAGTGCTGCTTGTCCTGCTGCCCGTGCCCTGTGGAACCGAGGGGCCTGGTTTGGGCCCGCCTGGCCTGGGACGACGTACCGTGCTCCTGGCTGGCGGGGAGACTGTGCCTGGGGGGCGCCGGCGGACCACGGAGTGCGAGAGCTGTGAGCCATCGTGGACCCGAGACTTGTGCAGCGGCCGTCGCCTGTAACGCCCAGACCTGGTAGGCCGGGAACTCCCGGGAGCGCTGTGAGTTTGCTGGGGGCCGGAGCAGTGGCGGGGCCCAGAGGTGACGGCTGACGGCGCTGGGTGTATGAGGTGGCCCGGTGTAGAGGAACGCAAGCGGTGGCCTGGCGGGCGCGATCGGCGCCGGGAGACGAGGAGTGCCGGCTGCCACCCTGGGAGATGAAGGGAGAGAGGCCTGGTCCATGCGGCGACTTGACGAGGGCGGCGACTGAGGGAGAGCATTGCTCCGGGTGTGCCTGGACCCCGGTGAACTGTTGCCTGCGGCCTGCCTGTCCCCCTCCCTGGGCGGGCGGGGAGAGTTGTCCTACACCCCTCTTCCTGCACCCCCGGACCACGAGGTGGTGGGCTGGTTCTGGGTTGGGTGGGGACTGTTGCTGCACCTCGCCGTGGGAACTTGCTGGAGGCCCATACTGCAGGCACGGCAGCCATTCCCCGAGCTGTGAATCATCTCTGGAGTTGCTTTGAGGCCCCCGACACGCAGCGTGGGGTTCCTAACGGCAGAGGGGCTCGGACCTGGAGTTGGCAGTGGGTCCCGCGGAGGAGTGCATCTTGACGGCTGCAATTGGCGGGCCTCTGCCTAGGCTCGATCTGACCTGTAGTGGGCAGTGGGTGGCGGAACTGCCCTAAACCGGGACTTGGCTTGCAGGAGGGGAGAGGCCCGGGATACCCCACAGCGTGCAATCTATGTTGTTGGCTGCTCCGGGCCCCCCTGCGTTGCGACACCCTCTTTAGTCTCGTCTCTACAGCGCTGTGTCCTGCGAGTCTTCTGGAATACGGCGCCCTGGGCCACAGATTCATTGACTGCGTCCCCCTTGCATCCCATGGTCTTCGGGGCTGGGAGATCCAAGTTGTACACTCAGCGGGCGATTGAGGGGCTCAGTGTTCTTGCTCCTTCGCGCTGAGAGGCTGACCTCAGGCGCTATTACACCATGACCCGCACGAAGGCGGGGAAGGAGCCGCCGGCGACTCTCAAGAACACTTCCGTCAAGGACTTGTGGAGCAAGCCCAGCACCGCGCCAATGGGTGCGGAGACATCGGGAGCAGGTGCCGCTGCGGAACCCATCACGCAGTCCTTTATGACGGCGTTCATGCAGGAACTCAAGTCAGAAATTGGGTCCCTCCGCACGGAAGTCCAGGCGTGTGTTAAGGAGCTTCAGAGAGATGTGGGGGAGCTGGGAGGCCGAGTAGATGACTTAGAGAAGACCTTGGATGCACGTACAGAAGACCAAGAGCACTTATGGCAGAGGCTTGCAACCTTGGAAGAGCAACATGTTGAGCTCCAGATTAAACAAGAGGATTTGGAAAATAGGGGGCGCCGGAACAACATACGCATCCGGGGGGTGCCACCTGGAGCAGAAGGGGCGGATATTATGTCCTTCGTGGCGGACCTGCTTCATGACATCCGAGGAGATGATGATACTTCGCCACCCACTCTGGACCGCGCACATAGGGTCTCGGGACCGATTGGGAGGCCGGGACTTATCCCTGACATTTTGACACGGGTCCATTTCTTTGTGGAGAAAGAAGCCATTCTGAAGGCGGCCAGGGGTAAGCCCGAAATCCTCTGCGGGGGTAAGCCCATTCAACTGTTCCAAGACCTGGCCCCCACAACACTCCGGCGCCGGAGGTACTTCCGACCCATCACGGACAAACTGAGAGAGCTCAACATCCGATATCAATGGGCCCATCCCTTCGCCCTCATGTTTCAGTGGGAATCCAAGCAGCGGGTGCTGCGATCATACAGAGAGGCGGCTCAGCTGCTCCAGATCCCTGATACTCCACCAGCCAGCCCCTTACGGCGCCCTGCCAACCTCAGAGTCCCGTTGAAACCGCAGTGGTCCACGGTGCGACGCCCTCGACACCCATCCTCACCGGAGGGCAGCAGATCCTCCCGAGACAAGCAAGATATCATAGAACACATAAAAACCCTGGAGGGTGTCTCCTCGCCGGCCGGCTCACAGGCGTCTGCCCTTAAATGAACTCTTTCATTGAGGACCATTCTACCCGATTCTTGCTTTACAAATGGGAAGGCTGGTGGCGCGGTCGACCCCTGGCTGCATTGATCTCCCACGACTCGACGACCTTGATGCCTCCCTTGGGGGCGCACCCTTGCCTATTCTTCGGCGCGCTACCTGTACGGCTGGGCGGTGGCCCGGAGCGGACCCTCGACGCCATAGCCTCGTGGATAAACGATGACACACCCCCACTCCTATTTCTGGGAGAGTGACATCTCCGGGACAGCCTGTGCCGTTGCACCTGGCTACTCCCTAGACTGGAATAGGTTCTGCTGGCCCTGTTGGCCGATCGAATGTTTTCATGGTTTTACTTGCTCCTACCCGTTTCCCTCTCTTCTCCTTCTTTTACTCTCCTCTTGGCGGGGGGGACCTGCGCATGGGTGGAATGGCTGCATGGGGACATTCCACTAGGTGTCCTGAGACAATGACTACCACACCTTTCTGGAAGATTCTCTCCCTTAATGTGAAAGGGCTCAATTCTCCCAACAAAAGACGCCAAATATGGCGCTATCTGCTCCTACAGAACCCCGATATAATCCTCCTCCAAGAGACCCACCTCCTTAAGTCTGATGTGGGTCGGATGGCGCACCCACGCTTCCCCCTTCAGTTCTGGTCCTCGGCACCCTCTAAGACAGCTGGAGTGGCGATTCTGTGCAGGGCAGGGATACCCCAGGGGGACACCAAAGTTCTTAGGGATGCTGAGGGTCGTTTTTTACGGGTAGAGGTCCGGCGAGGGAACCGCGCACTTACTTTGTGTAATATATATGCCCCCAATCAGGGTCAAGATGCCTTCTTGCGCAGGATAATCAGGGAGCACCTTGAGCCAGTGAACACCGACCTCATAGTCTGAGGGGACTTCAATTGGGTGTGGGACTCGGAGCTCGATCGCTGTGGGGGCGCTTTTCACGGGGTGGGAGCTATGTCCGCGGCGGTGAAACACTCCCTAACCGCCTTACATTTAGTGGATGTCTGGCGGTATCACTCCCCGGGGCTGCGAGACTACACCTTTTACTCCCATGTGCACCGCTTCTACTCTCGCATAGACCTCCTCCTCGTATCGCACTCTTTGCTCAAGGACTCCGTCTCGGTGTCCCACTCTACCATTTCGGTCTCCGATCACGCCCAGGTCGAGCTGCTCTTATGGGAGGGTCGCACCCACCCGCTGCGGTCGCACCGATGGAGATTCCCGGATCACGTTCTTCGAGACCCGGTAGATAGAGAGGAAATCCAGGCAGCCATCCTGGCATATTTTGAGGATAATGACTTGCCGGGGACTCCTCTCCCCCTCCTCTGGGACGCCTTCAAAGCCACGCTACGGGGTACCCTCACAGCCTTGGCTGTCGCTAGAGCGCGAGAGGCCCAACTCTACGAGACTAAACTTACGCGGGAACTTCAGACGCTTGAGCAGATGGACAAGGAGCGCCCGCTGGCGACGCACAAGCGTCGCTTAGCCATTCTTAGAGGACAGCTCTGCGCGCACAGGACTAACAAGGCTGAACGCGCCCTGCTTGCGCTCAAGCAGCGATATTACGAGGGGGGCGACAAGGTAGGCACTGTTCTAGCGCGACGCTTGCGAACAAGGGCAGCCAAAGCACATATAGCGTAATTGCAGAAGGCGGACGGGTCCTGGGCCATTGCGGAATCGGCAAAGCTCCAAACATTCCGTGACTACTATGCGACTCTCTACGCTAGCGATTCGCCCGCGGCGGAGCTGATCTCTGATGCCATAGACACATGTCACTGGGAACCGTTGAGCGAGCATCAATCTGGGCTATTGGAGGACACTATCACTCAGGCAGAAATAGCTGGTGCCCTACGCGATCTCCCGCTCGGCAAAACACCTGGCCCGGATGGGCTCCCGGTGTCGTTTTATCGCGCCTTTCTGCCGCAATTGCAGCTGTATCTTCTGCGTCTCTTTAACTCATTTGCGGAGTCGGTTGGGCCCTCGTCGGATACGGCAATGGCCGACATAACCCTTATTCCGAAACCTGGGAAGGACCATACTTTGTGCTCCTCTTATCGGCCCATAGCTCTGTTGAATACGGATTTAAAACTATACACTAAAATCCTAGCTAAACGACTTAGTACTCACCTACCCAATCTCATCGAGCCCGATCAGGTGGGGTTTATATATCAGCGTCAGGGCGCGGATAATGTGCGCCGTATAGCGCATATCATTGGGAAGGCTAAGCACTGGAGGATACCGGCCTGCCTACTATCGCTTGACGCTGAAAAAGCGTTCGATCGGGTGGACTGGAATTTTCTTCGGGCGGTTCTGCGGAAAGTGGGTTTGGGCCCTAAGATGGTGGCGCGTATTATGGCCCCCTATATTTCGCCGGTAGCCCGGGTAAGAGTTAACGGCCAGCTTACGTAACCTTTCCCCATCTGTAGAGGCACTCGGCAGGGCTGCCCCTTGTCGCCCCTGTTGTTCGCCCTTGTGGTGGAACCCCTTGCCATTATGATACGGCGGTCCCCTGATATCTGCGGTATATCTCTCCGCGGCGTGCAGCACAAGATCGCTCTCTTCGCGGACGATCTTCTCCTCACCCTTTCTGATCCTGTACGCTCGCTGCCGGCGGTGCACTCGTTGCTCCAAACCTACGAACGCGCTTCCGGGCTTAAAATGAATCATGCAAAGTCCTGGGCCCTCAATATTTTGATCCCAGACGGGGAGCTGCCGGCGATCCAAGCTTCTGTTCCGTATCAGTGGGCGGACACGTCGGTGCGATACCTGGGTCTTAACTTGACCCCAGACCTGACCACCTGGACGCAGGCCAACTGGCAGGAATACAAACTCTCTGTCCTAGCCGACTTACGGGCGTGGAAGGCCTTACCACTTTCCTGGCTTGGCCGACTCAACACAGTGAAAATGTCGATACTGCTGAAGATCTTCTATCTTTTTCAAACTCTGCCGACACCTATACCGAAACATAAAATCCAGGGGCTTCAACGCGACCTTATTGCATTTGTATGGGGGGGAAGAAACCACGCTTTTCAAATAAAATCTTGAAAATTCCCCGGGATAGGGGCGGACTTGCCTGCCCTAATCTCATCGATTACTATTGGGCGTCGCACCTCCGCTTTGTACTGGAGTGGGGGGCATGGGAGAGTGAGAAGGTGTGGTTTCACATGGATAGGGCAGTCACTTGTCGCCCGCTGTGGGACCATGCTTGGCTGCCTCGGGAGGCACGTCATCACAGCGCTTACATGGCTGTCCCTACCAAAATGGTCCTTGAGATCTGGGACAAAGTGGCAGTGCGTAGGGGCCTGACCACTTTTCCATCCCCACACACCCCGATTGCTCGAAACCCGCAATTCCCGCCGGCGTGTCACCCACCCCACTTCGCAAACTGGACGGAATCTGGATGCAGGACAATACGGGACCTATTCCTAGGTGACCGTCTTAAAACCTTTGCTCAATGCAAGCAGGAGTTCGGGCTCCTAGAAAGAGACACGTTCCAGTATATACAATTGCACCACTGGATACAAGGCTTTTCCCTGACGCAGGCAGCCACGCGACCTTATACTCCGTTCGAGAAGCTGGCACGCACCTTCGGCACCTACAAGGGGCTGATATCTCGCATATATAAGGTGCTCCAACACTCACAGCGGTCGGACCCTCACCCATACCAATTGAGATGGCAAAACATTACTGGCTCAGGTGTTACCCTCTCCCAATGGGCCAGACTCTGGGGCGACATCCCCAAAATCCTGCGCAGCATTCCCCAACAAGAGTCGGCTTACAAAGTGATGACCCAATGGTACTACACCCCCGCTAGACTTCACAAAATGTTCCCCAACACATCCCCCCTATGCATCGTTGCACCCAGGCGCGGGGAGACTTCATACATATCTGGTGGACATGCCCTCTTCTGAATATCTTTTGGAAGGAGGTCCTTAGCCACATAAAAAAGGTGCTTGGGTACCCCCTTCCGGTGGATCCGCTTGTAGTTCTTTTGGGCATTAGACCAGCAGCCCTACGAGCCATGACAGGCCGTGATCGACACCTTAGCCTCCACATGCTGGGCGCTGCGAAACAAACAGTGGCTCTCTATTGGAAGAAACCAGATTCGCCTTCCGTAAACGTGTGGTTTACAAGTCTATGGCATGTGGTGGCGATGGAGTTTCTCACGGCACGTCTGCAGCTCCGAGACGCCAAGTATAGGAAGATCTGGAAGCCTTTGGTGGATTACCTGGGGCGGCTGGAACATGCTCGATTGCAACCACCACGGCTCCGGGCCTTGAAGCTTTTTGATGATGCGATAGCTCCTACGGAACCAGGGGGTCTCTGGAAATCTGCGGAGACTGTACAGTATACGCCCCTTGCGGTTTCCCTCCCGGAGGAGAGGACCTCGCCTCTGGCAGATTAAAACCCATAGCCTTCACCCGACGACAACAGTGGAGCCCACGCCCCTTCCTCCCCGCCAAGCTTGCTTCCTTTCACCCTGTCCTCCCTCCTCTCTTTTCCCTTGTTTTGACCCCCCTGGTTGGTTGGTCGCCTCATTGGCAATCTTTGATGCAGGAACTCTAGCGGTTTGCCTGCCCTGGCGCTGCCGCAGGGTAGTGAGGGTAGAGCGCTCAATCTCTTGTTGCTATCTTGCAGTGACATGCCTGCTGGTGGCCGAATTACATAGCGCCCTGTATGTCATTGATGAAAGCTATTGTGCCTACACAGCGCCTAACTTAGACGATATCAGCCCTCTCAAGCTGTGCCTGTTGCATTACATGATTGGGGCGCCATTGAGGACTCATTTATGCGCTGCCCGTTCGGCTAGACTGTGAAAGTTGTGACACACTGTTTGACACGATTGTCCTGTTCTCTATACCAGATGAAGTCAGTGCTGGCACAGCTCAGCCCTAATGGCAAATGTATAGCAGCCAGGATGCCTGAGATCTCTATGATAAGGAGACAGGGGCCCGCGAGGGTGCGTTTGGTGAAGTGCGATCTGTACAAGCCAATTTAGCAATGGTGCAGTTGTATAAGCATGCTTGCCGGGCGGGAGGCCTACTGAGGGCAGGGTGCCACTAAGGCGGGAGATTCTGTTTGTGGATAACTGTAAGTGGACCTGCTTATGGGTTACAGATAGTTCTTTTCGTTCTCCTTTAGGTGCTTATGCTACTGGCAATGAATAGTCGTCTGTTGCCGGCCTCTATGGTTGTAGGCGAGTAAGCTGTGTATGGACTCTTGCAAGACCTTTAAAATCAATAAAAGTTGGTTTAAAAAAAACCAAAAAAAAACCCAAGCTTGTTTTAGACGAACTTTGGCATATTACTGCACACTCCTCTCTGGCTTGTGACAATATTTCAGGATTGCAGCATACAATATGGTTTAACAAGTTTTTGGTGTTCACTGACATTCTTCCACTTCAAGGCAATACACTTTCTTGTCAACCCTTGATTATCAGGTACAGTCATCTTTGCGTTCCTACGTCAGTGTGTCAATCTAATTCCTTCTGTGACACACACACACGACTACTCTAAACATAATCTCTACGAATTGTGCCTTAGCTTTTTCTTTCCATCTGTATACGCCATGTGTGCTTTAAGTACCTTGAACCTGGCCCAACCTCAAGCATTTCTTCCTCTAAAAGGAGCACCATGCATGCCATGGAAAGAGTAGAAAGAGTATTTTTGCAATTACATAGAAACAGTGGAGGATGAGGATTTCACGCCTGTGAAGAAAAAAATAGTGCTTTTGTATTGTTTGGGTCCGGGTGGCATAAAAACTTAAAATGGCATCGAAAAAAAAGTAAGGGAAGGAGATGATGTTTATCAACATGCTTTAGATGATTTAGATGCCCATTTTTCACCAATAGTATGTGTCGCTGTGGACCGGTATAAATTTTCAAGAAGGAATCAGGGCAAAGATGAGAGCATAGACGAATATGTTTCTGCCTTGAACAACCTAGCCTTAACCTGCAGATTTGGACAACTACAGGAAGAGTTTGTACGTGATCAAATAGTCATGCACGCGAGCAACCCAAACATTCAAGACAAACTCTGGGTGAATGGTGAATCCCCTTTGAAGGAAGTAGTCACTTTAGTTAAAAAAGCAGAACTTACTGGCAGATGTGCCAAAGCAGTTCTGGATGAGCCTAATGTAGTTAAAGCTATCAATTCATCCAATGCTAACAAGCTGAGGTCAAAAGTTAATACTCGTGAAACTTCTCATGATCCTCGCAAGAAAAGTGAACATTACAAATTAAAATACATCAATGAGAAGATTCACACGGAATGCAAGTGCTATCGCTGCGGGTCTCCTTCCCACTTCGCAGACTTCATAAAATGCCCTGCAAGACATCAGAAGTGCACATCCTGTGGGTTAACAGGTCACATTGCAAAAGCATGCAATAAAAAGTCATCTAAACACAGCAAACCCGTGAAACACATCCAAGTGGAGAACGACTCCAGGTCAGAGAATTCCGACTACTCTGATTCTGACAGCATCAATTATGTATTTTCCATTGAATACGACATACTTGAACTTACTCCCTCCAAGATAAAAAAAAACGATGTGTGAAATAAAATTGGGAGGAGTATCGATGAACATTATAGCTGACTCTGTATCCCCTTTCACAATAATTAATGAGAATGTTTGGAAACAACAGTTTGTAGACAAAATTGGAAAAACACTCGAAAAATCGAACGTTATTGCTAGAAGTTACACAGGCGATAACATTGAGTTCTTAGGAACCCGCAAACTAGAATTTGAATTCAAAAACAGGAAAGCACTCTGCAAACACTTTGTTGCAAAAAGAGGACCTTCGGTATTGGGATGGGGTGATCAAGCCGATCTGGGCATCATCCTCAACCCCAATAGTGCTGACCCTCTTTTATCCATTGATGAGTCGTACAAACACAGCGTCCACAAAGACTACCCGGAAGTATTCTCTGGCAAAGTGGGTTTCCTAAACAGTTTTCAATACAAAATTGAATTAAAAGCCTCAGCAATCCCATGCATTCACAAAGTAAGACATCTTCCCGTTTCTGTCAGAAACGACGTCCAACTTGAACTGAACAGACTGGTCCATGATGGAATAATTGAAAAAGTTGAATCTGCTGAGTGGGTTTCTTCACTGGTCGTAGTCAAACGTCCCAATGGGAAAATCAGACTTTGCATTGACCTCAGGGACCTCAACAAAAATATAATCGTTGATCAATACCCCCTGCCTCGCATCTGTGAAATGTTCAATGCCACTAATGATATGGTTGTATTTTCCATTATAGATCTTAAATCCGCGTATCATCAGATACCCCTACATGTGGAAAGCAAAAAGTACACCACATTTATTACACCTTTCGGCTCTTACCGCTTCACCAGAGTACCGTTTGGTCTGGCCTCGGCTGCAGCGTTTTTCCAAAGAGTCATGACTTCAATCATTGAGGGCGTTGACGGTGTGAGGTTTTCCCAAGACGACATCCTGGTCATGGGCAGCAGCCAATTGGAACATGACTCACACCTTAGGCAGGTATTGAACAAACTGAAAACGCATGGGCTAACAGTAGAGTTAGACAAATGTAAACTTTCCCAAAACAAAGTGATATACCTAGGTCACACGATTAGCCACAAAGGTATCAAACCCAAACAAGGCCTAGTTGACGCCATCCTCAATGCTCCCTTTCCATCCAGCAAAGAAGATGTGAGAGCCTTCCTCGGATTAACTGAGTACTACTCGAAATTCATACGAAATCTTTCCGAAAAAACGTACAATTTAAGACAATTACTAAAAAATAGAACCAAATTCGAGTGGTCCCCGGAATGCCAGAACACCTTCGACACCATCAAAAAGGAAATCAGTAATGCACCTTTTCTCAAAGGGTTTGACCCCAAGGCCGAAATCTTCTTGACCACTGATGCCAGTATCAAAGGACTGGGTGCTGTGCTGGCACAGAAAGACACAGAGAACAATGAATGGGTTGTGGCCTTTGCATCCAGATCGCTCACCCCTGCTGAGGAAAAGTACTCGGTGATTGAACGCGAGATGCTGGCCTGTGCTTGGGCATTCAACTACTTCAGAGCTTACCTGTGGGGATACAATGTACACCTTCGCACGGACCACAAACCGTTAATCAAGATTCTTTCTGCCTCCGGATTGCAGAATGCTTCCCCACGGCTAAGTAAAATGCCAATTAAATTGTTGGATTACAACTACACAGCCGAATACTGGCCTGGAGTAAAGAACAAAGTGGCTGATTTCCTAAGCAGACTACCTCTACCGCACAATGAAGATCCAGACAACCAAGATGAAGCTGAAAAAGTAGCACTACTGTTCAATACGGACCATGAAGGAATCTCGGCGGAAGAGTGGGAACGACACATGTCTCGAGATTCCACACTTCAAGATTTATGCAAGTATATCAACTTCTCCTGGCCTGAGAAACGTCACCTTGATGATAAGGCTAAAGCATATTGGGAAATAAGAGATGAACTGAGTTTGGAAAATGGAGTGTTGTACAGGTTTGGCAAAGCCATAGCCCCCACCACGCTCAGAAACAAAATTCTTAATTTGTACCACATTGGTCACCTTGGCATCTCAAAAACTAAGCAAAGAGTCAGAACCAGTTATTGGTGGCCTGGTATTGACAAACAGACTGAAGTCCTTATAAGAAACTGTGTGGAATGCAGCGATTCAGACAAGAACCTCAAAACATCCAAGGTTCCTCTCTCTCCTATCATACCCCCCAAAATGGCATGGGAAAGAATAGGATTAGACATTGCTGGACCCATTGAAGGACATGATGGTGAGATCAAGTATATTCTGGTAGCCATGGACCACTTCTCCAAGTGGCCCGAAATAGAAATAGCCTCCGGTGTTGACAGCTCTACAGTCATTTCATTTCTGGACAAGCTATTCTTGAGCGAAGGATTACCCAAATATGTGCTCACTGACAATGGTCCCCAATTCTCCTCTGAGGCGTTCAAGTCTTTCCTTGAAAGGAATTGCATCACCCACCACACCACCTCACTCTACCATCCTGAAAGTAATGGCCTCATTGAACGTTTTAATCGAGTTTTGAAAGGACACATACAATTATCGAGGACTGCCAACCTCAACTGGGAGGAGGAAGTGTTCAAACTTATTTGGGCCTTCAGGATTTCCCCATGTGCCAGTACCTGTACAGCACCGTTTGTCCTCATGAGAAGCAGACAACCCCTGAGCAAAGACTTGGGTTGGATGCCAGCTTCCAAACAGTTGGAATGGTCACCAGACACCATTAGGAACAACATAATAAAGGCGCAGAAATGTTATAAAGATTGGTATGACTCCAAACATGGAGTAAAGGAACACTCATTTTGAATCGGCGATCTAGTGAAAGTTCACCTTGAAAGGAAAGTCATGAAGGGAGAAAGCCGATTCACCGCCCCCCTCGACATCAGCAAACTTTACAACAACGCAGCAAGACTCAGTGTTGGCAAGGTCTGGCACATGAATAGGTTAGCCAGATATCATCTTGAAGCCAAACAACCAAATCAATTTCAGTACTATAGAACTAGCAAAGACTTGTGGGTCGATTATGACGAAACCAGAAAAGACCACGATTCCATGCCTGGTAATGGGTTTGCACAAGTTCACACACCTGACACTGACTCCACTGATTGTCACACATCGGACCAGTTTGTTGATGTCAGTCCTCGCACACCGATGCCTAATCGGAGTTGCGAGGGTGATTCACATTCTGACTCTGAAGTCGCATCTGACGGTCAATGCCTCAGTGGAAGGTTTGGTAGAACCAGTAACGATTCCCACTCAGACACAGAATGTGTATTTGACCCTCACAGTGTCAAGGGTAGGTTTGGTAGAACCATCAACAAATCTAAACGTTATGATGACTTTGTTTGCGATTAACTGTGCACAGTTTTACATTCAGAATGTATTTGGAGTTGTAATGTTTGTTTAAGCATTCAAGAGAGGAAGATGTGTTATATTGCATTATTGTTATTGGCACGTGCTGTACCCAGCATGTGCAGCTGATGCCCACGAGCTTTCCTGCGCAAGAGCATCCCTGTTCGTTCCCTCCTCTTATTGTCTGCCCCAACATTCCACCCTCCCTTGTGTTGTTGGCCCTAACTCCCAACGATAGAAACTGACATGGTGCTTTCATGATTGGCACACCGCACAACCGTGTGGGGCTGTTATGAGTAAAGCTTTTGAACCCATTATTACGAGTCTGTCTTCTTTCAACAACCTTCTCTGGATGCTCTTCAGGCACAACCCTTGTGTACTGCGATGCTTCTCATAGCATTTAGCACTGGGATTGTCTCCAAACTGGAGCAATCACAGAGGATGTGTTTAGCCTCTCTGAAGCAGTAGTCAGGGATAGACAAATGGGGAGGCCTGACCTTTACACTTACTCACCTAATACAACAGAAACTGCAGCCCCACCCTTCACCAACACCAACAACCAAATGTAGTTCTGATGAAGCCCTAATCAGCAGGCCCTTGCTAACAAAAGTCCTAAAGGAATGCCTAAAGGTAGCCATGTTACCATCTGCCTCACATCAGTGTCTTGATCTCCACCCTTCAACCACAGGAATGCAGGCAATACCCCTACACTGTCTGGGGAAGTTGTCCTCATCTTCATTTTGTTCAATTCCAAAGCAGGGGTACACAAAATGGATCCCACTGGCTTCAGTAGTCAGGATCATTTGCATTCAGAGCCCTACTAATGAACAGTACATACACACCAGCACACAACACACACACAGGATGCAAGTTCAAGATTCTGAGCATATAAATAACAGCATAACGTAAGGCATGAAGGGCCGGTAGACTACTAAGAGATACTTTAGTGTTTTGCAATTAATTCTTCAAATGTAGTTATAGATTTCTCATCACCTAGTTACAGTAATGTTTATAGAGGTCTTGGAATCTTGCTTAGTATTTTCTTTAGTTCTTGAAAAATTAATCCAGAATGACTTTTTGCTTCTGTACACATTGAGGCAGGAGAGCAGGAGCAGAGAAGACGCGGGACCCGTCAGCGGAAAGGTATGTTTATTTTTTTAAATCTTATTAAATAAAAAAAAAACATGCCTGTCCTCCTCTCCCCTTGCGACCCCTCTGCCCCCTCCACCCACGAGCCTTGCCGGCCGCGACTGAGTCTTACTGCAAGGGACAGGCTTCTTGTCAGTTGGACGGCTAGGTGGTCTGGTCATGTGTCAGGTCCCCAGCATGGTGAAATGCAGTGTCATTGTGTGTGGGGTGAGAGATATTTGGATCGAGTGAGGAGTATTGCTGTGGATGAAGTCATGTGGGTCTAGTAGAGTCTGTCCATACATAAAGTGGCCCCATATTGGAGTGCTCTGTTTATATAGTAGGTGTTTGGTGTAATATTCATAGAAGTCTTTGTTGATTGTTTGACGTAGTGGATCGATGTCTGCGGTATGAATGGAGTGTAAAGTATCCTAGTATTTTTTTTTAAAGAGAAGAACATGTCTAATGTATTTGTATGAAGTTGGAAGTGGGAGCCTTATTGGATTGCTTTACAGTAGGTCCAGAAGAGTTCTTATGTGGGGATTATGCAAACGATTTTGTTACTAAAATGGGATGTAGGTCTCAAAACGGACTGTTATATACCATTTGCTGTGATCAACTTTGGTACAAGATTACAGATAATTCTAGAAAAGGAGCATTTTACTGCTGGTCGGTATTGACACAGCAATGGATGAAAAAACCAAAAAACAATCAACTGGGGTTCTTAATCTAAAAACGCATAATGGTTCATAAGCCCAGAATGGGGGGTAGCAATAATTCTATTGTATTTGAAATCATTTTGCAAAATCCCTTTCCTGAAGTTCTGTTTCTGAGTTGCAATCCATCCGTCATATAGTCAAAAATGTAATTAACCAAGAAACGATGCATTAAAGTTGAAGTAGTTGAACTAGCCAATCACAGGTTCGAATAATACCTTTTATAAGGTGTTCTTTATAGATCCAGATTCATACAGTTTATTTTCAATTACTATAGACAGAGCAGTATAGGAATATTGAGATTCAGGGGGTTTATTTTCCTTCATAGACAGGTATTAAGTTCTGTTCTAGAATTACGAAAACAGTAGTCCTTTCAGTCACAATTTCTCAGTCTGACAAGATGTGTTAAAATGTTGTCTTGTATCAGGGTTGTATTGGGATTATAAATGTATGCCATGAATACCAGTAAAAGTGTGGAAACACTGGAATGGTAATAGAGTAAGCCCCATGGCCAGTGATGTAGTTCTGCCTCAGTGGCAAGATCTTGTTCAGCTGTGTCTAGCTTCAGAATACAGGTGCTTTGCTTCTGCCTGAGGGTTAAGTCATGGCTTCTGCGTGAGTAGGAGCAGGAGCAGCTCCTCCATTTGAGCGGAGGAGCGTCACCCCACAAACAAAAGCCCCAGGCAAGGGCTAAAAACTAAAATGGTAATAAAGTTTATTTATTACCATTTTACTTTTCACCAACCAACCCATCTCAAACTGAGCATCAGGACGGGGCAGGGCCATTGCTGCTGAGTCGCAACAGGGAGCTTTGTGCTCTCAAGCTTGAAATGATCTTGTCTCTTTTGCCGGCCGTCTTGCGACGGCCAGGCAGGCATGAGCATTTTAACCCTCTCTGACCCAACTGTCTTCAGACAGCTGGGGTAGAGAAAGCAAAGGCCTCCAGTGCTCATGTGAGTGCTGATAGAGGCCACTCCCACCAATCCCAGCGCTGCTCTCATGCTGCTTGAGAGCAGCGCCAGGATGTGCCTGGGAGTCAGGAGCCTGCCTGCCTCGAGGAGAGAAGGATCGAGGAGGATGTCGTGCTTGTAGAAAAGGTAAGTGCCATTTAGTTGTAATTTTTTTTTATGTGCCCCCCTTCCTGCCCTACCACCCTCGGGACATGCCAGCTGCCCCTGTTTTTGAGGATATGATTAATGGCAAAAAAGTAAAGTTCCTCCGGTGCTCTTGATATTTACTGAGGTGTGCAGTCAATGGGAGTTCCTGTAGGTTTTTAAAGGTTTTATACTTCTGTTTATATATACTCTTTGACATAGACAAAGTATTAGGTATATAATATGGGTACTGTTGCAGGTAAACCACTGTTAAATTCTATAGGTTTTGTTTCCGTTTATAGAAATTCAGTTTTTTTAGTGTTCACTGAACTTCCAGACCAAGCAAGCAACATTGTGGGAGGCTTTGCGTACCTAAAGTTCTTCTCGCAGGGCGCAAGTCCTAAAAAAAGAAGTGGGGGGACTAACCAAGTTATGCAGTATGCAAGTGACATAATGGTGCATGACATCACAGGGCCTGACATCACATTGTGTGATATTACACGCAGCATAACAGAAAGTGGCATCGCAACCCATGAACTCACAGGAAGTGACATCACAAGAAGTGACTTCAGATCTTAAGACCCCATACATATGTTTAGCAGGTCTATCATAAGCCCATTTGAGCGAATTACAATATTTAACAAATTAGATCTTGCATCTGGGATGTGCCAAAAAAGAGACGTTACCGCGACTCAAATTGTAGGCCTCAACTTATACATGTATTTTTTACAAACCCTGCCACAAAGAAATTGGCAACAAGGAGAAACGTGGCTATAAATCTGTTCTGCTTAATTGGTTACAATGTCTGCATTTTAAAATATCTTATGGGTTTAATGCACCTGCTGCAGAGATTTTTGTGTCCCAACTAAATCTCAGGGAATAATAATGTTAAGCTAAAGATAAATATATAGCTGGAGAGGTCTGTGCTTTGTTCAATCCCAGTTTTGAATCAAAGTAGCAGAGAGGGTCCATATGTCTCATACAAAGCACATTATGTAACATGAAGATGACATATTTTTATTTTATGTAAATGTGTAAGTGGTTTACTGCTTTTGACACAGATCCTTTTGTTACTTTTAGTTCATATTTTGTAATCCTTTTAATATATCACAGTGACCTATGAAGGACATGTTTCTCATACACCTTGTAACTCTCACTGTCTCATGTGACACATCATCTACATTGATTTATACACGTGATTTCTTGTCAATGTATACTGAGTACGTGTGATGTAAAGCGCTCTGACACCCTGCATTGGGGTAAGTAGTGCTATAGCTTTATAAAAGAAATAGAACAAAATAGTGGTATTTAAATTGTTATTTGTATAAATACTGGGTCAGACCAACACATATGACATTATTACAGTGCGTGCATATCTCTTATATACAGGGACTGAACAAAGTCAAAAGCTTGCCTCTCTTAAGTACCTGTGAAGTGATTAGCTGTGTACCTTTGTTTTCCCTCAGTTGCATTTTGGTGAGGCTCTTGATAGCTCCCAGCCAAGATATTCCAACAAAAGGAGGCCTGAAGGGTCTCTTAACTCTGGCCTTTTTTATAGACCCATCTGGAATCTGATATGCTCCTTCCCGCCTGAACTTTGCTCCTCTGAACAAAAGCAGACAACGTGCAGGTGCTGCTGAATGTGTCCTGGTATCTGAAAATTACAAGTTTAGAATATTTCTGCTGGGCCCAAAGTCATGGTAGGATAGATGGCATCTATCCTGTGAAAAGAGTGGGTAGACGCCGTCTATCAGTGTGTACCCTTGACTTGTGCCCAGCCTTCTCGCCTCCACAATGTTTAGGGACATATGTTTCAACATTTTGGCTCCATTTTTAGATAGGTCGAAGGGATAAATAATTTTTAGAAAGTGAATGTCTACTTTAGAAAAGAGTGAAGGGTTAGGCAGGTTTAATATGGAGTTCATGGTTTAAAAGAAGGAATTGAGTGGAGGTGTTGGAAATGAAAACAGAGGGTAGAAAATTGTGACCGGGGGAAAAAAGTTAACTAAAAGGATGACTTTGCCTCTAATGTAGAGATATGGATGAGTGATTCTGTATCTCTCAGGATGCAAATAAACCGGATGGAGGCAATATAGCTAGAAGACAGTGTGAGAGTGACCTTGGGCCTCAAAGTACCTGGTATGGCTCTCATCCAGTAAGTTTGGCTAACAACTCTGACTTTTGGACAGAGCCATAAGTTATAGTGTTGCTCACTTGGGGGATGTTGATTGTCTTTTTTTTTTTTTTTTTTAAATTTTTATTTAAACCTTACAATAGAATACAAAGTCAATTACTTCTTCTCCTGACGGAGTCCCCCCACCCCCTTCAGCGGGTCTGACGAAATTATCAATAAATGTTACAAACAGTGGGAGTCAACAAAATAATGGAAGATCAATTTAACAATATTTAAACAAAAAATCCTGTTTGGAAAAAAGACTATGATAACAAACGAAAAAAACAGAGGCGGAGAAAGTAAAGGAGAGCAAAGGACAGAGGAGAGAAGGGGGGCAGGGAGAGACAGGGAAAGAAGGGCGAAGAAAGGAAAGCAAAAGGACATCATGATGACACAAAACCATTACTGTAATACCTGCACATTCAGTGTATTAAGCCACCTAGTCAGGAGGTCCCAGATCACTAGTCCCTTTTTTTTTGCAAGTCTGCCTTTTTTGGCATAAATAGCCTTCTCCAGTTTTTAGGTAGCTAACAGTCGGCGCATCTCGGGCAAGTTGTTCCGATACCAGTTCCCCATTTAGCAATTCTGCTAGGAGTTATATATAAGGCAATATCCCGTTTTATAAAATTGTGCTTGCAATTTAGGTGACAGTAGGTGGGTTTGTGCAAGACTTAAAGCATGACAAAAAGTGTTAGGTGGAGCATTCAATTTCAGCTGCCACTTTGCGTCTATTTTACTTATGTCATCGGGCCTTCGTTCATTTAGCATTAAATAAATACTTCCTATCCGTGGTAGGCTTGACCCGAGTAATTTATCTAGAAGGTCTATCTTTGCGAACCCTGCTGGTCCTCCGGTCTTATTTGTTAAGTAGCCTGCAATAGCGTGATACTGAAATAGCTGATTGTTACTCAGATTATAGCGGGTTTTAAGAGCATTAAATGGCCATATACCATCGAGGGTAATCAAATCCCCATTTTAGTGATGCCCGCTTGATACCACTGTTGGAGGTATGCATTTTTGAAGATAAGTGGTAAATTATTATTATTTCTAATAGGGGTATAGTGATTTAATTTAGCAAGTCCAAACAGTTTACGAACATTACAAAAAACCCTATAAGCGCTCATCAAAGTTTTAAATCTGACACGCTTGTAATAGTGATGTGTAAGGAGATGGCAATCCTGAAGGGTTTTGGACAGGATGATCGTGCAATAGCTCGGAGCTATATTGCAGAGCGGCAGCCCAATAATATAGTTTTATATTGGGGAGAGCCCACCCTCCTCTGTCTCTAGGTAGAGAGAGTAAGTTAAAAGCCCTTCTCGGCTGTGAGTAGGCCCAGATAAATTGGGAAAAGATTTGTTCAAATATATGTAACATATTGTTGTTAAATTCTAATGGGATTGTCATAAAAAAGTAAAGCAGCCTGGGGAAAAAGGTCATCTTTAAGACGTTGCATCTCCCTACTATTATCAAGTGTAAGTTGTTGATTTTTTTGAGTGACTTCTTCATGTCATCTGCTAGCGGGGTCAGATTTTCTTTTACTATTAAGTCCAGATCTGTGACTATATTGACCCCTAGGTATTTGGCTTTCTGAGTAACTCTATTGTCAGCCCAAATTATTTTCTCATTTAAAACGATCTGTGTTTTTGCTTTATTAAGGGTATATCTAGATATCTTCCCAAATTCTTGGGCTTCTTGTTCCAAAGCACTAATGGCCGTCTTGGGTTCCGGAGTTATTATGGCAAGGTCGTTGGCATAGGCCATGATCTTCGTGTTAGTGCCAACCCTACTCACTGCTATTATTTCAGGATTTAGTTCAATTTTTTTGATCAAAGGATCAATATACAGGGCGAAAAGTAACGGGGAGCAAGGGCACCCTTGCCTCGTCCCTCGTGATATCCCTATCTGTTTTGTCAAGTGTCCATTAATTGATATTCTGGCTGTGGGGTTTTGATATAATGCCTGTAATGCCTGCACTATCCTGGGGCCAAAGCCAATCCGCCGCATGACAGCCCATAAGAATTGCCAGGAGACCCGATCAAACGCTTTTTTGGCGTCCAGGAGGATTAATGAGATCGGGTCTCCTGCCACTTTAGCGGCGTCAAATAAGGTGATGGTCCGGCGGATATGCTCAGTGGTGCCCTTTTCGGAATGAACCCATGCTGCCAATTGGAGACAAGAGGTTCAATATTTGAGGATAGTCTAGACGCAATGATTAGAATCAGTATTGATAAGGGTTATAGGTCTATATGATGACATCTCCAGTGGTGATTTATCTTTCTTAGGGAATATTACGATCTTTGCGGTTGACCAAGAGTTCGGTGCAAGAAAACTTTATAAAATTCAACTGGAATGCAGTCCACTCCAGCGGGTTTACCGTCTGGAAGACTTGCTAGTGCAGTTGCGATTTCCTCCCAGGCTGGAGAAATTTCCATTAGATCGCGATTTTCACTATTGAGTTCAGCTACCGGTATTGTCTCTAAATAATTGATAATCTCAGTTTCTCTATATTCTATAGGCCTCACAATCTCTTCAGAATATAATTTCTCGTAAAATTCCCTAAAAGCCTCCTCTATTTTTATAGGGTCGTTTGTTATCCCTTCGGAGTCTGTTTGAATTGAGGAGATTGCATTTGCAGTTGCCTGTTGTCTAGTGGAGATAGCCAATTGATGGCCAATAAGCTCACTACATTCATATAGTGTTTCTCGAGATGAAGCCCATTTTGTAGCTATTCTCTCCGCTAGTATGGTCCCCATCTCAGCCTTTGCAGCGGTTACCATTGTCTGTGCTTCTTCTATTCCTGTTCCTGCCTGGACAGCCTGTAATAATTTCTTTTCGGCTTTTATCATTTGATCTTGTAAGGAATTAACCTGTGCTTTCTCTTTTTTGTTCCTTCTGATGAAAAATTGGAGCGTCTCCCCCCTTATGCCTGCCCTTAATGTGTCCCACACAACCATTATCTGTGCTGACCCGGGGGCAGATCTATGTTGCAGATGCGCCACTTTTACGCCGCCGTTGCGTCACTTTTGTGACGCAGCGGCGGCGTAAACCCTGCGCCGCGTTGCGCCCAATTAACATCGTGACGCATCTATGGAGATGCGTCACGGTGTAAAGCCCTGCGCCACGTAAAACCTGCGTCAGGTTTCACGTGGGCGTGTCGACAGAGGGGGGGGCGTTCCGTCGCAGGAACGCCCCTGAAAAGTGACTCAGTCAAATCTATAAGATTTGACTGAGTCACTTTCCCAACGCTGATGCGCCAAAACCCTGCGCCTGCTTGAAGCAGGCGTAAGGCTTGACGCACCATGTTAGGGATAGGGTAGGTTGGAACAGTGCTGGAGTTGCGTCGCGCTTGCGACGCAACTAAAGCACTGCGCCAACCTTACACCATCGGATGCGTCACGCATCTGTTTATTCCTGCGCCATGATGCGCCGCATTGTAAATGCGGCGCATCATGTGTGGCGCAAGGGTAAACTTGCGTGACGCATCATTCCTGGCGCATCCTTGCTGATTTGCAGGGATGCGCCAGGCAACATAAATCTGCCCCCCGGTGTTTATGTCCAGAAACTCTTGGATCCAACCCATCATGTGTTCTCGATAGCTATTATCGTATAGAAGTGCTTTTTCAAATGTCCAGCTCGAGCTTGGTCCTCTATCTACCCATCCCTCTAGATTCAAAATAAGTGGGTTGTGATCCGACAGAAGTCGGGGGCAGTATCGATGCAGCAATCATGGGCCAATGAAGATGAAACTAGAAAATAATCAAGCCTGGCCAGTGACAGATGAGGGGCTGAAAAGAAGGTAAAGCCGTCTTGGTCAGGTTTCAGGTAGGCTCAAACGTCTTTTAAACCACGAGTGCTTATCAGATTAAGCACTGCCCGGAAAACCTTAGGTTTCCTGTCTCTATAATTCCAGGATTCATCAGGTTTTCAGGTACTAGGCAGATTTAGATTTAAGCCGCCACATAGAATTACAGGCAGCGGCCAGTGTGCTAATTCTTCGTTTATACCATTAATTATACCCGGATCGTCTAGATTGCTTGCATAAATAGAGCAGATCGTAAAAACAAAGTTAGATGGGAGAGAACACTCTGAAATCACCAAAATCCCCACTCCCTTAGCCCTTGCCCCTTGCGAGGTTGCCCCATTAGTTTTATAACCTAAAGAATTCAACAGGGATTTCTGGGCCCCTTCGACGTGTGTCTCCTGGAGAAGACAATGTCCGCCCCCATTGTTCGCAGAACTTTACCAGTTTTTTGCCTTTTAACAGGATCGTTCAAGCCACAGATGTTTATCGAGACAATTCTAAGTTTATTTAGTGTGCTCATTATCAGGTTTTAAAGGCCTTAACCCTATATGTTTATCAGGGACACCCATTTTTTTTTTAATAAAAGGCCACATATTTGGATGCTTCTGCCATTGGTTAAAAATACGTGATTAATTCTCCTCCTCCCTCCCCACAGCACTCCCACCCCCCACCCAGCCCCCCCAGATGACCCCCAGCCTCGCACCCCCTCCCTCTTTTTCTCCTTTTGCCCTCTGTTTTTCTACCCATCATCGTATGTGCTGAATTCCCTGAGACCCTCCCAAAAGTATCCACCCAGACTTTTAAACAAAAACAGCATTTTTCCCCCACTGCCTTTATTACAGACCCCCCTTCCCTCCCTCCCCCCCCAAAAAATAAGCAGTCAGGGAAACCCTGAGCGATGGTGAGCATGTGTGAGTTCCAGTCGCCAAACCACTCAACATTTTATCTGTTAGTCAGCAAGCTTTGGCTGGTCTTACCTACCAGTGAGAAAATCAAATATTAAGAGGAGAAAGAAAAAACAAAACAAGTGTTTTAGAGTGAAAAAAGGAAGAAAATAGCAATTATAACCCCCACCGGGATTATTCGGGTAAGCCAAGTGAGAATCTTTAGTTTAATTCAGTTTTTTTCTTCCCACAATGTCCTTTAGATGTTCCCAAGCCTTGGTTTTAGACAGAAAAATCCGGGTCGTGCCTTTGGATGTCACTTTCAGTCTGGCTGGATTCATTAGGTATACTTGGGCTCCTTGCTGTTGAAAGGGGGTTATCAGTTGGCGCAATCGCCATCTACGCTCGACTGCTGCATGGCAAAAGTCAGGATTAGAGAAGAATTTTATTCCATCAACTTCTTTTTGGGAATTCGGCCTGGCCTGATCATACACCAACTGTCTCAAAAGGAAATTCCCCCAAAAAACTAAAAATACACTAGGTTTCTCATTTCCCAAACTGCTGCCATCTTGCCGCTGCTTCAAGTTGAACGGAAAGCAATGTGCCCTTTGAACCTCCTGGTCCCAATTCCAACTAGTCTGCGATGGAAAGGCAGCACGAAGTAGCTTGACAATATACCCTCTGGGGTCCTCGCCCTCGACGCCTTTGGGGATCCCCAACAGCCTCAAGTTCTTTCTCCGTAGTCTATTTTCCTGCTCCTCTAGTTTGGACATTAAGTCAGTGAGACATGAGATGCTCCTTGGTCCTTTACTTGGATTACTTCTGCTTCCTGGGTCTCTGACCGTGCTTCGACCATTGAGACCCGGTCGCCATTGTCGGTGCCTAATGCCACCTTGAAGTTCTTTGGAAGCTCCCTTGGCGGCAAGACTATCAGATCTTACTTCTTCTTGAAACTGTTCAATAGAATCAAAAATAGAGGTCAGGGAGGGCTCGGTCAGACATCCGATGGTTAGCTGTGGACTCTCCTCAGGCTGGAGATTGGGGGCCCCCAAGGGAAATGAGCCGTATGAATCAGAATAGTCCCACTTCAACTGGCTACGTCTTTTACTTCTAGCTTTTTTTTTGTTGAATGGTTGTGGTTGTGGGGTCAGATTCATTATCCTCTAATTTACTGCTTTCTGTAGAACTGATAAGTTCATTTTCGGAACCAGATATAGACCCCTCAGAGACATAGAAAACATTTTCAACCACCACGTCCGGGGTATGCGGGTCCGTGGGTCTGAGGTTGCTATTCTCTTCCATATAGTTGCAAGTCTCGATGCCCCTACCCCCCCGGGAGGTCTTTTCTGCGCCTTCGCTGTCAGGGGTAGCAGTATCCGGTGTGCAGGTAGGAGGTTCCGGGACTAGCTCCCCTCCCCAGTATTATCCGAAACTACCTGTAAGGTCAAAGCATTCTGTTGCATGGCCCCCTGCTCTGAAATCATCTGGCTAGTCACCTTTGGATTATTAAAATCATTCCCGGCGGGTAAACTTGAATCTATAGTGGTAGAGGGCCCTTTAACAACAGAGAAATGCTTGGCAATGGAGGGTGATAACCCTGCTCCTCCCACTGCATTCTCTTTTAGCAGGTTTGTTCCTCCTGGCTTCTCCATGTTTTTTTTACTATTCCCTACATCCCGTTTACCTTTGGGAGGGGGGTCTATTTACTCCGTCTTTTCTTTCTCCGCTTCCTCTTGGTTTGCAGCTGCTTTCAACTTGTAGGTCTTCTGACCCCGGGCAGTCATACTTTGTTCACTCCAGCGCGTTGTTGCCAGCACCACCTCCCCGGTTCTATCGCCACTGACCAGCAGCCTGAGGCACGCTCTGGTCCAGTCAGCTGCAACCGCTGCAGTCCATCCCTTGGTTAAGGTGCTCTCCGTGTTGCAAGTTAGGCGCAATGAAACGAAGACTCCGGTTAGGGTTCGTGAGCTTCTGCTGCTCGGAGCCCGGACAAAAGCACCGGGTGTCTGGAACTCTGATTCGGGCGCCGACGCGGACATCTGCTAAGAGGAGCAAGATTGCAAGTCCGTTACAGGTCAGCTAGTCGATCGCCGACTACCGAGGCTCCTGCGTGCAGCCCGTGGCGACTGGATAGAGGGTTGCTCACACTAGCGCCATCTCTGCCGATCCGGGGATGTTGATTGTCAAGGATAATCATAATGCTGTGAAACCACAGTCTGAGGGTTAACAGTGTCCTTTTGTTTCACTATTTACTTAACGGCATAATTGCTAACTGGGAGCAGTGTTAGGGCTATGGTTAAATTAAAAGAATTGCAAAATAAATGCTTTTCAGATCCATATTTCATAGAAAAAAGCAGCTTAGGCAAATCACTTTAGTGTGGACCTCTTTGCATCATTAAACCAGACAAATTTCAGAAACTAAGAGTGACGTGAGAGCGGGTGGGGCCGGTAGAAGATATTGATTATGAAGCCGTACTAGGCGGGAAACAATAAAGGAGGAGAATAACTAGAAGAGAAAATGAGGGTTGAAAGATAGACAAGGTATTAGGGTGGAATGATTATGATGGGTAGAGGTGCAAAGAAATGAAAAAATGAGAAATGGCTAAGATCAGTACTACTGGATAGATCTCGGGGGGGGGCAAGATTATAAAGTGATAGCAAAGATAGCGCAGTGAAAATAACAATTCATAAATTCGAGTTGGAGTGCACCCAAAACATTGTATATCATAAGAAACTTTGAGCTTCAGCAGTTCAACCAACATGTTTTGTCACACATACAGAACTTTTTCTGCCTAGCATCTCATATCGCATTTATGTTGAAGACTGTCTATCTGAAAATGACTTCCCCGAAAGATGTAGAATGTATATCCCATGTTCTTTTTGTTATCCATACATGGATAATGCATTGCCTCCTTAATCTAAATCCACTCAAAACAGAATTTCTTTAGATTTTCCCAAGTAACTGATCCATCTCATTTGAAACAAAGCTAAGTGCATTAACTGTGCTAAACTACAGTCCCTCCATTTCTGAATGTGCTACTGTTGGCTTCATCTTGGGTAGGTACAGTCTGAAAGCACTAACCTCAAGTCAGGATCCAACAGGAGCGAGGAACTGATCTGCACTGGTCCGTATCCACAGCCAACCATGCACCATAGCAGTATATTGGCCAGAAAGGGGAGTGGAAAAAGATAGAAAACAGAGACATTGGGTAGCGCCGCTCTTACTCATCACTCTACTGACTGTAGTGGATATCAAAAGAGAAGATACATTTCTTTTGTACCTTATCACTATATGAAGTCATCTATCGCTTGCTATAGAAACAACATACCTTCAGAAAAACAATGTGTCTCAGACGCTCTGCATTTTAGTGGAATGCTGACATTTCAAGAACTGGAATATAAATATTATATATTTACTTAATGCTATTCAAGCCTTTCACATATTCTCACTTTCCTCTTTGATAACATAATGACTTTCTATGTTTGTAACTACACGCTGTCTGTTTCTCTCATATATTAACAAGGTCTTTTCTTATCACTATAATTTAACAAATATTCATCAGAACTGTATAGTTCACACTGATAACAAGCAATCACATCTCTTAGCACAGACCCACACCACTACTGTAATAATAAAATGTTAATTGCTAATATTTGAATAGCCTTCTAAAGTGAAGCGGATCCTTTCCATTTCCTCAAGTAAAATAGGATTCAAAAATCTGCAGCAAAATTATAGCTCTATAATCGATTAAGGTAAACACAGAATCAGTACTTCAAACTATTTGTTTCCAAACAAAACGTAATCCTTAGAATGTTTCTCTTTATTCAACTTCCAAGAATGTTTCAAAAGGAAAACAAACATTCTCCAAGGTTTTCACAAATTCTAGTAGCAAGATCCTGGCTGAGGCAACAAGGTATCTCGATTGCCTAGCAAAGATCCTCTGAAACATGAGGCACCATGAGGAAATTTATACTTGATAACTTTTAATCTAACCACCTTTATTTTCAAACAACATGAGAGTTCAAGGATTTCCTAGGAAATATATTTTGTATCTGGGATCTGATGCATAGTGCATCCCCCAGAGACCTGATGCCTTTTGCCAAATCCCGTTGATGTTTCATGAGCATTGTCAACCCTTCCCCAGAATCAACTCAGGGCTAGTGTGTTCAGAGTATTGCACTTGAGTAGCCACAGAGCACTGCCAGGTGAAGCAACTTCCCATATTATAACAGGAATCTTGCCCTGCAAGTGGACATCCACTCACTGGTGGAACAGGCACTATTTCAATTCAGACACCTGCATTCCTGCCCCTGTTGTACAATGCATGGATCCTGAATAGTCTATGCTGTGAATGATTTGGTTATGCTTGCACAAAACCCTCTGCAGGCTTTTTAACTACATAATAGTGTGGGAAGTCTGGAGATGGTAGTAGCATTTCAGATCCCGTCCTACAAAGGAATGTTCTCATTTAGAACGACTGCTCCCTACCGAGGTATATTTTTTATGTTTGTTTTCTGTTATGTAACATTTGCATTACATGCAAGACGATCTAAATCTGGTACAAAGGTATCTCTTATTCATATCCAGGATAAGATAGTAATAGCAAGTTGAGACGCACCACCCTACTTGCACACACCTCGGTATTCTAGATTGTAGGCAGTCAGAGTGGGAGTAGGTTTATGGGGAGCTTTCAGTTTTGAAGAAATTCATGCAACCCTAGTTAGTGCCAATTGAGGCATGAAACATGTTGACAATTAAGGCAGGAGGGGTCATAACTCTCCCTCTTGTTTTTGTGGTTGCTGCGGGAGACCTGAGTAATTAAATGGTTTGAGTCTCTCTTAGGCAATTAAAAAAAAAAAAAGATCTTGGTGTAGCCTCTTGTAATAGTTTGCTAGATCAGTGTCCCTACATCATCCCTACACACAGGACAGGTGTGCAGATCTTACAGAATTCCATACCGTAGAGCTCTGTATGGCAGTGCGCCCACCCAAAGTACATTTCATCACATTGGGTAAGGAGTGGAGCATGCCTCTTCACATGGGTGATGGCTCAGTGTCCTTTTAACTCAAATACTATTAATTTGGTTATGAGCACTAAGAACATGGATCTCCTGAAATTACAGGTGAGATCTGTCAAGGTTCTGCCATTTTGTTGGTTTGTCTTTTTAAAACTGGAGTATTGATTGCAGAGGTTTAAAAATAAATTAAAAACACTCTCAGACCACCGTGGTAAATGAATATACACCAGGACAACACCTTCAGAGCTTTGACACCTTCCTTCAAGCAGCGGCAGCCAGCACGGATCAGAGGTAGGGGGGCAGAAGGGGGGAGGACACGAGGGAAAGCGGGTATAATAAAATAATAAAATTAAAACTTCTCTCCTCGCCACTTCCTCGCCGCATCTCTCCTCTCTCACTGGGCCACAAGAAGCACACCCAGGCTCCCAATCAGCCAATCACAACACTGCCTTAGCAGCGTTGTGATTTTTTCTCAGTGCCGTGTTTTGGTGCTCAGCCGCTGACTGGAGGCCTGGGCATGTTCTCCACGTAGGCTGCGATGCAGCCTGCATGGAGAACATCTGAAGTGCGCAAGACTGTTTGGGCGGGCCGGGAGGCCCGCCAAGCAGTCATTGCGCACTTAGGAGGTCGCTGCCTACCACTCCTCCCCTGCCCATGCCCCTTCATGCAAAGCTGCGTAAGTAGGAGAAAATAAAATGATAATAACACGTTATTATTTAATTTTCCCTTTGTTTCACTGCAAAAAAGCTGCCACTGCCTTCTATAAGTTTCAGCCTTCAATAAAACAAAACTCATAAACAATGCTTCTAATGGAATGCACCCAGGGTGTGGAATTCTATTCCACGGGACTTTCAGATATACCTGCCCTCTGAAACATTTCAAAGAGAATTGAAAAGCCTTTTGTTTCAGCATTCCATATATATCAATAGCAAACAACTCTGTCAAGTAGTGTCCTAAATTTAATCTCGCCCCATGATCTCCACTGCTAGTATTTCTGTAAATAATATTTTTATAGATATTTCCCCCTCCTTTGTACATTAATTGATAGTCGTTCTTTTACTATATGATATTAACTGCATTGTATGTTTTATTGCTTTTGTGAAATTGCTCCCATGTAAGGTATACCAGTACCAACTGGGTCTTATCTGCAATATACAAAACTGCTACTAGATAGATGGATGTATGGACAGACAGACAGACAGACAGACAGACAGACAGACAGACAGACAGACAGACAGACAGACAGACAGACAGACAGATAGATAGATAGATAGATAGATAGATAGATAGATAGATAGATAGATAGATAGATAGATAGATAGATAGATAGATAGATAGATAGATAGATAGATAGATAGATAGATAGATAGATAGATAGATAGATAGATCTCATAACAGTTTAGTACATTAGAATAGATTGTTCTAAAGTTGCTCTTGTCTCCAATGCTAAAGTGGTGACTTGTCCTCCTTTTTTAATCTGCTTGCTGCTTGTAACAAACTTTACACATTGCACGTGCAAAAAAGATTTGTTGTCGAACATCTTGACAACTGTCAATTTTATTTCGAACCTCTCCTACTTCAAAATCTTGTGCTAGGTGCTGCAGAAGCTATGGGGAAAGCGCAATCGTAGTTCAATGGGGAAACCAAAACACCAACTGGCATGTGCCCTTATCAACACACGCTCACTATGCAAACACACCACAGAGATTTGGGACCTCATCTCCACCCTCACACCCAATGTCCTCCTCCTCACTGAGACCGGGCTCAACCCCAATTCTGCACCCAACATCACTACTGCAATACCCAAAGGATACAAGATCACCCACAGCGACTGCATCAACAAGCCTGGTGGAGGGATCGCCATCATACACAAGGAATCCATCCAATGCAACACCACAAATGACGATATCACCACGTCATGGAACAGCTCAACTTCCGACTCCAAACAGACTGCAAAACCAGCATCAGAGGCACCCTCGCCTACCGTCCTCCAGAACCAGGTCCAGCCTTCTACAACTTTATCACCTACTTCATCTCCCCCCTCGTCATAGACTGCAACAACTACATTTACCTCAGCAACCTAATCTTCCATCTTGATGACCACAATGACATCAACCTCGTCGACAGCATGAACAAAATTGGACTCACCCAATTCGTCCACAAACCCACCCACACCACAGGCCACATGCTAGACTCCACTTTCACCTCCAGCGACCGCATCTGGTACAGCAACACACCGGAATTCACCCGGACCGACCACATCATCATCCACTTTAGCATCACCAGTTCATAGACATTCGCCCACAGTCTGCCCAACGCTCCCACCGCAGCTAGAACAAAATCTCAAAGGACCCATGGATCAACACCATGAACACCAACCACCCCATCTCCTCCAACAGCCTAGACCAGAACACCAAAAAATTCCACAATTGGATCACCAACTACACCAACAGCGTTGCTCCCATCGGCAACAACAGCCCCAGAAGACCCACAAAGCTGGCTCACTGGTGCACTGAATACCTCAGAACTGCTATGCGACACTGTAAACAACTCAAAAGGAGATGGTGCACCAGCAAGCACACAACCGACAAGACCGCCTTCAAAACAGCTCTCAACCTTTACCACAGACAGTTGAAAGAATCAAATTAAAAGGCCTTAGCCTCACTCCGAATGAAACTCCAATAACAGCAAAGAACTCTTCAACATCGTCAGAGAATTCTCCAACCCCTCAGCTGCAACAAACAACATTACCCCCTCACAGGAACTCTGAGACAACTTTGCAAACTTATTCT